>NC_086445.1:669275355-670475355 GCF_028390025.1 Pseudophryne corroboree
TCTCTTGAAAGAGATTGAGTAACCGTGAGAGACGACTTCTCGCACCCATGTGTCTGAAGTGGTCTTTAACCAGACCTGGGTGAACTGCAGAAGTCAGCCTCCCACTGTGGGATCCCCCAGGGGGAGGCCCGCCCCGTCATGCAGCAGGCTTGTATTGTTTGGATGATTGTTTTGTTTTGGGAGTACAAGCTTGTCTCGGGCATGTCTGACCTTTTGCTTTCCCTTGATGTCGAAGAGGAACAAAAAGTGGTACTCTTTGCCTTCTGTGCAGAAGGATTAGTATTTTGGGAGAAATGCAGTTTTAGCAACCGCTAAGTCAGTCACGATCTTTTTCAGATCTTCCCCAAATAGGATGTCTCCCTTAAAAGGAAGTACCTCCAAGGTCTTTTTGGAGTCCAGGTCCACCTTCCATGACCTCAACCACAGAATTCGGCAAACCAGGATGGACGTGGTCGACGCCTCGGCAGCCATTACACCTGCCTCAGAGGACGCTTCCTTAATATATTGGGAGGCGGTGGCAATATGAGACAGAAATTGTCTGGCAGTGTTAGATATATCCTGAGGCAGCTCATCCTCTATTGCCTGAACCCATGCTTCAACTCCTTTTGTGGCCCAGGAGGCTGCTATAGTTGGTCTATGTACAGCTCCTGTAAGGGAGTAAATAGACTCCAGGCATCGCTCCACACGCTTATCTGTCGGTTCCTTCGGCGAGGTGACATGGGAGTCCACCGGCAGTGAATTTTCTCACTTGTTACACAACTCAGCAGGGAGAGGATAATGAGCTAGCATCTTTTTAGACAGGGAGAATTTCTTCCCTGAAGACGACTAGGGTTCCTGACGTATGTCTACTAAATGGTCAGAATGCAGTAAGACTACTTTAACTACCTTCTGACGTTTAAACTTATAAGGTTTCTTAGGCACAGTAGTGGGATCTACATCATCATTGATTTGTAGAATCAGCTTAATAGCCTCCACTAGGTCAGGGACATCAAACTGAGTTGTAGGTTCCTCGTCAAAATTTATCAATACTGTGGTACTGAGTTACTCTGTTTATCACTTAGATAATGTACCCCTGAGGAAGTCCTTTGCGACGAAACGCGTCGGGTGCAATGTTCTTTTGATTTCAGTGCTACCATCTGAGCAATATTCCGGCCAAGAAAATTGCTATATCTATCTAACTGGAAGGATTTGCCTTGTATTTTTATGAAAATCTGTATATGTTTGTACTTTCCTATTTTTTTTAATGGAACTGTGAATAAATTTGAATCGATTTACATCTTATTATTTCTATAATGGTTACCATGTTGTAAATGTCAATACTGTATTGTCTAGACAGACAAAGGAGACTAGCGCCCTCAGAACAGCATTTAGTATTCCTTTCCTGATCCTCTACTAGCAGGAGGATTCTCTAGAGGTGCTGCTCTATATACACCTTAGCGCAATTGGGTATTTGTGTTTATATAATATATAAAACAATGCGCGGTCCGAGACCAGATGTGTATATCATAATACAATTGTTCTTAACTAACACGGTCTTAAACTGACATGTAGAATACTTAAGTGTCTGTAAAATCACAGCGCTGATGAATCACAGAATTACAGAGGAGAACTTGCCCTGCAGTCCCGGAGACCAGTCGCAGCTACTGTGAGAAGATGGCACCCAGAGTCTCAGTCCGGGAGTGAGGGAGTGTTAGGCAGCTCCAGGGCGGGAACACAAGCAGTAGATGGCGCCTAGAGCTGAGGGAGGGGCTACAGGTCAAGTGTCTTTTTCCCCTATGTTGGTCCTCAACACCGGGTACTATTGAGCCTTATTAAAGTGGATATTTTACTATCTGACCTGTGCTGTCATGCCCTGGTGAATATAGTGGGGTCCCTGCTCTGTGACAGTGTCCATGCCAGCGTCGCGGTTCGTCTCCTTAAACCGCGTCCGGAACGTGATTTAATGGCGGGTTCCACCTGGGGGACCCTCTTACCTCCTCCCTTAGTAGCAGCCACACGTTCCAGGAGAGCATCTGCGGTGGTGTGCCTAGGAACCGAAGCGCCTCCGCTGCAAGTACCGGAGAACAGAGCCAGCGGGAGAATGAGACGCCGCTGGGAAGGTGATGGAGGCGCAGCACAGTATGTCACACTGACATGTGAAGTGCTGCAGCCCTTGAAGTCTTCTAAAAAGCTTTTTCAGGGCTGCCTAGCGCAGCCCCCTGTTAAGTGACCTGCTTCATGCAGGCACCAACTCTATAACCCTGATTCCAGGCACTGTGAGATCAGTTTTAGAGGAGGCCCCGCAATGCATTCTGGGATTTAGCCTGTTGGTGCCTCTGAATCAAGATCCATCTCTACACCCCGATGTATTACCTGTGGAACCCAGTTTACCCCACTACAGAAATAAAGGCTTTATAATGTTCTGAGTAAAGCTCCATAAGAACCCTTGGTTGAAGTGAATCCAGACCTGGAGATTTATTTATCTTAATTCTGCTTAGTCTCTCCCCTACTATTTCCTCAATTAAACAATTACTTCGTAACATGACATTAACGTTGCATTTGCTGTGCACTGCCCCCTCCATCCGGTCCTCTCTAGTAAACGTGTTCAATATTTCAGCTTTATCTTTGTCATCATTAATCAAGACTCCCAACTCACCTTTTAATGACCCTATATTCTCTTTTTTAAACTTTTCCCGTTTAGATACTTAAAACAAAACCTAAAAAGTTTTTTTACTCAGCGATTTGTATTTCATTTTCTATTCTAGCAACTCTGGTTAATTTTTTATGCATATTTTGTTACATTCCTTGTAGTACTGGAACGACTACGCCGTCCCATCGGATTTTAACGCCTAGAAAACACGCCTCTTTTTATCCATTACTTCCTTAACCTTCTTATTAAGCCACATTGGTTTAATTGTAATACTCCTACGTTTACTGCCCACGGGAATTAATTTCTGAGTATACTTGTCAAGCACAATTTTAAAAGCATCCCACATTTCAGCAGTGTTCTTATCATGAAACAAGGTTTTCCAATCAATGTCTTTTAGTGCTCGTTTCAGCATGTTGAATTTGCTCTTCTAAGTCTTAGTTGAACCCTTATAGTGATGTTTTTGAAAACTAATATCGAATGTGACCATATTATGATCGCTATTCTCCAAGGTTTCCCCTACTTTAATATGGAGATTATATCAAATACTAGTTAGTACAAGGTCCAGTATAGCCTTAATTCTAGTAGATTCCTCGACTTCTTGAGACAAGGAGTGATCTTTTAGCATATTTAAGAACCTGTTTTCCCTTGCTGTATCACATGATTAATTGTTCCAATTTATGTCCGAATAATTAAAATACCTAATGATTAGGACCTCCTCCAGTCCTGCAGCTTTTTCAATTTGTAGCAAGACTTCTAATTCAGTCACATTAATAGCCGACGGTTTTTAGCATGTAGCATGTCCTTTTTTTGTCTCTACCCCCCACTTGAAATCTCAACCCATAACGACTCTATGTTATCTCCTGTTTCTTTGTCAATGTCCTCTTTTAACGAGTGTGAGAGCTGAAACACAGATGAATTACACCTGAGGTACTCTGCAAATTCTCTGTTGGGATGTTTATGTGGAGGGAAAACTATGTTTTAAGGACATTCTAGGAAAAATAAGATTTTACTTACCGATAAATCTATTTCTCGTAGTCCGTAGTGGATGCTGGGGACTCCGTCAGGACCATGGGGATTATACCAAAGCTCCCAAACGGGCGGGAGAGTGCGGATGACTCTGCAGCACCGAGTGAGAGAACTCCAGGTCCTCCTCAGCCAGGGTGTGCCCCTGACCAAGTAGCAGCTCGGCAAGTTGTAAAGCCGAGACCCCTCGGGCAGTCGCCCAAGATGAGCCCACCTTCCTTGTGGAATGGGCATTTATATATTTTGGCTGTGGCAGTCCTGCCACAGAATGTGCAAGCTGAATTGTAGTACACATTCAACTAGCAATCGTCTGCTTAGAAGCAAGAGCACCCAGTTTTTTGGGTGCATACAGGATAACAGCAAGTCAGTTTTCCTGACTCCAGCCGTCCTGGAATCTATATTTTCAGGGCCCTGACAACATCTAGCAACTTGGAGTCCTCCAAGTCTCTAGTAGCCGCAGGTACCACAATAAGCTGGTTCAGATGAAACGCTGACACCACCTTAAGGAGAAACTGGGGACGAGTCCGCAGCTCTGCCCTGTCCGAATGGACAATCAGATATGGGCTTTTGTGAGACAAAGCCGCCAATTCTGACACTCGCCTGGCCGAGGCCAGGGCCAACATCATGGTCACTTTCCATGTGAGATATTTCAAATCCACAGATTTGAGCGGTTTAAACCAACGTGATTTGAGGAATCCCAGGACTACGTTGAGATCCCACAGTGCCACTGGAGGCACAAAAGGGGGTTGTATATGCAGTACTCCCTTGTCAAATTTCTGGACTTCAGGAACTGAAGCCAATTCTTTCTGGAAGAAAATCGACAGGGCCGAAATTTGAACCTTAATGGACCCCAATTTGAGGCCCATAGACACTCCTGTTTGCAGGAAATGCAGGAATCGACCGAGTTGAAATTTCTTCGTGGGGCCTTCCTGGCCTCACACCACGCAACATATTTTCGCCACATGTGGTGATAATGTTGTGCGGTCACCTCCTTCCTGGCTTTGACCAGGGTAGGAATGACCTCTTCCGGAATGCCTTTTTTCCCTTAGGATCCGGCGTTCAACCGCCATGCCGTCAAACGCACCCGCGGTAAGTCTTGGAACAGACATGGTACTTGCTGAAGCAAGTCCCTTCTTATCGGCAGAGGCCCTGAGTCCTCTGTGAGCATCTCATGAAGTTCCGGGTACCAAGTCCTTCTTGGCCCATCCGGAGCCACGAGTATAGTTCTTACTCCTCTACGTCTTATAATTCTCAGTACCTTTGGTATGAGAAGCAGAGGAGGGAACACATACACCGACTGGTACACCCATGGTGTTACCAGAACGTCCACAGCTATTTCCTGAGGGTCTCTTGACCTGGCGCAATACCTGTCCAGTTTTTTGTTCAGGCGGGACGCCATCATGTCCACCTTTGGTCTTTCCCAACGGTGCACAATCATGTGGAAACAACTTCTCGATGAAGTCCCCACTCTCCCGGGTGGAGGTCGTGCTGAGGAAGTCTGCTTCCCAGTTGTCCACTCCCGGAATGAAAACTGCTGACAGTGCTATCACATGATTTTCCGCCCAGCGAAGAATCCTTGCAGTTTCTGCCATTGTCCTCCTGCTTCTTGTGCCGCCCTGTCTGTTTACGTGGGCGACTGCCGTGATGTTGTCCCACTGGATCAATACCGGCTGACCTTGAAGCAGAGGTCTTGCTAAGCTTAGAGCATTGTAAATTGCTCTTAGCTCCAGTATATTTATGCGGAGAGAAGTCCCCAGACTTGATCACACTCCCTGGAAATTTTTTCCCTGTGTGACTGCTCCCCAGCCTTTCAAGCTGGAATCCGTGGTCACCAGGACCCAGTCCTGAATGCATAACTGTGGCACTTTAGTAGATGAGCACTCTGCAGCCACCACAGAAGAGACACCCTTGTCCTTGGAGACAGGGTTATCCGCTGATGCATCTGAAGATGCGATCCGGACCATTTGTCCAGCAGATCCCACTGAAAAGTTCTTGCGTGAAATCTGCCGAATGGAATCGCTTCGTAAGAAGCCACCATTTTTCCCAGGACCCTTGTGCAATGATGCACTGACACTTTTCCTGGTTTTTGGAGGTTCCTGACTAGCTCGGATAACTCCCTGGCTTTCTCCTCCGGGAGAAACACCTTTTTCTGGACTGTGTCCAGAATCATCCCTAGGGACAGCAGACGTGTCGTCGGAGACAGCTGCGATTTTGGAATATTTAGAATCCACCCGTGCTGTCGTAGAACTACTTGAGATAGTGCTACTCCGAACTCCAACTGTTCTCTGGACCTTGCCCTTATCAGGAGATCGTCCAAGTAAGGGATAATTAAGACGCCTTTTCTTTGAAGAAGAATCATCATTTCGGCCATTACCTTGGTAAAGACCCGGGGTGCCGTGGACAATCCAAACGGCAGCGTCTGAAACTGATAGTGACAGTTTTGTACCACGAACCTGAGGTACCCTTTGTGAGAAGGGCAAATTTGGACATGGAGGTAAGCATCCTTGATGTCCAGGGACACCATATAGTCCCCTTCTTCCTGGTTCGCTATCACTGCTCTGAGTGACTCCATTTAGAATAGGTCTCACCGAGCCGTCTGGCTTCAGTACCACAATATAGTGTGGAATAATACCCCTTTACTTGTTGTAGGAGGGGTACTTTGATTATCACCTGCTGGGAATACAGCTTGTGAATTGTTTCCAATACTGCCTCCCTGTCGGAGGTAGACGTTGGTAAAGCAAACTTCAGGAACCTGCGAGGGGGAGACGTCTCGAATTTCCAATCTGTACCCCTGGGATACTACTTGTAGGATCCAGGGGTCCACTTGCGAGTGAGCCCACTGCGTGCTGAAACTCTTGAGACGACCCCCCACCGCACCTGTTTGTACGGCCCCAGCGTCATGCTGAGGACTTGGCAGAAGCGGTGGAAGGCTTCTGTTCCTGGGAATGGGCTGCCTGCTGCAGTCTTCTTCCCTTACCTCTATCCCTGGGCAGATATTATGGGGACGAAAGGACTGAGGCTGAAAAGACTATGTCTTTTTCTGCTGAGATGTGACTTGGGGTAAAAAAAGGTGGATTTTCTAGCTGTTGCCGTGGCCACCAGGTCCGATGGACCGACCCCAAATAACTCCTCCCCTTTATACGGCAATACTTCCATGTGCCGTTTGGAATCTGCATCACCTGACCACTGTCGTGTCCAGAAACATCGTCTGGCAGATATGGACATCGCACTTACTCTTGATGCCAGAGTTTCGCATATATAGAAATGCATCTTTTAAATGCTCTATAGTCAATAAAATACTGTCCCTGTCAAGGGTATCAATATTTCCAGTCAGGGAATCCGACCAAGCCACCCCAGCGCTGCCCATCCAGGCTGAGGCGATCGCTGGTCGCAGTATAACACCAGTATGTGTGTATATACTTTTTAGGATATTTTCCAACCTCCTATCAGCTGGCTCCTTGAGGGCGGCCGTATCTGGAGACGGTAACGCCACTTGTTTTGATAAGCGTGTGAGCGCCTTATCCACCCTAAGGTGTGTTTCCCAACGCGCCATAACTTCTGGCGGGAAAAGGTATACCGCCAATAATTTTCTATCGGGGGAAACCCACGCATCATCACACACTTCATTTAATTTATCTGATTCAGGAAAAACCACATGTAGTTTTTTCACACTCCACATAATACCCTTTTTTGTGGTACTTGTAGTATCAGAAATATGTAACATCTCCTTCATTGCCCTTAACAAGTAACGTGTGGCCCTAAAGGAAAATACGTTTGTTTCTTCACCGTCGACACTGGAGTCAGTGTCCGTGTCTGTGTCTGTGTCGACCGACTGAGGTAAAAGGACGTTTTAACGCCCCTGACGGTGTTTTAGACGCCTGGACAGGTACTAATTGGTTTGCCGGCCGTCTCATGTCGTCAACCGACCTTGCAGCGTGTTGACATTATCACGTAATTCCTTAAATAAGCCATCCATTCCGGTGTCGACTCCCTAGAGAGTGACATCACCATTACCGGCAATTGCTCCGCCTCCTCACCAACATCGTCCTCATACATGTCGACACACAAGTACCGACACACAGCACACACACAGGGAATGCTCTGATAGAGGACAGGACCCCACTAGCCCTTTGGGGAGACAGAGGGAGAGTTTGCCAGCACACACCAAAAACGCTATATTATACAGGGACAACCTTTATATAAGTGTTTTTCCCTTATAGCATTTTAATATATATATATACATATCGCCAAATAAGTGCCCCCCCTCTCTGTTTTAACCCTGTTTCTGTAGTGCAGTGCAGGGGAGAGCCTGGGAGCCTTCCCAACAGCCTTTATGTGAGGGAAAATGGCGCTGTGTGCTGAGGAGAATAGGCCCCGCCCCCTTTTCGGCGGGCTTCTTCTCCCGTTTTTCTGAGACCTGGCAGGGGTTAAATACATCCATATAGCCTCCAGGGGCTATATGTGATGTATTTTTAGCCAGAATAAGGTATTATACATTGCTGCCCAGGGCGCCCCCAGCAACGCCCTGCACCCTCCGTGACCGTTGGTGTGAAGTGTGTGACAACAATGGCGCACAGATGCAGTGCTGTGCGCTACCTTCATGAAGACTGAAAAGCCTTCTGCCGCCGGTTTCTGGACCTTCAATCTTCAGCATCTGCAAGGGGGGTCGGCGGCGCGGCTCCGGGACGAACCCCAGGGTGAGACCTGTGTTCCGACTCCCTCTGGAGCTAATGGTGTCCAGTAGCCTAAGAAGCCAATCCATCCTGCACGCAGGTGAGTTGAACTTCTCTCCCCCTAAGTCCCTCGATGCAGTGAGCCTGTTGCCAGCAGGACTCACTGAAAATAAGAAACCTAAAAACTTTTTCTAAGCAGCTCCTTAAGAGAGCCACCTAGATTGCACCCTGCTCGGACGGGCACAAAAACCTAACTGAGGCTTGGAGGAGGGTCATAGGGGGAGGAGCCAGTACACACCACCTGATCCTAAAGCTTTAGTTTTGTGCCCTGTCTCCTGCGGAGCCGCTAATCCCCATGGTCCTGACGGAGTCCCCAGCATCCACTTAGGACGTCAGAGAAATTAATCAGATTCCTGGTAAAATATAGAAACAAAAACAAACATCAGTTGGCTTTCAGCTTTAATGTACAAACTGATGTACAGATTGCAAGTGCTACCTCCAGATAGCCAAGTATACAGAAGTCTTGCTCCATAGACAATCAAAGTGAAGGCTTTGCCTCCTTTAAAATATCCGATGAAAATCCCTAAATGTTAAGCAGTGTTTTAGTATGTGCATTTTATTCAAGAAAAATAGCAATTTCATGAGTACTACACTAGATAAGTGCCCAGCTTTTCATTAACCTAAATCTTGTGAACAAGCAACTTGGCATATTGCTGGGCAGACAGCTCATGTGTAAGTTGGTGACTGGTAGCTTAAAGGACATAGTGGAAGCATGCTACGCAATTTCATATTAAGCCTTCGTAAAACAGCAATTTATACAGGTAAAGACTAACATTACCCTGATGTTATAGAACATTGCTTCTCCTCTTCCCCTATGTCTGAGGGACTTCCCAAGCAGCCACTGAAAATTAGAGCATGTAGAACATGGGTGGGAAACAGTGTTTTTTTGTGGCCCCCACTACTGAATTGCTTGGGTACACTCCATTGTAAATAATGGATAATTGCTGTAATTTCTACTTTCTTTTTAACCACCTTCGCAAACGGAGAGAAGCCTAGGCTGGCTGAAACCTCCATGAGACTGTAAATGTATCACTCCTTTTGTCCCTGGAAGTGTGTTGAGAGAAAAATCTTGGTACCTGAGAAAGACTTCCTCAGATGAACATTACTATCAGCAGTTGGAAGATATCCTGATGTAGAGACCATTCCTCTGGAACCACTTGCCTACGGCTGAGCTAATCTGCCACTGAATTCTCTTTGCCTGCAACATAGAATGCTATAAGTGATCGTAGGTTTCTAACCAAAGTATTCATTTTGCTACTTCCACCATCACAAGCCCTGCTTCTGGTACATCCAAGTTGATTCATGAAGGCCACCACTTTTCTGTTGTTGGAGAATACTCTGAGATGGTTTTCTTTTCGGTTATCTGTACCATTGTGCTATCTTATTAGGGACCCCCTGTGAAGGAGACGCCTTGCCGATCGGCCTGGGGGCTTAACCCTATATCTGCAGATATACGCAACTAAGATCTCCGTATTATCTGATTATTATGTAGTATTATTTTTCACTCAGTGTGCATTAGGGAACACAGAATTACCCCTCCCTTTTAGCACCTGAGTGACATCAACAATCTGATTGAGCAGCTTGCCAAAATATGTGCATTGTATTTAGAGAGGCATGGATGGGTCAGTATTAGGAGGGATTGCCGACTCCAGAGTGCCATTGGAGCAGTTAGGGGTGCTCCAGGTAAGCTGGCTCTCAGATGCTGTAAGAGCCATTATCGTGTGTCCTTACACTGGGCATTCAGACCCAGACATATGTGTAATTATTTATGGGGTGGGTGTGGGGTGCGGTGGCCCCTATGGCTGGGCGGCTTCAGGTCGGCACACCCTAACATTTTATTAACACTTATGATTTCCCCATCACTTTGTATATATTTTTGTATTATTTTAATCACACTTCACTTACATTAGCACTTATGTGCTTCTTATTAACCCTTATTAAATTTTCACCTGTGTGCTGACCAGGGGTAGCCGACCTGTGCCGACGTGATGGGGTCCTGCACCCCGGACCCATACCTAGTATTAGGGACCCCCAGTGACGGAGACGCCTTGCCGATCGGCCTGGGGGCTTAACCCTAAATCTGCAGATATACGCAACGAAGATCTCCGTATTATCTGATTATTATGTAGTATTTTTCACTCAGTGTGCATTAGGGAACACATTGTTTTTTCTTACACAGAATTACCCCTCCCTTTTAGCACCTGAGTGAAATCACAATCTGATTGAGCGGCTTGCCAATATATGTCCATTGTGCTATCTCTCAGAGATGAGATCCCAGCAAGTAGCACCTACATCTGTCACGCATATATATTTCAGAATTTTGTAATAAAATTTGTATACTGTACAATGGTATCCTTATTAAAATCGATATTTAAGAAAGGACTGCGTCACTGCACCAATATTTTCTTTCCCTGTGCTCCTAGTAATCGGCATTCCCACTTTTTTGAACGCTGTGGCAAGCATTAACCCTATATTTACACCTAATAGTTGTTTTGGTGCTTAGCATTTTTCATCTGATCACAATCCAGCCATATTTTGTGAACTAAGGTTTCAGTGTATAACATAATGGTGCAATCCAGGTATGGCTATATCATGACCCCCTGTTAACCTAACTCCTCCACCAAGGTCTCTAGCACTTCTGTAAAGGCTCTTGGAGATGTTTCCATGCCAATAGGCAGAGAGGTACATTAGAAGTGTTATCTCACTGCCCAAAAGCCGAGAGAAGTCCTGTGTTGAACTGTGACTGTAAGATGTACAAAATCATCTTTATGGATATGAGAAAAGACCCTTAACTGATGGCAGAGAGGGAAGAATTCATGAACACGTTCAAAATGATCTAGCACTGTAAAGAGCGCCAAAGGTTTTTGACAAAAGAATAGTCTGGAATAAAATACTTCACCCTTCTGATCTGAGGGAACTGGAGAAATTGCTCCTGCTTTAAGACTTGTAGCCAGTTCAGTAACGCCCCTAGCTCTGCTGGGTCTAATGGAGAGTAGGATTGTACAACTCTTGTATTAATTTCTTCTGATGTCTAAAGCCCACTGGTCTTTAACAGAATGTGTCCATAGGCCTTATGCAATAGTCTGCACAATGCAGGTACAATCGTGATTCCGGTGAGTTAGCCTGCAGACTGGTATACCCGGTACATATCAGACCGCGCGTGAGCAAGTTCTAAGGCCGGGTACACATTACAACGACCTGGACCACAGCTGGCAGGATGACAGATTTAAAAATACACTGGTTGTCCATACACACATAATGAGACAGAACACACTAGACAATGTGACGCTCTGATCCGCAGTAATAGACAACATATCGTCTAACTTGTGCCCACCCTAAGAGAAAGTAAGCAACTGCACTACAGAGAAGTAACAAATTACCGCCTGACCCACATAGCTTAGAGACTGGGGAAGAGGAGGGCCCACAGTATGTACAACCATGGGGCAAGTTTCACGGTATATATATATATATATGTATGTATACACATACATACATACATACACATATATATATATATATATACACACTCTATATATCTATCTCTATCTATATCTAATGTAGCAGACTTCTCACAAACAGGACTGGAGTCTCCCAGATTTATTTCAACTTTTCGGTCTTTAATAAGCCTTTGTCAGAAATCAAATTAGTATAAAAAACAGTCTTACCTTTATACCAGAAATCACCAAGTGGCATTGAACCGTGCACAGTGCCGCTAACGTCATCACTAACAGACGGCGCCGGGGCAGCAGCAGGGACAAACATAATGTGAAAACAGTCACCATGGAAAACAGTCACCATCTGGATGGGTACCACAGAAATGTTTCACACTATGATGCGGGAGATTAACACTTTGGACCAAAATATCCGGTTCACTTATGACAGGCATGTTCAAACTGTGGCCCTCCAGCTGTTGTGAAACTACATATCCCAGCATGCCCTGACACAGTGTTGCTGTCAGAGAATGCTAACGCTGTGTCAGGGCATGCTGGGATGTGTAGTTTCTCAACAGCTGGAGGGCCGCAGTTTGGACATGCCTGACTTATGAGATCCAGAAGGAATCGATACACTTCATGGATGTTGAGGGGAGGATCAGTGGATCGAGTTTCATTACTTCGATTTACCAGAAACCCACTGACTGTAATAACATTCTTCAGGTATCCAGTCACCACCAGACTCGTTAAAAAGAGGTCTGCCTTAACTCACAATATCTGAGGGTACATCGCATTTGCAATGACCCTGCTGATGAGGTGGATAAGATGACAAGAACATTTCTTGAAAGGGGTTATTGTAGTAAAGACCTACGTATAGCAAGAACTAAAGCGTTGGCTGCACCTAAAAAGTTAAAGAATCAACAGCCATTAGTACAAGTAAAATAGACTCATCAGTAACATGGGTTAACAATTATACAATGTCAAGTAATAAATGAACAACTACTGCTAAGAAAATCTGTCCGGTGATACAATCAGACCCTGAATTGCTTGATTTGGTTGATCGCTCCCTACTCCATTGTTATACAAGGGGTAAAAATATTTGGGACTACGTTGTGCATGCTGACATCTCACCTTCTCCATCTAATCGGGAGCATTTCTTAACTAAGAAGCTAGGGAACTGTAAGTGTCTAGGGTGCACTACATGCTCATATTTGGAGACATGGGTTTATGTTGTACACCCACACACAGGGAAAAAGATAAAGTTGCTGCATGTATTCACCTGCAGTAGCAGGTATGTCATTTACTGCATCACATGTCCCTTGAGCATGTATTATATTGGAAAAACGGTGTGCCAATATAAAGAATGCATGGCACAGCACCGTAGCACCATTAAGCAGGCGCTTGAAGGCAACATAGACCAACCGGTAGCAAAGCACTTTAAAGCATGTAAACACAGGCTATCCTCCCTACGTTACAAAATGCTGGATCATGTGAGGGAAGATAAGAGGCTAAATGGATACACCTCCTGAATATTATCTCCTCCGCATGGGTTAAATGAAAGGTTATCCTTGAATTGCTTTTTGTAATGCGTTACTTTGTTGCATATTATGTTAATACTGTGGATACTGTGAGTTTTGAACAATATTGCTTGTTTTGTATACAGTTTCCACATTAGGTTTGCAACGGCGCCATCTGTTGGTGATGACGTCAGCGGAAGACGCTGTGCACGGTTCAATGTCACTAATACCCCTTTTCCACTAGCTCAAAAAACACGGGTAAATGCACGGGGGCGCGCATTTACCCGTGTTTTTTGCAAGTGGAAAAGGGTAAACCCGGATCAAGTGACCCGTGAATCCTACCCGGCTATTTACCTGGGTAGGACACGGGACTGATCCGGGTAGAGTTGTAGTGTAAACGGGAGCCGTGTCGATGTGACACGGCTCCCATTTACACTGTATGGAAGGGCGGCGCTGGGAGATCATGTGATCTCCCTGCGCCGCCCCTGCCGCGTCACTAGAAGCGTCACCAACCCGGCATATGCCGGGTTGTGACTGCTGATGGGAAAGGGGCCGAGCACGGGTCGCAGCAGGGGGCAGCTCCCGTGTCAGGCTCCCGGCTGCGACCCGTGCTCGTAAGTGGAAAAGGGGTATTGGTGATTTCTGGTATAAAGGTAAGACTGTTTTTTCTACTCGTTTGATTCCTGACGAAGGTTTATTAAAGACCGAAGCGTTGAAATAAATCCGGGAGAGCCCAGTCCTGTCTGAGAGAAGTCCGTGAGTGCAGTCCACTACATTAAATATATTAACTTTATTGAAGGAGGGCACCCGGCAAGTTGAATATCTCTAGTGGGAGTGCCGAACGCGCGTGTGTGTGTGTGTGTGTGTGTGTGTGTGTGTGTGTGTGTGTGTGTATATATATATATATATATATATATATATATATATAAAGTAAGATTTTACTCACCGGTAAATCTATTTCTCGTAGTCCGTAGTGGATGCTGGGAACTCCGTAAGGACCATGGGGAATAGCGGCTCCGCAGGAGACTGGGCACAACTAAAGAAAGCTTTAGGACTACCTGGTGTGTACTGGCTCCTCCCTCTATGACCCTCCTCCAGACCTCAGTTAGGATACTGTGCCCGGAAGAGCTGACACAATAAGGAAAGGATTTGGAATCCCGGGTAAGACTCATACCAGCCACACCGTATAACTCGTGATAGTATACCCAGTTAACAGTATGAAATATAACTGAGCCTCTCAACAGATGGCTCAACAATAACCCTTTAGTTAAACAATAACTATATACAAGTATTGCAGACAATCCGCACTTGGGACGGGCACTCAGCATCCACTACGGACTACGAGAAATAGATTTACCGGTGAGTAAAATCTTATTTTCTCTAACGTCCTAAGTGGATGCTGGGAACTCCGTAAGGACCATGGGGATTATACCAAAGCTCCCAAACTGGCGGGAGAGTGCGGATGACTCTGCAGCACCGAATGAGCGAACTCTAGGTCCTCCTCAGCCAGAGTATCAAACTTGTAGACTTTAGCAAATGTGTTTGACCCCGACCAAGTAGCTGCTCGGCAAAGTTGTAAAGCCGAGACCCCTCGGGCAGCCGCCCAAGAAGAGCCCACCTTCCTCGTGGAATGGGCTTTTACAGATTTAGGATGCGGCAGTCCAGCCGCAGAATGTGCAAGTTGAATCGTGCTACAGATCCAGCGAGCAATAGTCTGCTTTGAAGCAGGCGCACCCAACTTGTTGGGTGCATGCAGGATAAATAGCGAGTCAGTCTTTCTGACTCCAGCTGTCCTGGAAACATAGATTTTTAGGGCCCGGACTAAGTCCAGCAACTTGGAATCCTCCAAGTCACGAGTAGCCGCAGGCACCACAATAGGCTGGTTCAAATGAAAAGCTGAAACCACCTTTGGGAGAAATTGGGAACGAGTCCTCAATTCCGCCCTATCCTTATGAAAAATCAGATAAGGGCATTTGCATGACAAAGCCGCCAATTCTGATACACGCCTGGCCGACGCCAAGGCCAACAGCATGACCACTGTCCACGTGAGGTATTTTAGCTCCACGGATTTAAGTGGTTCAAACCAATCCAACACCACGTTGAAATCCCACGGTGCCACTGGAGGCACAAACGGGGGCTGAATATGCAGCCCTCCCTTAACAAAAGTCTGAACTTCAGGCAATGAAGCCAGTTCTTTTTGGAAGAAAATGGACAGAGCCGAAAACTGGACCTTACTGGAACCCATTTGAGGCCCATAGTCACTCCTGACTGTAGGAAGTGCAGAAATCGACCCAGTTGAAATTCCTCCGTTGGGGCCTTCCTGGCCTCACACTAAGCAACATATTTTCGCCATATGCGGTGATAATATTTTGCGGTCACATCTTTCCTAGCCTTAATCAGCGTAGGAATTACTTTATCTGGAATGCCCTTTTCCTTTAGGATCCGGTGTTCAACCGCCATGCCGTCAAACCAGCGGCGGTAAGTCTTGGAACAGACAGGGCCCCTGCTGCAGCAGGTCCAGTCTGAGCGGCAGAGGCCATAGGTCCTCTGAGATCATTTCTTGAAGTTCTGGGTACCAAGATCTTCTTGGCCAATCCGGAACCACGAGTATAGTTCTTACTCCTCTCCTTCTTATTATTCTCAGTACCTTGGGTATGAGAGGCAGAGGAAGGAACACATACACCGACTAGTACACCCACGGTGTTACCAGAGTGTCCACAGCTATCGCCTGAGGGTCCCTTGACCTGGCGCAATAACATTTTAGCTTTTTGTTGAGGCGGGACGCCATCATGTCCACCTGTGGCCCTTCCCAATGGTGTACAATCATTTGGAAGACTTCTGGATGAAGTCCCCACTCTCCTGGGTGGAGGTCGTGTCTGCTGAGAAAGTCTGCTTCCCAGTTGTCCACTCCGGGAATGAACACTGCTGACAGTGCTAACACATGATTTTCCGCCCATCGGAGAATCCATGTGCCATTGCCATCCTGCTTCTTGTGCCGCCCTGTCGGTTTACATGGGCGACCGCCGTGATGTTGTCTGACTAGATCAGCACCGGCTGGTTTTGAAGCAGGGGTCTTGCCTGACTTAGGGCATTGCAAATGGCCCTTAGTTCCAGAATATTTATGTGTAGGGAAGTCTCCTGACTTGACCATTGTCCTTGGAAGTTTCTTCCCTGTGTGACTACCCCCAAACTCGAAGGCTGGCATCCGTGGTCACCAGGACCCAGTCCTGTATGCCGAATCTGCGGCCCTCTGGAAGATGAGCACTCTGCAGCCATCACAACAGCGACACCCTGGCCCTTGGAGACAGGGTTATCAGCCGATGCATCTGAAGATGCGATCCGGACCACCTGTCCAACAGATCCCACTGAAAGATCCTTGCATGGAACCCTCCGAATGGAATTGCTTCGTAAGAAGCCACCATCTTTCCCAGGACTCGCGTGCAATAGTGCACAGACACCTGTTTTGGTTTTAGGAGGTCTCCGACTAGAGATGACAACTCCTTGGCCTTCTCCTCCGGGAGAAACACTTTTTTCTGTTCTGTGTCGAGAACCATCCCCAGGAACAGTAGACGCGTTGTAGGAACCAGCTGCGACTTCGGAATGTTCAGGATCCAACCGTGCTGTTGTAGCACTGCCCCAGCTAGTGCTACTCCGATCAACTGTTCCCTGGACCTCGCCTTTATAAGGAGATCGTCCAAGTACGGGATAATTATAACTCCCTTCCTTCGAAGGAGCATCATCATCTCTGCCATTACCTTGGTAAATACCCTCAGTGCCGTGGACAGACCAAACGGCAACGTCTGGAATTGGTAATGACAGTCCTGTACCACAAATCTGAGGTACTCCTGGTGAGGGGGGTAAATGGGGACATGCAGGTAAGCATCCTTGATGTCCAGTGATACCATGTAATCCCCTTCGTCCAGGCTTGCAATAACCGCCCTGAGCGATTCCATTTTGAACTTGAACCTTCGTATATAAGTGTTCAAGGATTTCAAATTTAAAATGGGTCTCACCGAACCGTCCGGTTTCGGTACCACAAACATTGTGGAATAGTAACCCCGTCCCTGTTGAAGAAGGGGTACCTTTACTATCACCTGCTGCGAATACAGCTTGTGAATTGCCTCCAGCACTGCCTCCCTGTCTGAGGGAGCTGTCGGCAAGGCAGATTTGAGGAAACGGCGAGGGGGAGACGTCTCGAATTCCAGCTTGTACCCCTGAGATACTACCTGTAGAATCCAGGGATCCACCCGTGAGCGAGCCCACCGGTCGCTGAAATTCTTGAGACGGGCCCCCACCGTACCTGGCTCCGCCTGTGGAGCCCCAGCGTCATGCGGTGGACTTAGAGGAAGCGGGGGAGGACTTTTGTTCCTGGGAACTGGCTGTATGCTGCAGCATTTTCCCTCTACCTCTGCCTCTGGGCAGAAAGGACGCGCCTTTAACCCGCTTGCCTTTCTGGGGCCGAAAGGACTGTATCTGATAATACGGTGCTTTCTTTGGCTGTGAGGGAACATGCGGCAAAATGTTGATTTCCCAGCTGTAGCTGTGGAAACGAGGTCCGAGAGACCATCCCCAAACATCTCCTCACCCTTGTAAGGCAAAACTTCCATGTGCCTTTTAGAATCAGCATCACCTGTCCACTGCCGAGTTCCTGGCAGAAATGGACATTGCGTTTATTTTAGATGCCAGTCGGCAATTATCCCTCTGTACATCTCTCATGTATAAAACTGCGTCTTTAATATGCTCTATGGTTAGCAATATAGTGTCCCTGTCTAAGGTACAGAGAATCTGACCACGCAGCTGCAGCACTGCACATTCATGCTGAAGCAATAGCTGGTCTCAGTATAATGCCTGAGTGTGTATATACAGACTTCAGGATAGCCTCCTGCATTCTATCTGCAGGCTCCTTTAGGGCGGCCGTGTCCTGAGACGGTAGTGCCACCTTCTTTGACAGACGTGTGAGCGCTTTATCCACCCTAGGGGATGTCTCCCAACGTGACCTATCCTCTGGCGGGAAAGGGTACGCCATTAGTAACCTTTTAAAAATTACCAGTTTCTTATCGGGGGAAACTCACGCTTCTTCACACATTTAGTTCATCAGATGGGGGAAAAACCACTGGAAGCTTTTTTCTCCCCAAACATAATACCCTTTTTTGTGGTACCTGGGGTAATATCAGAAATGTGCAACACATTTTTTATTGCCGTAATCATGTAACGGGTGGCTCTATTGGAATGTACAGTAGTCTCATCGTCGTCGACACTGGAGTCAGTATCCGTGTCGACATCTGTGTCTGCCATCTGAGGTAGTGGGCGTTTTAGGGCCCCTGATGGCTTTTGAGACGCCTGGGCAGGCACGGGCTGAGAAGCCGGCTGTCCCACATCTGCTATGTCGTCAAACCTTTTATGTAAGGAGTTGACACTGTCACGTAATTCCTTCCACATGTCCATCCACTCAGGTGTCGACCACGCAGGGGGTGACATCACATTTATCGGCATCTGCTCCGCCTCCACATAAGCCTCCTCATCAAACATGTCGACACAGCCGTACCGACACACCGCACACACACAGGGAATGCTCTGACTGAGGACAGGACCCCACAAAGTCCTTAGGGGAGACAGAGAGAGAGTATGCCAGCACACACCAGAGCGCTATATAATGCAGGGATTCACACTACCCACAGTGATTTTTCCCTTATACCTGCTATAATACACAGATTTGCGCCTAAATTTAGTGCCCCCCCCTCTATTTTTAACCCTTTGAGCCTGAAAACTACAGGGGAGAGCCTGGGGAGCTGTCTTCCAGCTGCACTGTGATGAGAAAATGGCGCCAGTGTGCTGAGGGAGATAGCCCCGCCCCTTTTTCGGCTGACTTCTCCCGCTCTTATAATCATAATGTGGCAGGGGTATTTTACACATATATAGCTTATTAGGCTATATTATGTGTGATTTGCCACTCTTAAGGTACTCTAATTGCTGGCCAGGGCGCCCCCCCCCCCCAGTGCCCTGCACCCATCAGTGACCGGAGTATGTGGTGTGCACAGGGAGCAATGGCGCACAGCTGCAGTGCTGTGCGCTACCTTAATGAAGACCGGAGTCTTCTGCCGCCGATTTCCTGGACGTTCTTCTTGCTTCTGGCTCTGCAAGGGGGACGGCGGCGCGGCTCCGGACGACCGAGGCTGGGCCTGTGTTCGATCCCTCTGGAGCTAATGGTGTCCAGTAGCCTAAGAAGCCCAAGCTAGCTGCAAGCAGGTAGGTCCGCTTCTCTCCCCTAAGTCCCTCGTAGCAGTGAGTCTGTTGCCAGCAGATCTCACTGAAAATAAAAAACCTAAAATATACTTTCTTTTCTAGGAGCTCAGGAGAGCCCCTAGCGTGCATCCAGCTCGGCCGGGCACAAAATTCTAACTGAGGTCTGGAGGAGGGTCATAGAGGGAGGAGCCAGTGCACACCAGGTAGTCCTAAAGCTTTCTTTAGTTGTGCCCAGTCTCCTGCGGAGCCGCTATTCCCCATGGTCCTTACGGAGTTCCCAGCATCCACTTAGGACGTTAGAGAAATATATATATATATATATATATATATATATACATATACATACATATATACATACATACATACATATACACACACATACATACATATACACACACATACATATATATAGCTATATCTATTGTATCTTAAAAAAAGACTTAAGACTTAACCAATTGACAGGGCTGCACTAGAGTACTGAAGGAGAAAGCTTCTAAATTTTTAGGGGGCAGAAGCGAGTCACAGAATCCTGGATCTGCAGGTAAGGCAGTCTGGCATTGACTCTGAAGAAACCAAATACGCTCTTCTTCAGTCTCGCATATTGCACTAGACTCATGAAAGATATGATCACAGTCTCATTTTTTATTATTGTTTATTTATAGTGCCATCATATTACACAGTGCTTATGGAGTCTACATTTTTTATCACACAAATGCTATGATTCAATAAGTCAAGAACCAATTAAACTGCCAGTATGTTTTTGGATTGTGGGAGGGAACACCCCTTGTTGGAGGGCGTAAACCCACGCAAAACAAAAATTACATACAAACTCTGAATAGCTAGTAACCCAAAAGGAATGCAACACATGGCCCCAGAAAGAGAAAAACTATGCCTAGAACAACACCAGGCTTGAGCTAAGCAGTTGAGTGTAAAGATGTCCTTCTCACTTCTGCTATTTTACAAACCGTTAATATGTTATAGAGAGAGGAATGTTGTCTGCACAGACCTAAAAATGAACCCAGAACAGAATGAGTAGAGATCAAAGGACAATCACTGTATAAGTGACACTTATACCCCTGTTTTATATAACATGCACATCTGTGCTTTTATATTTGTTTGAAACACGGGGGGTGCTCCCTGAGAGTTAAGTTAAACTATTACACAAAAATATACCAAAGAAAGGTAGACAAGAACTCTCCTAGAGTGGGGCACTCAAAAGTGTTATAATACGTGTGCAACAATATAGGATCAAAAAAGAAAAAATATGATAAGACTTAACTTTTATTAAAGATCAAAGAATAAAATTGCTTGGAGATTATTCTCTCTTAATCTAAAAAGGCGAAATATAGACACAATACATACAATACAACATGTAACAAATTAAAAGGTACAGGTGATTTATAAACTCCAGCGGGCCTTAGCCCTTTCTATAAGGGAGAATCAATATATGAGACTCAAATAACAGTAAGTCAAGACCTTAGGGCGTGTTTCGTGGTTCTGCTGCCTCGTATGTGCTATAGCATTATATACGTGGTGAGAGACCCTTACTCGTGCCAGTCTCTAGAGTCACAGACAGTGCCAGAGCATCCACTGAGAGTGTCTCATTCACTTCTGCTTTTGGTTGATGACACTACGGTCAGCGCAGCCAATGAGAGAGTTACTGGCACTCTACCTGCTCTGGTGTTGAAAAAATAGGATGAACTGATAAAGGATAGCAATCCGCTCTTAAATTAGAGAAATATAGAAAGTATAGAAGGCAAGACTGTGCAGAAAATTTCGTGGTTCTGCTGCCACGCATGTGCTAATGCATTATATGCGTGTTGAGAGACCATTACTAATGCTAGTCTATGGAAATACAGACTGTGCCAGGACAATACGCAATGTGTCTCATTCGCCTCCAACACTGGCTGATGGTACTACGATCAGTGCAGCCAGTTTGGGGGTTACTGACACTATGTTGTTCTGGTGTTGAAAGAGACAAAAGGCACTGTTGAATTCAGTACAAGAAAGGGGGATATCACATAGGCTCACTTTCCATATACGTGCTGCGTCATTCACAGCGCCCCAACCTCATCTTAATATACAATATGAGGAGAGTTTATCCCTTTAACCTGTGCCCTCTAGTGCCACATAGTAGCATTTCTCTAAAGAAGGTGTACTTTATTACATTATTTCACTTATTTGCAACATATGTTGCCATCTAAAGGAAACTTTCCACAATAGAGATCAGCATATAGTATACATCACAGAGAAAGTAGATTTCTCTCAACAACCATCATAAATAAAGCTAAGGTTTTGTATTCTATGTACACAAATGAGTAATTCATCATAGTTGTAACCTTTTACACAATTAAACGATGATTTTAGTGCAGCATGCCGATAGTATTATTCCGTTAGCCTCCTATCTTATGCTTCTAAATTCTTATTGCTATATGAACAAATATAGGGGGGAACAGCCTTTGTGAACAAGCCACCAGGCGAAACGTACGTTAAAGGAAGGAGCTTTGCGGGCGCCCCGCTGAGTGCGCACGGCGGGCTGCCCCCCGGTACAGGTTGTATGACATAGAACACTCTTTAACTGTGAAGCCTCTAGCTAAAGGCATCTGACGGCCCGGTGCTATATCTTACTATATGCTTTACCGTGCATGGCCCTTATGTATCCAGGTTCATGATACAAAAATACTGGTTACTATGATAACTGTTGCCAGGGGCGATAGGCCATTTGAGTTTGCATATGAGCCTAAAAATGTTTCACAGTTAAGATATGTATAATTTCACTATGTCCTTTTTTGATGAATGACTACCTGTTAAACACAGCAGTGAGAATCCAGAAATAATAAGACAGGAGGCATGTTGGATGTAATTGTCAGTACCCTCTTTGATAAGATCATCGTTCTACTATGTAAAAGATTTTGATTATGCACAAAAAGTAAAAAACCTTTGTCTTTTCAATAATGATATGTCTAGAGATATTAACTCTGCATATTTCCTCTGTGTCTAGGGATATGATATAAAACACAAGTTCTTGTGAGCACTGTTGCCAGGGGCAACAGACCGTCTGGCACTGCACGTGTATTCACCGTGCTTCACAGTCAGGATATACAAAAAACTCATTGTTGTTTCTTGGATGAATGACTATATTTGTTCATATAGCAATAAGAATTTAGAAGCATAAGATAGGAGGCTAACGGAATAATACTATCGGCATGCTGCACTAAAATCATCGTTTAATTGTGTAAAAGGTTACAACTATGATGAATCACTTATTTGTGTACATAGAATACAAAACCTTAGCTTTATTTATGATGGTTGTTGAGAGAAATCTACTTTCTCTGTGATATATACTATATGCTGATCTCTATTGTGGAAAGTGTGCTTTAGATGGCAACATATGTTGCAAATAAGTGAAATAATGTAATAAAGTACACCTTCTTTAGAGACCAGCTACTATGTGGCACTAGAGGGCACAAGTTAAAGGGATAAACTCTCCTTATATTGTATATTAAGAGGAGGTTGGGGCGCTGTGAATGACGCAGCACGTATATGGAAAGTGAGCCTATGTGATATCCCCCTTTCTTGTACTGGATTCAACAGTGCCTTTTGTCTCTTTCAACACCAGAACAGCATAGTGTCAGTAACCCCCAAACTGGCTGCACTGATCGTAGTACCATCAGCCAGTGTTGGAGGCGAATGAGACACATTGCGTATTGTCCTGGCACAGTCTGTATTTCCATAGACTAGCATTAGTAATGGTCTCTCAACACGCATATAATGCATTAGCACATGCGTGGCAGCAGAACCACGAAATTTTCTGCACAGTCTTGCCTTCTATACTTTCTATATTTCTCTAATTTAAGAGCGGATTGCTATCCTTTATCAGTTCATCCTATTTTTTCAACACCAGAGCAGGTAGAGTGCCAGTAACTCTCATTGGCTGCGCTGACCGTAGTGTCATCAACCAAAAGCAGAAGCGAATGAGACACTCTCCGTGGATGCTCTGGCACTGTCTGTGACTCTAGAGACTGGCACGAGTAAGGGTCTCTCACCACGTATATAATGCTATAGCACATACGAGGCAGCAGAACCACGAAACACGCCCTAAGGTCTTGACTTACTGTTATTTGAGTCTCATTCATATATTGATTCTCCTTTATAGAAAGGGCTAAGGCCCGCTGGAGTTTATAAATCACCTGTACCTTTTAATCTGTTACATGTTGTATTGTATGTATTGTGTCTATATTTCACCTTTTTAGATTAAGAGAAAATAATCTCCAAGCAATTTTAATCTTTGATCTTTAATAAAAGTTAAGTCTTATCATATTTTTTCTTTTTTGATCCTATATTGTTGCACACGTATTATAACACTTTTGAGTGCCCCACTCTAGGAGAGTTCTTGTCTACCTTTCTTTGGTATATTTTTGTGTAATAATTTTACAAACCGTGGCAGACACCTCACAAACAGCAGTGTTCTCCCCATGCAATATTTCTTGGGTGGTCCTCACAGAAAACTCCGCCGCTGTATGTTATACCCTTTTCAGACAGATGGTTTTGCCGGTCCCTGCCTGGCCTCCCCCCCTGTCACGCAGACGAGAAAAGTACCGGGTCAAGAATTTCTACCCGATAATTACAGGTATTTAATCTGTGTGAAAGTGTCAACCAGGTTCAAAATTCCTGGGTCGAAGTCCCGGGGATTTCAACCAGGGTTTTCCCCGTTCACACAGAAAAAGGACCCATGTTAAATCAGCAAATTACCAGGTAGAACTGCTTCACCGAGTAATTTGACTTTGTCTGAAAATAGGAAATTTGATACCGGTAATTCCTTTTCTCGTAGTCCGTAGTGGATACTGGGTAACTGTACTTTAGCAGTGGATACTGGGTGTATAGATCAGGTCCACTGGAGCCTGGCACTTTACAACCTTAAGTGTGTGTATGTGTGTGCTGGCTCCTCCCCTCTATGCCCTTCCGACCAGACTCCGTCTAGGAAACTGTGCCCAAGGAGACGGACACACCACGAGAGAAGAAAGCAGCTACAATCAGCGGTGAAGCACTAAGCCAACATACAACCATCAAGGAGGGCGCTAACCAGAACAGCGGATAGCAACACCAACCGAACCAGGATAGCAAGCCATCAGAACAACAAAAGGGGACCGCAGCGGCGGGCCAACCAAACACACAGGTAAGCAGGAATCGAAGCACCGAGTTGGGCGCCCAGTATCCACTACGGCCTACGAGAAAAGGAATTACCGGTATCAAATTCTGGTGAACTGTACTTTAGTACCATGGGGAAGTCCCAAAGCTCCCAAACGGGTGGAAGAGTGCCGAGACCCCTGAAAAACGCCTGACCAAACTGAAGGTCATCCTTGGCCAAGGTGTCGAACCGATAGAACTTAACAAAAGCGTTCAAAACAGACCAAGTAGCAGCTCGGCACAACTGCAAGGCCGAGACTCCCCGGGCAGCCACCGAGGAAGAGCCCACATACCTCGTCAAATGGGCCTGAATAGACATCGGCAAAGGCAGAGCCACCGAAGTATAGGCCTGTTGAATGGTCAACCTGAGCCATCAAGCAACTGATTGCTTAGAAGCTGGATGTCCAGTCTTGGTGGCATCATAAAGGACAAACAGCGAGTCAGATTTCTGATGACTAGCAGTCCGTTTGACATAATCCTTCAGAGACTCACCACATCCAAGGAAACTGGACCAACGGAAACGTCAGAAAAAAACGGGAACACAATGGGTTGATTCACATGAAAAGCCGATACCACTTTTGCCAAAAAACGGATGTCAGGTCCTGAGTTCCGCCCTGTCTTCATGAAAAACAAATAAGGACTTTTACAGGATAAGACCCCCAATTCAGAGACACGTCAGACAGAGGCCAATGCTAATAACATCACCGTCTTCCAGGTAAGATATATCAACTCCACCCTATGTAAGGGTTCAAACCAGTCCGACTGAAGGAAGGACAGGACCACATTCAGATCCCACGGAGCCGTGGGAGGTACGAAGGTCGGTTGCATATGAAGAACTCCTTTTAGGAAAGTTTGTACTTCCGGCAACAAGGCAAGTTGTTTCTGAAAGAAAATAGAGCGCGCAGAAATCTGCACTTTGATGGAGCCTAAACGTAGGCCCATATCCACTCCCGCTTGCAGGAAAAGTAGAAAACTAGCAATTCAAAATTCCACGGGAGAAACCTTTCTACTCTCACACAAGAAACATACTTTTTCCAGATACGATGATAATATTTAGATGTAACCATCTTCCTGGCCTGAACCATAGTGGAAATAACCCTGGAGGAAGACCTTTTCTCGCTAGAATCTCCACCTCAACTTCCAAGCAGTCAAACGTAACCACTAAGTCTGGATAGATTAACAGTGTGGCCGGAGAGATCCCCCCCTGCCCACGTGGACAATGGCGGCCGCAGCACTGAAGGGGTTAACCCACAGTGCCCGGCGCCATATTAAGGGACAATGGGCGCTTGGCGCCAATTTTAAATGTAATGGGCGCTAGGCGCCGTGTGTTTTAACAAATGTATTTTTAAATCTGTGCCGCGGTCCCGGACCTCTCCGGCGACCGCAGCAGTGAGGGCAGCCCCCGGCACGCTGAGCTGTGTGTGTGTGCGCTGGAGGATAGGAGAGCCGCTGTGTGTGTGTGTGCTGCGCTCCCGGCACCTCGGCGCTACGGAAGGAGAGCCGCTGCAGGCGGGAGATCCGCTCCCGCTGCAGTGCTCTCTGTGGGTGCCGCCGCTGGGGGCCGGGAGCTCTGCTCCTGGTGCCTCAGCACATCAGAGGTGGCCAGCCATGGCAGCCGGGATGAAGGTCCTGGGCTGCTGGGCGGCGGAGGGGGTGCTCCGCAGCCCGGATCACCGGCGGACGCTGCGGCGAGGCCACAGAGTTTAGTGCCGCATACAGGGGACCGGGCTGCCAGGCTGCATAAGGGGGGTGCGCCGCAGCCCAGATCACCTCCAGTGGGCTGCGGCGAGGCCAGTGAGTAAGTGCCACACTGGGAGGGACAGGGAGAGCCAGCTCCCTGGACCCCAGTGGCAGGCATTACAGGCAGGCTGGAGGATGGGGGAAGCCAGCCCCATACCTCCAGCACGGAGAGAGCCCTAGCACCAAAAAACATTGTGTTTAAATGTATTAATATATATTGGATTGTGATGTGAGGCACTGCAGTGCCAAGGTATGTGGAGCCTGTGCAGGGCACAGGCTCAGGGTATATTTAGAGGGGAATGTACACTGTATTTTGAATGTATTCTAAGATAAAATTGCACTTACTTGGTTGTGTGTCCCAGGAGGGGGGAATCCATGGCTGTGTAGGCTGATGGATTCACCCAGACCTTTTCCCCATAAACGGAATGCTTTCTCTTCCAGCCTCAGACTTGAAAGTGGCATTGGAAGAGAGAGAAGAAGCTCAGCTTTGAAACAAGCTAAGTGGTTTTCTGGAGCTCGATAGGGATCACCAGTAATGGCCAGGAAAACCTGACCGGGGATCTAGCCTGCCCAGCTCTGGAGCCCGAATCCAGGCTGCAGACAGTGGGCTAGGTCCCGGGCAGGTTTCTGGAAGTCCGTTTAGGCGGGAAAACTTCCCCCAACCTAGACTGAACGGCACCGGGGCGTATCCTGATCCTACAGGATGGGATGGTCAAAGGAGAGTGACCACTCCCCACTGTCCATAGAGGGTAGCTGTGCATGTGACCAAAGCATGCACCGCCCACGGGTAAACATTGATTGGTTGTAAACCACAGTGCGGACTTACCCCCTGTGGTATTGTGTATTGGAGTAGGATAAAAGGAGGGCAGTTGCCCCATGAAAATTGTATTATACCAGTTTCATTCTACTGTAACATCTTGCTGTATTGCCGAGTTGTTTTCAGAACTATTTGTTGGCATTAAAACATAATTTGCCTCAAGAAGATTGCTTCATCTTGTGACCTACAGGGCTATGCAAAACCTAGCCCCATTCACCGGCTGTCCAGGGTGAACCAGCGTCTCCAAGTTCCACTTTCCGCCAGCTACCGGTAGAGGCCTAGTCAAGCGACTAGTGGGGATTCGTCAATACCACACAGGTGTGGTAAGGCGGCGTGTCGGCACATACAGAGCAAAACAGTGGTTCCAAATGCCACGGCAGGTTAGGAGTTTGGTGGTGGCAGCATAAACCCGCCCACGGCGCAGTGGGTGGAGTCAGTAACAGGCGGTTACTGACGGTAAGCGGGAATCCCCTATGTGGCCAGGTCCCGTGTGACCTAAATATCCATTCTGTGTACTGGGGAAGGGACGCGAAAGCGGTGAGGGTTTTTCGTACGGGACCGTCCAGTGCAATTAGAATTGCTTGAACACTTTCCCTTTTTAGTCTTTTTAGAACACTTGGGATTAGCGGTAGATAGGGAAGCCAATCCCGGGCCATTTTTTCAATCCCGGGTATCGGGATTGAAAAATGGCCAATCCCGGGATTCCCGGGATTGGCTTTTAGCTAGGTGGCCGCCCCCTCGCCCCACACATATAACTCACCATATATCAGGGGCGGGCGGGAGGGGAACATCATTTGAACACTGCTGGCGGCTCCCAGTGCAGCGTGACCTCTCACGTTGCGCTGGGGACCCGGAAGGAGGAAGCCGGGCAGCGTTTGAGCATCCTGTGGACGCTCAACGCTGATCCCTCAATCCCCGGGATTGGAGCTTCCAATCCCGGGATTGAATCCCGGCCATTTTTGGCCTTAAATCCCGGGATCCCGCCGATCCTGATCCCGGGATTGGCCCCCATAGCGGTAGAGGAGGGAACAGGTACACAAACTGGCGTCGTCAGCGCATCCACTGCTACAGCCTATGGATCCCTCATTCTGTAACAGTAACGGCATAGCTTCTTGTTGAGACGAGAAGCCATCAGGTCTATCTGCGGACAGCCCCACCGGTGAATTAACTGTTGAAACACCTGGGGATGTAGGCCCCATTCCACGGGATGGAGGTCGTGTCTGCTGAGGAAGCCTGCTTCCCAGTTGTCCACTCCTGGAATGAATATGGCTGAGATGGCCTTTGCGTTGGCCTCCGCCCAGAAGAGTATTTTTGACACTTTTCGCATCGTCACTCTGCTACTTGTTCCCCCTCGTCGGTTTATGTACGCCACCGCCATGGCGTTGTATGATTGAACCTGGATCGCCTGATCTTTCAGGAGATGGGAAGCCTTCAGAATAAAGCATTGTAGATTGCTCTGAGTTCCAGGATGTTTATCGGCAGTGCAGATTCCAGCACTGACCATATCCCCTGGAACTGGGCCCCTTGGGTCACAGCCCCCCAACCCCAGAGGCTGGTATCCATTGTCAGTAGAATCCACGAGTGGATATTGAAATTCCTGCCTTCTATCAGGTGAGGAACTTGTAGCCACCACAATAGAGAAATCCGTGCTTTCGGCAATAAGGTCACTTTCTGATGCATGTGAAGGCGAGACCCCGACCATTTGTCCAGCACATCCAGCTGAAATGGCCGGGTATGAAATCTGCCGTATTAGATTGCCTCGTAAGCAGCAACCATCCCGCCCAGCAAGCGGATGCAAAGATGTATGGACACCTTGCGAGGACGGAGCACTGAGCGGACCATAGCCTGGATAGCCAAGGCCTTGTCCAAAGGAATGGACACCTTTTGAGACACTGTATCCAGTATCATTCCCAGGAACTGAAGACGGTTCCAGGTGAGATTTCTGAAAATGTAGGATCCACCCATGATCCGTAAGTACGCGAGTTGTCAGATGCTGTGCAGTAGACGCTCCTTGGACATAGCCTTTATCAGGAGATCTTCCAAGTAAGGGATTATGTTGACTCCCACATGCACAGTTGCAGCATCATCTCTGCCATGATCTTGGTGAATATCCTCAGAGCCGTGGATAGGCCGAAGGGTAAGGCTTGAAACTGGAAATGGTCGTCCAATATGGCGAACCTTAGGTAAGCCTAATGGGTGGGGCCCCATGGGAATGTGTAGGTAAGCCTATGTGGCCGGAGAGACCCTCCTGCCACGTGTAATGGCGGCCGCGGCACTGAAGGGGTTAACCCCCAGTGCCCTGCGCCATTTTACAGGACAATGGGTGCTTGGCGCCAATTTTAAATGTGCACTGGCACTAGGAGGCGCCGTGTGTGCCGCGGAACTGGACTTATCCGACGACCGCGGCAGTGAGGGCATCCCCCGCGCGACGGGGAAGAAGAGAGCTGCTGTAGCCGGGAGATCAGCTCCTGCTGCAGTGCTCTGTGTGTGCTGCCGCTGCTGGAGGCTGGGAGCTCTGCTCCTGGCGCCTCAGCACTGCAAAGGAGGCCAGCCGGGACGAACGTCCTGGGCTGCAGAGGGGTGCGCCAGTCACGGGGGACCGGGTTAGCCGGCTCCCTATGCAGCGGAAGGTGAGCAGGATGGTGAGCGCCGGGGTCAGGCACGTCAGCGCTGCAAGGAGACACAGAGCCGCGGCGGCCGTACTGCGGCAAGGCCACTAAGTGAGTGCCGCACTGGGAGGACAGGGAGAGCCTTCTGCTTGGACCCCAGTGGCAGGCATTGCACAGGACTGAGCACAGAGTTGCCACTGCAGCCAGGAGGAGTTTCCTGGGCTGCAAGGCTGAGGGAGCTGTGCGCTGGGCACAGTTAAACAACAATGTATTTAAACATAATAAAATATATATATTGTATGATGAGGCACTGCAGTGCCTGGGTATGTGGAGCCTGTGCAGGGCACAGGCTCCGTATAGATTTAAACAGAAATGTACTGTGTATTTTAAGGTAAAATGCACTTACTGGTTGTTGTGTCCGAGGAGGGGGGAATCCATTGCTGTGCAGGATGATGGATTCCTCCAGACCTTTTCCCTAAAAACGGAATGCCTTCTCCTCCATGCTCGAACTGAAAAAGTGCCATGGGGAGAGAGAGGAGAAGCTCAGTTTTCCAACAAGCCGAGTGGTTTTCTGGAGCTCCATAGGATGTCCAGCTCTGGAGCCCGAATTCAGGCTGCAGATGCGGAGCTGGGTCAAGGCAGATTCCTGGAAGCAAGTTTAGGTGAGAAAACTTCCCTCAGCGCAGACTGAAAGTCACTGGGGCAGATCCAGATCCTCCAGGGTGGGATGGTCAAGGGAGAGTAACCACTCCCCACTGTCCATAGAGGACAATGGTAGCTGTGCACGTGACCAAGGCATGCACAGCCCATGGGTAAACATTGGTTGTACACCATAGGGCGGACTTACCCCCTGTGGTATTGTGTATTGGAGTAGGATAAAAGGAGGGCAGCGCCCCATGAAAAGTGTATTATACCATTTTCTTCTGCTGTAAACATCTGTATTGCTATTGCCCCTATAAAAAAGGGAAGAGACTTTTTTAAGACTATTTGAGCAAATAAACATCTGCCTCAGGACGACCTCTTCATCTTGTGACCTGCAGGGCTAGGCGAAACCTAGCTCCGTTCCCCGGCTGTCCAGGGTGTACACAGCGTCTCCAAGCTCCGCCTCCAGCCAGCTACCGGGTAGAGGCTTAGTCAAGCGACCAGTGGGGATTCGTCACCACCACACAGGTGTGGTAAGAGTGTGTCGACGCATACAGAACAGAACCGTGGCTCCAGACGCCACGGCTACGAGGAGTCAGGTGGTGGCAGCATAGTACCTGCCCACTGCAGTGGGTGGAGTCAGCAACAGGCGTTTACCGACGGTAATCGGGAATCCCCTATGTGGACTGGTCCCGTGTGACCTAAACATCCATTCTGTGACTGGGGACAGGACGCAAAGCGGTGAGGGTTGTCGTACGGGACAGTACGGTTACATAAATTGGTGGTATAGAGGTGGGATAATCCCAGGCGGCTTTTCGGTCACCCGATTGGAGAAACCGAGTTACTCAGGAGAGGAGTAACTGCAACGCAGGAGAACGCACAAGATGACGGACTTCAGTGGAAAGTCTAAGGGCGATCTGGAGATCGTGTGCCAGGAGAAGGGTGTGGATATCCCTTTCAACGCGTCCAGAAGAGTCATGAAGGTGGCGCTCATAAGCTTGGAGGAGTCAAGTCGGGAGGAGGTGGAAAGCACAGACGGCGTTGGCACCCAAAAGGACGCCCAACAGTGGACCGTCGTACGGAACCGGTGAAACCCACAAGCTCGGCCCCTCTAACAACAGCCATGGTTCCCAACATTCCCTAGCAGGGCCAGGATCCCAACGTCCCAGGGGGGGCGGCACGGATAGCCTAGCGGATTGGCTAGCGGAATTAGGAGAAAGGGCAACGGAGCAAGAGCTCTTGATCATCATCAAGATGTGGCGTGATGAGCGGGCACCACAGGCCGTGTTACCCCAGGAGCCGTTGTCCGGTGCTTCACACAGATCGTGACGCATTCAGTTTGCCAAGTTTGCAGACAGTGATGGCGACATTAATGGACATTTGCAAGTTTTTGAAAGGACTTGTAAACTACATGATTTACCCAAGTCGGAGTGGGTGAGTCACCTTGTGCCCACTCTGCATGGAGAAGCCTTGGAGGCCTATCGGGGAGTGGCCACGGAGGACTGTGGAATGTACGACGAAGTTGCAAAGGTCCTCCTCCAGCGACTCTTCATCACACCCGAATCGTACAGGAAGTAGTTCCGGGACTTACCCAAAAATCATAGCAGCACCCATGAACAGTTCGCCACTCAGCTGCGCCAGTACGTGGTGAAGTGGGTAGAGGAATCAGAGGCCACTACATGGGATGCACTGATCGACCTGATCTGCAGGGAGCAGTTCTATTGCAGGAGTGCCCCAGAAGTGAGGGAGTGGGTGCTAGACTGGGAGCCACCCAGCTTAAAGATGGCTGCCCAGCTAATGTAGCAGATATGTGGCAATTTGGCCACATGGGCAGAAACGTCCAAGCAGCAGCCAGCCCCAAAATACTGTACCACCAGGGGGACACCCCTCTTCAGCTCATCACTCCCCAAAGCAAGCATCTTCCAACTCGTACTTTTGGCCAGCAACCGCCCCGTAGTTCCCCTGCCAGTAATCAGAGGCCACCGGAGAAACACCTGGACAAAAAGTGCTATGGCTGTGGGAAAATCGGATATCTGAGGATGAACTGTCCAGCACCCAAGTACCCCAGACTCGTGCCCCAAATCCGAGTGCTGGAGCCCAGATTGCTTGTTTAACCCGTGGACATGAGCCTTCAGAGACTGTACCCCCTCAGTCCGATGGAGTGTGGCGAGAAACAGGTGCACTCTGCGGAGAGAGTCACCTACATGGCCAAACAGCCCTTACACAATATGTGGAGGCACCTGCAGCCGGTCCACATGGGACTCCTGCCGGGGGAAGGCCTAAGACTCTGGGGCCTCAATCAATGTAGGGAGCCCCCCACCTCATCGATCCTGCTGTAGTATTGCAGGGTCGCACTGCCAAGGTCAGCCTGGCAGATAGAACGGACAAATAGGTTACCATGGCAAGAGTGTACCTGGACCAGAGTTGAGAGAAGTTGCTGTCATGGATGGTATCCCAACTGATGTGACCCTAGGAATGATCTGGGTGGTGGGATCATCACCAGTTTTACTGGCCCATTCCCCGGATTCAAGTTCCACAACCACCGTTGACATCAGCTACTCTAGCACAGCCCAGCGGAAAAGACTACAGCTGCTAGACAACTGCCAGCACAGCCAACCACAGCCTCAACCAGCCCAGAGGAAAGGATTACAGCTGCTAGATCGACACATTGACCCCACATGTCTTTTGCCTCTGGTATGCCTACGCCCCCTAGCAATGCAGAGGATGTTTTTTCCAGCTTGATTGAACCTGTGGGGGTGCCCAATGATGCTCCTGACCCAAGTGGTTTGCCAACTCCGGCGGTGAGTATGAGAAACCACACTGACCTTTCCGTGACTGACCCCTACCAGACTGACTCTAGTAGTCCCCACCTAGAGCCCCCTGTAGAGTGTCCCAATTTAGGAGAGATTGAGGGCCGCAGGCAGGAGTTTAGGGAGGCTTAACTCTCTGATCCATCCCTGAAAGGAGGCGCCACTCTGGCAGCGGCGTTAACAGGTTTGGGGCAGGAAGTGTGACTTGGTGGGAAGGGTTAAGGTACAGGGTAACAAGGAAAGTGGTAGGGCATAGACCAGATAGTGAATGTGTACGACTAGTCCCCCCCAGGGAACTTTCCTGCACAACCGATGTCGGTTGCCAGCGAAACCCCTTTGGACAGTCACTCGGAGGTAGACCAAACCCTGAAGTGCCTGACACAGAGCTTACCCTGGTCTGGAATGTCGGATGACGCCCAGACCAACTGTAAGGCTGGTGCCATGCGTTGGCAGCTGGGGCACTCCAGCGTTTGTGTTGTCTCTGGGCCTCTGCGCATAGGGGAACCTTTATAGCAAGTTGTTGTGGACATAGCAGGTCACCTGCCTGGGCGCAGTAGATCGAGGAAGACATGCAGCCACCCTGTAGTGGATGCCACACGGGATCCAAAGGCTGGTGTTCTAACCGCCATCACTGTGGCACAGGTAGCGGACGAGGAAAGAGCAGACCTAGGTGATAGGGTAGGTTTCCAGAGTCATAGGTCGACAGAGGATTGGAGGGCAGGTCTGACAGACAGATGGCAGCTAGGACTGACAGAGGTGCAGTGCCTGCGGCACCATGTGGGAGGAGACCGGGGTTGGCCAAAAGCAGAGGCGACCAGAGACTAACAGAGGCTGTCCCCGACCCACATCACCAAGACAGGTACTGACCTTAGAACTTGTAAGGCCCTACGGACATGTTGTCACTGACTTTAGTTCTGTAGTGAACCCCCTTACAGAGATGACTAGGAAGGGCATTCACAAGTCAGTGGACTCCCGCTAGTGAGTTGGCAATCCAGTCATTGACCAGGACGTTGTGGTATGAACCACTGCACGGACTGGGAGCAGTACTGAGCCAGGAGAAGCCATATGGGCGGGAGCACCCTATGGCCTGTTTGAGCTGAACACTGCTATGGTAGGAGGTAGGGTATGCCACAGTTGGGACACCTTGTGTGGCAATTGTGTGTACATTGGACCAGTTTTTACCTTGTTTGTGTAACTGGCCCCCCACAGTGGTGACTTACCACCTAAATGTTAAGGTGGTTGCAACCTTCCTTGGAGAGAATTGACAGACTTTTGTGGTGGAGCCTTGAACTTGGACTTCATGTGGACTCCGTGAACATTATGTACCCACAAAGAAAGGCCCACTGCACTGTGGATGGACTGTCTAGGCTGGAGCCTAACCCTACCAGATAGCATCCACTTCACTGCGGGACCAGTAGCCAAATTATTGGGACATAACTCCCTAGATTTCCCACTTGAATTGGGGGGAAGAGGAGTGTGGCCGGAGAGATCCTCCTGCCACATGTGTAATGGCGGCCGCGGCACTGAAGGGGTTAACCCTCAGTGCCCAGCGCCATTTCACTGGACAATGGGCACTTGGCTCCAATTTTAAATGTGCACTGGCACTAGGCGCCATCTTTAAAATGTACTGCGGGCGCTAGGCGCCGTGTATTTAAAAAAAAGAAAGTGTTTATACATGTGTGCCGCGGTCCCGGACCTCTCCGGCGACCGCAGCAGTGAGGGCAGTCCCCGGTGTGCTGAGCTGTGTGCGTGCGCCGGGGGAGAGGAGAGCCGCTGCAGCCGGGAGATCAGCTCCCGCTGCAGTGCTCTGTGTGTGAAGTCTCCGCTGGGGGCCGCGAGCGTCCCGGGCTGCAGAGGGGTGCGCCGCTCAATGGGATACGGAATAGCTGGCTCACTATGTTGTAAGGGGTGAGCAGGATAGTGAGCCGGGGTCCCTCAGCGCTGCAAGGAGACACAGAGCCGTGGCGGCCGGGACGTGCGTCCTGAGCCGCCGGGCTTCAGGAGGGGGGTGCGCCGCAGCCCAGATCCCCTCCAGTGGGCTGCGGCGTGGCCACTAAGTGAGTGCCGCACTTGGGGGACAGGGAGAGACAGCTTCCTGAACCCCAGTGGCAGGCATTGCACAGGACTGAGCACTGAGAGTTGCCGCTGCAGCCAGGAGGAGTTTAACTGTGCTCAGCGCTGGGCTCTCTCAGCCCTGCAGCCCAGGAAACAACAATGTATTTAAACATAATAAAATATATATATATTATATGATGAGGCACTGCAGTGCCTGGGTACGTGGAGCCCATGCAGGGCACAGGCTCAGTACAGATTTAAACAGAAATGTACCGTGTATTTTAATGTACTGTATTTTAAAGGTAAAATACACTTACTGGTTGTTGTGTCCCAGGAGGGGGGAATCCATGGCTGTGCAGGATGTTGGATTCCTCCGGACCTTTTCTCCAAAAACGGAATGCCTTCTCCTCCAACCTCAAACTGAAAAGTACCATAGGGAGAGAGAGGAGAAGCACAGTTTTCCAACAAGCTGGGTGGTTTTCTGGAGCTTCACAGCTCTGGTGAGCAGGAAACCCTGATCGGGAATCTAGGATGCCCAGCTCTGGAGCCCGAATTCAGGCTGCAGATGCTGAGCTGGATCCCAGGCAGATTCCTGGAAGTAAGTTTAAGGTGGGAAAACTTCCCCCAGCGCAGACTGAACGTCACCGGGGTAGATCCAGATCCTCCAGGGTGGGATGGTCAAGGGAGAGTGACCACTCCCCACTGTCCATAGAGGACTGACCAAGGCATGCACAGCCCATGGGTAAACAATGACTGGTTGTAAACCACAGGGCGGACTTACCCCCTGTGGTATTGTGTATTGGAGTAGGATAAAAGGAGGGCAGCTGCCCCATGAAAAGTGTATTATACCATTTTCTTCTGCTGTATTGCTGTTGCCCCTAGCAATAGGGAAGAGTCTTTTTTAAGACTATTTGAGCAAATAAACATCATCTGCCTCAAGACGACCGCTTCATCTTGTGACCTGCAGGGCTAAGCGAAACCTAGCTCCATTCTCTGGCTGTCCAGGGTGTACCCAGCATTTCCAAACTCCGCCTCCAGCCAGCTACCGGGTAGAGGCCTAGTGAAGCGACTAGTGGGGATTCGTCAACACCACACACAGGCGTGGTAAGACAGTGTGTCGACGCATAAAGAGCAGAACCGTGTTCCAGACGCTGCAGCTACGAGGAGTCTGGTGGTGGCAGCGTAGTACCCGCCCGCTGCGCAGTGGGTAGTCAGTAACAGGCGGTTACTGACGGTAAGCGGAAATCCCCTATGTGGCCAGGTCCCGTGTGAGCTTAACATCCTTTCTGTGATTAGGGACGGGCGAGGGTTGTTGTACGGGCCGTCCGGTCACAGCATCCTTGACATCCAGAGATACCAGGAATTCCCCCTCATCCAGACTGGACACCACTGCCCGCAGGGATTCCATCTTGAATTTGAATACCCGCAGATACGGGTTTAGAGACTTCAGGTTCAAGATGGGTCGCACCGAACCGTCCGGATTTGGAACGACAAAAACACTGTAGTAAAAACCCGTGTTGTGTAACAGAGGAGGTACTGGAACCACCATCCCTGTCTGCAAAAGCTTTTGAATAGCCTCTTGCAAGGTAACTTTTGCTGCGGACAAAACTGGTAAGCCCGATTTGAAAAATCTGGGGAGGAGGAAGTGCTTGAAATTCCAGCCGGTATGCCTGGGAAATGAGGTCCCTCACCCAAGGATCCCGGCAGGACTTCACCCACACGTGTGCAAAGTGTGGAAGTCGAGCACCTACCTGAAAGTTGCCTTGCCGCTGGGGCCAACAGTCACGCGGAGGGCTTAGCAGCAGGGGATCCGGTGGTCTGGTCCAGGGACGCAGCAGTTGCAGGTTTACAGGACTTACCACGAGATCCTCTCGGAGTGGTGGAGACCCCTCGGCCTCTGCACCTTGCCACGCAAAAAGACTGCAAGGAGGGTCCTATGTAAGAACTTCTAGCAGATGGTGCAGCAGACGGCAGATAGGTAGACTTAGCTGCCGTTGCCTAGGAGATCCATTTATTTAACTCATCCCCAAACAAGGCATCACCTGTAAAGGGAAGATTTTCTACACCCTTTTTGGAATCCGCGTCCGCTGACCATTGAGGTAACCACAGAGCTCTGCATGCTGAAACTGCCATAGCAGTAGTGCGGCCATTTATCTTACACAAGTCCTTTATAGCCTCGCTCAAAAAATTTTCAGCATCCTGTATGTGTTGCAGCACAGTAATGACCTCATCCTGGGGCAGAGTGCCTAATCCATTAATAATATTTTCGGACCACTTGACTATTGCCCTAGAAATTCAACCACAAACTATTGTGGGGCGCTGTGCTACGCCCGCTGCCGTATATATTTCCTTGAGAATGGTCTCAATTTTACGGTCAGCAGGGTCTTTAAGGGCTATAGCCCCTGGCACTGGCAGAACCAATTTCTTAGACAGTTTGGACACAGACGTATCGACTGATGTTTTTTTTAAACACCCCCCCCTCCCCCCACCATACCTTCCTGTCCACAGCTCTGAGGAGTTTTAAATTTCTTGTTAGGCTTTACCCATGCCTCCATGGCCAGGGAGTTTATTCCGTAGACACAGGAAACGTGGCTGAGGTCTTGGGTACCATTAAAGTACAACTCCTCATCTGATTCTGCTTCCTGATCTGGTATGTGAAGAACCTCTCTTACAGCATAAATGAGGACCTCCACTCTGAGGGACAGAGAGCTGTCCTCATCCATATCATCATCCACATCAGGCTGGTAAGAATCAGATCGGAGCACCTGTGGCAGTGAGCGTTTATGTGAAACCAGCAGAGGGGGCTGAGAAGCCTTTCTGGTATCTGCTGCTTTGGCCATACAATCAATAGACTGTTTTAACACCTGTCTCTCCTCCTTAACTGCAGCTAATTCTGAATTCACATTGTGAATCATGCTCTTAAAAGTATCTAGCCAGTCAGGTGCCTGTGAACTGTGTCCCTGTAGAGATAAAGAGCATTGTTCACACATGAGGGAACTTGCAGAAGAAGGGGTAGAGTTACAAGCAGCACAGATAACCATGTCAATAGACATATTGTACATAACTGTAGTACAGCACAACTCAATTAAAAACACCTCTACACAGACCCGAGAGCGCACCTGGAGTGACACACAGAATCTGAGACCAGCACACAGAACACAGCAGCGCAATGGGTGAAAATGTGTATAACCTTATAGATGTGCAGCGGCGATACCGCTGATTTGCTCCCCCCCCCCCCCCCCTGCTATGACCCCCTGGTACTAGTACAGAGTCTGCAACAACGTGGGTTCGTGGAAGAGCAGCGTGCATGTAGCCTTGATGATCCGCAGCAAATGACAGTGAGCACTGTGGAGCATAAACCCGCGGAGCCAGTGTAGTCCGCTGAGGGCACTGCAGCTCGTGGCCCGTGACCGCCGTGTGACATGCCGCCAAACCGCACCGGGGACCCGCTAACTGGGACCCCCCTCACCGCACCTGACGATCTTCGGCATCTGTTAGAGGGTGGCTGCTAGCTGCTGGCGTGGGCACACATACTGACAATGAGTGATCAGCACCTCAGGAGCTCAGAGTCCTGTCAGCTGGGATTACAAACCATTAACCCTCAGGAGGTTGGTTCGGTCCCCCCTCTAAGTCCCACGAAGCAGGTAGACTGGTTGCAGTACTACCTCAAAATAAAAAGCTAAAATAAAAAATAAAGGAAACTCTCTGGAGCTCCAGAGAAATGCACCCGGCTCCTTGGGCACATTTTTCTAAACTGAGTCTGGTAGGAGGGGCATAGAGGGGAGGAGCCAGCACAAACACACACTAAAGGTTTTAAAACACCGGTCTCCAGTGGACCTGAGCTATACCTCCCCATGGTACTAAAGTACAGTTCCCCAGTATCCACTAGGACATTAGAGAAAAGGGTATTACTGTAACACAGTCAAAAGTTGAGCAACACTGACCTTTCCTTTAGAAATATCAGCGCAGTATGACTTATTGGCCACGTCGAAGTGCAGCTCACTGCTAGGAATCGACACACCCCCTACCCCAAACAAAGGATGCCGACCTCCAGCTAAACCCCGTGCCATCCTGCATTGGAGGCTACCATTAAAGAAATCACAAGCTCCCCCTCTTCTACCCAGAGCCCACCAAACAGTGAATAAGATGTCAGGTGGAAGGGTACACAATGGGCTTCTGCTTATCTCCTGTGATAGGATCATGTCCATGCTAATTTTAGATCACATTTTGCCAAAGGTCAACACCACCACTTAGAACACTGGAGATAAAAATATACCCTAGAATATCCAGATTGCAGATAATAGTTTATTAAATTCCATTTTTCTTGTGCAGAAAGACTGTTCTAAACCGCAAATCAGTTAATGTCATTATTTTCATGTAACAATTAAACACTATGGGAAAACCAAACACTGACATGTTTCCCACAGTACATCCTCTGAATTGATATGGAAGACCCGTAAGTCTGCATATAAGGTCTCCAAATGATTTTTCGGGATACAGTCAATTTACCTACAATCAAAATCCTGATGGTCAAAATACAGACATAGTCAAAATAACATTTAAAATGCCGACGGGTGAAAAAGTCAACATGAGTTTTTCATGATTTTCTTTATTGAAACTGACTTATTCATACTTTACCATCCTAGTGACCTGGACGGGGACTAAAATAGTGTTCCGAGCACCACGATCCATGCGAGGAGACGCGGTGCACTTATACGGTGTCCATGTTGACCTATGTTGAGATACACACCCAAAAAAAGGGAAAAACTATTTTAACCTTGTCTGTATTTTGACCATCAGGATTTTGATTGTAGGTAAATCATACTAAACGCAATTTTTCAATCATATCCCTGGATTAATGGTTAGACATACATTATTATGAATGCATTGTTTATCAGCTAATCGGATATAAACCTACCTAAATTGAATGTTTCAGAAAAGTACGAAAGAACAGCAACACACATACCTGAACCGCTTAAGATGCAGCCGTAGGACCTGAGGTAGTCTGAATATCATAAGCTGCTTCTTGGCCTCACTGAGCACAAGGGGCTTTGGGGACGACTTCCGCCGCCGGCCTTAGCAAGAAAGAAAACGGCCTCAATAGTTATCATTCATCCTGTACAGTTAGAGAACCATGTGTACAGCAATGTTTAGATTTTTCTTAGAAAACATTAACTATTTATGGAGTGCAAAAGATTGTTGCACAGATGGAAAAACTCTTATAAGGGCTATAGTCTAGAAATGTAAGTATTGAGGCATTCATTCATCAGAATGCCTGTAGGTGTGCTTGTGACTTCCACGGAGTCACTCTGCCTTGGACTTCAAGGAATATATATATATTATATGCAACTAATAATCATTTAAAAATTTTTAATGCTAGCAAGTTTAAATTAAGTGGTAAATCTAAATTTATACTGAATAAGATGACAGTTAAAAGCAACTCACTGTTACATTGGTCACAAGCGTAGATTCTTCCTTCCAAGGCCTCAGTCTCCGTAAACTTGGCCAACATTTCGGTAAGTGTACACTCAGTAGTTGTGACTGGTGTTATTCCCTTTTCTAAGCAATGATAACGCTCTGGGAACTCAAGAGATAAGTCCCAGAAAGGTTCCACTGTGTCAGATTTATAACTGCAAGTCAAACATGTAACCTATGAGAAGAAATATAAATATCAACTACAATCAAGTGTTTGGAAAAGATTTCCTTTATCAAAAAAATTAAGGGGAGATAACATACGTTAGACAATTTATTAACCATGTCACTACTTGTAAACAAAAAGACAGTTGGGTTATTCCATGCCAAATGATACAATGCAAATCACCATTCTTTTTTATTCTCTGCACATATTTAAACACTATAAAAGATTGTCTCATAAACACTTTATTTTTCTTATGTATAGGTCTCATAGTTTTTGAGTTTATATCACGTCTATGTTTAATCACTTTACTGTGTAATAATGCTTCCAAAAACGTCCCCAAAATTTAAACAAATTATGTAAATAGCTTATTAAACCTGCTTCAATATTTACAAGAAGTAGTGAACACAAGCGCCCAAGAGTGTGAAGGATATAATAAAACAAGGGGGAGGAAAGTATAAAGGAAAATGGTGATACAAAAATGGCTTAGGACACTTATCTGGAATAGAGAAGCTTTTCTCAGACAGCCCTCTTTTATGACTTAAGTACATGTGAAAAAAAAGAAGAAACAGCAAACAGTGTGTACCATTTTAAGACTTCATAATGTATCACTGTCTTATTTCATAGGTATAATTAGGGAACCAGCTTTTTCCCAAATGAGTACAGTATATAGCCAGGACAGTGTAATTTTGTTAAAAAACACAAAAATTGAATACACAATTTAACAAAAAATGGCTGAATAAAATGCGTACAAGAAAGCAAAATATATGAAGCTTATCTGTCCATAGACTGTATGTCTGCAGGTAATTCCATACAATATAACAGAGAAAAATAGCTTAATAAAATGCGTACAGGATAAAAAGATATATGAAGCTTATCTGTCCTTAAAAGGAGATGTCTGCAGTTAGTCCCAACGCGTTTCGTCCGTCAGCATCCGGACTTCATTAAGGGGCTTCAATATTTAACTTTTTTACAAAAATGCAACCCAAGTTTAAATAGCTATTATTTACATGTGATTTAAAGAAAAAAAAAATACTGTTAGCTTTAATATATTTACACACACTATATAAATCCTAATGCGCCTAGCTTCTAAATGTCACACGGCACAAGATGTCTGGCGCAACAGACTATCCAAGATGTGTAACATCCCATAGTTTTCTTTTAATTTTGCGTATTACTTGCATCACAGATGCAGCGAACCACTAATTAGGAGAGAAATTTGAACACAAAAAAGTCACAGATGAAACACAACAGAACTTGGTGAAAGAAAAAGCTGCATAAAAGTCACGATGATCCGTAATCTAGCAAAGCAGTTTTGACGCTCCCAGTTATTTTATTTTTGCAAGTAAGACACACATATTGAATGAGAAAGACGTTCTGTGCAGCAGTCGCACGGGACCTAGCGTACCACGAGGGGCTATTTGCTGTGATTTGTAAATGGCATGAGGACACAAATATATGTATATATCTTTAGGTCTATATACTGTCACGGTCCTGCAAGAGAAGCCAGCAGCAATGGGTAGGAGTTCTTGAGGATACCCCATCACAGCTTCGGTGATGCATGGTAAAGGGGATGCTAGGTGGAGGTGACACGACTGCCCTGCCCAATAACTGCAGGCTATAGTGAGCGAGACATACCCAGTGAGAAGCCATGGCTATTGTGACCCGCATCTGCTCTGTGTACAAACTAGCATCCATGGATGTATACACATAGGTAAATACAGCGCTCAATAATTTGTTTTGTTGTTATCTCTAGCAGCCATTAGATAAGTGGGGTGTCCTGACCCCATATAAATAATACACTTCTTAGGACTAGAGCACTCCAAGACTTCTTAATAACCCCTAGTTAATAAGATGTAAAATGCAGCATAAATGGATGCGAACACCGGAAATCAGGAAAAAGCACCAGTCAGTCACCAGCAAAACTGCTTCCAAGAAGAAGAAAAAAAAAAAAACAGCATGCATGAGGAAGCCTATTTGTAGTGGGGGAGAGAGCTGGGATCCCACACACCAAGGAACATATGGAGACCAGACCAGGAACAATTACCTACATTATGCATAGATGAACTAATTCATACCAGCTCACACCTCAAGCACGCCATACAAATTGGCATTCAACATACCTCAAGGCAGCGGCCTGAACAATGTCAGCAACAGGCTGACTATAACGTAATCCAATCTGTGTGTAACCATAACTAATAACTGCAGACACAGACCGCACATGGACGGACGCCCAGCATCCTCTACGGACTAAGAGAAAAGGATTTACCGGTAGGTATCAAAATCCTATTTTCTCATACGTCCTAGAGGATGCTGGGGATACCATAAGAACCATGGGGTTTATACTAAAGCTCTAGAACAGGCGGGAGAGTGTGGATGACTCTGCAGCACCGATTGACCAAACATGAGGTCCTCATCGGCCAGGGTATCAAATTTGTAAAATTTTGCTAAAGTGTTTGGACCCAACCAAGTAGCTGCTCGGCAGAGTTGTAATGCCGAGGTCCCCTGGAAGCCGCCGAGGTCCCCTGGGAAGCCGCCCAGGACGAGCCCACCTTTCTGGTAGAATGGGCTTTCACCGATTTTGGCAACGGCAATCCAGCCGTAGAATGAGCATGCTGGATTGTATTACAGATCCAGCGCGCAATAGTCTGCTTGGTAGCAGGAGCCCCAATTTTGTTGGGAGCATACAGGACAAACAGAGCCTCTGTTTTCCTCAGTTAAGCCGTTCTGGCGACATAAATTTTCAAAGCTCTGACCACATCCAGAGATTTCGACTCAATCAAGGTATCAGTAGCCACTGGCACCACAATAGGTTGGTTCATGTGGAAAGATGAAACCACCTTCAGCAGAAATTGCTGACGAGTCCTCAACTCTGCTCTATCTACATGAAATATCAAATAAGGGCTCTTGTGAGACAAAGTCGCTAACTCAGACACCTGCCTCGCGGATGCCAAGGCCAACAGCATGACCACTTTCCAAGTGACAAATTTCAACTCCACCTTCTGTAAAGGCTCAAACCAATGTGATTGAAGGAACTGCAACACTACGTTAAGATCCCATGGTGCCACTGGGGGCACAAAGGGAGGTTGGATGTGCAACAGACCTTTCACGAAAGTCTGAACTTCTGGAAGGGAGGCAAAGGGTTTCTGAATGAAAACCGATAAGACAGATTTGTACCTTAATTGAGCCCAACTTTAGGCCCGCATCCACACCTGCTTGCAGAAAATGGAGAAAACGTCCTAACTGAAATTCTTCCGTAGGAGCCTTCTTGGATTCACACCAAGACACATATTTTCTCTAAATACGATGGTAATGTTTAGACGTTACTCCTTTTCTAGCCTGAAGAAGTATGGGAATGACCTCACTGGGAATACCCTTTCGGGATAGGATTTGGCGTTCAACCGCCATGCCGTCAAACGTAGCCGCGGTAAGTCTTGATCTATGCACGGCCCCTGTTGTAACAGGTCCTCGCGTAGAGGAAGAGGCCAGGGATCTCCTATGAGTAATTCCTGAAGATCTGGATACCAAGCCCTCCTTGGCCCGTCTGGAACAATGAGGATCACCTGAACCTTTGTTCTTCTTATGATCTTTAGAACTTTTGGAATGAGAGGAAGTGGACGGAATACATACACCGACTGAAAAACCCACGGCGTCACTAGGGCGTCCACTGCTATTGCTTGAGGGTCCCTTGACCTGGAACAATATCTCTGAAGCTTCTTCTTGAGACGAGACGCCATCATGTCTATTTGAGGAGCTCCCCAGAGACTCGTCACTTCTGTGAAGACCTCTTGATGAAGACCCCACTCTCCTGGATGGAGATAGTGTCTGCTGAGGAAGTCTGCTTCCCAGTTCTCCACTCCTGGAATGAAGATCGCCGACAACGCGCTTGTATGCCTTTCCGCCCAGCGGAGAATCTTTGTGGCCTCTGCCATCGCCGCTCTGCTTTTTGTTCCGCCCTGGCGGTTTATGTACGCTACTGCAGTTATATTGTCCGACTGGATCAGTACGGGCAGATTTCGAAGAAGATGTTCCGCTTGAAGAAGGCCGTTGTAAATGGCCCTTAACTCCAGAACGTTTATGTGTAGACAAGTTTCCTGGCTTGACCATCTTCCCTGGAAGTTTTCCCCCTGCGTGACTGCCCCCCTGCCTCGGAGACTCGCATCCGTGGTTACTAGGATCCAGTCCTGGATCCCGAATCTGCGCCCCTCTAGGAGGTGAGAGCTGTGCAGCCACCACAGGAGTGAGATTCTGGTTTTTGAAGACAGGACTATATTCCGGTGCATGCGCAGGTGGGATCCGGACCACTTGTCCAACAGGTCCCACTGAAAAACTCTGGCATGGTATCTGCCAAACTGAATGGCCTCGTAGGCCGCTACCATCTTCCCCAGTAATCGAGTGCATTGATGGATTGACACTTTTGCTGGTTTCAGAATTTGTTTGACCAGATTCTGAATTTCCAGCCTTTTCCACTGGAAGAAAAACTCTCTAATTCTGTGTCCAGAACCATTCCCAAAAATGACAGCCGCTTCGTCGGAGTAAACTGCGATTTTGGCAAGTTTAGGAGCTAACCTTGATGTTGCAGAACTGTCAGGGAGAGTGAAATGTTCTGGAACAGTTGGTCCCTGGATCTCGCCTTTATCAGGAGATCGTCCAAGTACGGGATAATTGTGACTCCCTGCTTACGCAGGAGAACCATAAATTTCCGCCATTACCTTGGTGAAAACTCTCTGAGCCGTGGACAGACCAAACGGCAACGTCTGAAATTGGTAATGACAATCCTGAATTGCAAACCTCAGGTAAGCTTGATGCGGAGGATATATGGGGACATGTAAGTAGGCGGCCTTTATGTCCACCGACACCATAAAATCCTCTTCCTCCAGACTGGAGATTATTGCTTGGAGAAACTCCATCTTGAATTTGAATCTTCTTAGGTAGAAATTGAGAGATTTTAGGTTCAGAATTTGTCTGACCGAGCCGTCCGGCTTCGGGACCACGAACAGGCTCGAATAAAAGCCTTCTCCCTGTTGTGACGGGGGAACCTCGATAATGACCTGATTTTGACACAGCTTTTGTATTGCGTCGCATACTACCTCCCTGTCCGGCAGAGAAACTGGTAAGGCTGATTTGAAAAATCGTCGCGGGGGAACGTCTTGAAACTCCAATTTGTACCCTTGGGACACTATTTCTAATACCCATGGGTCCAGATCCAAGCGAACCCAGAACTGACTGAAGAGTTTGAGACGTGCCCCCACCAGTGCGGACTCCAGCAAAGGAGCCCCAGTGTCATGCGCAAGATTTGGCAGAAACCGGGGAGGACTTCTGCTCCTGGGAACCTGCCACTGCCGGTGATCTTTTACCTCTTCCCCTTCCTCTAGTAGCAAGGAAGGAAGAACCTTGGCCCTTTCTGTATTTATTAGGCAGAAAGGACTGCATCCGATAGTGGTGTGTTTTCTTTTGTTGTGGAGGAACATAAGGTAAAAATGATGACTAACCTGCGGTAGTCGCAGATACCAAATCAGCGAGACCGTCACCAAACAAGACACCACCTTTAAATGGTAGAGATTCCATATTTTTCTTGGAATCAGCATTCCATTGATGAATCCACAAAGCTCGCCTTGCCGAGACTGCCATGGCATTGGCCTTTGATCCCAAAAGGCCTATACCTCTTGCTGCTTCCTTTAGGTAGGCCGCAGCGTCCCTGATATAAACCAGCGTTAAGAGGATGCTATCCCTATCTAGGGTATCTATATCAGATGACAAGTTATCTGCCCACTTCTCGATAGCACTACTCACCCACGCAGATGCAATTGTTGGTCTGAGCAGTGTATCTGTGGTGACATAAATGGATTTTAAAGTAGTTTCCTGTCTACGATCCGCAGGATCCTTAAGGGCTGCTGTGACAGGAGACGTTTTTTGACAACCGGGATAGAGCCTTGTCCACCATGGGTGGTGACTCACACTTTTCTCTATCCCCAGAGAGAAACAGATACGCCGCCGGAATCCTTTTGGGAATTTGAAACTTTTTGTCAGGATTTTTTCAAAGTGTGTTCAGTTCATGAGAGGGAGGAAACGTTACCTCAGGTTTCTTTCCCTTGTACATACAGACCCTTTTTTTTCTGGGACAGCAGGGTCTTCAGAGATATGGAATACGTCTTTTATCGCCACAATCATGTACTGAATGCTCTTTGCCAATTTTGGATCTAATCTGACATCACTATAATCGACACTGGAGTCGGTATCCGTGTCTGCCGACTGGGCAAACGGACGTTTCTGTGACCCCGAGGGGGTCTGAACTTGTAATTACACATCCTCCACAGATTTCCTCCATGCCTGGTTCTGATATTCAGATTTATCTAATCTTTTGGTAATAAGAGCCACATTAGCATTTAAAGCAGGGGTGTCAAACTCGTGGCCCTCCAGCTGTTGTGGAACTACACATCCCAGCATGCCCTGCCACAGTTTCAGCAGTTCCTAATACAAAATCTATGGCAAGGCTTGCTGGGATGTGTAGTTTCACAACAGCTGGAGGGCCACGGGTTTGACACCACTGATTTAAAGCATTCAACACATTTACCCAATCAGGAGTCGGTGGTGCCGACAGGGTCACCCCCACAGCCGTTTGTGTGCCTAATACAGTCTCCTCCTGGGAAGAGCACTCAGCCTCAGACATGACGACACACGTGCACAAAACACCCACAAACACACTGGGCATATAGGGGTCAGACCCACAATAAAGCCTGTCAGAGAGACACAGAGGAAGTTTGCCAGCTCATAACCCAGCGCTTAAACCCGGTTCTGAAACCGTTACAGAATGTCCCAGACCTATAATAACTTATATTGCACCAAAAATCACTGTGCCCCCCCCCCCCCCCCGTTTTGCACCCTGTCACTTGTACAGCAGTGTGAGAAAGGACCAGCGTCTCTGCAGCTTCTGTGAAGAGAAAATGGCGCTGATGTGAGCTGTGAGGACTAAGCCCCGACCCCATAATGGCGCGCTTCAGTCCCGCTATTTTTCTAAATCTTTATACTGGCCGGGGTTAGGACAGTGGCTTGGCACCTTGTCACCTCTTGCCAGTTCACACCCTTTTAAAGTCTTAAAGTGCCCATGTCTTCTGCGGATCCCGTCTATACCCCATGGTTCTTATGGTATCCCCAGCATCCTCTAGGACGTATGAGAAATCACCTGCACAGTCCTTAGATTCCTGAAATGTAGGGACTAACATGACTGCCACTGACAACTCTAATCACAGGAGGTAGACCACAACTGCGAGCATGTTGTGGCAGCAGGACTGCCACTGAAGACTCAAGACCACTGCAGGAATTATCATAGAGAACAATGACTTAAAAAAAGAACAGGAAAGGAAATGACCCAATATGCTGGTCCTTCCATTTGTGGATTTGAAACTTCAGCTCTTCCAGTAAAAGGAGAGACCGTCAATATAAAAACCAGCGGAACAGGCGAAAGAGATTACCTAAAAGGCATCCCTAAAAATGTACTCACTGGGCCACTGCATTGACTGAATTATGGGGAGAACCTACTGTCCCCTTACAATTGGAGAGGCAATGTTCTTACAGACAGCGCTAGGGAAGCGTGGTGGAAACTACCCAGATCACTTGGATAAAGATCCCCACTTGTACTGACTGTTGCTGAAGCATGCCAAGAAGCCCCTCAACAAGTTTGTTGACATAACATCGGTTCAACCGGCCTCACATGAGGCTCTCAAGATCTGCACAGGTAGTGGATATTTCACAGCTGTGACTGAAAAGATAGTATGGAACTAAAGCGAAACATTAATCCTGCAGCCACTCCAAAAGTAATAGGTGCAAAACAGATGACTAATGATTGTTAATCAACCAAGAAAAGAAGATATGACAATTTAAAATGCATGAACATACATTACACTATGTAACAAATGTTAGTTGCCCTTGTGTTTGAAGTGTTATTTATTAATTGCCAATGCCCCAAGAGTATAGAAAATGGCAATTATTCCCCACAAACTATGCTTCTGTAACCTTGCCAGAGATATTTTGAAAAGCTCTTATTTTCCAGGGCATTTCTGATAATTCAGTGCTGTTGCAACACAGGGGCTGCAGAGCAGTCCATCTTTGCCAGAGGGAATCCCAATAACACCGACTGTACCTGCAAATGCTGCTTCATATTACAGGAGTCTGTGGGAACGGTAATCTCACCAGGAAACAGCTGGGTGTATATAACAACGACTGCATCATGCTGTAACTGCCCTCCCCCAGACTCATGTGTTACTCTCAGCTAGCCAATGGGAGCGGACAGTGCATTACTGAATGTAACTTTTAGAACTTTCTAGTAATATAAACTACCATAGTATAAACATAAAGGACCTAAATTAACCCAACCAGTTAGGCATCTCCAGTTTCCAAATTGGATACTGTAAGGATTATATCTCTGAACCACCTCGATGTGATGACCTCTTAGGTACCCGTGAGAGCAACTCTTAACACAAAGAATAAACACGCAGCTGTTGGTTAAGAATCACTCTGCTTTATTAGGGGGGCAACAGCTTGTTAAAAAGGACAGGATACATGGGTGTAAGCAGTATGTGTTACATTGTCATTGGCTCGTTAACAGTTACTAGGCAGTTTAGTAAAAAGCATACAGGATCTCATATGCAGGAAGGACACATAGCACGAGCCAATCACGAGGGGAATCTCCATATAAGGGCGTCCGTGCATGTGTAGGCTACATGGTGAAACTAGAGCATTAGCAGATACACAGTATCAATGTATAGCAAGCATACAGTGCTTGACCATATTTGGTAATACAAATAAAGCCAGCCTACATGGCACTTACTTGTATGCTTTACGGATTCCTCATTTAACCCTTCAGATACTTAACTGCATTTCTCAGAATGTCATCAAGAGGCTGCAAGAATCCTGCAAATTAATTTTGCTCTATCTGTGGCCAATTTATCAAGACAAGAACAAAAAAGTACTCAATCCAAGCATCTAAGATATATGTGAGGGATACAAAACATATTTCGGCATGTATGTTGGGAATCAAGGCAAACCCTTGGGCACATCATTTCGTCTGCAGGCACTGCAAAAGATGGACAATACTGCTATTTTTATTTTTACATGTTTCTAATTTTAAAATGTTCTTTTGCAGAATGTCACTCATCATGAGAAATTCAAGAATTGAGAGCATATTAGGAGCAAGGCAAGCCCTTCCACCAGGATATACTGGAGTTTGAACATGGCTACCAAGGACAGTATAACGAGAACATGATGGAAGACTACATTTTTGGGGCTGACTCGTGAAAGTGATGTACTGTAAAATCGTACATTTTGAAAAGCTACTCACTTCTAATTATTTTGTGGTCCTGTCTGTACAACTTTATATGTTAATTTTTAGACATACAATCATTTTTTACTCACACTGTGTAAAATAAAACGCAAATTTACCATTTTTGAATCCGAAAGAGGTAAATTTCAAAGTGTAAAATGTCCTGGTCACATTATCAAAGTTTTAGGGGATTAAACACCATTTTCCGTACTTTTAAGGCAAATAAGAAACAACACTTACTACCAAAAGGTACAAAAATTGTGTTACAAATGGGTGTATCCAATTCCTGACGGATCCTTTCCAACGGAAAGGATCCAACAGGTCAGTATTCAATGCCGGGCCAAACCAGACAGGTTTGACCCGTTCCAGACAATGGCAATCAGACTTTCTTTAAAGTCGGATTGACACTGTCGGAAAAGGGGCTAAAACATATCGGGTTTGGCCGCGCTTCCGACAGCCAATGTGGAATTCCCGAATTGACGGAAAAAAAATCAGCCAGCATTGAATAGATCGGAACCCCTTCCAACCTAAACCTGTCGGAAGCTGCCGTCTTTCCGTCAAGATGGCAGCTTCAGACAATAATTGAATACACCTCGTAGTGTTATAGGTGCAAAAAGCAGTAAAAACTTCACCTGTATAAAATACTATGCAGTCCACAGCATTAACAGGATAATATAATTAGTACATATGAATGGCAATATATACGTTATGGTAAGAACTTACTGTTGATAACGGTATTTCTCCTAAGTCCACAGGATCCATAGGATAACAATGGGATATGATGAAGCGACAGCGGATTTGCACCTATCGGTCAAAGCTTTATGGCTTCCCAGCATGCAATGGGCCCATCCACATATACCCGCCTCCTGGCTCGGGCAAATCAGTTGTATTCTAAAGCACAAGACAGGAGCATCATAGATAGCCCTAATCAGGCGAGAAGAACACACATGCACACCCTCCCATAGAAGGAAGGAAGGAAGAGGTTAGCGAGTAAAAGGATCCTCAAATCTGGTGTGTCAGGGTGGGATCCCTGTGGACTTAGGAGAAATACCGTTCTCAACGGTAAGTTCTTACCATAATGTATATTTCTCCGACAGTGTAAACAGGTTATCCGCAGGATAACAATGGGATTTCCCAAAGCAATTTAGTGGTGGGGATGCAGCTGATCAGACAGGAGAATCCTTTGCCCGAAATCAGCGTCATGGGAGGCAAAGGTATCCATGGCATAAAGTCTAATGAATGTGCTAATGGAAGACCATGTGGCTGCCTTACATATCTGCTCTGCTGAAGCACCACGTTGTGCTGCCCAAGATGGACCTACCTTTACGAGTAGAGTGAGCAGAGGCAGACACATTAGCTGGAACAGGGAGATCAGCTTGAGAATATGCTTCTGAAATAGTCATTCGAAGCCATCTTGCCAGTGTCTGCTTATCAGCAGGTCATCCTCTCTTGTGAAATCCGTAGAGCATGAAGAGAGAATCTGTCTTTCTGATGGCACTGGTACGATCCACGTAGATTCTTAATGCACGGACCACGTCCAGGGATGCATCTCCCAAAGAAAGGCCTGGTACCTGGAAAGCTGGGACTACAATTTCTTCATTAAGGTGGAATTTAGACACCACCTTCAGAATATACCAAGATATAGTTCTTAGAACTGCTTTATCTGGATAAAAAAAAAAAAATAATCAGAAAAGGGGAACGACATGATAAAGCCCCTAAATCTGGTAATCTTCTAGCTGACGCCATAGCCAGTAGAAAGAGAACTTTAGCTGTCAACCATTTAAGATCCACTTTATTAAAGTGGTTCAAATGGGGCAACCTGAAGGGCTTTCAGGAATAGACTTAAGTCTCAAGAAACTAAAGAAGGAACAAAAGGAGGTTGAATGCACAGCATTCCCTGGAAAAAAGAACGACATCCTGTAAGTTGGCAATTTTCTTTTGGAACCATATAGTCAATGCCAACACTTGCACTCTCAAGGAAGCCACCTTCAAACCTTTATCCATTCCTGCCTGTAGGAATGCTAAGACCCTGGAAACTCTGAAAGACTAAGGGTCCATTTTCCGTTCACTGCACCAATGAATACAGGTTTGCCATATTCGGTGATAAATGTGAGCTGAGGAAGGTTTCCTTGCTCTAAGCATAGTTTGAATTACCTGTTGTGAGAATCCTCTTGACTTCAGGATAGAGGTTTCAAGAGCCACGCCATCAAAAGACAGTCGATCCAGATGTCTGTTTATAACAAGGACCCTGCATCAGTATATCTGGACGTTGAGGGAGCAGAAGTGGAGCATCCATCGACATTATCTGCAGATCTGTGTACCAATGCCTTCTGAGCCAGGCCAGAGCTATTAGTATCGCAGCACCTTTCCCTTGCTTTACCTTTCTCACCACCCTTGGTAACAGGGTGATTGGAGGAAGCACATAAGCCAGATGAAAGTCCCATCTCACAGACAGGGCATCCACAAAGATTGCTCTGGGATCCTTTGTTCTTGACCCATATGCGAACACTTTGTTGTTCAGACGGGATGCCATGAGATCTTTCTCTGGCAACCCCCACTTGTCTACTAGAGTCTGAAAGACCTCTGGGTGTAGAGCCCATTCGCTTGCCCGAATAGCGCGTCGACTGAGAAAGTCCGGTTCCCAGTTTAGGACTCCTGGAACGAATACTGCGGACAAGGCTGGAAGATGAAGTTCTGCCCACTTTAGTATGTGACTTACCTCTTTTATCGCTTTTCGGCTGCGAGTTCCTCCCTGATGGTTGCGGTACGCTACTGCCGTCGCATTGTTCCAGCGGATCTGGACCGGTTTTCCCCGAAGAATGTCCTTTGCCTGAATCAGTGCCATGTATATGGCCCGAAGTTCCAATATATTTATTGGCAGGCAACCTTCTTCCTTGGTCCATTGCCCCTGGAAACACAACCTGAGTGGATCCAGACGCTACTAGTGTACACTGTCGCTGCATGAACCTTTAGTGAACACAGACGCACCAGTCACACAGTCGCCTATGTTGCGACTGGGTCCCCTCGTGTACAGTGTCTGAGACGGAAGCATGAAAACAGTTCATGGCGGGAGACTCGGAAGAAACTGGTCATGAACCGGCGGGAGGGGCGACCAGGAGTGTGTTTGACTCCTCACTGCTGACATCAACCCTAGGGATCGCGGCCTCATACTATTCCTGGAGCCTATGATCCCTAAGGCCTAGCACTGGTGCACCCAAGGTGGCAGCTGCGCCAGCGACTGTTTGGTAGTCTGCCCCCAAAATAGTGCTGATGTGTCCGTATTCCCCTTCTAAGCGGAACCGATGCCTTACCTTCTCCCCGTGCTCCGGCCACAGCCTGGTAACGTCTGCTGGACCTGCTAGTATATCAGACACAGACGCCCGCCGAAACAGCACTGTACTCGTGGGTAAGCGTTGTCGCGACCCAGCTGAGAGCTTTTGGAGCAACTCTTTCTAAGGAACGTATAAGACGCTGTTTAAAATCCTATTTTCTGAGCAATCTTTCTAATTACCTACTGGTAAATCCTTTTCTCGTAGTCCATAGAGGATGTTGGGGTCCACTTTAGTACCATGGGGTATAGACGGGTCCCTTGAGAGCCACTGGAACTTTAAGAGTTAAACAGTGTGGGCTAGCCCCTCCCTCTATGCCCCTCCTACCAGACCCAGTCTAGAAACTGTGCCCGAGGAGACGGACATACATAGAGAACAGGAAATACACAGATAGTGGCGAGATTCACACCAGCTCTCACACACAACAAAAAGGCAAGCCAAGCTAACCAACTTGGAACAATTCAGCAACGGCCGAACCAACAATACTGAACCAAGTAACTATGCTGGAACACGAAGCACCGGGCGGGCGCTCAGCATCCTCTACGGACTACGAGGAAAGGATTTACCGGTAGGTAATTAAAATCCTATTTTATCTTACATCTTAGGTCCAATTTAGTACCATGGGGATGTACTAAAGCTCCCAGTACAGAAGGGAGAGTGCTGAGGTTCCCGCAGAACAGACTAACCAAACTTTAGGTCCTCAGAGGCCAAAGTATCGAACTTGTAGAACTGAGCAAACGTGTTCGACCCTGACCAAGTAGCTGCTCGGCAAAGCTGTAAAGCCGAGACATCCCGGGCAGCCACCCAAGAAGAACCCACCTTACGAGTAGGGTGGGCCTGAACAGAATTTGGAATCGACAATCCTGCCGTCGAATAGGCATGCTGGATAGAAAGCCTGATCCAGCGAGAAAGAGTCTGCATAGAAGGACACCCAATCTTATTGGGATCATAAAGGACAAATAAAGCGTCCGATTTCCTGTGACGAGAAGTTCTCTTCACATATATCTTCAAAGCCCACACAACATCCAAAGACTTTGAGCTAATCAAGGTGTCAGTAGCCACTGGCACCACAATAGGTTGGTTGATATGAAAAGCCGACAACCTTTGGAAGAAATTGCTGATGCGTTCTGAGCTCAGCTCTATCCTCATGGAAAATCAAGTAGGGGCTCTTGTGCGACAATGCCAATTCCGAAACACGTCTTACAGATGCCAACAGTGTGACCGCCTTCCAAGTAAGAAACTTTACGTTCACCTCCTGTAAAGGTTCAAACCAGTCCGATTGCAGGAACTGCAGCACCATATTAAGATCCCAAGGTGCCGTAGGAGGCACAAAGAGTGGTTAGTAGAGCAGAACTCCTTTCAAGAAAGTCTGAACCTCAGGGATAGCAGCCAATTGTTTCTGGAAGAAAATGGACAAGGCCGAAATCTGGACTTTGATTGAGCCCAAGTGTAGGCTCTGCTTGCAGAAAGAGGAGAAAACGTTCCAGTTGATACTCCTCCGTAGGAAATTTCTTGGATTCACACCAAGACACATACTTTTTCCAAATCCGGTGGTAATGTTTAGACGTTACCCCCTTCCTAGCTTGGATCAGAGTAGGAATAACCTTGTTTGGAATGCCCTTCCGAGCTAAGATCTGGCGTTCAACCTTCATGCCGTCAAATGTAGCCGCGTTAAGTCTTGATAGGCAAACGGTCGCTGTTGTGGAAGGTCCTCTCGAAGATCCGCGTACAAAGCCCTTCTTGGACAGTCCGAAGCAATGTGGATCGCCGGAATTCCTAATGTTTTTATTAGTTTGAGAACCCTTGTGATGAGTGGAAGTGGAGGGAACACATACACTGACTGGAACACCCACGGAGTCACCAGGGCATCCCCCGCCACTGCTTGTGGGTCTCGTGACCTGGAACAGTACCTCCGAAGCTTCCTGTTGAGGCGAGAGGCCATCATGTCTATATGAAGTACACCCCATCGGCTTTTTACCTCTGCGAACACCTCCGGGTGGAGGCCCCATTCTCCTGGATGGAGATCGTGTCTGCTGAGGAAGTCCGCTTACCAGTTGTCCACTCCCGGAATGATGATCGCTGACAGCGCCAGCGTGTGCCTTTTTGCTCAGAGGAGGATTTTTGTTACCTCTGACATTGCAGCCCTGCTCTTTGTTCTTCCCTGCCTGTTTATGTAGGACACTGCTGTGAATTTGTGCGACTGAACCCGAATGGTTCGATCATGAAGATTATGTGCCGTTTGGAGAAGGCTGATGTATATGGCCCTTAGTTCCAGAATTTTTATTGGATGGAGAGATTCCTGACCTGACCACCTTCCTTGGACGTTTTCCCCCTGGGCGACTGCTCCCCAACCTCTGAGGCTTGCATCTGTGGTTAGAAGAATCCAATTCTGAATTCCGAACCTACAGCCCTCGAGCAGGTGAGAAGTTTGCAGCCACTAGAGAAGTGAAATTCTGACTTTCGGCGCCAGGCGTATCCGCTGGTGCATGTGAAGATGTGATCCCGACCACTTGTCCAGGAGATCCAGCTGGAAGAACCTTGCATGGAATGTTCCATACTGTAGAGCCTCGTAGGAGGCTACCATGTTCCCCAGAACGTGAATGCACTGATGAACAGATACCCGGGATGGCCGCAAGACATCCCGGACCATTGATTGGATCACCAACGCTTTCTCCAGTGGTAGAAACACCCTCTGCACTTGTGTTGAGTATCATTCCCAGGAAGGGCAGTCTCCTTGTCGGTTCCAAATGTGACTTTGGAAGGTTCAGGATCCACCCATGATCCCGGAGTAGCCGAGTTGAGAGTGCTCTGCAACAGCTTCTCCTTGGAAGATGCTTTTATCAGCAGATCGTCCAGATATGAAATGATGTTCACTCCCTGCTTGTGGAGGAGGAGCATCATCTCCGCCATGACCTTGGTGAACACCCTCGGTGCTGTGGAGAGGCCGAATGGTAATGTCTGGAACTGATAGTGACAGTCCTGTAGTGCAAACCATAGATAAGTCTGGTGAGGTAGCCAGATCGGAATGTGAAGGTACGCATCCTTGATATCCAGGAATACTAGGAATTATCCCTCCTCCAGACCGCTCTCAGAGACTCCATCTTGAATTGGAAAACCCTCAAGTAAGGGTTCAATGATTTCAGGTTCAAAATCAGCCTTACCGAACAGTCCGATTTCGGTACCACAAACAGGTTTGAGTAATGACCCTTGGTTTTTAGGTGAGGTGGAACTGGAACAATGGACATTTGTTCGTACTAATTTTTGAATGGCTTCCTGTAGGACAGCACTTTCTGTCAGCGAAACTGGTAAGCCTGATTTGAAGAATCTGTGAGGTGGGAGATCCTGAAACTCCAGTCTATACCCCTGGGCAACAATATCGGTCACCCAGGATCCAGACATGATGACACCCAGACATGACTGAAATCTTTTAGTCTCGCTCCCACCTGTCCGATATCCAGGCTGGGAGGTCCACCGTCATGCTGAAGATTTTGAGGAAGCAGAACCTGGTTTCTGTTCCTGGGAACCTGGTGGTGCAGGTTTTCTGAATTTTCCCCTACCGCCTCTAAAGAAGGTGGGGGGAAGCTTATTTTGCAGTCCGAAAGGACTGCAGTGAAGGCGTAGGATAAGATTTCCTAGCCGGTGCTGCTGCGGAGGGATGAAATGTCGACTTATCCGCAGTCGCCGTGGAAATCCACGCATTCAATGCATCCCCAAATAGTGCCTGACCTGTGAAGGGTAGGTTCTCCACACTTTTCTTGGATTCTGCATCTGCAGTCCATTGGCGTAGCCAAAGTCCTCTGCGTGCCAATACTGCCATGGAAGTAGCCATCGCATTAAGCAGGCCAAGGTCCTTCATGGCCTCCACCATGAAAACTGCAGAATCCTGTATGTGACGTAAAAACAAGTCAATGTCACTCCTATCCATAGTATCTATGTCCTCTAGTAAAGTGCCTGACCATTTTAATATGGCTTTAGAAATCCACGCACAGGCAATAGTGGGCCTTAAGGCCACGCCTGTAGCAGTGTATAGTGATTTGAGTGTAGTCTCAATTTTGCGGTCAGCCGGCTCCTTTAAGGCGGTTGAACCAGGGACAGGTAAAACCACCTTTTTAGACAACCTAGATACAGAAGCGTCTACTATAGGTGGGTTTTCCTACTTCTTCCTATCCTCTTCAGGGAAAGGGAAAGCAATGAGAATTCTTTTAGGGATCTGGAATTTTTTCTCTGGGTTTTTCCAGGAATTTTCAAATAAGGAGGTTAACTCCTTTGAAGCAGGGAAGGTGAGCGAGGATTTCTTATTTACTGTAAAATAAGATTCCTCTTCCGGCTCAGGTACCTTTTCCGTAATATGCAAAACATCCCCAATGGCTTCAATCATGAGCTGCACCCCTTTAGGGATGCATCTCCCACCTGCATATCCCCATCACCGTCCCCTGTATCAGAGTCTGTATCAGTATCAGCTTGCATTATCTGGGCAAGTGTACGATTTTGCGGGTATGTAGGTGGGCTCTTAGACAAAGTATTGTGAGCTGAAAACTTCAAACTCTCTACAGATTTTCTCAAAAACTGCACCTCCTTCTCAGTATGTGACATCCTATTTGAAATCTGGGATATCATTCCCCTTAAAGAATCAACCCATGGGAGTTCGAATTCAGAAGGCTGAGACAGCATATTGTAGTCCTGAGTACATGGAACAGACTCCTCAGGAGAAGATAAACACTCTGCAGCACAGGACACAGAGTCCTTAGACATGGTAATGTGGGATATGCACACTTACACAGGACAAAATGTCAGACACAGTTTCCCCCAGAGTACCTTCAGAGACTCACAGAGTATACGCAGCCAGCCACACAGCGCTCCTGTAGGCAATTATTATGATAAAAGCCTGGCACAGACTACCCTTAATATGGTAATTAGTACTAGTATCACATTCCTCCCCCCCCCCCCGTCTATAACACCCTGGTACCGCAGAGGTATGCTAGAGTTATGTGGAGGGCAGTGCTCAATGTCAGCGTCCCTTCCTATGTATCTGCAGGGAGAAAATGGCGCTGTGAGTGCTGGATCCACTCAGAGGAAGCCCCGCCCCTAGCAATGGCGCACGGCTTCCCGCACTAATTGTTTATACTGGCCTGAGGTGTTTGTTGCTAACAGCGGGATTAGCCCGTTAGCCGAGTGACCAGTTTAGGGTGAATTGTGCATGCTCAGGACGCCCCTCAAAGCGCTTAAACAAAGTGTTGCTGAGCTGTCCGGAGAGCAGACTTCCAGAGCTGCGCTCCAACCCTTGTGCCGCCATACCCGCCGGCGACCCGCTAACCGGGACACCAGCGCTATACTCACCCCACTTCTTTCTTCTGGCTCTGTTAGGGGGTGGCGGCCGTGCTGCGGGAGTGAGTGGTCGCTTTCGTGGGCTTGGATCAGCACCCTCAGGAGCTCAGTGTCCTGTCAGCAGAGATCGAGAACCATTAACTTTTCAGGAAGTTGGTTCCTACTCCCCCCCACCCCCCCCTACCCTAAGTCCCACTAAACAGGGAGGCTGTTGCCAGCAGCCTTCCTGTACCTAGCAACTCTTAGAAAAATAAAACCAGAAAAACTCCTAGGAGCTCCCCTATCTGTGACCGGCTCCTCCGGGCACATTTTCTAAACTGGGCCTGGTAGGAGGGACATAGATGGAGGGTCCAGCCCACACTGTTAAACTCTTAAAGTGCCAGTGGCTCCCAAGGGACCCATCTATACCCCATGGTACCAAATTGGAACCAGCATCCTCTAGGACGTGAAAGAAAAAAATAGTAAGACTTGTCAAAGTCGAAAAATATTCCAGTACACACATCACGTACTAACCACACACACATGCCCGCTGCGCGAGCACTTGTTCCGCCGTGCGTGCACATATCCGCAATTTGCGTATGATTGCTCCCGCGGTCCTGCGCGTGGTATGGGTATATACGGAGGAGTTTGTGAACGCATGGAGGGTTATCAAGACATTACATATTTAATCCAAATAGTGCACATTGTACACATAGCCCCCCTGCACCACATCAGAAAGAAATAGCTGTTTAAAATGGTTACCGAACAAAGGGATTCACCTTTACAGGATAGGAGGGGACAGAACAAGGTTACAAGGTGGTGTTTGGTATCCAGCTGTAGGGTATTTTAAGGGAAACATTCTGGTGTTGGTTTGAGGAAGATCGCATGTTCCTGAGGATAGTTAGGTGCAGAAGCAGAATATAGGTTTAAACTGTATTTACTGTATATTATGTATGCGGCGGGAATCCAGAGGAGACCACCCACAAGAGCAGTTAAGAAAGACATCGCCCACCTATTCAAATCGACCTATGACCTCTCTTGTACTGTAAAAGTGCATTCCTGTGTCCAATGGACAAAGGGATTACAGTATCCATTGTATTGCTTTTGGAAGTAGTGTATAAAAAGCCTGTTGCTGCCTGGCCGGTCAGAAGACTCTTAACGCTATCTACCTGATTAGCGGAGGACTGGACCAGGTTGCGCAAGCGAATATTCTCACGTATGTACATTGACTGTAGCCATTTACTCTGTTGTATTGTAGTGTATAAATTGTATTGTTATCCCCTTCCAGATATATACGCTGAGGTGTCGGATCCCAGTGTTTAACTACAAATCGGTGTTGTGTCCTCTTTTTCCTGCTAGGGTTTAAAGCGTATTACATTACCTAACTGTATAAGGTATAAAAGTGTATTGATAAGGTGTACGCACTGCGGGTACTTTGTACCGTCAGCGCTGCATAAGGTTTAAGGTGTAACATCATTGCAGTGCTTTGCTGCATAAGGTTTAGAGTGTAATAGTATCATTGCATTGCAATATTAACAAGGTTTAAAGTATAACAAGAGTGTGTGCGCGCTGTGTGTACTTTGTACCCCCAGCGCAGCGTTTGTACGCTAAGTCCGTACAAGGTACGGGACTCTGTGCGCAAATAGCGTACAAATTACGTAGTGTGTGTATTAAGTCTAGCGGCCGCAGCGGCTCCATGGTAAAAGTGTGTTTAAAGGTATAGCTTTATGGTTTAAGATAATATCGACATTATCAGACTATAAAAATTAAAATAAGAAAGCTTAGGGCTGCTAAAACCAGCAGCCCTCTCACCATCGTCCGGCTTCGGCCGCACCAAACAAAAAACTGATTTGCCTGAGCCAGGATGCGGGGATATATGGACGGGCCCGTTGCATGCTGGGAGGCCAGAAAGTTTTGACCGATTAATGCAAATCCGCTGTCGCTTCATCATATCCCATTGTTATCCTGTGAATAACCTGTGGACCCTGCCGGAGAAAAAAAGCAATATAATACAGAGGCCTTAGGCAGGATGGCTGGTTTAAACCAAATGTTTATTTTTCTTTTTTCAACAATTTTTTTTTTTACATTATAGTGCGACTACAGGGACAGCAGGGTGACTTCTTAAAAAAGCCTATTATGCTAAAAAATAAATAAATAGGAATTTAATACCTACCGGTAATTCCTTTTCTCCTAGTCCGTAGTGGATACTGGAGTTCCGTACTATAGTACCATGGGGTATAGATCGGGTCCACTGGAGCCTGGCACTTTAAAACCTTTTAGTGTGTGTATGTGTGTGCTGGCTCCTCCCCTCTATGCCCCTCCTACCAGACTCTAGGCAAACTGTGCGCGAGGAGACTGACATACCACGAGAGAAGGAATAAATACAAAAGCGGTGAGGCAGCAAGCCAACACATAACCATAATCATAAGGAGGGCGCTAATCAGAACAGAGGATAGTAACACCAACCTAACCAGGATAACACAGCTATCCTGACAACATAACGGGACCGCAACGTCAGTCCAACCAATTACTTACGCAGGATCGAAGCACTGAGGCGGGCGCCCAGTATCCACTTCGGACTAGGAGAAAAGGAATTACTGGTAGCTATTAAAGGTATATCTACAGACCGGTAGGTAGGTATTTCTTTTACGTCCTAGTGGATACCGGGGTTCCGTACTTTAGTACCATGGGGAAGTCCCAAAGCTCCCAAACGGGTGGGAGAGTGCTGAGACCCCTGTAAAACCGCCTGACCAAACTGAAGGTCATCCTTAGCCAAGGTATTGAACCTATAAAATGTAACAAACGTGTTCGAACCAGACCAAGTCGCGTGCTCGGCACAATGGCAGGGCCAAGACACCCCCGGGCAGCAGCCCAGGAAGATCCCACGACACCCCCGGGCAGCAGCCCAGGAAGATCCCACGACCTCATTGAGTGGGCCGAAACAGACGTCGGCAAGGGCAGAACCGCCGAAGTATAGGCCTGTTGAATGGTCAACCTGAGCAAGCGAGCAATAGAATGCTTAGAAGGTGGCCGACCAATCTTGGAGGCATCATAAAAAACAAACAGCGAGTCAGATTTTCGATGACGGCCCGTTCTTTTGACATAAATCTTCAGAGCCCTCACCACATCCGTTGGTCCTGAGTCCTTGGAAGCATCAGGCAATGCTGGAACCACAATAAGCTGATTCACATGAAAACTGACACCACTTTCGGCAAAAACCGAGGACGGGTCCGAAGTTCTGCCCTGTCTTCATGAAATATCAAATAAGGGCTCTTACAGGATTCAGAGACCACGTCTGGCAGACGCCAATACCAATAACATCACCGTTTTCCAGGTGAGAAGTTTTAAACTCCACCCTACTGTATGTAAGGGTTCAAACCAGTCAGACTGGAGAAAGGACAGAACCACATTGACGTCCCACGGAGGTACAAAGGGCGGTTGCATATGAATAACTCCCTTTAGGAAAGTCTGTACTTCCGGCAACAAGGCAAACTGTTTCTGTAAGAAAATAGAGAGCGACAAAATCTGGGACTTTGATGGAGCCTAACCGTAGGCCCATATCCACTCCCGCTTGCAGGAAAAGTAGAAAATGACAAATTCTAAATTCCACGGGAGAAACCTTTCTACCTTCATACCAGGAAACATACTTTTTCCAGATACGATGATAATGTTTTGACGTAACCATCTTCCTGGCCTGAATCATGGTGGATATAACCCTGAAGGGAAGACCTCTTTTCTGGCTAGAATCTCCCTCTCAACTTCCAAGCCGTCAAACGTAGCCGCTTTAAAGTCTGGATAGATGAACAGACCTTGTTGAAGATCCTGTTGGAGCGGCAGAGGCCAAGGATACTCCAGAGCTAAAGTTAGGAGGTCCAAGTACCAATCCGGAGCAATTAGAATTTCTTGAACACTTTCCCTTCTTAATCTTTTTAGAACTCTTGGGATTAGCAGTAGAAGGAGGAACAGGTACACAAACTGGAATGTCCAAGGTGTCGTCAGTGCGTCCACTGCTACAGCCTGCAGTTCCCTCGTTCTGGAACAGTAACGGCATAGCTTCTTATTGAGACGAGAAGCCATCAGATCTATCTGCGGACAGCCCCACGGGTGAATTAACTGTTGAAACACCTGGGGATGTAGGCCCCATTCCCCCGGATGGAGGTCGTGCCTGCTGAGGAAGTCTGCTTTCCAGTTGACTCCCGGAATGAATATAGCCGAGATGGCCCTTGCGTTGGCCTCCGCCCAGAGGAGGAATTTTGACACCTCTCGCATCGCCGCTCGGCTTCTTGTTCCCCCTTGTCTGTTTATGTTTGCCACCGTCGTGGAGTTGTCTGATTGAACCTGGATCGCTCCGGCCCATCAGGAGATGAGAAGCCTGTAGAAGAGCATTGTAGATTGCTCTGAGTTCCAGGATGTTTATCGGCAGAGCAGATTCCTGAACCAACCATATACCCTGGAACTGGGCCCCTTGGGTTACAGCCCCCCAACCCCGGAGGCTGGCATCCATTGTGAGTAGAATCCATGAGTGGATATTGAAATTCCTGCCTTTTACCAGGTGAGGAACTTGTAGCCACCATAATAGAGAAATCTGGGCTTTTAGAGATAAGGTCACTTCCTGATGCATGTGAAGGTGAGACCCCGACCATTTGTCCAACAGATCCAGCTGAAATGGCTGGGCATGAAATCTGCCACATTGGATTGCCACATAAGCAGCAATCATCATGCCCAGCAAGCGTATGCAAAGATGTATGGACACCTTGCGAGGACGGAGCACTGAGCCGACCATAGCCTGGATAGCCAAGGCCTTGTCCATCGGAAGAAACACTGTATCCAATAACATTCCCAGGAACTGAAGACGTTGGGTCGGTTCCAGGTGAGAATTCTGGAAATTCAGGATCCACCCATGATCTGTAAGTAGGCAAGTCGTTAGATCGATGCTGTGCAGTAGACGCTCCCTGGACATAGCCTTTATCAGGAGATCGTGCAAGTAGGAGACTATGTTGACTCCCATCACGCGCAGTTGCAGCATCATTTCCGCCATGACCTAGGTGAAGACTCTCTGAGCAGTGGACAGGCCAAAGGGCAATGCCTGAAACTGGAAATGGTTGTCCAATATGGTGAACCTGAGGTAAGCCTGATGAGAGGGCCACATGGGAATGTGTAGGTAAGCATCCTTGACATCTAGGGATAGCAGGAATTCCCCCTCCTCCAGACTGGACACCACTGCCCGCAGGGATTCCATTTTGAATTTGAATACCCGCAGATACGGGTTTAGAGACTTCAGGTTTAAGATAGGTCGCACCGAACCATCTGGTTTTGGAACGACAAAAAGACCGGAGTGAAAACCCCTTTTGTGTAACGGAGGAGGTACTGGAACCACCACCCCTGTCTGCAAGAGTCTTTAAATAGCCTCTTGCAAGGTAACTTTTGCTGCGGGTAAAGCTGGTAACCCCGAATTGAAGAACCTGTGAGGAGGGAGAGCTTGAAATTCCAGTCGGTATCCCTGGGAAATGAAATCCCTCACCCAAGGATCCAGGCAGGACTTCGTGTTGAAGGCGAGCACCCACCTGAAAGTCGCCTTGCCGCTGGGGCCAACGGTCACGCAGGGGGCTTAGTGGCAGGGGATCCGGTGGTCTGGTCCAGGGAGGCAGCAGCTGCAGGTTTACGGGACTTACCACAGGATTCTCTTGGAGTGGTGGAGTCGCCCTGGCCTCTGAACCTTGCCACATGAAAGGACTGCAAGGGAGGGTCCTGTGTAAGAACGTCTAGCAGGTGGCGCAGCCGACGGCAGATAGGTAGACTTACCCGCCGTTACCTGAGAGATTAATTTATTTAATTTGTCTCCAAACAAGGCATCACCTGTAAAAGGGAAGATTTTCTATACTCTTTTTGGAATCAGCGTCCGCTGACCATTGACGTAACCACAGAGCTCTGCATGCCGAAACAGCCATAGCAGTAGTGCGGCCAATTATCTTACACAGTTCATTTACAGCCTTGCTCATAAAATTAGCAGAATCCTGTATGTGTTACAACAGAGCAATGACCTCATCACGGGGCAGAGAGTCTCAGCCATCAATAGCCGAATCAGACCACTTAACCAATGCCCTGGAAATCCACCCACAAACTATTGTGGGGCGCTGTGCTACGCCCGCTGCCGTATAAATTGCCTTTAGAGTAGTCTCAATTTTACGGTCAGCATGTTCTTTAAGGGATATAGCCCCTGGTACTGGCAGCATTAATTTTTATTTAGACAGTCTGGACACAGATGTGTCGACTGACAGGGGTTTTCCCATATCTTCCTGTCCTCAGCTGATAGGGGAAAAGTAGATTAAAAACCTCTGAGGAATTCTAAATTTATTAGGGTTTAACCTAGCCTCCCTGGCCAGGGAGTTTAATTCTTTAGACTCAGGAAAAGTTGCTGAGGTCTTTGGTCTAACATTAAAGTACAACTCCTTATCTGGGGGGTCATTCCGAGTTGTTCGCTCGCAAGTGAATTTTAGCAGATTTACTCATGCTAAGCCGCCGCCTACTGGGAGTGAATCTTAGCATCTTAAAATTGCGAACGATGTATTCGCAATATTGCGATTACACACCTCGTAGCAGTTTCTGAGTAGCTTCAGACTTACTCGGCATCTGCGATCATTTCAATGCTTGTCGTTCCTGGTTTGACGTCACAAACACACCCAGCGTTCGCCCAGATACTCCCCCGTTTCTCCAGCCACTCCTGCGTTTTTTCCGGAAACTGTAGCGTTTTTTTCCCACACGCCCATAAAACGGCCTGTTTCCGCCCAGTAACACCCATTTCCTGTCAATCACATTACGATGAAAATGCCGTGAGTAAATTCCTAAGTGCATAGCAAATTTACTTGGCGCAGTCGCAGTGCGGACATTGCGCATGCGCATTATGCGGAAAATCGCTGCGATGCGAAGATTTTTACCGAGCGAACAACTCGGAATGACCCCCTTGGTTCTGTCTCCTGATCTGGTATGTGAAGGACCTGTTACAGCAAAAAGGAGCGCCTCCACCCCAGGAGACAGAGAGCTGTCATCATCCATATCATCATCATCATCCACCTCAGGCTGATTCTAATCAGAATCAGACTGTAGCACCTGTGGCAGTGAGCGTTTATGTGAAACCACTAGAGAGGGCTGAGAAGCCTTCTTGGTATCTGCTGCTTTAGCCACATAATCAATAGAGTGCTTTAAAACCTGTCTCTCCTTCTTAGCTGCAGCTAATTTACATTCAGAATCATGATTTTAAAACCATCTACCCAGTTAGGTGCCTGTGAACTGTGTCCCTGTGGAGATAAGGAACATTGTTCACAGGAGTGACCCCGCTGAAGACGGTGTAGAGTTACAAGCAGCTCACATAACCATGTCAACAGACATCTTACACAACGGTAATACAGTGCAGCCCACTGACCAACACCTCCACACAGACCCCAGAGAGCCCCTGGAGTGACACCGAAGAGCGGATACCAGCACTCAGAACACAGCAGCACAATGTGGTGAAGTATGTGTATGACCTGATAGTAGTGCAGAGTTGCTACCGCTGGCGTGCTCCCCTCCCTTTCTATGACCCCCTGGTACCAGTTTTACAGTCAGTAGCAGCATGGATCCTGGAGGAGCAGCGTGCATGCAGCCTTGAAGATCCGCAGCAGGAAATGGTGCCTTCCTGCCGCTTGTCCCGTTCCGGGAAGCCCTGCCCCTTGTAATGGCGCGCGGTTCCTATTACAGTTTATACTGTATAACAAACCGTAGAATATGCATTTTACAGTACACACAAAGCCAGTGAGCACTGCGGGGGCAACAGCCCAGAGTCAGTTTGTCCGCGGCAGGCACCACAGCTCCGGGCCCATGACCACTGCTTGACTTGCCGCCAAAACTGCACTAGGGACCCGCTAACCGGGACCCCGGTGTAACACTCACCGCACCTTGTAACTTCGGCATCTGTTAGATGGTGGCGGCTAGCTGCTGGCGTAGGCACACATACTAACGATGTGTGATCAGTACCTCAGGAGCTCAGTGTCCCGTCAGCTGGGATTGTGAACTATTAACCCTCAGGAGGTTGGTTCGGTCCCCCCTCAAAGTCGCACGAAGCAGGAAGCCTGGTTGCCAACCAGAGCTACCTGAAAATAATAAACTGAAATAAAAATAAAGGAAAATCTCTGGATATCCAAAGAAATGCACCCGGCTCCTTGGGCACATTTTTCTAAACAGAGTCAGGTAGGAGGGGCATAGAGGGGAGGAGCCAGCACACACATACACACACTAAAAGGTTTTAAAGTGCCAGGCTCCAGTGGACCCGTTCGATACCCCATGGTACTAAAGAACGGAACCCCAGTATCCACTAAGACATAAGAAAGAAATGGGGGTTTTTTTAGTCAAAAGGTTTAATGCTTTACTGTTGTGTGTGTGTGTTTCTCTGAAAAGTGCTTTTGCGTTTTCTATTTTGTATTACTATTCAGATTTAATTAATAATAAGTAGTGGATCGGTATGTTATACTGGCGCTAAGGATGCAGAATGTCGGTATACTGACATTCTGCATCCTGAGCGGTGGAATGCCGCCAGGGGGCCGAGCGCAACAAAGTCCCTTGCGGGTTCGTTGCACTCACCACACGGCGGGCTCAATGGCAACACAGATATATTCTCCCTCTATGGGTGTTGTGGACACCCATAGAGGGGGAATCGGCTATCTCGCCGGGATACCGGTGGCGGTATTGTAACCCGGTCGGGATCCCGGTGTCCGTATTGTGACAGCTAGGATCCTGATGAGCGGTATGCTGACCACATACCATAAGTAGGACTAACGCTTAACGTTAACGTGTTATTTTCAATTTCATCTATTTCTTGGTGTACTTTGTATGTCTTAATATGTTTAGTCTATCTACACATATTCAGATGTAATAGAAATAATAAGCTGTAAAAAGAAAAAAAAGTGGTTTTAGCGAAAGATGTAAAATAAATCTAATCTTAACATTATTAATGTTTTAAAGAATCAAAACATGGTTGATCAGGGTTTCTAATACATTCTTTTTTCCCCCATTAAAACATTAAATGTAAACAAAAACTAAAAAAATAAATAAAAATAGAGCGTTATGGTAAAACTATCCTTCGTTAACTCTTTCTTTTAGGTCCATAGGGTACACAGTGAATACCATATGGGAAGGGGGGGGGGGGGAATAGGGAGGGGGCGTTGTAGGTAGGTTGCAGTAAGTGCCGGGCACCAAACAGTCAAGCTTTTGGCATCCCAAGATGCTCCGGTCCTTACCCCATATACCCAGGTTTAGGTGTTTTTGATTCCTGGAATGGAACTGGGCATAGTCCACCATGTTGTAGGTGGAGACCATGGATTCCAGGACTTGCATGGCTGAGTGTATGGACACCAGGAGACTGTTGAGCGTATCCCTTCTTGTAAATAAAGATACTTTGGTAGACTCTGCAATCCAACCTGAATAACCCCCAATTAGGTAGAGGCATTCACAGCCAATGTGATGCTACCGCATTGTTTGGGCCACGCAGGAGGGGACATGCGCGTACGCACAGGCATGGAACAGGGCAAATTGCGGTCGCATCGTGAAAGCGGTGCAACCTGAATAAGTCGCTTTGGCAAAAAAATTGGATTTTGGTAATTACCAGATACAGGTCGAGTATCCCATATCCAAATATTCCGAAATACGGAATATTCCGAAATACGGACTTTTTTGAGTGAGAGTGAGATAGTGAAACCTTTGTTTTTTGATGGCTCAATATACACAAACTTTGTTTAATACACAAAGTTATTAAAAATATTGTATTAAATGACCTTCAGACTGTGTGTATAAGGTGTATATGAAACAAATGAATTATGTGAATGTAGACACACTTTGTTTAATGCACAAAGTTATAAAAAATATTAGCTAAAATTGCCTTCAGGCTGTGTGTATAAGGTGTATATGAAACATAAATGCATTCTGTGCTTAGATTTAGGTCCCATCACCATGATATCTCATTATGGTATGCAATTATTCCAAAATACGGAAAAATCCCATATCCAAAATACCTCTGGTCCCAAGCATTTTGGATAAGGGATACTCAACCTGTAATAGGATTTTAATTACCTACCGGTAAATCCTTTTCTCGTAGTCCATAAGGGATATTGGGGAATTAGTATGATGGGGTACAGACGGGGTCCAAAGGAGCCGATGCACTTTAAATTTCTTCAACTGGGTGTGCTGGCTCCTCCCCTCTATGCCCCCTCCCACAGTCAGTAATATGGAAAACAGTGCCCGAAGGAGAATGGACAAACTTGAGAGAAGAAACAGAACGAGTGGTGAGATTCACACACCAGCATACCAAACACAGAACACAACCAGCAACAGCTGTACAGGTAACCATATAAGAGAAAACCTGCAGAAAAGTCAACGCACTGAGGCGGGCGCCCAATATCCCTTATGGACTACGAGAAAAGGATTTACCGGTAGGTATTAAAAATCCTATTTTCTCTAGCATACATAAGGGATATTGGGGACAGATTAGTACGATGGGGAAGTCCCAAAGCTTCCAGAACGCGCGGGAATGTGCGGAGACGTCTGCAGCTACGCCTGCCCAAACTGGGTATCCTCTTTGGCCAGGGTATCAAACTTGCAGAACTTCACAAAAGTGTTCTTCCCCAACCAGGTAGCAGCTTGGCACAGTTGCAAGGCCGAGACTCCACGGGCAGCCACCCAGGAAGACCCCACTGATCTCGTAGAGTGGGCCTTCAGAGACTATGGAACAGGTAAATCTGCCGACACATAGGCCTGCTGGATAGTAAGCTTAAGCCAACGAGCAATGGACTGCTTAGAAGCAGGGCAACCCTTTTTCTGCGCATCATAGAGCACAAACAAGGAATCCGTCTTTCTGATCCGAGCTGCTCTCTTGATATAGATATTCAAGGCTCGCACCGCATCCAATGCCTCCGGAGGCGCAGAAGTGCCAGAACCTGATGGAACTACAATAGGTTGATTTAAGTGGAATGCAGAGACTACCTTCGGTAGGAACTGCTGCCTAATCCCGAGTTCCGCTCTGTCCTCGTAAAAGACAAAGTATTATTATTATTCTCCTTTATTTATATGGCGCCACACGGGTTCCGCAGCGCCCAATTACAGAGTACATAAACAAATAATCAAAACAAGAAAACAGCAACTTACAATGGACAACAATATAGGACAAGTACAGGGTAAATAAACATAGCTACACCAGCAGATGACACTGGAATAAGTATCAGGTGGCAGAAGACTGCTGGATTTGGTGCAGTTGAAGATTATTAAAGAAAGAAAAAGAATACACACATGAGGGAACAGGGCCATACTCATGAGAGCTTACAATCAAAAGGGGAGGGGTAGATAGACAGGGGTGACACAGACAGGGCACACAGAGTAGGAACTTTTACACCATAAGGCCCCCAATAACGAGACACACCTAGCAGAAGCCAGGGCCAGTAACATCACAATCTTCCACATGAGGTATTTGTCTTCTACCGTCATCAGAGGTTCAAACCAGGATGACTGAAGAAATTCCAACACAACATTCAATTCTCAGGGTGCCGTGGGTGGCACAAAAGGAGGTTGTATGTGGAGTACCCTTGCAAAAAAGGTATGAACTTCTGGCAACACTGCCAATTTCTTCTGGAAGAAAATGGAGAGAGCTGAAATCTGAACCTTAATGGAACCCAGACGTAAGCCCTTATCCACACCAGCCTGCAGGACACGTAAAACGTCCCAAGTGGAACTCTGCTGGCGAATACGTGCGTTCCTCACACCAAGAGACATATCTTCTCCAGATATAATGATAGTGATTTGACGTTACAGGCTTCCTGGCCTGAACCATGGTAGCAATAGCCTTTGTGGAAAAGCCTTTGTGAGCTAGGATGTTCCGCTCAACCTCCATGCCGTCAAACGAAGTCACTGTAAGTCTGGGTAGACGAATGGCCCTTGTTGAAGATCTCTTCTGATCGGCAGAGACCAAGGGTCTTCTACGGACATGTCCTGAAGATCCGCGTACCACGCCCTCTGAGGCCAATCTGGAGTAATCAGAATTGCATGGACTCCGATACCTGATTCGCTTCAGCACCCTTGGGATCAATGGAATCGGAGGAAACAGGTAGACCAGATGGTAAGGCCAAGGCAACATCCGTGCATCCACTGCCTTTCCCTGAGGGTCCCTGATTCGTGAGCAATACTAGCAAAGTTTCTTGTTGAGTCGAGAAGCCATCATGTCTATTTGTGGGCAGCCCCACTGGTCGATGATCTGCTGAAACACCTGATGGTGGATCCCCCACTCTCCCGGGTGAAGATCGTGACAACTCAGGATGTCCGCTTCCCAGTTGTCCACAACCAGAATGAAGATTGCGGACATTGCTCTTGCATTTCTCTGCCCAGAGGAGTATCTTTGACACCTCTCGCATGCAGGCCCTGCGTTTTGTGCCTCCCTGTCGATTTATGTACGCCACCACCACGGCGTTGTCCGACTGAACTTGGATCGCCTGATCCCTGAGTAGAGGAGAGGCCTGAAACAGGGCATTGTAGATCCAGAATGGGCTGACCACCTGCCCTGGAACTGAGCCCCCTGGGTGACAGCTCCACATCCGCTCAGGCTCGCTTCTGTCGTGACGAGGATTCAATCATGAATCCCAAAACTTTCGACCTTCCAGTAGGTTTGAGGACTGCAGCCACCACAGCAGGGAAATCCTGGCCTGAGGTGACAGTCGTATTATCCGGTGCATCTGAAGATGTGATCCGGAACACTTGCTCAGGAGATACAAATGACATTTTCTGGCATGGAACCTTCTATACTGGATCACCTCGTATGAGGCTACCATTTTCCCCAACAATCTTATGCAAAGATGGATGGATAGTCGAGTAGGCCGTAGAACCATTCAGACCATCTCCTGGAGTGTTCTCTCTTTGTCCTCTGGGAGGAACACTTTCTGGGCCACAGTATCCAGCAACATTTCCAGGAACAGGAGCAGCTGAGTTGACTCCAGGTGGGACTTCTATAAATTGAGGATGCACCAGTGGTGTGACAGAAGTTGGATAGTGTGGTCTATATGGAGCAATAAAAGCTCCCTGGCTCTTGCCTTTATCAAGAGATTGTCCAGATAAGGGACAATATTGACCCCCTGGACCCGGAGTTGGAACATCATCTCTGCCATCACCTTCGTGAATACCCCCGGAGCTGTGGACAGGCCAAAGGGTAGCACCTGGAACTGGTAGTGATCGTTCAGCAGGGCTAACGACAGGTAAGCCTGGTGAGGAGGCCAAATCAGGATATGGAGATAGGCGTCCTTTATATCCAGTGAGACCATGAACTCCCGTTCTTCCAGGCCCGTAATCACTACTTGCAGGGATTCCATCTTGAACTTGAAAACCTTTAGGTAAGGGTTCAAGTATTTAAGATTCAAAATGGGCCTTACCGAACCGTCCGGTTTTGGTACCACGAACAGGGTGGAGTAGTAACCCTTTCCCTGTTGTTGTAGTGGCACTGGAACAATGACTTAGGACTAAACCAACTTTAGGATGGCCTGTTGCAGCATAACATGCGTATCCTCCAAAGCTGGTCAGCTTGATTTGAAAAATCGTTGGGGAGGAGCGCCGTCGAACTCCAGCTTGTAGCCCTGAGAAATTAGGTCTTTTACCCAAGCATCCTGGCAGGAGCTTTCCGAGACGCGGCTTAAGTGACGCAGCCGAGCTCCCAACTCGAGATCCCCTTGGGGTGGGTGGGCACAGTCATGCTGAGGTCTTAAGAGGAAGCTAAACTGGTGCTCTGTTCCCGAGAACCTGCGGTTGCTGGTTTTCTCGTCTTCGCTCTGGTGCCTCTAGCCACATTGGAGGCACCTCTGGCCCTAGATCAAAATCTGTTAAACCGAAAGGACTGGGCAGACGGCCCCGGATAGGAACGTCTAGCTGGCAGAGCCCCATTGGGGAGAAACATGGATTTCCGCGCATTAACCTTAGAAATCCACGTATCCAATTCAACCCTGAACAGCCAATCCCTTGAAATAGGAAGAGACTCAAAACAGCACTTGGACTCTGCGTCCGCTTTTCACCGACACAACCCCAAAGCTCTGTGCGCAGACACTGCCATAGCAGTGGTCCTAGCATTAATATTGCCTATCTCCTTCAATGAGAGTCACACAAGATGCGAGCAGTGTCTTGAATGTATTTTAGGAGAGTCACAGTAGTAACCAGGGAAATATCCCCGGAGATGCCCTCTTGAATTTGAGTAGCCCACGTAAGAATGGCATGAGTCATCCAGCAACCCGCTATGACCGGTCTTTGTGATATACCAGCCGCTGTGTAAATAGACTTCAGTGTAGTCTTTATTTTCCTATCCCCAGGGTCCTTTATGGTAAAGGAGGCCGGAGCTGATAGTCTCTCACCTATCTAAAAAGGCGGTACTGACAAGTCTAAGGCCGGGGGTTCTTCCCAGATTTCCTGCCTTTAGGAGCAAATAGGGAAGTGTGCAAAAATCGTTTTGTTACTTGATATTTCTTATCTGGATTTTTCCAGGCTAACTTAAACAAGTCATCCAGTTCTGCAGAATCAGGGAAAGTGACACCGACAGCGTCCTCGAGAGGGAGTTTTAACACATCCCGTATAGCAAGAATGAGAAACTCTATACCCTGTGCAGAAGGGGAATCCTCAGTAACAGGTTCCAAGTCCTCCAGTATTCCCTCATCAGATTCTGAGAGTAAAGCAGGCAACCCACATTTTTGTGGCTCCCCCCCAAACCCCAACTGAGTCGTGAAGACGGGCTGCATATTTCACATGATATGGAACCAGATGTAGAGGAAGAGAATCTGGTATGAAATACACAGAGTGTAAGGATACCTGTTTTCACTACCGCTGGCCAGCGTACGCAGGGGGCTATAGCGGATCCCCCAGGGAGGGATCCATATGCTGCCCCTGCGTTTGCGCCACACCAAGAACCGTGGGCCCCCGGTTTTCACTCACCACTCTTCTCACCTTCAGGCATCAGTTAGGGATGTGTGGCGTGCTGCGATTACGACAGCTAAGGCACAGTGCCCCGCTGAACCTCTCAGGACGGTGGTCCTGCAGCGGGGAAGCGGCTCTGACGCCTGAAGAAACCGGTGACCGCTCCTTCCCCCTAATTCCCACGGTGCAGGTATGCTGGTGTCCAAACAGCATACCGAAAATAATAAAGTTTTAAAATAAACTTAAGAAAAATCTTTGGAGCTGTAGAATGTGCATCCCATCCTGAGGGCACATTTTTCTAAACTGCCTGTGGGAGGGAGCATAGAGAGAAGAAGGAGCCGGCATACCCAGTTTTAGAAATTTAAAGTGCACCGGCTCCTTTGGACCCAGTCTATACCCCATCATACTAATTATCCAATATCCCTTATGGATGCTAGAGAAAAATCCTTTTCTTTGAATCCATAGAGGGCACTGGAGTACTCTTGGGATATGGATGGTGCGTTAGCAGGATAGGCACATTTAAATATTGCCTATCCACCCCCTCCATACTCCCATCATGCAACAGAGTTTTTACTGTGCCGAAAAGGAGCCAAAGGAGAGAAATGAACAGTGGAGAATTACATATAACATTCTAACCTAACGAACAACTAAAAAATTGAACAGACAACAGATAATCATCTGAACATTGAAAAAACAAAAACAGGTGATAATGTTGTTTTCACAAGATAAACTAAACTTACCACGAGACTGGTGAAACTGCTCTGGGCGGGCGTCCAGTGCCCCCTTATTGATTCAAAGAAAAGGATTTATCTGGAACGTACCAAATTCCTATTTTCTTTTTCATCCACTAGGGTCACTGGAGTACTCTTGGGACAAACCGAAGTTTCCCCCTTGGACAGGAGAACTGGTTGGCGACTGTAAAACTAGACGGCCAAAGCTAGATGCCGCAAAAAGTATCAAACTTGTAAAAGCCCACAAACGCGTGCCCTGACGACCATGTAGCTGCACGGCAAAGTTACGTTGTGCAAGCCCACGACCTGCCGCCAATGATGATCCCACGGAACGCATGGTGCTGAAATAGATGCAGGCAGTTGTAGACTAGCCTGAAAGTAAGTTCGACTAACGGTCAGCGTAATACATCTAGCCAAGGTCTGTTTGGTAACTGTCCAACCTACCTTGACTGCATCATAACGAACAAACAAATTATCAGTTGTACTTACTGTCGATGGTGCAGCCACATAAATACAAAGGATGCGAACCACATCCAAAGTAGCTAGAGCTCCTGAATCTTTTGATAAAACAGGAACTATAATTTGTTGATCTATGTGAAAAGCAGATACTACCTGAGGTAGAAAAGCGGGATTTGTCCGAAGCTCTGCTATATGATCATGATAAAACACCAGACAACGTGCTTTGTAGGACAATGCACCCAATGAAGAAAAACGCCTTGCCGAAGCTAAGGCTAGGAGGAAAAACAGTTTTCCAAGTTAGAAACTTAACATCCACTTGTGGTAAGGGTTCAAAATTTGAAAACAGCAACCAAAACTAAAACTAGATTTAAAAACAGATTGAACTGTAAGGACACTTTGCAGGAAAGTTTGAACTGCTGGCAAAAGAGCCAAACGCCGCTGAGAGAAAAGTGACAAAGCAGATCCCTGCACCTTTAGTGTTGCTAAACAAAGTACTCCATCTAACCCTGTCCGTAAAAATAGCAAGAGACGGGATAACGTGAAAGTAAATGGCCGGAAACGTCAGATTCACAGAAACCAATAGAAGCTTGCCAATTCTGTGGTAATGAACTGCTGTAACTGGCTTCCTAGCACGTAACATGGTTGGAATAACGCAGCAAATTGGAGTAAAGAAACAGAGCCTATTGCAGAAGGTCTTAATGTAGCGGAAGCGGCCACGGATCGTCTGCGAGTAGACCGCGGAGATCCGAGAATCAAGCTCTTCGAGGCCAATGAGGCGCCACTAGTATGACGGTTGTGGATTTTCTTTGATCCGCCTTAGCAACGGAGGGAGCAGTGGAAATGATGTAATAGATACACGAGGCTGTACGGCCACGCTATCGTGAGAGTGTCCCCTGAGTCTGCTTATGGACCTCTTGATCTTGACACCTACATTGGAATCTGATGACTTCTGGCGAGATGCCATTAGATGCCCCTGTGGGGAACATCTCCGCTGGACTAACATCTGGAAACTCTGGATGTAATGCCCATTCCCCTGGATGAAAATCCTGGCGACTAAGATAATCTTCTTAGTTGTCTACGTTTGGAATGAGTGCTGTTGTTAATATCCCTTGATGGTCCGGCCAAATGAGGATTTGAGCAACTTGTTGCATAGCCATGCAACTTCGAGCCCCTACTTGTTTGTTCATGTATGCGACAGTCGTCGCATTGTCTGACTGAACTTGGACAGGCTGAGACTAGAGAATGTGGACTGCCTGTCGGAGAATGTTGAAAATAGTTCTAAGTTCAAGACATTTATTAACAGTACTCTCTCACGGTCGGACCATAAACCCTGAAACTGACAATGTAGACTACAACCCCCCAGCCTCTGAGGCTTGCATTGGTCATCAGAATTATCTAATATCAGACTACAAACCTTTCCTTGCGGGGAGAGTGCTTGATTGGAACCACCAGAGTAGTGACACTCTGGCCCTTGGAGACATTTAATTCATCTTTTGATGGGATCTTGACCACTGTGCTAGAAAATCCAGCTGAAAGAGACGCGAGTGAAATTTTCCGAACTGGATTGCTTGGAACGACATCACCCACTTTAACAGTCGACTGCACAAAGAAAATCTGTGGTCGAAGTACTAACAGTACCAGCTGATGAATACTTTGTGCTTCCACCTCTGCAAGGTAAATTCATTGATCCACCGTATCGTGGATTTCCAGAAATTGATTTCGTTGAGACAGAATAAGGGTGGCTTTTTGTGAAAATGACAATCCAAGCGTGCAGTACTAAGACATCGTACTGTAGTAACACATTTTTAAGGATCATTTGTTGAGACAAAGCCTTGATGAGAAATTCGTTTAAACACCCCAAGGGATGGACTAACACTAAATTGCGGATCCACCCATCTCTGGATGTCTGAAACCATACCATGTGAAATTTCTGAAGACATGCTTCTACTAACGAAGAGACAAGATGAGCTGGAAGGCAGTCATGTCACTGATTTGTCAGTTGGCCTTAGTTGTGGACGACTGGTTGTGGTTTTTGAAAACCACGACCTCTACCAGTTGTGTTATGTACGGCCAACCCAAAATCTAACTAGAGCAGGTGTAAGTAAAACACCTGCTGCGGTATACATGGATTTTTTTAAACTTGGAAACTGAAGACTCCTCAGATGGTGGATTTGTCTATTTTGTGGCATAGCCTATGGAAACGGCTAATTCGCAAAACCTATTTTTTTTGCTCTGAATCTTGCTATGCTTGCTTATTGAGAGAATCTGCAACAAAAGATTAAAACAAAAACAGTCGTCCCTTGTATGTCTGAAAAGAATACCTCATTCTTTGACCTTGGTTCTTTAGTTTTTGTAAACTATAGAACCCCGATGAGCGGCTTCGATGAGATCAATGCCGGAAGCAGCAGAAATCTGTGCGACAGTGTCTGCACTATCTGGCTCCAGCCACCATTCTTTCTTGAGACAACAGGTCTGGTATAGCATCGTCAGAGGGCAAAAAAGGAGGGTATAGGGAATATTTAAAAATCCAATACCTACTGTGAGGCGAGTCTTTATAGACTTTTGTAAATCATGCCAAGCACCGGTAATCTGTTCCGAAGGCAATGATTTCGCATTAGTCCTTACCGCCTTACAGTTCCTTCTGTGGTAATCAATTCTGACGCCAAATTAGCTGTAGTCATGTTCACATTGACACAGTTATACAGTGATCTCGACTGAGAAATAAACTGGATTGTTTGTAAGACAAAGGCTTAGCACTTTGCTACAACCATGTCTAATTAAAGTGTGCATCACTGTCCCTACCAACACCCATGCCCCATCTGGTGGCTGTGGTTGGTAGTACCAACACCTGCAATAAAGAAGAAGGAAGTGACACATAAAATAGCGTTCATACATGTGTCAAAAAAAAAAAAAAGATTTATGGTAGACTTACCATGGTTAGATCTTTCTGCGAGGTACACTCGGTTCCATAGGGAATACATCGGGGTGTAGAGATGGATCTTGATCCAGAGGCACCAACAGACTAAAGCTTTAGACTGTACCAGAATGCATTGCATGACCTCCTCTATAACCCTGCCTCCAGGTACTGAGCTCAGTTTTATTAACCAGTCCAATGCAGAAGCAGGTAAAAGAGAAGGCAGATGTCAGTCACATAGAACCACGTTCTCACGACAGGAGACGGGACTAGAGGCTAATGCCATACAAACCCAAAGAAGCTAAGTGCGTCAGGGTGGGCGCCCTGTGGAACCCAGTGTACCTTGCAGAAAGAGATATAACCATGGTAAGTCTACCATAAATCTCCTTTTCTGCAGCATGGTACAGTGTGTTCCACAGGGTATAACATCCAGGATGTCCTAAAGCAGTTCCTCAAGGGAGGGGACGCACCATAGCGGGTATGAGAACCCGGAGTCCAAAGAAAGCATCTTGGGAGGCGGAAGTATCAAAGGCATAGAACCTAATAAACGTGTTCACTGAGGACAATGTAGCCGCCTTACACAATTGTTCTGCGGACGCGCCACAATGGGCCGCCCAAGAGGGTCCAACAGACAGAGTAGAATGGGCTTTAAAAGCAGCAGATGCTGGGAGTCCAGCCTGCGCATAAGCTTGTGCATTCACTATTGTAATCCATCTGGCCAAGGTTTGCTTGTTTGCAGGCCAGCCACGTTTGTGGAAACCAAAAACAGTACAAAGAGGTTATCTGACCTCCTGATAGAGGCAGTCCTCTCCACATAAATACGGAGAGCCCGTACCACATACAAAGACCGTTCTTTGGAGAACAATTTGGAAGAGATGAAGGCTGGAACCACAATCTCTTGATTAAGGTTGTCAAAGTCGAAAAATATTGTAGCACACACACCACGTACTAACCACACACACATGCCCGCTGCGCGTGCACTTGTTCCGCCGTGCGTGCACATACTCGCAATTTGCGTAGGATCGCTCCCGTGACCTGCGCGTGGTATGGGTATTTACGGCGGAGTTTGTGAGCGCATAGAGGGTTATCAGAACATTACATATTTAACCCAAATAGTGCACATTGTACACATAGCCCCCCTGCACCACATCAGAAAGAAATAGCTGTTTAAAATGGTTACAGAACAAAGGGATTCACCTTTAAAGGATAGGAGGAGACAGAACAAGGTTACAATGTGGTGTTTGGTATCCAGCTGTAGGGTATTTTAAGGGAAACATTCTGGTATTGGTTTGAGGAAGATCGCATGTTCCTGAGGATAGTTAGATGCAGAAGCAGAATATAGGTTTAAACTGTATTTACTGTATATTATGTATGCGGAGGGAATCCAGAGGAGACCACCCACAAGAGCAGTTGAGAAAGACATCGCCCACCTTTTCAAATCAACCTATGACCTCTCCTGTAATGTAAAGATACATCTCTGTGTCCAATAGACAAAGGGATTACAGTGACCATTGTATTGTATATGGAAGTAGTGTATAAAAAAGCCTGTTGCTGCCTGGCTGGTCAGAAGACTCTGAACGCTATCTACCTGATAAGCGGAGGACTGGTCCAGGTTGCGCAAGCGAACATTCTCACGTATGTACATTGACTGTAGCCATTATTCTGTTGTAGATTTATCTTGTTAGCTCTGTAGTGTATAACTTGTACTGTTATCCCCTTTCAAATAATCCACTGTGGCCTTAGAACCCAGCGGAAAACTACAAATTGGTGTTGTGTCCTCATTTCCCTGCTAGGGTTTAAAGTGTATTTAACTGTATAAGGTTTTAAAGTGTATTGATAAGGTGTGTACGCATAGCGGGTACTTTATACCTTCAGCGCTGCAGAAGGGTTAAGGTGTATCATCATTACAGTGCTTTGCGGCACAAGGTTTAGAGTGTAAGAATAACATTGCATTACGAATAAGGTTTAAAGTTCATAAGAAGTGTGCACGCGCTGTGCGTACTCTGTACACCCAGCGCGGCGTGTGTACGCTAAGTACGTACAACGTACGGGACTCTGTACGCAAATTGCGTGCAAAGTGCGTAGCGTGTGTATTAAGTCTAGCGGCCGCAGCGGCTCCATGGTAAAAGTGTGTTTAAAAGGTATAGCTTTATGGTTTAAGATTATTTAGACATTATCAAGGTGAAAGATGACACCACCTTAGGTAAATAACCAGGGTGAGTTCTAAGAACTGCTCGGTCACGATGAAATATCAAAAAGGGTGGACGACAGGACAAAGCGCCCAAGTCTGACACCCTTCTAGCAGAGGCAATAGCCAGCAGAAACAGGACCTGGGCTGCGAGCCATTTAAGATGCACTGACTCATGAGGTTCAAATGGAGAAACTCTTGGAAGGGCATTCAGGACAACAGACAAATTTAATGGAGCCACAGGAGGCTGAATCCGCAGTACACCCTGAGTGAATGTATAAACGTCAGGTATAGATGCAATTTTTCTCTGAAATCACACAGACAAGGTAGATATGTGAACCTTGAGGGAGGCCAGACGAAGTACTAAATCTAGGCCTTGTTGCAAAAAAGACAGAAGTCTGGAAGTACTGAATTTGTAAGCATCGTAATTCTTAGCAGCACACCAGGTGAAGTAAGAATTCTAGACCCTATAATAAATCAGCGCAGATGTCGGTTTGCGGGCCTTCAGCATAGTTTGGATGACCACCTCGGAGAATCCTTTGGCCATCAGGAGTAAAGCCAGTCTGGCCCGCTCTGGATAGACACAAGGGCCCTGAACGAGGAGGTCTGGGCGTTGAGGAAGTAGAAGAGGCCGCTCTATCGATAAACCCTTCAGGTCTGAGAACCAATGCAGTCTGTTCCATGCTGGAGCGACTAGAAGTAGTATTCCTCCTTCTTGTTTGAACTTCCGTAATACCCTGGGCAGGAGCGACACTGGAGGGAACACGTAGGGCAGGCGAAAGTTCCATGAACTTGCCATAGCGTCCATGAACTCTGCTTGAGGATCCCTGGTTCTTGATCCGAAGACCGGAACTTTGTGATAGTGTCGAGACGCCATCAGGTCTACATCTGGTAGGCCCCACTTGTTCACTATTAGTTGAAAGACTTCCTGATGAAGACTCCACTCTCCGGCGTGCACGTCCTGAAGACTGAGGAGATCACCTTCTCAGTTGAGGACTCCCATAACGAACACTGGCGATATTGCCGGCAGAAGATGTTCCGCCCAACGAAGGATTTTGGACACTTCCATCATTGTCATGCGGCTTCGAGTGTCGCACTGTTAGTTTATGTACGCCACCGTTATGGTGTGGTCTGACCATACTTGAACATTCCTGTTCTATATCAGAGGCAGGGTGAGAGACAAAGTATTTAACACTGCCCGCAATTCTAGAATGTTTATCGGGAGGAGTGATTCCTCCATGGTCCACCGACCCTGGAAAGTGTTGCTCCAACACCGCGCCCCCAACCCTTCAGACTGGTGTCCGTAGTCAGTAGGACCCAGTTGGGGGTCCAGAAGGGACGGCCCCTGCTCAACTGCTGGTCCTGTAGCCACCAGGTCAGTGACAGGCGCGAACCTCCAGAGTCAAGGAGATCATGTGAGACCTGATCTGTTGAGGCAGGCTGTCCCACCTGGAAAGGATTAACCTCTGTAGAGGGCGGTGTCAAAGTCGAAAATATTATACCCACATGCATCACGTGCAACCACCACACAGAGTGGCCTCCATGCGTGTGCTTGTTCTGCCGTGCGAGCGCATACCCGCATGCTGCGTACATTGGCTCACGAAGCCCTGCGTATTAGCGCGTGGTATGAGTAAATACGGTAGCATACGCATTCGCATGGAAAAAACAAAGACACATCTGATATTTAATCCACATAGTGCATAATTTACACATAGTCTACACGCACCACACCAGCAAGTTACATTTATTTCAGAAATAGAACAATAGAGATATTCAACTTTACAGGATGTGAGGGGACAGAATTATGTTAGGACATGGTGTTTGGTATCCAGATGTACAGTATTTTAAGGGCAATATTCCGATCGCAGTTTGTAGAATATAGCATGCTCCTGCGCATAGATATGCGTAGGCATACAATATTAATATCTCACTAATTACTGTACTCCCAATATTCGGCGGGAACCCAGTGGAGGACATCTGCAAGTACACCTGGACCAGGCATCGCCCACCTATTCAAACCGACCTATGACCCCTCACGTACTGTAAATGACCAGCCCTTTGACCTATGAAAGAAGAGCTTACAGTTTCCTTTGTAGTATGTTTTGGACAAATGTATAAAAGCCAGGCCTCCTGGCCGGTCCCAGTCTAATTCTCTGAAGGTCATCTTGCTAGACTGACTGAGGACCGGATCCGGGTGGTGCAGGCGAACAAACTTATGTATCCATTGGTTGTAGCTGTTCTTTTGTATTATTGTTGTATCTCTGTTGTACCCCCCTTTTAAGTAAATATTTGTTGCTGCGTTGGACCACAACATAACATATACAATTGGTATCGCATTCCATTCCTGTTAGGGGTTTAAAGTGTATTCAGCTGCACGTGTAGCTACATTGTGCTCACAGCGTGTCGGCGTGCTTACGCAAGGTGTACGCATTCATAGAGGTTTATCACACACACTTAGCGGCCGCATCGGCCCGAACACTTGTGTTTTAAGGTATTGCTTTTTCCTGAAAGTTAAACAAACTTAACAGTTGGGTACTCGTCCGGTTCGCCACATACTTACGGACTTCCAGGCCATAACAGACTTTAGTCTACCAACAAAGGGTGGAGACGCGTCTTAAGTAATTTTGTATTGTGTTTAAAACCATCTTGTGTTAGACCACGTCTATTCTGTATAGTCTTAGAGGTGCTGGTGCAACCCGAGGTACAAACAGGAAAAAAGCTGTTTATTATTATTTCTGTGTAAGTTTTGGCGCAAAAGTGCGCACAAAGCGTACTGATACTTTGCATACATTCTCACATATTGTTGCCATAGGTTATAATAGTCATTTTAGATCTGTATAAAGTCGGATACATTTATTTGCTATATATTTGAGATAGTGTGTTGAGTAATTATAAAAATAAAAAAAAAAAAAAACACGAAACACAGTTCCGGCCTAAACGTTTAGGTAAACACTCAAAAGAGGATTACCTTTGGGGGGTAACTTCCGGCGAGTGTAAGGAACAATTGTGTATTGTGTAAGTGAGCAGTAGTATTTTGTTGCTCACATTTATCGTGATTTAGTGTGGTTTATGTAGGCGCGAACGCACAGTGAACACGTGGCACGTTGTGTGTGGTAAGCGTACGGGAACGCGCACGTAGCGCAGGAACGGTTGCGTGCATACGCACGGTTACGTGAAGTAAGCGAGCGCAACTTATAACCACACGATAGCAGTTCAAGTTAAGGTGGGGTAAAGGATTTGTAGTTATACAATAGCAAATAACTATCCAACTTTAAAAGCATGTTATTATAATATTTTGTTTAAACTGTACTACCTCTGGGATAGGCTATCAAAGGGAGTGATATTTTTCTGTACAGAAAAACACTATTTGTGTGAGTGGAAGGTAGGAGTGGACGTATTGAACCCCGGAAATCAGGAACCGCCGTAAAAGACGCTGAGTTAGCAGAGGCTCGAGGCGTGGAAGGGTCGCAACCTCACGTATTAATAAGGTTATTGAAGCATGTAGTGTGCGATTTAAAACAAACAAAGGAGCGTGATAAGTAGATTGTGAAGTTTTTGTGTTGCGCTCCGGCTGAGGAGCGCAGCTTGTGAATTCGACTCCCGTGATCGTAGGGCATATAGATAACAAGTATCTATAGGCCGTGTGATTGGACCGCATGTCCGTGTGTTATACGCGGCGCAGCGTGATACCATTTGCGTTAATTTTGCGCAGTTGTGTCATATGCGCTTTGTAGAGCATACGCAGACGTGATTTGTGTAAACAAAGGGGTTTTTCGCCGAGTTCCTCAGGAAATCTCCCTGGTGGACATTCACTGGAAAGGGTGATCGATAAGGTGTTTCTCATCCTACAAAAATTCCAGTGGAAAGATACGAAAAGGTATTTTTCGCTGGCTCTCTCAGGAAAATATTCCAACAGAACCTCCACTGAAAGAGAAGGGTCTGGTAGGAGCCTAAAGTTGGGTACATCGGGTTTTCCACTGTTGGAGTGGGTCGTAGTACAGGCCAGTGGAGGCAGGAGCGAGTGAAAGCGCTCGGTAAGGACTTTCACTGTTTTTCTTTGTGCATTCGGGGATTGTGTATAAAAGGCCCACAATGGGAGTCAAGTTCACAAGCGAGAGACGTTCGGCAGCCAGGGTTCAGGCTGGACAGGAAGGACCAAGAGGGTCCGCAAGGTTGATAATGTGTGGGAAGTATGGTCCACACGCAGAGGCTTTTTGTGACAAATGGGTATGTATGACTGCTGATAAGGCATCATTTCCTAGGGTTGGTAGTTTAAACCAGAGGTACTGCAGAATGTAAGGAATAGAATATGTCTGATCAAGTCTAAGAAACAAAGGATCAGACATAACGACTGTTTAAATATATGGCAACAAGAGGGAGATATACAAAAAGAGCTTGCTCGCACAGCAAGTTCCAAACCTGACAGGAATGTGATTGCGAGCACACCATCACCAACACATGTCGAAGGAGAGAAAACAGCTACAACCAAATGGTACATCGGAAAATGATAGGAACATGCATATAAACTGTATTAACCCAAACCCATGCATATTGTACTCTGTTTTAAGTTCTCTCAAAAATCACAGGTCAGAGGAAGATGATGGATCTAGCCTAATCTCAGCCCTCTACCAGGCAGCCACCTTGCCGGAAACTCAGGTAGGCACAGCCCAACCAGTAAGAGCAGTGACAGTGTCTTCCACCGGAGGGATGGGTGAGATCATAGGCACCGGTAAGTGTGAGACTGTTCATTACGCAGAGACAGTAACGCCTCACAGGGAGCCGATTAGAAATGGAATGGGTAGGGTTACATCCTGTCTGGGTAATAGCAACTCCCAATGGGAGAACCGAAAGCCAGGGAGTAACCCTCATCAGAAATACTGCAATGTATTGCCCGTGGACCAGATCGGAACTACAGTCAATCATTTCAGAATTCCCCGATCCCCGGAGACATTTAGCCAGATGTCAGAAGTTTATTAAGGATCTGGGTAATGCCCATGAACCTACAAACAAAGATTGGCGGACAGTTTTAAAAGCGTGCCTACCCCCTAATATCGACACCCAAAAAATTATTACGGATTGTAAAATAGAGGCAGACGGTCCTCTGACTGACGAATACAATTAGGAGAACGTGAAACAAATCAATGAACAACTAGGATTGTATTTCCCCACCATTGTAAAATGGAGCAAAATTTTCTCAAACAGAGAGAAAATGAAATGACATCTGAGTATTTCCTTAGAGCTTTACAAACTATGGCTAAGTACACTGGGATATCGGCTATAAGGAACGACGCAAACCACAGGGAGGTGGCTGTCTCTGTGATAATGGACAGGCTCAACAAGGCATTGAAGGTCAGGGTACAGACTTCTTTGCCCAATTGGAGAGGGGTCACTGTAGATACTCTGAGAGTCTGCTATTGAGCATGACAGGAATCTCTCTAAACGTAAAGAACAGCAGGAGAAGAAGTTGATGACGGTGAGTATACAGACACTTGAAGGGATGCCCGATCAACCAAGACCCCAGGCCCCTAAAGATTGGAAAAGGTCAATAACATGTTTTAATTGCAGGAAAGAAGGACATTTTGCCAGGGATTGTAGGAATAAAGTGACACATACTAAACATAGACCCCCTAGACAAAGAACACGAGCCACATTATCAAACACATAGACGGGACCAAGGGACATATAGTAAGGATTTAAAGCCATATAGAAAGAAATATCACTGGTAAACACTAATTCGGCAAATGGGAAGAACGGGAAAAGTGCAACACTACCCTTTGACAAAACATGCTGGGGTTACGATTGGGGCTTCTATGATGCTAAACCTTTTCTTTTTTTTTCCTAGCAGCTGTGGCCCCTGACTAACTTAATCGACAGAGACTTTGCTAAATATGAAATACATATAATGTACTCCCGCTCAGGAAGTACAAAGTATGTTAGATACCCACAAAAGACTAATGTTGCATTCCACTGTTCTAGATTCATGTCCATCACAGGTAGAGGAAATTATCTCACAAAATACCAGGTTCCCTATGAACTTAGGATGGACAGGACGCTGGATTGATGGCTGGGATAGTCCCAGTAGTGATACAACGAGCACAAACTTTAAAGGGGAGTAGACCAAGTAGAGAATCAATTCCCCGTAGTGCCCAATCCAGTTGTCATTTTAATAAAATCCTCTTCACCTCTTCAAACCCATCTGTCACCAACCTCTATTCTGTTTTTCTTCACAGGTTCCTCTCCATCTTTTGCGTTCACCTACAGGGGGGGTACAATACATGGACCCGATTTTCCCAAGATCAAGTGAGTATTTTCTCCCAAGCCCTACATGACTATTTATAGTACTTTCAGCCTGAGAATGGGTCAGCGCTGATACGATATGTTGATGACTTGTTGTTGTGCGCTGACTCATTTGAATCGTCCCTGACAAATACGAAATAGTTTGTTTCATCTCTTCCAAACAGGACACCAGTTCTCAAGGGATAGACTACAGTTGTGTGGGACAGGGGTCAAATACCTGGGATGTAGTACTGATACAGTTCATACACCACATGCCTTATTGGTCCTTCAAAGTTCTGCCCGAAACCGTTATGTCTCACCAACATGATGGCACCAGTATTACTGCAGTGTGCCTTGTCATGCAGGGTGGAGGATGAGAATACTGGTGAAGGGAGATTTTGTAGACACTGATATGCATGATGGTGTGGAATATCTGAATCAAACCTTACTACGAGACCAGACAAAAGCAACAGCCCGTTGGTGAACGCAAACCTGATATTTTCTTTTTTCTCTCTTCTCTTCTCTCTCCTCTAGAGATGTTTTTACCCTACACAACAAACACACAACAGTTAAATTAATCTAAATGCAAAATTTGTATTTCCTACAGGAGAAGGCCGTCTGGAAGGTGAAGGGATATGGTTAGGAGTCCTCAGGACTTTGGAGAGATGGACAAGGTAAACCAGTGGCCCCCAGGGCATATCTCCCGAGCCTAGCTGAAGCGGCACACGTTCTGACTCATCTGGGCAAGGAAGGTATGTGCAAATTGGTAAGAGCTTACTGGAGTGCACAAGGGTTCTCTTCTCAGGCGAGCAAGAAAGCAATGACAGGTCTTACTTGCTTGAGGAAGAATATTGGTAAGAAAATACCAACAGAGCCATCCCATATCCCTCCTACAGACAGACCTTTCCAGGTAATACAAATCGACTTCATACAGTTACCACGCTGTAGAAATTTAAAGTATGTTTTAGTATGTACTGATGTCTTTTCGAACTGGGAAGAAGCATTCCCCGCTGCCACAAATACTGCCGTATTCACTGCAAAGAAAATTGTGCAAGAATTTGTGTGTAGATGTGGTATCCCTAAAATGATTGAAAGTGATAGGGGTACCCATTTTACAGGTGAAGTCTTTCAGGTCATGTGCAAACTGATGGGTATTAATAATAAACTGCATATTCCATACCGGCCACAGGCAAGTGCAAAGGTGGAGAGAATGAATAGCACTATTAAGAACAAGCTGAGCAAAGTGATGGCTGGAACTGGACTGTTGTGGCCAGAAGCACTGCCACTAGTGTTGTACAGCATCAGAACCACTCCCAGGTCACCGCTTAACCTATCACCCATCGAAATTCTTTTTGGACGACAGCCCCATGTAATGATAGACCCCCAGGATGATTTGAAGTACAATAATGAAAAGACTGTGCAATATTTGGTTAGGATGAGCCAGCAACAGAGAAACCAGCAAAGGAATCTGAAACTGGCGATTCCTGACCTACCATACAGTAATTGTCATGACATTGAACCCGGGGATTATGTGATGATTCTAAATTTTCTACGCTCAGGTTGCCTCATTGACAGGTGAGAAGGACCGTATCAAGTTTTGTTGACCAGCACGACAGCACTGAAGGTCACCGAGAGAGAGACTTGGGTCCACTCGTCCCACTGCAAGAAGGTCGCTAACCCGGAGAAAACTCATGTGAAAGAGAAAGGTGAAGAGAACCTCTTATCACTAGAGAATCTGTTCTGGGAAAGATGAGAGGCAGGACTGTTGGACGGCACCTGAGCGTGGTGAACAGCAAAATCAAGGACGGTTGTCGTGACATTTTTTTTTTCTCTCCAATCACACCACCCTCTGCATTTTTCTTTTTTTCTCCCTTCCTATTTTTTTCCTTACCGAAATGGATCCACACCAAGAAACTGTGTTCCGGCTTTTTCTTGTGACTCTGTTTTTGATCAGAACAATTTGTTTTTGTGAGGGCCCCCGAGAAGTCAAGCAAGGATCTGGAATGGGTTCTAATGGAGAGGATGGATTCGTAGGACCCCAGGATCAGTCCATCACTTTGGTCAAAGCTGGTATCAGTAAAGAGATCTGGTGGTCACGGAGCTCGGAGGCAATGTGAAAGGTTATTGTCTGATGAATACTGCATATGTAGGTACTGTGAAAACATAGTCGAAGATTGACTGACATCTCTGGATGCACCCAAACACTAATATCGACATTGGCAGACATCCTTTGAGTGATTACCACTCATTAGTGAGTACGGTCTTAAACCAAACAGAATGCTGGGTGTGCTCGCAAGTACCTCAAGGACAGAGTAATTCGGGATTAGTGCCATACCCTTTAACAGTAAATGAGGTACTCGAATTACATGGGGGGAGACAGGTGGACAAGAAATTCAATATATCTAGGCCCCCTAGCGTGAAGCTCCACCAGTACCACGTAGATAGGTCACTGCTGTGTTTTAACGTGTCCAATTTCTGGAAACCAGGAAATTGGGAAGTGACATGGAACAATCAGACAATGACCTTCTCACATAGAGCTGATAAAGTACCCATCGACTCCGAACTTGTATGTGGGATAGCCACAAGTTGGAGGTACTTCCGATACAGGTATACACGTGGGATCAAAAGCATGTGGGCTGGAAAAGTGTCACAGGGATATTGTGCACACATCATCCAGCCCGATACTTGTACTGAACAAAATGGGAGAACTAGGGACCGGTTTCTGCGTAAGAAAATTCTGTGATATGATCTTGTTGCATTTTGTCCCCTATGTTCTTCCAGATGACGCCTAATTCATATGTGGAAGGAAAGCGTACAAGTGGCTTACTCCGAGCTCTGAAGGGTTGTGTTACATAGGCAGAGTACTACCAGAGGTCATGACCATTGCACACGACAAAATGAAAGATATTCACCGCAAAGCTCAGACTCATTATACTCATACACACTATGAACACATTGTCAAGAGACACCTCATAGATAGGACAGAGCACGCAGCCTCTGATTTGATCCATGAATCCACCGGGATTCAAATTCTTCTCGCATTAGACATCACCCGTACTGCCAGAGGCATTATAAATTATAGGTACATCCATGCGCTGGCGAACTTGATAGATAATATCACTGAGATGTATGATGACACCTTCAGGTATACGGGCAGGGAGCTACAGGCCTACAAGAAGGAGCTGGTCCAGCACAGGATGGTCTTGAATTATGTCACGGCCGTGACAGGTGGGTACTGTGTTACTCTGGCAACTCAATATGGTGTGAAGTGCTGTACGTATATTATGAACAGTACTGAAGATCCAACGGAGATCATTGATGAAAAGATGGACGCGATCTTGCAGTTGAAGTGGGAGTTCAGACAGAAGCACAACCTTACCTTGACGGCTGTGGGTAATGAATTGACCGGTTGGGCCTCATGGTTGAACCCACTCAAATGGTTTTCTGGGTTAGGAGAGTGGGCGCAAAATGTCAATTCTAGTGTGGGAAAGTTTCTCCTTTGTATCCTGGGTGTCGTCATAATTATCGGTCTGATATTCAGATGTGTTCGAATTTTGACGCGGCGCAAACACAGGACAAATTTGATGAGTCTAAGGAGCGAGGGCGTTTTAACAACTGCAGATTTGATATATGACCCAACTGTAGAAAGTGTTGTGATAAGGAATGCAAATTAATTTTATGGCCTGTTTCTTTCACCATTTATCGGTTTTCCCCTCTACCCAGAGACATCCAACCGGAAACAACATCAATGTACACGAATTTATGCGAATGTATTTTTATATGTCTTACCCTCATCTCTGCAATCTTCAGTTAATAACACACATAGTCGATAAACGTTATCCACACATAATAGCATACACATACATCTCCCCACATGTATCATCAGATAAATGTGCTCCCCATTTCTTATTATAAGAAGCCGGACAAGGCGAGGGCTAATGGCCTTTGCCTAGAAAGAGCTCGGTAATGTTTGTTTGCCCATGTACAGACCCTTAATACGGGATGAGAAGGATTAAATGTATATTTCGCAGTACCTTGAAGCTTATTTAGAACACATAGGGCCCGATGATACATGCCCCTTAGGACATTTACTCATACATACACGCTTTTTCCTATCCCACTAGGCGCTATATATATATATATATATATTTATTTATTTTTTATTTATTTTTATTTCCCACCTACAACTCTTCCCCTGTAACCTGAACGTTGTACATATTGTAAATGTAATATTTTCAGTGTTATTAGTTATGTGTGGCAGCTATAGTTTACTGCCAAAGGGTGGATTGTCGAAGTCAAAAATATTATACCCACAAGCATCACGTGCAAACACCACACAGAGTGGCCTCCGTGCGTGTGCTTGTTCTGCAATGCGTGCGCATACCTGCACGCTGCGTACATTGGCTCACGAAGCCCTGCGTATTAGCGCGTGGTATGAGTAAATATGGTAGCATACGCATGGAAAAGCCACAAAGACATATCGGATATTTAATTCACATAGTGCATAATTTACACAGTCTACACGCACCACACCAGCAAGTAGAATACAGATATTCAACGTTACAGTATGTGAGGGGACAGAATTAGGTTAGGACATGGTGTTTGGTATCCAGATGTACAGTATTTTAAGGGCAATATTCCGATCGCAGTTTGCAGAATATTGCATGCTTCTGCGCATAGATATGCGCAGGAATACAATATTAATATCTCACTGTAATTACTGTACTCCTGATATTCGGCGGGAACCCAGTGGAGGACATCTGCAAGTACACCTGGACCAGGCATCGCTCACCTATTCAAACCGACCTACGACCCCTCACGTACTGTAAATGAACAGCCCTTTGACCTATGAAAGAAGAGCTTACAGTTTCCTTTGTACTAGGTTTTGGACAAATGTATAAAAGCCAGGCCTCCTGGCCGGTCTCAGTCTAATTCTCTGAAGGTCATCTTGCTAGACTGACAGAGGACTGGATCCGGGTGGCGCAGGCGTACAAACGTATGTATCCATTGGTTGTAGCTATTGTTTTGTATTATTGTTGTATCTCTGTTGTACCCCCCCCCCCCTTTAAGTAAATATTTGGACCACAACATAACATATACAATTGGTGTCGCATTTCATTCCTGTTAGGGGTTTAAAGTGTATTAAGCCGCACGTGTAGCTACATTGTGCTCACAGTGTGTCGGCGTGCTTACGCAAGGTGTACACATTCATAGAGGTTTATCACACACACTTAGCGGCCCGAACACTTGTGTATTAAGGTATTGCTTTTTCCTGAAAATTAAACAAACTAACAGCGGGAATGGATTAAGCGCACTCTACCATGTCAAAAGCAGACACCGTGAGGCCTAGTACTTGCATCACCGAGTGTACCAACACTCTTGGGCAAGAAAGAAAGTATCTAATCTTGTCCTGAAGTTATAGGACCTTCTCTGGAGACAGAAACAGCTGTTGACTGTGTATGTCCGGTAGTGCCCCCAGGTGCACCATGCTCCGAGCAGGGACCAGCGAGGACTTCTTCCAGTTGATGAGCCACCCGTGGGCTTGTAGGAAGTTTACAGTCAGTTGTAGATGACTGAGGAGGACATCATGGGAGTTTGCCAGAAATAGCAAATTGTCCTGATACGTCAGGAACCTGACTCCCTGGCGACGGAGATGAGCAGTCATCACGGCCATAACCTTGGTGAATACCCGAGGGGCCGTGGCCAGTCCAAACGGCAGAGCCTGGAATGGATAGTGAAGGTTGCCAATAGCAAACCGCAGACACTGCTGATGCGATATGGCAATAGGCATATGCAGGTAAGCATCTTGTATAATCAGGGATACCATATAGCCTCCGGGTCCATGGTCAGTACAATTAAGCACAGTGTTTCCATATGGAACTTGTACATACACACACACATAGATAAGATAAATATCTATGTATTATTATAGTTTTTTTAAAGTGTCCGTGTATGTATATTCCGAAACCAATATTTGATAGTACATTTTGTGAGCTTTATTTCAGACGAACCATGTGTTTAAACAGGCTGTGCTTTTCTCTTATATGTAACCAATTGAGAAAAGAGCCAAAGTGTTTCCAATATACTATTGGCTATGTCTGGTGCCGTTTTGTATATAAGTTCTTGCTGTCAGACGTGAAGCCAAGCCCACTGACGAAACGCGTATGGCTTGACGTAAGGAACAGATCCCGGTCTGAGGACGCGGTGTTCATGCCTTCGGGTAATCCTCTAACATCTGTTACACTAGCGGTAGTCCGACCACCAGCCTTGGTACGGATTATACCTGCTGTTGTTGCTTTGTGGCGTTTTAAATAAACGTGTTACACTTTTAATGCACTATTGGCTTCTTTGCATGTGTCTAGAGAATCATTCACCCGTTCGGAACTCGGTTCTTTGGGGAAGATGACAGCCATCATCACGGTGTGCAGTCTGACATCAATCACCTGTGAAAGGTTTAGACGTCAGTGCCTTGATTGAAGTGGTTTATCCATTATCCACTATTGGACTTGTAGTTTCACAAAGGACATTTTTGTGAAATCTATGTATGGCCTCACACTTTTTCTTTTATAATACTTGTTTTCTTTTTTCCGTGTGTATTTGTAGCTGCTTTACAGTATTAAGAATGTTCAAGTTTGCTGATTTGAGATCTAAGAGATTGCAACATTGTTTAGAGTTGTTTAGCAAACATGCAACAATAAATATGGATTCTAGTGATGCGTGTACAATGGAGGACAATTACTCTAAAGCTGAATGTTTATCGACTAAAAAAACCCAAATGTGGTGGGATATTGTTGGAATGGAAAATTATATAAAGTGTGGGAGGGTACCCCGGGGACTGGGAATCTCAAAATACCCCACATTCGGAGTTTACAATGAAAAGTTTATGAAAGAATGGCACCACATTCTAGATGGATGTTCTTTGGAGCTAATGAGGCTCATTGTATTTGAAAAGCAAAAAAATTATCAAAGATGTCAAGAAAGAATTAATTCCAGTAGAACAACAATCAGAAAAAAAAAAAAAAAAGATTTTACTCACCGGTAAATCTATTTCTCGTAGTCCGTAGTGGATGCTGGGGACTCCGTAAGGACCATGGGGAATAGACGGCTCCGCAGGAGACTGGGCACATCTAAGAAAGATTTAGGACTATCTGGTGTGCACTGGCTCCTCCCCCTATGACCCTCCTCCAAGCCTCAGTTAGGAACTGTGCCCGGAAGAGCTGACACAATAAGGAAGGATTTTTGAATCCCGGGTAAGACTCATACCAGCCACACCAATCACACCATATAACACGTGATAGGAACCCCGGTTAACAGTATGATAACAAAATGGAGCCTCTGAAGAGATGGCTCACAACAAAACCCGATTTTTGTAACAATAACTATGTACAGGTATTGCAGACAATCCGCACTTGGGATGGGCGCCCAGCATCCACTACGGACTACGAGAAATAGATTTACCGGTGAGTAAAATCTTATTTTCTCTGACGTCCTAGTGGATGCTGGGGACTCCGTAAGGACCATGGGGATTATACCAAAGCTCCCAAACGGGCGGGAGAGTGCGGATGACTCTGCAGCACCGAATGAGAGAATTCCAGGTCCTCCTCAGCCAGGGTATCAAATTTGTAGAATTTTGCAAACGTGTTTGCCCCCGACCAAGTAGCTGCTCGGCAAAGTTGTAAAGCCGAGACCCCTCGGGCAGCCGCCCAAGATGAGCCCACCTTCCGTGTGGAATGGGCTTTTACAGATTTAGGCTGCGGTAAGCCTACCGCAGAATGCGCCAGCTGAATAGTGCTACAAATCCAGCGCGCAATAGACTGCTTAGAAGCAGGAGCACCCAGCTTGGTGGGTGCATACAGGATAAACAGCGAGTCAGTCTTTCTGACTCCAGCCGTCCTGGAAATATACATTTTTAGGGCCCTGACTACGTCCAGCAACTTGGAATCCTCCAAGTCCCTAGTAGCCGCAGGCACCACAATAGGTTGGTTCAAGTGAAAAGCTGAGACCACCTTTGGGAGAAACTGAGGACGAGTCCTCAATTCTGCCCTATCCATATGGAAAATCAGATAAGGGCTTTTACAAGACAAAGCCGCCAATTCTGAAACCCGCCTGGCCGACGCCAACAGCATGACCACTTTCCACGTGAGATATTTTAAATCCACAGTCTTAAGTGGTTCGAACCAATGTGATTTCAGGAATGCCAAAACCACATTGAGATCCCAAGGTGCCACTGGGGGCACAAAAGGAGGCTGAATATGCAGTACTCCTTTGACAAAAGTCTGAACTTCGGGCAGTGAAGCCAGTTCTTTTTGGAAGAAAATCGACAGAGCCGAAATCTGGACCTTTATGGACCCCAATTTGAGGCCCAACGTCACCCCTGCTTGCAGGAAGTGCAGGAATCGACCCAGTTGAAATTCCTCCGTCGGGGCCTTCATGGCCTCACACCAAGCAACATATTTCCGCCAAATGCGGTGATAATGTCTTGCGGTGACATCCTTCCTGGCTTTGATCAGGGTAGGGATGACTTCCTCCGGAATACCCTTTTCCTTCAGGATCCGGTGTTCAACCGCCATGCCGTCAAACGCAGCCGCGCTAAGTCTTGGAACAGACAGGGTCCCTGCTGCAGCAGGTCTTGTCTGAGCGGCAGAGGCCAAGGGTCCTCTGTAAGCATCTCTTGAAGTTCCGGGTACCAAGCTCTTCTTGGCCAATCCGGAACCACGAGTATGGTTTTCACTCCTCGCCTTCTTATTATTCTCAGTACCTTGGGTATGAGAGGTAGAGGAGGAAACACATAAACCGACTGGTACACCCATGGTGTCACTAGAGCATCCACCGCTATCGCCTGAGGGTCTCTTGACCGGGCGCAATATCTTTTCAACTTCTTGTTGAGGCGGGACGCCATCATGTCTACCTGTGGTTTTTCTCACCGGTTGACCAGCATTTGGAAGACTTCTGGATGAAGTCCCCATTCTCCCGGGTGGAGGTCGTGCCTGCTGAGGAAGTCTGCTTCCCAGTTGTCCACTCCCGGAATGAACACTGCCGTCAGTGCTAACACATGATTCTCTGCCCATCTGAGAATCCTTGTGGCTTCTGCCATCGCCATCCTGCTTCTCGTGCCGCCCTGTCTGTTTACATGGGCGACCGCCGTGATGTTGTCTGACTGGATCAGTACCGGCTGGTTTTGAAGCAGGGGTCTTGCCTGGCTTAGGGCATTGTAAATGGCCCTTAGCTCCAGGATATTTATGTGAAGAGAAATCTCCTGATTTGACCACAGTCTGTCAGAGTCGGTTTAGTTTGTGTCCCCGGAGGGGGCGCTAGTGGGTCAGTGGAGGTAGGTGGAATGAAGTGAGGAGGCAGTATTGGGTTTCTGCGCATGTGCACAATGTAGATTTATTAATAACAGAAAGTCCAGATAATAATGCAGCAGAAAGTAAAACAAACGAATGCAATGGAAATGACAATGGTAACGGCAATGGTAATGGCAATGATATAATATGGTTTGAAACTTGAAAGTCTATGGCAGAGTTTGTAATGCAGAAATGGAACCAGAGTAATTAAAACGTGGAGCCAGCAGAGGTGGAATAATGGTAGCAAACCTGGTAGCAATGCAGGAGACTGGATGGTAATGTTCACTGTGCTGTTGGAAGTGCACAATCAGCATGCAGGCTGAATCACAGGTGAGATGACGGAATGCACCTGGAGAGGGAGTCTCTACTGCTGTAGGCTGGAGCACACTGCAGGTGTAGAAGGTGTGAAGCCAGAAAGGTATTGCTGGTGCTGGTACTTGTAGTTCCACGGAAGTCACAGGTACTGAAGAATATCCAGGAGCACGGAGGATCAGGAGAATATCCTGGAACACGGAGGAACAGGAGAACAGGTCCAGACACACGGGTCGCAGGAGTGACACAAAGTTCAGGACAACCTCTGACTCACCCTGCAGCTCCTGATATACCCCCTGACCGGCAGGTATTGGCTGGAGTGAGACGAGGAGGTGCGGCCAAGCTCCGGATTGGCTGCCGCACTTACACTGGGGAAAACTGTCATGGCGGCGCCCATGACGCGGCCCGGCTGGGACGCGGCGCGCCCACACGCCCGTTGACTCCAGGGGCGCTCCCAGGCCTGAGATGGTATCCACGAGCAGGGTGACAGGTGACAGCAACATGCAGTGACCCCGGACGGAGTCCGCTCCGGCGGACAGACATAACAGCGGTAAGTCGATTCCTGACACAGTCCTTGGAAATTTCTTCCCTTTGTGACTGCCCCCCAGCCCCGAAGGCTGGCATCCGTGGTCACCAGGACCCAGTCCTGTATTCCGAATCTGCGGCCCTCTAGTAGATGAGCCCTCTGCAGCCACCACAGCAGCGACACCCTGGTTTTGGCCGATAGGGTTATCCGCTGTTGCATCTGGAGATGGGACCCGGACCATTTGTCCAACAGGTCCCACTGGAACGTCCTTGCGTGGAACCTTCCGAATGGAATTGCTTCGTACGAAGCTACCATTTTTCCCAGGACTCGTGTGCATTGATGTACCGACACTTTCCTGGTTTTAGAATGTCTCTGACCAGAGATGACAATTCCTCGGCTTTTTCCAGTGGAAGAAACACTCTTTTCTGGTCTGTGTCCAGAATCATTCCCAGGAACAGAAGACGTGTCGTCGGGACCAGCTGTGACTTTGGAATGTTTAGAGTCCAGCCGTGCTGTTGTAGCACTTCCTGAGAAAGTGCCACCCTCACTATCAACTGTTCTTTGGACCTCGCCTTTATCAGGAGATCGTCCAAGTACGGGATAATTAAAACTTCCTTCTTGCGAAGGAGTATCATCATTTCGGCCATTACCTTGGTAAAGACCCTCGGTGCCGTGGATAACCCGAACGGCAGCGTCTGGAACTGATAGTGACAGTCCTGTACCACAAATCTGAGGTACTCCTGGTGCGGAGGGTAAATGGGGACATGCAGGTACGCATCCTTGATGTCCAGGGATACCATGTAATCCCCCTCCTCCAGGCTCGCAATAACCGCCCTGAGCGATTCCATCTTGAACTTGAACCTTTTGATATAAGTGTTCAAGGTTTTTAAATTTAAGATGTGTCTCACCGAACCGTCCAGTTTCGGTACCACAAACATTGTGGAGTAGTAACCCTTTCCTTGCTGAAGGAGGGGTACCTTGACGATCACTTTCTGTGAATACAGTTTTTGAATAGCCACCAACACTGCCTCCCTGGCAGAGGGAGTTGCCGGCAAGGCAGATTTTAGGAAACGGCGGGGGGGAGACGTCTCGAATTCCAGCCTGTACCCCTGAGATACTACTTGAAGGACCCAGGGATCCACTTGTGAGAGAGCCCACTGTGTGCTGAAAAACCTGAGACGTGCCCCCACCGTTCCCGATTCCGCCTGAGCAGCCCCAGCGTCATGCTGTGGACTTACCGGACGCAGGGGAGGACTTCTGCTCCTGGGAACTAGCTGTGTGCTGCAGCTTTTTCCCCCTTCCTCTGCAGAAAGGATGAGCCTCTAGCCCGCTTATTTTTCTGGGGCCGAAAGGACTGTACGGTGCTTTCTTTTGCTGTGGGGTAGCCTGTGGCAAAAAAGTCGATTTCCCAGCAGTAGCTGTGGAAATGAGGTCTGGAAGACCTTCCACAAAAAGTTCCGCCCCTTTATAGGGTAAAACTTCCATGTGCCGCTTGGAGTCGGCATCACCTGACCATTGCCTAGTCCATAACCCCCGTCTGGCGGCAATGGACATAGCGCTTATTTTTTATGCCAGCCGGCAAATATCCCTCTGTGCATCACGCATGTATAAGACCGCGTCTTTTATATGGTCAATCGTTAGCAAAATATTGTCCCTATCCATGGTATCAATGTTTTCCGACAGGGAGTCTGACCACGCAGCAGCAGCACTGCACATCCAAGCTGATGCAATAGCGGGTCTCAATATAATGCCAGTGTGTGTGTACATAGCTTTTAGGGTACTTTCCAGCTTTCTATCAGCAGGTTCTTTTAGGGCGGCCGTATCCGGAGACGGTAGTGCCACCTTCTTTGATGAGCGTGTCAATGCTTTATCTACCCTAGGGGGTGTTTCCCAGCGTGACCTATCCTCTGGCGGGAAAGGGTACGCAGCCATTAACCGTTTAGAAATGATCAATTTCTTATCTGGGGAAGTCCACGCTTCCTCACACACCTCATTTAATTCGTCAGATGCAGGAAAAACTACTGGTAGTTTTTTCTCACCAAACATAACACCCTTTTTTGTGGTACCTGGGGTATCATCAGAAATGTGTAAAACATTTTTCATAGCCTCAATCATATAACGGGTGGATCTATTGGAGGGTACACTCGTCTCATCATCGTCGACACTGGAGTCTGTATCCGTGTCGACATCTGTATCTGTCATCTGAGGTAGCGGGCGTTTTATAGCCCCTGATGACATTTGAGACGCTGGAACAGTCACAAGCTGAGTAGCCGGCTGTCCTATGTCGTCAAACCTTTTATGTAAGGAGCTGACACTGTCACGTAATTCCTTCCATAAGTCCATCCACACTGGTGTCGACCCCGCAGGGGGTGACATCACATTCACAGGCATTTGCTCCGCCTCCACATCATTATCCTCATCATACATGTCGACACAGCAGTACCGACACACAGGGAATGCTCTTACAGAGGACAGGACCCCACAAAGCCCTTTGGGGAGACAGAGGGAGAGTATGCCAGCACACACCAGGGCGCTATATAACACAGGGATATCACTATACAGAGTGTTTTCCCCTATAGCTGCCTATAATATATATATATATACTGCGCCTAAATTGTGCCCCCCCTCTCTTTTTTACCCTTTCTGTAGTGCAGGACTGCAGGGGAGAGCCAGGGAGCTTCCTTCCAGCGAAGCTGTGAGGGAATAATGGCGCCAGTGTGCTGAGGGAGTTGGCTCCGCCCCTTTTTCGGCGGGCTTTCTCCCGCTTTTTTATCGTTTCTGGCAGGGGTTAATATACACCTATATAGCCTCTGGGGCTATATATGGTGTTAGTTTTGCCAGCCAAGGTGTTATTATTGCTGCTCAGGGCGCCCCCCCACCAGCGCCCTGCACCCATCAGTGACCGCAGTGTGTGGTGTGCATGAGGAGCAATGGCGCACAGCTGCAGTGCTGTGCGCTACCTTGGAGAAGACAGAAGTCTTCAGCCGCCGATTTTCCGGACCACCTTCTTGTTTCTGGCTCTGTAAGGGGGACGGCGGCGCGGCTCCGGGAACGGACGACGAGGTCGGGTCCTGTGTTCGATCCCTCTGGAGCTAATGGTGTCCAGTAGCCTAAGAAGCCCAAGCTACCACCACTTAGGTAGGTTCGCTTCTTCTCCCCTTAGTCCCTCGTTGCAGTGAGCCTGTTGCCAGCAGGTCTCACTGAAAATAAAAAACCTAAACTATACTTTCTTCTAGGAGCTCAGGAGAGCCCCTAGTGTGCATCCAGCTCAGCCGGGCACAGAAATCTAACTGAGGCTTGGAGGAGGGTCATAGGGGGAGGAGCCAGTGCACACCAGATAGTCCTAAATCTTTCTTAGATGTGCCCAGTCTCCTGCGGAGCCGTCTATTCCCCATGGTCCTTACGGAGTCCCCAGCATCCACTAGGACGTCAGAGAAATGGAGATGATGTAGAATTTAAGGAGTTCTCTGAATATATTGGAAATAAAATTGCTAAAATTGAGGGTGAGATAATAACAAACAAAAGGAAAAAGTTTATTAGAGACAAAGCAGATTACGAGTCAGGGCAGGTGAGAAACTGGTCCAAGGTCAAATAATATAATAAATTTGACAATAAACATAGTTATAGATTACAGTCCAGGTCTATTTCCAAACAGCGGAATCAATTTAATGCATATGAGAGGCAACAAAACCCTGTAGCTAAGAGAGAGACCAGGATTAATTCTTCCCCCAAACAATTTGGGCCCAAACTCCAGCGTGAGAGACTACCACAAAGATGGCACAAAGTAGGGAGAGATTCAAATGGGTCCACGGTTATCTTAGCTAATTTGTTGCACCTAGGCACAACATGGTTTATTAACATAAACCCTTCATCTATTATTCACAGCTGCAACACCAATACAGAGAACAATACAGGAGGGGATTAAAGGGCCGTATCCACGGCCCGATTTGGGGAGAGATGTGTGCTGAGAATGCGGGGGGAGATGGGGGGGCGCTCATTTCACCTAGCGGGTGGATTGAGCGACCTGCTAGATCAGGCCAAACTAGCACCAGCAATAGCCCCGCGCATCGCTGTGGGGGTACACACAGAGAGATCACTGCTTAAGATCTAAGCAATCTAGTCAGATTGCTTAGATTTTAAGCAGCGATAGCTCTGTGAGTACCCCCCTTAAGTCCGACTGCCCAGTCTCAGTTAATCCTATTACAGGTCAAGATAAACATGGACCCATCTGTAGACCGTGGAGACCACGGATTGAGGGAGTAGAATCACCCACTATTACAGTCAACAATAGATATGAAACCCTACAACAGCTACACGGTCAGGAGGGGTGTAGTATGGCTGTCCGGCGGTCGGTCAGCTTACCGACGCCGGGATCCCGGCGGGGAGGGGCGAGTGCAGCAAGCCCCTTGCGGGCTCGCTGCGCTCGCCACGCTGCGGTCGCCACTAGTTCTATTCCCACTCTATGGGTGTCGTGGACACCCACGAGTGGAAACAGTCCCTGTTGGTCGGCATGCCGACCATCGGGATACTGAGCCGGCGGGATGGTGGAGGTCATGTGACTGTCGGTCAGCAGACCGCCGGTCACATGAATACCACCTGGTCAGGAGTACTCTCCAAGACAAAGGGTTTTTTTTAGGGCGAGGGAGGGTGTCTATGGCATTAAGAAGAGATCACCATTGGAACCAGGAATCCCCACGTTATGGAGGAAAAAGGTCCAGACACGAAGAGGCAAGAGAGGAGGACAGGGTACCTCACAAAAAGGCCCTGACCCAACCTTAACAACTGTAGACAAAACGGGAATTCTTTACCTTTCTAATGTTAATTTAACACAAACGAATATTGGGGGTCATTCAGAGTTGTTCGCTCGCTAGCAGATTTTAGCAGCATTGCACACGCTAGGCCGCCGCCCTCTGGGAGTGTATCTTAGCTTAGCAGAATTGCGAACGAAAGATTAGCAGAATTGCGAATAGAAATTTCTTAGCAGTTTCTGAGCAGCTCCAGACCTACTCACAGATTGCGATCAGCTCAGCCCGTTTCGTTCCTGGTTTGACGTCACAAACACGCCTTGCGTTCGGCCAGCCACTCCCCCGTTTCTCCAGACACTCCCGCGTTTTTTACCTGTCACGCCTGCGTTTTTCCGCACACTCCCAGAAAACGGACAGTTTCCGCCCAGAAACACCCACTTCCTGTCAATCACACTCCGATCACTTCAACGATGAAAAATCTTCGTTCGGACGTGAGTAAATCTACTAAGTTTTGAGCTAAAATACTAACCGCATGCGCACTGCGTATGCAACCGCATGCGCATTTTTGCCTTAATCGCTCCGTTGCGAAAATCGTCAACGAGCGAACAACTCTGAATGACCCCCATTGATGTGTTAAAAAAGGGATTATCCTTTGCACATTCAGCAGGGATTAATAAATATAATTTATATATGGATTTAAATCTATATATAGGTAAAATGACATTAAGACGTAATTTCGTCAGACAAAATAAAGAATTATGAGAATAAAAAAAACGTAAATGTGTCAGGATTAAAGCAAGGATCAATGTTTTACCGTGTGGAATCGAGAGGTTCTCATCTAGACCTATATGCTCACTTAGCGAAAAAAGACTTTGAAAAAAAGACAGTATATATCATAATCTATAACAGCAGGTATAATCCGTACCAGCCTTGGTACGGATTATACCTGCTGTTGTTGCTTTGTGGTGTTTTAAATAAATGTGTTACACTTTTAATGCACTACTGGCGCCTCTGCTTCTTTGCATGTTTCTATATATATATATATATATATATATATATATATATATATATATATATAGAGAGAGAGAGTTTTGGTGTGTCCTGACGAAGGGGCGAACGCCTCGAAACATGTTGATAATAGCACCTTAAATAAAAGCTTTGTTGGAACGAGTCCCTGGAGTGCCGTGCCTATTGTGTGGATATGCTGTGGAATGCTGCACTGGACACCGGGACCAGTTGTTTAGAAGCAAGGAGTGCCGGCTGAATTGTATTCTTAATATATATATATATATATATATATATATATATATATATATATACACACACACACACACAAACAGTGCGCGGTCTGAGACCGAACGTATATATCAGAATACTCGTACAATATATTCTGACACAGGTACACTTGTTCTTTACTAACGCTGTCTTATTATCGACACGCAAAATACTTACGTGTCTGTAAAACCACGGCGCTGAAAGGAACGAAAGGAAGTACTCTTAACCTTCTGGACCGAAGGAGCAGTACTAGGTAGACATGCCATCTTAGCAGAAGCTAAGTCAGCCACAATATTGTTGAGATCTGCACCAAAAAGAACGTCTCCCGGGTTTTATTAGAGTCCAGATCCACAGACCAGGACCGTAACCAGAGAATCCGGCGAGCCAAAATGGACGTAGCAGAAGCCTCGGCCGCCAGAATACCGGCATCAGAAGCCGCCTCCTTGATGTAATGAGATGCTATGACAATATACGAGAGACATGGTCTAGCATTATCAAAAAAATAGGATTTTACTCACCGGTAAATCTATTTCTCGTAGTCCGTAGTGGATGCTGGGGACTCCGTAAGGACCATGGGGAATAGCGGCTCCGCAGGAGACTGGGCACAACTAAGAAAGATTTAGGACTACCTGGTGTGCACTGGCTCCTCCCACTATGCCCCTCCTCCAGACCTCAGTTAAGGAAACTGTGCCCGGAAGAGCTGACATTACAAGGAAAGGATTTTGGAATCCAGGGTAAGACTCATACCAGCCACACCAATCACACCGTATAACTCGAGATAAACTTACACAGTTAACAGTATGAACAACAAACAAGCATCACTCAACTGATGCCACATAACATAACCTTTTAGTAAGCAATAACTATATACACGTATTGTAGAAAGTCCGCACTTGGGACGGGCGCCCAGCATCCACTACGGACTACGAGAAATAGATTTACCGGTAAGTAAAATCTTATTTTCTCTAACGTCCTAGTAAATGCTGGGGACTCCGTAAGGACCATGGGGATTATACCAAAGCTCCCAAACGGGCGGGAGAGTGCGGATGACTCTGCAGCACCGAATGGGCAAACTCAAGGTCCTCCTCAGCCAGGGTATCAAACTTGTAGAACTTTGCAAATGTGTTTGAACCCGACCAAGAAGCAGCTCGGCAAAGCTGCAATGCCGAGACCCCTCGGGCAGCCGCCCAAGAAGAGTCCACCTTTCTCGTGGAATGGGCTTTCACTGATTTTGGATGCGGCAACCCAGCCGCAGAATGAGCCTGCTGAATTGTGCCACAGATCCAGCGAGCAATAGTTTGCTTTGAAGCAGGAGCACCCAGCTTGTTGGATGCATACAGGACAAACAGCGAGTCAGTCTTCCTGACTCCAGCCGTTCTGGTCACATAAATCTTCAAAGCCCGGACTACGTCAAGCAACTTGGAATCCTCCAAGTCACCAGTAGCCGCAGGCACCACAATAGGTTGGTTCAAATGAAAGGATGACACCACCTTTGGCAGAAATTGCGGACGAGTCCGCAATTCTGCCCTATCCATATGGAAAATCAGATAGTGGCTTTTACATGACAAAGCCGCCAATTCTGACACACGCCTAGCCGAAGCCAAGGCCAACAGCATGACCACTCTCCACGTGAGATACTTTAGCTCCACGGTCTTAAGTGGCTCACACCAGTGGGATTTCAGGAAACTCAACACCACGTTAAGATCCCAAGGTGCCACTGGTGGCACAAAAGGGGGCTGAATATGCAGCACTCCCTTAACAAAGGTCTGAACCTCAGGCAGTGAAGCCAGTTCTTTTTGGAAGAAAATGGATAGGGCCGAAATCTGAACCTTTATGGACCCTAATTTCAGGCCCATAGTCACTCCTGACTGTAGGAAGTGCAGGAATCGACCCAGCTGGAATTCCTCTGTAGGGGCCTTCCTGGCCTCACACCAAGCAACATATTTTTGCCATATATACGGTGATAATGCTTTGCTGTCACATCCTTCCTAGCCTTTATCAGCGTAGGAATAACTTCATCCGGAATGCCTTTTTCCGCTAGGATCCGGCGTTCAACCGCCATGCAATCAAACGCAGCCGCGGTAAGTCTTGGAACAGACAGGGCCCTTGTTGTAACAGGTCCTGTCTGAGAGGCAGAGGCCACGGGTCCTCTGTGAGCATTTCTTGCAATTCCGGGTACCAAGTCGTTCTTGGCCAATCCGGAACAATGAGTATTGTTCTCACTCTTCTTTTTCTTACAATTCTCAGCACCTTTGGTATGAGAGGAAGAGGAGGAAACACATAGACCGACTGGAACACCCACGGTGTTACCAGTGCGTCCACAGCTATCGCCTGAGGGTCCCATGACCTGGCGCAATATCTTTTTAGCTTTTTGTTGAGACGGGACGCCATCATGTCCACCTGTGGCAGTTCCCATCGATTTGCAATCTGCGTGAAGACTTCTTGATGATGTCCCCACTCTCCCGGGTGGAGGTCGTGCCTGCTGAGGAAATCTGCTTCCCAGTTGTCCACTCCCGGAATGAACACTGCTGACAGTACTAGTACGTGATTCTTCGCCCAACGAAGAATCCTGGTGGCTTCTGCCATTGCCACCCGTCTTGTGCCGCCCTGGCGGCTTACATGGGCCACTGCTGTGATGTTGTCTGATTGAATCAGCACTGGTTGGTTTTGAAGCAGAGGCTCTGCTTGACTCAGGGCGTTGTATACGGCCCTTAGTTCCAGGATATTGATGTGCAGACAAGTCTCCTGACTTGACCACAGCCCCTGGAAGTTTCTGCCTTGAGTGACTGCCCCCCATTCTCGGAGGCTTGCATCCGTGGTCACCAGGACCCAGTCCTGTATGCCGAACCTGCGGCCCTCGAGGAGGTGAGCACTTTGCAGCCACCACAGAAGAGACACCTGGCCCTGGGGGACAGGGTGATCAGCCGATGCATCTGAAGATGCGATACGGACCACTTGTCCAACAGATCCCACTGAAAGATCCTCGCATGGAACCTGCCGAAGGGAATGGCTTCGTATGACGCCACCAGGACACGCGTGCAGTGATGCACCGATACCTGTTTTGGTTTTAGGAGGCCTCTGACCAGAGTCACGAGCTCCTGAGCCTTCTCCTCCGGGAGAAACACCCTTTTCTGGTTTGTGTCCAGAATCATGCCCAGGAAGGGCAGACGCGTTGTAGGAATCAGCTGCGACTTTGGAATATTCAGAATCCAGCCGTGCTGTTGCAACACTTCCTGAGAGAGTGCTACGCTGATCAGCAACCGCTCCCTGGACCTCGCCTTTATGAGGAGATCGTCCAAGTATGGGATAATTGTAACCCCTTGCTTCCGAAGGAGCACCATCATTTCCGCCATTACCTTGGTAAATATTCTCAGTGCCGTGGACAGGCCAAACGGCAACGTCTGGATGTCCAGAGACACCATAAAATCCCCCTCTTCCAGGCTTGCAATGACCGCTCTGAGCGATTCCATTTTGAACTTGAATCTTTTCAGATAAATGTTCAGGGACTTTAAATTCAATATGGGTCTGACCGAACCGTCCGGTTTCGGTACCACAAACATTGTGGAATAGTATCCTCTTCCTTGTTGAAGGAGGGGAACCTTTACCACCACCTGCTGGAGATATAACTTGTGAATTGCCGCTAACACCACTTCCCTTTCTATGGGGGAAGCTGGCAGGGCCGATTTGAGGTAACGGTGAGGGGGCATTACTTCGAATTCCAGCTTGTATCCCTGAGACACAATCTGTATAGCCCAGGGATCCACCTGTGAGCGAACCCCCTGGTGGCTGAAATTTCGGAGACGCGCCCCCACCGCTCCTGGCTCCTGTGGAGCCCCAGCATCATGCGGTGGATTTAGTGGAAGCCGGGGAGGACTTCTGTTCCTGGGAACTAGCTGTGTTGTGCAGCTTCTTTCCTCTACCCATGCCTCTGGCCAGAAAGGACGCACCTCTGACCTTCTTGCTTCTCTGTGATCGAAAGGACTGCATTTGGTAATACGTGCTTTCTTAGGCTGTGAGGGAATATATGGCAAAAAGTTTGACTTCCCAGCCGTAGCTGTGGAAACTAGGTCCGAGAGACCGTCCCCAAACAATTCCTCATCCTTGTTAGGTAACACCTCCATGTGCCTTTTGGAGTCGGCATCACCTGTCCATTGCCGAGTCCACAGGACCCTTCTGGCAGAAATTGACCTTGCATTTATTCTAGAGCCCAGTAGGCAAATGTCCCTCTGGGCATCCCTCATATATAGGACAGCGTCTTTTATATGCCCCAGGGTCAGTAAAATGGTATCCTTGTCTAAGATATCCATTTCCTCAGACAGATTATCTGTCCATGCTGCCACAGCACTACACATCCAGGCCGATGCAATAGCCGGCCTCAGTATAGTACCTGAGTGTGCATAAACAGACTTCAGGATACTTTCCTGCTTCCTATCTGCAGGATCCTTTAGGGCGGCCGTATCCTGTGACGGCAGGGCCACCTTTTTAGATAAGCGTGTCAGAGCTTTATCTACCCTAGGGGAGGATTCCCAGCGCATCCCGTCCGTTGGCGGGAAAGGGTACGCCATAAGCAACCTTTTGGAAATCAGCACTTTCTTATCGGGGGAATCCCATGCTTTTTCACATAATTCATTTAACTCATGTGAAGGGGGAAAAGTCACCTCTTGCTTTTTCTCCCCATACATATAAACCCTTTTGTCAGGGACAGGGTTTTCCTCCGGTATGTGCAATGCATCCTTCATTGCTATAATCATGTATCGGATGGCTTTAGTCATTTTAGGCTGCAACTTTTGCCTCATCGTCATCGACACTGGAGTCAGAATCCGTGTCGACATCTGTGTCAACCAACTGGGATAGTGGGCGCTTTTGAGACCCTGACGGCCTCTGAGCTGCAGAATCAGACACGGGTTGAGACCCTGACTGATTATCCAACCTTTTATGCAAGGAGCTTACATTATCATTTAACACCTTCCACATATCCATCCAATCAGGTGTCGGCGCCGTCGGCGGCGACACCACAGTCACTTGCACTTGTTCTGCCTCCACGTAACCGTCCTCGTCAAACATGTCAACACAAACGTACCGACACACCGCACACACACAGGGAATGCTCTAATTGAGGACAGGACCCCACAAGGCCTTTTGGGGAGACAGAGAGAGAGTATGCCAGCACACACCCCAGCTCTATATAACCCAGGGATTACATAGTAATTTAGTGTTTACCCAGTAGCTGCTGTGTAAGATAATTTTGCGCCTAAATTTGTGTGCCCCCCCTCTCTTTTTACCCTTTTTCTACCTTGATACTGCAGGGGAGAGCCTGGGGAGCTTCCTCTCAGCTGTGAAGAGAAAATGGCGCTGGTTAGTGCTGAGGAAGAAGGCCCCACCCCCTCAGTGGCGGGCTTCAGTCCCGGGTCTGTGTAATAAAATGGCGGGGGCTCGTACGTATATACAGTGCCCAGCTGTATATATGTGTCTTTTTGCCAAGAGGTATCCTAATTGCTGCCCAGGGCGCACCCCTCTGCGCCCTGCACCCTACAGTGACCGGAGTGTGTGGGTAGTGTGGGCGCAATGGCGCACAGCTGCAGTGCTGTGCGCTACCTCATGTTTAGACAGGAGTCTCCTGCCGCCGATTTCGATGTCTTCTTGCCTCTGCCGGCTTCTGACTTCTGGCTCTGCGAGGGGGACGGCGGCGCGGCTCCGGGAACGGACGACAAGGTCAGGTCCTGTGTTCGATCCCTCTGGAGCTAATGGTGTCCAGTAGCCTAAGAAGCGCAACCTAGCCGCAGTTAGTAGGTTTGCTTCTCTCCCCTCAGTCCCACGTAGCAGAGTCTGTTGCCAGCAGAAGCTCTCTGAAAATAAAAAACCTAACTAAAATACTTTATTAGCAAGCTCAGGAGAGCTCACTAAAAGCACCCAGCTCTGGCCGGGCACAGATTCTAACCGAGGTCTGGAGGAGGGGCATAGAGGGAGGAGCCAGTGCACACCAGTAGTACTAAATCTTTCTTAGAGTGCCCAGTGTCCTGCGGAGCCCGTCTATTCCCCATGGTCCTTACGGAGTCCCCAGCATCCACTAGCACGTTAGAGAAAATTGGACGGCAGCTCTGCTTCCACCTCCTGAGCCCATGCTTCAATAGCTTCTGTAGCCCAAGTAGCTGCAGTAGTGGGTCGATGCACAGCTCCTGCGAGGGTGTAAATAGCGGGGGGTTTTTTTTAAATGTTTTTATTGAGAATTTTTCAATAATGAATACAAACAGACAATCGGAATCAAAAAGCCATGTAGCATTAGAATTGTACAAATCAGAATGTGATAAGATGGAGGGGATCATAAACCGTCATCTCAAAAACGTATTCTTCAAACAACTCCCCAGAGATATAAAGAATGGCAATACACATAACCAATAAAATAAACAAATTCAAAAGAACATTCAACCACACATTCATACCACAAGACACACAGACGAAAAAAAAGGGGAAAGGGGAAAGGGAGGGGGGGGGGGGGGGGTGATCAGGACTCCCCTGCCAGTAGTCAAAAAGAGAATAAATTATTTTTTGTTTTTTAAAAACATATATTGGGGCAATAACAGAGCAAATAGACAAAATGATCAGTCATCAGACACAGTTTTGTAAGATGTCAACGAAAGGCCATCAAACAGTTGTAATATATGAGTGCACTGCAAAGGATTCCACCAGGGGCCCCATTTCTTATAAAAGAGGGTTACTTTGGTACCTAAATCTGGCAAGGTGGATTGCCTCTCAAAGTATAATAGTGTTATCAAAGAGGATTCCAAAACTTCCAACCTTGGGAGAGGAGGGGGGGGGGGGGGGGGGAGACACAGATCCATTTAGTTAAAATCAGTTTTTTCCCAACTGTAAGAATCACCCATAATAGGGGAATAAAATTTGAGTGAGAGCGAGGTAAGTTCCAGGTCGAAACAAACATTCCCAGAAAGGAATCCGGAGTCAGGGGGATGTTAACACCAAAAGTGTGGCTTATGTACCATTGTAACCTTGTGCCAAAACTTCATTATCTTGGGGCAATGCCAGAAATTATGCATTAAGGAGGCATCTGGTGCCTTACACTTGGGGCACCTGCCTGATTCCGCAGGAACCATGAGTTTTCCGCCTTCCCGGCGATATACAGGCTCTGTGTATCTGCCCAAGCTACATCCCCGGGAAAAATCAACACTCCACCTCTGTGACCTAAGTAACCACATCTTTGTTAAACTTATTACCCATAGGTAATAGGTCCTAGTAAATCCATTGGGTCTTAAACCCTTGTTTGTTCGTCCTAGTGAGCAAAGCTACCAGGGGATCAGGCCCATCCTCAGACCTCCACACAGGCGGGTAAGGACTGGACATAGTGGCGAAGTTAGAGATACATAAAAAAGTCTGAGCAATGAAGTCCAAACTTCTCCACTAGGTCCTGAAAGGAGTACAGAACACCTCCTGGATCAAAAACATCTCTCAACACCGCTATACCTTTCTGTTTCCAATTTTGAAACCTGATGTTTTCCAAAGCTGGTGTAAAACAAGGGTTGCCCAAAAATGGAATAAATCTAGATTGCCCAGAATGTCTATCTCAGGCGAAATTTATGGTCCCCCAAGCTTGGTAAGTATCCCAAAATAGTATATTGTTCTTGACACTTAAGGGTAACAGATTTTGGGGGGGTATGTATCAGTGCACGCAGATCATACGGTGCCACAAGGGCTTGTTCAATATCATAGTTAGCATAGGTGGAAGACTAATAGCCAATCTGAAAGGTATATAAAAGAAACTGCCCTGGAGAACGCTGCTAAATCCGGTACCGCTAGACTACCATTGCATTTCTTAAGCTTGAGTTTGGATAGGGCTATGCGGGATCGTTTTCCACTCCATAAAAATTTTGTGAATAGTCTATCATAAGCAAGAAGATTAGCCTTGTTAAGTTGAAGAGGTAATAATTGAAGACCATAAGAAATCTTAGGGAATATGATGCTTTTTTAGTACGGCTACTCTACCTAGTAAGGAGATAGGGAGCGTAGACCAAGAAAATAAAGATTGCGACACCTTAGTCATGATAGGAGAAAAATAAACTGAATAAAGATTTGATAGCTCTATAGGGATAAGGATGCCCAAGTATTTAAGTCAAGTATTTAAGTGTGGAAGTGTTAAATGTAAATTGCGACAGGACAGGAGAGGAGGCAAAGGCCCTCATTCCGAGTTGTTCGCTTCGCAAGCTGCTTTTAGCAGCTTTGCACACGCTAAGCCGCCGCCTACTGGGAGTGAATCTTAGCTTATCAAAGTTGCGAACGAAAGATTAGCAAAATTGCGAATGGACACTTCTTAGCAGTTTCTGAGTAGTTCCACACTTACTCGGCAACTGCGATCAGTTCAGTCAGTTTCGTTCCTGGTTTGACGTTACAAACACTCCCAGCGTTCGGCCAGACACTCCTTCCGTTTCTCCAACCACTCCCGCGTTTTCCCCAGAAACGGTAGCGTTTTTTCGCACACCCATAAAACGGCCAGTTTCCGCCCAGAAACACCCACTTCCTGTCAATCACATTACGATCACCAGAACGAAGAAAAAATAAGAATTTACTTACCGATAATTCTATTTCTCGTAGTCCGTAGTGGATGCTGGGGACTCCGTCAGGACCATGGGGATTAGCGGCTCCGCAGGAGACAGGGCACAAAAATAAAGCTTTAGGATCAGGTGGTGTGCACTGGCTCCTCCCCCTATGACCCTCCTCCAAGCCTCAGTTAGGATACTGTGCCCGGACGAGCGTACACAATAAGGAAGGATTTTGAATCCCGGGTAAGACTCCATACCAGCCACACCAATCACACCGTACAACTTGTGATCTGAACCCAGTTAACAGTATGACAAAACGTAGGAGCCTCTGAACAGACGGCTCACAACAATAACAACCCGATTTTTTGTAACAATAACTATGTACAAGTATTGCAGACAATCCGCACTTGGGATGGGCGCCCAGCATCCACTACGGACTACGAGAAATAGAATTATCGGTAAGTAAATTCTTATTTTCTCTAACGTCCTAAGTGGATGCTGGGGACTCCGTCAGGACCATGGGGATTATACCAAAGCTCCCAAACGGGCGGGAGAGTGCGGATGACCCTGCAGCACCGAATGAGAGACTCCATGTCCTCCTCAGCCAGGGTATCAAATTTGTAGAATTTAGCAAACGTGTTTGCCCCTGACCAAGTAAATGCTCAGCAAAGTTGTAAAGCCGAGACCCCTCAGGCAGTCGCCCAAGATGAGCCCACTTCCTTGTGGAATGGGCTTTTTCTGATTTTGTCTGTGGCAAGCCTGCCACAGAATGTGCAAGCTGAATTGTACTACAAATCCAGCGAGCAATCGTCTGCTTAGAAGCAGGAGCACCCATCTTGTTGGGTGCATACAGGCTAAACAGCGAGTCAGATTTTCTGACTCCAGTCGTCCTGGAAACATATATTTTCAGGGCCCTGACAACGTCAAGTAACTTGGAGTCCTCCAAGTCCCTAGTAGCCGCAGGTACCACAATAGGTTGGTTCATGTGAAAAACAGAAACACCTTAAGGAGAAATTGAGGACGAGTCCTCAATTCTGCCCTGTCAGAATGAAAAATTAAGTAAGGGCTTTTATATGATAAAGCCGCCCATTCTGACACACGCCTGGCTGAAGCCAGGGCTAATAGAATCTTCACCTTCCATGTGAAATATTTTAAGTCCACAGTGGTGAGTGGATCAAACCAATGTGACTTTAGGAAACTCAAAACAACATTGAGATCCCAAGGTGCCACTGGGGGCACAAAAGGAGGCTGTATATGCAGTACCCCTTTTACAAACGTCTGAACTTCAGGCACTGAAGCCAGTTCTTTCTGGAAGAAATTCGACAGGGTCGAAATTTGAACCTTAATGGACCCTAATTTTAGGCCCATAGACAGTCCTGTTTTCAGGAAATGTAGGAAACGACCCAGTTGGAATTCCTCTGTAGGGACCTTCAGGGACCTTCTTGGCCTCACACCACGCAACATATTTTCGCCAATTGCGGTGAAAATGTTTTGCGGTTATATCCTTCCTGGCCTCGACCAGGGTAGGGATGACTTCATCTGGAATGCCCTTTCAGGATCCGGCGTTCAACTGCCATGCCGTCAAACGCAGCCGCGGTAAGTCTTTGAACAGACAAGGCCCCTGCTGGAGCAGGTCCTTTCTTAAAGGTAGAGGCCACGGTTCTTCCGTGAGCATCTCTTGAAGTTCCGGGTACCAAGTCCTTCTTGACCCATCCGGAACCACGAGTATCGTTCTTACTCATCTCCTTCTTATGATTCTCAGTACTTTTGGTATGAGATGCATAGGAGGGAACACATACCATGACTGGTACACCCACAGTGTTACCAGAGCGTCCACCGCTATTGCCTGAGGGTCCCTTGACCTGGCGCAATATCTGTCTAGTTTTTTTTTTCAGGCGGGACGCCATCATGTCCACCTTTGGTTTTTCCCAACGGTTTACAATCATGTGGAAGACTTCCCGCTGAAGTCCCCACTCTCCCGGGTGGAGGTTATGCTGAGGAAGTCCGCTTCCCAGTTTTCCACTCCCGGATTTAACACTGCTGAGAGTGTTATCACATGATTTTTCGCCCAGCGAAGAATCCTTGCAGTTTCTGCCATTTCCCTCCTGCTTCTTGTGCCGCCCTGTCTGTTTTCGTGGGCGACTGCCGTGATGTTGTCCCACTGGATCAATACCGGCTGACCTTGAAGCAGAGGTCTTGCTAAGCTTAGAGCCTTGTAAATTGCCCTTAGCTCCAGTATATTTATGTGGAGAGAAGTCTCCAGACTTGATCACACTCCCTGGAAATTTTTTTCCTTGTGTGACTGCTCCCCAGCCACTCAGGCTGGCATCCGTGGTCACCAGGACCCAGTCCTGAATGCCGAATCTGCGGCCCTTTCATAGATGAGCACTCTGCAGCCACCGCAGAAGAAACACCCTTGTCCTTGGAGACAGGGTTATCCGCTGATGCATCTGAAGATGCGATCCGGACCATTTTCCCAGCAGATCCCACTGAAAGGTTCTTGCGTGAAATCTACCGAATGGGATCGCTTTGTAAGAAACCACCATTTTTCACAGGACCCTTTGTGCAATGATGCACTGATACTTTTCCTGGTTTTAGGAGGTTCCTGACTAGCTCGGATAACTCCCTGGCTTTCTTCTCCGGGAGAAAACATCCTTTTCTGGACTGTGTCCAGAATCATCCCTAGGAACATTAGACGTGTCGTCGGAAACAGCTGCGATTTTGGAATATTTAGAATCCACTCGTGCTGTCGTAGAACTACTTGAGATAGTGCTACTCCGACCGCCAACTGTTCTCTGGACCTTGCCCTTATCAGGAAAGCGTCCATATTTCTTTTAGGAAGAATCATCATTTCGGCCATTACCTTGGTAAAGACCCGGGGTGCCGTGGACAATCCAAACGGCAGCGTCTGAACTGATAGTGACAGTTCTGTACCACGAACCTGAGATACCCTTGGTGAGAAGGGCAAAATTTGGACTTGTAGGTAAGCGTCCCTGATATCCAGTGACACCATATCGTCCTGGTTCGCTATCACTGCTCTGAGTGACTCCATCTTGATTTGAACCCTTGTATGTAATTGTTCAAATCTTTTAGATCTCACCGAGCCGTTTGGCTTCAGTACCACAATATAGTGTGGAATAATACCCCTTCCCTTGTTGTAGGAGGGGTACTTTGATTATCACGTGCTGGGAATACAGCCTGTGAATTTTTTTCCAATACTGCCTCCCTGTCGGAGGGAGACGTTGGTAAAGCAGACTTCAGGAACTTGTGAGGGGAAGACGTCTCGAATTTCCAATGTACACCTGGGATACTACGTGTAGGATCCAGGAGTCCACTTGCGAGTGAGCCCACTGCGTGCTGAAACTCTTGAGATGACCCCCCACCGCACCTGAGTCCGCTTGTATGGCCCCAGCGTCATGCTGCGGACTTGGCAGAAGCTGTGGAGGACTTCTGTTCCTGGGAATGGGCTGCCTGCTGCAGTTTTCTTCCCTTTCCTCTAACCCTGGGCAGATATGACTGGCCTTTTGCCCGCCTGCCTTTATGGGTACGAAAGGACTGAGACTGAAAAGACTGTGTCCTTTTCTGCTGAGATGTGACTTGGGGTAACAAAAGTGGATTTTCCAGCTGTTGCCATGGCCACCAGGTCCGATGGACCGCCCCTTTATACGGCAATACTTCCATGTGCCGTCTGGAATCTGCATCAACTGACCACTGTCGTGTCTATAAACATCATCTGGCAGATATGGACATCACATCTACTCTTGATGCCAGAATGCAAATATCCCTCTGCGCATCTCGCATATATAGAAATGCATCCTTAAAATGCTCTATAGTCAATAAAATATTGTTCCTGTCAAGGGTATCAATATTTTCAGTCAGGAAATCCGACCAAGTCCCCCAGCGCTGCACATCCAGGCTGAGGCGATTGCTGGTCGTAGTATAACACCAGTATGTGTGTATATACTTCTTAGGATATTTTTCAGCTTCCTATCAGCTGGCTCCTTGAGGGCGGCCGTATCTGGAGACGGTAACGCCACTTGTTTTTATAAGCGTGTGAGCGCCTTATCCACCCTAAGGTGCGTTTCCCAACTCGCCCTCACTTCTGGCGGGAAAAGGTATACCTCCAATAATTTTCTATCGGAGGAAACCCACGTATCATCACACACTTTAATTTATCTGATTCAGGAAAAACTACAAGTAGATTATTCCCACCCTACATAATACCCTTATTTGTGGTACTTGTAGTATCAGAAATATGTAACACCTCCTTCATTGCCCTTAACATGTAACGTGTGGCCCTAAAGGAAAATACGTTTGTTTCTTCACCGTCGACACTGAAGTCAGTGTCCGTGTCTGTGTCGACCAACTGAGGTAAATGGGCGTTTTTACAAGCCCCTGACGGTGTCTGAGACGCCTGGACAGGTACTCATTTGTTTGCCGGCCGTCTCATGTCGTCAACCGACCTTGCATCGTGTTGACATTATCACGTAATTCCTAAATAAGCCATCCATTCCGGTGTCGACTCCCTAGAGAGTGACATCACCAATACAGGCAATTTGCTCCGCCTCCTCACCAACATCATCCTCCTACATGTCGACACACACGTACCGACACACAGCACACACACAGGGAATGCTCTGATAGAGGACAGGACCCCACTAGCCCTTTGGGGAGACAGAGGGAGAGTTTGCCAGCACACACCAAAAACGCTATAATTATACAGGGACAACCCCTTATACAAGTGTTTTCCCTTATAGCATTTTCACATATGTAATCATATCGCCAAATAAGTGCCCCCCCTCTCTGTTTTAACCCTGTTTCTGTAGTGCAGTGCAGGGGAGAGCCTGGGAGCCTTCCTCACAGCAGAGCTGAGCAGGAAAATGGCGCCGTGTGCTGAGGAGAATAGGCCCCGCCCCCTAAAACGGCGGGCTCTTCTCCCGGAGTTTGTGAGATCTGGCAGGGGTTAAATACATCCATATAGCCTCAAGGGCTATATGTGATGTATTTTAGCCATAAAAAAGGTATAATACATTGCTGCCCAGAGCGCCCCCCCCAGCGCCCTGCACCCTCAGTGACCGCTGGTATGAAGTGTGCTGACAACAATGGCGCACAGCTGCAGTGCTGTGCGCTACCTTATGAAGACTGAAAGTCTTCTGCCGCCTGTTTCTGGACCTCTGGACCTCTTCAACTTCGGCATCTGCAAGGGGGGTCGGCGGCGCGGCTCCGGGACGAACCCCAGGGTGAGACCTGTGTTCAGACTCCCTCTGGAGCTAATGGTGTCCAGTAGCCTAAGAATCCAATCCATCCTGCACGCAGGTGAGTTGAAATTCTCTCCCCTAAGTCCCTCGATGCAGTGAGCCTGTTGCAAGCAGGACTCACTGAAAATAAAAAACCTAAAAAACTTTTTCTAAGCAGCTCTTTAGGAGAGCCACCTAGATTGCACCCTGCTCGGACGGGCACAAAAACCTAACTGAGGCTTGGAGGAGGGTCATAGGGGGAGGAGCCAGTGCACACCACCTGATCCTAAAGCTTTATTTTTGTGCCCTGTCTCCTGCGGAGCCGCTAATCCCCATGGTCCTGACGGAGTCCCCAGCATCCACTTAGGACGTTAGAGAAAACCTCGTAATGCCGCGAGTAAAATACCTAACTGCATAGCAAATTTACTTGGCGCAGTCGCACTGCGGACATTGCGCATGCGCATTAGCGACTAATCGCTCCGTTGCGAGAAAAATATAACAAACGAACAACTCGGAATGACCCCCAATGTGTAATGCGGGGGGGGGGGGGGGGGGGGTTAAGTGGTAAAAGTTCAGATTTAGACATGTTAATTCTATATCCAGCAAAGGACCCGAACTTGAATAGCAAGGACATTATGGCTGGTATCGATTTGTGGGGATCTGTAATAAACAATAACATGTCGTCAGCAAAAAGGCCTAATTTCAATTCTTGATGACCGATAGAAATTCCAGAAAACTGTGGGAGTTCTCTCAAAGCTACAGCCAGAGGCTCTATAGCTAAGTCGAACAGTAAGGGGGATAGGGGGCAACCCCGTCACCTCTATGCAATTGCACTGGTTCACAGAGATAGCCATTGCAGAGTATACGTGAGCTCGAGGAGGCTTACAGGGTCTGCAGCACACTGGAGAGGCCCAGCGGAAACCCAAAGTGTGATAACGTAGTAAACAGATGATCCCAACTGACTAAATCAAAAGCTTTCTCAGCATCTATAGACAATATAAAGTGTGGGTTCTGGTCCCCACTGAGCCCCACCCAGTGCGCCGCAGCCAGGACTTTTCCAATATTGTTAGAGGAGTGCCGCCCGGTGATAAATCCAGTCTGGTCTATATGAATTAAAGAAGGTAAAAGGGGTTTTAATCTGTCTGCTAAAATTTTAGTAAATAATTTGTAATCTACATTAAGTAGTGAGATGGGCCTATAGTTGCCCGGGAGATTAAGGTATTTCCCCGGTTTAGGGAGAAGACGAATCAGGCATCATTAAAGTATCATGGGATTTTATGGGAACACAAAAATAAGAATTTACTCACCGGTAATTCTATTTCTCGTAGTCCGTAGTGGATGCTGGGGACTCCGTAAGGACCATGGGGAATAGACGGCTCCGCAGGAGACTGGGCACATCTAAAGAAAGATTTAGGTCTATCTGGTGTGCACTGGCTCCTCCCCCTATGACCCTCCTCCAAGCCTCAGTTAGGACACTGTGCCCGGAAGAGCTGACACAATAAGGAAGGATTTTGAATCCCGGGTAAGACTCATACCAGCCACACCAATCACACCGTATAACTCGTGATAGGAACCCCGGTTAACAGTATGATAACAACGGAGCCTCTGAACACATGGCTCGCAATAACAACCCGATTTGTGTAACAATAACTATTTACAAGTATTGCAGACAATCCGCACTTGGGATGGGCGCTCAGCATCCACTACGGACTACGAGAAATAGAATTACCGGTGAGTAAATTCTTATTTTCTCTGACGTCCTAGTGGATGCTGGGGACTCCGTAAGGACCATGGGTATTATACCAAAGCTCCCAAACGGGCGGGAGAGTGCGGACGACTCTGCAACACCGAATGAGAGAACTCCAGGTCCTCCTCAGCCAGGGTATCAAATTTGTAGAATTTTGCAAACGTGTTTGCCCCTGACCAAGTAGCTGCTCGGCAAAGTTGTAAAGCCGAGACCCCTCGGGCAGCCGCCCAAGATGAGCCCACCTTCCGTGTGGAATGGGCTTTTACAGATTTAGGCTGCGGTAAGCCTACCGCAGAATGCGCCAGCTGAATAGTGCTACAAATCCAGCGCGCGATAGTCTGCTTAGAAGCAGGAGCACCCAGTTTGTTGGGTGCATACAGGATAAACAGCGAGTCAGTTTTCCTGACTCCAGCCGTCCTGGAAACATAAATTTTCAGGGCCCTGACTACGTCCAGTAACTTGGAATCCTCCAAGTTCCTAGTAGCCGCAGGCACCACAATAGGCTGGTTCAAGTGAAACGCTGATACCACCTTCGGGAGAAACCGAGGACGAGTCCTCAACTCTGCCCTATCCATATGGAAAATCAGATAAGGGCTTTTATAGGACAAAGCCGCCAATTCTGACACACGCCTGGCCGAAGCCAGAGCCAACAGCATGACCACTTTCCACGTGAGATATTTCAAATCCACAGTCTTAAGTGGTTCAAACCAATGTGATTTCAGGAACTCCAAAACCACATTGAGATCCCAATGGGCACAAAAGGAGGCTGAATACGCAGAACTCCTTTGACAAAAGTCTGAACTTCAGGCAGTGAAGCCAGTTCTTTCTGGAAGAAAATCGACAGGGCCGAAATCTGGACCTTAATGGACCCCAATTTGAGGCCCAACGTCACCCCTGCTTGCAGGAAATGCAGGAATCGACCCAGTTGAAATTCCTCCGTTGGGGCCTTCCTGGCCTCACACCAAGCAACATATTTCCGCCAAATGCGGTGATAATGTTTTGCAGTGACATCCTTCCTGGCTCTGATCAGGGTAGGGATGACTTCCTCCGGAATGCCCTTTTCTCAGTACCTTGGGAATGAGAGTCAGAGGAGGAAACACATAAACCGACTGGTACACCCACGGTGTTACTAGAGCGTCCACAGCGATCGCCTGAGGGTCCCTTGACCTGGCGCAATATCTTTTTCGCTTTTTGTTGAGGCGGGACGCCATCATGTCCACCTGTGGTCTTTCAAACCGGTTTATCAGCATTTGGAAGACTTCTGGATGAAGTCCCTATTCTCCCGGGTAGAGGTCGTGCCTGCTGAGGAAGTCTGCTTCCCAGTTGTCGACTCCCGGAATGAACACTGCTGTCAGTGCTAACACATGATTTTCCGCCCATCGGAGAATCCTTGTGGCTTCTGCCATTGCCCTCCTGCTTCTTGTGCCGCCCTGTGTTTACATGGGCGACCGCCGTGATGTTGTCTGATTGGATCAGTACCGGCTGGTTCTGAAGCAGGGGCCTTGCTTGGCTTAGGGCATTGTAAATGGCCCTTAGCTCTAGAATATTTATGTGAAACGAAATCTCCTGATTTGACCACAGTCCTTGGAAATTTCTTCCCTGTGTGACTGCGCCCCAGCCCCGAAGGCTGGCATCCGTGATCACCAGGACCCAGTCCTGTATTCCGAATCTGCGGCCCTCTAGTAGATGAGCCCTCTGCAGCCACCACAGCAGCGACACCCTGGTCCTTGCCGACAGGGTTATCCGCTGTTGCATCTGGAGATGGGACCCGGACCATTTGTCCAACAGGTCCCACTGGAAAGTCCTTGCGTGGAACCTTCCGAATGGAATCGCTTCGTACGAAGCTACCATTTTTCCCAGGACTCCTGTCCCGGTTTTAGGAGGTCTCTGACTAGAGATGACAATTCCTCGGCTTTTTCCACTGGAAGAAACACTTTTTTCTGGTCTGTGTCCAGAATCATTCCAAAGAACAGAAGACGTGTCGTCGGGACCAGCTGTGACTTTGGAATGTTGAGAATCCAGCCGTGCTGTTGTAGCACTTCCCGAGAAAGTGCTACCCCCACTACCAACCGTTCCTTGGACCTCGCCTTTATCAGGAGATCGTCCAAGTACGGGATAATTAAAACTCCCTTGCGAAGGAGTATCATCATTTCGGCCATTACCTTGGTAAAGACCCTCGGTGCCGTGGATAACCCAAACGGCAGCGTCTGGAACTGATAGTGACAGTCCTGTACCACAAATCTGTGGTACTCCTGGTGAGGAGGGTAAATGGGGACATGCAGGTACGCATCCTTGATGTCCAGGGAGACCATGTAATCCCCCTCGTCCAGGCTCGCAATAACCGCCCTGAGCGATTCCATCCTGAACTTGAACCTTTTGATATGTGTTCAAGGATTTTAAATTTAGGATGGGTCTCACCGAACCGTCCGGTTTCGGTACCACAAACATTGTGGAATAGTAACCCTTCCCTTGCTGAAGGAGGGGTACCTTGACAATCACTTGCTGTGAATACAGTTTTTGGATAGCCACCAACACTGCCTCCCTGGCAGAGGGAGTTGCTGGTAAGGCAGATTTTAGAAAACGGCGGGGGGGGGGGGGGGGGGGGGGGGAGACGTCTCGAATTCCAGCCTGTACCCCTGAGATACTACTTGAAGGGCCCAGGGATCCACCTGTGAGAGAGCCCACTGTGTGCTGAAATTTCTGAGACGGGCCCCCACCGTACCCGGATCCGCCTGTGAAGCCCCAGCGTCATGCTGTGGACTTACCGGACGCGGGGGAGGACTTTTGCTCTTGGGAACTGGCTGTATGCTGCAGCTTTTTCCCTCTACCTTTGCCTCTCGGCAGAAAGGATGCGCCTCGCGCCCTCTTGTGTTTATGGGGCCGAAAGGACTGTACTTGATAATACGGTGCTTTCTTTTGCTGTGGGGTAGCCTGTGGCAAAAATGTCGATTTCCCAGCCGTAGCTGTGGAAACGAGGTCTGAAAGACCATCCCCAAACAGTTCCACCCCCTTATAAGGCAAAACTTCCATGTGCCTTTTTGAATCGGCATCACCTGACCACTGCCGAGTCCATAACCCCCTTCTGGCGGCAATGGACATTGCGCTTATTTTTTATGCCAGCCGGCAAATATCCCTCTGTGCATCACGCATGTATAAGACAGCGTCCTTTATATGCTCTACTGTCAGCAAAATAGTGTCCCTATCCAGGGTATCAATATTATCCGACAGGGAATCTGACCACGCAGCAGCAGCACTGCACATCCATGCTGATGCAATCGCTGGTCGCAATATAATGCCCGTGTGTGTATATATAGCTTTTAGGGTAGCCTCCTGCTTTCTATCAGAAGGATCCTTTAGGGCGGCCGTATCCGGAGACGGTAGTGCCACCTGTTTTGATAAACGTGTAAGCGCTTTATCTACCCTAGGGGACGTTTCCCAACGTGACCTATCCTCTGGCGGGAAAGGGTACGCTGCCAATAACCGTTTAGAAATGATCAATTTCTTATCGGGGGAAGTCCAGGCTTCCTCACACACCTCTTAATTCCTCAGATGCAGGAAAAACTACTGGTAGTTTTTTCTCACCGAACATAATACCCTTTTTTGTGGTACCTGGGGTACTATCAGAAATGTGTAATACATTTTTCATTGCCTCAATCATGTAACGGGTGGACCTATTGGAGGGTACACTAGTCTCATCGTCGTCGACACTGGAGTCGGTATCCGTGTCGACATCTGTGTCTGCCATCTGAGGTAGCGGGCGTTTTAAAGACCCTGATGACATTTGAGACGCTGGAACAGTCACAAGCTGAGTAGCCGGCTGTCCCATGTCGTCAAAACTTTTATGTAAGGAGCTGACACTGTCACGTAATTCCTTCCAAAAGTCCATCCACACAGGTGTCGACCCCTCAGGGGGTGACAACACATTTACAGGCATTTGCTCTGCCTCCACATCATTTTCCTCATCATACATGTCGACACAGCGGTACCGACACACAGCACACACAGGGAATGCTCTGACAGAGGACAGGACCCCACAAAGCCCTTTGGGGAGACAGAGGGAGAGTATGCCAGCACACTCCAGAGCGCTATATACCACAGGGATATCACCTATATAGAGTGTTTTCCCTTATAGCTGCATATATATATTATACTGCGCCTAAATTTGTGCCCCCCCTCTCTTTTTTACCCTTTCTGTAGTGCAGGACTGCAGGGGAGAGCCAGGGAGCGATCCTTCCAGCGGAGCTGTGAGGGAAAATGGCGCCAGTGTGCTGAGGGAGATGGCTCCGCCCCTTTTTCGGTGGGCTTTCTCCCGCTTTTTGTGTTATTCTGGCAGGGGTAATATACACCTATATAGCCTCTGGGGCTATATATGGTGTCAGTTTTGCCAGCCAAGGTGTTAATATTGCTGCTCAGGGCGCCCCCCCCCCAGCGCCCTGCACCCATCAGTGACCGAAGTGTGTGGTGTGCATGAGGAGCAATGGCGCACAGCTGCAGTGCTGTGCGCTACCTTGGAGAAGACAGATGTCTTCAGCCGCCGATTTTCCGGACCTTCTTGCTTCTGGCTCTGTAAGCGGGACGGCGGCGCGGCTCCGGGAACGGGCGACGAGGTCGGGTCCTGTGTGCGATCCCTCTGGAGCTAATGGTGTCCAGTAGCCTAAGAAGCCCAAGCTACCACCACTTAGGTAGGTTCGCTTCTTCTCCCCTTAGTCCCTCGCTGCAGTGAGCCTGTTGCCAGCAGGTCTCACTGTAAAATAAAAAACCTTAACTATACTTTCTTTCTAGGAGCTCAGGAGAGCCCCTAGTGTGCATCCAGCTCGGCCGGGCACAGAAATCTAACTGAGGCTTGGAGGAGGGTCATAGGGGGAGGAGCCAGTGCACACCAGATAGACCTAAATCTTTCTTTAGATGTGCCCAGTCTCCTGCGGAGCCGTCTATTCCCCATGGTCCTTACGGAGTCCCCAGCATCCACTAGGACGTCAGAGAAATAACGTTGAACACGTCCGTCAGGGTTGTCACTATGCGAGAATGTAGGATTTTATAAAATTCCCCTGAAAAACCATCGGGTCCTGGAGTCTCAACTGGCTTCTGAGACCTTATTGCTTTCTCAACTTCTGGAAGAGTAATTGGAGCACAGATGCCATTAGCCAGAGAAGAATCAAGAACCGGTAACTGCAGAGACTGCCAAAAAGAAGATTTAGAATCCAAATCAATCTGTGGGGTTATATATATATTAGAGTAAAAAACCGAAAGCACAGCCGCTATATCTCTAGATTCTGTAGCAAGGGAAGCATCAGGGCGTTTAAGCGCCTGTTTAAGCGAGTCTGGAGAAACTCCCTTTAATAAATTTGATAACAGTCGTCCTGTTTTATTTCCAAAACAGTGAAACCTATGATTTTTATGGAAGGCATGTCTATCTGCTAAGGTTTTTAAAGTGGCCTCAAAGTGGGTTTTAGCTGCAAGGTAGAGACGTCTGGAGGATAATGTGGGTTTCGTCTTAAAAGTAGTATAAGTCTCCGAAAGGACCATGGGGTATAGACAGGATCCGCAGGAGACATGGGCACACTGTAAGACTTTGAATGGGTGTGAACTGGCTCCTCCCTCTATGCCCCTCCTCCAGACCTCAGTTGTAGGAACTGTGCCCAGGGAGACGGACATTTCGAGGAAAAGGATTTTTGTTAACCAAGGGTGAGAAACTCACCAGCCCACACCACAACACACCATACAACATGGCTTTTAAGCAATACCAGGTAACAGCATGAACTAAAAACAGCAACAAGCTGAACATAACCGATACACAACCTCCGTGTAACCGAAGCAATAACTATCAATACTACTGCAAAAACAGTCCGCAAAGGGACAGGCGCCCAGCATCCTCTACGGACGAAGAGAAAAGGATTTACCGGTAGGTAATAAAATCCTATTTTCTCTTACGTCCTAGAGGATGCTGGGGACTCCAAAAGGACCATGGGGTCTATACCAAAGCTCCAGACCGGGCGGGAGAGTGCGGACGACTCTGCAGCACCGATTGAGCAAACATGAGGTCCTCATCAGCCAGGGTATCAAACTTGTGGAACTTCGCAAAAGTGTTTGAACCCGACCACGAAGCAGCTCAGCAAAGTTGAAGCACCGAGACTCCTCGGGCAGCCGCCGAAGATGAGCCCACCTTCCTAGTAGAATGTGCTTTCACTGACTTCGGCAACGGCAATACAGCCGTAGAATGAGCATGCCGAGATGTATTACGGATCTAGCGGGCAATTGTTTGCTTGGAAGCAGGAGCCCAAATTTTGTTGGGAGCATATAGGACAAACAGAGCCTCCGATTTCCTAATTTAAACCGTTCTGGCAACATAAATTTTCAAAGCTCTGACTACATCAAGAGATATTGAAACAGCCAAGGCATCCGTAGCCACAGGTACCACAATAGGTTGGTTTATGTGAAACGAAGAAACCACCTTCGGCAGAAATTTCTGACGCGTTCTCAATTCCGCTCTATCCTCATGGAAAATTAAATAGGGGCTCTTGTGAGACAAAGCCGCCAATTCCGACACCCGTCTTGCGGACGCCAAGACCAAAAGCATGACCACCTTCCAAGTGAGAAATTTCAACTCAACCTTTCGTAAAGGTTCAAATCAGTGAGACATAAGAAATTGCAACATCACGTCAAGATCCCACGGTGCCACAAACGGAGGATGGATGTGCAGTACTCCCTTCACGAAAGTCTGAACTTATGGAAGGGTGGCCAATTCTTTGTGAAAGAAAATAGATCAAGCCGAAATCTGCACTTTAATAGAACCTAATTTCAGGCCCGCATCCACACCTGCCTGCAAAAAATGGAGGAAACTACCCAGCTGAAACTCCTCCGTAGGAGCGTTCTTGGCTTCACACCAAGACACATACTTTCTCCAAATACGGTGATAATGCTTCGCCGTGACCTCCTTTCTAGTCTGAAGGAGAGTGGGGATGACTTCCCCGGAAATACCCTTTCGAGCTAGGATTTGGCGTTCAACTTCCACGCCGTCAAACGCAACCGCGGTAAGTCCTGGAAGATGCACGCCCCCTGCAGGAACAGATCCTCTCTGAGAGGAAGAGGCCAGGGATCTTCTATGAGCAATTCCTGAAGATCCGGATACCAGGCCCTCCGTGGCCAATCTGGAACAATGCGTACCACCTGAACCCTTGTTCTTCTTATGATCCTTATCACTTTTGGAATGAGTGGAAGTGGAGGGAACACATATACCGACTGAAACACCCACGGAGTCACCAGGGCGTCCACTGCACTGGCTTGAGGGCCCCTTGACCTGGAACAATATCTCTGAAGCTTCTTGTGGAGGCGAGACGCCATCATGTCTATTTGAGGAATTCCCCAATGACTTGTCACTTCTGCAAAAACCTCTTGATGAAGACCCCACTCTCCTGGATGGAGATCGTGTCTGCTGAGGAAATCTGCTTCCCAGTTGTCCACGCCCGGAAGGAAGACCGCTGACAGCGCTTACATGTTTTTCTGCCCAGCGGAGAACTTTTGTGGCCTCCGCCATTGCCGCTCTGCTCTTTGTTCCGCCCTGGTGGTTTATGTACGCCACCGCTGTTACATTGTCCAACTGAATCAGGACAGGTAGACCTCGAAGAAAGTGTTCCGCTTGCAGAAGGCCGTTGTAGATGGCTCTTAATTCCAGAACGTTTATGTGCAGACAAGCTTCCTGGCTTGACCATTTTCCCTGGAAATTTTGTCCCTGTGTGACTGCTCCCCAGCCTCGGAGACTGGCATCCGTGGTCACCAAGACCCAATCCTGGATCCCGAATCTGCGTCCCTCTAGGAGGTGAGAACTTTGAAGCCACCACAGGAGAGAGATTCTGGTCCTGGAAGATAGACTTATTTTCCGGTGCATGTGCAGGTGAGACTGGGACCACTTGTCCAACAGGTCCCACTGAAACACCCGGGCATGAAACCTGCCAAACGGAATGCCTTCGTAAGCTGCAACCATCTTCCCCCAGCACCCGAGTGCATTGATGGATCGACACTCTTGCCGGTTTCAGAATCTCCTTGACTCTGGTCGGGATTTCCAGAGCTTTTTCCCCAGGGAGAAACACTCTCTGCAGTTCCGTGTCCAGGATCATGCCCAAGAAAGACAGCAGAGTTGTCAGAATCAACTGTGACTTTGGCAAATTTAGGATCCAACCATGTTGTTGCAGCACTGTCAAGGAGTGCGCCACGCTTCTTAGCAACTGCTCCTTTGATCGCGCCTTTATCAGGAGATCGTCCAAGTACGAGATAATTGTGACATGTAAGTAGGCATCTTTTATGTCGACTGACGCCATAAAATCTCCCCCTTCCAGACTGGAGATCACTGCCCGAAGAGATTCCATCTTGAACTTGAAAGTTTTATTAGGGCGAAAGGACTGCATCTGATAGTGAGGCGTCTTTTTCGGTTGTGCCGGAACATAAGGAAGAAAGGATGACTTACCCGCTGTAGCAGTAGACACCAGGTCAGCGAGGCAGTCACCAAACAAGACCTTACCTTTATAAGGGAGAGCTTCCATAGCTTTCTTAGAGTCGGCATCAGCATTCCATTGATGAATCCACAGCGCTCTCCTGGCCGAGACTGCCATGGCATTGGCCCTTGATCCCAAGAGACCAATATCCCTTGCCGCATCCTTTAGGTAAGCTGCAGCGTCCCTGATATAACAGAGTCAAAAGAATGCTATCCCTATCCAGGGTATCCATGTCAGATGCCAAATTATCTGCCCACTTGCCAATAGCGCTTCTCACCCATGCCGACGCCACGGCCGGTCTGAGCAGCGCACCCGTAGTGACATAAATAGATTTTAAGGTAGTTTCCTGCTTACGATCCGCTGGGTCCTTTAGGGCAGCAGTGTCAGGAGACGGAAGCGCCACCTTCTTGGACAGTCGTGATAGAGCCTTGTTCACATTGGGAGATGACTCCCACTTTTCCCTGTTATCAGAGGGGAAAGGATATGCCATTAGAATTCTCTCGGGAATCTGCCACCTTTTGTCAGGAGATTCCCAAGCTTTTTCACAAAGAGCGTTCAGCTCATGAGAGGGGGGAAAAGTCACCTCAGGCTTTTTTCCCTTATACAAACAAACCCTTGTATCAGGAACATTAGGTACTTCTAAAATATGTAAAACATCTTTAATTGCCACAATCATGTACTGAATACTCTTAACCAGTTTCGGATTTAAACTGGCCTCACTATAGTCGACACTGGAATCCGAGGGACAAAAAGAGTAGGGGTCCCCCGTATTTTTTACACCAGCAGCGGGCTCCACTAGCTGGACAGATAATGCCACAGCCGGGGGTCACTTTTATACAGAGCCCTGCGGCCGTGGCATTAAATATCCAACTAGTCACCCCTGGCCGGGGTACCCTGGGGGAGTGGGGACCCCTTCAATCAAGGGGTCCCCCCCCCCAGCCACCCAATGGCCAGGGGTGAAGCCCGAGGCTGTCCCCCCCATCCAAGGGCTGCGGATGGGAGGCTGATAGCCTTGAGAAAATGTAAAGAATATTGTTTTTTTCCTGTAGTACTACAAGTCCCAGCAAGCCTCCCCACAAGCTGGTACTTGGAGAACCACAAGTACCAGCATGCAGGAGAAAAATGGGCCCGCTGGTACCTGTAGTACTACTGGAAAAAAAATACCCAAATAAAAACAGGAGACACACACCTTGAGAGTAAAACTTTATTGCACACCTGCCGACACATACATACTTACCTATGTTGACCCGCCGACTGCCACGTCTCCTGATCAGACGATCCGGGGTACCTGTGAATCAAATTATACTCACCTCAATCCAGTGTCCAGATATAAATCCTTGTACTTGGCAAAAAAAAGAAAATGAACAGCCGAACCAGCGAACTGAAAGGGGTCCCATGTTTACACATGAGACCCCTTTCCCCGAATGCCGGGACACCACGTGACTCCTGTCACCGAGGTCCCTTCAGCCAATCAGGAAGCGCTACTTCGTTGCACTCACCTGATTGGCTGTATGCGCGTGTGACCTCAGACAGCGCATCGCAAAGCCTCTCCATTACTTTCAATGGTGGGAACTTTGCGGGTAGCGGTGGGGTTACCCGCGGTCAGCCGCTGACCGCGGGTGACCTCACCGCTGACGCAAAGTTCCCACCATTGAGTATAATGGAGAGGCTTTGCGAGGCGCTGTCTGACAGCTCAGACGTGCAGCCAATCAGCAGAGTGCCAGGACGTTGCGCTCGCTGATTGGCAGAAGGGACCTCGGTGACAGCAGTCACGTGGGGTCCCGGCTTTCGGGGAAAGGGGTCTCATGTGTAAACATGGGACCCCTTTCAGTCCATGGTCCGGGTATGCGGTTTGTTTTTTTGCCAAGTACAAGGATTTATATCTGGACACTGGATTGAGGAGAGTATAATTTGATTCACAGGCACCCCGGATCGTCGGATCAGGAGACGTGGCAGTCGGCGGGTCAACATAGGTAAGTATGTGTGTGTCGGCAGGTGTGCAATAGAGTTTTACTCTCAAGGTGTGTGTCTCCTGTTTTTATTTGGGTATTTTTTCCCCAGTAGTACTACAGGTACCAGCGGGCCCGTTTTTCTCCTGCATGCTGGTACTTGTGGTTCTCCAAGTACCAGCTTGTGGGGGAGGCTTGATGGGACTTGTAGTACTACAGGAAAAAACAATATTCTTTAAATTTTCTCAAGGCTATCAGCCTCCCATCCGCAGCCCTTGGATGGGGGGGGACAGCCTTGGGCTTCACCCCTGGCCCTTGGGTGGCTGGGGGGGGGGGACCCCTTGATTGAAGGGGTCCCCACTCCCCCAGGGTACCCCAGCCAGGGGTGACTAGTAGGATATTTAATGCTACGGCCGCAGGGCGCTGTATAAAAGTGACCCCCGGCTGTGGCATTATCTGTCCAGCTAGTGGAGCCCGATGCTGGTGTAAAAAATACGGGGGGGACCCCTACTCTTTGTCCCCCGTATTTTTTGCACCAGCACCAGGCGCAGAGCCCGGTTCTGGTTTTAAAAATACGGGGGATCCCCTGTCCATTTTCCCCCCGGATTTTTAGAACCAGGACCGGCTCGAAGAGCCCGAGGCTGGTTATGCTTTGGAGGGGGGACCCCACGCCATTTTTTTCCGGGATTTTACCATTCCATCTAAAAAAAATATATATATATATTTTTAAAAATATATAAATAATACTTGTGCCTCCCAAAAAGACAAACCAAGTACCTAATCCCTTCTAATATAAATAGATATGCTATTACCAATAAAAAAACCACCCAAAAAAACATGTTTTAAATTTTTTTTATTAGATTCACCCACCAAAGTGTGGCGGATTGAAAATGACGAATTTACGGTCTAAAAGCACTGTTGTCGAATTTCCAAACTTCAATTGAATATACTTTTGTCGAATTGCCGCATTTGTACCATTGCAGAAAAGTCGAATTTGACAAATGTCGAATTTCAAAAAGTCGAATTTTGAAAGTCCGATTTTTGGCGGAAAGTACTGAATTGCATTGTCGATTTTTTTTTTTGGGGCGAAAAAGTCCAGTTTTTCGACAATTTCGGGAATTCGACCGCAATTGCATATACCCCAGTGTCTGGAACATGGGTGGATTGTGAGGAAGTAATGGCCCGCTTAGAGGACCCCTTGGTCTTAGGCGGGCGAGAGTTAGCTTTTTGTTTGTTCAGTGAGTGATTCAATTGCTGTAACTGAGTGGACGGGAGATCTGCCCATGGCGGATTAACAGCAGGGACAATATGTGGCTGTACCGGCATCTGAGGTCCCATAGGAGGCTTAAGTCTAGTTACCAGCGTATTTAGTAGAGAGGAAAAAGTAGCCCAAAGCGGGTCATTATGGGCCCCGTTGCTACGGCCCTACTGGGGGGGCAGGGAGCTCCCAGAACCTGAACCCTCCGCTGCTATGTTTTCCTCCAATGTGTCAGCAGCGTCACCACTACGCAGTGTGGGATCAGCCGCAGAACAGTCACCCCTTGAAGCTGACATAATATGAAAGCGTGAACCACGGGCAACAGTACAAGATCAGCAGTAAAATACCTAATCAAGAACCCCCTGTGATAGCACAAACAGAGGATTCAAGAGGTATACAGTGTGACTGAAAATCACAGAGAAAAAATAAGATTTTTACTTACCGGTAAATCTATTTCTCGTAGTCCGTAGTGGATGCTGGGGACTCCGTAAGAACCATGGGGAATAGACGGGCTCCGCAGGAGACATGGGCACTTCAAGAAAGAATTTAGATTCTGGTGTGCTCTTGCTCCTCCCTCTATGTCCCTCTTCCAGACCTCAGTTAGAGAAACTGTGCCCGGAAGAGCTGACAGTACAAGGAAAGGATTTTGGTAATCCAGGGCAAGATACATACCAGCCATACCAATCACACAGTATAACTTGTGATAAACTTACCCAGTTAACCGTATGAACAACAACAGAGCATCAGTTCAACCCTGATGCAACTATAACATAACCCTTATTTAAGCAATAACTATATACAAGCACTGCAGAAGAAGTCCGCACTTGGGACGGGCGCCCAACATCCACTACGGACTACGAGAAATAGATTTACCGGTAAGTAAAATCTTATTTTCTCTAACGTCCTAGTGGATGCTGGGGACTCCGTAAGGACCATGGGGCTTATAACAAAGCTCCCAAATGGGCGGGAGAGTGCGGATGACTCTGCAGCACCGATTGAGCAAACACAAGGGCCTCCTCAGCCAGGGTATCAAACTTATAGAACTTTGCAAAAAATAAGAATTTACTCACCGGTAATTCTATTTCTCGTAGTCCGTAGTGGATGCTGGGAACTCCGTAAGGACCATGGGGAATAGCGGGCTCCGAAGGAGGCTGGGTACTCTAGAAAGATTTATGACTACCTGGTGTGCACTGGCTCCTCCCACTATGACCCTCCTCCAAGCCTCAGTTAGGACACTGTGCCCGGACGAGCTGACATAATAAGGAAGGATTTAGAATCCCGGGTAAGACTCTTACCAGCCACACCAATCACACCGTACAACTCGTGATACTATATCCAGTTTGACAGTATGAAAACAACTGAGCCTCTCAACAGATGGCTCAACAATAACCCTTTAGTTAACAATAACTATTTACAAGTATTGCAGACAATCCGCACTTGGGATGGGCGCCCAGCATCCACTACGGACTACGAGAAATAGAATTACCGGTGAGTAAATTCTTATTTTCTCTGACGTCCTAGTGGATGCTGGGAACTCCGTAAGGACCATGGAGATTATACCAAAGCTCCCAAACGGGCGGGAGAGTGCGGATGACTCTGTAGCACCGAATGAGAGAACTCCAGGTCCTCCTCAGCCAGGGTATCAAATTTGTAGAATTTTGCAAACGTGTTTGCCCCTGACCAAGTAGCTGCTCGGCAAAGTTGTAAAGCCGAGACCCCTCGGGCAGCCGCCCAAGATGAGCCCACCTTCCTTGTGGAATGGGCTTTTACAGATTTTGGCTGTGGTAGGCCTGCCACAGAATGTGCAAGCTGAATTGTACTACAAATCCAGCGAGCAATAGACTGCTTAGAAGCAGGAGCACCCAGCTTGTTGGGTGCATACAGGATAAACAGCGAGTCAGATTTTCTGACTCCAGCTGTCCTGGAAACATATTTTCAGGGCCCTGACAACGTCTAGCAACTTGGAGTCCTCCAATTCACTAGTAGCCGCCGGCACCACAATAGGCTGGTTCAGGTGAAACGCTGACACCACCTTAGGGAGAAATTGGGGACGAGTCCTCAATTCTGCCCTATCCATATGTAAAATCAGATAAGGGCTTTTACATGATAAAGCCGCCAATTCTGACACTCGCCTGGCTGAAGCCAAGGCCAATAACATGACCACTTTCCACGTGAGATATTTCAGATCCACGGTTTTTAGTGGCTCAAACCAATGTGATTTTAAGAAACTCAACATCACGTTGAGATCCCAAGGTGCCACAGGAGGCACAAACGGGGGCTGAATATGCAGCACTCCTTTCACAAATGTCTGAACTTCAGGTACTGAAGCTAGTTCTTTTTGAAAGAAAATCAACAGAGCCGAGATCTGTACTTTAATGGAGCCTAGTTTTAGGCCCATATTCACTCCTGCTTGCAGGAAATGCAGAAATCGACCTAGTTGAAATTCCTCTGTTGGGGACTTTTTGGCCTCGCACCATGCAACATATTTCCGCCATATGCGGTGATAATGCTTTGCCGTAACATCTTTCCTGGCCTTAATAAGCGTAGGAATGACTTCTTCCGGAATACCCTTTTCCTTTAGGATCCGGTGTTCAACCGCCATGCCGTCAAACGCAGCCGCGGTAAGTCTTGGAACAGACAGGGCCCCTGCTGTAGCAGGTCCTGTCTGAGCGGTAGAGGCCACGGGTCCTCTGAGAGCATCTCTTGAAGTTCCGGGTACCACGCTCGTCTTGGCCAATCCGGAACCACGAGAATTGTGTTTACTCCTCGCTTTCTTATTATTCTCAATACCTTTGGTATGAGAGGCAGAGGAGGGAACACATAAACCGACTGGTACACCCACGGTGTCACTAGAGCGTTCACAGCTATCGCCTGAGGGTCCCTTGACCTGGCGCAATATCTTTTTAACTTTTTGTTGAGACGGGACGCCATCATGTCCACCTGTGGTTTTTCCCAACGGTTTACCAGCATCTGGAAGACTTCTGGATGAAGTCCCCACTCTCCCGGGTGGAGGTCGTGTCTGCTGAGGAAGTCTGCTTCCCAGTTGTCCACTCCCGGAATGAACACTGCTGACAGTGCTAGTACATGATTCTCCGCCCATCGGAGAATTCTTGTGGCTTCTGCCATCGCCATCCTGCTTCTTGTGCCGCCCTGTCGATTTACATGGGCGACTGCCGTGATGTTGTCTGACTGGATCAGCACCGGCTGGTGTAGGAGCAGGGATTTTGCTTGACTTAGGGCATTGTAGATGGCCCTTAGTTCCAGAATATTTATGTGAAGGGAAGTCTCCTGACTCGACCATAGTCCTTGGAAGTTTCTTCCCTGTGTGACTGCCCCCCAGCCTCGAAGGCTGGCATCCGTGGTCACCAGGACCCAGTCCTGTATGCCGAACCTGCGGCCCTCTAGAAGATGTGCACTCTGCAGCCACCACCGTAGAGACACCCTGGTTCTTGGAGACAGAGTTATTAAGCGATGCATCTGAAGATGCGATCCGGACCACTGGTCCAACAGGTCCCACTGAAAGATTCTGGCATGGAACCTGCCGAAGGGAATTGCTTCGTAAGAAGCCACCATCTTTCCCAGGACCCGCGTGCAGCGATGCACTGATACCTGTTTTGGTTTCAGGAGGTCTCTGACTAGAGATGACAACTCCCTGGCTTTCTCCTCCGGGAGAAACACTTTCTTCTGGACAGTATCCAGATTCATACCCAGGAACAGTAGCCGTGTCGTCGGAACCAGCTGTGACTTTGGGATATTCAGAATCCAGCCGTGCTGGTGCAGCACCTCCTGAGATAGTGCTACTCCCACCAACAACTGTTCCTTGGACCTCACTTTTATTAGGAGAACGTCCAAGTACGAGATAATTAAAACTCCCTTTTTTCGAAGGAGTATCATCATTTCCGCCAGAACCTTGGTAAATACCCTCGGTGCCGTGGACAGTCCAAACGGCAGCGTCTGGAATTGGTAATGGCAATCCTGTACCACAAATCTGAGGTACTCCTGGTGAGGATGGTAAATGGGGACATGCAAGTAAGCATCCTTGATGTCCAGGGATACCATGTAATCCCCCTCGTCCAGGCTTGCAATAACCGCCCTGAGCGATTCCATCTTGAACTTGAATTTTTTTATGTATGTGTTCAAGGATTTCAAATTTATAATGGGTCTCACCGAACCGTCCGGTGAGACCCATTATGTGGAATAGTAACCCCGGCCTTGTTGAAGTAGGGGTACCTTGATTATCACCTGCTGGGAATACAGCTTGTGAATTGCCGCTAGCACCGCCTCCCTGTCTGAGGGAGCAATCGGCAAGGCAGATTTTAGGAACCGGTGGGGTGGAGACGCCTCGAATTCCAGTTTGTACCCCTGAGATACTATTTGAAGGATCCAGGGATCCACCTGTGAGCGAGCCCACTGATCGCTGAAATTCTTGAGGCGGCCCCCCACTGTACCTGGCTTCGCCTGTGGAGCCCCACCGTCATGCGGCGGACTTGGAAGAAGAAGCGGGGGAGGACTTTTGCTCCTGGGAACCTGCTGTTTGTTGCAGCCTTTTTCCCCTACCTCTGCCTCTGGACAGAAAAGACCCGCCTTTTCCACGCCTGTTTTTCTGGGTCCGAAAGTACTGAACCTGATAAAACGGCGCCTTCTTAGGCTGTGAGGGGACATGGGGTAAAAATGCTGACTTCCCAGACGTTGCTGTGGAAACTAGGTCCGAAAGACCATCCCCAAATAATTCCTCACCCTTATATGGCAACACTTCCATGTGCCTTTTAGAATCTGCATCTCCTGTCCACTGGCGAGTCCATAAGCCTCTCCTAGCAGAAATGGACAATGCACTTACTTTAGATGCCAGTCGGCAGATTTCCCTCTGTGCATCTCTCATATATAAGACTGAGTCATTTATATGGTCTATGGTTAACAGGATCGTGTCTCTGTCTAATGTGTCAATATTTTCTGACAGTTTATCTGACCACGCAGCGGCAGCACTGCACATCCAAGCTGACGCAATAGCTGGCCTAAGTATAATGCCTGAGTGTGTATATACAGACTTCAGGATCGCCTCCTGCTTTCTATCAGCAGGTTCCCTGAGGGCGGCCGTATCCGGAGACGGTAGTGCCACCTTTTTAGACAAACGTGTGAGCGCTTTATCCACCCTAGGAGGTGTTTCCCAACGTGACCTATCCTCTGGCGGGAAAGGGAACGCCATTAGTACCTTCTTAGGAATTACCAATTTTTTATCAGGGAAAGCCCACGCTTCTTCACACACTTCATTTAATTCATCTGATGGGGGAAAAACTACGGGTAGTTTTTTCTCCCCAAACATAATACCCTTTTTAGTGGTACCTGTATTTATATCAGAAATGTGTAACATCTCTTTCATTGTCTCAATCATGCAGTGAATGGCCTTAGTGGGCATCAGGTTAGACTCATCGTCGTCGACACTGGTGTCAGTATCAGTGTCGACATCTGGGTCTGCGGTCTGAGGTAGCGGGCGTTTTAGAGCCCCTGATGACCTGTGCGACGCCTGGACAGGCACGAGCTGAGAAGTCGGCTGTCCCACATTTGGCATGTCGTCAAATTTCTTATGCAAGGAGTCTATACGTGCACTCATTTCTTTCCATAAGCTCAACCACTCAGGTGTCTGCCCCGCAGGGGGTGACATCCCTTCTAAAGGCATCTGCTCCGCCTCCACATCATTATCCTCATCAAACATGTCGACACAGCCGTACCGACACACCGCACACACACAAGGAATGCTCCAACTGAGGACAGGACCCACAAAAGCCCTTTGGGGGGACAGAGTGAGAGTATGCCAGCACACACCAGAGCGCTATATAATGCAGGGACTAACTGAGTTATGTCCCCTATAGCTGCTTTTTCTATATAATTTATACTGCGCCTAAATTTAGTGCCCCCCCTCTCTGTTTTTACCCTGTTCTGTAGTGTAGACTGCAGGGGAGAGCCAGGGAGCTTCCTTCCAGCGGATCTGTGAAGGAGAAATGGCGCCAGTGTGCTGTGGGAGATAGCTCCGCCCCTTTTCCGGAGACTATTCTCCCGCTTTTTTCTATATTCTGGCAGGGGTATTTTCCACATATATAGCCTCTGGGGCTATATATTGTGGTATTTTTGCCAGCCAAGGTGTTATTATTGCTTCTCAGGGCGCCCCCCCCCCCAGCGCCCTGCACCCTCAGTGACCGGAGTATGAAGTGTGTGTGAGGAGCAATGGCGCACAGCTGCAGTGCTGTGCGCTACCTTGGTGAAGACTGATGTCTTCTGCCGCCGATTTTCCGGACCTCTTCTTGCTTCTGGCTCTGTAAGGGGGACGGCGGCGCGGCTCCGGGACCGAACACCAAGGACTGGGCCTGCGGTCGATCCCTCTGGAGCTAATGGTGTCCAGTAGCCTAAGAAGCCCAATCCGGCTGCAAGCAGGCGAGTTCGCTTCTTCTCCCCTTAGTCCCTCGCTGCAGTGAGCCTGTTGCCAGCAGGTCTCACTGAAAATAAAAAACCTAAATCTATATTTTCTTTCTAAGGGCTCAGGAGAGCCCCCAGTGTGCATCCAACCTCGGCCGGGCACAAAATCTAACTGAGGCTTTGAGGAGGGTCATAGTGGGAGGAGCCAGTGCACACCAGGTAGTCATAAATCTTTCTAGAGTGCCCAGCCTCCTTCGGAGCCCGCTATTCCCCATGGTCCTTACGGAGTTCCCAGCATCCACTAGGACGTCAGAGAAAAGTGTTTTGAACCTGACCAAGTAGCCGCTCGGCACAGCTGTAATGCCGAGACCCCTCGGGCAGCCGCCCAAGAAGAGCCCACCTTCCTAGTGGAATGGGCCTTAACTGATTTTGGCAGCGGCAATCCAGCTGCAGAATGAGCCTGCTGAATCGTGTTACAGATCCAGCGAGCAATAGTTTGTTTTGAAGCAGGAGCACCAAGCATGTTGGAAGCATACAGGATAAACAAAGATTCTGTTTTCCTGACCCTAGCCGTTCTGGCTACATAAACCTTCAAAGCCCTGACCACATCAAGCAACTCTGAATCCTCCAAGTCAGTAGTAGCCACAGGCACCACAATAGGTTGGTTTATATGAAAAATTGAAACTACTTTCGGCAGGAATTGTGGACGGGTCCTCAATTCTGCTCTATCCGCATGGAAAACCAGATAGGGGCTTTTATGTGACAAAGCCGCCAATACTGACACACGCCTAGCCGAAGCCAAGGCTAGTAGTATGACCACCTTCCACGCAAGATATTTCAATTCCACCGTTTTGAGTGGTTCAAACTGTGGGATTTCAGGAAACTCAACACCACGTTAAGATCCCAAGGTGCCACAGGAGACACTAAAAGGGGGCTGAATATGCAGCACTCCCTTTACAAACGTCTGAACTTCAAGTAGAGAAGCCAGTTCTTTTTGAAAGAAAATGGATAGGGCCGAAATCTGGACCTTAATGGAACCCAATTTTAGGCCCAAAGTCACTCCTGACTGTAGGAAGTGAAGGAAACGGCCCAGCTGGAATTCCTCCGTAAGGGCATTCTGGCCTCACACCAAGCAACATATTTTCGCCATATACGGTGATAATGTTGAGCTGTCACGTCCTTCCTAGCCATTATCAGCGTAGGAATAACCTCATCCGGAATGCCTTTCTCTGCTAGGATCCGGCGTTCAACTGCCATGTCGTCACACGCAGCCGCGGTAAGTCTTGGAACAGACAGGGCCCCTGTTGCAACAAGTCCTGTCTTAGAGGCAGAGGCCACGGGTCCTCTAAGCATTTCTTGCAAATCTGGATACCAAGTCCTTCTTGGCCAATCCGGAACAATGAGTATTGTTCTCACTCCTCTTCTTCTTCTTCTTCTTCTTCTTATGATTCTCAGCACCTTGGGTATGAGAGGAAGAGGAGGAAATACATAGACCGACTGGAACACCCACGGTGCCACCAGTGCGTCCACAGCTATCGCCTGAGGGTCTCTTGACCTGGCGCAATACCTCTGTAGCTTTTTTGTTGAGGCGGGATGCCATCATGTCCACCTGTGGCAGTTCCCACCGACTTGCAATCTGCGTGAAGACTTCTTGATGAAGTCCCCACTCTCCCGGGTGGAGGTCGTGCCTGCTGAGGAAGTCTGCTTCCCAGTTGTCCACTCCCGGGATGAACACTGCTGACAGTGTGCTTACGTGATTCTCCGCCCAGCGAAGAATTCTGGTGGCTTCCGCCATCGCCACCCTGCTCCTTGTGCCGCCTTGTCGGTTTACATGAGCCACAGCGGTGATGTTGTCTGACTGAATCAGAACCGGTTGAACGCGAAGCAGGGTCTCCGCTTGACGTAGGGCGTTGTATATGGCCCTTAGTTCCAGAATGTTGATGTGTAGACAAGTCCCCTGACTTGACCACAGACCATGGAAATTTCTTCCCTGTGTGACTGTTCCCCCACCCTCGGAGGCTTGCATCCGTGGTCACCAGGACCCAGTCCTGAATGCCGAAACTGCGGCCCTCGAGAAGGTGAGCACTCTGCAGCCACCACAGGAGAGATACCCTGGCCCTGGGGGATAGGGTGATTAACCGATGCATCTGAAGATGTGTCATGAGTTCCTGAGCTCTCTCTATCGGGAGATAAACCCTTTTCTGGTCTGTGTCCAGAATCATGCCCAGGAAAGGCAGACGAGTCGTAGGAATCAACTGCGACTTTGAAATATTTAGAATCCAGCCGTGTTGCAGTTACACTTCCAGAGAACGTGCTACGTTGATCAGCAACTGCTCTCTTGACCTCGCTTTTATGAGATCGTCCCAGTATGGGATAATTGTGAACGCTTGCTTCCGCAGGAGTACCATCATTTCCGCCATTACCTTGGTAAATATTCTCGGAGCCGTGGAGAGACCAAATGGTAACTTCTGAAATTGGTAATGACAATCCTGTACCACAAATCTGAGGTACGCCTGATGAGGTGGATAAATGGGGACATGAAGGTATGCATCCTTTATGTCCAGAGACACGATAAAATCCCCCCCTTCCAGGCTTGCGATGACCGCTCTCAGCGATTCCATCTTGAACCGGAATCTTTTCAGGTACATGTTCAGGGATTTTAAATTCAATATGGGTCTGACCGAACTGTCCGGTTTCGGGACTACAAACATGGTCGAAATTTAACCCCTTCCTTGTTTAAGGAGGGGAACCTTGACCACCACCTGTTGAAGATACAATTTGTGAATTGCAGTTAACACTATTTCCCTCTCGTGGGGAGAAGCCGGCAGGGCCGTCGGTGAGGGGACATCTCCTCAAAGTCCAGCTTGTATCCCTGAGACACAATATCTATCGCCCAGGGATCCAACAGGGAGTGAACCCACTTGTGGCTGAAATTTCGAAGACGTGCCCCCACCGGGCCTAGCTCCGCCTGTGGAGCCCCAGCGACATGCGATGGATTTTGTAGAGGCCGGGGAGGACTTCTGTTCCTGGGAACTAGCTGTGTTGTGCAGCTTCTTTCCTCTGCCCCTGCCTCTGGCAAGAAAGGACGCACCTCGGACTTAGTTTCTTTGTGATCGAAAGGCTGCATTTGATAATGTCGTGCTTTCCTAGGCTGTGCAGAAATATAAGGCAAAAGATCAGAATTACCAGCTATAGCTGTGGAGACCAGGTCCGAGATCCCTTCTCCACACAATCCTCAGCCTTCCACATGCCTCTTAAGTCGGCATCACCTGTCCATTGCATATTCTACAGGACACGTCAAGCAGAAATCGACATAGCGTTGACTCTAGAACCCAGTAGACTAATGTCTCCTTGGGCATGTTATATATATATATATCTCTAAGACGGCATCTTTTATTTATATATATATATATATATATATATATATATATATATATATATATATATATATATATATATATATATATATACACATACATATACATATACATATACATACACATATACATACATACATACATACTAGGGTCTCAATACCTGCTGATAAGGTACCTGTCCACGCTGCTATAGCGCTATAAACCCATGCCGACACAATCGCCGGTCTGAGTAGTGTACCAGAATGTGCACGCTATCTGCAGGATCCCTGAAGATAGCTGTTAAGTCAGCGCTACCTTTTGGGCAAACGTGACAGCCTAGGGGAAGATTCCCATCGTATCCTGGCCCTAGTAGGGAAAGGATACTCCCTGAGAATTCTTTGTGGGAAACTGCAGTCTCTTGTCTGGAGATTCCTGCTCTTTTTCATCATGAGAGGAGGGAAATTTACCTCAGCTTTCTTCCCCTTAAACATGTGTACCCTTGTGTTAGGGACAGATGAGCCATCAGTGATATGCAAAACATTTTTTATTACAATAATCATATATTGAATACTTTCCTGCCATTATGGCTGTAACTTTGCATTATCGTAGTCGACACTGGAGTCAGACTCCGTGTCGATATCAATGTCTATTATTTTGGATAGTGAGCATTGAGAGACTCTGAAGGTCTCTGCGACATAGGGACAGACATGGGTGGATTCCCTGTCTGTTCCCTAATCTTTTGTGCAATAAATTCACCTTAGCACTTAATTACACATATCCAAACAGGTGTCGGCGTTGTCGACGGAGACACCCCTCACACACACACACATTTGCTCCATCTCCTCCTTAGGGGAGCCTTTTACCTCAGACATGTCGACACACACGAACCGACACACCACACATTCAGGGAATGCTCATCTGAAGAAAATTCCCCCACAGGGCCCTTTGGAGAGACAGAGAGAGAGTATGCCAGCACACACCCCAGCGCTATTAACCCAGGAATAACACAGTAACTTAATGTTAACCCAGTAGCTGCTGTTTATATTGATTTTTGCGCCTAATTATGTGCCCCCCCTCTCTTTTTACCCTCTTCTACCGTGTATCTGCAGGGGAGAGGCTGGGGAGCTTCCTCTCAGCGGTGCTGTGGAGAAAAAACATGGCGCTGGTGAGTGCTGAGGAAGAAGCCCCGCCCCCTCGACGGCAGGCTTCTGTCCCGCTTAAATATACATTTTCTTGGCGGGGGCTCATACATATATACAGTGCCCAACTGTATATATGTTCACTTTTGCCAAAAAGAGGTCCAAATGCTGCCCAGGGCGCGCCCCCTGCGCCCTGCACCCTTACAGTGACCGGAGTATGTGAGGTGTGTGGGAGCAATGGCGCACAGCTGCAGTGCTGTGCGTTACCTCAGTGAAGACCGGAGTCTTCTGCCGCCGATTTCGAAGTCTTCTTGCTTCTCATGCTCACCCGGCTTCTGTCTAACGGCTCTGCGAGGGGGACGGCGGCGCGGCTCTGGGATCGGACGACGAGGGTGAGATCCTGTGTACGATCCCTCTGGAGCTAATGGTGTCCAGTAGCCTAAGAAGCAGGACCTATCTTCAGAGAGTAGGGGTGCTGCTCTACCCTCTGTCCCACGATGCAGGGAGTCTGTTGCCAGCAGAGCTCCCTGAAAATAAAAAACCTAACAAAATACTTTCTCACAGCAAGCTCAGGAGAGCTCACTGAAAAGCACCCAGCTCGTCCGGGCACAGATTCAAACTGAGGTCTGGAGGAGGAACATAGAGGGAGGAGCCAGAGCACACCAGAATCTAAATTCTTTCTTAAAGTGCCCATGTCTCCTGCGGAGCCCGTCTATTCCCCATGGTCCTTACGGAGTCCCCAGCATCCACTAGGACGTTAGAGAAATACACAATAAGTATATCCTGTGAAATACCTATATCAAATAACTCTGACGCACCTAGCCCCCCTCAGGGTACAGAATATAGGGATAGCAATCTGAGTGAGATGCACGGAATAGAAATCACGCAGCAGCTATATGCACACACAAATAGTCACATGTACAATGCAGAAATGATGACAAGCAATAAAACTGCACTGGACTAGCAATACTGAGTAATACTAAGTAAAGCTAAACAGATCAATAGATATAACAATGCACAGTAAAGACTGGATGTAGATCACAGGGTACTTGTACTAAATAACCCCGAAGTAATGCACTGTTTCTTAACTAACACTGTCAACAGACATGTAGAATACTCAAGTGTCCTGTAAAATGCACAGCGCTGACATGCAGCGGCTTTACAGAGTAGGCTTTGTCCAAACAGTTCCAGGATCAGCTCAACATGCAGTAATGGCGTCCAAACGCTGGCAGGGAGGGAGAGGGAGATGCAGCTCCAGGGCGGGAACATTTACTCTAAATGGCGCCCTGGGGCTGGGGGTCAGAGCCTTATCCCTTGCTGGACTTCACCAACGGTTACTGTGGGCCATATGTAAACGTTTTTTAGTAAAACTCTGCCCTGGTGGTCTAGTGGGGTCCCTGTACTACCACAGTGTCCACACCGGCCACGCCGGATCGCGAATTCCAGCGGGTCCCGCCTGGGGGACCCTATTACCTCCTCCCTGAGTATGGCCACGCGATCCCGGAGAGCTGCGGCTGGTGTGTGTGTCTGATGTAGAGAACCGGAGCCTCCACTGTAAGTACCCGGCAACCAGGGACACAGGAGTATACAGCGCCGCTGGGGGAGGTGATGGAGCTGCAGCAGGAGATGTCAGAATGACATCTAGCACATATAGTGCCTCTGCTGCAGCCCTTGAAGTCTTCTTTCTTCACTTTAAAAAGCTCTTTTCAGGGCTGCTGCCTGTTAGCTGCCTGCACTGCAGGCACCAACTTACAAACTGAGCTAAGCTCCTGTACACGGAGGTGGGGTTATAGAAGAAGTGGCGCTGAGCATCTTGGGAACAGTCAAAGCTATAGCCTGTTGGTGCCTCGGATCAAGATCCTACTCTACACCCCCGATGTTATTCCCTGTGGAACCCAGTGTACCCCACTGTAGAAATATGGCATATTAGTTGACCCATTAGATTCCTTTAGGATAGAACATGCAGGCTACGCACAATTTCTCTGTGCATAGCCTGCATTTTCTTTTCTTTCTTTTAAATGGTTCTCTTCAATATCATTACAGTAGGCTTAATACTGTATTGCTACTGTACAGAAAATTGAACACAACAGTGATCGCAAAAATGCGCTATAGCATCAAAGGACTCGGTTTGCAAAAAGGAGCGGGTCCCACAGGACGCGCTGTGCTGACCGCCGTGTACAGCAACCTTTGGAATCCTGCAGTGTTCGTGTGAGACACTCCCTCTTCCTCCCTTTCACTGTCGGCCGCCGCCCACCGGTTGGACAAGCCTGCAATAGAAAGATAGGGAGGGTGGAGCGTGGTTGGTACCGCCTCCCATTACACACAGCTAGGCGGCACCGCAGAGAGAGGAGCGACCATAATACAAGTGGATGAATGGGCGCGTGTCGTGCGCTCGGGGCGGGCAGCAGAGGAGACGCAAAATGGAGATAGCTCTGTGCCCGGATAATGAACTAACATGCTGCTACCAGGTTGTGAAGTTTTATAGCAAGAAGATCCCCCGTCTAGATCCTCTGCCATTCCCAGCGCTCTCAAACCCGGTAACATAGAAGACCATCCATGTAGCTTGTGTAGTATCTAGTATCTGTGTGTCTGTATGTATGTGTACATATGAGCGTTTGTATGTACAGTAGGTGTCAGTATACATGTGTATATACGAGTGTGTGTGTGTCAGTGTACACATGAGTGTGTAGGTGGCTGTATGCATGTGTAAACGTGTGTCTTTTTTTTAGTCAGAGTTGTATGGTTTCTTGTTAGCCAAGTACCTAATATCCACAAGAATTGAGATAGAGAGATATATATATATATATATATATATAGATAGATAGATATAAAAACACAAGAGGGTTCTGCACTCTCAAAGTTCCTAGTGGTGGGTGCTCCTGACAGACGAAATGTCCGCAAATGTAGACAAGAATTCCACGTGGTGGAGGGTGCACTCTCACTGTGTATAAAGTCCACACATTTCTATAATAGAAAATTTTTATTGTAGCCTCAAAAGGTTTCGACGTTTCGATCCAAAAACCAGGATCTTTTTCAAGAAGGGCCATACATGAATCATCAAATCCAATCAGAATATAAAGAAGCAGAATAATTAAAAGTATATCTAGAAAAAATAGAACATAAACATGACTGAGCCTCCCAGGTCCCAATATATAACAATATTAGCGACAATGCTTGTATCAACATAAACTACTACATAATACCAGATTTAGAAAAAAGGAACTCATATACCAAAAACATGTGGCAGAGTAGTGAGACTACAAGGAGGAATACAATAACACCCTGTGTTCACCACTGGTCTCAAAATGCATGCAAGGCCCACACCTCCTCACCTCTATCAGCACATTCCAATGGGGCTGTATGTCTGAACTGCTGTGTACCAGGTGTAGAGAATGTCCATATAATCACAGCTCTGCAACCAAACCACTGCTGTAATCAAAGGATATCTCTATTATAGACGTGTATCAGAATCAAATGTATATATCAAACCTTATTACCACATAAATACCTATGGGTCTGGAGAGGTGTGCACAAGACTACACCTGGATAAGGCATTCTCCCACACAGGGTTAACAGCTGCAGGATCTCAAAAAGGATATTCAGCCACTGTGATTACACATATACTCTGCTTAAACAATGTGCATCTGAGGCATAGAAATAAATATCAAAAAAGCCATAATCAACGATCAATAAATACCTATAGGTCCAAGAGAATACACATAGGGCAGCCCCTGGGTTAAGCGTTCTCCCACATCAAATCCATAGCTACAAACAATAAATAAACCCAAATCAAAAGATTATAGGATTATACAAACATCAAGCTTAATCAGTGGGACAAACCCAATATAGTTACTCACAGAATCATGTGGAACACTGCACAAACCAGGGCTGCATGCACCAACTGGATCTAAGCAGGGGATTTAATTTTAAATACCCCTTGACCCGGAAGTATCAAGGGTGTGAGGGGTCAACTCCAATAGTCACCTGAATAATTATCCAAACCTTTATTCCACTTCATTAACCATTTACCACCAGCACAAAAGGCCAAATAAGCAATCAGTATGACTGTGTATGCATTAATAGTCACAGTACAACAGAGGGAATACACAAAATAGCGCTTCATGCGCCGGGGGACCGGAAACAGGAAGTGTCATGCGTTCCAACCGCCAAGCCTGGTGGAACGCATGCTGCAAATACCTTAGCGGACACACAGCGCATGACACTTGCAAGGGGACAAAGTCCCCGCATCACGAGCACAGTCCCCTTGCCACCAAATAGACACATCTGCATTAACCCCACGGGCCGGAGGGACCGAATCGGTCCATACACGCCAGGGGCCAGAAACAGGAAGTCCTGTGCGTTCTAGCGGCCGAAGCCGGTGGAACGCACGCTGCCAACATAAATAGGGGATAAAAAAACGATCTAATATATTTAGAGACAAAGTGATGTTTTATATCAAAAGAGGAGATCATCCCTCAAGAAATATATATATATATATATATATATATATATATATATATATATACACACACACAGGCAAAAAAATCAGGATCACATGGCCCCTTACCTGTAGTTCAACTTTCGTTATCTATGTTTTAATCTGCCCATGTAGCCTGTATTATGTAGGTAAGACCCAGTGTCATTTTAAGGAAAGGATGGCCCAACATAGATCAGCAATCCGGGCTGCCCTGAACACTGGTAAAAGTGACCAACCGGTTGCACGACACTTCGTGCAGACAAAACACAGTTTGGCATCGGTTAGGTACAAAATAGTCGACCAAATCCAGGAAACATCTAGAGGAGGAGATCGAGCAACTAGATTATTACAACTAGAGGCTAGATGGATATATAAACTAGATACCATCTACCCCAGAGGCCTAAATGAACAGTTAAACTTACAGTGTTTTCTGTAAGTTTACTAAAGGAACAGGGGCCTGTGTACTCATCGCCTCCACTATGCATATAACAACGGTCTAAGAACGATCCCCAATTTAAGTTGCATTTATCACTTGGGCATATTTATTCATTGAGACCGTAATTTCATGACCCAGTAGTTGGGTAACGCCATCTATAAAGACAGGATCTTGAGATAAATTCACAGATACACGGCCTTTTTAAAATAAATTATAATAATTTACAAGATTGGTTTACATTATCAGTAAGATCCCATAACACAATAGGCGAGAGTTGATGTATGTTATGCATTTCGTACACTGTTCACCATGTTTGTAATTGTTGTATATTTTTAATCTGTATGTGAAATTCCAACACATGATTTTTAGATTCACTAAGTATGTCCATCACACTATATTTATTAGTGTGTCTTAAACACTTGAGTTTTTATATCACTGGGCAACAGAGGTTTGTTGTTTGCTGTTTTATACATTTATATTTGTTTGTTGTTGCCAGGTGACGGAGCACGGCGTATTGCTGTGGTTAGGTGCCGTCTCCATGGCAACCTGCTCCCTGCTGTCCACAGCCGCGTCAGAAGCGGGTCCGTGTTGCGGGATGACGTGACTTCCGGCAGACGGGCGCCACACGTGACCGGAAGCGCGAACTCCAGGTGCCGGACAACGCGGACGAGGCGGGGGATGACGGGGTCCAGGCTGGTAAGGTATTTAAGTTGTTTTGTTTGGTTTATTCACTTGTTTGCTGTGTCCTGAAGAAGGGGGTTCGACCCCCGAAACGTCGATATTAAACACACATGGCTTATATATACACATATATATATATATATATATATAGTTCCTCAAAAATCAACTGTTGAACAACATATAAAAAAGGGTCAAAAATTGTTATAGGGGACCCAGGAGGAGGCAGCACCAATAACAATACAAAAACATTAACAAAAAAACATACATAAAACGGTTACAATTAAAAAGACAAGCTGGCTATATAGTGAACAAACCTACACAGCAAGTATATCGGTATCTATACATTATATACCGACACCAATCGAGGGGTTCATTAGACATGTGTTGAAGATATACCATTGATGAACTGGTCAGAGACTTATAGACAAACACTTAATGGATTATATTCATTGAGCTCCCCCTGGGGGCTACTGTGTCCAATTCATTGATCCAATAACATTCCCTCCGTTTAAGCTGCCCCACTCGATCGCCTCCAGTCGACAGAGGTGGACAGAGGTGGAACCCAATCGATCAACATACACTTTAGACTTGCTACTTGGTGCTTAGCCTCTAGAAAGTGTGTAGGTGGCTGTATGCATGTGTAAATGAGTGTCTTTTTTTTAGTCAGAGTTGTATGGTTTCTTGTTAGCCAAGTACCTAATATCCACAAGAATTGACAATATATAAATATATATATATATATATATATATATATATATATTTTATTTGTCACAACTTCCACTTTTGCATCTCATTAATTTCCTCTGTCCTGATCCATGTTGGGATTTCTGCAAAACCTGTGTGAGCGTGTTTTTTTTTTTATTCTCTACACTAAGGGGTCTATTCATGTAGAAAGTCTAAACTGAACTGTTACTTATCACTATACATCGCATCAGTTTGATGCAATATATAGCTTAGATAAGTAGCAATTCATGTATACTCACCTCTCCAATGATGCGCTGTGTATCCGGGGGTCCTGTGATGCAGTCTTCTCCAGTACTCATCTCATCGTAGCCGGCGTCAGCACGGGTGGCAAGCGCCGTATCCGCACCGAAGTTCAGATTGCGCCATCCTGAGATGGTGAACTGAACTCCATGGAGAAGCGTAAAGCAGAGCTTTCAGTTCCTTCATGAATCGTGCGCACCATGCAAACGTACGTAGCGGGGGTGCCGCTGGAGAAGACATGGACTTCGTGCTATTCACGTAGCAGGTTACCATGAAGCAAAGAAAAGTCCTGCTTAATGCGATGTAGCGCCTGATGTCACATGTGTGCAGGCATTTAAGATGTCATTCTCTAGCAAGTGTACGGGCGGGTCTGCGTACTGCACATACACACAGCCAGATGTGCAGATATATCTGCACATACTGTATATTGAGCATTGTTCTGTGTTGCATGGCCAATGCGACATGTCTATGAATGACGTCCCTTCTACATACATTCAGGGGATACTTAATATTTACTATTACCCCCTGATGTTTTCGGGGAACTAGCCGCAAATATTTTTTGATAAATGGGACCCTAAGTGGGGTAAATAGATATTTATGTCAAATCAGTGTGTAGCTGGGGGAATGAAAGGTACTGATGCAGATGATGAATGATGGTTTTGGTTGTGCCTGTACTGTGGGATTTCAGTAGATTGGTTTGTTGTCTGTTCTCTGGGAGGCGAGTGTGTATTTTGCATTTACGGATTGAGGGCCTAATTCAGACCTGATCGTAGCAGCAAATTTGTTAGCAGATGGGAAAAATAAGAATTTACTTACCGATAATTCTATTTCTCGGAGTCCGTAGTGGATGCTGGGGTTCCTGAAAGGACCATGGGGAATAGCGGCTCCGCAGGAGACAGGGCACAAAAAGTAAAGCTTTACGATCAGGTGGTGTGTACTGGCTCCTCCCCCTATGACCCTCCTCCAAGCCTCAGTTAGGTACTGTGCCCGGACGAGCGTACACAATAAGGAAGGATTTATGAATCCCGGGTAAGACTCATACCAGCCACACCAATCACACCGTACAACCTGTGATCTAAACCCAGTTAACAGTATGATAACAGCGGAGCCTCTGAAAAGATGGCTCACAACAATAATAACCCGATTTTTGTAACTATGTACAAGTAATGCAGATAATCCGCACTTGGGATGGGCGCCCAGCATCCACTACGGACTCCGAGAAATAGAATTATCGGTAAGTAAATTCTTATTTTCTCTATCGTCCTAGTGGATGCTGGGGTTCCTGAAAGGACCATGGGGATTATACCAAAGCTCCCAAACGGGCGGGAGAGTGCGGATGACTCTGCAGCACCGAATGAGAGAACTCCAGGTCCTCCTTAGCCAGGGTATCAAATTTGTAGAATTTTACAAACGTGTTCTCCCCCGACCACGTAGCCGCTCGGCAGAGTTGTAATGCCGAGACCCCTCGGGCAGCCGCCCAAGAAGAACCCACCTTCCTTGTGGAGTGGGCTTTTACCGATTTTGGCTGTGGCAGGCCTGCCACAGAATGTGCAAGGTGAATCGTACTACAAATCCAGCGAGCAATAGTCTGCTTAGACGCAGGAGCGCCCAACTTGTTGGGAGCATATAGTATAAACAGCGAGTCAGATTTCCTGACTCCAGCTGTCCTTGAAATGTATATTTTTAAAGCTCTGACAACGTCCAACAACTTGGAGTCCTCCAAGTCGCTTGTAGCCGCAGGCACTACAATAGGTTGGTTCAGATGAAATGCTGACACCACCTTAGGGAGAAAATGCGGACGAGTCCGCAGTTCTGCCCTGTCCGAATGGAAAATCAGATATGGGCTTTTGTAAGATAAAGCTGCCAGTTCTGACACTCTCCTGGCCGAAGCCAGGGCTAGTAGCATGGTCACTTTCCATGTGAGATATTTCAAATCCACAGTTTTTAGTGGTTCAAACCAATGAGATTTGAGAAAGTCCAAAACAACATTGAGATCCCACGGTGCCACTGGAGGCACCACAGGGGGCTGTATATGCAGCACTCCCTTAACAAAAGTCTGGACTTCAGGAACTGAAGCCAATTCTTTTTTTGGAAGAAAATCGACAGGGCCGAAATTTGAACCTTAATAGATCCCAATTTGAGACCCATAGACAATCCTGATTGCAGGAAATGTAGGAATCGACCCAGTTGAAATTCCTCCGTCGGAGCACTCCGATCCTCGCACCACGCAACATATTTTCGCCAAATGCGGCGATAATGTTGCGCGGTTACTTCCTTCCTTGCTTTAATCAAAGTAGGAATGACTTCTTCCGGCATGCCTTTTTCCTTTAGGATCCGGCGTTCAACCGCCATGCCGTCAAACGCAGCCGCGGTAAGTCTTGAAACAGACAGGGACCCTGCTGAAGCAAGTCCCTTCTCAGAGGTAGAGGCCACGGATCTTCCGTGATCATCTCTTGAAGTTCCGGGTACCAAGTCCTTCTTGGCCAATCCGGAACCACTAGTATCGTTCTTACGCCTCTTTGCCGTATAATTCTCAATACTTTTGGTATGAGAGGCAGAGGAGGAAACACATACACCGACTGGTACACCCAAGGCGTTACCAGCGCGTCCACAGCTATTGCCTGCGGATCTCTTGACCTGGCGCAATACCTGTCCAGTTTTTTGTTGAGGCGAGACGCCATCATGTCCACCATTGGTCTTTCCCAACGGGTTACCAGCATGTGGAAAACTTCTGGATGAAGTCCCCACTCTCCCGGGTGAAGGTCGTGTCTGCTGAGGAAGTCTGCTTCCCAGTTGTCCACTCCCGGGATGAACACTGCTGACAGTGCTATCACGATTCTCTGCCCAGCGAAGAATCCTTGCAGCTTCTGCCATTGCACTCCTGCTTCTTGTGCCGCCCTGTCTGTTCACATGGGCGACTGCCGTGATGTTGTCCGACTGGATCAACACCGGTTTTCCTTGAAGCAGAGGTTCTGCCTGGCTTAGAGCATTGTAGATTGCTCTTAGTTCCAGAATGTTTATGTGAAGAGACGTTTCCAGGCTCGACCACACGCCCTGGAAGTTTCTTCCTTGTGTGACTGCTCCCCAGCCTCTCAGGCTGGCGTCCGTGGTCACCAGGATCCAATCCTGTATGCCGAATCTGCGGCCCTCCAATAGATGAGCACTCTGCAACCACCACAGAAGAGATACCCTTGTCCTTGGAGACAGGGTTATCCGCTGGTGCATCTGAAGATGCGACCCTGACCATTTGTCCAACAGATCCCTCTGGAAAATTCTTGCGTGGAATCTGCCGAATGGAATTGCTTCGTAAGAAGCCACCATTTTTCCCAGGACTCTTGTGCATTGATGTACAGACACCTTTCCTGGTTTTAGGAGGTTCCTGACAAGCTCGGATAACTCCTTGGCTTTTTCCTCCGGGAGAAAAACCTTTTTTTGAACCGTGTCCAGAATCATCCCTAGGAACAGCAGACGTGTTGTCGGAATTAACTGGGATTTTGGAATATTCAGAATCCACCCGTGCTGTTTTAGCACTTCTTGAGACAGTGCTAATCCCATCTCTAGCTGTTCTCTGGACCTTGCCCTTATTAGGAGATCGTCCAAGTATGGGATAATTAATACGCCTTTTCTTCGAAGAAGAATCATCATCTCGGCCATTACCTTGGTAAAGACCCGAGGTGCCGTGGACAATCCGAACGGCAGCGTCTGAAACTGATAGTGACAGTTCTGTACGACGAACCTGAGGTACCCCTGGTGTGAGGGGTAAATTGGAACGTGGAGATACGCATCCTTGATGTCCAAGGATACCATAAAGTCCCCTTCTTCCAGGTTCGCTATCACTGCTCTGAGTGACTCCATCTTGAACTTGAACTTCTTTATGTACAGGTTCAAGGATTTCAGATTTAGAATAGGTCTTACCGAGCCATCCGGCTTCGGTACCACAAATAGAGTGGAATAATACCCCTTTCCTTGTTGTAAAAGGGGTACCTTGACTATCACCTGCTGAGAGTACAGCTTGTGAATGGCTTCCAAGACCGTCACCCCTGTCGGAGGGGGACGTTGGTAAAGCAGACTTCAGGAAACGGCGAGGTGGATCCGTCTCTAGTTCCAACCTGTACCCCTGAGATATTATCTGCAGGATCCAGGGATCTACCTGCGAGTGAGCCCACTGCGCGCTGAAATTCTTGAGACGACCCCCCACCGCCCCCGAGTCCGCTTGAGAAGCCCCAGCGTCATGCTGAGGCTTTTGTAGAAGCGGGGGAGGGCTTCTGTTCCTGGGAAGGAGCTGCCTGTTGCTGTCTCTTCCCCCTTCCTCTGCCTCGTGGCAGATATGAATATCCCTTTGCTCTCTTGTTTTTAAAGGAACGAAAGGGCTGCGGTTGAAAAGTCGGTGTCTTTTTCTGTTGGGGAGTGACTTGAGGTAAAAAGGTGGATTTCCCGGCTGTAGCCGTGGCCACCAAATCCGATAGACCGACACCAAATAACTCCTCCCCTTTATACGGCAAAACTTCCATATGCCGTTTTGAGTCCGCATCGCCTGACCACTGTCGCGTCCATAAACTTCTTCTGGCCGAAATGGACATAGCACTTACCCGTGATGCCAGTGTGCAGATATCCCTCTGTGCATCACGCATATAAAGAAATGCATCCTTTATTTGCTCTAAAGACAGTAAAACATTGTCCCTATCCAGGGTATCAATATTTTCAATCAGGGACTCTGACCAAGCTACCCCAGCACTGCACATCCAGGCTGTCGCTATAGCTGGTCGTAGTATAACACCTGTATGTGTGTATATACTTTTTTGGATATTTTCCATCCTCCTATCTGCTGGATCTTTAAGTGCGGCCGTCTCAGGAGAGGGTAACGCCACTTGTTTTGATAAGCGTGTGAGCGCCTTGTCCACCCTTCGGGGGCAACCCACGCTTCATCACACACCTCATTTAATTCATCTGATTCAGGAAAAACTATAGGTAGTTTTTTCACACCCCACATGATACCCTGTTTTGTGGTACCTGTAGTATTAGCAATATGTAACGCCTCCTTCATTGCCAAAATCATATAACGTGTGGCCCTACTAGAAAATACGGTTGATTCGTCACCGTCGCCACTGGAATCAGTGCCTGTGTCTGGGTCTGTGTCGACCGACTGAGGCAAAGGGCGTTTTACAGCCCCTGACGGTGTTTGAGGCGCCTGGACAGGCACTAATTGATTGTCCGGCCGTCTCATGTCGTCAAACGACTGCTTTAGCGTGTTGACACTATCCCGTAATTCCATAAATAAAGGCATCCATTCTGGTGTCGACCCCCTAGGAGGTGACATCCCCATATTTGGCAATTGCTCCGCCTCCACACCAATATCGTCCTCATACATGTCGACACACACGTACCGACACACAGCAGACCCACAGGGAATGCTCTTAACGAAGACAGGACCCCACTAGCCCTTTGGGGAGACAGAGGGAGAGTTTGCCAGCACACACCAAAAGCGCTATATATGACAGGGATAGCCTTATAATAAGTGCTCCCTGTATAGCTGCTTTAATAATATAGTTTTGCCACAATTTTGCCCCCCCTCTCTTGTTTTACCCTGTTTCTGTAGTGCAGTGCAGGGGAGAGCCTGGGAGCCTTCCTGACCAGCGGAGCTGTGTGAGGAAAATGGCGCTGTGTGCTGAGGAGATAGGCCCCGCCCCTTTTTCGGCGGACTCGTCTCCCGCTCTTTAGTGGATTCTGGCAGGGGTTAAATATCTCCATATAGCCCCCGGAGGCTATATGTGAGGTATTTTTAGCCAAAAAAGGTTTTCATTTGCCTCCCAGGGCGCCCCCCTCCCAGCGCCCTGCACCCTCAGTGACTGCCGTGTGAAGTGTGCTGAGAGGAAAATGGCGCACAGCTGCAGTGCTGTGCGCTACCTTAAGAAGACTGAGGAGTCTTCTGCCGCCGATTCTGGACCTCTTCTCGTTTCAGCATCTGCAAGGGGGCCGGCGGCGAGGCTCCGGTGACCATCCAGGCTGTACCTGTGATCGTCCCTCTGGAGCTAATGTCCAGTAGCCAAGAAGCCAATCCATCCTGCACGCAGGTGAGTTCACTTCTTCTCCCCTAAGTCCCTCGTTGCAGTGATCCTGTTGCCAGCAGGACTCACTGTAAAATAAAAAACCTAAGCTAAACTTTTCTAAGCAGCTCTTTAGGAGAGCCACCTAGATTGCACCCTTCTCGGCCGGGCACAAAAATCTAACTGAGGCTTGGAGGAGGGTCATAGGGGGAGGAGCCAGTACACACCACCTGATCGTAAAGCTTTACTTTTTGTGCCCTGTCTCCTGCGGAGCCGCTATTCCCCATGGTCCTTTCAGGAACCCCAGCATCCACTAGGACGATAGAGAAAAACATGTGCACTGCAGGTGTGGCAGATATAACATGTGCAGAAAGAGTTAGATTTGGGTGGGTTATTTTGTTTCTGTGCAGGGTAAATACGGACTGCTTTATTTTTACACTGCAAAGTAGATCTCAGATTGAACACACCCTACCCAAATCTAACTCTCTCTGCACATTATATCTGACCCCCCCCCCCCCCCTTTGCAATGAACATGGTTTTGCCCATCTGTTAACAAATTTGCTGCTACGATCAGGTCTGAATTAGGCCGATGTGTGTGATGTGACTGCTGTATGGCAGAGGAGTGTGCGTTCTGTGGCAAAGGAGTGTGCATTGTGTCTGACTTTTCACACACACACACAAAACGTAGGATTATGAAGGCGTTAATCATTTAAGGAGCATATTGAGTGAACTGATGCTATAGTGGCATCAGATAGGCATTTAAGGGCATTTGGGGAGGCACAAGGGGAGCGCAAAAGCATAAACTGCAATGGGACCCAGAAACAGTGAAGTGGTACCCCAATTTTTTATGGGACCCACATTTTTTCACTCAGCGCGTTCACTGACACAGGGCTGAATTAGCAGCAAAATTGTGATAATTTACAGCGATTACTCCTTTTTTGCAACACAAACTGGATTTTTACAGGTATGTGCTCTTCTCCAATTCACCTATTCAATTTCAAAATCGCAAAAAAACTCATTTCCGTTAAAATAGTCATGCCAGAAGTGAAAAGTGAAAGGGAAAATCTGCGTGTACCCCGCAAAAAAGCTAAAATAATGGTGCATACACACGATGCAATACTGGCTAATGGCTGATATAGACTAGAAACTGGCCAGAGGTATGAACCTCCGATCTAGTCCGTATCGATCCTGCCTGCACACGCTATATTTCTTTGCGATGCCGATCCCATGGTACCGCGCATTAGAAAAGCAAAAGCATACACATGGTGCGATTTGTGCTTACTTTTCTTACGATTATGACCTTACAGTCAAAATCGTAAGAACAAACCGCACCTTCACATAGTATAATAGTATGGAAGTATATTATTGGTCATAATAAAAAGTATCTGAGGTAATTAAATTGGGTCAAATGTGAAAAAATGATAGAAAGCAATGTTCTTCAGCAAAATAAGTGCTCAAATGTAATTTGGGGGTACATAAAAATGTGTATAAGTATTTATTGGGGCAATTGTAGGGGAAACAGACTGATTACTCCCACCTGCAAGTATAAAACACTTGTCCCACTCATAATCCCAATTTCCATCATTTTGCACTTTTCCACCCTACCAATGACAGGACATTATTGGCCAATTAAAAACTAACTAAAAAAGTGCCTAATTAGTAATTCAGGGAAGGGGAGGGGGGGGGTCCCAGAAATTCTGAACTAAATCCCAACATTTTTAACTTAAAATAGGGATTTTCCCAAGTTTATCACCTGCTCAGAGGTGGTTAACTGAAGTTTGCGGTAAAATTACTGCAAATCAGTTTTAGTGGACAAGATTTTTATTGCGCAAACTTATTTTCGCAGATAACTGAATTAGCCCCACAATTGGAATATACAAGTATAACAAGTAGCTATATAAAGTATATAACAAGTAGATAATTAGTAGAAATATCAAATAGGATTTTAATACTTACCGGTAAATCCTTTTCTCTTCGTCCGTAGAGGATGCTGTTGACTCCAAAAGGACCATGGGGTATAGACGGGATCCGCAGGAGACATGGGCACTTTAAGACTTTAAATGGGCGTGAAATGGCTCCTACCTCTATGTCCCTCCTCCAGACCTCAGTTATAGGAACTGTGCCCAGAGGAGACGGACATTTCGAGGAAAAGGATTTTGTTAAACTAAGGGTGAAATACATACCAGCTCACACCACAACACACCGTACAACATGGCATTTCATTAAAACCAGTTAACAGCGTGAACCAACGAGATCAGCAACAGGCTGACCCTTACCAAAATACAACCTTTGTGTAACATAAGCAATAACTATATACAATTACTGCAGATAGAGTCCGTACTGGGACGGGCGCCCAGCATCCTCTACGGACTAAGAGAAAAAGATTTACCGGTAGGTATAAAAAAGCCTATTTTCTCATACGTCCTAGAGGATGTTGGGGACTCCAAAAGGACCATGGGGTTTACACCAAAGCTCCAAACCGGGCGGGAGAGTGCGGATGACCCTGCAGCACCGATTGAGCAAACAGGAGGTCCTCATCAGCCAGGGTATCAAACTTGTAGAACTTTGCAAAAGTGTTTGACCCCGACCAAGAAGCTGCTCGGCAAAGCTGTAAAGCCGAGACACCTCGGGCAGCCGCCCAAGACGAGCCCACCTTCCTAGTGGAATGGGCTTTCACCGATTTCGGTAACGGCAAACCAGCCGTAGAATGAGCCTGCTGAATCGTATTACAGATCCAGCGTGCAATAGTCTGCTAAGAAGCAGGAGCGCCAACCTTGTTAGGAGCGCTGTCTTCCTAAACCGAGCCGTTCTGGCTACATAAATTTTCAAAGCTCTGACCATATCAAGAGACTTGGAATCAGCCAAGGCTTCAGTAGCCACAGGTACCACAATAGGTTGGTTCATGTGAAACGAAGAAACCACCTTTGGTAGAAATTGTTGACGAGTTCTCTGCTCTATCCTCATGGAAAATCAGATAGGGGCTTTTGTGAGACAAAGCCGCCAATTCGGACACCCGCCTTGCGGACGCCAAGGCCAACAGCATGACCACCTTCCAAGTGAGAAATTTCAACTCTACCTTTTCCAAAGGTTCAAACCAATGTGACATAAGGAACTGTAACACCACATTAAGGTCCCACGGTGCTACAGGGGGCACAAACGGAGGTTGGATGTGTAGCACGCCTTTCACGAAAGTCTGCACTTCTGGAAGTGAGGCTAATTCCCTTTGAAAGAAAATAGATAAGGCAGACACCTGCACTTTAATGGAGCCTAACTTCAGGCCCGCATCCACACCTGCTTGCAAAAAGTGGAGAAACCGCCCCAGCTGAAATTCTTCTGTAGGAGTCTTCTTGGATTCACACAAAGACACATATTTTCTCCAAATAATGCTACGCCATTACCTCCTTTCTAGCTTTGAGTAGAGTGGGGATGACTTCCCCCGGGAATACCCTTCCTAGCTAGGATTTGGCGTTCAACCGCCATGCCGTCAAACGCAACCGCGGTAAGTCCTGGAACACACACGGCCCTTGCTGTAACAGATCATCTCTGAGAGGAAGAGGCCGGGGATTTCCTGTGAGTAATTCCCGAAGATCCGGAAACCAGGCCCTACGTGGCCAATCTGGAACAACGAGTATCGTCCGAACCATTGTTCTTCTTATGATCCTTAATACCTTTGGGATGAGTGGAAGCGGAGGGAACACGTAGACCGACTGAAACACCCACGGTGTCACCAGTGCGTCCACTGCTATTGCTTGAGGGTCCCTCGACCTGGAACAATATGTCCGAAGCTTCTTGTTGAGGCGAGACGCCATCATGTCTATTTGAGTTAGTCCCCAACGACTTGTCACTTCTGCAACGACCTCTTGATGAAGACCCCACTCTCCTGGATGGAGATCGTGTCTGCTGAGGAAGTCTGCTTCCCAGTTGTCTACTCCTGGAATGAAGACCGCTGACAGAGCGCTTGCATGTTTTTCTGCCCAGCGAAGAATCTTGGTGGCCTCCGCCATCGCCGCTCTGCTCTTCGTTCCGCCCTGGCGGTTTACGTGCGCCACGGCTGTGATGTTGTCAGACTGAATCAGGACGGGCAAGTCGCAAAGAAGATGTTCCGCCTGCCGCAGGCCGTTGTAGATGGCCCTTAACTCCAGCACGTTTATGTGCAGACAAGCTTCCTGGCTTGACCATTTTCCCTGGAAATTTTGTCCCTGTGTGACTGCTCCCCAACCTCGGAAACTCGTGTCCGTGGTCACCAGAATCCAATCTTGGATTCCGAACCTGCGACCCTCTAGAAAGTGAGAACTTTGGAGCCACCACAGGAGAGAAACCCTGGTCCTAGGGGACAGGCTTATCTTCCGGTGCATCTGCAGATGGGACCCGGACCACTTGTCCAGCAGGTCCCACTGAAACGTTCTTGCATGGAACCTGCCAAACGGAATGGCCTCGTAGGCCACCACCATTTTTCCCAGCACTCGAGTGCAGTGATGAATCGACAATCTTGGCGGTTTCAGAAGTTCATTGACCCTGTTCTGGATTTCCTGAGCTTTTTCCAACGGGAGAAAGATCCTCTGCAGGTCAGTGTCCAGAATCATGCCCAAAAACGATAGCCGAGTTGTCGGAATCAACTGCGACTTTTGTAAAATTTAGGAGCCAGCCATGCTGTTGCAGCACCTGTAGGGAGAGCGCAATGCTTTTCAGTAACTGCTCCTGTGATCTCGCCTTTATCAGGAGATCGTCCAAGTACAGGATAATTGTGACCCCTTGCTTGCATTTCCACCATTACCTTGGTGAAAATCCTCGGGGCCGTGGAAAGACTAAACGGCAACGTCTGAAATTGGTAGTGACAATCCTTAACAGCGAACCTCAGGTACGCCTAATGAGGAGGATATATGGGGACATGTAGGTACGCATCCTTTATGTCGACCGACACCATAAAATCCCCCCCTTCCAGACTGGAGATCACTGCTCAGAGATTCCACCTTGAATTTGATTTTTTTTAAATAAAGGTTGAGGGATTTCAAGTTCAGAATCGGCCTGACCGAGCCATCTGGCTTCGGGACTACAAACAGGGTTGAATAAAACCCGTCTCCCCGTTGTGACGGGGGTACCGTGACAATGACTTGCTGTTGACACAGCTTTTGTATTGCAGCACATACTACCTCTCTCTCTGGAAGAGAAACTGATAAGGCCGATTTGAAAAATCGGTGCGGAGGCACGTCTTGGAATTCCAGCTTGTTTCCTTGGGTCACAATATCCAGCACCCAAGGATCTAGGTCCGAGCGAACCCAGACCTGACTGAAGTTGAAGACGTGCCCCCACCGGTGCAGACTCCCGCAGCGGAGCCAAAACGTCATGCGGTGGACTTGGTTCAAGCCGGGGAGGACTTCTGTTCCTGGGAGCTTGCCCCAGCCGGGGAACTTTTACCTCTTCCCTTACCTCTGGCCGCGAGGAAGGAAGAACCACGTCCTTTCCTGAACTTATGCGACCGAAAGGACTGCATCTGGTATTGAGGTGATTTCTTTTGCTGTGGAGGGACAAAAGGCAAAAAGGAAGACTTACCCGTGGTAGCTGTGGAAACCAGGTCCGCGAGGCCCTCATCAAACAAAACTTCACCTTTGTAGGGCAGAGCCTCCATAGCCTTCTTAGAGTCAGCATCACCATTCCATTGATGAGTCCACAACGCCCTCCTAGCCGAGACTACCATGGCATTGGCCCTTGATCCCAAGATGCCAATATCCCTCGCAGCCTGCCTTAGATAAACCGCTGCGTCCCTGATGTGACCCAGGGTCAAAACTACGCTGTCCCTATCCAGGGTGTCTATGTCAGATAACAAGTTATCTGCCCACTTTCCAATAGCGCTACTCACCCATGCCGATGCCACGGCCGGCCTGAGTAGCGTATCGGTAGTAACAAATAGATTTTAAGGTAGTTTCCGGTTTACGATCCGCAGGATCCTTAAGGGCTGCCGTGTCAGGGGACGGTAGCGCCACCTTCTTGGACAAACGCGCCAGGGCTTTGTCCCTGTGGGTGATGATTCCCACCGTAATCTATCCGGCGAGGGGAAAGGATATGCCATAGCAATTCTCCTGGGAATCTGCAGTCTCTTGTCAGAAGACTCCCAAGCCTTTTCAAAAAGAGCGTTCAATTCATGAGAGGGAGGAAGCATTACCTCAGGTTTCTTTCCCTTAAACATACAGACCCTTGTGTCAGGGACAGTGGGGTCTTCTGTGATATGCAACACATCTTTAATAGCCACAATCATGTACTGAATACTCTTAACCACTTTAGGATGTAACTTGGCATCATTATATTCGACGCTGGAGTCGGAATCCGTGTCGGTGTCTGTGTCTGCTACCTGGGTAAATGGACGTTTCTGAGACCCTGAGGGGGCCTGAGACTGATAAAACATCACCCATGGATTGTCTCCATGCTTGGTTCTGAGACTCAGAATTGTCTAACCTCTTATGCAATAAAGCCACACTTGCATTTAAAACTTTCCACATATCTACCCAATCAGAAGTCGGCAGTGCCGACGGAGTCACTGCCACATTCTGTTCAGCTCCCTCACCAGCATCCTCCTGGGAAAAGCATTCAATTTCAGACATGTCGACACACACGTACTGACACCCCCAAACACACTGGGCTATAGGGGACAGACCCACAGTAAGGTCCTTCAGAGAGACAGAAAGGGAGTTTGCCAGCTCACACCCAGCGCCCCCCGGTCTGAAGGAATTAACCAATGCCCCAGACCTGTAAGCGCTTTTTATATATAGTAATCAACACCAAATTGCCGTACCCCACCCTCGTTTTGTGCACCCTGTTACTTGTGGTAGCAGTGAAGGGCCAGGAGCAGCGTCTCCGCAGCTGTGCTGTGGAGAAAATGGCGCTGTGTGAGCTGAGGAGGAAGCCCACCCCCTATATGGCGCGCTTCGGTCCCACGTTTTTTTATACTGGCGGGGGTCCCTATACATTGCCTAGGCAATGTATATACATATAGCCAGGTTAAATATGAGGCTTTATTGCTGCCCAGGGCACCCCCCCTGCGCCCTGCACCCATGTAGTGCCACTTGTGTAAGGGAGCAATGGCGCGCAGCGCGACCGCTGCGCGGTACCTCCGGAAGATCTGAAGTCTTCTACCGCCTTTGAAGTCTTCTTTGCTTTCTTTACTCACCCGGCTTCTCTCTTCAAGCTCTGTGAGGGGGACGGCGGCGCGACTCCGGGAACGAACAGCTAGGCTCACCAAGTGATCAGAACCTCTGGAGCTAATGGTGTCCAGTAGCCTAAGAAGCAGAGCCTTTGAACTCACAGAAGTAGGTCTGCTTCTCTCCCCTCAGTCCCACGAAGCAGGGAGCCTGTTGCCAGCAGTGCTCCCTGAAAATAAAAAACCTAACAAAAGTCTTTTCTAGAGAAACTCTGTAGAGCTCCCCTAGTGTGTAACCAGTCTGAGGTCTGGAGGAGGGGCATAGAGGGAGGAGCCAGTTCACGCCCATTAAAAGTCTTAAAGTGCCCATGTCTCCTGCGGATCCAGTCTATACCCCATGGTCCTTTTGGAATCCCCAGCATCCTCTAGGACGTATGAGAAAGTTAGATTATAGGTTACTTTTTGGAAGCCATATACAAGGGGTTATTCAGAGCTGTTAGCAAACCAAAAAATAAGAATTTACTTACCGATAATTCTATTTCTCGTAGTCCGTAGTGGATGCTGGGGACTCCGTAAGGACCATGGGGAATAGCGGCTCCGCAGGAGACTGGGCACAAAAGTAAAGCTTTAGAACTACCTGGTGTGCACTGGCTCCTCCCCCTATGACCCTCCTCCAAGCCTCAGTTAGGATACTGTGCCCGGACGAGCGTACACAATAAGGAAGGATTTTGAATCCCGGGTAAGACTCATACCAGCCACACCAATCACACCATATAACTTGTGATCTAAACCCAGTTAACAGCATGATAACAGAGGAGCCTCTAGAAAAGATGGCTCACTACAGCAATAACCCGATTTTTTGGTAACAATAACTATGTACCAGTATTGCAGACAATCCGCACTTGGGATGGGCGCCCAGCATCCACTACGGACTACGAGAAATAGAATTATCGGTAAGTAAATTCTTATTTTCTCTGACGTCCTAGTGGATGCTGGGGACTCCGTAAGGACCATGGGGATTATACCAAAGCTCCCAAACGGGCGGGAGAGTGCGGATGACTCTGAAGCACCAAATGAGAGAACTCCAGGTCCTCCTCAGCCAGGGTATCAAATTTGTAGAAATTTACAAACGTATTTGCTCCTGACCAAGTAGCTGCTCGGCAAAGTTGTAAAGCCGAGACCCCTCGGGCAGCCGCCCAAGATGAGCCCACCTTCCTTGTGGAATGGGCTTTTATTTATTTATTATTTATTTATTAACAGTTTCTTATATAGCGCAGCATATTCCGTTGCGCTTTACAATTAGGACAACAGTAATAGAACAAAACTGGGTAAAAACAGACAGACATAGAGGTAGGAAGGCCCTGCTCGCAAGCTTACAATCTATAGGGAAATAGGCATAGATACACAAGGATATATGCTACCTATTGCATAATGGTCCACCAGATTGCTAGGTTCTTAATGGGTTGTATGATGATACCCCACAAAGTTATCCAAGTGTCAGGAGGGTGTGAGACTAAAGAAAGACAAGATATGTGATGTTATGAATACTCTACAGAGGATGTAATTAGATAGGGAAGCACTGAAGGTTATGTGGGTGGGTCTGGAATTTGATAGGCTTGTCTGAAGAGGTGAGTTTTCAGGGAACATTTAAAGGTTTGGAGACTAGAGGCGAGTCTTACTGTGCGTGGGAGGGCATTCCACAGAGTGGGTGAAGCCCGGATAAAGTCCTGTAATTTTGAGTGTGAACAAGTAATGCGTGTGGATGAGAGACGTAGATCTTGTGCAGAGCGGAGAGGTCGGGTAGGGAGATATTTTGAGATGAGTGAAGAGATGTATGTTGGTGCAGTTTGGTTAATAGCCTTGTATGTGAGTAAAAGTATTTTATATTTAATACGGTAGAATACCGGTAACCAATGGAGGGACTGACAGAGCGGATCTGCAGACGATGAACGTCTGGCAAGGAAGATTAGCCTCGCAGCTGCATTCAAAATGGATTGTAGTGGTGAGAGCCTATGTTTGGGAAGACCGGTCAGGAGACTATTACAATAATCAATGCGGGAGATAATGAGAGCATGGATTAGAGTTTTTGCTGTGTCTTGTGTAAGATAAGGGCGTATTTTGGATATGTTTCTTAGATGTATGTAACATGATCTTGAGACAGATTGAATGTGGGTAACAAAGGACAGTTCAGAGTCAAGAATGACACCTAGGCAGCGAGCTTGTGGGGTAGGGGTGATTGCAGAGTTCTCAACAGTGATAGAGATATCAGGTTGGAAACTACTATTGGCCGGTGGAAATATAATTAATTCTGTTTTGGAAATATTAAGTTTGAGGTGGCGAGATGTCATCCAAGATGAAATGGCAGAAAGGCATTCAGTGACACGGCCCAATACAGATGGTGACAAATCAGGGGAGGAGCTTTTACAGATTTTGGCTGTGGCAGGCCTGCCACAGAATGTGCAAGCTGAATTGTACTACAAATCCAACGAGCAATAGTCTGCTTAGAAGCAGGAGCACCCAGCTTGTTGGGTGCATACAGAATAAACAACGAGTCAGATTTTCTGACTCCAGCCGTCCTGGAGACCTATATTTCCAGGGCTCTGACAACGTCTAGCAACTTGGAGTCCTCCAAGTCCCTAGTAGCCGCAGGCACCACAATAGGTTGATTCAGGTGAAACGCTGAAAACCACCTTAGGGAGAAACTGAGGACAAGTCCTCAATTCCGCCCTGTCCGAATGGAAAATCAGATGAGGGCTTTTACAGGATAAAGCCGCCAATTCTGACACGCACCTGGCCCAGGCCAGGGCCAACAGCATGACCACTTTCCATGTGAGATATTTTAACTCCACATATTTAAGTGGTTCAAACCAACGTGACTTTTGGAACCCAAAAACTACATTTAGATCCCAAGGTGCCACTGGAGGCACAAAAGGAGGCTGTATATACAGTACCCCTTTCACAAACGTCTGAACTTCAGGGACTGAAGCTAGTTCTTTTTGGAAGAAAATTGACAGGGCCGAAATTTGAACCTTAATGGACCCCCATTTCAGGCCCATAGACACTCCTGTTTGCAGGAAATGTAGGAATCGACCTAGTTGAAAATTCCTCCGTCGGGGCCTTACTGGCCTCGCACCACGCAACATATTTTCGCCAAATGCGGTGATAATGTTTTGCGGTTATATCTTTCCTGGCTTTGATCAGGATAGGAATGACTTCATCCGGAATGCTTTCTCCTTCAGGATCCGGCGTTCAACCGCCATGCCGTCAAACGCAGCTGCGGTAAGTCTTGGAACAGACAGGGTCCTTGCTGGAGCAGGTCCCTTCTTAGAGGTAGAGGCCACGGATCCTCCGTGAGCATCTCTTGAAGTTCCGGTTACCAAGTCCTTCTTGGCCAATCCGGAGCCACGAATATAGTGCTTACTCCTCTCCATCTTATAATTCTCAGTACCTTGGGTATGAGAGGCAGAGGAGGGAACACATACCCTGACTGGTACACCCACTGTGTTACCAGAGCGTCTACAGCTATTGCCTGAGGGTCCCTTGACCTGGCGCAATACTTGTCGAGTTTTATAAACATGTGGAAGACTTCTGGGTGAAGTCCCCACTCTCCCGGGTGGAGGTCGTGTCTGCTGAGGAAGTCTGCTTCCCAGTTGTCCACTCCCGGAATGAATACTGCTGACAGTGCTATCACATGATTTTCCGCCCAGCGAAGAATCCTTGCAGCTTCTGCCATTGCCCTCCTGCTTCTTGTGTCACCCTGTCTATTTACGTGGGTGACTGCCGAGATGTTGTCCGAATGGATCAACTCCGGGTGACCTTGAAGCAGAGGTCTTGCTGAGCTTAGAGCATTGTAAATGGCCCTTAGCTTCAGGATATTTATGTCCGTGGTCACCAGGACCCAGTCCTGAATGTGCGGCCCTCTAGAAGATGAGCACTCTGCAACCACCACAGGAGAGACACCCTTGTGCTTGGTGACAGGGTTATCCGCTGATGCATCTGAAGATGCGACCCGGACCATTTGTCCAGCAGGTCCCACTGGAAAGTTCTTGCGTGGAATCTGCCGAATGGGATTGCTTCGTAGGAAGCCACCATTTTTCCCAGAACCATTTCATTGATGTACTGAGACTTGGCTCGGTTATAGGAGGTTCCCGACTAGCTCGGATAACTCCCTGACTTTCTCCTCCGGGAGAAACACCTTTTTCTGGACTGTGTCCAGGATCATCCCTAGGAACAGAAGACGAGTCGTCGGAATCAGCTGCGATTTTGGAATATTGAGAATCCAATCGTGCTGCCGCAACACTACCTGAGATAGTGCTACACCGACCTCCAACTGTTCCCTGGATCTTACCCTTATCAGGGAATCGTCCAAGTAAGGGATAACTAAAATTCCCTTCCTTCGAAGGAGTATCATCATTTCGGCCATTACCTTGGTAAAGACCCGGGGTGCCGTGGACCATCCATACGGCAGCGTCTGAAACTGATAGTGACAGTTCTGTACCATAAACCTGAGGTACCCTTGGTGAGAAGGGTAAATTGGGACATGAAGGTAAGCATCCTTGATGTCCCGAGACATCATGTAGTCCCCTTCTTCCAGGTTCGCAATCACTGCTCTGAGTGACTCAATCTTGAATTTGAACCTCCGTATGTAAGTGTTCAAGATTTTAGATTTAGAAACGGTCTCACCGAGCCGTCCGGCTTCGGTACCACAACAGTGTGGAATAATACCCCGTTCCCTGTTGCAGGAGGGGTACCTTGATTATCACCTGCTGGGAATACAGCTTGTGAATGGCTTCCAAAACTGCCTCCCTGTCAGAAGGAGACATCGGTAAAGCCGACTTTAGGAAACGGCGAGGGGGAGACGTCTCGAATTCCAATTTGTACCCCTGAGATATCACCTGAAGGGTTCAGGGGTCTACTTGCGAGTGAGCCCACTGCGCGCTGAAATTCATTGAGACGGGCCCCCACCGTGCCTGATTCTGCTTGTAAAGCCCCAGCGTCATACTGAGGGCTTGGCAGAGGCGGGAGAGGGCTTCTGTTCCTGGGAACTGGCTGATTTCTGCAGCCTTTTTCCTCTCCCTCTGTCACGGGGCAGAAATGAGGAACCTTTTGCCCGCTTGCCCACGAAAAGACTGCGCCTGATAATACGGCGTCTTCTTATGTTGAGAGGCGACCTGGGGTACAAACGTGGATTTCCCAGCTGTTGCCGTGGCCACCAGGTCTGAAAGACCGACCCCAAATAACTCCTCCCCTTAATAAGGCAATACTTCCAAATGCCGTTTGGAATCCGCATCACCTGACCACTGTCGTGTCCATAACCCTCTACTGGCAGAAATGGACAACGCACTTAGACTTGATGCCAGTCGGCAAATATTCCGCTGTGCATCACGCATATATAGAAATGCATCTTTTAAATGCTCTATAGGCAATAATATACCGTCCCTATCTAGGGTATCAATATTTTCAGTCAGGGAATCCGACCACGCCAACCCAGCACTGCACATCCAGGCTGAGGCGATTTCTGGTCGCAGTATAACACCAGTATGTGTGTCAATACATTTTAGGATACCCTCCTGCTTTCTATCAGCAGGATCCTTAAGGGCGGCCATCTCAGGAGAGGGTAGAGCCCTTGTTCTTACAAGCGTGTGAGCGCTTTATCCACCCTAGGGGGTGTTTCCCAACGCACCCTAACCTCTGGCGGGAAAGGATATAATGCCAATAACATTTTAGCAATTATCAGTTGTTATCGGGGGAAACCCACGCATCATCACACACCTCATTTAATTTCTCAGATTCAGGAAAACTACAGGTAGTTTTTCCTCACCGAACATAATACCCCTTTTTGGTGGTACTCGTATTATCAGAAATGTGTAAAACATTTTTCATTGCCTCAATCATGTAACGTGTGGCCCTACTGGAAGTCACATTTGTCTCTTCACCGTCGACACTGGAGTCAGTATCCGTGTCGGCGTCTATATCTGCCATCTGAGGTAACGGGCGCTTTAGAGCCTCGTCTGGACAGGCACAAGCTGAGTAGCCGGCTGTCTCATGTCAACCACTGTCTTTTATACAGAGCTGACACTGTCACGTAATTCCTTCCAACAGTTCATCCACTCAGGTGTCGACCCCCTAGGGGGTGATATCACTATTACAGGCAATCTGCTCCGTCTCCCATCATTTTTCTCCTCATACATGTCGACACAAACGTACAGACACACAGCACACACACAGGGAATGCTCTGATAGAGGACAGGACCCCACTAGCCCTTTGGGTAAACAGAGGGAGAGTTTGCCAGCACACACCAGAGCGCTATATATATATATATATATACAGGGATAACCTTATATAAGTGTTTTTCCCCTTATAGCTGCTGTATTTTTAATACTGCGCGTAATTAGTGCCCCCCTCTCTTTTTTAACCCTTTCTGTAGTGTAGTGACTGCAGGGGAGAGCCAGGGAGCTTCCCTCCAACGGAGCTGTGAGGGAAAATGGCGCCAGTGTGCTGAGGAGATAGGCTCCGCCCCCTTCTCGGCGGCCTTATCTCCCGTTTTTCTGTGTATTCTGGCAGGGGTTAAATTCATCCATATAGCCCAGGAGCTATATGTGATGCATTTTTTTTGCCATCCAAGGTGTTTTTATTGCGTCTCAGGGCGCCCCCCCCTAGCGCCCTGCACCCTCAGTGACCGGAGTGTGAAGTGTGCTGAGAGCAATGGCGCACAGCTGCAGTGCTGTGCGCTACCTTGTTGAAGACAGGACGTCTTCTGCCGCCGATTTTTCGGACCTCTTCTGTCTTCTGGCTCTGTAAGGGGGCCGGCGGCGCGGCTCTGGGACCTATCCATGGCTGGGCCTGTGATCGGTCCCTCTGGAGCTAATGTCCAGTAGCCTAAGAAGCCCAATCCACTCTGCACGCAGGTGAGTTCGCTTCTTCTCCCCTTAGTCCCTCGATGCAGTGAGCCTGTTGCCAGCAGGTCTCACTGAACATAAAAAACCTAAAACTAAACTTTTCACTAAGCAGCTCAGGAGAGCCACCTAGTGTGCACCCTTCTCGTTCGGGCACAAAAATCTAACTGAGGCTTGGAGGAGGGTCATAGGGGGAGGAGCCAGTGCACACCAGGTAGTTCTAAAGCTTTACTTTTGTGCCCAGTCTCCTGCGGAGCCGCTATTCCCCATGGTCCTTACGGAGTCCCCAGCATCCACTAGGACGTCAGAGAAAAGTTAGCAATTAGGCAAAACCATGTTGCACCGCAGGTGGGGCAGATGTAGCATGTGCAGAGAGTCAGATTTGGGTAGGGTGCGTTCAAACGGAAATCTAAATTGCAGTGTAAAAACCTACCCAAATCTAAATCGCTCTGCATATGTTACATCTGCCGCACCTGTAGTGCAACATGCAGGGCAGTATCTAGAGAGACGAGGAGGCCCATGTGCAGGATCCGTCTGGACCCCCTCCTCTCTAGCCCGCAGTTGTAGAGATCCCTACAGCTATCCCAGAGCACATGCAGAGATCTCCGGTAAAATGGCGCGGCAGCCATATTCCCAGTGATTTTCCTACTGTGCATTCGCGAAACACCAGGAAAATGGCACAGCGTCATTTTTCCAGTGATTCCCGATTTGCTGCTGCTGCGCCGAAGAACTCTAGAGGGTATCACATATAATGGGTGCAGGGTGTGCAGTGTGAATCTGCTCATGTGGTATATCAAATCACAGCCCGTTATATTATGAACAAAATCATTTTGTTTTTGAAATATCTCAATCCTATCTAAAGGAAAAATAGCTTTATGTATGCTCACAAAACACCAAAAAGGTATGGATTTTTTCAATTTTCAAAGCCTTATAAAAAACTCAAAACTACACAAGATAAACATTTAAAATGATGATTTGTGGTCAGCTTGTCCCCTACAGAGTGGTTTCCAATTACTGCGGCTAATTAACTCGCTGGGGCTATCCTATTAGCCCCAATGCGGACACTGACTAGGGAACCAAATACCCGATGAGTAACAATTTTTCCCGTGATCGTAAAAACACAAAAAAGTCTACGGCCTTTTGCTGATCCTATGTGTTTTCGTGACAAAACAGGCAATTTTTCGCATGGAAAAAAGGGCTATAATTGGAGAGCCGGACAATGATCATCGGGCAAAAATCATGATAAAATATATATTTTTTTGTGCACAAATTTACCATGGCTAGTAGGATACCCCCCTTAGTATGCAAACTAAAAGAAGTAAAAAATAATACAAAAAAACTTTATTACAGTTTCAAAATGTTTTTGAAGCAAATATATTTATAGGTTAGAAGTATACATATATTAATAATGAAAAAAGATTTAACTGCAAAAAAAAAAAAAAAAAAAAACCAAAAAAATTCAAACATACAACAAAACATAAATTGTCCAGTAAGCAGTTAATTATATAAATATCCAATGTGGTACATTTGATCGTTTGAAGGAGTCAACTGAAAATGCTCACTCAACTGCATGTGCGCACAAACAATTGTCACAATTCAACTGTTTGAGCGCATATGCACAGCGCATATGTCGCGCCCAGACAGGGTTTAGCCTCATAAAATGGCTAAACCCATCTAAAGTCCTGCTTTGGGGGTCCAAACTATTGTTGCTTGGACGTCCAAGGTGCTGAGATTGAACACATTTTTTTCTTACCTCTCAGGAGGCTACAAGAAAAAATGTGTGGCTGTTGGGTGCCTGAACAGCAGAAAATGGAATTGCTGCTGTTGTGCACCCAACTAGTGACATACGCGATAAAAACACAATTTCACTGGTGCGAATGCTAGTGCAGGCAAAATCCCGATCAGTGCTTCTTCTACACTCTGTTTATAAATAGACTGAAAACAAATAAAATGCCAACAGAGATTAGTGACAAACAAGCTAAAAAATTGATAAAGCCAAGGTTAAAATAAAACAATAATAAAAATAAAATAAATTTTTTTTAAAATTTCCTGTGAAATTACTATTTTCACAGTGGCACTATGCAGCATGACAATGAAAACTATATGGTACTCACCTGGCTGAGCAGTTGTCCATGGAATATTGTATTCACTACCTTAAGCACCTGTTTGGTAAGTTTCCTCTGGGAAATGGGGATAAGGATCCTATGTTTGTTTCCCTCAGATTCCAGTTCCTGTTGTACCTTGTCCAGCAGCTCACACAGAAACTCTTGGGCATCCTGTTGGTCATAACCTCTGAAGGCTGGAATTAGGTTCCACACAGAGTGCAACATGGCAAAGGGCGAAACCAGCGCCCACTTCCCCGACCACATTACTCGGAAGAGGGTGTGCAGCTCGTGGCAAAGGGACATTTGCTTGGTACTAGGTTCCTTGGTTTGAATTAGCTCAAGGCTCTTTTTAATTGATGACCCCCCATTTAAACCAAGACCCCCAGATGGGTATCCTGAACCACTGTTATCCATGTGGTGCTTGCCATTGGTGCCTGTATTTGCTAATAGTTCCTCTTTCTCACAGGGATCCAGGGTAAGGAAGCATTCCCTGAACTTCTGCAGATGGCTGAGCACTTGCAGAATGGAGTTCATATAGCAGGTATTTCCTAGGTTGCGAAGCCCTGTCACCCCTGGGGTGACAGTGGGTCTGATGGAATACAGCTGGTTAAAGCGTCTGTGAGCCTCCTTCCTTGAAGATGGGCTGCTGGATGTCATGTCCCTGAATTTGCGGGGAATAAGACTGTCCCTGTGCATGTGTGACAGTAGACGGGCACTTTTCCTTGGGGGAGTGTTTGCAAGTTCTTCAAGAAGACGTCGTTTTACCTCTTGTCTCCTTAACCTGGCGTTTTCTTTCCTCCTTTCCAGTTCTGCCTGTTGTTTCCTCTGCTCCAATTTTAGCTGACCCCTCGAACTTCTTTCAAACCACTGTCGTAGTGCCTTTGCCAACAAAGTTTGGCGCCGATGACGCAGTGCTGTAAGCATCATTGGTTGCCCTTGTGGTGACCTATGACATCTAGAACCCCCACTTGCTGTGGTTTGTAAACGCAAGCTTCTGCGGCTAGATGGTTCTTGTTTTTGACTGCGAACAGCAGACAGGGCACTCCTCAGTAGCTTTAAGTCACCCTCTGGGTTATCATTTAATACATAGTCCTGGCACAGGTAACAGAACACATAGAGCTCATGCACCTCCATGACCAAGGGGTGTCTGCTCTCCTGAAAGTGGCGCAAGGCATGCTCTTCAATGTAGCGTCCACAGGCGACATGAGAACACTTAAGACATGCCCATACTGATTCTTTTGTGTCACAGTCCACACAACGCCATTTCTGTGGATTCAGTATGGAGTGATCTTGGGCCAAGCGCAGTCGTCCAACATGCTTACATCGATCCATGTCTCACAGGAAGGTCCTACAGAGCAAACAGATACAAATGAAACAATCTTGAAACAGTTATCCTTATATGGACTTCATCTGGTTATGATTTGGTCAAAGAAAAACAAAACAGTCCACTTGCCATACATTTTAAGTTAATGAAATACAAATAAAAAAGCATTACAAAGAAAAGCACCTATGTGAATTTGATAGTGTGGGCTGGCTACTCCCTCTAAGCCCCTCCTACCAGACTCAGTTTTGAAAATGTGCCCGGGGGAGCCGGTCACACTGAAGGAAGCTCCTGAAGAGTTTTCTGCACTTATTTTCTATGTTTGTTATTTTCAGGCAGGGCTGGTTGGCACCAGCCTGCCTGCTTCGAGGGACTTGGGGCGGGGGGGCACGGCCAAACCTCTTGAAGGGTTAATGGTCCCGTTCCCCGCTGACATGACAATGAGCTCCTGAGGGAACTATTTGCAAGCCCCACAACGGCGAACGTACATTCCCGCAGCACGCGCCATCAACCCTAACAAAGCCAAAAGAATGAAGAGTGGCAAGTACTGAGACGGCGTCACGGTTAGCGGGGCGCCGGCCATTATGGCAGCACGAGGGTACGGAGACGCACGTCTTCTAAACGGGGCGGAATGCGTCTCCAGACACAGCACAAAACTGCGTCTCAGTACACTGTACACAAACTGGCAAACACAGCCTTAAAACGGTTCTGCTCCATTTTAAGCACAAAAATTACCTCCGCCAGCATGAAAAAAAACAGAATACCGCGCGCCATTGAAGGGGCGGGGCTTCACTATGAGAGGATCCAGCAGCTCACCATCGCCATTTTCCCTCTGCAGTGGACACAGACGTTGACTAACAGGGACGCGCAGCACCTCCGGTGTGACTCCAACTTACCTCAGCGGTAACGAAGTCATAGCAGGATGGGGAGCAACTATTGGTGTACTAAGTCCCCTATCAGGGTACTTAGTCTGCGACCCGGCTAACCTTGGCATTAGCGATAATGGCGCGCTGGGGGCTGGCTCCAAACAAATCTGCGTCTCCCTGAAGGGCTCTTTGTGGGTTACTAGTGCTTAACCTTTGTGTGTGTGTGTGTGTGTGTGTGTGTGTGTGTGTGTACTGTCACATTTACATTATGTCAGGCAAAGAGTGTGTTTCTTGTACAGTGGAGTGTTCCTCTTCACCAGGTGGCTCACTACTGGGTACTCAGGGTTCACAAAATAGTGGGGCTGAACCGGAGTGGGTTAATTCTCTTAAAAGGAATGATCTCCACTCTTTTAATACTTAAGACAGACTGTGGATTAGTTTATGAACAGAGACTCGGTCCCCAAAACAGCATCTCAATCCCCTCCCATTTGTCCGCAAAAGCGATCTCTGGCCCATATCCTTCAGTCTGACTGACAAGTCAGACATGGAGGAGGGGGAGGTGGACACAAAGGAGAGGATGCAGCTTTGTCACAGGGAATAGAGGCTCTAGAGGCTATCAGAGATGTTCAGCATATTCCTGATAAGGTGTCAGAGGAGTGTGAGAAATCTTATTTTAATGTAAAAAAGAAGTCCCCGGTTACTTTCCCTGCATCAAAGGATTGAATACCGTTTGAGGAACCATGGATTAATCCTGATAAGAAGTATTCAGATCCCTAGAAGGTTGCTCTCATCTTCTCCTTTTCCTCTTGAGGATAGGAAAAAATGGGAAAATCCACAGATAGGGGACGCATCAGTCTCTAGGCTGTCAAGTATTGTCTGTCCCTGGTGCAGTCTCCCTGAAGACACGGCTCATTGCAAAATTGAGACTACAATCAAATCATTGTACACAGAGCTGCTGTCTCAAAGACCTACTATTGCATGTGCGTGGATCACTAAAGCCATTGCTAAATGGTCAGGTAACCTAATTGAGGGGTTAGATTCCTTATCTGGGGGGGATGTTGTTTTACTCCTGCAGCATATACAGGACTCTGCGAACTTTATGGTGGAAGCCATAAAGGAAATAGGCGTGCTTAACGCACGCACCACCGCTATAGCAGTGTCGGCATGCAGGAACTTGTGGCTACGCAAGTGGACTGCTGACGCGGACTCCAGGAAAGGCGTGGAAGGCCTACCATTCACAGGAGAGGCCTTGTTTGGAGATGAATTAAACAAATGGATCTCCACAGCTACTGAGGATAAGTCTACGTATCTTCCTTCCGCAGCCCCCCCTACCAAGAAGACATATTCATCTTCTACGTTACAGTACTTTCGGACGGCCAAGTTCACAGGCAAATCCAGAGGTGCTTCTACGTCAACCAGCGGCGCAAGAGGTAAACCACGCAAACCAGCAAAAGGAACAGAGCTCAGGCTCTGCTTCCTCAAAGACTTCAGCATGACGGTGGCATGGAAGGCTGTCAGGTGGGAGCCAGACTACAATTATTCAGTCAGATCTGGTCAAATTCATGCCAGGATCCCAGGGTCATAGATCAGATTTCCCAGGGCTACAGACTGGAGTTCCGAAAAGCTCTCACCTCACAGATCCTTCAAATCAGGCTTGCCAGTTTCACAAGAGGCAAGTATAACGTTACAGCATGCCATTCAAAAACTGGTACAGACTCAGGTCATTGTTCCAGTTCCACCTCATCTACTAACCAAGGGGTACTATTACAACTTGTTTGTAGTACCAAAGCCGGACGGTTCGGTAAGACCAATTCTGAACCTCAAGTCTTTGAACCCGTACTTACGAGTGTTGAAATTCAATATGCAGTCTCTGAGAGCGGTGATCTCAGGTCTGGAGGAGGGGTAATTCCTAGTGTCTCTGGATATCAAGGATGCGTACCTTCATATTCCGATTTGGCCGCCTCATCAAGTTTATCTCCAGTTTGCACTGCAGGACTGTCACTACCAGTTCCAGGCCCTGCCATTTGGTCTCTCCACGGCACCAAGGGTGTTCACCGAGGTGATGGCAGAGATGATGTTTCCGACAGGAGAAAGTGTGAGCGGCTATAGCCACACTAACCCAAAGAAGCGAAGTGCGTCAGGGTGGGTGCCTTGTGGAGCCCAGTGTACCTCGCAAAAAGAGATTTAACAACGGTAAGTTCTTACCATAAATCTCGTTTTCTGCTGCGGGGTACACTGGGCTCCACAAGGATAGACATTGGGGATGTCCTCAAGCAGTTCCTTATGGGAGGGGACGTACTGTAGCGGGCACAAGAACCCGGCGTCCAAAGGAAGCATCCTGGGAAGCGGCAGTATCGAAGGCATAGAACCTTATGTATGTATTCACTGAGGACCACGTAGCCGCCTTGCACAATTGTTCAAGGGTCGCACCACAGCAGGCCGCCCAAGAAGGTCCAACGGACCGAGTAGAATGGGCCGTAATGTGAGCAGTAGCTGACAGACCAGCCTTCCCATAAGCATCTGCAATCACCATTCTAATCCATCTGGCCAAAGTCTGCTTGTGAGCAGGCCAGCCCCGTTTGTGAAATCCAAACTGAACAAAGAGAGAATCAGATTTTCTAATAGAATCGGTTCTCTTCACATAGATACGGAGAGCCCGTACCACATCCAAAGACCGCTCTTTGGGAGACAGATCAGGAGAAACAAGTGCCGGAACCACAATCTCCTGATTAAGGTGGAACGAAGAAACCACCTTAGGTAAATATCCGAAACGAGTCCTAAGAACCGCCCGGTCACGTTGAAATATCAGATATGGGGAACTACAAGACAAGGCACCCAAATCCGACACTCTTCTAGCTGAGGCAATAGCCAGCAGAAACACCACCTTAAGGGAAAGCCACTTAAGATCAGCTGAACCAAGAGGTTCAATCGGAGACTCTTGTAACGCCTCCAAAACCACCGACAAGTCCCAAGGAGCCACAGGCGGGATATAGGGAGGTTGGATACGCAACACACCCTGAGTAAAAGGTATGCACATCAGGTTAGGTCGCAATTTTTCTCTGAAACCACACCAACAAGGCAGAAATGTGAACCTTGAGGGAGGCCAGACGCAGGCCTAAGTCCAGGCCCTGCTGAAGAAAAGCCAACAACTTGGCTGTACTAAACTTGGAAGCGTCATAATTGTTAGATACGCACCAAATAAAGTAAGAATGCTAGACCCTATGGTAAATCCGAGCAGAAGCAGGTTTCCGGACACGCAACATAGTTTGAATGACCGCCTCATAAAACCCTTTAGCCCTCAAGACGGAAGCTTCAAGAGCCACGCCGCCAAAGACAGCCGGGCCAGGTCCTGTTAGACACAGGGGCCCTGAACGAGGAGGTCTGGGCGTTGTGGAAGTAGAATTGGACGCTCTGACGAGAGGCCCTGGAGGTATGAGAACCAGTGCTGTCTGGGCCACGCTGGCGCTATGAGAAGCAGGATTCCTCCTTCCTGCTTGAACTTCCGAATTACCCTGGGCAGGAGTGACACCGGAGGGAACACGTACGGCAGCCGAAACTTCCACGGCACCGCCAGCGCATCCACGAATGCTGCTTGAGGATCCCTGGTCTTTGCTCCAAAGACCGGAACCTTGTGATTGTGTCGAGACGCCATCAGATCTACGTCTGGAAGGCCCCACCTTTCCACTAGGAGTTGAAACACTTCTGGATGGAGGCCCCACTCTCCGGCGTGTACGTCCTGACAACTAAGAAAGTCCACTTCCCAATTCAGGACTCCCGGTATGAATATCGCAGATATGGCCGGTAGATGGCGTTCCGCCCATTGAAGAATCCGTGAAACTTCCTTCATTGCCAAGCGGCTTCGAGTGCCGCCTTGATGATTTATGTAAGGCCACTGTGGTGGCGTTGTCTGACTGTACTTGAACAGGACGGTTCTGAATTAAATGCTGGGCCAGGTTCAATGAGTTGAAGACTGCCCGCAATTCCAGAATGTTGATCGGGAGGAAAGACTCCTCCTTGGTCCACCAACCCTGAAGGGAGTGTTGCTCCAACACCGCGTCCCAACTCCTTAGACTGGCATCTATAGTCAACAGGACCCAGTCGGATATCCAGACGGGACGGCCCCTGCACAATCGTAGGTCCTGGAGCCACCAGTACAGCGACAGACGGACCTCCGGAGTCAATGAGATCATGTGAGACCTGATCCGGTGAGGCAGGCCGTCCCACTTGGCCAAAATCAGCCTCTTGAGGGGGCGAGAATGAAATTGAGAATACTCCACCATGTCGAATGCTGACACCATGAGGCCCAGCACCTGCATCGCCGAATGTATCGACATTTGCGGACGAGAGAGGAAGCAACGAATCCTGTCCTGAAGCTTCAGGACTTTCTCCTGAGACGAGAACAACCGCTGGTTGTGTGTGTCCAATAGTGCTCCCAGGTGCACCATGCTCTGAGCAGGGACCAGGGAGGATTTCTTCCAGTTGATGAGCCACCCGTGGGCTTGCAGAAACCGGACAGTCAGATCTAGGTGACGTAGGAGAATTTCTGGGGAATTTGCCAGGATCAACAAGTCGTCCAGATACGGTAGGATCCTGACCCCTTGACGGCGGAGTACCACCGTCAACACCGCCATTACTTTGTGAAGACTCGCGGAGCCGTGGTTAAACCAAAAAGGTAACGCCCGAAACTGGTAATGGAGGTTGCCAATCGCAAACCTCAGCTATTGTTGATGCGACACTGCTATAGGAATATGCAGGTAAGCATCCTATATATCCAGGGAGACCAGATAATCCCCAGGTTCCAAGGCCAGAACGATAGAGCGAAGGGTTTCCATACGGAACTTGGAGACTCTCACAAACTTGTTCAATGCCTTGAGGTTGAGAATGGTCCGGGAAGACCCATTCGGTTTCGGGACTAGAAACAGCGGAGAATAGTACCCCTGGCCTCTCTGAGCAAGAGGCACCCGTACTACCACTCCTGTGTCCAGGAGGGTCTGTACCACCGAATGGAGAGTTTTTGCCTTTGTCTGGTCCAAAGGGACGTCTGTCAGGCAAAATCGATGAGGGAGGCGGTTTTTGAAGGCTATGGCGTAACCTCGAGTGACGACTTCCCTTACCCAGGCATCTGAAGTGGACTTCAACCAATCCTGGGTATACCCTAGAAGCCGGCCCCCCACCCTGGGATCCCCCAGGGGGAGGCCCGCCCCGTCATGCGGCAGGCTTATCTGTCTTGGAAGCTGGCTGACGGTCAGCCCAGGCTCTTTTGGGCTTTGGCTTACCAGGTTTGGAAGTGCGGGCCTGTTTGTGGTACGCCTGACCTTTTGCTTTACCTGAAGGACGAAAGGAAGTACTTTTAGCCTTCGACACAGAAGGAGCGGTACTTGGCAGACGGGCAGTTTTGGCAGTAGCCAAATCAGCCACTATCTTATTTAAGTCCTCCCCAAACAGAATATCTCCCCTGAAAGGGAGTACCTCCAGGGTTTTTCTAGAATCCAGATCCACGGACCAGGATCTCAGACACAATATCCGGCGAGCCAGAACTGACGTAGTAGAGGCCTTGGCTGCTAGAATACCGGCATCAGAAGCCGCCTCTTTAATATAGTGAGAAGCTGTGACAATATATGACAAGCACTGTCTAGCATGGTCAGAAGAGATTTCAGCTTCCAACTCTAGGGGCCACGCTTCATTAGCCTCCGCAGCCCACGTCGCTGCAATAGTGGGCCTTTGTGCAGCACCCGTGAGGGTGTAAATCGCTCTCCGACAACCCTCCACACGTTTATCCGTAGGCTCTTTCAGAGACGTGACGGTAGTGACAGGTAGAGCTGAGGAAACCACCAACCTTGCCACATGCAAGTCCACTGGAGGAAGCGTTTCCCAATTTTTTGACAGCTCTGGCGCGAGGGGATAGCGAGCAAGCAGCTTCTTGTGAAGCACGTACTTCTTACCTGGATTTTTCCCAGGATTCCTGACGTATATCAACCAAGTGATCAGAGTGAGGTAAAACTTGTTTAACCACCTTCTGACGCTTGAATCTATCTGGTTTCTTAGAAGGAATGGATGGCTTGGGATCCAATAGATCAGGAACATCCACTTGTGAACTGCTATCCCCATCAGTATGATCAGTGTCAGAATCTGTGGGGTCAGTGTAAACGCCATCCTCATCAGACGAGGTGTCAGTAGTGGATTGTGAGGAAGTAATGGCCCGCTTAGAGGACTCCTTGGTCTTAGGCAGGCGAGGGTTAGACTTTTTAGTAGTCAGGGACTGGTTCATAACCGAGTGAACAATCTGCCGCGGGGACCATATACGGTTGGACCGGCATAGGAGGTCCCATAGGGGGTGTTAGTTTAGTAACTAGCGTATTCAGTAGCGTACAGACAGTAGCCCACGGCGGGTCATTCTGGACCCCCGTTGCTATAGTCCCACTTGGGGGCAAGGAACCCCCAGAACCAGAGCCCTCAGCTGCTGTAATTTCCTAAAAAGTATCTGTGGCCTCAGCACCACTACCAGTGTGTTCAGCCCCAGAATGGTTACCCTCATAAGCAGACAAGTTATAACTTGCAGTATAAGGTAACATAGTACAAATTGTCAGCAGCACAATACCTGACCCAAACCCCTGCACAGTGCTGTCAAAGTCGAAAAATATTGCAGCACACACATCAAGTACAAACTACACACAGATGGCCTCCGTGCGTGTACTTGTTCTGCCGTGCGTGCACATATCCGCAATTTGCGTATGGTCGCTCCCGCGGTCCGGCGCATTAGCGCGTGGTATGAGTATTTACGGTAGAGTTTGTGAACGCATGGAAAGCTATCAAAACACATTACATATTTAATCCAAATAGTGCACAATGGTGGTCATTCAGAGTTGATCGCTCGTTATTTTTTTTCGCAATGGAGCGATTAGTCGCTAATGCGCATGCGCAATGTCCGCAGTGCGACTGCGCCAAGTAAATTTGCTATTAAGTTAGGTATTTTACTCACGGCATTACAAGGTTTTTTCTTCGTTCTGGTGATCGTAGTGTGATTGACAGGAAGTGGGTGTTTCTGGGCAGAAACTGGCCGTTTTATGGGTGTGCGCGAAAAAACGCTGCCGTTTCTGGGAAAAACGCGGGAGTGTCTGGGTGAACGCTGGGTGTGTTTGTGACGTCAAACCAGAAACTAAACTGACTGAACTGATCGCAGTGGCAGAGTAAGTCTCGAGCTACTCAGAAACTGCTAAGAACTGTCTATTCGCAAATCTGCTAATCTTTCGTTCGCAAATCTACTATGCGAAGATTCACTCCCAGTAGGCGGCGGCTTAGCGTGTGCAAAGCTGCTAAAAGCAGCTTGCGAGCGAACAACTCGGAATGACCACCAATGTACACATAGGGGTATATGCAATTGCGGTCGAATTCCCGAAATTGTCGAATTTCGGGAATTTTTCGCCCAAAAAAAAAAAATCGTCAATGCAATTCAGTGCTTTCCGTCCAAAAAACGGACTTTCAAAATTCGACTTTTTGAAATTCGACTTTTGTCAAATTCAACTTTTCTGCAATGATACAAGTGCTGCAATTCGACCAAAGTGTATTCAATTGAAGTTTGGAAATTCGACAACAGTGCTTTTAGACCGTAAATTCGACATTTTCAATCCGCCACACTTTGGTGGGTGAAACTAATAAAAAAAATTTAAAACATGTTTTTTTTTGTGTTTTTTTTTTATTGATAATAGCATATCTATTTATATTAGAAGGGATTAGGTACTTGGTTTGTCTTTTTTGGAGGCACAAGTATTATTTATATATTTTTTAAAATAATTTTTTTTTTTTTTTTTTTTTTAGATGGAATGGTAAAATTCAGAAAAAAAATTGCGTGGGGTCCCCCCTCCAAAGCATAACCAGCCTCGGGCTCTTCGAGCTGGTCCTGGTTCTAAAAATGCGGGGGGAAAATTGACAGGGGATCCCCCGTATTTTTAAAACCAGCACCGGGCTCTGCGCCTGGTGCTGGTGCAAAAAATACGGGGGACAAAAAGAGTAGGGGTCCCCCGTATTTTTTACACCAGCATCGGGCTCCACTAGCTGGACAGATAATGCAACAGCCGGGGGTCACTTTTATACAGTGCCTTGCGGCCGTGGCATTAAATATCCAACTAGTCACCCCTGGCCGGGGTACCCTGGGGGAGTGGGGACCCCTTCAATCAAGGGGTCCCCCCCCAGCCACCCAAGGGCCAGGGGTGAAGCCCGAGGCTGTCCCCCCCATCCAAGGGCTGCGGATGGGAGGCTGATAGCCTTGAGTAAAATGACAGAATATTGTTTTTTCCAATAGTACTACAAGTCCCAGCAAGCCTCCCCCGCAAGCTGGTACTTGGAGAACCACAAGTACCAGCATGCGGGAGAAAAACGGGCCCGCTGGTACCTGTAGTACTACTGGGAAAAAAATACCCAAATAAAAACAGGAGACACACACCGTGACAAGTGCAACTTTATTACACACTGCCGACACACACATACTTACCTATGTTGACACGAAGCAGTCGGTCCTCTTCTCCAAGTAGAATCCACGGGTACCTGAAAATAAAAGATAATTATACTCACCTGATCCATGGTCCAGAGATAAATCCACGTACTTGTCAAAAAAAGAAAACGAACACCCGACCAGCGAACTGAAAGGGGTCCCATGTAGACACATGGGACCCCTTTCCCCGAATGCAGAGAGACCCCCCCGTGACTGCTGTCACTGAAAGGTCTCGTAAGCCAATCAGCGAGCGCAACGTCCTTGCACTCTGCTGATTGGCTCTGTGCGCGTCTGAGCTGTCAGCGCATCGCACAGCTCCCTCCATTATATTCAATGGTGGGAACTTTGCGGGTAGCGGTGGGGTCACCCGCCGGTCAGCGGCTGACCGCAGGTAAACCCCACCGCTGACGGCAAAGTTCCCACCATTGAAAGTAATGGAGGCAGCTGTGCGATGCGCTGTCTGAGCTTAGACGCGCACAGCCAATCAGGTGAGCGCCACGGAGTAGCGCTTCCTGATTGGCTGAAGGGACCTCAGTGACAGGAGTCACGTGATGTCCCGGCATTCGGGGAAAGGGGTCTCATGTGTCGATATGGGACCCCTTTCAGTCCGCTGGTCGGGTGTTCGTGTTTTTTTTTTGCCAAGTACGAGGATTATCTCTGGACGTGGATTTATCTCTGGACACTGGCAGGTGAGTATAATTTTTTTCACAGGTACCCTCGGATCGTCGGAGACTGTGGCAGTCGGCGTGTCAACATAGGTAAGTATGTATGTGTGTCGGCAGTGTGTAATAAAGTTGTACTTGTCACGGTGTGTGTCTCCTGTTTTTATTTGGGTATTTTTTCCCCAGTAGTACTACAGGTACCAGCGGGCCCGTTTTTCTCCCGCATGCTGGTACTTGTGGTTCTCCAAGTACCAGCTTGCGGGGGAGGCTTGCTGGGACTTGTAGTACTATTGGAATAAACAATATTCTGTCATTTTACTCAAGGCTATCAGCCTCCCATCCGCAGCCCTTGGATGGGGGGGGGGGGGGACAGCCTCGGGCTTCACCCCTGGCCCTTGGGTGGCTGGGGGGGGGGGGAACCCTTGATTGAAGGGGTCCCCACTCCCCCAGGGTACCCCGGCTAGGGGTGACTAGTTGGATATTTAATGCCACGGCTGCAAGGCACTGTATAAAAGTGACCCCCGGCTGTGGCATTATCTGTCCAGCTAGTGGAGCCCGATGCTGGTGTAAAAAATACGGGGGACCCCTACTCTTTATCCCCCGTATTTTTTGCACCAGCACCAGGCGCAGAGCCCGGTGCTGGTTTTAAAAATACGGGGGATCCCCTGTCAATTTTCCCCCCGCATTTTTAGAACCAGGACCAGCTCGAAGAGCCCGAGGCTGGTTATGCTTTGGAGAGGGGACCCCACGCCATGTTTTTCCCTGTTTTTTTAAATCGCGGCAAAATCCGGCAAATCGGCCGTTTTTCACCCGCGGGACTGTCGAATCCGTTTTTCATTGAATATGGTGAATTCCGGAAGCCACCTGCCGGAATTCACCTGTCCAATTGTGTCGAATTAAAAAACGGCGATAATTTGCCGCGATTCACCGCTAATTGCATATACCCCTTAGTCTCCCTGCACCACATCAGTAAGTTACAACAGTTTAAATGGTAACAGAACAAAGGGATTCACCTTTACAGGATAGGAGGGGACAGAACAAGGTTATAAGGTGGTGTTTGGTATCCAGCTGTAGGGTATTGTAAGGGTAATATTCCGGTGTTGGTTTGAAGAAGATTGCATGTTCCTGATAATAGTTATGTGCAGGAGCAGAATATAGATATAAACTGTATTTACTGTACATTAAGTATGCGGCGGGAACCCAGAGGAGACCACCCACAAGTGCATCTTGAACAGACATCGCCCACCTATTCAAACCGACCTATGACCTCTCCTGTACTGTAAATGACCATCCCGGTGTCCAATGGACAAAGATTACAGTGTCCATTGTGTTAAGTTTTGGAAGATTGTATAAAAGATGCCTGCTGCAGGCCTGGTCACACAAGACTCACAAAGTTATCTATCTAGATGACGGAGGACCAGACTGGGTAGCGCGGCGAAATCCAAACAAGTATGTAACATTGACTGTAGCCATTATTCTATTGTATTGTATTGTATATATTGTAGCCCCCTTTCAGTAATAATATGCTGTGTTGTCGGAACCCAGCAGTTTAATTACAATCTGGTGTCGTGTCTTTCTTTCCCTGCTAAGGTTTAAAGCAGAGGTTCTCAAACTCGGTCCTCGGGGGCACACACACTGCATATTTTGCAGGTAACCCAGCAGGTGCACAGGTGTATTAATTACTCACTGACACATTTTAATAGGTCCACAGGTGGAGCTAATTATTTCACTTGCGATTCTGTGAGGAGACCTGCAAAACATGCACTGTGTGTGCCCCCGAGGACCGAGTTTGAGAACCTCTGGTTTAAAGTGTATTATTATCGCATTGCATAGCTGCTAAGGGTTTGCGGTGTGTACTTTGTACCGTCAGCGCGGCGTTTGTGCGCAAAGTCCGTACACAGTACGGGACTCTTTACGCTAACAGCGTAAAGAGTACGTAGTGTGTGTATTAAGTATAGCGGCCGCAGCGGTTCCATGGTAAAGTGCATTTAAAGTATAGCTTTTCATTCCTGTATATAAATCAGCATTCTCAGTGCTGTCAGCACAAACAGGGATTCAGGAGAGATATGGTGACTAAAATCACAGAGAAAAATACAATTACAGTATATCTTGTGAATATCCTATATTACAGTATTCCAAACCTGACACACCTAGCCCCCTCAGGTTATAGCATATAGGGGGTCATTCAGAGTTGTTCCCTCGTTGCCGATTTTCGCAACGGAGCGGTTAAGGCAAAAATGCGCATGCGCATGGTTCGCAGTGTGCATGCGGAAAGTATTTTTACACAAAATTTAGTAGATTTACTCACGCCCGAACGAAGATTTTTCATCGTTGAAGTAATCGTAGTGTGATTGACAGGTAGTGGGTGTTTCTGGGTGGAAACTGGCCGTTTTCTGGGAGTGTGCGGAAAAACGCAGGCGTGTCAGGGAAAAACGGGGGAGTGTCTGGAGAAATGGGGGAGTGGCTGGCCGAACGCTGGGCGTGTGTGTGACGTCAAACCAGGAACGAAACTGACTGAACTGATCGCTATGTGTGAGTAAGTCTCGAGCTACTCAGAAACTGCTAAGAAATTTCTATTCGCAATTCTGCTAATCTTTCGTTCGCAATTCTGCAAAGCTAAGATACACTCCCAGAGGGTGGCGGCTTAGCGTGTACAATGCTGCTAAAAGCAGCTAGCGAGCAAACAACTCAGAATCACCCCCATAGGGATAGCAAGCTGAGTGAGAGACACGAAATGGAGGTCACACAGCAAGCCAATGCACACACATATAGTCACCGTTTGTACAATGCAGAAGTTATGACAAGCAATAATACTGCACTAGCCTAGCTTATATATAGCTATGTAATCAATATATATAACACTGCACAGTAAAGACTGGATGTATATCACAGGGTACTTGTACCAGATAGCCCTGACTAAATGCACTTTCTTAAGTATTCTACATGTCGTTTAGACCGTGTTAGTTAAGTGTCTTGTAAAGGCACAGCGCTGACTATCAGGCGGCTTTACAAAGGAGGATTTGCCCAAGCAGTCCCAGGAACAGTGTAGCTGGGAAAATGGCGCCCAAACACTGGCAGGGAGTGAGGGAGAGACAGATATGCAGCTCAAGGGCGGTAACATTTACTGTAAATGGCGCCCTGGGGCTGGGGCTCCAGGTCTAAGCCTCATCCCCTCTGCTGGCAAAACCACCTGGTACTGCGGGCTACTTGTAAAAAGGTTTAGAGAGAAAACCTGACCTGCACCCATGCCCTGGTGATCTAGTGGGATTGCCTGTATGCCAGTGTCCAACGCAAGCGCGCGCAGCCCGCCTCCCACCGGCCGCGCCGGATCGCGATAAAGTGCTAGTCCCGCGAGCGGGAACCACTTACCTCCTCCCGAAGTGCGGCCATATGATCCCGGAGAGCCCCAGCCATGTGTGACTGACATGGAAGAAAACCGGAGCCCCCTGCTGTAGGTACCTGGCAACCAGGGAGCGGGAGTGTACAGCGCCACTGGGGGAGAGATGGAGCTGCAGCAGGTGATGTCTACTGACATCTAACACAATCGGTGCCTCTGCTGCAGCCCTTGTAGTCTTCTTTCTTCCGCAGAAAAAGCTTTTCTAGAGCTGCTGTGAGCAGCCCTTCCTGTTACATGCTTGCACTGCAAACACCAACTACAAACTGAGCTCTGTGCACGGAGGCAGGTTGATATAGGAGGCGGCGCTATGCATCTTGGTAAGAAAGTCAAAGCTTTTGAGCCTGTTGGTGCTTCGGATCAAGATCCTACTTTACACCCCAATGTCTATCCTTGTGGAGCCCAGTGTACCCCGCAGCAGAAAGTTACTTGCTTTTTGCTGTAGGGTCATTCCACATCAAATGAAACACAGTTTTTGTAAAAGAAAAACAAATAAAAAAGATGTAAATAAAAAAATTAAAATTGTACCTTACATGGGTAGACTAGATGGGCCAAGTGGTTCTTATCTGCAGTCAAATTCTATGTTTCTACAATAGTCCCTAACCAACTGTTTAAAGGAAGGCTGGTCATTAGAAGGGTGGCCCTTTCTTAAATTGCAAAGATTTATGTAATAGGCTTGGAAGGCTTGCAAGTTTTTAGAATGTGTGGACAAGTCTTACCCCCCTCCCCCAGAACTACAGATTATGTGAACATATGACTGATACAATTGTGACCTCAACACCATAGCCAGCGTTGATCCAGGCTTACTGCTCCACAAATGATATTTATGCTTACATTTAAATAAATCAACTTGGTCCTGTCACGGAGAAGCCTATTAAAGGGCCAATCTCGCCTCAGTGAGCTAGTGTAGACTTGTGGGACAATTCAAGGGCTTTAATACGGTTGAGAAATTAAGTTCTCTGTGCCAACTTTTCCTTTAACCATGATCCTAGCTGTATACATTTGCGTCTAAGCACGCATTTATGTGCCTCCCATACTGCCACCGAAGACGTTTTGGGACCATCATTGAGAGAAATCTAATCCAATATGGCGGTGTCTAGTTTGTTCTTAAGAGGACGATCGCTAAGCAGGAGCTCATTAAAATGCCAGGTTCACGTGTTTGGAGGTGCAGAGTGAGGTCTCAGAGGCATAAACCAGAGATTGGTCAGACAACGTGTCTAATCTTGCTATGTGTTAGTATCGTAGAAACCTTCGATACTGCACTTGCCTGAGGGTCTCTGGCTCGCGAGCAGTAGCAGCAAAGTTTCATGTTGAGGCGAGACGCCATCATGTCGATCTGTGGGTATCCCCACCTTTCGACAATCTGTTAAAACACCCGAGGATGTAGTCGCCACTCCCCTGGGTGGAGGTCGTGGTGACTGAGGAAGTCAGTTTCCCAGTTGTTCACTCCTGGAATGAAAATTGCGGACAGCGCTCTTGCATTTCTTTCCGCCCCATAGAAGTATTTTTTACACTTCTCGCATGCAGGCCCTGCTTTTTGTCCCTCCCTGTCGATTGATGTATGCCACTGCCGTGGCGTTGTCCGACTGAATCTGGATCGCCTGATCCCCGAGTAGAGGGGAGGCCTGAATCAGAGCATTGTAGAAAGCCCAAAGTTCCAGAATGTTGCTCGGAAGTAGGGCCTCTTGACCACCTGCCCTGAAACTGCGCCCCCTGGGTGACCGCTCCCCATCCTCTAATGCTCTCATGAGGATCCAATCCTGAATCCCAAAATGTCAACCTTCCAGCAGGTTGGAAGACTAACCACCACAGGAGTGAAATCATGGCCTGGGGTGACCGCTGAATCATCCGGTGCATCTGAAGATGTGAACCGGACCACTTGTTCAGGAAGTCCAATTGGAAGGGTCTGGCGTGGAACCTTCTGAACTATATAGCCTCGTACGAGGCTACCATTTTCACTAACAATTTTATGCAAAGATGAATGGACACTCGAGCAGGTCGGAGAACCATGTGAACCATTTCTTGATGTGTTCTCACCTTATCCTATGGGAGGAACACTCTCTGAACTACAGTATCCAGTATCATAGCCAGAAACAGGAGCCTTTGAGATGGTCCCAGTTGAGACTTCTGTAAATTGAGGATCCACCCGTGGTGAGACAGAAGTTGGATAGTGGGATCTATATGGAGCAGTAGAAGCTCCCTGGAACTTGATTTTATCAGGAGATCGTCCAGGTAAGGGAAAATGCTGACCCCTGGACTCTGAGCTGGAACAACATTTCCGCCATCACCTTCACTGGTAGTGATCGTTCAGTAGGGCGAACCGCAGATAGGCCTGATGAGGAGGCCAAATTGGGATATGTAGGTAGGCGTCCTTGATATCCAGTGACACAAGGAATTCCTGTTGTTCCAGGCCCGCGATCACCACTCTCAAATATTCCATCTTGAATTTGAAAACCTTCAGGTAAGGATTCAAAGACTTCAGATTCAAAATGGGTCTCACAGACCAGTCTGGTTTAGGCACTACGAACAGAATGAAGTTGTAACCTTGTCCTTGCTGTAGCAGGGGTACTGGAACAATGATCTGGCACTGGACCAACTTGTCGATGGCCAGCAGTAGCGTAATATGCATATCTTCCAAAACTGGGAAGCCTGATTTGAAAAATCGTTGGGGAGGAGCACCGTCGAACTCCAGCTTGTAACCCTAAGAGATAAGGTCCCTTACCTAGGTATCTTGGCAGGAACAGTCTCATACGTGGCTGTAGTGACGTAACCGAGCTCCCACCACGAGATCCCCTCGGGGTGGGTGGGCACCATCATGCCAAAGTCTTTGTGGAAGCTGAACTGGTGCTCTGTTCCCGAGAGCCAGTAAATGCTGATTTCTTAGGCTTACCTCCGGAGCCTCTAGCTGCAATGTAGGCACCCCGGGCCCTAGAACGAAACCTGGAGGACTGAAAGGACTGAGTAGATGGTCCCGGGTAGGTACGTCTAGCAGGCGGAGCCCCAGAAGAGAGAAACGTGAATTTCCCAGCAGTAGCTTTGGAGATCCATGCGTCCAATTCAGCTCTGAGGAGCCATTCACCTGTGAAGGGTAGAGATTCCACATTACGTTTGGAGTCAGCATCTGCCATCCACTGACGCAACCATATGGCTCTGCACGCAGACACAGCCACAGCAGTGGTTCTAGCATTTAGATTGCCAGTTTCTTTAAGGGAGTCACAGAGGCTCTTGCCATGTCCTGAATGTGTTTTATAAAAAAGTTACAGTAGTAACCATGGTCATATCACCTGAAAGACCCTCCTTTACCGTAAAAGAGCCCAGAGCAGGGAGCACCACCTTTTAAGAAAGGCGAGACACTGAGATGTCTACTGCTGGAGATTCTTCCCAGAATTTTCTGCCTTCGGGGAAAAATGGGAAGGTATTTAAAAACTTCTTGGACACCTGATATTTTTTTTCTGGATTTTTCCAGGCTAATTTAAATAAATCATCCAATTCCTTGGAATCAGGCAAAGGGACTGTCCGTTTGTCTTGAGGGAGGAAATATGACTGCTGATCAGTAGCGTCCTCCAGGGGGAGCTTTAACACATCCCGTACGGCTGCGCTGTACCTGGTTACTGAAGTCTTCTGCTGTCCTGAAGTCTTCTGTTCTTCTCATACTCACCCGACTTCTTTCTTCTGGCTTCAGTGAGGGGGGTGACGGCGTGGCTACGGGAACAAGCAGCTAGGCGCACCAAGTGATCGAACCCTCTGGAGCTAATGGTGTCCAGTAGCCGAGAAGCAGAGCCCTTAAACTAAGAAGAAGTAGGTCCTGCTTCTCTCCCCTCACTCCCACGATGCAGGGAGCCTGTAGCCAGCAGGTCTCCCTGAAAATAAAAAACCTAACAAAAGTCTTTTCAAGAGAAACTCAGGAGAGCTCCCCTAGTGAGTGTCCACCCGTCTTGCAGATGCCAAGGCCAACAGCATGACCACTTTCCAAGTGAGAAATTTTAGCTCCATCTCCTGGAGAGGTTCAAACCATCACGTAACATCACGTTAAGAGCCCATGGTGCCACAGGAGGCACAAATGGAGGTTGGATGTGTAGCACCCCTTTCACGAATGTCTGAACTTCTGGAAGGGAGGCCAATTGTTTCTGAAAGAAAACGGACAAAGCCGAAATCTGGACCTTGATTGACCCCAATTGAAGGTCTGCATCCACACCCACCTGGAAAAAATGGAGAAAACGTCCTAATTGAAACTCTTCCGTTGGATCCTTCTTGTTTTCACACCAAGACACATATTTTCTCCAAATACGGTGGTAATGTTTAGACGTTACTCCCTTCCTGGCCTGAATAACACTGGGAATTACTTTTTTGGGAATACCTTTTCGGGCTAGAATCCGGTGCTCAACAGCCATGCCGTCAAACGTAGCCGCGGAAAGTCTTGATGCACGAAAGGCCCCTGCTGCAGCAGGTCCTCGCGGAGAGGAAGAGGCCGAGGATCTTCTATGAGCAACTCCTGAAGATCTGGATACCAAGCCCTCCTTGGCCAGTGTGGGACAAAGAGGATTGCCCGAATTCCTGTTCTTATTTTGAGAACTTTTGGTATCAGTGGAAGTGGAGGGAAGACATACACTGACCGAAACACCCACTGGGCCACCAGTGCATCCACTGATGTTGCTTGAGGGTCTCTCGACCTGGAACAAGATCTTTGAAGCTTCTTGTTGCGACGAGACGCCATCATGTCTATTTGAGGAATTCCCCAAAGACCTGTCAAGTCTGCGAAGACTTCTTGGTGGAGGCCCCATTCTCCTGGATGGAGATCGTGTCTGCTGAGGAAGTCTGCTTGAATAAAACCCTTCTCCTTGTTGTGACAAGGGACCCAGTACAATGACATGGTCCTGACACAATTTTTGTATTGCAGCTACTGCTACTTCACCTGTCTGGAAGAGAAGCTGGTAAGGCCGATTTGAAAAATCGGCCTGGGGGAACGTCGTGAAACTCTAGTACCTGTGGGATACAATTTGTAAGATCCACGGGTCCAGGCCAGATTGAAGCCAGAACGGACTGAAAAGTTTCAGACGTTCCCCCACCTGAGCGGACTCCCGCAAGGGAGCCCCAGCGTCATGCTGAAGATTTGGCAGAAGCAGGGGTTGATTTCTGCTCCTGTGATCCCAGAGACGCTGTGAACTTTTTTCCTTTTCCCCTTCCTCTACCCGCAAAGAAAGGGAAACCTTTACCCTTTTTGTATTTATTGGGCCGAAAGGACTGCATCTGGGAGTGATGCATCTTTTTCGCCGGCGCAGGAGCATACGGCAAGAATGTCGACTTACCTGCGGTAGCCGCAGAGACTAAAGCATCCAGCCCATCTCCAAATAAGGCCTCACCTTTATACGGGAGAGCCTCCATAATTCTTTTGGAATCTGCGTCAGCATTCCATTGGCGAATCCACAACGCCCTCCTTGCTGAAATAGCCATGGTAGCAGCTTTTGATCCCAAAAGCCCAATATCTTTCATGGCCTCTAGCATATATGCAGCAGCGTCTTTGTTAGGAGAATCTCGTCTTTAACTATTGTGTCAGTCTCAGATGACAAGTTTTCTGACCATTTTTCAATAGCACTACTCACCCACTCACAAGCAATGGTAGGTCTGAGTAGTGTCCCATTGGCCACATAAATAGATTTTAACGTAGTCTCTAACTTGCGGTCTGCCGGCTCCTTTAGAGAAGCCGTCCCAGGCGCAGGGAGAATCACCTTTTTTGTTAAACGTGACAGGGCACTGTCTAAAACAGGGGGTGACTCCCACCTTTTCCTGTCCTTTGCCGGGAAAGGATAAGCTACCTGAATTCTTTTGGGAATCTGAAATTTCTTTTCAGGGTTTACCCAGACTCCCTCAAAGAGAGAGTGTTCAGCTCATGAGATGGAGGAAAAGTTACGTTAATTCTTTTTTCCTTATAAAAGTAAGCCTTCTCCTGAGGTAAAGGAGGGGCTTCTGTAACTTCTAAGACCTTCTTTATAGCAACAATCATGTACTGAATGTTCTTCGCAAATTTTGGATCTATTCCTCTGGAATCACTAGTGTCAACACAGGAATCAGAGTCCGTGTCAGTATCAGTATGTACTATTTGTGCAAATGGTCTTTTATGTGACCCAGAGGGGTCCCCTGTGGATGAATAAGCAGAACTATTAAAAAAAATCACATCTTCGACTGATTTTCTCCAGGTTTTTGCATGAGACTCAGACTTATGCAATCTCTTACTGATATGACTCACACTATCACGTAATTCTTTCACCCATTCAGACTCGTGGTGTGCTGGCAGCGCCACCACATTACAACTCTATGTCCCTAAAATGGCTCCCTCAGGGGAAGAGCTCCCTGCCTCAGACATGTCACACACGTGCACAAACACACCACAGACACTCCGGGGCTTATAGGGGACAGATCCACAGTAAAATCTATTAGAAGGACACAGAAAGGATTTGCCAGTGCACAACTCAGCGCCAATATAAAATCCCTGTGTAATATACAGAGACCTGTAGCGCTTTTATAATGTCAAATTATACCATACAGCACCAAAAGCACTGTGCCCCCCTTTATATACACCCTGATACTTGGATCAGTAGTGGAGGAGGACCAGCGTTTCTTCTCATGCAGCCTGTGTGGAGAAAATGGCACTGAGCAGTGTTCTGGCTGACTGAGGAGAAAGCCCTGCCCCCATAATGGCGCATTTCTCCTCAGCAATTTCAACACTATTTTTTATACTGGCGGGGGTTAGGACTGTGCCTCAGCATCTTAGGTCCCCTTTTAGCCAGTTTTGATTAGGTTTCATGCTGCCCAGGGTGCCGCGCCCGACCCCCCCCCCCCCCCCCACCGCGCCCTGCTGTGCATGTGTAATGGGTAGCATGGCGCGCAATGTTCCCACCCGCTGCGCGGTACCTTTTAGCAGTCACGATGACTGAAGATCCTCTATTCTGTACACTCACCTTTCTTCTGACTTCTGGCTCTATAAGGGGGGTGAGAGCGTGCTGTGGGAGTGAGCGCATAGCCACAGCTAGTGTTCAGTACCCTTCAGGAGCTAATGGTGTCCTATCAGCAAGAAGTAGAGCCATGAAACTATTCAGGAAGTTGGTTCCTACGTCTTCCCCCTAAGCAGGGAGATTGTTGCCAGCAGCCTCCCTGAAAATAAAAAACCTAACATAAGTCTTTTTAGTGAAACTCAGTAGAGCTCCACTAGAGTGCGACCAGTCTGCCTGGGCACATTTTCTAAACTGAGATCTGGAGGAAGGGCATAGAGGGAGGAGCCAGTTCACACCCTGAAAAAGTCTTAAAGTGCCCATGGCTCCTGCAGGGCCGTCTATACCCCATGATACTGAAGTGGACCCCAGCATCCTCTAGGACGTATGAGAAAATAAGATTTTAAACCTACCGGTAAATCTATTCTCGTAGTCCGTAGAGGATGCTGGGGACTCCGTAAGGACCATGGGGTATAGACGGGCTCCGCAGGAGACATGGGCACTCTAAGACTTTAGATGGGTGTGAACTGGCTCCTCCCTCTATGCCCCTCCTCCAGACCTCCGTTAAAGAACTGTGCCCAGAGGAGATGGACAGTACGAGGAAAGGAATTTTGTTAATCTAAGGGCGAGATACATACCAGCCCACACCATCCACACCGTACAACATGGAATATACGAAACCAGTCAACAGTATGAACAAACAGCATCAGCCAGAGACTGATCTCAACCATAACATAACCCTTATGTAAGCAATAACTATATACAAGTCTTGCAGAAATAGTCTGCACTGGGACGGGCGCCCAGCATCCTCTGCTGACTAGGAGAAAAAGATTTACCGGTAGGTTTAAAATCTTATTTTCTCTTACGTCCTAGAGGATGCTGGGGACTCCGTAAGGACCATGGGGATTATACCAAAGCTCCAGACCGGGCAGGAGAGTGCGGATGACTCTGCAGCACCGATCGAGCAAACATGAGGTCCTCATTAGCCAGGGTATCAAACTTGTAGAATTTTGCAAAGGTGTTTGAACCCGACCAAGTAGCTGCCTGGCAAAGCTGTAATGCCGAGACGCCTCGGGCAGCCGCCCAAGAAGAGCCCACCTTCCTAGTGGAATGGGCCTTTACCGAATTAGGTAATGGCAATCCAGACGTAGAATGAGCCTGCTGAATCGTGTTACAGATCCAGCGAGCAATAGTCTGCTTAGAAGCAGGAGCGCCAACCTTGTTGGCTGCATACAGGACAAACAGTGCCTCTGTTTTCCCAACTCGAGCCGTCCTGGCTACATACATTTTTAAGGCCCTGACTACATCAAGGGATTTGGAATCCAAGTCACCCGTAGCCACAGGCACCACAATAGGTTGGTTCAAATGAAACGACGAAACCACCTTAGGTAGAAATTGAGGACGAGTTCTCAATTTTGCTCAATCCACATGGAAAATCAGATAGGGGCTCTTGTGAGACAAGGCCACCAATTCGGACACCCGCCTCGCGGATGCCAAGGCCAACAACATGACCACTTTCCAAGTGAGAAATTTTAATTCAACCGTTTGAAGAGGTTCAAACCAGTGTGACTGAAGGAACTGTAACACCACGTTAAGGTCCCACGGTGCCACTGGGGGCACAAAAGGAGGTTGGATGTGCAGCACTCCCTTTACAAAAGTCTGGACTTCTGGGAGAGAAGCCAATTCCTTCTGAAAGAATATAGATAAGGCCGAAATCTGCACCTTAATGGAGCCTAACTTTAGGCCCATATCCACTCCTGTCTGTAGAAAATGGAGAAAACGACCCAGCTGAAAATCTTCCGTAGGAGCATTCTTGGCTTCACACCAAGAAACCTATTTCCTCCAGATACGGTGATAGTGCTTTGCAGATACCTCCTTCCTAGCTTTGATCTGAGTAGGGATAACTTCCCCCGGAATACCTTTCCTAGCTAGGATTTGGTGTTCAACCGCCATGCAGTCAAACGTAACAGCGGTAAGTCTTGGAACACACAGGGCCCCTGTTGCAACAGGTCCTCCCTGGGAGGAAAAGGCCACGGATCTTCTGTGAGCATTTCCTGAAGATCTGAATACCAGGCCCTTCGAGGCCAATCTGGAACAATAAATATTGTCTGCACTCTTTTTCGTCTTACGATTCTCAATATTTTTGAGATGAGTGGAAGTGGATGGAACACACAGACCGACTGAAACACCCACGGTGTCACCAGGGCGTCCACCGCCACTGCCTGAGGGTCCCTCGACCTGGAACAATACGTCTGAAGCTTTTTGTTGAGGTGTGACGCCATCATGTCTATTTGAGGAAGTCCCCAACGACCTGTTATCTCTGCAAAGACTTACCTGATGAAGTCCCCACTCTCCTGGATGGAGATCGTGTCTGCTGAGGAAGTCTGCTTCCCAGTTGTCTACTCCCGGAATGAAGAAAGCTGACAGAGCGCTTACATGATTTTCCGCCCAGCGAAGAATCCTGGTGGCTTCTGCCATTGCTGCTCTGCTCCTTGTCCCGCCTTGGCGGTTTACATGCGCCACGGCTGTGACGTTGTCTGACAATCAGAGCGGGTAGGTCGCGAAAAAGACTCTCCGATTGTTGTAGGCCGTTGTATATGGCCCTTAATTCCAGCACATTGATGTGTAGACAAGCCTCCTGGCTTGACCATATTCCCTGAAAATTTCTTCCTTGTGTGACTGCTCCCCATCCTCGGAGGTTCGCATCCGTGATTATAAGAACCCAGTCTTGAATGCCGAACCTGCGACCCTCTAGAAGGTGAGCACTCTGAAGCCACCACAGGAGAGATACCCTGGCCCTGGGGGACAGGCTTATCCTCTGATGTATTTGTAGATGGGACCCAGACCACTTGTCCAGAAGGTCCCATTGAAAAGTTCTCGCGTGGAACCTGCCGAACGTAATGGCCTCGTAGGCCGCCACCATCTTTCCCAATACTCGAGTGGTTCAGCAGGGGAGAGTCCGGGAGCAGCTTCTCTGTGAAGGAAATGGCGCTGGTTAGTGCTGGAGGATCAAGCCCCGCCCCCTCGATGGCAGGCTTCGGTCCCGATCAATTTTTTATACTGGCGGGGGTTTTATAATATACTACCTCTGCAGTATCTGATACCTGTGCCAGTGAGGTAATTATTGCTGCCCAGGGCGCCCCCTGCGCCCTGCACCCATGCTGTGCCTTGTGTGTGTGTGTGTGTGTGTGTGTGTGTGTGGGAGCAATGGCGCGCAGCGTGACCGCTGCGCGGTACCTCAGTGAAGATCTGAAGTCTTCTGCCGCCTGTGAAGTCTTCTATCTTCCGGCTCTGTGAGGAGGACGGCGGCGCGGCTCCGGGACGAACAGCGAGGACGACACCTGTGTTCCGACCCTCTGGAGCTAATGGTGTCCAGTAGCCTTAGTAGCAGAGCCTATCAGTTAAGTAGGTCTGCTTCTCTCCCCTCAGTCCCACGATGCAGGGAGCCTGTTGCCAACAGTGCCCCCTGAAAATAAAAAAAAAACTTAACAAAAGTCTTTTCAGAGAAACTCAGTAGAGCTCCCCTGCAGTGCATCCAGTCTCCTCTGGGCACAGGATCTAACGGAGGTCTGGGGGAGGGGCATAGAGGGAGGAGCCAGTTCACACCCATCTAAAGTCTTAAGAGTGCCCATGTCTCCTGCGGAGCCCGTCTATACCCCATGGTCCTTACGGAGTCCCCAGCATCCTCTAGGACGTAAGAGAAATAATGAAATTAACGATCTAGGCCTGTTCAGTTGAATCTGCCTCAGTATATTAACACTAACATAATTTTATATGTCTTTCACATGTTTTAAGAACACTTACTGCAGATCACTACAATTTGGTGCTGCTGCTCCAGATGGATGTTGCCACTTGAGGTGGAAAGGGCAGAAAGCTTAATTTGTTTTACTTTTTCCATTACAGATTTTGAGGAAAACTACTCATTGGACTTGGAGGATGAGGCCCAGAGCTATCACTGCACCAGTGCTCAAGCTACAGTACAATTCTCCTATGTGTGGTGTATTACATGGATGAAACAAAATCCGAGCATCTTAGCCATGTTATTATTTCAGACTATTGGGAATACAACACAGAGAACACAACACTTCCAGAGAAAACTCAAAACTTCTTGAAGACTACATTTGAGAAACCATAAAATAGATTTTAATTCTTCTTTAATGGGTCAGTCACACAAACTAAAATTAAGGAAAACTTTGCTTTTATACCAAAATCATCTTTATGTCAGCATACATTGGCAGAGTGGCATTTTTCAGCTACTGCTCATGGCAAAGAGCCTTTCGATGCTGTAAGTTGCATAGTGAAGAGGTTAGCATCCCAAGCAAGCCTGCAACCTCCATATGATAATTAGATTGTTACAACAGTTGAATACGCCGATCCAATTAGATGTTGAGGAGTTCTACTGCAAGTAATAGTCTTGATTCAATTTCTTAAAGAAGTGATTGATCATTGATTACTGAGGGAGTGGAGTGCTCTCTCAGGGCTATAGCGAATAACAGTATGTGATGGCATATTACATTCAAATATATCTTCAACTCATTTCTATTAACCCACTCGCTGATGTAATACTCCAACTTTACACACATATTAGGAAATTTGGCAGTGAGATAGGAGTATTCTTAAACATTTGACAAGGTTTATTATTGCTTTGATATTGTGACCTTGGTAATGCACAAGAACACAATAGTTCACAAAAGAGTTCCTTTTCAAAGACGCAACCTTGTGGATGAGTAACCTTACTTGGAACTTATTCCAAGTCTGATGAGTGCATAGGATGCACAGTGGACGTGTTCTCAGAAGTAACTTGTTTAGACAAAATGTGTTAAAGGGCGATACTGCTTTGTATTGTCTGTATAAAGGTCACACATCCTACTGCATGGTCATATTTCTATATACTGTGTTGAATATAATATTGGTTAGAATATTGAATATAAAATATATAATGCCCTGCACTATATACTGCATTTGACACAACAACTTCAACACAGGAAAGAACATATTGACTTAGCACGGTTTCTGGATAATCGCTTCAAAAAACACAATTAACAATTCATGGGATCCATAAATTCCATGTTTCCATATCTGCAGCATCCACAACAAAAATCTTCGCAAAGACATTTTCCTGGTCACAAAATAGATTGTAATAGATTGTGTCAACACCACAAGAAAAGCTCACACTTGCTGACATCACAGGTTTGTCCTCATATATCTTTGCTGCACTCACACCAATCAGCCCCGATTGTCAGGACAGGTCGTGCAAGATTTTTCTCGCGTTGGGGGGACAGAAATGTATCTTGGGGAGTAATTCAAAGTTGATCGTAGATGTGCTAAATTTAGCACATCTACGATCATTTACTCTGACATGCGGCGGGATGCCCAGCCCAGGGTTAGTCAGCCCCACACGTCAGGCCCTACTCTCCCCCCGAGTACAGGTACAATAGCATCGCACGGCGGCGATGCTTTTGTGTTTGACTAGTAGCACCCTGCCAGCGCAGTTCCTGCGCGCTGACAGGGAGCTACTAGCCGCGCCCCGGGACGCAGCGGCTGTGACGTTACGTAGCCGCCGTGGCTTGGCCCCCCAATGGTCCAGACAAACCTCCGTTGTCCAGACCGTGCCCCGCTGATGGCGTTCTAACGCTATTGGCACACCCCTCCCGCCTCTGCCTGTCAGACAGCATCTCACTGGGCTTCCGGGGTGCGCACGCGCAGTGCGGCCGCTGCTCATGCGCACTTCACACAGTAATTCAGACTGCAATCGCCCAGTATGAATTACCCCCTTAGTTGCAACGCAATGTGACAAGAATGCACAAGGAGACTGTGCTGATTAATTTGATATGCGACACTTACATCTGTGTGTGACTGAGACTCTGTACATGAAGTGCTACAATGTAAAAGCTGCAGCTTTTTCTCCCAATACAAGTTACGTCCTGCTCTGTACACAGACTATATATAGAAGTGACATATTGAATGAAGCAGCACTGTCTCCTTGTGCCTCCTAGTCATATTGTTTTGCGAATAAGACGCATTTTTCTGCAAAAAAAAACAAAACCGCCCGACGTTAGAGTTGCACGGGACCTGGCGGCTCACTCATGGCAGGCATCTTGCGCTGCATAGTGTGTTGAGACTAGATGTAGGAGTACACATCTGTATGTAACTGCTGTTTAACAACAAATGGTTGTTCGCACTTATTCTGGAGAAAGATGAAAACATTGATTAAGTGAAAGGGACGTTCCTCCATCCAACTGGTCCATCAGCATCTTTTTCATATCCAAGGAAGCTGGATATTTTATGGATTCTTATGGCAGATGTTCTGTGTAAGGTGAACTCCAACTGGTCAAATGTACACCCTTTCTAAAATGGAAATACTAAAAACAAAAAGCCTTCAGCCAGTTTCAACCTATCAAGTAGCACCATCCATCCACAGCAGCAACGATCAATAGCAAGTTTTCTTGAAAGACATAAAACTATTTTAGTGTTAACATACTGGGGTCGATTCAATTGTGGCACGCGTTCCCAGCTGGCCATCTAAAGGAATGGGCGTTTGAGCTAATCAAATGTTTTTCAGATAGATGTCCATCTCGCCATGGCAATCACATTTTCTCGCAGCCTCAGGAGGTGCGGGTAAAAAAAAAAAAATGTTGAAAAATATGTAGTTTGGGCGCTCATTCAAGTTCTTTAGGTTTAGCAGGTGGCGCAGGAGACAAAATTATTTGGCCACAATGTTTTAAAGACAGTACACATGGGGAGAAGTGTGTGCTGAGCGATCAAGCACGGACCGCTCAGCACACAGCACGATGTGTGCAGAGCGAGGGAAGAGGGGACGGGGGACAGGGCGCTCATTTCACCCAGCGGTGAAAGAGCTATGTGCTAGATTGTGCCTGCATGCAGGCCAATCTAGTACTGGCTATAGCAATGCGCAGGGCCGCGCATAGCTATCGCTGTTGGGCATACACACAGAGAGATTGCTCAGAATTTAAGCACTGAGTACGTGTGTACCCCCTTAATTGTACATAATATACATCAAAAGGATTAAAAGTCCTAGACCGTTCTCATTTTCATTATTTTAAGAAACAGTTTAAAGTGAAACGTCTTGTAGCAGATGCTCCCAAAAAAATGCAAAATAAAATTTGGGGAGTATGAACAATTTTTGAGATTTCAAAGTTTTAAAAAGTTGTTTTGGGAAAATGTTTCAATAAAAATTAAAATTTTTAAAACCATACTGCGGTTTTATACAGGGTGTTCCTCTCGCTAATGGCCCCATACATTTTCTTATAATTTTAATTTGGTGAAAATTGACATGGACATACCATAGTCTATGAGAAACATTATAAAGTCATAGCAAGTGTTGAAAGTGTTTGCCATTAGCATCCAGGCCAGCTGTTCACCACCCTAGTCAGTAGGTGTTCCTGCTTCTGACAGTGGAGTTGTGCAGTGTGGCGTCCACATTGATCATGTCTGTGTGTTATGTGCAGATATGAACTGGGACACAGTTGAACACATTTATTGTCAAGACGTATTGGAAAATGGAGTTGATAAAGGCATGCCAAAGACAATTGAATTAGCAGTTGGAGGTCTGAAACACTGGCAAAATTCAGCATTCAGTCTCTTATGAAAAAATTGGATTTTGGTACCTACCGGTAAATCCTTTTCTCATAGTCCGTAGAGGATGCTGGGCTCCACATTAGTACCATGGGGTATAGATGGGTCCACCAGGAGCCATTGGCACTTTAAGAGTTTGAGAGTGTTGGCTGGCTCCTCCCTCTATGCCCCTCCTACCAGACTCAGTCTAAAAACTGTGCCCGAGGAGACGGACATCTTCGAGAGAAGGATTATACACAGATAGTGGTGAGATTCGTACCAGCTCACACATACAAGGCACGTCAAGCCAACGAAGCTTGAACACTCAGCAACTGCTGAAATATTACTTACCATGTAACAATGCAGTACTCAACTAAATGAAGTTGTACTGAACCAAATAACATTTGCAGGAAAACGAAGCGCTGGGCGGGTGCCCAGCATCCTCTACAGACTACGAGAAAAGTATTTACCGGTACACACCAAAAACCTATTTTCTCTTACGTCCTAGAGGATGCTGGGGTCCACATTAGTACCATGGGGATGTACCAAAGCTCCTAGAACGGGAGGGAGAGCGCAGAGGCTCCTGCAGAACTGATTGGCCTCTGATGATCTGAAGTTCAGTCAAAAGTATCGAACTTGTAAAACTTTGCAAACATGTTCGACCAAGACCAAGTTGCAGCTGCACAGGAAGACCCCACCTTACGAGTAGAGTGGGCCTTAACAGATTTTGGACACGGCAGTCCTGCCGTAGAATAAGCGTGCTGGATAGTGAACCTAATCCAGTGAGAAATAGTCTGCTTAGAAGCAGGACACCCAATTTTCTTGGGATCATATAGGACAAACAGAGTGTCCGACTTTCTGTGACGAGAAGTTCTCTTCACATATATCTTCAGAGCACTTACAACATCCAAGGACTTTGATGTAATTAAGGAGTCAGTAGCCACTGACACCACAATAGGTTGGTTGGTTGGTTGATATGAAATGCCAACACAACCTTCGGAAGAAACTGCTGACGTGTCCTGAGCTCAACTCGATCTTTGTGGAAGATCAAGTAAGGGCTTTTACAGGATAAAGCCCCCAATTTGGACACGCATTGTAGAAGCGAAGGACAACAACGTGACCGCCTTCCATGTAAGAAATTTGACCTCAACCTCCTGTAGAGGCTCAAACCAATCCGACTGGAGGAACTGCAACACCACGCTAAAGGTCCCAAGGCGCCATAGGCGGTACAAAGGGAGGTTGGATGTGCAGAACGCCCTTCAAAAAAGTCTGAACCTCAGGGAGGGCAGTCAATTATTTCTAAAAGAAAATAGATAGGGCCGAAATCTGGACCTTCACAGATCCTAACCTCCTGCTTGCAGGAAGAGGAGAAAACATCCGAGTTGAAAGCCCACCGTAGGAAACTTCTTGGACTCACACCAAGAGACATGTTTCTTCCAAGTACGATGGTGATGTTTAGACGTTACCCCTTTCCTAGCCTGTATCAGGGTAGGAATGACCTTCTTCGGAATGCCCTTCCGAGCAAGTTTCAGGCGCTCAACTTCCATGCCATTAAACGTAGCCGCGGTAAGTCTTGATAGGCGAACGGCCCCTGCTGCAGCAGGTCCTCCCGAAGAGGAAGAGGCCTTTGTTCTTCTTGCAGTAGATTCAGAAGATCCGCGTACAAAGCCCTTCTTGGCCAGTCTGGGGCAATGAGGATCGCTTGAACTCTTGTTCTCCTTATGAGCTTTAGGATTCTTGGGAAGAGTGGGAGTGGTGGAAACGGTTCCAGTATGAATGGTCGACAGTTATTAGGTCGACTACTATTGGTTGACATTGGCATGGTCGACATGGACAAATGGTCGACACATGAAAAGGTTGACATGAATTTTTGTACTTTTTTTGGTGTCGTTTTGTGCGTAAAGTGACGAGGAACCGGAATCAGTGCACCGCGTTCGCTATGCTTCGGGCAAGGTGCCTCGCTCCACTACCGCTGCGCTCCGTTCCCAATCGCAGTCCACGTGGATCGTAAAGTATGGAAAAGTCCCGTCCCCCCAAAAAAGTGAAAAACTCACATCGACCTTTTCATGTGTCGACCATGTGTCCATGTCGACCAATAGTGGTCGACCTAATGACTGTTGACCATAACATGGTCGACCATCCAAGCGGATACCGGTGGAAACACGTACACCGTCAGGAACACCCACGGAGACACCAGGGTGTCCACTGCCTATGGGCCCACCGACCTTGAACAATAACGCCGAAGCTTCTTGTTGAGACGAGAGGCCATCATGTCTATTTGGGGTAATCCCGAAGGTATGTTATTTCCATGAACACCTCTGGATGGAGACACCACTTCCCTGGATGGAGATAGTGTCTGCTGAGGAAGTCTGCTTCCCAGTGGTCTACTCCCGGAATGAAGAAGGCTGACAGCGCCAACGGGTGCTTTTCTGTCCAGAGGAGTATTCTTGTGACCTCTGACATTGCCGCTCTGCTCTTCGTTACGCCTTGTCGGTTTATGTAAGCCACTGTTGTTACGTTGTCCGACTGCACTTGAAGGGCCCGATTTCTTAGAAGAGGGGCCGCCTGAAGAAGACCGTTGTAGACGGCTCTCAGTTCCAGGATGTTTATGGGCAGGCCGGCTTCCAGGCTCGACCACCTTCCTTGGAAGGTTACTCCTTGAGTGTCACGATCTGGGTACTGAGACACCCTTTTCCCTTCTGGATGCACGTCCTCCATGTGCCTCTGCTGCCGCTCCTGTCTCTCTGTCCGCCGCGCATCGCTGGGCGCATGTGTTTCTGCTACTGCGGCCTTCATCGCCATTGCTACACATTCTCAGTAGTTAATTCCCCTTCTGTTCCTGTCCATGGACGCAGCCATAATGGATTCTAATCACATGTCATATTCCACCAATCCTCAGTGCTGCTGGAGCCCAGGTCAGCCAATCCCTGCTGGTCATCCTGTATAAATATGCTGCATCCACACCCAGAAGGTAGTCAGTGCTTTCATTGTCTTCAGTGATTCCAGCCTGCAAAGCTTCACTACAGACTTTCTCCTGCAATTCCATTCTGCATTTCAGCCTGACTCCTTGGTGATAACACTCTGCAGTGTAACCAGACTCTCCAAGAGATTAACCCTCTACAGCAGGGGTGGGCAATTATTTCAGCTGAGGGGCCACTTGACACTTTCCTGTCAGTATTCAAGGGCCGCACACAAAATAGCAGCTCCCCCACGTGCCAAAAATATAGGGACGTGGCTTCATGGGGAAGGGGTGTGGCCAAAAAATAATACAGATTCATAGGCTGCACAATAGTCTCCATTATTCAAATTATGCCACACAGTAGCGCCACTTACAAACATTACTCCAGGTAGAGCCCTTGACACACATTACGCCAGGTCGAGCTCTCTTTTACACATTACGGCAGGTAGAGTCCCCTTTTACACATTAACATTTTATTTGGGATAATCATTGACCAGCAAGCAAATTATCCAGTGTCTTATGGCCCCTGGGAAAAGGTGCGACACAGTGACAGAACACGGGGGTGGGAAACGGTGACGGAACACAGGGGGGTGACACGGTGACAGAATACGGGGAGGTGACAGAACACGGGGGTGGGACACAGTGACGGAACACGGGGGGTTGACACTGACAGAACACGGGTGTGGGACAATGTGATGTAACACAGGGGGTGACACGGTGAGGGTGACACTGACAGAACACGGGGGGTTGACACTGACAGAACACGGGGGGTTGACACTGACAGAACATGGGGGGTGACACTGACAGAACACGGGGGGGGGGTGACACTGACAGAACACGGGGGGGGGGGTGACACTGACAGAACATGGGGGGGGGTGACACTGACAGAACACGGGGGGGGTGACACGGGGGGGTGACACGGGGGGGTGACAGTGACAGAACACGGGGGGTGACAGTGACAGAACACGGGGGGGTGACAGTGACAGAACACGGGGGGGTGAAAGTGACAGAGCACGGGGGGGTGAAAGTGACAGAACACGGGGGTGACACAGTGACAGAATGGTGACAGTGGCAGAACACGGGGGGGTGAAAGTGACAGAACACGTGGGGGTGACAGTGACAGAACACGGGGGTGACACAGTGACAGAATACGGGGGTGACACAGTGACAGAATACGGGGGTGACAGTGACAGAATACGGGGGTGACACAGTGACAGAACGTGGAGGGGTGTCACGGTGACAGAACATGGGGGTGACAAGACACAGTGACAGAACACGGGAGGTGATACGGTAACACAGCGGGGTGACTTAGTGACAGAACATGGGGGTGACAAAACACGGGGGGACAGTGACAGGACACGGTGACAGTACACGGGGGGTGACACGGTGACAGAACACAGAGGGGGTGACACTGTGACAGAACACCGAGGGGTGACACGGTGACAGAACACCGAGGGGCTGACTCAGTGGCAGAACACGGGGGTGACACAGTGACAGAATGTGGGGAGGTGTCACGGTGACAGAACACGGTGACAGAACACGGGAGGTGACACGGTAACAACACGGGGGGTGACTTAGTGACAGAACATGGGGGATGACACAGTGAAAGAATCCAGGGGGGGTTCGGGGTGGTACAGCGAGATCTCCCCCCTAACCCAAAAACAGTCTGACGCCACTGCCCGCACACACAAACATATACACAGACACTAACACACACTCTCTCATATACATATACACACACACACACACACACACACACACAGAAATACACTTTCTTTACCTCACTTTTTCCATTAACTTAATGATCTGTGTCTGGCTGGCAGTGGCAGGAAGGATGGATCTGTAGCAGTGGCTTATGTCCCGTGTAGCTCCGCCCCCTGAGGTCCTGTGTAGCCCCGCCCCCTCCTCCCCTCATAGCTCCGCCCCCTTCTCATCTGATTACTGCCTTTGTCACTGGGGACTCTGGAGGCGGGAGGAGGAGGATGAGTGTGTCAGGCGCCGTGCAGCAGCAGCAGCAGCAGCAGCAGCAGCAGCAGCAGGGGAGACAGGCGCCGGCAGCTTGAAGGTACTGCAGAGCAATGACAAGCAGCTCAGTCGGTCGGGCCGCTTGTCATTGCACGCTGGTGGGAAGCAGTGGGCCGGGCAGGATCGGTTTGCGGGCCGCATCCGGCCCGCATTTTGCCCTCCCCTACTCTACAGTCTACTCCGATTCCTGTGTTTGTACTCTGGCTTCTCCAGCAGCCATCCTTCATTTCTCAATTACCAGTGCACTCCAGCTTCATTCCTCATTTACCTACGAACCCCAGCTTCATTTCTCATCTTCCAGCGAACCCTAGCTTCATTTATAGTTTACATAACTTTCCTCCATATTCCAGGTTACTGGTCTTAACCAGTTGTGCACCTAATTATCACTTGTGACTTTCTATTATTCTTTTGCACGTTATTTGACTTTTTATTTAATAAAAGCACTTAAGGCATTTCCAGTTGTCGTAGTCACGCCCTCGGGCATTCATTGCTACTGTCATTACGCATGTCCAGGAGTCTCATAGCTCCTCCTAAATTCAAGTACCCGTCAGCCCCTACAACTGAGGCTCCCAGTCACGGTCACCAGCCCTCGGTTGTGACATTGAATAACTGCTCCCCAGCCCCAAAGGCTTGCATCTGTGGTTCGAAGAACCCAGTCCTGAATCCCGAACCTGAGGCCCTCCAGAAGGTGAGGCAATTGGAGCCACCAGAGGAGTGAAATCCTGGCCTTTGGCGACAGACAAATTCTCTGGTGCATGTGGAGATGAGATCCCGACCACTTGTCCAGGAGATCCAGTTGGAAGGTCCGAGCCTTGTAAGAGGCCACCATTTTTCCCAATAGGCGAATGCATTGATGAACCGCTGGCTTTAGGACATCCCGGACCATAGCTTGTATCACCAACACCTTTTCCTGCGGAAGAAACACCCTTTGCACTTCAGTGTCCGGGATCATTGCCAGAAAGGACAACCTCTGGGTTGGTTCCAAATGTGACTTTGGAAGGTTCAGAAGGCAACCATGACTCTTGAGGAGGCGTGTTGTGAGAACAATGGATTGCAGCAGCTTCTACTTGGACGATGCTTTTATCAGCAGATCGTCCAGATTTGGAATGATGTTCACACCCTGTATGAGGAGGAGAACTATTATTTCTGCCATCACCTTGGTAAACACCCTTGGTGCTGTGGAGAGGCCGAATGGCAGGACCTGGAACTGGAAATGACAGTCCAGCAATGCGAAATGGAGATAAGCCTGATACGGAAGCCAGATCGGAATGTGGAGGTACGCATCCTTGATATCCAGCGATACCAGGAATTCTCCCTCTTCCAGACCTGAGAGACTCCATCTTGAATTTGAACTCCTTTAGAAAGGGGTTCAATGATTTCAGGTTCAGAATGGGCCTGACCGAACCATTCGGTTTCGGTACCACGAAAAGGTTTGAATAGTAACCTTTGTTCTGCATGTGAGGTGGTACTGGCACAATGACCTGTACCTTCACCAGTTTTTGGACAGCGTCCTGTAGTACAGTGCTGTCTGCCAACAGAGTTGGTAAGCCGGAGTTGAAAAAACGATGAGGAGGGAGACTTTGAAATTCCAGCCTGTATCCCTGGGATACAATATCTATCACCCAGGGATCCAGGCCGGACGATACCCAGACATGACTAAAGTGTCTGAGTCTGGCTCCCACCGGCTCAATCTCCAGGCCGCACGGTCCACCGTCATGCATAGTATTTGAGGTTGAATAGAGGCAAATTGCCCATCGTGTTCAACCTGTTTTAAGTTGTGATGATTCTACATACTTGCTAAATAATGTTTTATGACTAGTTAGCTACTATAACTCATGTTACCCCCGGATTAACCACGTTGATATTTTAAGTATTATAACCTTGGATAGCTTTTTCATTCAGAAATTTATCCATTCCTTTTTTAAATCCAATTACAGAGTCCGCCATTACCACCTTCCCTGGCAGGGAATTCCACATCCTGATTGCCCTAACAGTGAAGAACCCTTTCCTCCGTTGCGTTCGGAACTTTCTCTCCTCCAGTCGCAGCGAGTGCCCAAGTGTCCTAAACTGTGTTCTTTGAATAAATAATTCCTCTGATACCTCTGTGATGTCCCTTTACATATTTGAAGATATTAATAATCTCTCCTCTTAGGCGCCTCTTTTCTAGTGTATACATATTCAGCCAAGTCTTTCCTTATAGTCCAGTCCTTCTAGGCCTTTAATCAATTTAGTAGCTCGTCTTTGAACACTTTCGAGTTCACGGATGTCTTTTTTATACACCAAAACTGAACACAATATTCCAGGTGCGGACGTACCAATGCCTTATACAGCGGCATGATTACATCCGAGTCCCTTGTCTCAATTCCCCTTTTTATGCATGCTAGCACCTTACTTGCCTTCTTGACTGCGTTTTGACATTGTGTACGGTTATTAAGCCTATTATCAATGAATACCCCAAAATCTTTTTCCAACTCTGTTTCCCCTAGGCGTTCCCCATTTAATATGTAGGATGCAAGTTTGTTTTTAGTCCCAAAATGCATAACCTTGCATTTGTCTGTATTGAACCTCATTTTCCATTTAGACGCCCAGAGTTCAAGTTTAGATAGATCATTCTGCAAGGACTCCACATCCAATTCTGAACTAATTACCTTACACAGTTTAGTATCATCTGCAAAGATTGACACTGTGCGGAGGATTTTGGCATACCTGAAGCAGGCTTTTGCTCCTGGGAACCTGCAGCTGCAGGTTTCTTGGACTTAACTCGACCTCCCCAAAGAAAGTATTGGACGTTCTGGCCTTTCCAGGCCTGTTAGGCTGAAAAGGACTGCGTTGCAGATGAAGAGTAGGGTTTCTTCGGAGCAGGTGCTGCTGAGGGAAGAAACGGAGAATTACCCGCTGTAGCCGTGGATATGCACGCATCTAGAGCTTCCCCAAAGAGAGCCTGACCAGTATAGGGTAGGGCCTCCACACTTTTCCTGGATTCCACGTCGGCCAACCACTTGCGCAGCCACAGCCCCCGACGAGCTGAAACAGACATGGCAGATATTCCCGCAGCCATGGAACCCAGGTCTTTCATGGATTCTACCATAAAACCTGCAGAATCATGTATGTTGTGTAAATATAAAGCAACGTCATCCCTATCCATCGTATCCAAATCCTCAAGTAAGGTAGCAATCCATGCAGTAGCAATAGTGGGACGTAATATGGCCCCTGAAGCAGTGTACATTGATTTAAGCGTGTTATCCATTTTTCTATCAGCTGGCTCCTTTAAGGCGGTAGATCCTGGAACAGGCAAAACACCTTCTTTGAGAGTCTGGACACAGATGCGTCAACAATCGGGTTTTCCCATTTTTTCCTATCCTCCTCAGGAAAAGGAAACGCCACCTGGACCCTTTTAGGGACCTGTAATTTTTTCACAGGGTGTACCCAGGCTTTTTCAAATAAAGCATTCAATTCCTTTGACGCAGGGAAGGTTAGCGAGGCTTTTTTTTTATTTTCAGTGGAAAAAAACCTCAACCTGCTCAGGTGTGGTATCATTAACATTCAACACATCCCTGACAGCCTCTATCAACAATTGCACCCCCTTTGCAAGAGATGCGGATCCCCGCAACACATCCCCATCACAGTCTGTGGTGTCAGAATCGGTATCCGTGTCGTCTTGTGTGCCCTGCACAAGCGCACATTTGTGGGGGTATATAGCGGGGCGTCCTGAGGTACCAGAAACCGGCCATACTGCCATAGAGCTCTGTAATACCTGGGTTGCAGATTCATTACTTGCAACCCTGTCAGAAATCTAAGATTTGAAAGAGGAAAACCACTCCGGTTCGCTTGCTGGTATCTGTGCTAAACCAGTGCTATCCTGATTACATGGAATGGGATCTTCCTGGGAGGATAAATCCTCTACAGCATATGACACAGTGTCCCTGGAGATATACAAAGGAGACCACCAAACACCACACACACACACACACACACACACACACACACACAGGTGAGGGCAGACAGAGTCCCCCCCCCCCCCCCCCCCCACAAGAATGGCAAGAGAGAGACACAGAGATTGGAGCCAAACCACACATAGCGCTTTTAGCAAAGGGATACCCTTTGTCAGCGCTGACTGTGCACCTTAATAGGACACACTCTTATTACAGCCTCCCCTCCCTTCTACAACCCCCTGGTAACGTGTACAGATAGCTGCAGTTGCTGTAGAGGGACCTGTTCTTCCTCTCAGCGCTGTGCAGGCAGGAAAATGGCACTGAAACGCTGCCGGGTCCGCTCTGAGTAGAAGCTCTGTCCCCTTAATGGCGCTGTCTTCCCACTCTTCATGGATTATACTTGCCTGAGGAAATTGTGCTGGCTAAGATCCGAAGACCCCGACAGGCTTTTGGACCAGTGTAGGGGGTAAGCGCTGGCCCAGGGTGCCCCTCACAGCGCCGCACCATGTGCCCCTGAGCCTTCCCAGGAGCGCAGTTAATACTGCGCTCCCTCCCCGCTGTCGCCATCTTCACACCGGCCCCCCGCTTGCTAGGGGGGTCGGTGTCTCACTCACCACTTCTTCAGCTCTGTAAGGGGTTGGCGGCATGCTGCTGGGGTAAGCGGTCCCCTGTGGCGGAGAACGATCAGACCCCTCCGGAGCACAGTGTCCAGTCAGCAGAGACAGTGGCTCAGACCCCGCAGGGCGGACACTGCTCCCCCCCTTAGTCCCTCGCTGCCGGGAGGCTGTTGCCAGCAGCCTCCCTGTAAAATAATAAACTCTAAAAATGAAACTTTTCTAGAAAAGCTCTGTAGAGCTCCCCTAGCTGTGACCGGCTCCTCCGGTCTGGAGAGGGAGGAGCCAGCACACACTATTAAACTCTTAAAGTGCCAATGGCTCCTGGTGGACCCATCTATACCCCATGGTACTAATGTGGACCCCAGCATCCTCTAGGATGTAAGAGAAAACTGGAAACCACTGGAACATTATCGATAGAGGAGACAGTCTTAACGTGCCAAAAGCAACGGTCTAGGTGAAATAAGACAACTGGCCTCCCCGCAAAAGCCATTGGCCCTCATTCTGAGTTGTTCACGCTAGGCCGCCGCCCTCTGGGAGTGTATCTTAGCATAGCAGAATTGCGAACGAAAGGTTAGCAGAATTGCTACTAAATAATTCCTTGCAGTTTCTGAGTAGCTCCAGACCTATTCACAGATTGCGATCAGCTCAGTCAGTTTAGTTCCTGGTTTGACGTCACAATTGCCCACTGCGTTCGGCCAGCCACTCCCGCGTTTTTCTCTGACACGCCTGCGTTTTTTAGCACACTCCCGGAAAACGCTCAGTTACCACCTAGAAACGCCCCTTCCCTGTCAATCATTCACCGATCAGCAGTGCGACTGAAAATCGTTGTTCGAACACCAGCAAATCTACTAAGTTTTGTGTTAAATAACTTCGCGCATGCGCTCTGCGTACCATGCGCAGTTAGCAACAAATCGCAGCATAGCGAAAATCGGCAACGAGCTAACAACTCAGAATGAACCCCACTGTGTCAGCTGTTGCAGGAGATGGGAGTTTCCGTAAGCACATGACAAAGAGCTGCAAAAAAAAAAAAAAACACACAACTGTCCTGCATCCATATTGTGTTACTGTTGTCCAAGGATTGAAGAGAGTTGCGTACTGTAATTGGTTCCACAACCACCCACGGACTCTCACGGCACCAAGAGATAACATTCAGCTGGAATTGAAACGGACTTTCCCGATATGTTTGGCTGCAGCCTTCCATAACATGGAGCGATGCATTCAAAGCTTGCCTGGATGCTAATGGAGAACACTTTCAACACTTGCTAGCACATGTTTCTGACAATGGTATGTCCACATCAAATTTCACTAAATTATGTCTATTACTTTAAAAGCCAAGAGCGATTGAAACACCTTGTATATATCATATGAAAGCCCATACAAACAGGTTTAGAATGTTTGGCCAACTCTCTAGCTCAATTAGATGAGCTGCCATTGCAATTTAAAAAAATGTTAATAGCTAATTTTTAGTTAAAAATAATTGCAACTCTAAAGGCTATAAATACAAAAATAAGAATTTACTTACCGATAATTCTATTTCTCATAGTCCGTAGTGGATGCTGGGGACTCCGTCAGGACCATGGGGAATAGCGGGCTCCGCAGGAGACAGGGCACATCTAAAAAAGCTTTTAGGTCACATGGTGCGTACTGGCTCCTCCCCCTATGACCCTCCTCCAAGCCTCAGTTAGGTACTGTGCCCGGACGAGCGTACACAATAAGGAAGGATCTTGAATCCCGGGTAAGACTCATACCAGCCACACCAATCACACCGTACAACTTGTGATCTGAACCCAGTTAACAGTATGATAACAAAACGAAGTAGCCTCTGAAAAGATGGCTCACAACAACAGTAATAACCCGATTTTGTAACAATAACTATGTACAAGCATTGCAGACAATCCGCACTTGGGATGGGCGCCCAGCATCCACTACGGACTACGAGAAATAGAATTATCGGTAAGTAAATTCTTATTTTCTCTAACGTCCTAGTGGATGCTGGGGACTCCGTCAGGACCATGGGGATTATACCAAAGCTCCCAAACGGGCGGGAGAGTGCGGATGACTCTGCAGCACCGAATGAGAAAACTCCAGGTCCTCTGTAGCCAGAGTATCAAATTTGTAAAATTTTACAAACGTGTTCTCCCCTGACCACGTAGCTGCTCGGCAAAGTTGTAATGCCGAGACTCCTCGGGCAGCCGCCCAAGATGAGCCCACCTTCCTTGTGGAGTGGGCCTTTACAGATTTAGGCTGTGGCACGCCTGCCACAGAATGTGCAAGTTGGATTGTGCTACAGATCCAACGTGCAATCGTCTGTTTAGACGCAGGAGCACCCATCTTGTTGGGTGCATACAATGTAAACAACGAGTCAGTTTTTCTGACTCCAGCTGTCCTTGAAATATATATTTTTAATGCTCTGACAACGTCCAGTAACTTGGAGTCCTCCAAGTCGCTAGTAGCCGCAGGCACCACAATAGGCTGGTTTAAGTGAAATGCCGAAACCACCTTAGGGAGAAATTGAGGACGCGTCCTCAATTCTGCCCTGTCCGAATGGAATATCAGATATGGGCTCTTGTATGACAAAGCTGCCAACTCTGAAACTCTCCTGGCAGAAGCCAGGGCCAACAGCATGGTTACCTTCCATGTAAGGTATTTTAATTCTACCGATTTTAACGGCTCAAACCAATGAGATTTGAGAAAATTTAGAACCACGTTCAAATCCCACGGTGCCACTGGAGGCACTATTGGGGGTTGTATATGTAGTACACCTTTGACAAAAGTTTGTACTTCAGGCACTGACGCCAATTCCTTCTGGAAGAAAATTGATAAGGCCGAAATTTGAACTTTAATAGACCCCAATTTTAGGCCCATAGACAATCCTGCTTGCAGGAAATGTAAGAATCGACCCAATTGAAATTCTTCCGTTGGAGCCTTCTTGGCCTCACACCACGCAACATATTTTCGCCAAATGCGGTGATAATGTTGTACAGTCACTTCCTTCCTAGCCTTAATCAAGGTAGGAATAACTTCCTCTGGAATGCCCTTTTCTTTTAGAATCCGGCGTTCAACCGCCATGCCGTCAAACGCAGACGCGGTAAGTCTTGGAACATACAAGGTCCCTGCTGAAGCAGATCCCTTCTCAGAGGTAGAGGCCACGGATCCTCCGTGAGCATCTCTTGAAGTTCCGGATACCAAGTTCTCCTTGGCCAGTCCGGAGCCACCAGTATCGTTCTTACTCCTCTTTTCCGTATAATTCTCAGTACCTTTGGTATGAGAGGCAGAGGAGGGAACACATACACTGATTGGTACACCCACGGTGTTACCAGAGCGTCCACAGCTATTGCCTGAGGGTCTCTTGACCTGGCGCAATACCTGTCCAATTTTTTGTTGAGGCGAGACGCCATCATGTCTACCTTTGGTTTTTCCCAACGGTTCACAATCATGTGGAAAACTTCTGGATGAAGTCCCCACTCTCCCGGGTGAAGGTCGTGTCTGCTGAGGAAATCTACTTCCCAGTTGTCCACTCCCGGGATGAACACTGCTGACAGTGCTATGACATGATTCTCCGCCCAGCGCAGAATCCTTGCCGCTTCTGCCATTGCACTCCTGCTTCTCGTGCCGCCTTGTCGGTTTACGTGGGCGACTGCCGTGATGTTGTCGGACTGGATCAACACCGGCTGACCCTGAAGCAGCGGTTTTGCCAGACTTAGAGCATTGTAGATCGCTCTTAGCTCCAGTATATTTATGTGAAGAGACGTCTCCAGGTTTGACCACACGCCCTGGAAGTTTCTTCCCTTTGTGACTGCTCCCCAACCTCGTAGGCTGGCATCCGTAGTCACCAGGACCCAGTCCTGTATGCCGAATCTGCGGCCCACTAACAGATGGGCAGTCTGCAGCCACCACAGGAGAGACAACCTTGTTCTTGGTGACAGTGCTATCCGCTGATGCATGTGCAGATGCGATCCGGACCATTTGTCCAGCAGATCCCACTGAAATGTCCGTGCATGGAATCTGCCGAATGGAATCGCTTCGTACGAAGCCACCATCTTTCCCAGGACTCTTGTGCATTGATGTACTGACACCGTTCCTGGTTTTAGGAGGTTCCTGACAAGTTCGGATAACTCCCTTGCTTTCTCCTCCGGGAGAAACACCTTTTTCTGAACCGTGTCCAGAATCATTCCCAGGAACAGCAGACGAGTTGTCGGGGTCAATTGAGATTTTGGAAGATTCAGAATCCACCCGTGTTGCTGAAGCACTACCTGGGTTAGTGCTACACCGACTTCCAGCTGTTCTCTGGACTTTGCCCTTATCAGGAGATCGTCCAAGTAAGGGATAATTAATACGCCTTTTCTTCGTAGAAGAACCATCATTTCGGTCATTACCTTGGTAAAGACCCGAGGGGCCGTAGACAAACCAAACGGCATCGTTTGAAACTGATAATGACAGTCTTGTATCACGAACCTGAGATACCCTTGGTGTGAGGGGTAAATTGGGACATGCAGATAAGCATCCTTTATGTCCAGGGACACCATGAAGTCCCCTTCTTCCAGATTCGCTATCACTGCTCTGAGTGACTCCATCTTGAACTTGAATTTCTGTATGTACAGGTTCAAGGATTTCAGATTTAGAATAGGTCTTACCGAACCGTCCGGCTTCGGTACCACAAATAGTGTGGAATAATACCCCTTTCCCTGTTGTAGGAGGGGTACCTTGACTATCACCTGCTGAGAATACAGCTTGTGAATGGCTTCCAAAACAGACGTCCTTTCTGAGGGAGACGTTGGTAAAGCAGACTTTAGGAACCGGCGAGGGGGAAACCTTTCGAACTCCAGCATGTAACCCTGAGATATTATCTGCAGGACCCACAGGTCCACTTGTGAGTGAGCCCATTGATTGCTGAAAATCTTGAGTCGACCCCCCACCGTTCCTGGGTCCGCTTGTAAAGCCCCAGCGTCATGCTGATGGCTTTGTAGAAGCCGGGGCGGGCTTCTGTTCCTGGGCAGGGGCTGCGTGCTGCCCTTTCTTACCCTTTCCTCTGCCTCTCGGCAGATAAGACTGTCCTTTTGGTCGCTTTTTATAGGAGCGAAAGGACTGCGGCTGAAAAGACGGTGTCTTTTTCTGTTGTGAAGGGGTCTGAGGTAAAAAGGTGGATTTGCCGGCAGTTGCCGTGGTCACCAGGTCCGAAAGACCGACCCCAAACAATTCCTCTCCTTTATATGGCAATACTTCCATATGCCTCTTGGAATCCGCATCACCTGACCACTGTCGCGTCCATAAACTTCTTCTAGCAGATATGGACATCGCGCTTACTCTTGATGCTAGAGTACAAACATCCCTCTGAGCATCTCGCATATAAAGAAAAGCATCCTTTAATTGCTCTAGAGTCAATAAAATACTGTCCCTATCCAGGGTCTCAATATTTTCAGTCAGAGAATCCAACCACACTACCCCAGCACTGCACATCCAGGCTGAGGCTATTGCCGGTCGCAGTATAACACCCGTATGTGTGTATATACTCTTCAGTGTAGTTTCCAGCCTCCTATCTGCTGGATCCTTGAGGGCGGCCGTATCAGGAGACGGCAACGCCACTTGCTTTGATAAACGTGTGAGCGCCTTATCCACCTTAGGGGGTGATTCCCAGCGCGCCCTAACCTCTGGTGGGAAAGGGTATAATGCCAACAACTTCTTTGAAATTAGCATTTTTCTATCGGGGGTAACCCACGCTTCATCACACACATCATTCAATTCCTCTGATTCTGGGAAAAATACAGGTAGTTTTTTCACCCCCCACATAATACCCCTTTTTGAGGTACCAGCAGTATCAGAGATCTGTAACGCCTCCTTCATTGCCGTGATCATATAACGTGTGGCCCTATTGGAAAATACGTTTGTTTCTTCACCGTCGACACTAGATTCATCTGTGTCGGTACCCGTGTCGACTGACTGAGGTAAAGGACGTTTTACAGCCCCTGACGGTGTCTGAGACGCCTGAACCGGTACTAACTGGTTTGCCGGGCGTCTTATTTCGTCAACTGACTTTTGCAGTGTGCTGACATTATCACGTAATTCCATAACTAAAGCCATCCATTCCGGTGTCGACTCCCTAGGGGGTGACATTACCATCATCGGCAATTGCTCTGCCTCCACACCAACATCGTCCTCATACATGTCGACACACACGTACCGACACACAGCAGCCACACAGGGAATGCTCTAATCGAAGACAGGACCCCTTAGCCCTTTGGGGAGACAGAGGGAGAGTTTGCCAGCACACACCAAAAGCGCTATAAAATGTATAAAAACAACCCTAGAAGGTGTTTACTATATATGCGCTCTTAATATATAAATATCGCCAATTTATGCCCCCCTTCTCTTTGTTACCCTGTTTCTGTAGTGCAGTGCAGGGGAGAGTCCTGGGAGCCTTCCTCACCAGCGGAGCTGAGCAGGAAAATAGCGCTGAGTGCTGAGGAGAATAAGCTCCGCCCCTTTTTCGGCGGGATTTTTCTCCCGGTTTTTAAGAAACTGGCCTGGGTCAAAATACATACATATAGCCTTAATGGGTATATGTGATGTATTTCTTTTGCCACTAAAGGTAATTATATTGCTGCCCAGGGCGCCCCCAGCAGCGCCCTGCACCCTCCGTGACTGAGTCAGTGAGCCGTGTGACAACAATGGCGCACAGCTGCAGTGCTGTGCGCTACCTTCATGAAGACTGTGGAGTCTTCTGCCGCCTGTTTTCCGGACCTCCGTTCTGCCGTCTCTTCAGCGTCTGTAAGGGGGATCGGTGGCGCGGCTCCGGGACGAACCCCAGGCTGACCTGTGTTCCGACTCCCTCTGGAGCTAAGTGTCCAGTAGCCTAAGACTCCAATCCATCCTGCACGCAGGTGAGTTGGAAATCTCTCCCCTAAGTCCCTCGATGCAGTGATCCTGTTGCCAGCAGGAATCACTGAGATTAAAACCTAAAAAAAAAAAAACTTTTCTAAACAGCTCTTTAAGAGAGCCACCTAGATTGCACCCTCTCGGACGGGCACAAAAACCTAACTGAGGCTTGGAGGAGGGTCATAGGGGGAGGAGCCAGTACGCACCATGTGACCTAAAAGCTTTTTTAGATGTGCCCTGTCTCCTGCGGAGCCCGCTATTCCCCATGGTCCTGACGGAGTCCCCAGCATCCACTAGGACGTTAGAGAAACTAGTGTAAATATCAGCCTAAGGTTTTGGGGTTTTCTTTATACCTAAGGAGTCAATTAATTTACCAAATGTCATTACAATCTGAAACAGTCAGAAACCTGGTGTTCATTTGACGTGGAATAACCTTTTACTTACAAACATGAATCAGGCCGTAAGTACACCAAGAGGGGGTATTCCTGATGTATCCCTTTTAATGTAGCTTTACGGAAATATATCACAGGAAAAGATTTCAAAGTGCATTTTCCAAAAAGTGACACAATAAGCACAAGTGTAAATTCGTGTGTGTGTGTGTGTTTCCTGTTCTGTTTTTGTACTACCCTGCTCCAGTATGATATGTACCCATATCTAACCTCTTCTTGCTTTTAGTCCTGAATGCACCTGCACAGCAAGAATATTAGGACAGCTTCTCAACTGCACTCACTGTTCCACTACGGAAGCAGCTACAACAGGACCACACCAGCAACTGTACAGCCAGTTCAGTTTGAAAATGATATACTGTATACCCAATTGTTAGCGCAGAATTCCTAGCTAGTAGCTACTGTTGTGCAATGGTGCTCAAAGTATAACAACAACAGTTCTGCAGTATTATATACACTTACCAACTATGTACAATAAGCAGGTGTAGTATGGTTTGCCGGCGGTCAGGGGGCCTAGCAACCAGCATACCGGCGCCGGAATCCCAACCACCGGCATACCGACAGCTGGCCGAGCGCAAATGAGCCCCTTGCGGGCTCGCTGCGCTCGCCACGCTGCGGACACGGTGTCGCGCGTCCAGGGGGGTCGTGGACCGCCAGGAGGGAGAAAAGATATCGGTATGCCGGCTGTTGGGATTCCGGCGCCAGTATGGTGGTCGCCGGGAGCCCGGCCGCCGGCAACCTGAAGACCACCCAAATAAGCTACACCCTCTTCAGTAACCCTATTCCAGATGGTTTCACAGTGTATTAAATGGCACAACAGGATGCAGTTTTATTGCTAGCCACAAGAAAAGAAGAAATGTCAGCCCCGTCACTACTGGGCGTCTAAACGGAGCAACAATTGAATTGCTCCATTTTGCGCCCCCTAGTGGTAGCCGTGGGGTAAAATTGAATTGGCCCTATAGTAATCACAGTGCCTAATGTAATTTTACATACTTAAAAATTAAGCAAAATATGGCTTCTCTCTCGCCCATTCCAGAATGGGTTCTACAAACACTTTAAATGTAATAAATTATTAACTACTTCAGCAAAATAGTAACTACCTGTTCAGAATTTCTTGAGAAATTCCTCGCCAACATGAGAGAAGTGGAATTGCCCCCATCTCAGACAGAATGTGCATTACCAGCAGGATATCTACAGCCCGATGTGACGTTCAGGACAAGATTGGCAATTCAGAGGAGTGGACACCACATCACTGAGGAAAGGATTCAGAGACAAGACTTTAATGATAAAATAAGAATTTACTTACCGATAATTCTATTTCTCATAGTCCGTAGTGGATGCTGGGGACTCCGAAAGGACCATGGGGAATAGCGGCTCCGCAGGAGACTGGGCACAAAGTAAAAGCTTTAGGACTAGCTGGTGTGCACTGGCTCCTCCCCCTATGACCCTCCTCCAAGCCTCAGTTAGGATACTGTGCCCGGACGAGCGTACACAATAAGGAAGGATTTTGAATCCCGGGTAAGACTCATACCAGCCACACCAATCACACCGTACAACTTGTGATCTGAACCCAGTTAACAGCATGATAACAGAAGGAGCCTCTGAAAAGATGGCTCACAACAACAATAACCCGATTTTTGTAACAATAACTATGTACAAGTAATGCAGACAATCCGCACTTGGGATGGGCGCCCAGCATCCACTACGGACTATGAGAAATAGAATTATCGGTAAGTAAATTCTTATTTTCTCTAACGTCCTAGTGGATGCTGGGGACTCCGAAAGGACCATGGGGATTATACCAAAGCTCCCAAACGGGCGGGAGAGTGCGGATGACTCTGCAGCACCGAATGAGAGAACTCCAGGTCCTCCTCAGCCAGGGTATCAAATTTGTAGAATTTAGCAAACGTGTTTGCCCCTGACCAAGTAGCTGCTCGGCAAAGTTGTAAAGCCGAGACCCCTCGGGCAGCCGCCCAAGATGAGCCCACTTTCCGTGTGGAATGGGCTTTTATAGATTTTGGCTGTGGCAGGCCTGCCACAGAATGTGCAAGCTGAATTGTACTACAAATCCAACGAGCAATCGTCTGCTTAGAAGCAGGAGCACCCAGCTTGTTGGGTGCATACAGGATAAACAGCGAGTCAGATTTTCTGACTCCAGCCGTCCTGGAAACATATATTTTCAGGGCCCTGACTACGTCCAGCAACTTGGAATCCTCCAAGTCCCTAGTAGCCGCAGGCACCACGATAGGTTGGTTTAAGTGAAATGCTGAAACCACCTTAGGGAGAAATGGAGGACGAGTCCTCAATTCTGCCCTGTCCGTATGAAAAATTAGGTAAGGGCTTTTATAGGATAAAGCCGCCAATTCTGATACACGCCTGGCTGAAGCCAGGGCAAACAGCATTACCACTTTCCAAGTGAGATACTTCAAGTCCACAGTGGTGAGTGGTTCAAACCAATGTGATTTTAGGAATCCCAACACTACATTGAGATCCCAAAGGTGCCACTGGAGGCACAAAAGGAGGCTGTATATGCAGTACTCCCTTGACAAACGTCTGAACTTCAGGTACAGAAGCTAGTTCTTTTTGGAAGAATATCGACAGGGCCGAAATTTGAACCTTAATGGACCCTAATTTGAGGCCCATAGACAGTCCTGTTTGCAGGAAATGCAGGAATCGACCCAGTTGAAATTACTCCGTAGGGGCCTTCCTGGCCTCGCACCACGCAACATATTTACGCCAAATACGGTGATAATGTTGTACGGTTACATCCTTCCTGGCTTTGATCAGGGTAGGGATGACTTCATCCGGAATGCCTTTTTCCTTCAGGATCCGGCGTTCAACCGCCATGCCGTCAAACGCAGCCGCGGTAAGTCTTGGAACAGACATGGTCCCTGCTGGAGCAGGTCCTGTCTTAGAGGTAGAGGCCACGGGTCTTCCGTGAGCATCTCTTGAATTTCCGGGTACCAAGTCCTTCTTGGCCAATCCGGAGCCACGAGTATAGTCTTTACTCCTCTCCTTCTTAGGATTCTCAGTACTTTTGGTATGAGAGGAAGAGGAGGGAACACATACACTGACCGGTACACCCACGGTGTTACCAGAGCGTCCACAGCTATTGCCTGAGGGTCCCTTGACCTGGAACAATATCTGTCCAGTTTTTTGTTGAGGCGAGACGCCATCATGTCCACCTTTGGTTTTTCCCAACGGTTTACAATCATGTGGAAGACTTCCGGGTGAAGTCCCCACTCCCCCGGGTGAAGATCGTGTCTGCTGAGGAAGTCTGCTTCCCAGTTGTCCACTCCCGGAATGAACACTGCTGACAGTGCTATCACATGATTTTCCGCCCAGCGAAGAATCCTTGCCACTTCCGTCATTGCCCTCCTGCTTCTTGTGCCGCCCTGTCTGTTTACGTGGGCGACTGCCGTGATGTTGTCCGACTGGATCAATACTGGCTGACCCTGAAGCAGAGGCCTTGCCTGACTTAGGGCATTGTAAATGGCCCTTAGTTCCAGGATATTTATGTGAAGTGACGTTTCCATGCTTGACCACAAGCCCTGGAAATTTTTTCCCTGTGTGACTGCTCCCCAGCCTCTCGAATCTGCGGCCCTCTAGGAGATGAGCACTCTGTAACCACCACAGGAGAGACACCCTTGTCCTTGGAGACAGGGTTATCCGCTGATGCATTTGAAGATGCGATCCGGACCATTTGTCTAGCAGATCCAACTGAAAAGTTCTTGCGTGGAATCTGCCGAATGGAATCGCTTCGTAAGAAGCCACCATCTTTCCCAGGACCCTTGTGCACTGATGCACTGACACCTGGCCTGGTCTTAGGAGTTTCCTGACTAGGTCGGATAACTCCCTGGCTTTCTCTTCCGGGAGAAACACCTTTTTCTGTACTGTGTCCAGAATCATCCCTAGGAACAGCAGACGTGTCGTCGGAATCAGCTGCGATTTTGGAATATTTAGAATCCATCCGTGCTGTCGTAGTACTATTTGCGATAGTGCTACTCCGACCTCTAACTGTTCTCTGGACCGTGCCCTTATCAGGAGATCGTCCAAGTAAGGGATAATTAAGACGCCTTTTCTTCGAAGAAGAATCATCATTTCGGCCATTACCTTGGTAAAGACCCGGGGTGCCGTGGACAATCCAAACGGCAGCGTCTGAAACTGATAGTGACAGTTCTGTACCACAAACCTGAGGTACCCTTGGTGAGAAGGGCAAATTGGGACATGGAGGTAAGCATCCTTGATGTCCAGAGACACCATGTAGTCCCCTTCTTCCAGGTTCGCTATCACTGCTCTGAGTGACTCCATCTTGAACTTGAACCTTTTTATGTAAGTGTTCAAGGTTTTCAGATTTAAAATGGGTCTCACCGAGCCGTCCGGCTTCGGTACCACAAACAGCGTGGAGTGATACCCCTTTCCCTGTTGTAGGAGGGGTACCTTGATTATCACTTGCTGGGAATACAGCTTGTGAATGGCTTCCAATACCGCCTCCCTGTCGGGGGTAGACGTTGGTAAAGCAGACTTCAAGAACCGGCGAGGGGGAGACGTCTCGAATTCCAATTTGTACCCCTGAGATACTACCTGCAGGATCCAGGGGTCCACTTGCGAGTGAGCCCACTGCGCGCTGAAATTCTTGAGACGGGCCCCCACCGTGCCTGAGTCCGCTTGTAAGGCCCCAGCGTCATGCTGAGGACTTGGCAGAAGCGGGGGAGGGCTTCTGGTCGTGGGAAGAAGCTGTCTGTTGTAGTCTTTTTCCCCTTCCTCTGCCCCGGGGCAGATATGAGTGGCCTTTTGCCCGCTTGCCCTTATGGGGACGAAAGGACTGAGCCTGAAAATAAGAATTTACTTACCGATAATTCTATTTCTCGTAGTCCGTAGTGGATGCTGGGGACTCCGTCAGGACCATGGGGAATAGCGGGCTCCGCAGGAGACAGGGCACATCTAAAAAGCTTTTTTAGGTCACATGGTGTGTACTGGCTCCTCCCCCCATGACCCTCCTCCAAGCCTCAGTTAGGTACTGTGCCCGGACGAGCGTACACAATAAGGAAGGATCTTGAATCCCGGGTAAGACTCATACCAGCCACACCAATCACACCGTACAACTTGTGATCTGAACCCAGTTAACAGTATGATAACAAAACGAAGTAGCCTCTGAAAAAATGGCTCACAACAATAGTAATAACCCGATTTTTGTAACAATAACTATGTACAAGCATTGCAGACAATCCGCACTTGGGATGGGCGCCCAGCATCCACTACGGACTACGAGAAATAGAATTATCGGTAAGTAAATTCTTATTTTCTCTAACGTCCTAGTGGATGCTGGGGACTCCGTCAGGACCATGGGGATTATACCAAAGCTCCCAAACGGGCGGGAGAGTGCGGATGACTCTGCAGCACCGAATGAGAGAACTCCAGGTCCTCTTTAGCCAGAGTATCAAATTTGTAAAATTTTACAAACGTGTTCTCCCCTGACCACGTAGCTGCTCGGCAAAGTTATAATGCCGAGACTCCTCGGGCAGCCGCCCAGGATGAGGCCACCTTCCTTGTGGAATGGGCATCTACATATTTCGGCTGTGGCAGGCCTGCCACAGAATGTGCAAGCTGAATTGTACTACAAATCTAGCGTGCAATAGACTGCTTAGAAGCAGGAGCACCCAGCTTGTTGGGTGCCTACAATATAAACAGCAAATCAGACTTTCTGACTCCAGCCGTCCTAACTATATATATATATATATATATATATATATATATATATATATATATATATATATATATATATATATATATATATACATACATACATACAAACAGAGAACCCAGCACTCACCAAAGTAAACTCACTTATCCTCAACAATTCAATAAACAAATGATGGGGGTTTAGTTGGTGGATTGGCCAATGCACGGAAGCCTGTATACCGATTCAAGGTGAGTGGTAAGTACAGCTGTGTACCCCGCTTCTGTGGTGGAGAGTGCAGTGTTACATGCACCCCACCCTGTGAGTGGTAAGTGCATAGCTGTGCCCCGCTTCTGGTGCGGTGAGTGCTGTGGTTTTTACTCTGTGTGTATATGAAGGGGTTAATCTATGGTTAGCTCTTATTAACCGTGGCCACTAGCTTTCTCATGCACCCCTGTGTGGACTTTATTATCCTGAACCTGTCTCAGCTGTTTTTTAGCAATCATCTTTGAGCCAGTGCAATAGGTGACTAGTGTGCCTTTAAAAGCCATAAAGTCTGTGGCAGGTACACATTACATCTAGCAGGCAGATGATGCAGCAGTGTGGTAGTCCGGTTTTAAGACTCTGTGATAGTGTAGGACCTGTATGAAGGTGGGGTACCTTGAATCGGTATACAGGCTTCCGTGCATTGGCCAATCCACCAACTAAACCCCCATCATTTGTTTATTGAATTGTTGAGGATAAGTGAGTTTACTTTGGTGAGTGCTGGGTTCTCTGTTTGTATTTATTAGAGCGATGTGGTCATGGGCTTCATGCACCCCGCCCTGTGAGTGGTAAGTACAGCTGTGTACCCCGCTTCTGTGGTGGAGAGTGCAGTGTTACATGCACCCCACCCTGTGAGTGGTAAGTGCATAGCTGTGCCCCGCTTCTGGTGCGGTGAGTGCTGTGGTTTTTACTCTGTGTGTATATGAAGGGGTTAATCTATGGTTAGCTCTTATTAACCGTGGCCACTAGCTTTCTCATGCACCCCTGTGTGGACTTTATTATCCTGAACCTGTCTCAGCTGTTTTTTAGCAATCATCTTTGAGCCAGTGCAATAGGTGACTAGTGTGCCTTTAAAAGCCATAAAGTCTGTGGCAGGTACACATTACATCTAGCAGGCAGATGATGCAGCAGTGTGGTAGTCCGGTTTTAAGACTCTGTGATAGTGTAGGACCTGTATGAAGGTGGGGTACCTTGAATCGGTATACAGGCTTCCGTGCATTGGCCAATCCACCAACTAAACCCCCATCATTTGTTTATTGAATTGTTGAGGATAAGTGAGTTTACTTTGGTGAGTGCTGGGTTCTCTGTTTGTATTTATTAGAGCGATGTGGTCATGGGCTTCATGCACCCCGCCCTGTGAGTGGTAAGTACAGCTGTGTACCCCGCTTCTGTGGTGGAGAGTGCAGTGTTACATGCACCCCACCCTGTGAGTGGTAAGTGCATAGCTGTGCCCCGCTTCTGGTGCGGTGAGTGCTGTGGTTTTTACTCTGTGTGTATATATATATATATATATATATATATATATATATATATATATATATTTTTAGGGCCCTGACAACGTCTAGTAACTTGGAGTCCTCCAAGTCCCCAGTAGCCGCAGGCACCACAATAGGTTGTTTCAGGTGACAACGCTGACACCCCTTTAGGAAGAAACTGGAGACGAGTCCCAGTTCTGCCCTGTTCAAATGGAAAATTCTAATATGGGCTTTTGTAAAACAAAACCGCCCATTCTTTTTGACAATCGCCTGGCCGAGGCCAGGACTAACAACATGGTCACTTTCCATGTGAGATATTGGTCAACAGCATGGTCACTTTCCATGTGAGATATTTCAAATCCACAGATTTGAGCGGTTCAAACCAATATGATTTTAAGGAATCCCAACACTATGTTGAGATCTCACGGTGCCCCTAGAGGCACAAAAGAACTGTATATGGAATACACCCTTTACAATCTGGACTTCAGGAACTGAAGTCAATTTTTTTTTTTTTTTGGAAGAAAATCTACAGGGCCGAAATTTAAATCTTAATGAACCCCAATTTGAGGCTCAAAACACTCCTGTTTTCAGGAAGTGCAGAATCGACCTAGTTGAATTTCCTTCGTGGAGCCTTCCTGGCCTTACCCACGCAACATATTTTCACCACATGTGGTGATGACGTTGTGCGGTCACCTCCTTCCTGGCTTTGACCAAGGTAGGTATGACCTCTTATGGAATGCCTTTTTCCCTTCAGAATCCGGTATTCAACCGCCATGCCGTCAAACGCAGCCGCGGTAATTCTTGGAAAAGACATGGTACTTGCTGAAGCAAGTCCCTTCTTAGCTCCCCAGGCCCTTAGTCCTCTGTGAGCATCTCTTGAAGCTCCGGGTACCAAGTCCCTCTTGGCCCATCCGGAGCCACTAGTATAGTTCATACTCCTCTATGTCTTATAATTCTCAATACCTTGGTTATGAGAAACAGAGGAGGGAACCCATACACTGACTGGTACACCCACGGTGTTACCAGAACATCCACAGCTATCGCCTGAAGGTCTCATGACCTGGCGGAATACCTGTCCCGTTTTTCGGGCGGGACGCTATCATGTCCACCTTTGGTCTTTGCCAACGGTCCACAATCATGCTGAAAAACTTCCCTATGAAGTTTCCACTCTCCCGGGTGGAGGTCATGCCTGCTGAGGAAGTCTGCTTCCCAGTCGTCCACTCCCGGAAAGAACACTGCTGACAGTGCTATCACATGATTTTCCGCCTAGCGAAAAATCCTTGCAGTTTTGTCACTGCCCTCCTGCTTCTTGTGCCGCCCTTTCTGTTTACGTGGGCGACTGCCGTGATGTTATCCCACTGGATCAATACCGGCTGACCTTGAAGCAGAGGTCTTGCTAAGTTTAGAGCCTTATAAATTTGCTCTAAGCTTATTTATGCAGAGAGAATTCTCCAGACTTAATCACACTTCCCTGGAAATTTTTTCCCTGTGTGACTGTTCTCCAGCCTCTCAGGCTGGCCTCCGTGGTTACCGGCATCCAATCCTGAATGCCAAATCTGCGGCCCTCTAGAAGATGAGCACTCTGTAATCACCACAGGAGAGACACCCTTGTCCTTGGATATAGGGTTATCCGCTGATGCATCTGAGGATGCGATCCGGACCATTTGTCCAGCAGATCCCACCGAAGAGTTCTTGCGGGAAATCTGCCGAATGGAATTGCTTCGTAATAAGCCACCATTTTTACCAGGACTCTTGTGCAATGATGCACTGACACTTTTCCTGGTTTTAGGAGGATCCCGATTAGCTCGGATAACTCCCTGGCTTTCTCCACTGGGAGAAACACGTTTTTCTGGACTGTGTCCAGAATCATCCCTATGAACAGTAGACGTGTCATCGGAAAAAGCTGCGATTTTGGAATATTTAGAATCCACTCGTGCTGACGTAGAACTACTTAAGATAGTGCTACTCCGTCCAACTGTTCTCTGGACCTTGCCCTTATCAGGAAAGCGTCCATGTTTCCTTTTAAGAAAAATCATCATTCCGGCCATTACCTTGGTAAAGACCCGGGGCGCCGTGGACAACCCAAACGGCAGCGTCTGAACTGATAGTGACAGTTCTGTACCAGGAACCTGAAGTACCCTTGGTGAGAAGGGCAAATTTGGACCTGTAGGTAAGCGTCCCTGATATCCAGTGACACCATATCGTCCCCTTCTTCCTGGTTCGCTATCACTGCTCTGAGTGACTCCATCTTGATTTGAACGCTTGTATGTAAGTGTTCAAATATTTCAGATCTCACCGAGCCGGTTGGCTTCAGTACCACAATATAGTGTGGAATACTACCCCCTTCCATGTTGTAAGAGGGGTACTTTGATTATCACCTGCTGGGAATACAGCCTGTGAATTGTGTGAGGGGGAGATGTCTCGAATTTCCAATGTACACCTGGGATACTACATGTAGGATCCCGGAGTTCCCTTGCGAGTGAGCCCCCTGCGTACTGAAACTCTTGAGATGACCCCCTACCGCACCTGAGTCCGCTTGTACGGCCCCAGCGTTATGCTGCGGACTTGGCAGAAGCTGTGAGGGGCTTCTGTTCCTGGGAATGGGCTGCTTGCTGCAGTCTTCTTCCCTTTCCTCTACCCCTGAGCAGATATGACTGGCCTTTGCCCGCCTGCCCCTATGGGGACGAAAGGACTGAGACTGAAAAGACTGTGTCCTTTTTTGCCGATATGTGATTCGGGGTAACAAAAAGTGGATTTTTCAGCTGTTGCCATGGCCACCAGGTCCGATGGACCGCCCCTTTATACGGCAATACTTCCACATGCCGTCTGGAATCTGCCTCACCTGACCACTGTCGTGTCTTCGTCTGGCAGATATGTAAATCACATTTACTCTTGATGCCAGAATGCAAATATCCCTCTGCGCATCACGCATATATAGAAATGCATCCTTAAAATGCTCTATAGTCAATAAAATCTTGTCCCTGTCAAGGGTATCAAAATTTTCAGTCAGGAAATCCGACCAAGCCCCCTCAGCGCTGCACATCCAGGCTGAGGCGATTGCTGGTCGTAGTATAACACCAGTATGTGTGTATATACTGTCATGATATTTTTCAGCTTCCTATCAGCTGGCTTCTTGAGGGCGGCCGTATCTAGAGACGGTAACGCCATGTTTTTATAAGCGTGTGAGCGCCTTATCCACCCTAAGGTGTGTTTCCCAACTCGCCCTTACTTCTGGCGGGAAAGGGTATACCGCCCATAACTTTCTATCGGAGGAACCCCACGTATCATCACACACTTCATTTAATTTATCTGATTCAGGCAAAACTACAAGTAGTTTATTCACACCCTACAAAATACCCTTATTTGTGGTACTTGTAGTATCAGAAATCTGTAACAGCTCCTTCATTGCCCTTAACATGTAACTCGTGGCCCTAAAGGAAAATTACGTATGTTTCTTCACCGTCGACACTGGGGTCAGTGTCCATGTCTGTGTCTGTCGACCGACTGAGGTAAATGGGCGTTTTTACAAGCCCCTGACGGTGTCTGAGACGCCTGGACCGGTACTAATTTGTCCGCCGGCCATCTCATGTCGTCAACCGTCTTGCAGCGTGTTGACATTATCACGTAATTCCATAAGTAGACCATCCATTCCGGTGTCGACTCCCTAGAGAGTGACATCAACATTACAGGCAATTTGCTCCGCCTCCTCACCAACATTTTCCTCATACATGTCGACACACACGTACCGACATACAGCACACACACAGGGAATGCTCTGATAGAGGACAGGACCCACTAGCCCTTTGGGGAGACAGAGGGAGAGTTTGCCAGCACACACCAAAAGCGCTATAATGTATATAACAACCCTAGAAGGTGTTGTTTCTATATATGCGCTCTTAATATATCATTATATCGCCAATTTATGCCCCCCTTCTCTTTTAACCCTGTTTCTGTAGTGCAGTGCAGGGGAGAGTGGGAGCCTTCCTCACCAGCGGAGCTGATCAGGAAAATGGCGCTGAGTGCTGAGGAGAATAAGCTCCGCCCCCTTTTCGGCGGGCTTTTCCTCCCGGTTTTTTAATAACTGGCCTGGGTTAAAATACATACATATAGCCTTAATGGCTATATGTGATGTATTTATTTGCCAAATAGGTATTTATATTGCTGCCCAGGGCGCCCCCAGCAGCGCCCTGCACCCTCCGTGACCGTGTCAGTGAGCCGTGTGACAACAATGGCGCACAGCTGCAGTGCTGTGCGCTACCTCTCTGAAGACTGTGAAGTCTTCTGCCGCCTGTTTCCGGACCTCCGTTCCGCCGTCTTTCTTCAGCGTCTGTAAGGGGGATCGGCGGCGCGGCTCCGGGACGAACCCCAGGCTGACCTGTGTTCCGACTCCCTCTGGAGCTCAGTGTCCAGTAGCCTAAGACTTCAATCCTCCTGCACGCAGGTGAGTTGCCAGTCTCTCCCCTAAGTCCCTCGTTGCAGTGATCCTGTCGCCAGCAGGAATCACTGATTAGAAACCTAAAAAAAAAAACTTTACTAAATAGCTCCTTAAGAGAGCCATCCAGTTTGCACCCTTCTCGGACGGGCACAAAAACCTAACTGAGGCTTGGAGGAGGGTCATGGGGGGAGGAGCCAGTACACACCATGTGACCTAAAAAAGCTTTTTAGATGTGCCCTGTCTCCTGCGGAGCCCGCTATTCCCCATGGTCCTGACGGAGTCCCCAGCATCCACTAGGACGTTAGAGAAAAGGCGGTATCTTTTTCTGCTGCGAGGTGACTTGGGGTAAAAAGGTGGATTTCCCAGCCGTTGCCGTGGCCACCAGGTCCGATAGACCGCCCCCAAATAACTCCTCCCCTTTATACGGCAATACTTCCATATGCCGTTTGGAATCCGCATCCCCTGACCACTGTCGCGTCCATAATCCTCTTCTGGCAGAAATGGACATCGCACTTACTCTTGATGCCAGAGTGCAGATGTCTCTCTGTGCATCTCGCATATATAGGAATGCATCCTTTAAATGCTCTATAGTCAATAATATATTGTCCCTGTCCAGGGTATCAATATTTTCAGTCAGGGAATCCGACCAAGCCACCCCAGCACTGCACATCCAGGCTGAGGCGATTGCTGGTCGCAGTATAACACCAGTATGTGTGTATATACTTTTAAGGATATTTTCCAGCCTCTTATCTGCTGGCTCCTTAAGGGCGGCCGTTTCTGGAGACGGTAACGCCACTTGTTTTGATAAGCGTGTGAGCGCCTTATCCACCCTAGGGGGTGTTTCCCAACGAGCCCTAACCTCTGGTGGGAAGGGATATAGTGCCAATAATTTTTTAGAAATTAGCAGTTTTCTGTCGGGGGTAACCCACGCTTCATCACACACTTCATTCAATTCATCTGATTCAGGAAAAACTACGGGTAGTTTTTTCACACCCCACATAATACCCCTTTTTGTGGTACTTGCAGTATCAGAGATGTGCAAAACCTCCTTCATTGCCGTGATCATGTAACGTGTGGCCCTACTGGAAAATACGTTTGTTTCTTCACCGTCGACACTGGAGTCAGTGTCTGTGTCTGGGTCCGTGTCGACCCACTGAGGTAACGGGCGTTTAATAGCCCCTGACGGTGTTTGAGACGCCTGGACAGGCACTAACTGAGCTGCCGGCTGTCTCATGTCGTCAACAGTTTTCTGTAACGTGCCGACACTGTCACGTAATTCCTTAATTACGGCCATCCATTCAGGTGTCGACTCCCTAGGGGGTGACATCACTATTATAGGCAATTGCTCCGCCTCCACATCATTTTCCTCCTCATACATGTCGACACACACGTACCGACACCCAGCACACACACAGGGAATGCTCTGATAGAGGACAGGACCCACTTAGCCCTTTGGGGAGACAGAGGGAGAGTTTGCCAGCACACACCAGAGCGCTATATATGTATAGGGACAACCTTACAATAAGTGTCTATCCCTTATAGCTGCTTATATCTGTTATTTTGCCAAATAAGTGCCCCCCCTCTCTTTTTTACCCTGTTTCTGTAGTTGCAGGATGCAGGGGAGATTCTGGGAGCCTTCCTACCAGCGGAGCTGTGTGGGAAAAATGGTGCTGTGTGCTGAGGAGATAGGCCCCGCCCCCTTCACGGCGGGCTCTTCTCCCGCTTTTTTCTGGAAAACTGGCAGGGGTTAAATACATCCATATAGCCCAGGAGCTATATGTGATGTATTTTTCGCCAACTAAGGTAAATTCATTGCTTCCCAGGACGCCCCCCCCCCCCAGCGTCCTGCACCCTCAGTGACCGGAGTGTGAAGTGTGCTGAGAGCAATGGCGCACAGCTGCAGTGCTGTGCGCTACCTTATGAAGACAGGAAAGTCTTCTGCCGCCAATTTATGGACCTCTTCTTGCTTCAGCATCTGTAAGGGGGCCGGCGGCGCGGCTCCGGGACCCATCCATGGCTGGGCCTGTGATCGTCCCTCTGGAGCTAATGTCCAGTAGCCTAATAAACCCAATCCACTCTGCACGCAGGTGAGTTCGTTTCTCTCCCCTAAGTCCCTCGATGCAGTGAGCCTGTTGCCAGCAGGTCTCACTGAAAATAAAAAACCTATTTAAACTTTTACTCTAAGCAGCTCAGGAGAGCCACCTAGATTGCACCCTTCTCGTTCGGGCACAAAATCTAACTGAGGCTTGGAGGAGGGTCATAGGGGGAGGAGCCAGTGCACACCAGCTAGTCCTAAAGCTTTTACTTTGTGCCCAGTCTCCTGCGGAGCCGCTATTCCCCATGGTCCTTTCGGAGTCCCCAGCATCCACTAGGACGTTAGAGAAATAAAAGGTTACGTGTGAGCAATTAACACATTCAATTACTAGCATACTATACATTTAATTAGTAACCAGGTAGATCTTCAGCACAGATCATAAAATGGTTATAGGCAACCAATGTTTATATACAAATTAAATAAATAAATTAAAAAAAGCAGACATCAGTTTATGCTGCAGCCTCTTTCTGGTGGAATTGGCAAGAGCTGTACAATTACTATGATAATGGTAGGTTTCATTCTACTATCTTGTCATCAGCTCACATGCTGTTGATAATAAATATACCTGAATCAGTTAAACTTTGCTTAATTCCACATTGAGTACCAAAGTAGTGATATTTCATGCACAAAACATAATTGAGCAGGGCTTGTAGGAACACCCTAACCATCTCATTTGCACATCCAAATACTGATGAGATGCCATAGTTAACATCTGCCGCCTGGTACAATACTGTGCATTTTAATACTCCATCTGCAAAAGCAAATAATCACTAAATGCATTTACAGTATATAGTACATTTTTTATACTTTTTTTTCTCTTTTAGGTCATTCGGGACAACACCCTGGTAAATTCCATGGTAATGTGCAACCATATCGGCTGTTAGAATTGGTAGGTGCCTGAAAAGCAAGGTTTGTACTCTCATACATGACTGTTTTTTCAAGTCTGGACAAAAGTATCAGTCAGTGTTTATAGTAGTAATTTCTTGAGTCCATTTTTGTAGAAAGAGTGCTACATTAATAAATTATTACATTCAACCATTTCACAAATTAAAAAAAAAAAAAAAAAAAGGGAATAAATTAAAAATAAGATTTTGGTTACCTACCGGTAAATCCTTTTCTCGTAGTCCGTAGAGGATACTGGGGTCCATATAGTACCATGGGTATAGACGGGTCCACTAGGAGCCTTGGGCACTTTAAGAATTTGATAGTGTGCGCTGGCTACTCCCTCTATGCCCCTCCTACCAGACTCAGTCTAGAAACTGTGCCCGAGGAGACGGACATACCTTGAGAGACGGATTTAAAAAGGACAGTGGTGAATTTCGAATCAGCACACACAAAACTAGAGGAAAGCCATGCTAACCAAACTTGATGAGGAACAGCAACAGCTGAACCAACAACAGTACTTAACAAGTAACAGTGCAGGAAAACACGAAGCACTGGGTGGGCGCCCAGTATCCTCTTCGAACTACGAGAAAAAGATTTACCGGTAGGTAATTAAAATCCTATTTTCTCTTCCTAGAGGATACTGTGGTCCATATAGTACCATGGGGCTGTACCAAAGCTCCCAAACCAGGTGGGAGAGTGCTGAGGTTCCTGCAGAACTGATTGGCCTCTGAGGACCTTCAGTTTGGTCAAAGTATTGCACTTGTTGAACTTAGTAAACGGGTTCGAACCTGACCAAAGTAGCAGGTCGGCAGAGCTGTAAAGCCGAGACAACCCGGACAGCCGCCCAGAAAGAACCCACCGATCTAGTAGAGTGGGCCTGTACAGATTTTGGAACAGGCAAACCTGCCGTAGAATACGTATGCTGGATAGTAAGCCTAATCCAGCGAGCAATAGACTACTTTGAAGCAGGACACCCAATTTTATTGGGATCATAGACAACAAACAGAGTCAGATTTTCTGTGACGAGCTGTCCGCTTCACGTAGATCTTCAAAGCCCTCACAACGTCCAAGGACTTGTAACAGAGGTGTCGGTAACCACAATAGGTTGGTTGATACGAAACACATAAGCCCCCTTAGGAAGAAATTGCTGACGAGTTCCGAGTTCAGCTCTATCTTCATGAAAAATCAAATAGGGGCTTTTGTGAGAAAACGCCCCCAGTTCCGACATATGCCTTGCCAAAGCTAAGGCCAACAGTGTGACGGTCGTCCACGTAAGAAACTTCACGTCAACCTCCTGTAAAGGCTCAAACCATTATGATTGTAGAAACTTCAACACCACGTTGATATCCCAAAATGCCGTGGGAGGCACAAAGGGCGGTTGGATGTGCAGAACACCATTCAAGAACGTCTGAACCTCCGGGAGGGAAGCCAATTGTTTCTGGAAGAAAGTGGACAACGCCGAAATATGGACTTTTATGGAGCCCAAGCGTAGGCCGACGTCCACCCCTGACTGCAGAAAAATATAAGTTATGGTAAGAACTTACCGTTGATCACGGTATTTCTCCTATGTCCACAGGTTCCATACAATGGGATATGATGGAGCGATAGCAGATTGGCACCAAACGATCACAAGCTTTCAGTCCTCCCAGGATGCAATGGGCCCGTCCATATATCCCCGCCCACTGGCTCAGGCAAATTAGTTGGATTCCAAAGCATTTAGGCAGGAACATTATGTAGAACCCTATTCAGGCGAGAAGAACACACATACACACCCTTCCATGCAAGAGGGAAGAGTTTAGCGAGTATAAAGATCCTCAAATCAGGTTCGTCAGGGTGGGATCCCTGTGGAACCTGTGGACATAGTTGAAATACCGTTATCAACGTTAAGTTCTTACCATAACGTATATTTCTCCAGCAGGGTCCACAGGTTATTCACAGGATAACAATGGGATTTCCCAAAGTAATTTTTAGTGGTGGGGACGCTGATTAGACAGGAGAACCTTACGCCCAAATTCAGCGTCATGAGAGGCAAAAGTATCCAAGGCATAATGTCTAATGAATGTGTTAATAGAAGACCATGTGGCTGCCTTACATATCTGTTCTGCTGAAGGACCATGTTGTGCTGCCCATGAAGGACCTACCTTACGAGTAGAGTGAGCAGAGACATTAGCCGGAACAGGGAGATCAGCTCGAAAATATGCTTCTGAAATAGTAATTAGAAGCCATCTTGCTAGCTTCTGTTTAGTAGCAGGCCATCCCCTCTTGTGAAATCCGTAGAGAATCAAGAGAGAATCTGTCTTTCTGATGCCACTGGTACGATTCACATAGATTCTTAATGCCCGGACTACGTCCAGCGACGCTTCTCCCGCAGAAAGTCCAGATACCTGAAAAGCCGGGACACAATTTCTTCGTTAAGGTGAAACTTAGATACCACCTTAGGAAGATAACCAGACCTAGTTCTGAGAACTACTTTATCTGGGTTTAAAAAATATATATATATATCAGAAAAGGAGATTAACATGCCAGCGCTCCTAAATCTGACCCTCTTCTAGCTGACACTATAGTCACTAGAAACTTTAGCTGTCAGCCATTTAAGATCCACTTTATTAAGTGGTTCAAACGGAGCAACTTGAAGAGCTTTGAGAACCAGACTTAAGTCCAAAGGCACTGCAGGAGGAACAAAAGGCGGTTGAATGGGAAAAAAAGTACGCACATCCTGTAAATTGGCAATTTTCTTTTGAAACCATACAGTCAATGCTGATACTTGCACTCTCAAGGAAGCCACTTTCGAACCCTTATCCATTCCTGCCTGAAGGAAATCTAAGACCCTGGATACTCTGAAAGATTTTGGGTCCATACTTTTCACTGCACCAATGAATATAGACTTGCCATATTCGGTGGTAAATGCGAGCGGAGGAGGGTTTCCTTGCTCTGAGCATAGTTTTATTTACCTGTTGTGAGAATCCTCTTGACTTCGGGATAGAGGTTTCAATAGCCACGCCGTCAAAGACAGTCGACGCAGATGCCTGTGATAACAAGGACCCTGCATCAGTAGATCTGAATGTTGAGGGAGCAGTATTGGAGCATCCATCGACATCCTCTGCAGATCTATGTACCAATGCCTTCTAGGCCAAGCCGGAGCTATTAGAATCAAGGCACCCTTTGCTTGTTTTATTTTCCTCACCACCCTGGGTAGCAGGATGATCGGAGGAAACAGATATGCCAGATGAATGTCCCATTTCACTGACAGTGTATCCACAAAGATCGCTCCGGGATCTTTTGTTCTTGACCCGTATGCTGGTACTTTGTTGTTCAGACGGGACGCCATGAGATCCATCTCTGGCAAACCCCACTTGTCTACCAGAGTCTGAAAGACTTCCGGGTGTAGAGCCCATTCGCTTGCTTGAATGGCGCGTCGACTGAGAAAATCCGCTTCCCGGTTAAGGACTCCCGGAATGAACACTGCAGACAATGCTGGAAGATGAAGTTCTGCCCATTTTAGTATGTGACTTACCTCCTCCATTGCTTTTTTGCTGCGAGTTCCTCCCTGATGGTTGAGGTACACTACTGCCGTCGCATTATCCAAGCGGATATGGACTGGTTTTACTTGCAGAGTGGCCTTTGCCTGAATCAGTGCCATGTATATGGACCGAAGTTCCAACAGGTTTATTGGTAGGCAACTTTCTTCTGTGGTCCACTGTCCTTGGAACCATAATTTTCTGGACACTGCTCCCCAGCCTTGAAGACTGGCATCCGTTGTCAGGATCTCCCAATCTGATATCCAAAAAGGGTCTCCCCTTATCTAGATGAGATGTCTGCAGCCACCAGGCTAATGACCTTTTTACCTTTTCTGAAAGTACTATGGTCTGTTTATTTATTGTCTGATGTACTCCATTCCATCTGGCCAGAATCAGACGCTGCAGAGATCTAGAGTGGAATTGTGCATACTCTACCATGTCGAATGTTGACACCATCAAACCCATCACTCGCTTTGCTGCGTGAATTGATATTGTTTGACTGTGTAACAACTGAGTCCTTAACTGCACCTTGGATATGTTGTTCCGAGGTAAAAATATCTTCTGCAGACTTGAATCCAGTAAAGCCCCCAAGTGAAGTTGTGATGGAATCAGATGACTTTGCTCAATTTATGAGCCATCCGTGCTTCTGTAGACAACTTATTGTCTGTTGGAGATGGTCCAAGAGCAATTCCTGGGATTGTGCCAGGATTAAAAGATCGTCGAGGTATGGAAAAATTCTTATCCCCTGCTTGCGGCGATAAGCTGCCAAAACCACCATAATCTTGGTAAATACTCTGGGGGCTGTGGCTAACCCAAAGGGTAAGGCCTGGAACTGAAAATGTTGATGGATGATGGCGAACCCGAGGTAACAGTGATGAGACAATGCTATAGGAACATGTAGGTAAGCATCCTGTATATCCAGATATACCATGTAATCCCCTGGTTCCATGGCCAAAACTATGGAGCGTAACATCTCCATGTGGAACTGTGGTACCCAAATGGATTTGTTTAACATTTTGAGATTGAGAATGGGCCGAAACGACCCATTTGGCTTCTGAACCAAAAACAGGTTGGAGTAAAAACTAGAGATGAGCGCCTGAAATTTTTCGGGTTTTGTGTTTTGGTTTTGGGTTCGGTTCCGCGGCCGTGTTTTGGGTTCGACCGCGTTTTGGCAACACCTCACCGAATTTTTTTTGTCGGATTCGGGTGTGTTTTGGATTCGGGTGTTTTTTTCAAAAAACCCTAAAAAACAGCTTAAATCATAGAATTTGGGGGTCATTTTGATCCCATATTATTATTAACCTCAAAAACCATAATTTCCACTCATTTTCAGTCTATTCTGAATACCTCACACCTCACAATATTATTTTTAGTCCTAAAATTTGCACCGAGGTCGCTGGATGACTAAGCTAAGCGACCCTAGTGGCCGACACAAACACCTGGCCCATCTAGGAGTGGCACTGCAGTGTCACACAGGATGTCCCTTCCAAAAAACCCTCCACAAACAGCACATGACGCAAAGAAAAAAAGAGGCGCAATGAGGTAGCTGACTGTGTGAGTAAGATAAGCGACCCTAGTGGCCGACACAAACACCGGGCCCATTTAGGAGTGGCACTGCAGTGTCACGCAGGATGTCCCTTCCAAAAAACCCTCCCCAAACAGCACATGACGCAAAGAAAAAAAAGAGGCGCAATGAGGTAGCTGTGTAAGATTAGCGACCCTAGTGGCCGACACAAACACCGGGCCCATTTAGGAGTGGCACTGCAGTGTCACGCAGGATGTCCCTTCCAAAAAACCCTCCCCAATCAGCACATGACGCAAAGAAAAAAAGAGGCGCAATGAGGTAGCTGTGTGAGTAAGATTAGCGACCCTAGTGGCCGACACAAACACCGGGCCCATTTAGGAGTGGCACTGCAGTGTCACGCAGGATGTCCCTTCCAAAAAACCCTCCCCAAACAGCACATGACGCAAAGAAAAATAAAAGAAAAAAGAGGTGCAAGATGGAATTGTCCTTGGGCCCTCCCACCCACCCTTATGTTGTATAAACAGGACATGCACACTTTAACCAACCCATCATTTCAGTGACAGGGTCTGCCACACGACTGTGACTGAAATGACGGGATGGTTTGGACCCCCACCAAAAAAGAAGCAATTAATCTCTCCTTGCACAAACTGGCTCTACAGAGGCAAGATGTCCACCTCATCATCATCCTCCGATATATCACCGTGTACATCCCCCTCCTCACAGATTATCAATTCGTCCCCACTGGAATCCACCATCTCAGCTCCCTGTGTACTTTGTGGAGGCAATTGCTGCTGGTCAATGTCTCCGCGGAGGAATTGATTATAATTCATTTTAATGAACATCATCTTCTCCACATTTTCTGGATGTAACCTCGTACGCCGATTGCTGACAAGGTGAGCGGCGGCACTAAACACTCTTTCGGAGTACACACTTGTGGGAGGGCAACTTAGGTAGAATAAAGCCAGTTTGTGCAAGGGCCTCCAAATTGCCTCTTTTTCCTGCCAGTATAAGTACGGACTGTGTGACGTGCCTACTTGGATGCGGTCACTCATATAATCCTCCACCATTCTTTCAATGGGGAGAGAATCATATGCAGTGCCAGTAGACGACATGTCCGTATCCGTAATCGTTGTCAGGTCCTTCAGTCCGGACCAGATGTCAGCATCAGCAGTCGCTCCAGACAGCCCTGCATCACCGCCAGCGGGTGGGCTCGGAATTCTGAGCCTTTTCCTCGCACCCCCAGTTGCGGGAGAATGTGAAGGAGGAGATGTTGACAGGTCGCGTTCCGCTTGACTTGACAATTTTCTCACCAGCAGGTCTTTCAACCCCAGCAGACTTGTGTCTGCCGGAAAGAGAGATCCAAGGTAGGCTTTAAATCTAGGATCGAGCACGGTGGCCAAAATGTAGTGCTCTGATTTCAACAGATTGACCACCCGTGAATCCTTGTTAAGCGAATTAAGGGCTCCATCCACAAGTCCCACATGCCTAGCGGAATCGCTCCGTGTTAGCTCCTCCTTCAATGTCTCCAGCTTCTTCTGCAAAAGCCTGATGAGGGGAATGACCTGACTCAGGCTGGCAGTGTCTGAACTGACTTCACGTGTGGCAAGTTCAAAGGGCATCAGAACCTTGCACAACGTTGAAATCATTCTCCACTGCGCTTGAGACAGGTGCATTCCACCTCCTATATCGTGCTCAATTGTATAGGCTTGAATGGCCTTTTGCTGCTCCTCCAACCTCTGAAGCATATAGAGGGTTGAATTCCACCTCGTTACCACTTCTTGCTTCAGATGTTGGCAGGGCAGGTTCAGTAGTTTTTGGTGGTGCTCCAGTCTTCTGTACGTGGTGCCTGTACGCCGAAAGTGTCCCGCAATTCTTCTGGCCACCGACAGCATCTCTTGCACGCCCCTGTCGTTTTTTAAATAATTCTGCACCACCAAATTCAAGGTATGTGCAAAACATGGGACGTGCTGGAATTTGCCCATATTTAATGCACACACAATATTGCTGGCGTTGTCCGATGCCACAAATCCACAGGAGAGTCCAATTGGGGTAAGCCATTCCGCGATGATCTTCCTCAGTTGCCGTAAGAGGTTTTCAGCTGTGTGCGTATTCTGGAAACCGGTGATACAAAGCGTAGCCTGCCTAGGAAAGAGTTGGCGTTTGCGAGATGCTGCTACTGGTGCCGCCGCTGCTGTTCTTGCGGCGGGAGTCCATACATCTACCCAGTGGGCTGTCACAGTCATATAGTCCTGACCCTGCCCTGCTCCACTTGTCCACATGTCCGTGGTTAAGTGGACATTGGGTACAACTGCATTTTTTAGGACACTGGTGAGTCTTTTTCTGACGTCCGTGTACATTCTCGGTATCGCCTGCCTAGAGAAGTGGAACCTAGATGGTATTTGGTAACGGGGGCACACTGCCTCAATAAATTGTCTAGTTCCCTGTGAACTAACGGCGGATACCGGACGCACGTCTAACACCAACATAGTTGTCAAGGCCTCAGTTATCCGCTTTGCAACAGGATGACTGCTGTGATATTTCATCTTCCTCGCAAAGGACTGTTGGACAGTCAATTGCTTGGTGGAAGTAGTAAAAGTGGGCTTACGACTTCCCCTCTGGGATGACCATCGACTCCCAGCAGCAACAACAGCAGCGCCAGCAGCAGTAGGCGTTACACGCAAGGTTGCATCGGAGGAATCCCAGGCAGGAGAGGACTCGTCAGAATTGCCAGTGACATGGCATGCAGGACTATTGGCATTCCTGGGGAAGGAGGAAATTGACACTGAGGGAGTTGGTGGGGTGGTTTGCGTGAGCTTGGTTACAAGAGGAAGGGATTTACTGGTCAGTGGACTGCTTCCGCTGTCACCCAAAGTTTTTGAACTTGTCACTGACTTATTATGAATGCGCTGCAGGTGACGTATAAGGGAGGATGTTCCGAGGTGGTTAACGTCCTTACCCCTACTTATTACAGCTTGACAAAGGGAACACACGGCTTGACACCTGTTGTCCGCATTTCTGTTGAAATACCTCCACACCGAAGAGCTGATTTTTTTGGTATTTTCACCTGGCATGTCAACGGCCATATTCCTCCCACGGACAACAGGTGTCTCCCCGGGTGCCTGACTTAAACAAACCACCTCACCATCAGAATCCTCCTGGTCAATTTCCTCCCCAGCGCCAGCAACACCCATATCCTCCTCATCCTGGTGTACTTCAACACTGACATCTTCAATCTGACTATCAGGAACTGGACTGCGGGTGCTCCTTCCAGCACTTGCAGGGGGCGTGCAAATGGTGGAAGGCGCATGCTCTTCACGTCCAGTGTTGAGGTCAGGCATCGCAACCGACACAATTGGACTCTCCTTGTGGATTTGGGATTTCGAAGAATGCACAGTTCTTTGCTGTGCTTTTGCCAGCTTGAGTCTTTTCATTTTTCTAGCGAGAGGCTGATTGCTTCCATCCTCATGTGAAGCTGAACCACTAGCCATGAACATAGGCCAGGGCCTCAGCCGTTCCTTGCCACTCCGTGTGGTAAATGGCATATTGGCAAGTTTACGCTTCTCCTCCGACAATTTTATTTTAGGTTTTGGAGTCCTTTTTTTACTGATATTTGGTGTTTTGGATTTGACATGCTCTGTACTATGACATTGGGCATCGGCCTTGGCAGACGACATTGCTGGCATTTCATCGTCTCGGCCATGACTAGTGGCAGCAGCTTCAGCACGAGGTGGAAGTGGATCTTGATCTTTCCCTAATTTTGGAACCTCAACATTTTTGTTCTCCATATTTTAATAGGCACAACTAAAAGGCACCTCAGATAAACAATGGAGATGGATGGATACTAGTATACAATTATGGACGGACTGCCGAGTGCCGACACAGAGGTAGCCACAGCCGTGAACTACCGTACTGTACTGTGTCTGCTGCTAATATAGACTGGTTGATAAAGAGATGTCGTAGTATGTATGTATAAAGAAGAAAGAAAAAAAAACCACGGTTAGGTGGTATACAATTATGGACGGACTGCCGAGTGCCGACACAGAGGTAGCTACAGCCGTGAACTACCGTACTGTGTCTGCTGCGACTGGATGATAAATAATGATATAAAAAATATATATATATCACTACTGCAGCCGGACAGGTATATATATTATATAATGACGGACCTGCTGGACACTGTCTGTCAGCAGAATGAGTTTTTTATAGAATAAAAAAAAAACACCACACAAGTGAAGTCACACGACGAGTGTTTAACTTTTTCAGGCAATCACAATATAGTATACTACTAACTATACTGGTGGTCAGTGTGGTCAGGTCACTGGTCTGTCACACTGGCAGTGGCACTCCTGCAGCAAAAGTGTGCACTGTTTAATTTTAATATAATATGTACTCCTGGCTCCTGCTATAACCTATAACTGGCACTGCAGTGCTCCCCAGTCTCCCCCACAATTATAAGCTGTGTGAGCTGAGCACAGTCGGATATATAATATATACATAGAGGATGCAGCACACTGGGCTGAGCAGTGCACACAGATATGGTATGTGACTGTCTTGTACTCCTGGCTCCTGCTATAACCTATAACTGGCACTGCAGTGCTCCCCAGTCTCCCCCACAATTATAAGCTGTGTGAGCTGAGCACAGTCAGATATATAATATATACATAGATGATGCAGCACACTGGGCTGAGCAGTGCACACAGATATGGTAAGTCACTGTGTGTATCGTTTTTTTCAGGCAGAGAACGGATATATTAAATAAAACTGCACTGTCTGGTGGTCACTGTGGTCAGTCACTAGTAAACTCTGCACTCTCTTCTACAGTACTCCTAAGCTCCAGTAAATCAGGTCAATCTCTCTCTCTCTCTCTCTCCTAATCTAAATCACTGTACTCCCTAACAGCTGCTCCCCGTCCCCAATCCTCCCCACAATTATAACTAAGTCACTCAGTCTTTACTCTTTTCTACTATAACGGAGAGGACGCCAGCCACGTCCTCTCCCTATCAATCTCAATGCACATGTGAAAATGGTGGCGACGCGCGGCTCCTTATATAGAATCCGAGTCTCGCAAGAATCCGACAGCGTCATGATGACGTTCGGGCGCGCTCGGGTTAACCGAGCAAGGCGGGAAGATCCGAGTCGCTCGGACCCGTGAAAAAAAACATGAAGTTCGTGCGGGTTCGGATTCAGAGAAACCGAACCCGGTCATCTCTAGTAAAAACCCTGTCCCCGTTGTGCATGGGGTACTGGCATAATTACTCCTGACTGAAGCAATTTCTGAACTGCTTCTTGCAGGGCTCTGGCCTTCGCCTCTATTCGAGACGGACTGGTGCAGAAGAACCTTCGAGGAGGCTGCTTCTTGAAAGGGAACACATAACCCAGAGATACCGCTTCTTGCACCCAAGCATCTGTTGTTGACTGCTGCCATATGTGTGCAAACTGAAAAAGTCGGCCCCCTACCCTGGGGTCCCCCAGGCAGAGGCCCGCACCATCAGGCTGATGGCTTATCTTCTGATCTGGAAGCTGGCCTTCTGGTGGCCCATTGCTTCTTTGCCTTACCAAACTTATTGTATTGGGGCTGCTTAGAATCACTTTTTCCTTTTGTTTTTCCTTGCGACCGAAATGGCCAAAAAACCGAACCCTTAGGCCTGGGGTTATAATTGGCAGGAAACCGGACCTTCTTGGATTCTGCTTCTGACAGAATATCTGTCAATTCCTTACCAAACAGAATATTCCCAACAAAAGGCAAAGATTCCAGAACCTTCATAGATTCTGAATCAGCTTTCCATATACGTAGCCAAATTGCTCTGCGAGCAACTACCGTTAAGGCGGATGCTTTGGAAGCAATAGTACCCATATCTATTGCTGCCTCTTCTAAGAATACCGCAGCCTTCTTCATGTGAGCTATATGGGATTCCTGCTCCCTAGTAGGTGCTGAAAGCCCGTCTTCCAGTACCTCAGCCCATTCAGCTACCGCCTTTACTATCCAAACTGAATCCATAGCTGGCCTTATGACTGCCCCTGACAGAAAAAATATGTTTTTCAAAAACCCATCCACTCTTCTGTCTGTGACATCATTTAATGATGTTGACGGTAAAGGCAATATAGATTTTCGCACTAATCGAATTACGTGCGTATCTACCTTAGGAGGCACTTCTCTTTTTAAACAGTCCCCAGTTGGAAAAGGGTAACAGGAATCCCATTTTTTTGGAATTCTATATTTTTTATTGGGTGTAGCCCAAGCTTCCTCCATGATTTCCATCAGCTGATCGGACCCTGGAAACTCGACACTAACTGTTTTGGGACGTTTAAACACAGGTGCCTTAGTTTTTAACACCGGCTATGCTGAATCCTCTAAGGATAGAATAGCCTTCATTGCTCCAATTAATTCACCTGTATCCTGAGATGATACCTTCTACCTGTTCAGCATATGCTGAAGCAGAGTATATAGAGCTATCATCATCTGATGTATCATCCTGTGTAGCCTGTGAATTTGAGGATATATTTACACTCTGTTTATCAGCTTGTTTCCTTGGAGAAGCTGTTGGGGATATACCGTAAGAAGGGAGCTGCACGTATGAGTTAATAGTGTAACCTACTCCTGGTATTGAAGCTGTAGGGATTACCCGTTCAGATATACTGGACAAGGTCTGTGCAAACAAAGCCCAAGGTGGATCTACCTGCCGTTGAACAGGGATCTGCCTTGCAATCTGCTGAAACGCAAAACAATTAGTACATAAACCATCATATGCCAGATCCTGATAGGATAATCCCACTTTACAGGACAAACATGTTATGAGTGTTGGTGTTACTGTTAATGCAACCTCGTCACCTATGCCGCGCTTAGACATGATAAATAATCAGCTTTTCACAGTGTACTACACAATTTGGGACTGTAATCACTTTACTATATTAAAGGGATATCAATCTGACCCCATCCCATGCAGTAGCATTGAGGCTCAGAAGAAACCACTGACAAACATATATAAAGTCAGCAATCACACTAGCAGTCAGTAACATGTTATATACAGTATTAGTCATATGAGCATATTATCAACTACAAATACATTTCAAAGTATGTAGGAGTACATATTACTGAATTCTGTTTTATACAGATCTTAACGTATTCAGACGCATTGCGAAGAAAACCACAGTAATGTACACAGACTCGTATGCAATAGGCACTAAACGTAACTATTCATACTGACAAAAAGTAAAATAGAAATTTAGTGCTGAATAACCTGTACTCAGAGTGGGATACAGGGAGACTCACCTGACTTCCAAGATTGATCAATACGTTAGCGAACGCTGAGTGGATCCAGATGCTACTAGTGTACACTGCCGCTCCGGGAACTTTTAGTTAATACAGACGCACTGTGCATGCAGACGTACCGGTCATACAGACGCCTGTACTGCGACCGGGACTCCTCGCGGTAGTGCTGTGTACACAGACGCAGCGGCTACGCTGCGACCGAGAGCCCTCGTGGTAGCGTCTGAGACGGAAGTGAGGCAATCATTTCATGGCGGGAGACAGACGGAAACTGGTCATGAACTGGGGGGAGGGCCGACCAGGAAAGCGTCCGACTCCCCACCGCTGACATCAACCCTAGGGATCGCAGCCTCATACTATTCCTGTTGCCTTATGATTCCTAAGGCCTAGCGCTGGAGCACCCGTGGTGGCGGCGCGCCAGCTACTGTTTGGTAGTCTCTTCCCAATACAGTGCGGCTGTGTCCGTTATTCCCCTTCTAAGTTGAACCAATGCCTTACCTTCTCCCCGTGCTGGACCTGCTAGTATATCCGACACAGACGCCCGTCGAGAACGCACTTGAACCGTGGGTAAGCATTGTTGCAACCCGGCGGAGAGTTGTTGGAGCAACTCTTTCAATATGCGTTTAAGACACTGTTAGGAAAAATCACTCAGAAAACGTAGTAAGACTATAAAAATAAAATAAGAAAGCTTAGGGCTGCCAAAAACAGCAGCCCTGTGACCATGGTCCGGCTCCTGCCGCACCAAACAAAAAACTGATTTGCCTGAGCCAGTGGGCAGGGATATATGAACGGGCCCGTTGCATCCTGGGAGGACTGAAAGCTTGTGATCATTTGGTGCCAATCCGCTATCGCTCCATCATATCCCACTGTTATCTTGTGGATAACCTGTGGACCCTGCTGGAGAAAGGAAAAAACGTCCCAGTTGAAATTCCACCACAGGAAATTCCCTGTTCTCACACCAAGAGACGTATATTTTCCAAATACGGTGGTAATGTTTAGACGACTGGATTACCAAAGCCTTTTCCAATGGAAGGAATACCTTCTGTGCCTCCGTATCTAGTTTCATCCCCAGGAACGGAAGCCTCCGTGTTGGTTCCAGGTGAGATTTTGGTAGATTCAGAATCCACCCGTGATCCCGGAGTAGACGAGTTGAGAGGGCAATGTTGTCCAACAACCTCTCCCTGGATGGTGCCTTTATCAGCAGATCGTCCAGGTACGAGAATTATGTTCACTCCCTGTTTGCTGAGGAGAAACATCTCTGCCATAACTTTCGTGAACACGCTCTGTGCCGTCGAGAGGCCAAATAGCAGGGCCTGGAACTGGTAGTGACACTCCTGTAATGTAAACTTCAGATAAGCCTGATGAGGCAGCCAGATTGGAATATGAAGGTATGCATCCTTGATATCCAGAGTCACCAGGAATACCCCCTCCTCCAAACCTGAGATCACCATCTTGAATTTGAACACCCGTAAGTACGGGTTCAGTGACTTGAGGTTCAAAATGGGCCTTACCGAACAGTCCGGCTTCGGTACCACAAACAGGTTGGAATAATAACCTTTGTAGCGCAGATGAGGTGGGACTGGAACAATGACCTGCAAAATAAAGATATGAAGACTTACCCGCCGTAGCCTTGGATATCCACGTATCCAGTTCATCTCCAAATAGGGCATCACCTGTGAACGGTAGGCAATCCATGCCCTTCTTGGAATCCGCAGTCCACTGACGTAGCCATAAGCCCCTGCGTGCTGATACTGTCATGGCAGTGGTGCGTGTGTTGAGCAAGCCTATTTCTTTTATGGCCTTCACCATAAAATTTGCAGAGTCCTGTATATGTTTTAGGAGTAAAACTACCTCCCCCAGGGACAGGTAAGATTATCTTACGTGAGAACCTAGATACCGATGCATCATCAATCGGTGGATTTTCCTATTTCTTCCTATCATCCTGGTAAAAGAAGTATGCGAGTAACCTTTTGCAGATCTGAAATTTCTTATCAGGATTAACCCAAGTCTATTCAAATAGGGAATTCAACTCTTTTTGATGCAGGAAAGTAGCAGACGATTTCTTTTTTACATTAAAATAAGATTCCTCATCCTCCTCTGTCACCTTATCAGGAATGTGCAGGACCTCTCTAATAGCTTCTATCAGGGACTGTATTCCTTTTGGCAGAGCAGCATCACCCCCCTCCTGTGTACTCCTCCGTGTCTGATATGTCATCATCAGTGTCAGCCTGCAGGATCTGGGCCAGTGTACGCTTTTACAGACAAATGGAAGGGGTCTGAGACGCCGGTACGGAAACTGAATCTGTATTCATCAGGTCATCCACAGACTGCCTTACTGTGTTTCTCTTTCATTATGGGATAATTTATTCGGAATATTTGAGATAATCCCTTTAAGGGAATCCAAACATGCTGGTTCGGATCAACTAGCCTGAGAATGTGTACTATTCTGAGTAAACTGAAGTGATCCCCCTGAGGAAGAAAGACATTGCCGTGCATGAAACACACTCCTTGCCTGACATTGTAAATGTGAAGAAAACACACGAAAGGTTAAAAAAGGGTTTTTAATTACCTACCGGTAAAACCTTTTCTCGTAGTCCGTAGAGGATGCTGGGGTCCATATCAGTACCATGGGGTATAGACGGGTCCACCAGGAGCCATTGGCACTTTAAGAGTTTAATAGTGTGGGCTGGCTCCTCCATCTATGCCCCTCCTACCAGACTCAGTCTAGAAACTTGTCCACGAGGAGACGACATACTTCCAGAGAAGGAATTATACAGATAGTGGCGAGATTCATACCAGCTCACACAACAGGCAAATCCGTCCAACATGCCATCACAACTCAGCAACAGCTGAAACAGTACTGAAACCGTAAATAACGCAGAACTTACCTAGGAACCAGGCAGTAGTGAACTATAAAACCCACTGCAGGAAAACGAGGCGCTGGGCGGGCGCCCAGCATCCTCTACGGACTACGAGAAAAGGATTTATCGGTAGGTAATTAAAATCCTATTTTCTCTTACGTCCTAGTGACGCTGGGGTCCATATTAGTACCACGGGGATGTACCAAAGCTCCCAGTACAGAAGGGAGAGTGCGGAGGCCCCTGCAACACTGCCTGACCAAAGTTGAGGTCCTCAGAGGCCAAAGTATCGAACTTGTAAAACTTGGCAAACGTGTTCGACCCAGACCAAGTAGCTGCTCGGCAGAATTGTATCACCGAGACACCCCGGGCAGCCGTCCAGGAAGAACTCACTTTACGAGTACAGTAGGCCTTTATGGATTTCGGACACGGCAATCCTGCCATGGAATAAGAATGCTGGATAGTGAACCTGATCCAGTGTGAAATCGACTGCTTAGAAGCAGGACATCCAATTTTCTTTGGATCATAGAGGACAAACAGACAGTCACTTTTCCTATGACGAGCCGTCCTCTTCATGTAAATTTTCAAAGTCCTCACTACATCCAAGGCCTTTGAAGTAATTGAGGAGTCAGTAAGCCACTGGCACCACAATAGGCTGGTTGATGTGGAAAGTCGACACAACTTTAGGCAGGAACTGTGGACGAGTCCTAAGTTCTGCCCTGTCTTCATGGAAGATCAGATAGGGGCTTTTACAAGATAAAGCCCCCAATTCCAACACGCGTCGAGCAGAAGCCAAGGTTAACAAGGTGACCGCCTTCCACGTGAGAAACTTGAGATCAGCCTCCTGTAGAGGCTCAAACCAAGCAGATTGTAGGAACTGCAACACCACATCCAGATCCCATGGAGCCGTAGGCGCCACAAAGGGAGGCTGGATGTGCAGAACCCCTTTCAAAAAGGTCTGAACCTCAGGAAGAACAGCCAATTGTTTTTGGAAGAAGATGGACAAAAAGCAGAGATCTGGACCTTGATGGAGCCCAGTCTCCGTCCCATATCCACACCTGCCTGCAGAAAAAGGAGAAAACGACCAAGTTGAAACTCCATCGCCGGAAACTTCTTGGCCTCACACCATGAAACATATTTCTTCCAAATGCGATGGTAATGCTTAGACGTTACCCCCTTCCTGGCCTGTATCAGGGTAGGAATGACCTCACTCGGGATACCCTTCCGAGCTAAGATCTGGCGTTCAACCGCCATGCCGTCAAACGAAGTCGCGGTAAGTCTTGATAAGCGAACGGCCCCTGCAGAAGCAGATCTTCCCAAAGAGGTAAAGGCCGTGGATCTTCCAGCAGAAGATCCAGCAGGTCCGCGTACCATGCCCTCCTTGGCCAGTCCGGAGCAATGAGGATTGCCAGAACCTTCGTTCTTCTCACGAGTTGCCCTTGGTATCAGAGGAAGTGGAGGGAACACATACACTGACTTGAACACCCAAGGTGTTACCAGTGCGTCCACCGCCACTGCCTGTGGGTCTCTTGACCTGGAACAGTACCTCCGTAGCTTCTTGTTGAGGCGGGAGGACATCATGTCTATGTGAGGAACCCCCCACCAACCGGTTACCTCCTCGAACACCTCCGGATGGAGGCCCCACTCTGCTGAGGAAGTCTGCTTCCCAGTTGTCTACGCCCGGGATGAAGATTGCCAACATCGCCACAGCGTGCCTTTCTGCCCAGATGAGGATCTTTGACACCTCTGCCATGGCAGCTCTGCTCTTCGTTCTGCCTTGTCGGTTTATGTAGGCCACTGTGGTCACGTTGTCCGACTGCACCTGAACAGCCCAATCCTGTAGAAAGTGTGCTGCTTGTAGAAGGGCGTTGTAAACGGCCCTGAGTTCCAAGATGTTTATTGGGAGAAGTGACTCTTGATCCGACCATCATCCTTCAAAGGTTTCCCCCAGAGCGAACACTACCCAACCTCTTAGACTTGCATCTGTGGTCAAAAGGATCCAGTCATGAAATCCTGGCTTTCGGAGACAGGCGTATCCTCTTGTGCTTGTGTAGGTGAGAGCCCGACCACTGGTCCAAGAGGTCCAGTTGAAAAGGTCGATCATGAAACCTGCCATACTGCAGAGCCTCGTAGGCGGCAACCATCTTCCCCAGAAGGCGTATGCATTGATGAACAGATACACGGGTAGGCCGTAGGACATCCTGGACCACTGTTTGAATCACCAACGCTTTCTCCGCCGGGAGACATACCCTCTGCACTTCCGTGTCAAGGATCATTCCCAGGAAAGACAGCTGCCTTGTCGGCTCCAGATGAGACTTTGGAAGATTCAGGATCCAACCGTGCTTCCTGAGCAGCTGTGTCGTGAGTGCGATGGACCGCAACAACCTCTCCCTGGATGACGCCTTCATCAGGAGATCGTTCAGATATGGAATTATGTTCACCACCTGTGTGCGGAGGAGAACCATCATCTCCGCCATCACCTTAGTGAAGATCCTTGGTGCTGTTGAGAGGCCAAACGGCAGCACCTGGAACTGATAGTGATCGTCCATCAGCGCAAACCTGAGATAAGCTTGATGTGGCGCCCAAATTGGAATGTGGAGGTAAGCATCCTTGATGTCCAGGGACACCAGGAACTCCCCCCTCAGACAGCCCTGAAATTACAGCTCTCAGAGATTCCATCTTGAATTTGAACTCCTTGAGATAAGGGTTCAAAGATTTTAAATTTAGAATAGGCCGTACCGAACCATCCGGTTTCGGTACCACAAAAAGGTTCCGTTGCTGAAAAGGGACCTGAACAATGACCTCTGACACCACCAATTTCCTGATAGCCTCCAGAAGAATTGTCCTGTCCGCCAGCAGAGCTGGTAAGCCTCACTTGAGAAACGGTGAGGCGGGGGCTCTTGAAACTCCAGTTTGTACCCCCTGGACACTATATCCAGAACCCAGGGGTCCAGACCCGACAACACCCAGACGTGGCTGAACTGCCTGAGTCTCGCCCCCATCTGACCTTCCTCCAGGCCTAGCTGTCCATCGTCATGCGGAGGACTTAGGGGTATCAGAAGCGGGCTTCTGGGCCTGGGAACCCGCGGGAGCGGGTTTCTTTCCTTTGGCACAACCACCTCTGAAGGTGTTCGAAGGCTTATTCTTTCTAGGCCTCGCGGCCCAAAAGGACTGTGACGTGTTAGATGAAAAGGGCTTCTTTGTAGCCAGTGCAGCTGAGGGGAGGAGACTTACCCGCGGTAGCCGTGGCAATCCACGCATCCAACGCCTCCCCAAATAGAGCCTGACCTTTGTACGGAAGGCCTTCCACACACTTCCTGGATTCCGCGTCCGCAGACCAGTTGCACAGCCAGAGACCTCTGCGAGCTGAGACTGACATGGAGGAGATCCCAGCAGCCATGGAACCCAGGTCCTTCAAGGAATCCACCAGGAACCCTGCAGAATCCTGAATATTACGCAAAAACAAATCAACGTCACCTTTGTCCAGCGTAGACGATTCCTCATGCAGAGTTATCGACCACCTGGCAATAGCTTTAGCAATCCAAGCACAGGCTATAGTAGGCCACAATATAGCCCACAAAGCCGTGTAAATGGATTTTAGCGTAGCATCCACCTTGCGATCTACCAGGTCCTTTAACGTGGTAGATCCCGGGACCGGTAAAACTACCTGTTTGGACAGCCTGGATACAGAGGCGTCGACTATCGGCGGGGATTCCCACCTCTTCCTATCTTCCTCTGGAAAGGGAAAAGCCACCAACACCCTCTTGGGAATCTGGAGTTTCTTTTCGGGAGTTTCCCATGCCTTTTCAAAGATAGCATTCAATTCTTTGGATGCCGGGAAAGTGAGGGGGGGCTTCTTATCTGTGAAGGCCTCCTCCACCTGTTCCGGAGCTGTGTCTGAAATGTGTAAAACATCCCTAACAGCCTCAATCATCAACTGCACCCCCTTAGTAAGTGATGCCGTCCCCCGCAACACCGTCTGCAGCATCAGAGTCGGTGTCTGAGTCATCCTGCATAATTGCAAGCGCACGTTTATGAGAATGTACCGCCGGGGACCCCGAGGAGGCAGAATCAGACCATACCACCATAGAGGACTGGAGGACCCGAGTGGCGTGCTCAGTCCTAGCGACTATCAGAAATCTGGGAAATAGTCCCCCTCAGAGAGACTAACCATTCTGGCTCTCTAGCTGGGATCTGCGCTAAAACTGTGCAATCATGATTACATGGCATGGAATCCTCTGCAGCATATGACACATTGTCCCTAGACATGTTACCACCACCCCCCCCCCCCCCCCACAAACACACAGGGTATTATGTAGGCAGAGTTTCCCCCTCCAAGAAAGGCAGCGAGACACAGAAATTGGAGCCAACCCACACACAGCGCTTTTAGGACAAAGGGAGTCCCTTCCCAGCGCTGACTGTGTCCCTTAATAGGTGACACAGCTTATTATGCAGCCTCCCCTCCCTTCTACAGCCCCCTGGTACCGTACAGACTGCTGGAGAAAGCTCTGGAGGGACCTGGATCCAGTGGATAGCGACTGCAGGCAGAGAAAATGGCGCTGAACGCTGCTGGGTCCGCTCTGAGGAGAAGCTCCGCCCCCTTCAATGGCGCCGGCTTTCCGCTCTCAAGAAGATTATACTGGCCTGGAGAATTTGGCTGACCTGGATCCGCAGACCCCGACATGCAGGAAACCACTGCAGGGTCCGGGGCTGGCCCAGGGCGCTTCCCCCCAGCGCCGCAATAAGGTACCGCTGAGCCTTCCAGGAGCACGGTTAAGACCACACTCCTAACCCTCTAGCCGCCCACTTCACACTGTCCCCCCGCTTGCAAGGGTGGACAGTGACTCAATCGCCATCTTCAGCTCCTGAGGGGGTGGCGGCCGGCTGCCGGGGCGAGCGTTTCCATGCGGCGGGGCGCGACCGGACCCCTCTGGAGCTAGTGCCCAGTCAGAGGGAGCAGTGGCTCAAGACCCTGCGGGGCGGACACTGCTCCCCCCCCCCCCCCCTCAGTCCCACGCTGCAGGGAGGCGGTCGCCAACAGCCTCCCTGTAAAATAAAATAAAAAGGAAGAAATAATAGGATTTTAATACCTACCGGTAAATCCTTTTCTCCTAGTCCGTAGAGGATGCTGGGGACTCCCAAATGGACCATGGGGTATAGACGGGATCTGCAGGAGACATGGGCACTTTAAGACTTCAAATGGGCGTGAACTGGCTCCTCCCTCTATGCCCCTCCTCCAGACCTCAGTTATAGGAACTGTGCCCAGGGAGACGGACATTTCGAGGAAAGGATTTTTGTTAACCAAGGGTGAGACACATACCAGTCCACACCACAACACACCGTACAACATGGCATTCAACTAACCAGTGAACAGCATGAACCAAAAAAATCAGCAACAGGCTGATTGAACCAAAACACAACCTGTGTATAACCAAAGCAATAACTAACAACAAGTACTGCAGATAGAGTCCGCACTGGGACGGGCGCCCAGCATCCTCTACGGACTAAGAGAAAAGGATTTACCGGTAGGTATTAAAATCCTATTTTCTCATTCGTCCTAGAGCAGTAATTTTCAACCTTTTTTTTACTCGCGGCACACTGAACAATATTTTAAAACTGCCAAGGCAAACCATCAGCTCCCCACAGAAAAAAACCACACACATTGGCCCTCATAGTAAAAAAAAAAAAAAAAAAAAAATCTACACATACATTGGCCTACACAGAAAAAACAATCACATTGCTCCCTACATAAATCCTATTGCTCTCCACATGAATTATTCACATTGTTCCCCCCATAAATCCTTATTCTCCCCACATAAATCCTATTGTTCCCCACAGGAGAAAAAAAAAAAAAAAATATTAGCCCCTACTGGTCAGCTGTCCTCCTCCCTGTCCCTCAGTGGCGGGGTTTGTTCATAGTGGAGTGCTGCAAATACTGAGCAGCGGGCGGTCGGGCAGGTGTGGATGTGGGTGGGCAAGGAAAGCTGTGGATGTGGGTGGGCAAGGAAAGCTGTGTATGCAGGCAGGAACTGGAAGATGTGTGTGCAGGTATGTGGGTTAGCTGGGTGGTGAGAAGCGGCGGCCGTGACCTATGATATCACACCGCCGCGTCTTCAAGGCATACATCGCGGCCGGAGCACGACTGATCCTCTAAGAAGAGCCGGGGCCAACAGTTCACCCTGAAGGTGCAGGAAGCTGCTCTGGCTCCGCGGCACACCTTGCAACTGGTCACGGCATACTGGTTGAAAAAGCCTGTCCTAGAGGATGCTGGGGACTCCAAAAGGACCATGGGGTCTATACCAAAGCTCCAGACCGGGAGGGAGAGTGCAGATGACTCTGCAGCCCCGATTGAGCAAACATGAGGTCCTCATCAGCCAGGATATCAAACTTGTAGAATTTTGCTAAAGTGTTTGAACCCGACCAAGTAGCTGCTCGGCAAAGTAGTAACGCCGAGACACCCCGGGCAGCCGCTCAAGACGAGCCCACCTTCCTAGTGGAATGGGCCTTTACCGATTTCGGTAACGGCAAACCAGTCGTAGAATGAGCATGCTGAATCATATTACAAAACCAGCGTGCAATAGTCTGCTTAGAAGCAGGAGCCCCAATCTTGTTGGAAGCATACAGGACAAACAGCACCTCAGTTTTCCTGATACGAGCCGTTCTGGCTACATAAATTTTCAAAGCTCTGACCACATCGAGAGACTTTGAATCACCCAAGGCTTCAGAAGCCACAGGAACTACAATAGGTTGGTTAATTTGAAGTGAAGAAACCACCTTAGAGAGGAATTGTTGACGAGTCCTCAACTCCGCTCTATCCACATGGAAAACCAAATAGGGGCTTTTGTGAGACAAAGCCGCCAATTCCGCCACCCGCCTCGCGGACCCCAAGGCCAATAGCATGACCACTTTCCAAGTGAGAAATTTCAGCTCAACCTTTTGTAAAGGTTCAAACCAATGTGACGTAAGGAACTGTAACACCACGTTAAGGTCCCATGGTGCCACTGGTGGCACAAATGGAGGTTGGATGTGCAGCACGCCCTTCACGAAAGTCTACTTTTGGAAGCGAGGCCAATTCCCTTTGAAAGAAAATTGATAAGGTTGAAATCTGCACTTTAATAGATCCTAACTTTAGGCCCGCCTCCACACCAGCTTGCAAAAAATGGAGAAACCGACCCAGCTGAAATTCTTCCGTAGGGGCCTTCTTGGAATCGCACCAAGACACATATTTTCTCCAAATATGGTGGTAATGCTTCGCCGTTACCTCCTTTCTAGCTTTCAGTAGAGTGGGGATGACCTCTCCGGGAATACCCTTCCGAGCCAAGATTTGGCGTTCAACCGCCATGCCGTCAAATGCAACCGCGGTAAGTCCTGGAACATGCACGGCCCCTGCTGTATCAGATCCTCTCTTAGAGCAAGAGGCCAGGGATCTCCTATGAGTAATTCCTGAAGATCCGGATACCAGGCCCTCCGTGGCCAATCTGGAACAACAAGTATCGCCTGAACCCCTGTTCTTCTTATGATCCTTATCACCATTGGGATGGAAGTGGAGGGAACACAGACCGACTAAAACACCCACGGTGTCACCAGTGCGTCCACTGCTATCGCTTGAGGGTCCCTTGACCTGGAACAATACGTCTGAAGCTTCTTGTTGAGGCGAGACGCCATCATGTCTATTTGAGGAAGTCCCCAACGACTCGTCACTTCTGCAAAGACCTCTTGATGAAGACCCCACTCTCCTGGATGGAGATAGTGTCTGCTGAGGAAGTCTGCTTCCCAGTTGTCCACGCCTGGAATGAAGACCGCTGACAGAGCGCTTGCATGTTTTTCCGCCCAGCGAAGAATCCTTGTGGCCTCCGCCATCGCCGCTCTGCTCCTTGTTCCGCCTTGGCGGTTTATGTGCGCCACCGCTGTAATGTTGTCCGACTGAATCAGGATGGGTAGGCCGCGAAGCAGATGTTCCGCTTCAACCAGGCCGTTGTAAATGGCCCTTAATTCCAGAATGTTTATGTGTAGACAAGCTTCGTGGCTCGATCATTTTCCCTGGAAATTTTCCCCCTGTGTGATCGCTCCCCAACCTCGGAGACTCGCATCCGTGGTCACCAGGATCCAATCTTGGATCCCGAACCTGCGACCCTCTAGGAGGTGAGAACTTTGGAGCCACCACAGGAGAGAAATCCTGGCCCTGGGAGATAGGCATATCTTCCTGTGCATGTGTAGATGGGACCCGGACCACTGGTCCAACAGATTCCACTGAAAAACTCTGGCATGAAACCTGCCAAACGGGATAGCCTCGTAAGCCGCCACCATCTTCCCCAGCACTCGAGTGCATTGATGTATCGACACTCTTGCCGGTTTCAGAATTCCCTTGACCATGTTCTGGATTTCCAGAGCTTTTTCGAATGGGAGAAAAATTCTCTGTAGTTCCGTGTCCAGAATAATGCCCACGAACGACAGCTGTGTTGTCGGAATCAACTGTGACTTTGGCAAATTTAGGAGCCAGCCATGTTGTTGCAGAACAGTCAGGGAGAGTGCAACGTTTTTCAGCAACTGCTCCTTTGATCTCGCCTTTATCAGGAGATCGTCCAAGTACGGGATCATTGTGACCCCTTGCTTGCGCAGGAGCACCATCGTTTCCGCCATTACTTTGGTGAAAATCCTCGGGGCCGTGGAAAGACCAAACGGCAACGTCTGAAACTGGTAATGACAATCCTGAACAGCGAACCTCAGGTACGCCTGATGAGGAGGATATATGGGGACATGCAGGTAAGCATCCTTTATGTCGACTACCATAAAATCCCCCCCTTCCAGACTGGAGAGCACTGCTCGGAGAGATTCCATCTTGAATTTGAACCTTTTTAAAAACAGATTGAGGGATTTTAAGTTCAGAATCAGTCTGACCGAACCATCCGGCTTCGGGACCCCCCCCCCCCCCCCCCGTTGTGACACAGCTTGTGTATTGCAGCACACACTACCTCCCTTTCCGGAAGAGAAGCTGGCAAGGCCGTTTTGAAAAATCGGTGTGGGGGCACGTCTTGAAACTCCAGTTTGTATCCTTGGGTCACAATTTCCAGCACCCAAGGATCTAGGCCGGAGTGAACCCAGACCTGACTGAAGAGCTGAAGACGCGCTCCCACTGGTGCGGACTCCCGCAAGGGAGCCCCAGCGTCATGCGATGAACTTAGCAGAAGCCGGGGAGGACTTCTGCTCCTGGGAGCTAGCCACAGCCGGCGACCTTTTTCCCCTCCCCTTGCCTCTAGCAGCAAGAAAGGAGGACCCTCGTCCTTTCTTGAATTTATTAGACCGAAAGGACTGCATCTGATAGTGAGGCGTTTTCTTCTGCTGTGCAGAAATGAAGACTTACCCGCGGTAGCTGTAGAAACCAGGTCAGCGAGACCTTCTCCAAACAAAACTCCACCTTTATAGGGCAGAGCCTCCATAGCCTTTTTAGAATCAGCATCCCCATGCCATTGATGAGTCCACAACGCCCTCCTAGCCGAGATTGCCATGGCATTGGCCCTTGAACCCAAGAGGCCAATATCTCTCACAGCCTCCCTTAGATAGACTGCAGCGTCCTTGATATGACCCAGCGTCATAAGCACGCTATCCCTATTCAGGGTGTCTAAGTCAGATGACAAGTTATCTGTCCATTTTTCAATCGCGCTACTCACCCATGCCGATGCTACGGCCGGCCTAAGCAGCGTACCCATAGTGACATAAATAGATTTCAAAGTAGTTTAGTTTACGATCAGCAGGATCTCTAAGGGCTGCCGTGTCAGGGGACGGTAGCGCCACCTTCTTGGACAATCGCGCCAGAGCTTTGTCCACCGTGGGAGATGACTCTGGCATTTCTGGCAGAAATGGACATCGCACTTACTCTTGATGCCAGAGTGCAAATATCCCTCTGTGCATCTCGCATATATAGAAATGCATCCTTTAAATGCTCTATAGTCAATAAAATACTGTCCCTGTCAAGGGTATCAATATTTTCAGTCAGGGAATCCGACCAAGCCACCCCAGCGCTGCACATCCAGGCTGAGGCGATCGCTGGTCGCAGTATAACACCAGTATGTGTGTATATACTTTTTAGGATATTTTCCAGCCTCCTATCAGCTGGCTCCTTGAGGGCGGCCGTATCTGGAGACGGTAACGCCACTTGTTTTGATAAGCGTGTGAGCGCCTTATCCACCCTAAGGGGTGTTTCCCAACACGCCCTAACTTCTGGCGGGAAAGGGTATAACGCCAATAATTTTCTATCGGAGGAAACCCACGCATCATCACACACTTCATTTAATTTATCTGATTCAGGAAAAACTACAGGTAGTTTTTTCACACCCCACATAATACCCTCTTTTGTGGTACTTGTAGTATCAGAAATATGTAACACCTCCTTCATTGCCCTTAACATGTAACGTGTGGCCCAAATGGAAAATACGTTTGTTTCTTCACCGTCGACACTGGAGTCAGTGTCCGTGTCTGTGTCGACCGACTGAGGTAAATGGGCGTTTTAAAGCCCCTGACGGTGTTTGAGACGCCTGGACAGGTACTAATTGGTTTGCCGGCCGTCTCATGTCGTCAACCGACCTTGCAGCGTGTTGACATTATCACGTAATTCCCTAAATAAGCCATCCATTCCGGTGTCGACTCCCTAGAGAGTGACATCACCATTACAGGCAATTGCTCCGCCTCCTCACCAACATCGTCCTCATACATGTCGACACACACGTACCGACACACAGCACACACACAGGGAATGCTCTGATAGAGGACAGGACCCCACTAGCCCTTTGGGGAGACAGAGGGAGAGTTTGCCAGCACACACCAAAACGCTATATTATACAGGGACAACCTTATATAAGGGTTTTCCCTTATAGCATCTTAATATATAATAATATCGCCAAATAAGTGCCCCCCCTCTCTGTTTTAACCCTGTTTCTGTAGTGCAGTGCAGGGGAGAGCCTGGGAGCCTTCCTAGCAGCGGAGCTGTGTAGGAAAATGGCGCTGTGTGCTGAGGAGAATAGGCCCCGCCCCCTTTTCGGCGGGCTTCTTCTCCCGTTTTTCTGACAACCTGGCAGGGGTTAAATACATCCATATAGCCCCAGGGGCTATATGTGATGTATTTTTAGCCAGCATAGGTACTTTCATTGCTGCCCAGGGCGCCCCCCCAAGCGCCCTGCACCCTCAGTGACCGTTGGTGTGAAGTGTGCTGAGAGCAATGGCGCACAGCTGCAGTGCTGTGCGCTACCTCATGAAGACTGAGAAGTCTTCAGCCGCCGATTTCTGGACCTCTTCTCTCTTCAGCATCTGCAAGGGGGTCGGCGGCGCGGCTCCGGTGACCCATCCAGGCTGTACCTGTGATCGTCCCTCTGGAGCTAGTGTCCAGTAGCCTAAGAAGCCAATCCATCCTGCACGCAGGTGAGTTCACTTCTTCTCCCCTAAGTCCCTCGTTGCAGTGAGCCTGTTGCCAGCAGGACTCACTGAAAATAAAAAACCTAACAAAACTTTTACTCTAAGCAGCTCTTTAGGAGAGCCACCTAGATTGCACCCTTCTCGGCCGGGCACAAAAACCTAACTGAGGCTTGGAGGAGGGTCATAGGGGGAGGAGCCAGTGCACACCACCTGATCCTAAAGCTTTTACTTTTGTGCCCTGTCTCCTGCGGAGCCGCTATTCCCCATGGTCCTGACGGAGTCCCCAGCATCCACTTAGGACGTCAGAGAAAGAGCGTTAAGTTCATGAGAGGGAGGAAACGTTACCTCAGGTTTCTTTCCTTTAAATATACAGACCCTTGTCTCAGGGACAGCGGGGTCCTCAGTGAAATGCAACACATCCTTTACAGCGACAATCATGTACTGAATGCTCTTAGCCAGTTTGGGATTCAACTTGGCATCATTATAGTCGACACTGGAGTCCGAATCCGTGTCGGTATCTGTATCTGCTATCTGGGTAAACGGATGCTTCTGTGACCCTGAAGTCTGAGTTTGTGACAAAACATCTCCCATGGATTGTCTCCATGCTTGGTTCTGAGACTCAGATTTGTCTAATCTCTTATGCAACAAAGCCACACTTGCATTTAAAACATTCCACATATCCACCCAATCAGCAGTCAACGGTGCCGACGGAGTCACTCCCAGAGTCTGTTCTGCCCCTGCACCAGCCTCCTCCTTGGAAGAGAATCCAGCCTCAGACATGTCGACACACGTGTACCGACACCCACAATCATGAGCTATAAAGGACAGACCCACAGTAAGGCCCTTCAGAGAGACAGAAAAGGAGTTTGCCAGCTCACACCCAGCGCCGCACTCGGTCTGAAAGAATTTACAAAACCCAGAACTAGCAGCGCTTTTATATGTAAATCAATACAACACCAAATATGCTGTGCCCCCCCCCCCCTGCTTTTGCACCCTGTTACTTGATACAGAAGTGAAGGGCCAGGATCAGCGTCTCTGCAGCTTGCTGTGGAGAGAAAATGGCGCTGATTAGAGCTGCAGGACGAAGCCCCGCCCCCTACATGACTCGCTTCTATCCAGCGTTTATTTAAACTGGCGGGGGTCTGTATACAGTGCCCATGCACTGTATACTGTCATGCCAGTGCCCAAAATGAGGTTTATTTGCTGCCCAGGGCGCCCCCCCCCTCCCCGAGCCCATATAGTGTCATTGGTGTGTGGGAGCACTGGCGCGCAGCGCGACCGCTACGCAGTACCTCCGAAGATCAGAAGTCTTCTGCCGCCTCTGAAGTCTTCTTGCTTCTGCTATTCACCCGGCTTCTCGCTTCAGGCTCTGTGAGGGGGGACGGTGGCGCGGCTCCGGGAACGAGCAGCTAGGCGCACCAAGTGATCGGACCCTCTGGAGCTAATGGTGTCCAGTAGCCTAAGAAGCAGAGCATTTAAACTCACAGAAGTAGGTCTGCTTCTCTCCCCTCAGTCCCACGATGCAGGGAGCCTGTTGCCAGCAGTGCTCCCTGAAAATAATAAAACCTAACAAAAGTATTTTCTAGATAAACTCTGTAGAGCTCCCCTAGTGTGTGTCCAGTCTCTCTGGGCACAGAATCTAACTGAGGTCTGGAGGAGGGGCATAGAGGGAGGAGCCAGTTCACACAAATTTGAAGTTTTAAAGTGCCCATGTCTCCGGCGGATCCCGTCTATACCCCATGGTCCTTTTGGAGTTCCCAGCATCCTCTAGGACGAATGAGAAAAACTCTTTACTAAGAGAACTCTGTAGAGCTCCCCTAGCTGTGACCGGCTCCTCTGGGTACATTTTCTAAACTGAGTCTGGTAGGAGGGGCATAGAGGGAGGAGCCAGACCACACTATTATTAAAGTGCCAATGGCTCCTGGTGGACCCCTCCATACCCCATGGTACTAATATGGACCCCAGCATCCTCTAGGACGTTAGAGAAAATGGATTTTAGCGTAGCATCCACCTTGCGATCTGCCGGGTCCTTCAACGCGGTAGATCCCGGGACTGGCAATACCACCTGTTTAGACAGCCTGGAGACAGAGGCGTCGACTATCGGCAGAGACTCCCATCTCTTTCTATCTTCCTCTGGGAAGGGAAAAGCAACCAAGACCCTCTTAGGGATCTGAAATTTCTTTTGCCGGAGTTTCCCAGGCTTTTTCAAAGATAGCGTTTAATTCTTTGGATGCCGGGAAGGTGAGGGGGGACTTCATATTATCTGTAAAAAAGGCCTCCTCCACCTGTTCAGGAGCTGTGTCAGAAATATGTAAAATATCCCTCACAGCTTCAATTATCAACTACACCCCCTTAGCAAGTGATGCTGTCCCCCTTGACACATCCCCGTCACCGTCTGCAGTGTCAGAGTCGGTGTCCGTGTCATCCTGCGTAAGCAATGCAAGTGCACGTTTTTGAGAATGTACCGCAGGGGACCCCGAGGAAGCAGTATCAGACCACACAACCATAGAGGATTGTAGCATCTGAGTGGCATGCTCAGTTCTAGCAACCTTGTCAGAAATCTGAGAAACAGTCCCCCTCAGAGAGAATAACCATTCTGGCTCTCTAGCAGGAATCTGCGCTACAACAGTGCAATCCTGATTACATGGTATGGAGTCTTCCTGGGAAGACTAATCCTCTGCAGCATATGAAACAGTGTCCCTAGACATGTTGTCACACACACACACACACACACCAAACACCCCACAAACACACAGGGTATTTATTAATAATATGGACCCCAGCATCCTCTAGGACGTAAGAGAAACAGGAAGTCCAGATTGGAGTTTCCCAAACATCTAAAAAAAGCCTTTACAGTTCTGGAACAACATCCTATGGACAGATGAGACAAAGATCAAAATGATGGGAAGAAAAGAGTATGGAGAAGAAAAGGAACTGCTCATGATCCAAAACATACCACCTCATCAGTGAAGCATGGTGGTGGTAGTGTCATGGCGTGGGCATTTATGGCTGCCAATGGAACTGGTTCTTTTGTATTTATTGATAATGTGACTGCTGACAAAAAGCAGCAGGATGAATTCTGAAGTGTTTCGGAAAATATCTGCTCATATTCAGTCAAATGCTTTAGAACTCATTGGACGGCGCTTCACAGTGCAGATGGACAATGACCCGAAACATACTGCGAAAGCAACCAAAGATTTTTAACCACTTGCCTGGCATGGTCGCATCAGCTGCGACCATGCCTGCAAGTGCTCTATCTGACCTGGTTGCACAGGATGCGACCAGTCAGATAGAGAGTGTTAGCAGCGGCAGGGAAGATAAACTTCCCTCCGCTGCTGCTGCTGTCAGAGGGACCGGAAGGTCCCTCTGCCTCCCCACACTCTTCCCCTGTGTGATCGGCAGCAAGGCAGGATCCCCGCCTCCAGCGGCTGCAGACAATGGCAGCTGCTGGGGAGTGTAAATGAACCCTCCCAAGCCACACCAGACTCCCCTGTATACCTGAAGGCTGCCCTGGCTTTCAAAATGAAAGCCGCTATGGCATACTTGCCTAGCTGACCCTCTCCATGAGGGAGAAAATGCTCTGTTCCTGGACTTTCCTGGTAATGTATGTTTTGCCATCACTTGTGGTGAAACACCTTTCTTCAATGTTCCGATGGTCTCGATGTTCCCGATCAATATTTGGGGGGGGGGGGATAAGATTTTAAACCTACCGGTAAATCTTTTTCTCCTAGTCCGTAGAGGATGCTGGGGACTCCGTAAGGACCATGGGGTATAGACGGGCTCCGCAGGAGACATGGGCACTATAAAGAACTTTAGAATGGGTGTGCACTGGCTCCTCCCTCTATGCCCATCCTCCAGACCTCAGTTAGATCCTGTGCCCAGAGGAGATGGACAATACGAGGAAAGGATTTTGTTAATCTAAGGGCAAGATTCATGCCAGCCCACACCATCCACACCGTATAACCTGGAATATACGCAACCAGTTAACAATATGAACAAAAAACAGTATCTGCTAAAGACTGATCTCAACTGTAACATAACCCTTATGTAAGCAACAACTCTATACAAGTCTTGCAGAGGTAGTCGCACTGGGACGGGCGCCCAGCATCCTCTACGGACTAGGAGAAAAAGATTTACCGGTAGGTTTAAAATCTTATTTTCCCTTACGTCCTAGAGGATGCTGGGGACTCCGTAAGGACCATGGGGTTTATACTAAAGCTCCAGACCGGGCGGGAGAGTGCGGACGACTCTGCAGCACCGACTGAGCAAACGCAAGGTCCTTATCAGCCAGGGTATCAGACTTATAGAACTTTGCAAAAGTGTTTGAACCTGACCAGGTAGCTGCTCAGCAAAGCTGTAAAGCCGAGACGCCTCGGGCAGCCACCCAAGAAGAGGCCACCTTCCTAGTGGAATGGGCCTTTACCGAATTGGTTAATGGCAATCCTGCCGTAGAATGAGCCTGCTGAATCGTGTTACAGATCCAGCGAGCTATAGTCTGCTTCGAAGCAGGAGCGCCAACCTTGTTAGCTGCATACAGGACAAACAGTGCTTCTGTTTTCCTAACTTGAGCCGTCTTGGCTACATAGATTTTTAAGGCCCTGACTACATCCAGGGACTTGGAATCTTCCAAGTCACTCGTAGCCACAGGCACCACAATAGGTTGGTTCATATGAAATGAAACCACCATAGGCAAAACTTGAGGACGAATCCTCAACTCTGCTCTATCCACATGGAAAGTCAAATAGGGGCTCTTGTGAGACAAGGCCGCCAATTCGGACACCCGCCTTGTAGATGCCAAGGCCAACAACATGACCACCTTCCAAGTGAGAAATTTCAATTCAACCGTTTGAAGAGGTTCAAACCAGTGAGACTTCAGGAACCGTAACACCACGTTAAGGTCCCAAGGTGCCACTGGGGGCACAAAAGGAGGCTGGATGTGCAGCACTTCCTTCACAAAAGTCTGGACTTCTGGGAGAGAAGCCAATTCCTTCTGAAAGAAAATAGACCGAAATCTGTACCTTAATGGAGCCCAATTTTAGGCCAATATCCACTCCTGTCTGTAGAAAGTGGAGAAAACGGCCCAGATGGAAATGTTCCGTAGGAGCCTTCTTGGCTTCACACCAAGAAACATACTTCCTCCAGATACGGTGATAATGTTTTGCCGTCACCTCCTTCCTAGCCTCTATCAGAGTAGGGATGACTTCCTCCGGAATACCTTTCCCAGCTAGGATTCGGCGTTCAACCGCCATGCCATCAAACGTAACCGCGGTAAGTCTTGGAATACGCAGGGCCCCTGTTGTAACAGGTCCTCCCTAAGAGGAAGAGGCCATGGATCTTCTGTGAGCATCTCCTGAAGATCTGAATACCAGGCCCTTCGAGGCCAATCTGGAACAATGAGTATTATTTTCACCCTTTTTTGTCTTATGATTCTCAATATTTTTGAGATGAAAGGAAGAGGGGGGAACACATAGACCGACTGAAACACCAAAGGTGGCACCAGGGCATCCACCGCTACTGCCTGAGGGTCCCTTGACCTGGCACAATACCTCCGAAGCTTCTTGTTGAGGCGGGATGCCATCATGTCTATGTAAGGAAGTCCCCAAAGACTTGTTGTCTCTGTAAAAACTTCTTGATGAAGGGCCCACTCTCCTGGATGGAGATCGTGTCTGCTGAGGAAGTCTGCTTCCCAGTTGTCCACTCCCGGAATGAGGACCGCTGACAGAGCGCTTATGTGATTTTCCGCCCAGCGAAGAATCCTGGTGGCTTCCGCCATTGCCACTCTGCTCCTTGTCCCGCCGTGGCGGTTTACAAGGCCGTTGTATATGGCCCTCAATTCCAGTATGTTGATGTGTAGACAAGCCTCCTGGCTTGACCATAGCCCCTGAAAATTTCTTCCTTGTGTGACTGCTCCCCATCCTCGGAGGCTCGCGTCCGTGGTCACCAGAACCCAGTCCAGAAAGCCGAACTTGCGACCCTCTAGAAGGTGAGCACTTTGCAGCCACCACAGTAGAGACAAACCCTCTTCTGTTCCGTGTCCAGAATCATGCCTAGGAATGATAGGCGAGTCGTTGGAATCAATTGTGACTTTGGCAGATTGAGAATCCAACCGTGTTGTTGTAGCACTCTCAGGGAGAGCGACACGCTCTTCTGCAATTGATCTCTTGATCTTGCTTTTATCAGGAGATCGTCCAAGTATGGGATAATTGTGACTCCCTGCCTGCGCAGGAGCACCATCATCTCCGCCATCACCTTGGTGAAAATCCTCGGTGCCGTGGAAAGCCCAAACGGCAACGTCTGAAACTGGTAATGACAGTCCTGTACAGCGAATCTCAGGTACGCCTGATGAGGAGGATATATGGCGACATTAAAGTATGCATCCTTTATGTCAAGTGACACCATAAAATCCCCCCCTTCCAAACTGGAGATCACAGCCCGGAGCGATTCCATCTTGAATTTGAACTTTTTCAAGTACAGGTTTAGGGATTTTAGATTTAAAATGGGTCTGACCGAACCATCCGGCTTCGGGACCACGAACAGGGTCGAATAAATAAGAATTTACTCACCGGTAATTCTATTTCTCGTAGTCCGTAGTGGATGCTGTGTACTCCGTAAGGACCATGGGGAATAGACGGGCTCCGCAGGAGACTGGGCACTCTTTAAAGAAAGATTAGGTACTATATCTGGTGTGTACTGGCTCCTCCCTCTATGCCCCTCCTCCAGACCTCAGTTAAGGAAACTGTGCCCGGAAGAGCTGACACTACAAGGAAAGGATTTGGAATCCACGGTAAGACTCATACCAGCCACACCAATCACACCGTACAACTCGTGATAACTATACCCAGTTAACAGTATGAACAACAACTGAGCCTCACTGAACAGATGGCTCATAACAATAACCCTTTAGTTAAGCAATAACTATATACAAGTATTGCAGACAATCCGCACTTGGGACGGGCTCCCAGGATCCACTACGGACTACGAGAAATAGAATTACCGGTGAGTAAATTCTTATTTTCTCTGACGTCCTAGTGGATGCTGGGTACTCCGTAAGGACCATGGGGATTATACCAAAGCTCCCAAACGGGCGGGAGAGTGCGGATGACTCTGCAGCACCGAATGAGCAAACTCAAGGTCCTCCTCAGCCAGGGTATCAAACTTGTAGAATTTTGCAAACGTGTTTGATCCCGACCAGGTAGCAGCTCGGCAAAGTTGTAAAGCCGAGACCCCTCGGGCAGCCGCCCAAGAAGAGCCCACCTTCCTCGTGGAATGGGCTTCGACTGATTTAGGATGCGGCAGTTCAGCCGCAGAATGTGCAAGTTGAATCGTGCAACAGATCCAGCGAGCAATAGTCTGCTTTGAAGCAGGAGCACCCAGCTTGTTGGGTGCATGCAGGATAAACAGCGAGTCAGTCTTTCTGACTCTAGCCGTCCTGGAAACACAGATTTTCAGGGCCCGGACTACGTCCAGCAACTTGGAAGCCTCCAAGTCCAGAGTAGCCGCAGGCACCACAATAGGTTGGTTCAAATGAAACGCTGATACCACCTTAGGGAGAAATTGGGGACGAGTCCTCAATTCTGCCCTGTCCATATGGAAGATCAGATAGGGGCCTTTACATGACAAAGCCGCCAATTCTGACACCCGCCTAGCCGAAGCCAAGGCCAAAAGCATGACCACTTTTCACGTGAGATATTTCAACTCCACGGTCTGAAGTGGCTCAAACCAATGTGATTTTAGGAAATCCAACACAACGTTGAGATCCCAAGGTGCCACTGGGGGCACAAAAGGGGGCTGAATATGCAGCACTCCCTTAACAAACGTCTGAACTTCAGGCAGTGAAGCCAGTTCTTTTTAAAAGAAAATAGACAGGGCCGAAATCTGGACTTTAATGGATCCCAATTTTAGGCCCATAGTCACTCCTGACTGTAGGAAGTGCAGAAATCGACCCAGCTGAAATTCTTCTGTTGGGGCCTTCATAGCCTCACACCAAGCAACATATTTTCGCCATATGCGGTGATAATGTTTTGCTGTCACATCCTTCCTAGCTTTTATCAGCGTAGGAATGACTTCAACCGGAATGCCCTTTTCCATCAGGATCCGGCGTTCAACCGCCATGCCGTCAAACGCAGCCGCGGTAAGTCTTGGAACAGACAGGGCCCCTGCTGTAGCAGGTCCTGTTTGAGAGGCAGAGGCCAAGGGTCCTCTGAGATCATTTCTTGTAGTTCCGGGTACCAAGTCCTTCTTGGCCAATCCGGAACGATGAGTATAGTTCTCACTCCTCTCTTTCTTATTATCCTCAGTACCTTTGGTATGAGGAAGAGGAGGGAACACATAAACCGACTGGTACACCCACGGTGTCACTAGAGCGTCCACAGCTATCGCCTGAGGGTCCCTTGACCTGGTGCAATATCTTTTTAGCTTTTTGTTGAGGCGGGACGCCATCATGTCCACCTGTAGCCTTTCCCAACGATTTACAATCAGCTTGAAGACTTCTGGATGAAGTCCCCACTCTCCCGGGTGGAGGTCGTGCCTGCTGAGGAAGTCTGCTTCCCAGTTGTCCACTCCCGGAATGAACACTGCTGACAGTGCTATCAAGTGATTTTCCGCCCATCGGAGAATCCTTGCCATCCTGCTTCTTGTGCCGCCCTGTCTGTTTACATGGGCGACCGCCGTGATGTTGTCTGACTGAATCAGCACCGGCTGGTTTTGAAGCAGGGGTCTTGCCTGACTTAGGGCATTGTAAATGGCCCTTAGTTCCAGAATATTTATGTGTAGGGAAGCTTCCTGACTCGACCATTGTCCTTGGAAGTTTCTTCCCTGAGTGACTGCCCCCCAACCTCGGAGGCTTGCATCCGTGGTCACCAGGACCCAGTCCTGTATGCCGAATCTGCGGCCCTCGAGTAGATGAGCACTCTGCAGCCACCACAGCAGAGACACCCTGGCCCTCGGGGACAGGGTGATCAGCCGATGCATCTGAAGATGCGATCCGGACCATTTGTCTAACAGATCCCACTGAAAGATCCGTGCATGGAATCTGCCGAATGGAATTGCCTCGTAAGAAGCTACCATCTTTCCCAGGACTCGCGTGCAGTGATGCACCGACACCTGTTTCGGTTTTAGGAGGTCTCTGACCAGAGATGACAACTCCTTGGCCTTCTCCTCCGGGAGAAACACCTTCTTCTGTTCTGTGTCCAGAATCATACCCAGGAACAGCAGACGCGTCGTAGGAACCAGCTGCGACTTCGGGATATTCAGAATCCAGCCGTGCTGTTGTAGCACTTCCTGAGATAGTGCTACTCCGACCAACAACTGCTCCCTGGACCTCGCCTTTATAAGGAGATCGTCCAAGTACGGGATAATTATAACTCCCTTCTTTCGAAGGAGTATCATCATTTCGGCCATTACTTTGGTAAATACCATCGGTGCCGTGGACAGACCAAACGGCAACGTCTGGAATTGGTAATGGCAGTCCTGTACCACAAAACGGAGGTACACCTGGTGAGGTGGGTAAATGGGGACATGTAGGTAAGCATCCTTGATGTCCAGCGATACCATGTAATCCCCCTCCTCCAGGCTTGCAATAACTGCCCTGAGCGATTCCATTTTGAACTTGAACTTCCTTATATAAAAGTGTTCAAGGATTTCAAATTTAGAATGGGTCTCACCGAACAGTCTGGTTTCGGTACCACAAACATAGTGGAATATTAACCCCGTCCCTGTTGAAGGAGGGGAACTTTTATTATCACCTGCTGGAGGTACAGCTTGTGAATTGCCGCCAGCACTACCTCCCTGTCCTGGGGAGTAGCTGGCAAGGCTGATTTGAGGTAACGGCGAGGGGGAGACGTCTCGAATTCCAGCTTGTATCCCTGAGATACCACTTGTAGAACCCAGAGATCCACCTGTGAGCGAACCCACCGGTCGCTGAAGTTCCGGAGACGGGCCCCCACCGCACCTGGCTCCACCAGTGGAGCCCCAGCATCATGCGGTGGACTTAGTGGAAGCAGGGGAGGATTTTTGTTCTTGGGAACTGGCTGTATGGTGCAGCTTTTTCCCTCTACCCCTGCCTCTGGGCAGAAAGGACGCGCCTTTAACCCGCTTGCCTTTTTGGGGCCGAAAGACTGTACCTGATAATACGGTGCTTTCTTAGGCTGTGAGGGAACCTGAGGTAAAAATGTCGACTTCCCAGCTGTTGCTGTGGAAATGAGGTCCGAGAGACCATCCCCAAACAATTCCTCCATGTGCCTTTTAGAATCTGCATCACCTGTCCACTGCAGAGTCCATAATACTCTCCTGGCAGAAATGGACATTGCATTAATTCTAGATGCCAGCCGGCAAATATCCCTCTGTGCATCTCTCATATATAAGACGACGTCTTTAATATGCTCTATGGTTAGCAAAATCGTATCCCTGTCGAGGGTATCAATATTTTCTGACAGGGTATCGGACCAAGCTGCTGCAGCACTACACATCCAAGCTGAAGCAATTGCAGGTCTCAGTATAGTACCTGAGTGTGTATATACAGACTTCAGGATAGCCTCCTGCTTTCTGTCCGCAGGCTCCTTTAAGGCGGCCGTATCCTGAGACGGCAGTGCCACCTTTTTTGACAAGCGTGTGAGCGCCTTATCCACCCTCGGGGATGTCTCCCAACGTAACCTGTCCTATGGCGGGAAAGGGTACGCCATCAGTAACTTTTTAGAAATCACTAGTTTCTTATCGGGGGAAGCACACGCTTCTTCACACACTTCATTCAACTCATCTGATGGGGGAAAAACCACTGGTTGCTTTTTTTCCCCAAACATAATACCCTTTTTAGTGGTACCTGGGTTAATGTCAGAAATGTGCAACACATTTTTCATTGCCGTAATCATGCAACGGATGGCTCTAGTGGAATGTACATTTGTCTCGTCCTCGTCGACACTGGAGTCAGACTCTGTCGACATCTGTGTCTGCCATCTGAGGCAGCGGGCGTTTTTGAGCCCCTGATGGCCTTAAGACGCCTGGGCAGGCACTGGCTGAGAAGCCGGCTGTCCCACAGCTGTTAGGTCATCGAACCTTTTATGCAAGGAGTTGACACTGTCGTGTAAAACCTTCCACATATCCATCCACTCTGGTGTCGACCCCGCAGGGGGTGACATCACATTTATCGGCACCTGCTCCGCCTCCACATAAGCCTCCTCATCAAACATGTCGACACAGCCGTACCGACACACAGCACACACACAGGGAATGCTCAGACTGAGGACAGGACCCCACAAAGTCCTTTGGGGAGACAGAGAGAGAGTATGCCAGCACACACCACAGCGCTATATAATCAGGGATTTACACTAACACAAAGTGATTTTTCCCTATAGCTGCTTTACATATACAGTTTGCGCCTAAATTTAGTGCCCCCCCTCTCTTTTTTACCCTTTGAGCCTGGAAACTGCAGGGGAGAGCCTGAGGAGCTGTGTTCCAGCGGAGCTGTGAAGAGGAAATGGCGCCAGTGTGCTGAGGGAGATAGCCCGCCCCCTTCTCGGCGGACTTCTCCCGCTCTTATATTTATATTATGGCGGGGGATTTTTGCACATATATAGTTTTTTAGACTATATTATGTGCTGTTCGCCAATGTAAGGTACTCTAATTGCAGCCCAGGGCGCCCCCCCAGCGCCCTGCACCCATCAGTGACCGGAGTATGTGGTGTGCATAGGGAGCAATGGCGCACAGCTGCAGTGCTGTGCGCTACCTTAATGAAGACCGGAGTCTTCAGCCGCCGATTTCCAGGATGTTCTTCTTGCTTCTGGCTCTGCAAGGGGGACGGCGGCGCGGCTCCGGACGACCGAGGCTGGGCCTGTGTTCGATCCCTCTGGAGCTAATAGTGTCCAGTAGCCTAGAAGCCCAAGATAGCTGCAAGCAGGTAGGTTCGCTTCTCTCCCCTAAGTCCCTCGTAGCAGTGAGTCTGTTGCCAGCAGATCTCACTGAAAATAAAAAACCTAACAAATACTTTCTTTACTAGAAGCTCAGGAGAGCCCCTAGTGTGCAACCAGCTCGAGCCGGGCACAGATTCTAACTGAGGTCTGGAGGAGGGGCATAGAGGGAGGAGCCAGTGCACACCAGATATAGTACCTAATCTTTCTTTAAAGAGTGCAAAGTCTCCTGCGGAGCCCGTCTATTCCCCATGGTCCTTACGGAGTACCCAGCATCCACTAGGACGTCAGAGAAATTCCCTTTCCCCTGTTGAACTAGGGGAACCTTGACAATCACTTGCTGTTGATACAGCTTTTGAATTGCAGCGAACACTACTTCCCTCTCTGGGGGAGAAGCTGGCAAGGCCGACTTGAAAAATCGGCGAGGGGGCACCTCTTCGAATTCCAGTTTGTAGCCTTGGGATACAATATCCATTGCCCAAGGATCCACGTCTGACAGAACCCAGACCTGGCTGAAGAGTCGAAGATGTGCCCCCACCGGCGCGGACTCCCTCAGTGGAGCCCCAGCGTTAAGCGGTGGATTTAGTAGAAGCCGGGGAGGACTTCTGCTCCTGGGAACTAGCCGTAGCAGGCATTCTTTTCCCTCTACCCTTACCTCTGGCGAGGAAAGATGAGCCCCGACCTCTTCTGGACTTACGCGACCGAAAGGACTGCATCTGATACTGTGGAGTTTTCTTTTGCTGTGGGGGAACAAAAGGCAAAAAGGTAGATTTACCCGCGGTAGCTGCGGCAACCAGGTCTGCGAGACTTTCCCCAAATAAAACTTCACCTTTGTATGGCAAAACCTCCATATGTTTCTTTGAGTCGGCATCACCCGTCCATTGGCGAGTCCACAGGGCGCGCCTAGCAGAAATCGCCATGGAGTTAGCTCTCGAACCCAGCAGCCCAACGTCTCTTTGAGCGTCCCTCATATATAAGACTGCGTCTTTGATGTGGCCTAAGGTTAATAAAATGGTATCCCTATCTAGGGTATCAAGGTCAGCTGACAAGGTATCTGTCCAAGCTGCAACTGCACTACACACCCATGCCGATGCTATTGCCGGTCTGAGCAAAGCACCTGTATGCGCATAAATAGACTTTAAAGTAGTTTCCTGCCTGCGACCATCAGTATCCTTGAGGGCTGCAGTGTCCGGAGACGGTAGTGCCACTTTCTTGGACAGGCGTGTTAAAGCCTTGTCCACCCTGAGTGAGGATTCCCAACGTACCCTGTCCTGTGCAGGGAAAGGGTATGCCATAAGAATCCTCTTGGGAATCTGCAGTTTATCAGGAGTTTCCCAAGCCTTTTCAAATAAATCGTTAAGCTCATGGGATGGGGGAAAGGTTACCTCAGGTTTCTTTTCCTTATACATGCGCACCCTCATGTCAGGGACCGAGGGGTCATCTGTGATATGCAAAACCTCTTTTATTGCAATAATCATATAATGAATACTTTTTGCCACCCTCGGGTGCAACCTCGCTTCATCGTAGTCGACACTGGAGTCAAGGTTGGTTCTATATCGGAGTGGGAGAAGGGACCTTGTGACGTACCTAGGGGAGGAGACACGTCACCAGGGGGAGGAGCTACGGCCGAACAGGGTACCCGAAAAGTACCCTCGCGGGCTCGCTACGCTTGCCACCTAATTACTAAAGGTAATAGTTGGTGGCGGGGATAGTAGAGCAACTGTCCCGCTGGCCTAGCTCCTCCCCCTTGTGCCGTGGCTCCTCCCCCTCACGGAAAAGGTCCCTTAGGCCACTTGGATCTAGCCTCAACCCTGGAGTCAGAGTCCGTGTCGGTATCAGTGTCTGCTATCTGGGATAGGGGACGTTTTTGAGACCCAGAAGGGCCCGGTGACCCAGCCAAAGACGTGGATTGACTCCCTGCTCTTTCCCTGGACTCTGCTTTGTCCAATCTCTTATGTAATAAGGTCACATTTGCATTTAAAACATTCCACATGTCCATCCAATCATGAGTCGGCGTTGCAGACACCACAATCATCTGCTCCACCTCCTCCTTAGCTGAGCCTTCCGCATCAGACATGCCGACACACTCGTACCGACACCCCCCCACAGGGATATAGTTATAAAGGAGACAATTCCCCAATATGGCCCTTTGGAGAGAGAGAGAGAGAGAGAGAGAGAGAGAGAGAGAGAGAGAGAGAGAGAGAGAGAGAGAGAGAGAGAGAGAGAGAGAGAGAGAATGAATGCCAGCACACACCCAGCGCCAACTGACACTGGAAAATAATGTCCCAGATAATAGCGCTTTTATATTAAATTACTGTGTAATACACTCACTGCACCTTACAAGTGCCCCCCCCCTCCTCTTTTCAGCCCTGTGTCACCGTGTTCAGCAGGGGAGAGACCGGGGAGCCAGCTTCTCAGCAGATCTCTGTGGAGAAAATGGCGCTGGTTAGTGCCGAGACCAAGCTCCGCTCCCTCCAGCGGCGGGCTTCGGTCCTGCTCAAAATATCTCAAACTGGCGGGGGATTGAAAGAAATACTGCCTCCGCAGTATCTATGCCAGATATAGAGGCTTTATTGCTGACCAGGGCGCCCCCCCTGCACCCATCTGTGCCCGCTAGTGTGTGTGTGAGCAATGGCGCGCAGCGTTACCGCTGCACGCGTACCTCAGTGAAGATCTGAAGTCTTCTGCCGCCTTGAAGTCTTCTTTTCTTCTTATACTCACCCGGCTTCTATCTTCCGGCTCTGTGAGGAGGACGGCGGCGCAGCTCTGGGACAAACAGCAAGGGGAGACCTGCGTTCCGACTCCCTCTGGAGCTAATGGTGTCCAGTAGCCTAAGAAGCAGAGCATATCACTTAAGTGGGTCTGTTTCTCTCTCCTCAGTCCCACGATGCAGGGAGCCTGTTGCCAGCAGTGCTCCCTGAAAATAAAAAACCTAACAAAATTCTTTATCAGAGAAACTCAGGAGAGGTCCCCTGTAGTGCACCCAATCTCCTCTGGGCACAGGATCTAACTGAGGTCTGGAGGAGGGGCATAAAGGGAGGAGCCAGTGCACATCCATTCTAAAGTTCTTTATAGTGCCCATGTCTCCTGCGGAGCCCGTCTATACCCCATGGTCCTTACGGAGTCCCGAGCATCCTCTAGGACGTAAGAGAAATTCTCTTTTTAACTAAAATCATTTGGGATAGGGTTAAATTCATGTTCACCTAATTCACTCAAAACATTTCGGAGCGGTTTTCGGCTAAATAGTCAGTTAAGTGGTTAAGGCAAATAAGTGGAATGTTATGCAATGGCCAAGTTAATCACCTGACCTGAATCCGATTGAGCATGCATTTCACTTGATGAAGACAAAACTGAAGGGAAAATGCCCCAAGAACAAGCAGGAACTGAAGACATTTGCAGTAGAGGCCTGACAGAGCATCATCAGGGATGAAACCCAGCGTCTGGTGATGTCTATGCGTTCCAGAGTTCAGGCTGTAATTGACTGCAAAGGATTTGCAACAAAGTATTAAAAAGTGAAAGTTTGATTTAGGATTGTTTAGTTTGTCCCATTACTTTTGGTCCCTTAAAAAGTGAGAGGCACATATAGAAACCGTTGTAATTCCTACACTGTTCACCTGATTTGGATGTAAATACCCTCAAATTAAAGTGGAATGTCTGCAGTTAAAACACATCTTTGTTTGTTTCATTTCAAATCCATTGTGGTGGTGTATAGAGGCCAAAATATGAGAATTATGTCAATGTCCCAATATTTATGGACCCGACTACACATATATACATACATACATATAGTAGTTGCTTTTAAACATAAAACATAAGGTTTGTAAGCACTGTCAAATCTCGAAATACATGCTCATGGACATCATAAGACTACATTTCCCATCTCTCCATGGAACGAAATGATTACTTCCGGTATCCGTGGATCCCCCGGACATAGTGCTTCTCACACAGTACTTTACATGTGTGTTTGTAAAAAAATATAAACAGCTTATCTGTCCACATATGGAAAGTCCAGGAAGAAGCGAGTATATATATCAAGGGGATGAAGTCCTCATACTAGGACGAAACGCGTTGGACAGGGACTTGATGCTCACCCCTTGGACTTCCCAGTTGCGGACAGATAAGCTGTTTTTATTATTCAATCCTGTACGTTTGTTACCTGCATTTACGGACAGAGAAATCTGCCTATATACTCGCTTATTCCTGGACTTTCCATATGTGGACAGATAAGCTGTTTATATTTTTTTTATCTTGTACGTGTGCTACCTACACTTACAAACAGACAAGCTGCTTATATATATTTTAATTGTGTATGTCTGTCACCTGCATCTGTAGCAGGATTGTGTCTAAATTATAAGATTTTACTTACCGGTAAATCTATTTCTCGTAGTCCGTAGTGGATGCTGGGGACTCCGTAAGGACCATGGGAATAGACGGGCTCCGCAGGAGACACGGGCACTTTAAGAAAGAATTTAGATTCTGGTGTGCTCTGGCTCCTCCCTCTATGTCCCTCCTCCAGACCTCAGTTAGAGAAACTGTGCCCGGAAGAGCTGACAGTACAAGAAAAGGATTTTGGAAATCCAGGGCAAGATACATACCAGCCACACCATATAACTTGTGATAAACTTACCCAGTCAACAGTATGAACAACAACAGAGCATCAGTTCAACCCTGATGCAACAATAACATAGCCCTTATTGCAGCAATAACTATATACAAGTATTACAGAAGTAGTCCGCACTTGGGACGGGCGCCCAGCATCCACTACGGACTACGAGAAATAGATTTACCGGTAAGTAAAATCTTATTTTCTCTAACGTCCGAGTGGATGCTGGGGACTCCGTAAGGACCATGGGGATTATACCAAAGCTCCCAAACGGGCGGGAGAGTGCGGATGACTCTGCAGCACCGAATGAGCAAACACAAGGTCCTCCTCAGCCAGGGTATCAAACTTGTAGAACTTTGCAAAAGTGTTTGAACCTGACCAAGTAGCCGCTCGGCACAGCTGTAATGCCGAGACCCCTCAGGCAGCCGCCCAAGAAGAGCCCACCTTCCTAGTGGAATGGGCCTTAACTGATTTTGGCAGCGGCAATCCAGCCGCAGAATGAGCCTGCTGAATCGTATTACAGATCCAGCGAGCAATAGTTTGCTTTGAAGCAGGAGCACCAAGCTTGTTGGAAGCATACAGGATAAACAAAGATTCTGTTTTCCCGACCCTAGCCGTTCTGGCTACATAAACCTTCCAAGCCCTGACCACATCAAGTAACTCGGAATCCTCCAAGTCAGTAGTAGCGACAGGCACCACAATAGGTTGGTTTATATGAAAGGATGAAACCACTTTTGGCAGAAATTGTGGACGGGTCCGCAATACTGCTCTATCCGCATGGAAAACCAGATAGGGCCTTTTATGTGACAAAGCCGCTAATTCTGACACACGCCTAGCTGAAGCCAATGCTAGTAGCATGACCACCTTCCAGGTGAGAAATTTTAACTCCACGGTTTTGAGAGGCTCAAACCAGTGTGACTTCAGGAAACTCAACACCACGTTAAGATTCCCAAGGTGCCACTGGAGGCACAAAAGGAGGCTGAATATGCAGCACTCCCTTTACAAACATCTGGACTTCAGGAAGAGAAGCCAGTTCTTTTTGAAAGAAAATGGATAGGGCTAAAATCTGGACCTTAATGGAACCCAATTTTAGGCCCAAAGTCACTCCCGACTGTAGGAAGTGAAGGCAACGGCCCAGCTGGAATTCTTCCATAGGGGTATTCCTGGCCTCACACCAAGCAACATATTTTCGCCATATACGGTGATAATGTTTAGCCGTCACGTCTTTCCTAGCCTTTACCAGCGTAGGAATAACCTCATCCGGAATGCCTTTTTCTGCTAGGATCCGGCGTTCAACCGCCATGCCGTCAAACGCAGCCGCGGTAAGTCTTGGAACAGACAGGGTCCCTGTTGCAACAGGTCCTGTCTTAGAGGCAGATGCAAGGGTCCTCTGTGAGCATTTCTTGCCACTCTGGATACCAAGTCCTTCTTGGCCAATCCGGAACAATGAGTATTGTTCTCACTCCTCTTTTTCTTATGATTCTCAGCACCTTGGGTATGAGAGGAAGAGGAGGAAATATATAAACCAACTGGAACACCCACAGGGTCACTAGTGCGTCTACAGCTATCGCCTGAGGGTCTCTTGACCTGGCGCAATACCTCTGTAGCTTTTTGTTGAGGCGGGATGCCATCATGTCCACCTGTGGCAGTTCCCACCGACTTGCAATCTGCGCGAAGACTTCTTGATGAAGTCCCCACTCTCCCGGGTGGAGGTCGTGCCTGCTTAGGAAGTCTGCTTCCCAGTTGTCCACTCCCGGAATGAACACTGCTGACAGTGCTCTTACGTGATTCTCCGCCCAGCGAAGAATTCTGGTGGTTTCCGCCATCGCCACTCTGCACCTTGTGCCACCTTGCCGGTTTACATGAGCCACTGCGGTGATGTTGTCTGACTGAATCAGCACAGATTGGTCGCGAAGCAGGGTCTCCGCTTGACTTAGGGCGTTGTATATGGCCCTTAGTTCAAGGATATTGATGTGAAGGCAAGCCTCCTGACTTGACCACAGACCTTGGAAATTTCTTCCGTGTGTGACTGCCCCCCACCCTCGGAGGCTTGCATCCGTGGTCACCAGGACCCAGTCCTGAATGCCAAATCTGCGGCCCTCGAGAAGGTGAGCACTCTGCAGCCACCACAGAAGAGATACCCTGGCCCTGGGGGATAGGGTGATCAGCCAATGCATCTGTAGATGTGATACGGACCACTTGTCCAACAGATCCCATTGAAAGGTCCTCGCATGGACCTGCCGAAGGGAATGGCCTCGTACGATGCCACCATCTTTCCCAGGACTCGCGTGCAGTGATGCACCGACACCTGTTTTGGTTTTAAGAGGTTTCTGACCAGTGTCATGAGTTCCTGCGCCTTCTCCGTCGGGAGAAAAACCTTCTTCTGCTCTGTGTCCAGAATCATGCCCAGGAAGGGCAGACGCGTCGTAGGAATCAGCTGCGACTTTGGAATATTTAGAATCCAGCCGTGCTGTTGTAACACCTCCCGAGAGAGTGTGCTACGCTGATCAGCAACTGCTCTCTGGACCTCGCCTTTATGAGGAGATCGTCCAAGTATGGGATAATTGTGACCCCCTGCTTTCGCAGGAGCACCATCATTTCCGCCATTACCTTGGTAAATATTCTTGGTGCCGTGAAGAGACCAAACGGAAACGTCTGGAATTGGTAATGACAATCCTGTACCACAAATCTGAGGTACGCCTGATGAGGTGGATAAAAAGGGACATGAAGGTATGCATCCTTTATGTCCAGAGACACCATAAAATCCCCCCCTTCCAGGCTTGCGATGACCGCTCTGAACGATTCCATCTTGAACTTGAACCTTTTCAGGTATATGTTCAGGGATTTTAAATTCAATATGGGTCTGACCGAACAGTCCAGTTTCGGTACCACAAACATGGTCAAATAATATCCCTTTCCATGTTGAAGGAGGGGAACCTTGACCACCACCTGCTGAAGATACAATTTGTGAATTGCAGCTAACACTATCTCCCTCTCTAAGGGGGAAGCTGGCAGGGCCGATTTGAGGTAACGGTGAGGGGGCATCTCTTCGAATTCCAGCTTGTATCCCTGAGACACAATCTCTATAGCCCAGGGATCCACCTGGGAGTGAACCCACTTGTGGCTGAAATTTCAGAGACACGCCCCCACCGGGCCTAGCTCCGCCTGTGGAGCCCCAGCGTCATGCGGTGGATCTAGTGGAAGCCGGGGAGGACTTCTGTTCCTGGGAACTAGCTGTATTGTGCAGCTTCTTTCCTCTACCCCTGCCTCTGGCCAGAAAGGACGCACCTCGGACTTTCTTGCCTTTTTGTGATCGAAAGGACTGCATTTGGTAATACGGAGCTTTCTTAGGTTGTGAGGGAACATATGGCAAAAAATTTGACTTTCCAGCCGTAGCTGTGGAGACCAGGTCCGAGAAACAATTCCTCACCAAGTCCCCAAAAAATTCCTCACCCTTGTAAGGTAAAACCTCCATGTGCCTTTTTGAGTCGGCATCACCTGTCCATTGCAGAGTCCACAGGACCCTTCTGGCAGAAATCGACATTGCATTTATTCTAGAGCCCAGTAGGCTAATGTCTCTTTGAGCATCTCTCATATATAGGACAGCGTCTTTTATATGCCCCAGGGTAAGTAATATAGTATCCTTGTCCAAGGTATCAAGATCCTCAGATAAGGTATCTGTCCATGCTGCTACAGCGCTACACATCCAGGCCGACGCAATCGCCGGCCTTAGTAAGGTACCTGAATGTGTATAAATGGACTTCAGGATACCTTCCTGCTTTCTATCCGCAGCATCTTTTAGGGTGGCCGTATCCTGTGACGGCAGGGCTACCCTCTTGGATAAGCGTGTGAGAGCTTTGTCCACCGTAGGGGAGGATTCCCAGCATAACCTGTCCGTTGGCGGGAAAGGATACGCCATAAGCATCCATTTGGAAATCTGCAGTTTTCTATCTGGAGATTCCCAAGCCTTTTCACATAACTCATTTAACTCATGTGAAGGGGGAAAGGTCACCTCTTGCCTTTTTTCCCCATACATCTAAACCCTCTCGTCAGGGACTGGGGTTTCCTCTGTGATGTGCAACACATCTTTCATTGCTATAATCATGTAACGGATGGCTTTAGCCATTTTAGGCTGTAACTTTGTATCATCGCCATTGGAGTCAGAATCCGTGTCGATATCTGTGTCAACAATTTGGGATAGTGGGCGCTTCTGAGACCCTGACGGCCTCTGCGACATAGGATCAGGCATGGGCTGAGACCCCGTTTGTCCCAAGGCTTCAGTTTTATCCAACCTTTTATGCAAGGAAGGTAACATTATCATTTAAAACCTTCCACATATCCATCCAATCGGGTGTCGGCGGCGACCCCACATTCATTTGTTCCCGCTCTGTTTCCACATAACCTTCCTCGTCAAACATGCCGACACAAACGTACCGACACACCACACACACAGGGGATGCTCTATTTGAAGACAGTTCCCCCACAAGGCCCTTTGGAGAGACATAGAGAGAGTATGCCAGCACACATCCCAGCGCTATATGTCCCAGGAATCACACAGTAACTTAGTGTTAACCCAGTAGCTGCTGTATATACTGTTTTTACGCCAAATGTATGTGCCCCCCTCTCTTTTTACCCTCTTCTACCGTGATTCTGCAGGGGAGAGCCTGGGGAGCTTCCTCTCAGCGGAGCTGTGGAGAGAAAATGGCGCTGGTCAGTGCTGAGGAAGAAGCCCTGCCCCCTCAGCGGCGGGCTTCTGTCCCGCGTTTTTGTGTAAAAATATGGCGGGGGCCCATGCATATATACAGTGCCCCACTGTATATATGCCCACTTTTGCCAAGAGGTCTCTAATTGCTGCCCAGGGCCCCCCCCCCCCCCGCGCCCTGCACCCTACAGTGACCGGAGTATGTGGGTTTAGTGTGGGAGCAATGGCGCACAGCTGCAGTGCTGTGCGCTACCTCATATGAAGACTGGAGTCTTCTGCCGCCGATTTCGAAGTCTTCTTGCTTCTGTCACCGGCTTCTGTCTTCCGGCTCTGCGAGGGAGACGGCGGCGCGGCTCCGGGATCGGACGACCAAGGGTGCGATCCTGTGTACGATCCCTCTGGAGCTAATGGTGTCCAGTAGCCTAAGAAGCAGGACCTATCTTCAGTGAGTAGGGCTGCTTCTCTCCCCTCAGTCCCACGTAGCAGAGAGTCTGTTGCCAGCAGATCTCTCTGAAAATAAATAAAAAACTAACAAAATACTTTCTTTTTAGCAAGCTCAAGAGAGCTCACTAAGTAGCACCCAGCTCGTCCGGGCACAGATTCAAACTGAGGTCTGGAGGAAGGACATAGAGGGAGGAGCCAGAGCACACCAGTATCCAAATTCTTTCTTTAAGTGCCCTGTCTCCTGCGGAGCCTGTCTATTCCCCATGGTCCTTACGGAGTCCCCAGCATCCACTAGGACGTTCGAGAAATTGGTAATGACAATCCTGTACCGCAAATCTGAGGTACGCCTGATGAGGTGGATAAATGGGGACATGAAGGTATGCATCCTTTATGTCCAGAGACACCATAAAATCTCCCCCTTTCAGGCTTGCGATGACCGCTCTTAGCGATTCCATCTTGAACTTGAAACTTTTCAGGTATATGTTCAGGGATTTTAAATTCAATATGGGTCTGACCGAACCGTCCGGTTTCGGGACTACCACATGGTCGAATAATAACCCCCTCCTTGTTGAAGGAGGGGAACCTTGACCACCACCTGTTGAAGATACAATTTGTGAATTGCAGTTAACACTATTTCCCTCTCGTGGGGGGAAGCCGGCAGGGCCGTCGGTGAGGGGGCATCTCCTCAAGGTCCAGCTTGTATCCCTGAGACACAATATCTATCGCCCAGGGATCCAACAGGGAGTGAACTGACTTGTGGCTGAAATTGCGAAGACGTGCCCCCACCGGGCCTAGCTCCGCCTGTGGAGCCCCAGCGACATGCGGTGGATTTTGTAGATGCCGGGGAGGACTTCTGTTCCTGGGAACTAGCTGTGTTGTGCAGCTTCTTTCCTCTGCCCCTGCCTCTGGCAAGAAAGGACGCACCTCGGACTTTCTTGTTTCTTTGTGATCGAAAGGCTGCATTTGATAATGTCGTGCTTTCCTAGGCTGTGCAGGAATATAAGGCAAAAGATCAGAATTACCAGCTATAGCTGTGGAGACCAGGTCCGAGATCCCTTCTCCACACAATCCTCAGCCTTCCATATGCCTCTTAAGTCGGCATCACCTGTCCATTGCATATTCTACAGGACACGTCAAGCAGAAATCGACATAGCGTTGACTCCAGAACCCAGTAGACTAATGTCTCTTTGGGCATGATATATATATATATATATATATATATATATATATATATATATATATATATATATATATATATATATATCTTAAGACAGCATCTTTAATATATATATATATATATATATATCTATATACAGGTTGAGTATCCCATATCCAAATATTCCGAAATACGGAATATTCCGAAATACGGACTTTTTTGAGTGAGAGTGAGATAGTAAAACCTTTGTTTTTTGATGGCTCAATTTACACAAACTTTGTTTAATACACAAAGTTATTAAAAAATATTGTATTAAATGACCTTCAGGGTGTGTGTATAAGGTGTATATGAAATATAAAATGAATTGTGTGAATGTACACACACTTTGATCAATGCACAAAGTCACAAAAAATATTGGCTAAAATTACCTTCTGGCTGTGTATATATAAGGTGTATATGTAACATAAATGCATTCTGTGCTTAGATTTAGGTCCCATCACCATGATATCATTATGGTATGCAATTATTCCAAAATACGGAAAAATCCGATATCCAAAATACTTCTGGTCCCAAGCATTTTGGATAAGGGATACTCAACCTGTATTGTCAAAGTCGAAAAATATTGTAATGCATACATCATGTACTAACCACGTACACATGCCGGCTGCGCGTACACTTGTTCCGCAGTGCGTGCACATATCCACAATTTGCGTATGATCGCCCCCGCGATCATGCGCGTGGTGTGGGTATTTACGGCGGAGTTTGTGAGCGCATAGAGGGTTATCATAACATTACATATTTAACCCAAATAGTGCACTTTGTACACATAGCTCCCCTGCACCACATCAGCAAGTATCAACAGTTTAAATGATTCCAGGACTAAGGGATACGCCTTTGCATGATAGGAAGGGACAGACAAAGGTTATAGGGTGATGTCTAGTATCCAGCTGTAGGGTATTTTAAGGGTAACATTCCAGTGTTGGTTAGAGGAAGATCGCATGTTCCTGCGTATAGTTATGTGCAGAAGTAGAATATAGATATAAACTGTATTTACTGTATATTATGTATGCGGCGGGAATCCAGAGGATACCACCCACAAGAGCAGTTGGGAAAGACATCGCCCACCTTTTCAAATCAACCTATGACCTCTCCTGTAATGTAAAGATGCATCTCTGTGTCCAATGAACAAAGGGATTACAGTAACCATTGTATTGTATATGGAAGTTGTGTATAAAAAGCCTGTTGTTGCCTGGCCGGTCAGAAGACTCTGAACGCTATCTACCTGATGAGCGGAGGACTGGTCCAGGTTGCGCAAGCGAACATTCTCACGTATGTACATTGACTGTAGCCATTATTCTGTTGTAGATTTATCTTGTTAGCCTTGTAGTGTATAACTTGTACTGTTATCCCCTTTCAAATAATCCACTGTGGCCTTAGAACCCAGCGGTTAACTAGAAATCAGTGTTGTGTCCTCATTTCCCTGCTAGGGTTTTAAGCGTATTACATTATTTAACTGTATAAGGTTTAAGTGTATTGATAAGGTGTGTACGCACTGTGGGTACTTAATACCGTCAGCGCTGCGTAAGGTTTAAGGTGTAACATCATTGCAGTGCATTGCAGCACAAGGTTTAGAGTGTAATAATAAGAATTTACTCACCGGTAATTCTATTTCTCGTAGTCCGTAGTGGATGCTGGGAACTCCGTAAGGACCATGGGGAATAGACGGGCTCCGCAGGAGACTGGGCACTCTAAAAGAAAGATTAGGTACTATCTGGTGTGCACTGGCTCCTCCCTCTATGCCCCTCCTCCAGACCTCAGTTAAGGAAACTGTGCCCGGAAGAGCTGACACAACAAGGAAAGGATTTGGAATCCAGGGTAAGACTCATACCAGCCACACCAATCACACTGTACAACTTGTGATAACCATACCCAGTTAACAGTATGAACAACAACTGAGCCTCAGTAACAGATGGCTCATAACAATAACCCTTTAGTTAAGCAATAACTATATACATGTATTGCAGAGAGTCCGCACTTGGGACGGGCGCCCAGCATCCACTACGGACTACGAGAAATAGAATTACCGGTGAGTAAATTCTTATTTTCTCTGACGTCCTAGTGGATGCTGGGAACTCCGTAAGGACCATGGGGATTATACCAAAGCTCCCAAACGGGCGGGAGAGTGCGGATGACTCTGCAGCACCAAATGAGCAAAAGCAAGGTCCTCCTCAGCCAGGGTATCAAACTTGTAGAACTTAGCAAATGTGTTTGAACCCGACCAAGTAGCAGCTCGGCAAAGCTGTAAAGCCGAGACCCCTCGGGCAGCCGCCCAAGAAGAGCCCACCTTCCTTGTGGAATGGGCTTTTACTGATTTAGGATGCGGGAACCCTGCCGCAGAATGAGCTTGCTGAACCGTGTTACAGATCCAGCGCGCAATAGTTTGCTTTGAAGCCGGAGCAACCAGTTTGTTGGGTGCATGCAGGATAAACAGCGAGTCAGTTTTCCCGACTCCAGCCGTCCTGGCTACATAGATTTTCAAAGCCCTGACTACGTCCAGCAACTTGGAAGCCTCCAAGTCCCGAGTAGCCGCAGGCACCACAATAGGTTGGTTCAAATAAAACGCTGATACCACCTTTGGGAGAAATTGGGGACGAGTCCTCAATTCTGCCCTGTCCATATGGAAGATCAGATACGGGCTTTTACATGACAAAGCCGCCAATTCTGACACACGCCTAGCCGAAGCCAAGGCCAACAGCATGACCACCTTCCACGTGAGATACTTTAGCTCCATGGTCTTAAGTGGCTCAAACCAGTGTGATTTCAGGAAATCCAACACAACGTTAAGATCCCAAGGTGCCACTGGAGGCACAAAAGGGGGCTGAATATGCAGCACTCCCTTAACAAAAGTCTGAACTTCAGGCAGTGAAGCCAGTTCTTTTTGAAAGAAAATAGATATGGCCGAAATCTGGACCTTTATGGATCCTAATTTTAGGCCCATAGTCACTCCTGACTGTAGGAAGTGCAGGAATCGACCCAGCTGGAATTCCTCTGTAGGGGCCTTCCTGGCCTCACACCAAGCAACATATTTTCGCCATATACGGTGATAATGTTTTGCTGTCACATCTTTCCTAGCCTTTATCAGCGTAGGAATAACTTCATCCGGAATGCCCTTTTCCGCTAGGATCCGGCGTTCAACCGCCATGCTGTCAAACGCAGCCGCGGCAAGTCTTGGAACAGACAGGGCCCCTGCTGTAACAGGTCCTGTCTGATAGGCAGAGGCCATGGGTCCTCTGAGATCATTTCTTGTAGTTCTGGGTACCAAGTTCTTCTTGGCCAATCCGGAACGATGAGTATAGTTCTTACTCCTAACTTTCTTACTATCCTCAGTACCTTGGGTATGAGAGGAAGAGGAGGGAACACATAAACCGACTGGTACACCCACGGTGTCACTAGTGCGTCCACAGCTATCGCCTGAGGGTCCCGTGACCTGGCGCAATATTTTTAGCTTTTTGTTGAGACGGGACACCATCATGTCCACCTGTGGCAGTTCCCAACGATTTACAATCTGTGTGAAGACTTCTTGATGAAGTCCCCACTCTCCCGGGTGGAGGTCGTGCCTGCTGAGGAAGTCTGCTTCCCAGTTGTCCACTCCCGGAATGAACACCGCTGACAGTGCTAGCACGTGATTCTCCGCCCATCGAAGAATCCTTGTGGCTTCTGCCATTGCCATCCTGCTTCTTGTGCCGCCCTGGCGGTTTACATGGGCGACCGCCGTGATGTTGTCTGACTGAATCAGTACAGATTGGTTTTGAAGCAGGGGCTCTGCTTGACTCAGGGCGTTGTAGATGGCCCTTAGTTCCAATATATTTATGTGTAGAGAAGTCTCCAGACTTGACCACTGTCCCTGGAAGTTTCTTCCCTGAGTAACTGCCCCCCATCCTCGGAGGCTTGCATCCGTGGTCACCAGGATCCAGTCCTGTATGCCGAACCTGCGTCCCTCGAGAAGATGAGCACTCTGCAGGCACCACAGCAGAGACACCCTGGCCCTTGGGGACAGGGTGATCAACCGATGCATCTGAAGATGCGATCCGGACCATTTGTCCAACAGATCCCACTGAAAGATCCTTGCAATGAAACCTGCTGAAGGGAATTGCTTCGTAAGAAGCCACCATCTTTCCCAGGACTCGCGTGCAGTGATGCACCGACACCTGTTTTGGTTTCAGGAGGTCCCTGACCAGAGATGACAATTCCTGGGCCTTCTCCTCCGGGAGAAACACCTTCTTCTGTTCTGTGTCCAGAATCATTCCCAGGAAAAGCAGACGCGTCTGTTAGGCGCCGCGGTCCGTGGCGTCGCTCGGTCCATCTCCAAGCGACGACCGTGGCCGCTGCACCCTCCTCCTTGCCCGCCCGGCGCCTAGCAACTAGGGACATTGTGCGTGCTGAGCCGCCGGGTCCCTAGCAACGCTAGGTCGCCGGGCGCGCCGAGCCACTGGGACCTTAGCAACGGGGACGCCACAGGCGGACCGCGTTCCCCGTTGCAGGGATTGATTAATTAAAGTGTTCACACATGTTCTCTGGTCGTACAGCAAGGCAGCTGCACGACATTTATTGTAATTAGGCTCTGTGCTCTTATTGGAGGGTTCCCTGTTAAATGCCTCCTCAGTGCCTCACACAGACGCCGGTGATAGCTTCCTGCATGCTGCTCATGTTTGGTGAACATCTGTTCCTGGTCTGCTGTGTCCGGTTTCTCCAGTTCACCGAGTCCCTGAATCTTGGAGTTTGTCATCTGGTACCAAGGAGTTCTCCTGGTCCTCCTTTACCTGCGGCAGTCGATTTAAGTTCCCACTTGGTTTCGTGAGTGGCGGCCCTGCCGCGTGTTACGGCCTAGGCCGCTTTAGTATTATTTTCTTGCTTTGGAGCATTTGCGGAGGTTTCCGCTTCCATAGTCCTCTCCGGTACTCGGCGGTGCCGTGTAGGAGAGTGGACAAGTGGATTATTTTGGTTGTTCTTTTCCCTGGCGGTAAGCCGCGCATACTTTTAGTTTCAGGTTAGCCAGTAGCCCCTGGCCTTGTTGTTTAGTTAGAGGGCCCCTTGTTATTACCCTGCCTCGGTTCACTCTTTGTCTCTCCTTAAAACCTGAGGGGGCATCGGAGTTGGGCAGACGTAATCCGCCCTTCAAACGCGGCTGCCATGGGCCCAAGAAACCATAGTCTCGCAAGAGTGAACTGACAGCACGGGTAAGACAACGGAGGTAGGGCGCCAGGGGCTATTCCCATTCCGTTTCCCCTTTCCAGCATTACATCCTGGTACTCAGGTCTCACAGTATAAGATCTCCCCTGACCCGAGTGTCTGGATCATAACAGCGTCGTAGGGATCAGCTGCGACTTTGGGATATTCAGAATCCAGCCGTGCTGTTGCAACACTTCCTGAGAGAGTGCTACGCTGACCAACAACTGCTCTTTGGACCTCGCCTTTATGAGGAGATCGTCCAAGTATGGGATAATTATAACTCCCTTTCTTCGAAGGAGTATCATCATTTCGGCCATTACCTTGGTAAATATTCTCGGAGCCGTGGAGAAACCAAACGGCAACGTTTGGAATTGGTAATGACAGTCCTGTACCACAAATCTGAGGTACTCCTGGTGAGGTGGGTAAATGGGGACATGCAAGTAAGCGTCCTTGATGTCCAGCGACACCATAAAATCCCCCTCTTCCAGGCTTGCAATAACCGCCCTGAGCGATTCCATTTTGAACTTGAACTTCTTTATATAAGTGTTCAAAGATTTTAAATTCAGGATGGGTCTCACCGAACCGTCCGGTATCGGTACCACAAACATTGTGGAATAGTAACCCATGCCCTGTTGAAGGAGGGGGACCTTGATTATCACCTGCTGGAGGTACAGCTTGTGAATTGCCGCCAGTACTACCTCCCTTTCCCTGGGAGCAGCTGGCAAGGCTGATTTGAGGTAACGGCGAGGGGGAGTCGCCTCGAACTCCAGCTTGTATCCCTGAGATACAATTTGTATAACCCATAGATCCACTTGTGAGCGAACCCACTGGTTGCTGAAGTTTCGGAGACGCGCCCCCACCGCACCTGGCTACGCCTGTGGAGCCCCAACGTCATGCGGTGGACTTAGTGGAAGCAGGGGAGGATTTTTGTTCCTGGGAACTGGCTGCCTGGTGCAGCTTCCTTCCTCTACTCTTGCCTCTGGCCAGAAAGGATGCTCCTCTGACCCGCTTGCCTTTCTGAGGCCGAAAGGACTGCATTTGATAATACGGTGCTTTCTTAGGCTGTGAGGGAACCGGAGGCAAAAAAGTCGACTTCCCAGCAGTTGCTGTGGATACGAGGTCCTAGAGACCGTCCCCAAATAGTTCCTCACCCTTATAAGGCAAAACCTCCATGTGTTTTTTAGAATCTGCATCACCTGTCCACTGCAGAGTCCATAATACTCTCCTGGCAGAAATGGACATTGCATTAATTCTAGATGCCAGCAGGCAAATGTCCTTCTGTGCATCCCGCATATATAAGACGACGTCTTTTATATGTTCAATGGTTAGCAAAATAGTATCCCTGTCGAGGGAATCAATGTTGTCTGACAGGGTATCAGTCCATGCTGCTGCAGCACTACACATCCAGGCTGAAGCAATAGCAGGTCTCAGTAGAGTACCAGAGTGTGTATACACAGACTTCAGGATAGCTTCCTGCTTTCTATCCGCAGGATCCTTTAGGGCGGCCGTCCCCTGAGACGGCAGTGCCACCCTTTTAGATAAGCGTGTTAGCGCCTTGTCCACCCTAGGGGATGTTTCCCAACGTAACCTATCCGTTGGCGGGAAAGGGTACGCCATCAGTAACCTCTTAGAAATCACTAGTTTCTTATCAGGGGAACTCCACGCTTCTTCACACAAATCATTTAATTCATCAGATGGGGGAAAAGTCACTGGCTGCTTTTTCTCCCCAAACATAATACCCCTTTTGGTGGTAACCGGGTTAATATCAGAAATGTGCAATACATCTTTCATTACAGTAATCATGCATCGGATGCCTTTTGTAGACTGTACATTTGTCTCATCCTCATCCACACTGGAGTAAGACTCCGTGTCGACATCTGTGTCTACCATCAGAGCTAGCGGGCATTTATGAGCCCCTGACTGCTTCTGAGTCGCCTGGGCAGGCGCGGGCTGAGACCCCGGCTGTCCTAAGGCTGCTGCGTCATCAAACCTTTTATGCAAGGAGTTGACACTGTCGGTTAAGACCTTCCACATATCCATCCAATCAGGTGTCGGCCCCGTCGGGGGCGACACCACATGTACCTGCCCCTGCTCCGCCTCCACGTAACCCTCATCAAACATGTCGACACAGCCGTACCGACACACCGCACACACACAGGGAATGCTCAGACTGAGGACAGGACCCCACAAAGTCCTTTGGGGAGACAGAGAGAGAGTATGCCAGCACACACCACAGCGCTATATAATACAGGGATTTACACTGCTAATAAGTGATTTTCCCAATAGCTGCTTGTTTTTATCGATTTGCGCCTAAATTTATGTGCCCCCCCTCTCTTTTTAACCCGTCTTGTACCTGGATACTGCAGGGGAGAGCCTGGGGAGCGTGCTTCCAGCAGAGCTGTGAAGGGAAAATGGCGCTGGTGTGCTGAGGAAGAAGGCCCCGCCCCCTCAGCGGCGGGCTTCTGTCCCGCGTTTTCTTTAACTTAATGGCGGGGTTTTTTACACATATACAGTTAGGTGACTGTATTATGTGTATATTTAGCCAAAAGGTAATATAATTGCTGCCCAGGGCGCCCCCTCCCCCCAGCGCCCTGCACCCTACAGTGACCGGAGTGTGTGGTGTGCTGTGGGAGCAATGGCGCACAGCTGCAGTGCTGTGCGCTACCTTAATGAAGACCGGAGTCTTCAGCCGCCGATTTCATCTTCTTCTTCTGTCTTCTGGCTCTGCAAGGGGGACGGCGGCGCGGCTCCGGGAACGGACGATCGAGGTCAGGCCCTGTGTTCGAACCCTCTGGAGCTAATGGTGTCCAGTAGCCTAAGAAGCACAAGCTAGCTGCACGCAGGTAGGTTTGCTTCTCTCCCCTCAGTCCCACGTAGCAGTGAGTCTGTTGCCAGCAGATCTCAATGAAAATAAAAAACCTAACAAATACTTTCTTTTTTAGTGAACTCAGGAGAGCCCACTAAGTGCATCCAGCTCTGGCCGGGCACAGATTCTAACGGAGGTCTGGAGGAGGGGCATAGAGGGAGGAGCCAGTGCACACCAGATGTAGTACCTAATTTTTTTTTAAAGAGTGCCCAGTCTCCTGCGGAGCCCGTCTATTCCCCATGGTCCTTACGGAGTTCCCAGCATCCACTAGGACGTCAGAGAAATACAATTACAGTATGGGATCCGGTCTGAAGATCGACAGTGCCTAGGTCGACAATGTTTAGGTCGACCACTATAGGTCGACAGTTACTAGGTCGACATGGATGGAAGGTCGACAGGGTTTCTAGGTCGACATGAGTTTTTCACATTTTTTTTTCTTTTTTTAAAATTTTTTCATACTTAACAATCAACGTGGACTACGATTGGAACGATAAAGTGTGCCGAGCGAAGCACACCCCAGGTTCGGTCCGGCCACACCTGCGTTGGCCGGACCAAACCCACGAAACGGCGGCCAAACGACGCCGTTCCGCCCCCTCCCTCCCAGCAATCGCCACTGCCCGTCAATTAGGCAGAGGCGATCGCTTCCCTGCTATGGCCTTCGGCCGTCTGGCATGCGCCGGCACACTACGGCGCCGGCACAGTAGGGACCCAATTGCTCTGCTGCGTTAAAATGCAGCGAGCGGGTCAGAATGACCCCCTTAAGCCAAAAATCATCCAGGATTCAATTCCGGGATTGGTAGCTCCAATGCCATGGATTTCAGGAGCAGACGGTCCTTTGTTTTTTTAATGCCAGGTAGTGTTGAGGGTCCTCAGGAGGCTCAGACGCTGCCCGGCCAGGGCAGTCTCAACAGCAGTGTAGGCCCCTAGGCAAACCAATGCACTGGGGCTCCTACCCATTCTCCAGCAGTGGGAGTGTGTGGGGGAGGGGGGGGGGGGGGATGCTATCAGCGGCAGCTTTGATGTCTGGCAGGCGGTAGGGGGTGTTGTATCTTCCGCTCAGTATGAAGGACCTGGAGCAGTAATTTCTGCTAATTACTCCTTTACTGCACAGATGGTGGGAGATGGGGTGGGAGGGAGAACACAATTGTAGAAGGGGGCATTGGGCTGAATGAATAGGTCCCGCCAGGGCCGGTGCACGGTGTCTCGGCACCCTAGGCAAAACGTAAGCCTACTCCCCCCTCCCTTAGAATTTGACGGCAGATCAGAACCACTTGGCCCATCTAGTCTGCCCTTTTTTTTTTTTTTACATTATTTTTTTCTCTAACCTTATTTGATCCTTATTTCTTTGTAAGAATAACCTTATGTCTATCCCTTGCATGTTTAAATTGCTCTACTGTCTTATCCTCTACCACCTCTGATGATTATCCACTACCCTTTCTGTGAAGTAATTTTTCCTCAAATTTCTCGTGAACCTCCGTTATTTACGTTACTTCACAGTAGTGCCTCTTATTGATGTTACGTCATACAGTAGTGCCCCTTATTCATGTTACACCACAGTAGAGCCCATTTACGTGAAACCACATATTACGCCACACAGTAGAGTCCATTCAAGTTCTGTCACAAAGGGCCCATTCATGTCCTGCCACACCGTAGTACTCAAACACATTATTCCACGCAGTAGTAGTGCCCTTTATAACACATTGTAATACAGTAATACCCCTATACATTATGACACACACACAGTAATGCCCGTTATAACATTATGCCACACAACAGTATTGCCCTTACACATTATGCCACATTATGATTGGCTGCAGATCCATGAGCTCTGATCGGCTTGCAAACAGCTCCAGATTCAAAATAATGGAGTCATTGTCTCTCACAGGGCTGTGTGTACTTCCTGTAATCAGCTGGTGTGCAAAACAAAAATGTGTGGGTGTGCTGGAGCAAAAATGCAAATATATATAGTTCAAGGTCAGAACATGGGACCCCCTGGGTAGAACGTCATTAAACTTGATCAGAACAGTAAAACACGTACCGTAACTCGCCAAAGGTTACCATTTCCATTAAATGCCCACGTGGATAGTGAAACTGATAGCCCAAAGTATCCCACATTCTGAACTTGCTTGCATACATACATACATACATACATACATACACAAAACAATTATATCAATGGGATGCAGTTAATTTGCTGGCTGTCGGGATCCCGGTGCAACAGGGATATTCCCACTTCTGGGTGTCCGCAACACCCATAGAGTGGGAACAGAACCTGTGGCCACCTAGCCCGCAATGTGGCGAGCGCAGCGTGCCCATGAGGGGACTTGCAGTGGACGCCCCACTGCCGGCATTCTGGTGGGTGGGATGCCGCTGTCGGGAATGTGACAGCCGGCATCCCACCCGCTGGTAAACCATACGGAACACATACATATATATATATATATATATATATATATATATATATATATATATATATATATATATATATATATATATACACACACACACACACACACACACACACATAAAAAATATATATATATATATATATATATATATATATATATATATATATATATATTAAGAATTTACTCACCAGTAATTCTATTTCTCGTAGTCCGTAGTGGATGCTGGGTACTCCGTAAGGACCATGGGGAATAGACGGGCTCCGCAGGAGACTGGGCACTCTTTAAAGAAAGATTAGGTACTACATCTGGTGTGCACTGGCTCCTCCCTCTATGCCCCTCCTCCAGACCTCAGTTAGGGAAACTGTGCCCGGAAGAGCTGACATTACTAGGAAAGGATTTGGAATCCAGGGTAAGACTCATACCAGCCACACCAATCACACCGTACAACTTGTGATAGCTATACCCAGTTAACAGTATGAACAATAGCTGAGCCTCATTCAACAGATGGCTCAGAACAATAACCCTATAGTTAAGCAATAACTATATACAAGTATTGCAGAAGTCAGCACTTGGGACGGGCTCCCAGCATCCACTACGGACTACGAGAAATAGAATTACCGGTGAGTAAATTCTTATTTTCTCTGACGTCCTAGTGGATGCTGGGTACTCCGTAAGGACCATGGGGATTATACCAAAGCTCCCAAACGGGCGGGAGAGTGCGGATGACTCTGCAGCACCGAATGAGCAAACTCAAGGTCCTCCTCAGCCAGGGTATCAAACTTGTAGAATTTTGCAAACGTGTTTGATCCCGACCAGGTAGCAGCTCGGCAAAGTTGTAAAGCCGAGACCCCTCGGGCAGCCGCCCAAGAAGGGCCCACCTTCCTCGTGGAATGGGCTTTTACTGATTTAGGATGCAGCAGTCCAGCCGCAGAATGTGCAAGTTGAATCGTGCTACAGATCCAGCGAGCAATAATCTGCTTAGAAGCAGGAGCACCCAGCTTGTTGGGTGCATGCAGGATAAACAGCGAGTCAGTTTTTCTGACTCTAGCCGTCCTGGAAACATACATTTTCAGGGCCCGGACTACGTCCAGCAACTTGGAATCCTCCAAGTCCAGAGTAGCAGCAGGCACCACAATAGGTTGGTTCAAATGAAACGCTGATACCACCTTAGGGAGAAATTGGGGACGAGTCCTCAATTCTGCCCTGTCCATATGGAAGATCAGATAAGGGCTTTTACATGACAAAGCCGCCAATTCTGACACACGCCTAGCCGAAGCCAAGGCCAAAAGCATGACCACTTTCCACGCGAGATACTTCAACTCCACGGTCTGAAGTGGCTCAAACCAATGTGATTTTAGGAAATCCAACACTACGTTGAGATCCCAAGGTGCCACTGGAGGCACAAAAGGGGGCTTAATATGCAGCACTCCCTTAACAAACGTCCGAGCTTCAGGCAGTGAAGCCAGTTCTTTTTGAAAGAAAATAGACAGGGCCGAAATCTGGACTTTTATGGATCCCAATTTTAGGCCCATAGTCACTCCTGACTGTAGGAAGTGCAGAAATCGACCCAGCTGAAATTCCTCTGTTGGGGCCTTCATAGCCTCACACCAAGCAACATATTTTCGCCATATGCGGTGATAATGTTTTGCTGTCACATCCTTCCTAGCTTTTATCAGCGTAGGAATGACTTCAACCGGAATGCCCTTTTCCATCAGGATCCGGCGTTCAACCGCCATGCCGTCAAACGCAGCCGCGGTAAGTCTTGGAACAGACAGGGCCCCTGCTGTAGCAGGTCCTGTCGGAGCGGCAGAGGCCAAGGGTCCTCTGAGATCATTTCTTGTAGTTCCGGGAACCAAGTTCTTCTTGGCCAATCCGGAACGATGAGTATAGTTCTTACTCCTCTCTTTCTTATTATCCTCAGTACCTTTGGTATGAGAGGAAGAGGAGGGAACACATAAACCGACTGGTACACCCACGGTGTCACTAGAGCGTCCACAGCTATCGCCTGAGGGTCCATTGACCTGGCGCAATATCTTTTTAGCTTTTTGTTGAGGCGGGACGCCATCATGTCCACCTGTGGCCTTTCCCAACGATTTACAAGCAGCTGGAAGACTTCTGGATGAAGTCCCCACTCTCCCAGGTGGAGGTCGTGCCTGCTGAGGAAGTCTGCTTCCCAGTTGTCCACACCCGGAATGAACACTGCTGACAGTGCTATCACGTGATTCTCCGCCCATCGGAGAATCCTTGTGGCTTCTGCCATTGCCATCCTGCTTCTTGTGCCGCCCTGTCGGTTTACATGGGCGACCGCCGTGATGTTGTCTGACTGAATCAGCACCGGCTGGTTTTGAAGCAGGGGTTTTGCTCGACTTAGGGCATTGTAAATGGCCCTTAGTTCCAGAATATTTATGTGTAGGGAAGTCTCCTGACTCGACCATTGTCCTTGGAAGTTTCTTCCCTGAGTGACTGCCCCCCAACCTCGGAGGCTTGCATCCGTGTTCACCAGGATCCAGTCCTGAATGCCGAATCTGCGGCCCTCGAGAAGATGAGCACTCTGCAGCCATCACAGCAGAGACACCCTGGCCCTCGGGGACAGGGTGATCAACCGATGCATCTGAAGATGCGATCCGGACCACTTGTCTAACAGATCCCACTGAAAGATCCTTGCATGGAACCTGCCGAAGGGAATTGCTTCGTAAGAAGCTACCATCTTTCCCAGGACTCGCGTGCAGTGATGCACCGACACCTGTTTTGGTTTCAGGAGGTCTCTGACCAGAGATGACAACTCCTTGGCCTTTTCCTCCGGGAGAAACACCTTCTTCTGTTCTGTGTCCAGAATCATACCCAAGAACAGCAGACGCGTCGTAGGAACCAGCTGCGACTTTGGGATGTTCAGAATCCAGCCGTGCTGTTGTAGCACTTCCTGAGATAGTGCTACTCCGACCAACAACTGCTCCATGGACCTCGCCTTTATAAGGAGATCGTCCAAGTACGGGATAATTATAACTCCCTTCTTTCGAAGGAGTATCATCATTTCGGCCATTACCTTGGTAAATACCCTCGGTGCCGTGGACAGACCAAACGGCAACGTCTGGAATTGGTAATGGCAGTCCTGTACCACAAATCGGAGGTACTCCTGGTGAGGTGGGTAAATGGGGACATGTAGGTAAGCATCCTTGATGTCCAGTGATACCATAAAATCCCCCTCTTCCAGGCTTGCAATAACCGCCCTTAGCGATTCCATTTTGAACTTGAACTTCCTTATATAAGTGTTCAAGGATTTCAAATGTAGAATGGGTCTCACCGAACCATCTGGTTTCAGTACCACAAACATTGTGGAATAGTTACCCCGTCCCTGTTGAAGGAGGGGAACTTTGATTATCACCTGCTGGAGGTACAGCTTGTGAATTGCCGCCAGTACCACCTCCCTTTCCTTGGGAGTAGCTGGCAAGGCTGATTTGAGGTAACGGCGAGGGGGAGACGTCTCGAACTCCAGCTTGTATCCCTGAGATACCACTTGTAGAACCCAGAGATCCACCTGTGAGCGAACCCACTGGTCGCTGAAGTTCCGGAGACGGGCCCCCACCGCACCCGGCTCCACCTGTGGAGCCCCAGCGTCATGCGGTGGACTTAGTGGAAGCAGGGGAGGATTTTTGTTCCTGGGAACTGGCTGTCTGGTGCAGCTTTTTCCCTCTACCCCTGCCTCTGGGCAGAAAGGACGCGCCTCTGACCAGCTTGCCTTTCTGGGGCCGAAAGGACTGTACTTGATAATACGGTGCAATCTTAGGCTGTGATGGAACCTGAGGTAAAAAGGTAGACTTCCCAGCTGTTGCTGTGGACACGAGGTCCGAGAGACCGTCCCCAAACAATTCCTCACCCTTATAAGGCAAAACTTCCATGTGCCTTTTAGAATCAGCATCACCTGTCCACTGCCGAGTCCATAATACTCTCCTGGCAGAAATGGACATTGCATTAATTCTAGATGCCAGCCGGCAAATGTCCCTCTGTGCATCCCTCATATATAAGACTACGTCTTTAATATGCTCTATGGTTAGCAAAATAGTATCCCTGTCAAGGGAATCAATGTTATCTGACAGAGAATCAGACCATGCTGCTGCAGCACTACACATCCCTGCTGAAGCAATAGCAGGTCGCAGGATAGTACCCGAGTGTGTATACACAGACTTCAGGATAGCCTCCTGCTTTCTATCTGCAGGCTCCTTTAAGGCGGCCGTATCCTGAGACGGCAGTGCCACCTTTTTTGATAAGCGTGTGAGCGCCTTGTCCACCCTAGGGGATGTCTCCCAGCGTAACCTATCCGTTGGCGGGAAAGGGTACGCCATTAGTAACCGCTTAGAAATCACTCGTTTCTTATCTGGGGAACACCACGCTTCTTCACACAATTCATTTAACGCATCAGATGGGGGAAAAGTCACTGGCTGCTTTTTCTCCCCAAACATAATACCCTTTTTTGTGGTAACCGGGTTAATGTCAGAAATGTGCAACACATTTTTCATTGCCGTAATCATGCTTCGGATGGCCCTTATGGATTGTACATTTGTCTCATCCTCGTCGACACTGGAGTCAGACTCCGTGTCGACATCTGTGTCTGCCATCTGAGGTAGCGGGCGTTTTTGAGCCCCTGATGGCCTCTGAGACGCTTGGGCAGGCGCGGGCTGAGATGCCGGCTGTCCCAAAGCTGTTACGTCGTCGAACCTTTTATGCAAGGAGTGGACACTGTCTGTTAATACCTTCCACATATCCATCCACTCTGGTGTCGGCCCCGCAGGGGGCGACATCACACTTATCGGCTCCTGCTCCGCCTCCACATAAGCGTCCTCATCAAACATGTCGACACAGCCGTACCGACACACCGCACACACACACACACACAGGGAATGCTCTTGACTGAGGACAGGACCCCACAAAGTCCTTTGGGGAGACGGAGAGAGAGTATTCCAGCACACACCAGAGCGCTATATAACAGAGGGATTTACAATACAAAGTGAATTTTCCCCCAATAGCTGCTTATTATCACAATTTGCGCCTAAATTTATGTGCCCCCCCTCTCTTTTTTACCCTTTCCGTAGTGTATACTGCAGGGGAGAGCCTGGGGAGCGTCCTTCCAGCGGAGCTGTGAAGAGAAAATGGCGCTGGCTGTGCTGAGGAAGATAGCCCCGCCCCTTCAGCGGCGGGCTTCTCCCGCTTTTTTAATAATATTTATGGCGGGGGATTAGGCACATATACAGTTTAGAACTGTATTATGTGCATTTTGCCAAGTAAGGTATACTAATTTGCTGCCCAGGGCACCCCCACCCCCCCCCCCAAGCGCCCTGCACCCACCAGTGACCGGAGCGTGTGGTGTGCTGTGGGAGCAATGGCGCACAGCTGCAGTGCTGTGCGCTACCTTATTGAAGCCCGGAGTCTTCAGCCGCCGATTTTCTCTGGAATCTTCCGTCTTCTGGCTCTGCAAGGGGGACGGCGGCGCGGCTCCGGGAACGGACGATCGAGGTCGGGCCCTGTGTTCGATCACTCTGGAGCTAATGGTGTCCAGTAGCCTTAGAAGCACAAGCTAGCTGCAAGCAGGTAGGTTTGCTTCTCTCCCCTAAGTCCCACGCAGCAGTGAGTCTGTTGCCAGCAGATCTCACTGAAAATAAAAAACCTAACAAATACTTTCTTTTTTAGTGAACTCAGGAGAGCCCACTAAGTGCATCCAGCTCTGGCCGGGCACAGATTCTAACTGAGGTCTGGAGGAGGGGCATAGAGGGAGGAGCCAGTGCACACCAGATGTAGTACCTAATTTTTCTTTAAAGAGTGCAAAGTCTCCTGCGGAGCCCGTCTATTCCCCATGGTCCTTACGGAGTACCCAGCATCCACTAGGACGTCAGAGAAATATATATTTTATATATATAATTGTGTACCCCCTTGTATATATTTTATTAATCACCTCACCCCTTTTATACATTGTGCCTATCACACGCCCCAGCCCCCTTCCATTATATATATTATAGCGATCAACCCTTATGTAGTGCAATATCATGATTATCACTTACTTATTTTGATGACTGTGGCTGGGGAGACTTTATGTCATAGATGTGGCTTGCAGGGCCAGGGCAGGAGGTGGAGCTGGCTAGGGTCGGGCAGATACAAGGGAGCCGGGAGCAGGCGCCAGGTGGGCGGCTGCCTGCAGCTTGCGACAAGCAGTGGACGGCTGAGGGCAGTGACCGAACCTCCCTGCCTACGGCCTTGAGAGGGGCTGCTGCAGGGCGAGGAGGGAGAGAGGACGAATCCGCTGCTGCCTGTCCGGCCAGTATATAGACACAGCAGCATCGCACCAAATGCCTGGCTCTAGCCAATGCGGTGGCAGAGGTGAACGGGAGCCGCAGTTGTTCCCACTCGTTGCTGGGCGGTCGTGTCTGGGATCCGTCAGCAGAGGGGGCGCGGCAAGGTGAGGGCAACTAACAGTGGTGGCTGCGGCTGGCCAGACCCGCGCCGCGGCAGCCACTACATAATAAGCCATTTACTACAAAATAAGCCAGCACAACATACTGTAATTTGTAACTAAAACTGGTTCAGCAGGAGCCTACCGCCCTTTAGTGGCCGGCACCCATAGGAAGCTGCCTAAAGCTGCCTAATGGTAGCGCCGGCCCTGGGTCCCGCTACATGACTTCCAGGGTGGTAGGGGGGTGTTTAATATGTAGGGGAGGGATGGTTAGTGCAGTGGGCTTAATATTCATAATTTTCTGGTGGGAGGGCAGCTTGCTTGACTGCAGATATCTCCAGTTCCTGGAAATAGATTTCTTAGCTATCAATCTTATAAAAAATTTTTTTTAGAGAGAATCACCTTTCAGGAGGTACGGGGGACTTGGGGATCAGCGTTCAGGAGCCAGAGCAAACCACCAATGAAAATATAAAACTGCTACCAGGCGTGTGGAGCTGGAGAAGGGACCAGCTGCTGGAATTCTGATATCTCTGGTTCTGGTCATAGTAGAGACACGCTGCCAGTGTCCACCAAAAGGGGAGAGTCCCAGCTTTTGGAGTGTACTCTCAGAAAAACTCAAAAAGTCAAACAGAACTCAAGAAATCTGGCTGGGAAGAGCAATTAACAGGATTGGATGGGGAGCACTGCTTTGACATTGGATATCTCCGGTTCCCTGGGGCCTATTTTCAAAAAACTGGTTCCCCATGAAAGAGGGGGAACCAGATATAAGCCTAGGGCCCTTATACTCCTGAGGGCCTTGGGCAAGTGCAAACTTAGCCCATACGAAAAGACGGCCCTGTGCCCGGTTCCCTCCTCCCCTTGCGCAGCATGATGTGAAGTCAAAGGTCACAATGCGCAGCCAGCCGCTCACCACACGGACCTCAACAAACTACAGGAATTGACATACCCACCCTCCCAGGTACTATGGTGGTCAGTTATGTGTGTGGTGGGGCGGGGACACAGAAAACATACCAATCCCGGGTAATCCGGGAATCACCATTTTGAAATCTCGATAACCAGGACTGAAAAAAGGGATTGGCCTCCCTACTGCAGACGTTCAATGTCTTCCGGTCCCTCTGCTTCCCTGAACCCGACCCCCAGTGTCTGCCGTGCTGCCGATTGGGGTTGCGACTGTGCTGTCCAACCTGGAAGCTGCAGACATTAGCAGCCGCTAGGGAAATGTAAAAATTAGCCATCCCCCCTATGTGTTTGTGGTGCCTTCTGATAGTAAAATGAAAGTTGTGACATTTAGGTTCTGATTGTGCTGATCCGATGATTAAAATTTTAAAAAAAAAGTCTTACTTTTTTCTAAATAATTTATGGATAAGTTTAATACAGGATTTTAATTACCTACCGGTAAACCTTTTCTCATTGTCCGTAAAGGATGCTGGGGTCCACATTAGTACCATGGGGTATAGACGGGTCCACTAGGAGCCATTGGAACTTTAAGAGTTTGAGAGTGTGGGCTGGCTCCTCTCTCTATGCCCCTCCTACCAGACTCAGTCTAGAAACTGTGCCCGAGGAGAAGGACATCTTCGAGAGAAGGATTAATACACAGATAGATAGTGGAGAGATTCATACCAGCTCACACACAAGGCAACCCAAGCTAACTAGCTTGAAACTTTAGCAACGGCTGAACAGGATTAATTACCAAGTAACAAAACAGTACTTACCAAGAACTAAGCAGTACTGAACTAAATAACCACTGCAGGATCACAAAGCGCTGGGCGAGCGCCCAGCACCCTCACCGGTAAATCCTTTTTTCGTAGTCCGTAAAGTAATTAAAAATAAGATTTTACTTACCGGTAAATCTATTTCTCGTAGTCCGTAGTGGATGCTGGGGACTCCGTAAGGACCATGGAGAATAGACGGGCTCCGCAGGTGACATGGGCACTTCTGGTGTGCTCTGGCTCCTCCCTCTATGTCCCTCCTCCAGACCTCAGTTAAAGAAACTGTGCCCGAAAGAGCCGACAGTACAAGGAAAGGATTTTGGTAATCCAGGGCAAGATTCATACCAGCCACACCAATCACACCTTATAACTTGAGATAAACATACCCAGTCAACAGTATGAACAACAGAGCAACAGGTCCAACCCTGATGCAACCATAACATAACCCTTATTGAAGCAATAACTATATACAAGCATTGCAGAAGAAGAAGTCCGCACTTAGGACGGGCGCCCAGCATCCACTACGGACTACGAGAAATAGATTTACCGGTAAGTAAAATCTTATTTTCTCTAACGTCCTAGTGGATGCTGGGGACTCCGTAAGGATCATGGGGATTATACCAAAGCTCCCAAACGGGCGGGAGAGTGCGGATGACTCTGCAGCACCGATTGAGCAAACACAAGGTCCTCCCCAGCCAGGGTATCAAACTTGTAGAACTTTGCAAAAGTGTTTGAACCTGACCAAGTAGCCGCTCAGCAAAGCTGTAATGCCGAGACCCCTCGGGCAGCCGCCCAAGAAGAGCCCACCTTCCTAGTGGAATGGGCCTTAACTGATTTTGGCAGCGGCAATCCAGCCGCAGAATGAGCCTGCTGAATCGTGTTACAGATCCAGCGAGCAATAGTTTGCTTTGAAGCAGGAGCACCAAGCTTGTTGGAAGCATACAGGATAAACAAAAATTCTGTTTTCCTGACCCTAGCCGTTCTGGCTACATAAACCTTCAAAGCCCTGACCACATCAAGCAACTCGGAATCCTCCAAGTCAGTAGTAGCCACAGCCACCACAATAGGTTGGTTTATATGAAAGGATGAAACCACTTTCGGCAGAAATTGTGGACGGGTCCGCAATTCTGCTCTATCCGCATGGAAAACCAGATAGGGGCTTTTATGTGACAAAGCCGCCAACTCTGACACACGCCTAGCCGAAGCCAAGGCTAATAGCATGACCACCTTCCACGTGAGATATATCAACTCCACCGTTTTGAGTGGTTCAAACCAGTGGGATTTCAGGAAACTCACCACTTTAAGATCCCAAGGTGCCACAAAAGGGGGCTAAATATGCAGCACTCCCTTTACAAACGTCTGAACGTCAGGTAGAGAAGTCAACTCCTTTTGAAAGAAAATGGATAGGGCAGAAATCTGGACCTTAATGTAACCCAATTTTAGGCCCAAATTCACTCCTGACTGTAGGAAGTGAAGGAAACGGCCCAGCTGGAATTCCTCCATAGGGGCATTCCTGGCCTCACACCAAGCAACATATTTTCGCCATATACGGTGATAATGTTGAGCTGTCACGTCCTTCCTAGCCTTTATCAGCGTAGGAATGACCTCCTCCGGAATACCTTTCTCCGCTAGGATCCGGCGTTCAACCGCCATGCCGTCAAACGCAGCAGCTGTAAGTCTTGGAACAGACAGGGCCCCTGTTGCAACCAGTCCTGTCTTAGAGGAAGAGGCCACGGTTCCTCTGTGAGCATTTCTTGCAGATCTGGATACCAAGTCCTTTGTGGCCAATTTTCAACAATGAGTATCGTTCTCACTCCTATTTTTCTTATTATTCTCAGCACCTTGGGTATGAGAGGAAGAGGAGGAAATACATAGACCGACTGGAACACCCACTGTGTCACCAGGGAGTCTACAGCTATCGCCTGAGGGTCTCTTGACCTGGCGCAATACCTCTGTAGGTTTTTTGTTGAGGCGGGATGCCATCATGTCCACCTCTGGCAGTTCCCACCTTCATGCAGTCTGTACGAAGACTTCCTGATGAAGTCCCCACTCTCCCGGGTGGAGGTCGTGTCCCGGGATGAACACTGCTGACCGTGCGCTTACGTGATTTTCCGCCCAGCGAAGAATTCTGGCGGCTTCCGCCAACGCTTCCCTGCTCCTTGTGCCGCCTTGTCGGTTTACATGAGCCACTGCGGTGATGGTGTCTGACTGAATCAGAACCGGTTGGTCGTGAAGCAGGGTCTCCGCTTGACGTAGGGCGTTGTATACGGCCCTTAGTTCCAGGATGTTGATGTGAAGGCAAGTCTCCTGACTTGACCACAGACCTTGGAAATTTCTTCCCTGTGTGACTGCTCCCCACCCTCGGAGGCTTGCATCCGTGGTCACCAGGACCCAGTCCTGAATGCCGAATCTGCAGCCCTCGAGAAAATGAGCACTCTGCAGCCACCACAGGAGAGACACCCTGGCCCTGGGGGATAGGGTGATTAACCGATGCATCTGAAGATGTGATTCGGACCACTTGTCCAGTAAGTCCCATTGAAAGGTCCTCGCATGGAACCTGCCGAAGGGAATGGCCTTGTATGATGCCACCATCCTTCCCAGGACTCGAGTGCAGTGATGCACTGACACCTGTTTTGGTTTTAATAGGTTCCTGACCAGTGTCATGAGCTCCTGAGCTCTCTCTATCGGGAGATAAACCCTTTTCTGGTCTGTGTCAAGAATCATGCCCAGGAAAGGCAGACGAGCCGTAGGAACCAACTGCGACTTTGGAATATTTAGAATCCAGCCGTGTTGCCGTTACACTTCCAGAGAAAGTGCTACGCTGATCAGCAACTGCTCTCTTGATCCCGCTTTTATGAGGAGATCGTCCAAGTATGGGATAATTGCGACCCCTTGCTTCCGCAGGAGTACCATTATTTCCGCCATTACCTTGGTAAATATTCTCGGTGCCGTGGAGAGACCAAACGGCAACATCTGAAATTGGTAATGACAATCCTGTACCACAAATCTGAGGTACGCCTGATGAGGTGGGTAAATGGTGACATGAAGGTATGCATCCTTTATGTCCAGAGACACCATAAAATCCCCCCCTTCCAGGCTTGCGACGACCGCTCTCAGCGATTCCATCTTGAACTTGAACCTTTTCAGGTATATGTTCAGGGATTTTAAATTCAATATGGGCCTGACCGAACCGTCCGGTTTCGGGACTACAACATGGTCGAATAATAACCCCCTCCTCGTTGAAGGAAGGGAACCTTGACCACCACCTGTTGAAGATACAATTTGTGAATTGCAGTTAACACTATTTCCCTCTCGTGGGGGGAAGCCGGCAGGGCCGTCGGTGAGGGGGCATCTCCTTGAAGTCCAGCTTGTATCCCTAAGACACAATATCTATTGCCCAGGGATCCAACAGGGAGTGAACCCACTTGTGGCTGAAATTTCGAAGGCGTGCCCCCACCGGGCCTAGCTCCGTCTGTGGAGCCCCAGCGACATGCGGTGGATTTTGTAGAGGCCGGGGAGGACTTCTGTTCCTGGGAACTAGTTGTGTTGTGCAGCTTCTTTCCTCTGCCCCTGCCTCTGGCAAGAAAGGACACACCTCGGACTTTCTGGTTTCTTTGTGATCGAAAGGACTGCATTTGATAATGTCGTGCTTTCCTAGGCTGTGCGGGAATAAGGCAAAAGATCAGAATTACCAGCCATAGCTGTGGAGACCAGGTCCGAGATCCCTTCTCCACATAATCCTCAGCCTTGTAAGGTAAACCTTCCATATGCCTCTTAAATCGGCATCACCTGTCCATTGCATGTTCCACAGGACACGTCAAGCAGAAATCGACATAGCGTTGACTCTAGAACCCAGTAGACTAATGTCTCTTTGGGCATGTTTTATATATACAGGTTGAGTATCCCATATCCAAATATTCCGAAATACGGAATATTCCAAAATACGGAATTTTTTGAGCGAGAGTGAGATTGTGAAACCTTTTGTTTTCTGGCTCAATGTACACAAACTTTGTTTAATACACAAAGTTATTAAAAGTATTGTATTATAAGACCTTCAGGCTGTGTGTATAAGGTGTATATGAAACATAAATGAATTGTGTGAATGTACAAAAACTTTGATTAATGCAAAAAGTTATTACAAATATTGGCTAAAATGACCTTCCTGCTGTGTGTATAAGGTGTATATGACACAGAAATGCATTCTGTGCTTAGACTTGGGTCCCATCGCAATGATATCTCATTATGGTATGCAATTATTCCAAAATACGGAAACATCCGATATCCAAAATACTTCTGGTCCCAAGTATTATGGATAAGGGATACTCAATATGTATGTATGTATGTATGTATGTATGTATGTACACACACACACACATATACATACATATATACTAGGGTCTCAATCTCTGCTGATAAGGTATCTGTCCACGCTGCTACAGCACTATAAACCCATGCCGACACAATCGCCGGTTTGAGTAGTGTACCAGAATGTGTGTAAATGGACTTCAAAGTACTTTTACTGCATGCAATCTGCAGGATCCCTGAGGATAGCTGTTAAGTCAGCGCTACCTTTTGGGCAAACGTGACACCCTAGGGGAAGATTCCCATCGCATCCTGGCCCTAGTAGGGAAAGGATACTCCCTGAGAATTCTTTGTGGGAAACTGCAGTCTCTTGTCTGGAGATTACCGCTCTTTTTCTTCATGAGATGAGGGAAATTTATCTCAGCTTTCTTCCCCTTAAACATGTGTACCCTTGTGTCAGGGACAGATGAGTCATCAGTGATATGCAAAACATTTTTTATTACAATAATCCTATATTGAATACTTTCCTGCCATTTTGGCTGTAACTTTGCATTATCGTAGTCGACACTGGAGTCAGACTCCGTGTCGATATCAGTGTCTTATTCTGGATAGTGATCATTGAGAGACTCTGAAGGTCTCTGCGACATAGGGACAGACATGGGTAGATTCCCTGTCTGTTCTCTAATCTTTTGTGCAATAAATTTAGCTTAGCACTTAATTTCACATATCCAAACAGGTGTCGGCGTTGTCGACGGAGACACCACTCACACACATTTGCTCCATCTCCTCCTTAGGGGAGCCTTTTACCTCAGACATGTCGACACACGCGTACCGACACACCACACACTCAGGGAATGCTCATCTGAAGACAATTCCCCCACAAGGCCCTTTGGAGAGACAGAGAGAGAGAGTATGCCAGCACACACCCCAGCGCTATAAACCCAGGAATAACACAGTAACTTAATGTTAACCCAGTAGCTGCTGTTTATATTGATTTTTGCGCCTAATTATGTGCCCCCCCTCTCTTTTTACCCTCTTCTACCGTGTATCTGCAGGGGAGAGCCTGGGGAGCTTCCTCTCAGCGGAGCTGTGGAGAAAAAATGGCGCAGGCGAGTGCTGAGGAAGAAGCCCCGCCCCCTCGACGGCGGGCTTCTGTCTCGCTTAAATATACATTTTCTTAGCGGGGGCTCATACATATATACAGTGCCCAACTGTATATATGTGTACTTTTGCCAAAAGAGGTCCATATGCTGCCCAGGGCGCCCCCCCCTGCGCCCTTACAGTGACCGGAGTATGTGAGGTGTGTGGGAGCAATGGCGCACAGCTGCAGTGCTGTGCTTTACCTCAGTGAAGAACGGAGTCTTCTGCCGCCGATTTCGAAGTCTTCTTGCTTCTCATACTCACCCGGCTTCTGTCTTCCGGCTCTGCGAGGGGGACGGCGGCGCGGCTCTGGGATCGGACGACGAGGGTGAGATCTTGTGTACGATCCCTCTGGAGCTAATGGTGTCCAGTAGCCTAAGAAGCAGGACCTTGCTTCAGAGAGTAGGGCTGCTTCTCTCCCCTCTGTCCCACGATGCAGGGAGTCTGTAGCCAGCAGAGCTCCCTGAAAATAAAAAACCTAACAAAATACTTTCTCACAGCAAGCTCAGGAGAGCTCACTGAACAGCACCCAGCTTGTCCGGGCACAGTCTCAAACTGAGGTCTGGAGGAGGGACATAGAGGGAGGAGCCAGAGCACACCAGAATCTAAATTCTTTCTTAAAGTGCCCATGTCTCCTGCGGAGCCCGTCTATTCTCCATGGTCCTTACGGAGTCCCCAGCATCCACTAGGACGTTAGAGAAATCCTATTTTATCTTACGTCATAGAGGATGCTGAGGTCCAAATCAGTACCATGGGGATGTACCAAAGCTCCCAGTACGGGAGGGAGAGCGCAGAGGCTCCTGCAGAACCAATTGACCAAACTTTGGGTCGTCAGAGGCCAAAGTATCGGACCTGTAGAACTTTGCGAACGTGTTCGACCCCGACCAAGCAGCGGCAGAGTTGTAAAGCCGAGACACCTCGGGTAGCCGCCCAAGAAGAACCCACCTTACGAGTAGAGTGGGCCTTATCAGACATAGGACACGGCAAGCCTGCCGCAGAATACGCATGCTGGATAGTGAACCTGATCTAGCGAGAGATCGTCTGCTTAGAAGCAGGACACCCAATTTTCTTGGGATCATACAGGACAAACGGAGTCAGACTCTCTGCGACGAGCAGTCCTGCTCACATAGCTCTTTAGAGCCTTTACAACATCCAAGGACTTTGATGAAACTCAGGAGTCAGTTTCAACTGGTACCACAATAGGTTGGTCGATATGAAATGTCGACCCAAACTTCGGAAGAAACTGCTGACGTGTCCGAAGCTCAGCTCTATCCTCATGGAAGATCAAGCCCCCAACTTCGACACACGTCTAGCAGAAGCCAAGTCCAACAAAGTGACAGCCTTCCACGTGAGAAAATTGATCTCAACCTCCTGTAGAGGCTCAAACCAGTCCGAATGGAGGAACTGCAACACCACGTTAAGATCCCAGGGCGCCGTAGGAGGCACAAAGGGAGGCTGGATGTGCAGAACCCCTTTCAGAAAAGTCTGAACCTCAGGGAGGGCAGCCAACTGTTTCTGGAAGATAATGGATAGGGCCGAAATCTGGACCTTTATGGATCCTAACCTCAGGCCCCTATCCACACCTGCTTGCAGGAAGAGAAGAAAACGTCCCAGTTGAAACTCCACTGCAGGAAACTTCTTGGACTCACACCAAGATACATATTCTTCCCCAATACGATGGTAATGTTTAGACGTTACTCCTTTCCTAGCCTGTATCAGGGTAGGAATAACCTTGTTCGAATTGCCCTTCCGAGCTAGTATCTGGCATACAACTTCCATGCCGTCAAAAGTAGAAGTGTTAAGTCTTGACAGGCGAACGGCGCCTGCTGCAGCAGGTCCTCCCGAAGAGAAAGAGGCCTCGGCTCTTCTAACAGTAGATCCAGAAGATCGGCGTACCAAGCCCTTCTTGGCCAGTCCGGAGCAATGAGGATTGCCTGAACTCTTGTTCGCCTTATACGAGTTTTAGAAATCTTGGAATGAGTGGAAGTGGAGGAAACACGTACACCGACTGGAACACCCACGGAGTCACTAGGGCATCCACCGTCACTGCTTGCGGGTCCCTCGACCTGGAACAATACTGCCGAAGCTTCTTGTAGAGACGAGAGGCCATCATGTCGATCTGGGGTACGCCCCAAAGATCGGTTACCACCTTGAACACCTCCGGATGGAGACCCCACTCCCATGGGTGGAGGTCGTGTCTGCTGAGGAAGTCTGCTTCCCAGTTGTCTACTCCCGGAATGAAGAACGCTGACAGCGCCAACGCGTGTTTTTCTGCCCAGAGGATGATTCTGGTTACCTCTGACATTGCAGCTCTGCGCTTCGTTCCGCCCTGTCGGTTTATGTAAGTCACTGTCGTTACATTGTCCAACTGCACTTGAATGGCCCGATTTCTCAGAAGATGGGCCGCTTGGAGAAGACAGTTGTAGACGGCTCTTATTTCTAGAATGTTTATCGGCAGGCCAGATTCCAGACTTGACCACAGTCCTTGGAAGGCTTCTCCTTGAGCGACCGTACCCCAGCCTCGGAGACTTGCATCCGTGGTCAGAAGGATCCAGTCCTGAATTCCGAACCTGCAGCCTTCCAGGTGAGGTAATTGCAGCCACCAGTGGAGTGAAATCCTGGCCCTTGGCGACAGACGTATTCCCTGGTGCACGTGAAGATGGGATCCCGACCACTTGCCCAGGAGAACCAGTTGGAAGGACCGAGCAAGAAACCTCCCGTTCTGCAGCGCCTTGTAAGAGGCCACCATCTTCTCCAGAAGGCAAATGCATTGATGAACAGACACCTGGGCTGGCTTCAGGACATCCAGGACCATTGTTTGAATCACCAAAGCTTTTTCCTCTGGAAGAAACACCCTCTGCACCTCCGTGTCGAGGATCAATCCCAGAAAGGACAACCTCCTGGTTGGTTCCAAATGTGATTTTGGAAGACTCAGGATCCAATCATGTTACCTGAGAAGCTGGATCGTGAGAGCTATGGACCGTAACAGCTTCTCCTTGGACAACACCCTTATCAGCAGATCGTCCAGATATGGAATTATGTTCACCCCGTCTGCGGAGGAGAACCATAATTTCCACCATCACCTTGGTGAATACCCTCGGTGTAGTGGAGAGGCCGAATGGCAGGGCCTGGAACTGAAAATGACAGTCCAACAATGCGAATCGTAGCTAAGCTTGATGCGGCATCCAAATCGGAATATGGGAGGTACGCATCCCTGATATCCAGGGATACCAGGAATTCCCCCTCCTCCAGACCTGATATCACTGCCCTCAGAGACTCCATTTTGAACTTGAACTCCCTCAGAAAGGGGTTTAGTGATTTTAAGTTCAGACTGGGCCCAACCAAAAAAAAATCCGGTTTCGGTACCACGAGAAGGTTCGAATAGTAACCTTTGTTGTGCATATGGGGTGTAACCGGTACAATAACTTGTGCCTCCATCAACTTCTGGATTGCTTCCTGTAAGATAGCCCTGTCAGCCAGCAGAGCTGGCAAGCCTGATTTGAAGAATCGGTGAGGAGGGAGATCTTGAAATTCCAGCCTGAACCCCTGGGACACAATATCTTACACCCAGGGATCCAGGCAGGACGACACCCAGACGTGACTGAAAGGCCCGAGTCTCGCCCCCACCAGTCCCACCTCCAGGCCGCGCAGACCACAGTCATGCTGAGGACTAAGGGGCCCTACACACTGGCCGACCCGCCGCCGAGTTGCCCGACGGCGGATACGGCCGACGAGCGACCCGGCGGCGGGGGAGCAGTGACGGGGGGAGTGAAGTTTCTTCACTCCCCCCGTCACCCGGCTGCATTGAAGTGCAGGCAAATATGGACGAGATCGTCCATATTGGCCTGCATGTACAGCCGACAGGGGACCAGCGATGAACGAGCGCGGGGACGCGCATCGTTCATCGCTGGAGCCTCCACACTGAAAGATATGAACGAGTTCTCGTTCATTTATGAACGAGATCGTTCATATCTTTAAAAAAAAAATCGGCCAGTGTGTAGGGCCTTTTAGGCGTACCTGAAGTAGGTTTCAGTTCCTGGGAACCCGCAGCAGCAGGTTTCTTGGATTTTGGCCAACCTCCTCTAAAGAAGGTGTTGGACGGCTTAGGCTTTTTTGCTTTGGCAGTCCGAAAGGACTGCGATGCAGCTGAAGTAAAGGGTATCTTCATAGCAGGCGCAGCGGAAGGAAGAAAAGGTGACTTACCCGCAGTTGCCGTGGAAATCCACGCATCTAGCGCTTCCCCAAATAGAGCCTGACCTGTGTAGGGTAGGTTCTCCACGCCTCTCCTGGATTCCGTATCGGCAGACCATTGGCGCAGCCAGAGTCCTCTACGATCTGAGAAACATGGAGGATATTCCTGCAGCCATCGAACCCAGGTCTTTCATGGATTTCAACGTAAATCCCGCAGAATCCTGTGTGTTACGCAAGAACAATTCAACGTCACTTTTTATCCATTGTAACCAAATTTCTCAAGTAACGTGCCTGACCACTTTACTATAGCTTTAGAAATCCATGCACAGGCCATGGCAGACCGTAGTATCGCCCCCAAAGCTGTGTATACGGATTTGTGTCAATCTTGCGATCAGCCGGTTCTTCCAACGCGGCAGATCTCGGGACAGGTTTTCCCAGGATTTTTAAAATAGCGTTTAATACTTTAGACGCAGGGAAGGTTAGCGAGGCTTTCTTATTGTCAGTGAAGTAAGCCTCCTCAACCTGCTCAGGCGACATGACCGTGATATTTAACACATCTCTAATGGCATCAATCATAAGTAGCACCCCCTGCAAGGGGTGCCACCCCCCAGCAAGTCCCTATCACCGTCTGCAGAATAAGAGCGGCAAGCAGGAAAATGGCGCTGAACCCTGCTGGGTCCGCACTGAGAAGCTCCGCCCTCCAAAGATGGCACGTCTTCCCACCCAACTTCTTTATACTGGCCTGCGGATTCCGTCGCTAGTCGGGGAATTCGGTCCCCGGTTAGCGTCTGTGTACTGAGGGTTCTGTTGCTAGCCTGGGGATTCAGTCTCCGGTTAGCGACTGTGACCAGTTAGGGTATTTAGACGCTGGCTCAGCACAGTGATTACATTTGTGTACATGCAATGGATTCCTCCTGAGAGGAAACATCTTCAGCAGCACACACAGTCCCTACACATGACTATGGAAGGTATTAAGCACCCACATACACACACTCAGGGAATAGTCACAGCTCCCCCCCAAGAATATATATGAGAGAGAGAGAGAGAGAGAGAGAGAGAGAGAGAGAGAGAGAGAGAGAGAGAGAGAGAGAGAGAGAGAGAGAGAGAGAGAGAGAGAGAGAGAGAGAACACCCACAGACAGCGCTTTCTGTGGTAGAACAAATAAAACTACCATCGCCATCTGTGTACCTTAATAGACTACACAGATATCACACAGCCTCCCCCCCCCCCTCTTTTCCCCAACATCCCTGGTACCGCTCAGGATAGCTGGAGATGCTTGGCGGGACCGCTCCCTTGTACAGGAACTGCAGGCAGGAGAATGGCGCTGAACGTTGCTGGGTCCATTATGAGAAGCTCCTCCCCATGAAGATGGCGCGTCTTCCCGCACAAATTCTTTAAACTGGCCTGAGGATTCCGTCAATAGCCGGGGGATTCAGTCTCCGGTTAGCATCTGTGTACTGCGGATTCTGAGGCTAGCCTGGGGATCCAGTCTCCGGTTAGCGTCTGTGTCCAGTTTAGGGTATTTAGGCGCTGGCTCAGGACGCCCCTCATAGCGCCAACACCATGTGCCGCTGAGCCTTCCTGGAGTGCAGCTATTCAGAACTGCGCTCCTACCCTTGTGCCGCCATATCAGGCCATCTTCTGGCTCTGTTAGGGGTTGCGACATGCTGCCGGGGTGAGCGATCCCCTGTGGCGGGGAACGTTCGATCCCCTCAGGAGCTCAGTGTCCTGTCAGCGGATAAAGAGGCTCAGATCTCGCAGGACGGACACTACCCCCCCCCCCCCCCCTCCCTTAGTCCCTCGAAGCAGGGAGGCTGTGGCCAGCAGCCTCCCTGTAAAATAATAAACTCTAAAATAAAACTTTTACTAAAGAAAGCTCTGGTGAGCTCCCCTAGCTGTAACCGGCTCCTCCGGGCACATTTTCTAAACTGAGTCTAGTAGGAGGGGCATAGAGGGAGGAGCCAGCCCACACTCTCAAATTCTTAAAGTGCCAACAGCTCCTAGTGGACCAGTCTATACCCCATGGTACTAATGTGGAAACCAGCATTCTCTAGGACGTAAGAGAAATACATTGTCTTTACATAATTTACTCATAAAAGCAACCCGACAATTTACGAACGGCTTTTGGAGAAATAAATAAATAAATTCTGCTGTTACCACATATTGGGGTCTATTCCATCGATTAAATGTATTCATTCACGGTCCGACTGAGACTAACCCTTTATTATGACCCATTGCATGTTTACACTAATGAACAGGAAAAAGCAGGAGGAACAGTATGGAATGGATAAAGGTGAAGAAAGAAGAAGGAACACTGAGGGGGGGGGGGGGGGGGGGTCGGGTGTATGTTGGGAGTAGGAGAAATTAGGAGGGGAGGTGGCGGGTGGGTACGAGTTTTAAAAATTGTGTGTGTATAGGCTAGGTGTGTATATCAATTACACACCTATCTAATACACATCACACACATCCTCCCCTCCCTCTGTCTCCTTTTCTTTACCTCTATCCATTCTGTTCATTGTGCTTCCTTTTATTACCCCATCATGTGGATGGACATCGGAAGCCCACCATCAAATGGTGACTGGGCTTCTGCCATCGAATCTTTCAATGTGATTGTAACAAACCATTGCATAAAAAGAATTCAGTAGAAATAAAAATTCATAGGATTTGTGCATGCGCAAAAAAAAACCACACAAAAAAAAAAAACCACAACACTGTTTGTGCATGCACAAAACCTCTGCAGCGTGGCTGGCCAGAGATTGGATTAGGGGCGGGACCCAAAGTAAACATCGGAAAACCAAATGTTTACCATTCGATGCAAGCAAACATTGGAATGCTGCCATTCAATGGTAAAAACACTAACATCAAATCAAAGACATTGATGGTATCAAACCATAGCGCTCCTATGTCCATACCTACCCATTCACCACCTTCAGTGTCCCCCTTTCTCTGAGCTGCCCTGTATCTTATTGCATGCTGCACTTTATATACCCCCACAGTGAGCGCAGCAAACCTTTGTTTTAACCGACCTGATGCCTGTAATGCCAATCTTTCTCCGTTTCTTCTACCTGTGCGTGCTGGCCGCTGTTACCAGGGTGCATGGCTGAGAGCTGTGCACCTCGTAGAGACACTTCGGCTGGAAAGCACTGCCTGACTAAAAGAAATTGATGTAACTGTGTGAATAGGAGCTGGGCGCAGCTAGCAGTAGTGGGGCAGCCGGGCTGGGGCATATGTGCTGGGCACTACTGGCACACCCCTAGTAACAGCACTGGTTAACAGAGTTTCTCATTAGGCAGCATGGCCCTCGCTGATGCCCGTCGGACCCACATGCAGTCCGATGTCCCTGACGATGCACATACACACTGGACGATATTATGAATGATGTGTCCAAATCAGGCACATCGTACACAGCATACATACATACATACATACATACATACATACATACATTACACCTTTCTCCCGAAAACACACAGGTTCAGTGAAACCTGTGTGTTTTCGTGTGAAACAGCCCCGTTTTCAGACGAAAACGGGGTTGTTTCCGGGGATACTGCTTCGCCTGCCGGAGGCAGGTGAAACAAAATCCCTGATAAGCTGCGGCACGTGCCGGCTTATCAGGGCTAATTTGCCCCGGTGAATTACCGGGGCTACTTGGATATCCCCCCAATATCGTCTAGTGTGTACATACCTTTAGTTAACATTATGGGAGTGAAATGATCAACTCTTGGATCTCCACAGAAAGCATTGGTGCTCTTGAACAGAACACATGAGAGATATACCCCTTGTGACTACAATATAAAAAGATACAGCACTAGATTAATAATAAAAATTGTTTAATATTGTGTATTAACACTAAAAACAATCTTTTGCATATTGCTGCTTATAACATAAATGAATTTTGTAAGTCAGTTGACTAAACACCAGTGATCAACACTCCAGGTTGCTGTACTCCTCCACTAGCATTCACCACCAGAAATATCACCAGGACTACCAGACCGACTTTCTAATTGTGAACCAGGATCCAACTATTAGTGCCTATTGATGTTGCAAGGGTCACCATCCATTAGGATTCTTCAATTTGGAACACAGGCCAAAGGACAGCTAAAATGGCCATCTCTTGTGTCCACTGTGAACCAGAATCCACTCATCTCTATAACACTATATGGAAAGACCCCACATCTTGGATCCCTGCATTGGAACACAGGATCGGTAAAGTGTTACACTAACTGTCTTGGTCCTTGGACGTATTAATAGATGTCCTAGTTTTCATTAAGGACTACTGCCTATAAAATGTGATTTGTTGAGTGTACGATTAATCCAGCAACTGGTGTTTAGTCAACTGATTGATTTACAAAATTCTTTTACGTTAATCTTTTGCATATTGCTGCTTATGTTTTTAGTGTTAATACAATATATTAAACATTTTTTATTAATCTAGCGCTGGGAAGGTGGTCTCTGAGCTATTCAATCCAGCACGCTGTTTAGTTCAACTCTGGGGGTGCAAGCAGATATCAGACAAAACTAGTGCCACAATGCTGTTTTGTGCCCCAATATGGCGCAAAATGCATCGCAGCGGGGCACTTATGTCAGAGTATGCCTGTTCTCGCTCCTAACACTACAACAAAGCGGCATGCTGAATTGAATAGTGCTGGGACCTCCTTCCCGAAGCTATTCAATTAGTGTTCAGTTGAATCAAGCCCCTTGAATGAAAGACTTTCAAAACCAATAACACTTACAAAATTACAGCACACAAGCCAGGACAAACAGATTTTGTTAAGGACCAAGCAACCGCGTACACAAAACCACTAATAAAGTTGTCACATTCGGTTTCCCTATAAACCCCATTGGTGGGATGTAATGGTGTCAGAGATCGCCGGACAAAAGCGAGGATCATCATGGCGTACATGGCATAAGATATTTTTAAATGCCACACAATTTAATATTTTACAGTTATTTTGCATGCATCTTTAGCTGCAAACAATAGTTTGTGTTGATTATTAATAATGTACACCCAAAAATGACAAAAGCATGATACAGTTTAGAGGCCTTTGGCTAGCTGTTTAGGATGAACGAAAACTTCTACTTTCAAGAAATACACAGTTTAGGTAGAATCAATGACCGCCAAAGTGTATAACACACAAAAAAAATAACACATAAAATATTAATGCTTCTACTCCAAAGGCTGACTTCTACTAATCTCCTTCTGATCACTAGTTTCATGAACAGCTGCTGCTCAAATCACTTCACAGGTGGGCTCGTTAGCTATATTATAATGTGTGTGTGTGTGTGTGTGTGTGTGTGTGTGTGTGTGTGTGTGTGTGTGTGTGTGTGTGTGTGTGTGAGATATTATATATATATATATATATATACATACACACACACACACATGACAAGGATGCGGCACTCTCGGCTTAAAGAATTCACAGCAACAACAGGATGTAGCGACAGCCACTAACAGTGATATCCCATGTCATCCGAATCTGACTGTACAAGAAAGAGAGGCATTACAATCACTCTCTAATAATCATAATTTAATTATCCGCTCAGCGGATAAGGGAGGGGCAATTGTCCTACAAGATTTTTCAGATTACAATAAAGAGGCACAGAAACAACTTTCTGATACCAATATTTACACTAAATTACAATCCAATCCCACAGGTCTTTGCAAGAAAAAACTTGAAATAATTTTACAACAAGCCCTAGCAGTGAATTTAATTACGGAAGATATAAGTAAAATTCTAGTGCCAGAATACCCTTTAGTTCCGATTTTTTATTTAATCCCAAAAATACATAAAGGTATTAATCCCCCACCAGGCCGCCCCATTGTGTCAGCCAGGGGTGCATTATTGCAACCATCAGCTTGTCTTTTGGATGCTTTGCTACAACCGTTAATTCGTGATGAACCGAGCTTCCTTTTAGATACGAGTTTATTAAATAATTTGAATAAGGTAACTACGATCTCTGAAGATACATGGTTGGTAACGGTAGATGTAGTCAGTCTGTACACTTCAATCCCGCACCAGTTTGGTCTGGCGGCGGTTAAAAGGTTTCTATTGAGGAAGAATGTCTTTAATCTAGCCAAAATTGATGTTATATTACAACTGCTTCAATTAATTTTGACCATGAATTTTTTCTTATATGATAAGCAATTTTATTTGCAAACTCAGGGGTGTGCGATGGGTTCTTCTGTGGCGCCAGTCTATGCAAATATAGTCATGTTTGGAGTAGAGGAGGATCTGTTCTATAACAACCCTCTATTCTCCTCCCAGGCGCTATTATTTAACAGGTATATAGATGACTTAATTATCCTGTGGAAAGGCAATCATATAGAGTTGGAAAACATGTTAAATGACTATAATGCCACAGAAGGACCCATCAAATTCACCTTCAATATGAATCAAAATGTCATTAGCTTCCTAGATGTGCAGATTCAGATTACCGGGTCAACTTTGACCACTACATTGTTCATAAAACCCACAGACAAACAGCAGCTTTTACATGCCAATAGCTGCCATCCTAAATCTATGACGAGAGGTCTCCCCTACTCCCAGATGATTAGGATTAGGCGAATAAACAGCAATAAAGATACAGCTGAGTTACAAATAGACTCCCTTATTGACAAGCTGTTGGTTAGAGGCTATTCATTAAAAGCACTGATGTGCTCCAAAAACAAGGTGATGGCCTTAGACAGAGAGTCACTTCTCTCTAGTAATAAAAAAATAAGTGGGACTAAATCTGTTCTACCATGGGTAAATAAATTTCATATTAAGTCATCTCAGATTAATTCGATAACTAAAAAGCACTGGCCTATTATCTCCTCAGATGACAACTTGAATCTGAAGGATACCAATCTAATGCCATGTTATTCACGGGGCAGGAATCTGCGAGATTGGTTAGTAAAAACGGACATAGCAAAATTAAAAAGAGAACCTGTAGTTAAGTCTTTTTTATTGAAGAATACAAAGCTTGGAAATATTAAATGTTCGTGTGTAACGTGTCAATACCTACTTACAGGGGAGTTTTAATCATCCCCAGACAGGACAAAAAATCTCCATTCATCATCAATTAACATGTAATTCCAATTTCGTAATTTACCAAATTATATGTCCCTGCGGTTTGAGCTATATCGGTAAGACCGAACGAAAATTTAAAGAGAGAATGTCGGCTCATCGCTCTGCCATCCGAAATGCCTTAGAAACGGGCACCAGCGAACAACCGGTTGCCAGGCATTTTGCGCATTTTAAACATCCCATACATAGTATAAGGTACAGAATGATAGACCATGTCCCAGCAGATATGAGAGGAGGCAATAGAGGTGCCAAATTATTACAATTACAATCTAAATGGATTCTTCGCCTTGGAGTAATATACCCACGAGGCCTCAATGAATCAATCTCCTATACCTGCTTCCTTAAATGAATATTAGAAGTAATGTGGTCTGTATTAAGTATTTTATGGTAATATTCAATTGTGGCTGATGTATCTGATATAAGTAATGTAGCATAAGTCCGTCATGTATTGTAACGAACGCTACGGTCTGCATTGTTTCAGTTTAACACAGCTATCTGCTGCATTGTTTACACTGTTGCCATGGTGAAGGGTTCGTCACTAGGCGCCGTCGAAAGTTGACGACGTCACAGCCTGTGCGGCTCGGCGGGTGAGCGGTCCCGGGGCGAGCTGGCGGGAATGCACGAGGTGATAGTATAAAGGTATGTACGTTCATTTTATTTGTTATTAAAGCCTGACGACAGTAGGTTGGTCTACTGAAATGTTGCAAATCAGAAGTTGTTGCTGTGAATTCTTTAAGCCGAGAGTGCCGCATCCTTGTCCTATGTGTCTATCCTTTATGAAGGCACCGGTATAAATATATATATATATATATATATATATATATATATATATATATATATATATATATATATATATATATATATATATATATATATATATATATATATATATAGCCCTCCAATGGCGGCACTCCAGGGTTCAAGAAAAAAATGACACAAGTCGGCTGTTTTAGGCAACGTTTCAGCGCTTTTATCAAGCCGCTGAACGGCGCTGAAACGTTGCCTAAAACAGCCGATTTGTGTCATTTTTTTCTTGAACCCTGGAGTGCCGCCATTGGAGGGCTATATTACGTGGAGCCGTGCAGGTTTACATGAGAAAGGCACCGGGTGCAGTATGAGATTTATGTCAGCGGAGTGCCGGAGTTGGAGAAAAAAAAAAAAATATATATATATATATATATATATATATATATATATATATATATATATATATATATATATATATTATACGGGCATCCGCACAATACTGAATCTCCAGAGGACAACACGGTGGTGCTCAACTCCAAGGAATTTCGGGTTCCTGATAATAGTCTTTTTGAAAAAAAGAGGGCACTCACCAGCAATTTCTAAAAGAAGGTCAGAAGGTCATTTATTGGTACATTCGTATGTCGACGTTTCGATCACATCCCAGTGATCTTTGTCAGGACAACAAAGCACTCTGCTTCTGGTGCTCTGTCACCACACAACACTGCTTTGTTGTCCTGACAAAGATCACTGGGATGTGATCGAAACGTCGACATACGAATGTACCAATAAATGACCTTCTGACCTTCTTTTAGAAATTGCTGGTGAGTGCCCTCTTTTTTCAAAAAGACATATATATATATATATATATATATATATCTCAAGAAAAAGGCAGCGGCACTCCGTTGTAAAATGGAAAAATGCTGTGTATTAAGTCAAAACATAAACAGTGGTCACGATGACCCAACGTTTCAGGGTCCTTAAACCCCTTTATCAAGGCGTGATAAAGGGGTTTAAGGACCCCGAAACGTTGGGTCATCGTGACCACTGTTTGTTATGTTTTGACTTAATACACAGCATTTTTCCATTTTACAACGGAGTGCCGCTGCCTTTTTCTTGTGGTATGTATGTATGTATGTATGTATGTATGTATGTATGTATATACATACATACATACATACATACATACATACATACATACATATATATGTGTATGTATGTAGAATTGCCCGGCACTCTGATAAACTTTGTAGATCCGGGTGCCCTCCGCAGCAAAAGATACTTCAAATTTTTAACAAGAAAAAGGCAGCGGCACTCCGTTGTAAAATGGAAAAATGCTGTGTATTAAGTCAAAACATAACAAACAGTGGTCACGATGACCCAACGTTTCGGGGTCCTTAAACCCCTTTATCACGCCTTGATAAAGGGGTTTAAGGACCCTGAAACGTTGGGTCATCGTGACCACTGTTTATGTTTTGACTTAATACACAGCATTTTTCCATTTTACAACGGAGTGCCGCTGCCTTTTTCTTGATATATATATATATGTCTTTTTGAAAAAAGAGGGCACTCACCAGCAATTTCTAAAAGAAGGTCAGAAGGTCATTTATTGGTACATTCGTATGTCGACGTTTCGATCACATCCCAGTGATCTTTGTCAGGACAACAAAGCAGTGTTGTGTGGTGACAGAGCACCAGAAGCAGAGTGCTTTGTTGTCCTGACAAAGATCACTGGGATGTGATCGAAACGTCGACATACGAATGTACCAATAAATGACCTTCTGACCTTCTTTTAGAAATTGCTGGTGAGTGCCCTCTTTTTTTCAAAAAGACTATTATCAGGAACCCGAAATTCCTTGGAGTTGAGCACCACCGTGTTGTCCTCTGGAGATTCAGTATTGTGCGGATGCCCGTATATTATATATATATATATATATATATCTATCTATCACACACATATACATATACATACATACGCACTGCCAGTCAAAAGTTTGGACACACCCTCTCATTCAATGGTTTTTATTTATTTTAATTATTTTCTACATTGTAGATTAATACTGAAGACATCAGAACTATGAAATTACATATATGGAATTATGTTGTAAAAAAAAAAAAAAAAAAGGTTAAAACAAGTAAAAATATGTTTTAGATTTTAGATTACTCTCAGTTGGCCCCCTTTTGCTTTGATGACGGCTTTGCACACTCTTGGCATTCTCTCAGCTTCATGAGGTAGTCTCCTGGAATGGTTTTCAAACAGTCCTGAAGGAGTTCCCAGAGGTGTGGAGCACTTGTTGATTGCTTTTCCTTCACTCTACGGTCCAACTCATCCAAAAATTGGGTTTAGTTCGGGTGATTGTGGAGGCCAGGTCATCTGACGCAGCACTCCATCACTTTCCTTCTTGGTCAAGTAGCCCTTACACAGCCTGGAGGTGTGTTTGGGGTAATTGTCTTTTTGAAAACCAAATTATGGGCCCAGTAAGCGCAAACCAGATGGGATGGCACGGCACTGCAGAATGCTGCGGTAGCTGGTTAAGTGTGCCTTGAATTTTGAATTAATCACCAACAGTGTCCCCAGCAAAGCACCATCACACCACCTCCTCCATGCTTCTCAGTGGGAACCACACATGCAGAAATATACGTTATGGTAAGAACTTACCGTTGATAACGGTATTTCTTTTAAGTCCATAGGATAACAATGGGATATGATGGAGCGACAGCGGATTTGCACCAGTCAAAGCTTTCCGGCCTCCCAGCATGCAACGGGCCCATCCATATATCCCCATCCACTGGCTCAGGCAAATCAGTTGTATTCCAAAGCTCAAGGCAGAAGCATTATGTAGAACCCTAATCAGGCGAGAAGAACCCACATGCACAGCCTTCCGTACAAGGAGGAAGAGTTTAGCGAGTAAAAAGGATCCTCAAATCAGGTGCGTCAGGGTGGGATACCTGTGGACTTAGGAGAAATACAGTTATCAACGGTAAGTTATTACCATAACATATATTCCTCTGGCAGGGTCCACAGGATAACAATGGTATTTCTCAAAGCAGTTTAGTGGTGGGGATGCTCCTGATGCATAGGAGAATCATTCGCTAGAGTTCAGCATTGTGAGAGGCAAAAGTATTCAAGGCATAATATCTATTGAATGTGTAAATGGCAGACCATGTGGCTGCCTTACAACCCTGTTCTGTTTAGGCACCACATTGTGCTGCCCAAGAAGGACCTACCTTACGGGTAGAATGAACATAGACATTAGCCAGAATAGGGAGATCAGCTTAGAGAATATGCTTCTGAAATAGTCCTCTGAAGCCATCTTGCCAGCATCTGCTTACCAGCCTGCCATCCTCTCTTATAAAATCCATAGTGAATGAAGAGGGAATCTCTTTCCTGATGGCACTGGTATATTACACGTAGATCCCTTATGCATGAACAACGTCTAGTGATGCATCTTCCGCAGCGAGGCCCGGAACCTGAAAAAACTGGATATTTTCCTCGTTAAAGGTGGAACTTAGTCATCACCTTGGAAATATACGCAAACCTAGTTCTGAGAATGGTTTACGTGGATAAAGATCAGAAATGGGAAACATGACCATGCCCCTAAGTCTGATATTCCTCTAGCTGACCCCTTAGTCAGTAGAAAACACATTTATAATCCATTTTAATCAATGGTTGAAATTGGGCAACTTGAAGGGCTTTAAAGGACTAACACCAGTCCCATGGCACTGTAGAAACAACCAGAGGCTGAATGCGCTGCATCACCTGGAAAAACGTACGCACATCCTGTAAGTTATTTAGTTTTGGAACACTACAGTCAATACAGACCCTTGCTTTTCCAAGGGAGCCACCTTCAAAGTTTTATCCATTCGTGCCCGAAAGTAAGCTAAGACCCCAGAACTCTGAAAGATCTAAGATCCAACCTCACTGCAAGCCTGAACATAGGCTTACCATATTTGGTGATAAAGGCGAGCTAAGGAAGGGTTCCTTGTTCTGACCTTTTTTTTAAATCACCTGCTGCAAACATCCTGTTACCTACAGGATAAATGTATCAAGGCCATGCCATCAAGGATCGTAGATCCAGCTGTCTGCGATAGCCTGTGTCATTAGTTCTGGACTTTGGGAAAGCAGAAATAGAGTATCCATTGCCATTCTCAGCTGGTTTTCCTATTTAGCTTTCTCACCACCCTGGTAATAGGGCGATTGGAGAAACATCAAAACCAGAAGAAAGTCTCATCTCACCTCACCGATAGGACATCCACAAAGATCACTCTGGGATCCATTGTTTTTGACCCCTATGTGAGCCCTTTGTTGTCCCGACAAAAACTCCATGAGATATATCTGACAAACACCTGTAGTTTCACCTAAATCCGGAACCCTCTGGGTGTAGAGCCCATTCATTTTCCTGCATGGTGTGTCAACTTGAGAAGGTCCTCTTCCCCATTTAGGATTCCCAAAATGAAAATAGCGGACCCGGTTGAACGATTAAGTTCTGCCCATCTTAGTATGTGCTTTACCTTTTTCATCGCTTTTTTCGGCTGCGAGTTCCTTTCTGATGTTGAGGTACGCGCATAGTTCGCACGGCACTGGACTGGTTTTCCTTGAAGACTCTCCTGTGCCTACACCAGTGTCCTATGTGTGGCCCAAGGGTCCACCTTTAATTGGCATACAACCTACTTCTTTGGGAACACAATCTTCCTGACACTGGTCCTCAGTGTCAGAATTTTTCCAATCTGATATCCAAAAGGATTTCCCTTTGTCCAGCTGGGATGCCCGTTTCTACCAGGCTGACGACCTTCTTACTTTTATCGTAAGTACCATTCCGTTTTCATTATGTGAAGCCTTCCATAATTACCTATAGCACCTTGTATTCCCAGGTGGTTCCTTCAAGTACCAACCAGGACAACACTGCCCATCTTCCACGATCCAATGAGATTGGGCACATTCAGTGTGTTGTGACTGTAGATTCTATTTGGTAAAATTCAGACGCTGCAGAGCAGACGAGAGGAATTGTGCATTCTTCACTCTGTTGATGCAGATATCATCAAACCCATCACCCGCTTTGTTGCGTGAATGGATCAGTTTGACTGTGTGACTTGAATCCTAGAATACAACCTGGATATTTTGGTTCACGGTAAAATTTACTTCTGGCAGACCTGATCCAGTACAGCCCCCAAGTGAATCATCCGATGTGACGGAACTGGAGACACTTAATGGTTCATTATTGATTCACTTGTGCCTCTGCATACAGGTTATTGTCTGTTGCAGAGGGCCTAAAGGTAATCCCTGCGTGCCAGGATTAAAGATCGGCTAGGTCTGAGAAAATGCTTAACCGCTGCTAGCGGAGATAAGATGTGCTCATCTTCATATGTTTGTTAAATAGTCAGGCTAACCGAAAAGGTAAGTCTTAAACTAAAAAAAAAAAATAAAAAAAAAAATGCTGTTGGAAGATAGCAAACCCTTAAATAACACTGATGGACAGTGATCTAGCACCTGAAGGTAAGCATCCTGTAGATCCAGGCTCTAAGCCCAGCATAAGAAACATAACTATTGCAAGTGCAACCAAGGTACCAAATTTATTTGTTCAGCATTTTGAGATTGAGCCTAGGCCCAAACGATCCTTTTGGCTTCTGAATTTACCAGGCTGGGGTAAAAACAGTCCTCATTTGCAAGAGGAATTGGAATGACTATTCCTGCTGAAGCAATTTCTGAACTGCTTCTTGCAAACCTTGTCCTTCATCTCTAACCGAGATGGCTGTGAAGGCAGAAACATACCTTATCTTTCTACAGCACCTGACCAGGTGGTCTCGCATCCGAGTATCAACCAGGCTCCACACTGCTCATCTTCGCAACTCAGATGAGATTGGGCCTATCCAGTGTGATATAGCTGTAGATCCAACTGGACTTTTGGCAGTCCCGTGCCTTATTAGTCCTCCTAGGAATCAAACCCAGGGGCAGAAAAACAGAACTTTAAGTTTAAAACTGTATGTGGAAGAAAGTTGACCTTTTTGGACTCTGCTCCTGATTTCAGAATATCTATTAGTTCTTTACCAAAGAAAAACTTTCCAGAAAGGACAATGATTCCAAAACTTTCCTAAATTCTGAATCGGCTTCCACCTTCCAGCCAAAAACTGCTCTGCGTGCAGATATGATTGATGCTAATGCCCTGAAGGAAACCATGCCAATATATTGGTGTTTCTCCAGGATCATTGCAATATATGAGAACTTTACAGTTAATGAAAAGATTCTCCTTCAATTGCATTAGCCCAGACAACCACTGTCTTCGCCATTTAAGTCAAAACCAAGGCTTGGCCCTATGACTGCCCCTAGACAGGGAAAGCAAAGATAAAGTAGATCACTTGCCTTACTATTTTAGGAGCCACCTCTTTTTTAAACATCCCCAAATGGAAGAAGGTAATTAGAATTCAAATTTCTTAGAATTCTAACTTTTATTTGGGTACAACCCCAACCTCTTCCCCGATTTCTGTCAGCTGATATGATTCAGGAAACTCAGGTTTTTAGGATGTTCAAATACAGGTGCCTAGATTTTTAACCAGGCTCCCTCAATGCTTTATTTAGCTCAGCTATATTCCAGCTGAGACCTACCTCTTCTTTGTAAAATGAAGTAGAATAAATTGGACTTTCATCTTCCGATGAATTCAACCATGTGTAGCCTGTGAATGTGAAGATTTTACTTACCATTGCTCTGAGAAGCTGCTGCGAGTGATGCACCATAGGTGGTTCTGCATGTAAAGGCTCTACCTGGTACAGGATTTTGAAGAGATTATCCATTCAGCTTATTGGATAAAATGTGTGCAAAGATAGCCCAAGGAAGAGACATTTGTACCCGAATCTGCCTTGTATTTCTGCTGACGCTAAACACTATGCACATGAACCCTCCCGAACCAGATCATGAGAGGACAATACAGCTTTTGTAAAAACAAACATAATGAGTGTCCTCACCTTTGACGCTCTTATACGTGATAAATAATCAGCACTTCCACAGTATACTACACAATTTTGTGACTAATCTTTAAACGATATTCATCCGACCCTCCATGCATCAGCACTGAGGATCTGCAAGACAGACTAAACACACATTTAGTAAAGTCAGCCTAAATACTAGCAGCAGTCACATTAGTATAATAAGCAATATGAGTATATTATCAACTACAAATAACATTTATGTAGGAGCACACATTTACTGAATCAAGTTTAAAACAGATCTAACGTATTCAGACGCAATGCAAACGAAACAGTAGTAATGGTACAGGCTCATATGCAATAGACACTTTAACTATTCGTACTCAAAGGTAGATCGTGCTGTACTACCCGTACTCAGATTAGGATACAGGGAGACTCACCCTGCTTCCAAGATCGATCATACGTTAATGAACGCTGAGTGGGTCCAGACGCTAGAAGTGCACACTGACGCTTCCTGACCCAGTGGTCACAGACGCTCCGGTCACACAGGTGCCTGTGCTGCGACCGGGTCTCCTCGGGGTAGCGCTCAGTGAACACCGACACACCTGTCACGCAGCTGCCTATGCTGCGACCGGATCCCCTTGTGGAAGTGCTCAGCGAACATAGAATCACCGTTCACACAGCCGCCTATGCTGCGACTGGGTCTCCTTGTGGTAGCCATCAGTGAACACAGACGCCCCGGTCACACAGCCTCCTATGCTGTAACCGGGTCCTCTCGTCTCCTAGTGTAGCTAGTAGCGTCTGAGACGGAAGCGAGGAAACAGTTCATGGCGGGAGACTCGGCGGAAACTGGTCATGAACCGGAGGGGAGGGGCGACCAGGAGAGCGTCTGACTCCCCACTGCTGACATCAACCCTAGGGATTGCAGCCTCATGCTATTCCTAGTGCTGGAGCACCCGTGGTGGCAACGCGTCAGCTACTGTTTGGTAGCCTCCTTCCAATACAGTGCGGCTGTGTCCATATTCCCCTACTAAGCGGAATCGATGCCTTACCTTCTCTCAGTGTTCCGGCTACAGCCTGGTAACGTCTGCTGGACCTGCTAGTATATCCGACACAGACCCCCGCCGAAACAGCACTGTACTCGTGGGTGTTGTCGCGACCCAGCGGAGTTGTTGGAGCGACTCTTTCCAATATGCGTATAAGACGCTGTTTAGAAAGATCACTCAAAAATAGTAAGACTATAAAAATAAAATACTAACACTTAGGGATACTAAAGAAACAGCAGCCCTCTGACCATGGTCCGGCTCGCTGCCGCACCAAACAAAAAACTGATTTGCCTGAGCCAGTGGGCAGGGATATATGGACAGGCCCGTTGCATGCTGGGAGGCCGGACAGCTTTGACTGATTGGTGCAAATCCGCTGTCGCTCCATCATATCCCATTGTTATCCTGTGGAACCTGCCGGAGAAACCATCCGCTCACCTTCTCTGCGTCTCCCAAAGACACGCGGTTGGAAATCTCAAATTTGGACTCATCAGACAAAAGTACAGATTTCCACTGGTCTAATGTCCATCCTTGTGTTTCTTGCCCCAAACAATTCTCCTCTTCTTGTTGTTGTTGTTGTTGTTCCTCCTCCTCAGTAGTGGCTTCTTCGCAGCAATTCGACCATGAAGGCCTGATTCACGCAGTCTCCTCTGAACAGTTCATGTTGAGATTTGTCTGCTACTTGTACTCGGTGAAGAATTTATGTGGGCTCTAATCGGAGGTGCTGTTAAGTAGCGGTTTCTGAGGCTGGTAACTCTAATAAACTTATCCTCTGCAGCAGAGGTTACTCTTGGTCGTCTTTCCTGGGGTGGTCCTCATGAGAGACAGTTTCATCACAGCATTTGATGGTTTTTGCAACTGTACTTGACGATACATTCATTATTTATTTATTACCAGTTATTTATATAGGACACACATACTCCACAGAGAATATTTGGCCATTCACATCAGTCCCTGCCCCAGTGGAGCTTACAATCTATATTCCCTACCACATGTACACACACATTCACATTAGGGTTAATTTTTGTTGGACACCAATTAACCTACCTGTATATTTTTGGATTGTGGGAGGAAACCCACACAAGTAAACTCAGCACAGTTAGGGCCATGGTGGGAATCAAACCCATGACCTCAGTGCTGTGAAGCAGTAATGCTAACCATTACACCATCCGTACTACCCTGGTACAAAGTTCTTTAAATTTTCCGTATCGACTGACCTTCAGGTCTCAAAGTAATGATGGGCTGTTGTTTCTCTTTACAGAGTTGAGTGGTTTGTGCCATAATAGGGATTACAACAGTAGTCAAATAATGGGGTCCACTGTGTACTAACGTACCTCTGCACAACACAACTGATGGTCTCAAAAACATTAAGAAGGAAAGTAATTCCACAGACCGACTCTTGACAAGGCACAACTGTTAATTCAAAGCCATTTCAGGAGACTACCTCATGAAGCGGATTGAGAGAATGCACAGAGCGTGCAAAGCTGTCATCAAAGCAAAAGGGGGCTACTTTGAGGAATCTAAAATATAAGACATAATTTGATTAAACACTTTTTTTGTTTTTGTTTACAACATAATTCCATGTGTTCTTTCATAGTTTTGATGTCTTCAGTATTAATCTACAATGTAGAAAATAATAAAAATAAAAACCATTGAATGAGGTGTGTCCAAAAATTTAAGCAGATACCAGGATTTCGAGCGATCAAGCCGACTAACAGGGACTATTGCCACTTGTGCCCATGACATTCTGCGGTCAGGATCCCACTGTCAGTATGCCAGTGTCAGTATGCCAGTGTCAATATGCTGACCTCCAGGATCCCCACCGCCCGTCTCACAGCCCCAACCCCATACTTTACCATAATATCCATGTAATCTGGGACACCTATGTTTTACAACAGGTACATTCAAGACTACATTTCAGATAGCTTTAATTGGCCACAGAACTAGGGTAAATCATAGGTGTCCTAGATTATAAGGATATAACGGCAACCAGCAGCGGGTGAGCGCAGGCAGTCAGAGCTGTAGTAACGGTCATGCCCCCCAACAACAGCCGCGTCCAGGCCACCAGGCAGAGGGGAACACTGCTGCCCAGCTGCGGTGCATGCTATATATATATAAGGAGCGGGCGCCGGGCCGCAGCACCGCTGCATACCCCAGCCTGTATGAGGAGCGGGGAGATGTCAGGGCCACAACAAACCTGCACACTTAGGAAGCCCCCTCCAAACACACACACCGCAGGTCACATCCAACAATAAACTGAGTCGCCCGTGGGTCGGCATGGGGGCGCCATACACACATGACACGCACGCTGCCGCCTTTGTATTATTTACATGTGTCTGTGTACATACAGGAGATGGGTATGTGCCTCCCCCGGTTCCACCTCCTCCGGTTTCTCTCTCTGCTCCTCCCCTTTCCCCCCCTCCATCACACAGCACCCCGCCCCCTTTGCACCGGTACCTACTTCCCCGGTGTCCGCCCCTCCTCCTCCTCGGTGTCTCCGCCTCATGTCTCCGCCGCTCGCGCTCTTTATTCCGTCATTCGCCGCACGCGCGGCCTGTCACCCGCCACCACTGCGCACAGCCCCGCCCCCTGGCTGTATATGCCATTCTCCCACTGGCTCCCGCCCGCCGGCGCCTCTGCCTCCGCTCGTTCTGATTGGTGCAGACTGCAGCCACACTCACAAAGCGTTACCTCCTTACTCCCCCACGTTCGGCACACGCAGGCCGTGCTCGGGGTATTATTGAAACTCTACGCAAGATGCGTAACTATTGTGATGAAAATACGGCCGTGAAGTGTATTTCTGTTCGTGAATGCAAGAGTCTGCAGAAAGTGTGCAGTGTAGTAGAGCCGCAAAAGGGGTAAATAAGGTTGCTGGAGACAAAGAGCTCTTAAAGGTGCAGTGTTCCAGAGTGACTAATGTGGGGTACGATGAACTGCTGTTGTCCTATTATAGAACGTACAGGCTCCCTGCAACCCAACAGTACTGTGTGCTTCGTTATTATATGCAGTGTGAAGCCATACTGTTGAACCAGTATAACAAGAGCATATAAAAGCACAAGTAGCAGGCAATGAACCTATAGTTTGTTAGGCAAGTCAACAATATGTTTCACAAGCATTGTACCTTTACAGCTTTCCCACCTACTAAACTATAAGGAGGCCCAAAAGTAGATATAGAGTAATGATCTTTCATTATTATTTCTTTCTCTTTTGCAGAATTGGAACTATGACAGGGTAGGAATCTGAGTGAAGAACAAAGAAGTACACTATGCAGTGTTATAGTATATATATAGTAATATAGATATATCATATAAACAGTATAAATACTTTTCTCGTACGTCCTAGAGGATGCTGGGGATGCTTCAAGAACCATGGGGTATAGACGGGATCCGCAGGAGACATGGGCACTTTAAGACTTTAAAAGGGGTGTGAACTGGCTCCTCCCTCTATGCCCCTCCTCCAGACTCCAGTTAGATTCTGTGCCCAGTGAGACTGGATGCACACTGAGGAGCGCTCCAGAGTTTCTCAGAAAAAATACTTTTTGTTAGGTTTATTATTTTCAGGGAGTCCTGCTGGCAACAGGCTCCCTGCATCGTGGGACTGAGGGGAGAGAAGCAGACCTACTTCTGTGAGTTTCAAGGCTCTGCTTCTTAGGCTACTGGACACCATTAGCTCCAGAGGGCCTGATTGCTGGGTACGCCTAGATGCTCGTTCCCGAAGCCGCGCCGTCAACCCCCTTGCAGAGTCAGAAGTCGGGTGAGTATAGGAAGATCAGAAGACTTCAGCGACGGCAGAAGATTTCAGTGACGGCTTTTGAGGTACCGCGCTGCGCGCCATGCTCCCACATACAAAACAGCACTGCAGGGCGCAGGGGGGGCGCCCTGGGCAGCATAAAACCTCAAATAGCGACTGGCACAAGCGTAAACAGTGCCTGGGCACTACATACACACCCCCCAGTATAAATATGTATAATTAAGCGGGACTGAAGCGCCATTAAGGGGGCGTGGCTTAGTCCTCACAGCTCTGACCAGCGCCATTTTCTCTTCACAGCTGCAGAGACGCTGAGCCTGGACTCCCACACTACTGTACAAGTAACAGGGTGCAAAACGGGGAGGGGGGCAGAAGTGATTTGGTGCAATTTTATTGAATTTAAAAGTGCTAACAGGTCTGGGCAGTATATTACTCGCTTCAGAACCGGGATAGGCGCTGGGTTGTGAGCTGACAGAACTCCCTCTGTGTTTCTCTAACAGGCTTTGCTGTGGGTCTGTCTCCTATAGCCGCAGTGTGGTTGTGGGTGTCGGTACGCATGTGTCGACATGTCTGAGGCTGAGTGCTCTTCCCAGGAGGAGGCTGGAGTGGGGACAGAAAAGGCTGTGGGAGTGACCGTGTCGGCACCGCCGACGGCTGATTGGGTAAATATGTTGAGTGTTTTGAATGCAAATGTGGCTCGGTTGACTGAGAGATTAGATAAATCTGAGTCTAAGAACCAGACATGGAGAAAATCCATGGAGGATGCAATGTCACAAGCTCTGACCCCTTCGGGGTCACAGAAACGTGCATTAACCCAGATAGCGGATACAGATACCGACACAGACTTGATTCCAGTGTCGACTATAGTGATGCCAGATTGAATCCTAAACTGGCTAAGAGCATTCAGTACATGATTGTGGCGATAAAAGACGTATTACATATCACGGAGGACCCTGCTGTTCCTGATACAAGGGTCTGTATGTTTAAAGGAAAGAAACCTGAGGTTACGTTTCCTCCCTCTCATGAACTGAACGCTCTTTTTGAAAAGGTTTGGGAAAATCCTGACAAGAAGGTACAGGTTCCCAAAAGAATTTCAGTGGCATATCCATTCCCCTCTGGGGACAGGGAAAAGTGGGAGTCAACCCCCACAGTGGACAAAGCTCTATCGCATCTGTCCAAAACGGTGGCGCTTCCGTCTCCTGACACGGCAGCCCTAAAGGATCCTGTGGATCGTAAGCAGGAAAATACACTAAAATCCATTTATGTCACTACAGGTTCGCTACTCAGACCTGCCGTTGCTTCGGCATGGGTGAGTAGCGCTATTGAAAAGTGGGCAGATAACTTGTCATCTGAGATAGATACCCTGGACAGGGATAGCGTGGTTTTGACTCTGGGTCATATCAGGGACGCTGCAGCATATTTAAAAGAAGCTGCAAGGGATATTGGCTTTTTGGGATCAAGGGCCAATGCCATGGCAGTCTCGTCTAGGAGGGCATTGTGGATTCATCAATGGAATGCTGATGCTGACTCGAAGAAGACTATGAAGTCTCTACCGTTTAACGGTAGTGTCTTGTTTGGTGACGGCCTCACTGACTTGGTATCTACGGCTACCGCGGGTAAGTCGTCATTTTTACCTTATGTTCCGGCACAACAAAATAAAATGCCCCACAGTAGTATAGTGAACCACTTTCTATCAAACTCATTTTTGACAGGTGCCACGCCTACTCTCCGCCCTAACCCCACCCCGATCCTCCCTGACCCCGCCCAGATCCGTCCTAACCCCGCCTCTAACCAAGCCTCCTGATACGCCCACTTTTCATTCGCTTTTGATGGTGTATCATAAAAATAAGCCTACAAAATCAGTTATAAGCGCTTTTTATACACAGTGTATTATCACTGATGATGCAACTATGTATATTATTCCCAATTGATCTATAAAATAAGTATTAACTCTTAATATTAATAATATTATATGAAGAAATCATTGTGTGTTTAAAGTATTTTTTTCTTCATACATTCACTGTGGTTCTGGGATCCTCTTACACGCTGAAAGTCCGGAGGGGGGATGATGAGTGGCCTGTTGTTTAAGATAAATGATAATAATGAGGGCTACCAGCACCCAACATCACTTGTGTAACTAGATAAGAAACTGCTAACTTTTTTTTTTTTAAAAAGCATATTACAAATACTCAGCAAAACACAGTACACATTTGTTTTTTTAATCAGAGTGCTGATGCTAATAATAATAATAATACAATGTTTTACACGTCTATTTGTAATATGCTGGTGCTTCATCTTTTTGACTTCGCCCTTGATATTTTAGGAACAATAGTATATATTGTATATGAATCAATGTTTTGGCTCATAGGACCGTTATCATGAGGTATACTGCAAATATGGCTTGTTTATAATCATTCTGATGTTGTATAAGTGTATACTATTTCCAATTGATTTATCACTGATGATGCAGCGTTGTATATTATTACCAATTGATTTATAAAATAAACGTGCTGATTCGATCATGATATAATTTTGCATTTTAAATTGAATTTTAAAATGAGTCAATGCTGGAGGACGTATTTTTTTTTCTTCATACATTCACTGTGGTTCTGGGATCCTCTTACACGCTGAAAGACCGGAGGGGGGATTGAAAACCGTGTTAAATGAAAGATACAAGCGTTATTGTGGCTTATAGAATATGAGTTCATCACATCATATGTACTTTCAAAAAGGGGCATGTTCAGACATGTTTTCTATATGTCTATATATATATATATATTAGATATATCAGTTTATCACCTGTGCATATTATATTCTTACACTGATGATATGTATCATAAAGGTCTGAGTATGTGATAAAATTGTTACTGTTCCCTTGATATTTTAGAATATAAGGCATGTCCAGACATGTATATTAACGAAAAAAAGATTTACACCATTTATATCATTGCATACATACCACATATTATGGTGTATTACACCGTGTATAAAAATGCTTACACCAACAATGTTGTCAGCCTGTGATTAGTCAATTGGTAATACGATGGTAGGCGTTTACTCTAACTCTACATCCCTAGCACGCTGTTACCCGCCTACCTCCTGTTTCCTGCGCTGTTTGCGCTTTCTCAAACTGGTTAATGTTGTTACATCCTGTTACACCTTTACACGCCGGAATAACTGTGAGATTTTGTATGTTACACAAGTTTAATTTGTGATTTTTACAGACATTTCATTTTCAAACGTAGCCGATTATGCCTAGTCACGGATCGGTTTCAATTACTTCTGCAAAATGATGTATGTTGGATTTAATAAAAGCAGTTGTCTTAACTGACCGATCGATGTATTTTGGCAGGCCATTAATATACATCTCAACAACTTCTTTAATAATGTCATGTTTACATTTGCACTGTGGCTCACACCTTTAATGGGTTTTAACAAATATCCGGCATTTACATCCATGTTCTCAACACCTTCCCGTATCTTACCCATCAACGCATAAAATTGTATTTCAGCGTATTGGTCTACTTGTTCTGTATTTTGAATTCCACCAGCTATGTCGGGTGATAACCCGTGCACCTGGACTACTACGTCGGGCAAAGTATGGCCTTGTGATAAACCGTGTGCCAAGGCACACACGTCGGTCGATGTGCGTGCCCCGGCGTCCGTGGTAAAAATATTGGTTGTTGCTGCTACACATTCAACCGCTGTAGTATTACCAGGAATTCCTGCAACAACTATTAACATTTCACCAGTACTACTCTGCTGTTCTTGTGTAATTGTCTCTATTTTGCTGTTACAGCGGCTACGTTACTGACGCTTGATACAGTTTGTAACGCAATCCTACTCTGTTGAGGCGCATCAGCTTCGGAATACGACAATTTCTTTTAAGATCAGTAAAATGCTGAATTATAACCTTTGTCGTTCATTCTTGGTCGAGGCGGTCTGCGTTTGTTTGGGTTGATACAGCCGTGATGTATCCCCATAACCAATGGCCTGGCATTCTTCTTTAGGCTGTTATGTCCAATTGAGGGCGTTGCAAATTGTTTGTTCGCCGTTTCAGCGACTGTTGTGCGGATTGATGTTTTCCCAGTTATGCTAGGCCTGTGCATTAGCGCATCTGTAACATTGCAACTTGGTATCGTTGAATCATATCGTTGCGCTACAGCATCATCTGTAATACATATATTATAGGTTTTTTTTTTCTCCAAGTCATAGGGAGATCACAAAAGTCTCTTACACTACATGTGTTGTTTTAGATAAGAGCTTAGCTACACCACCACACCGTTGTGCAAAATTAACCCTTAGATGGTGCAACTTAGAGGAAGAATGATAAAGTCCCAATTCACATTATCCCAATATGGTATATTACTACTCTATACCAATATTCTTTACAAGCCATCATATGGAATGGATCATGTTGTGCACTAACTAACATTTGCAACTTAGAGGAAGAATGATGTATATTATACCCAGAGAGGCACTGGTCACAGATACTCAATGCAGAGGAATGGCACATTAGGTGTAAAATGAAATATTTGTTTTCTACACAGGGCTGTGGTATCTGCAGCTCCCACACAAAGCTGTGGTTTAGCCTTCTGGGATCTTCCATGTTTGTAGACCCATTTGAATTTGCTACCAGTATTAGCATTGGAAGCCCTGAAAAAATACCAATTGTCACAGTAATGGGTTTACCTATATATCTGCCATTGCAAAGGTATAGCGGATGATATGTAGTTCATAGGGGTTGTATTCTAATCCAACCTTTTCAGATTTCATACGGCATCAGTGGTTTATCTGAATGGGCATAACATTTGTTCTCCTTGTTATACAAGGCATTGGGACTGTATAACGGTAGAATCCTCCCCCTGGTAAGGTTGCTGGGAAAGGGGAAGAGATTAGCAAAGACAAGCTTTGCACCTGGCTCCTGAATACACACTGCCTCATGAAAATGTTATAGTGGATGCTGAAAGTTCCATTTTAACTTTCTAAGGTGTGTAAATGTTTTTTCCTTTTTTTTTATTTCAGATGTTTAGTTATGCAGGTGGTTTACGTTTATCTCGTCTTTCCTGGGGATTTTGTTGTTGTTTTTATTGCCAAATGCTTTTAATGAAATAGTGCAATCTGTCGGCCTTGTCAGCATGTCATTAAATTATTCTACAATGGTTCTTTCTGAGAATATAGTTAAACGTATAAAGACAAATAGATCACTTTTTACCACTATTATAATACACATGTCAAGTTAACCTATAAACTCCTGTGAAATATATATGCATGTTATCCATTGTAATTGTTGATGTCTGGTAGATATAATGGCCACCAACATACATAGTTATGGATGTTAGAAGTCACTTCGGATCTCCATCCTGCGTTATCATTGACTTTTATACAGTGCTTAGAGAAAAGGACCCAGTACTCTGATAACCTATGGCAGCAAGTTGGTGCAAGATTTACAGTCATTTCCACACTTTAAGAATTAAAATGACTCCAAGAAAATAGGGGTTGATACTGCGTCCCACTGAGTGCCATCAGAAACAACATTGCTGTAACAATTCCTGTCATTTGCAATAGTGGTTAAATAGACTTTAATCTGTGTTCCCCCATATGCAGCTGTAAGCATGACACACTTAGTTTGCAAGTATACAAACCTGGCAACAGAAAATGTTCACACAGAAACTCCTATCAGACATTTATACTATTACCTGTGAATCACATGGCTTCCAGCAGGGGCGTAGCCAGAACTTTGTGGACCCCATTGCAACATTTTGAAGGGGACCCTGTCCCAATGGTTCTAGAGAGACACCTCACCACAGAAGTTGTTCATTTTATGCCCCATAATAGTGCCCTACAGTAGTTGATTTTCTAATCCATAGTAGTGCCTTAGTTAATGTATTCCTTATAGAAGTGTAGTAGTTTATTTTATGAACATTAGTAGTGCTCTGGTGGTTCATATTATGTCACTTTGTAGGGCTGCCAATTCATATTATACAACACAGTACCCCCAATTCACATTATGACATAGAGTCCCCAGTTCATATTATGCCACATTACAGTGCACAGACTTCCTATTATGCTACATTATAGTGCCTCCGCTTCATATTGTGCCACATTGCAGTTCCCCAGTTCATGTTATGTAACATTCTAATGCCTTCCAGTTTATTTTATACCACATTACGACGAGCAGTTACTGGGGCATAACTAGATATATTGTAGGCCCCAAGGCAAAAATTTGTAAGGCACCTATGTATCACCCAATGGTGAAAAATGTTTATAACACATGTAACTGTGACAGGGAAGTTGAGCCCCTATCGGCTCTGGGTCCCATAGCAGCTGCACTACCTGCACCTATGGTAGCTACACCCTGTATATAACACATGTAACTGTGACAGGGAAGTTGAGCCCCTCTCGGCTCTGGGCCCCATAGCAGCTGCACTCCCTGCACCTATGGTAGCTACGCCCTTGGCTTTCAGCTTCCTTTAGAATGAGCATGAAACTGTCACATGTGGCTCTGTATTAAAAACTGGCAGATCCCTGGAAATGATGATTGCATGCACTATTTATTTCATTGCTCTGTAGTTGGTTTTTCCTGAATTGTACTCACTAGTAAAGTGGTTCCCAAACGCGGGCCTCAAGGCACCCTACAGTCCAGGTTTTAGGGATTTCCATATGTGGATTTCATTTATTTATTTAGACATATATTGTGCCTGAGGAGGAGGGTAGCTATATGTTTCTGCAGGCAACGGCATAGTTTAACTTGTGGAATAGGCAGGCCTCCCAGCTCTTATAGAACTACAAGGCACAGTAAGCCCTTCTAGTCATAGGTCTTGCAGTTCCATAAAAGTTGTAGAGCCACAAGTCTACACTGTATTGAAGGGGCCTTAGTATTATTATTATTATTATTATTATTATTATTATTGTTATCATTTATATGGTGCCACATGGGTTCTGCAGCGCCTAACAAAGTACATTAACAAGTGAGCACAAGAAAACAATACTCTCAGTACAAGAGACGGTAGGGCAAATACATGGTATATAATAACTGCGGCATCAGGGGACAGGACGCTGAAATAATTTGTTTGTATCTCATATGTTATAAATAGCTTTTGTGACTTATGTTATTACATTGTTAGATTTACACACAGCTAGTATTTTACATAGTTGTCAACAATGTGTGTGGGTTACCCGCTGTATGTCAGCCATTTGTAGAATTGGTCAAGGACTGTAAACCTGTGTGATGGTGTTTTGTTTATTTAGTGTTTTGTAATGGCCAAACCAGGTTTTTTTAAAAATATATTTTATTATCTGTTAGATTTTGTATTTATTTATTAAATGCAAAAAATACATTGTAACTTCTGCAATCATATGATGGGTGACCGCTGTCTGTCACATGTAACATCTTGTCCTGCATATACTGTACAGCAGTAAATTTAAAATGTTTTTCAAAAGTTGACAGTTGTGTACTATTAGTATATCGTGGCAGCTGTTTACTCTGAAAAAGCTAGAAGTTTCTCATTGCAAGTTGCCATATCAGTGTGAAAGCTGGTCCCACAGTCCTAGTTTATGGTCTTCTGTTCTTTGTGGTTTGTAAACGAATATTTCAACAAAAAAATTAAAATATCAAATGTAAAAAGCATTGTGTAAGCTAAATATAAAACATATTTAAAATACTTTTTTTTTTTTTTTTACCATGTCATCATTTGCTCTGACAGCTGTCTCTTACAAGACTTGTGTTGTATCAGATAAGACTTTGGTTACAACAACACTCATTGAAAGTACGTTAAGTAAGTATGCGTGCATTTTCTATACAGAGATTGGTGAATGTAGTGTTTTACCCTGTGGGAAAAATATTTATTAAAAAACAAATGTTTGTTTAATAACAGGAACAATTTATTTAGTTTTCCTATTACAGTCAACAATCTTCATTTCGGTTTAATTTTCATTTGACATTTTAAATTTTTTGTTGAAATATTCATTTACAAACCCCAAAGAACAGAAGACCATAAACTAGGACTGTGGGACCAGCTTTCACACTGATATGGCAACATGCAATGAGAAACTTCTAGCTTTTTCAGAGTAAACAGCTGCCACGATATACTAATAGTACACAACTGTCAACTTTTGAAAAACATTTTAAATTTACTGCTGTACAGTATATGCAGGACAAGATGTTACATGTGACAGACAGCGGTCACCCATCATATGATTGCAGAAGTTACAATGTATTTTTTGCATTTAATAAATAAATACAAAATCTAACAGATAATAAAATATATTTAAAAAAAAAACCTGGTTTGGCCATTACAAAAAAACTAAATAAACAAAACACCATCACACAGGTTTACAGTCCTTGACCAATTCTACAAATGGCTGACATACAGCGGGTAACCCACACACATTGCTGACAACTATGTAAAATACTAGCTGTGTGTAAATCTAACAATGTAATAACATAAGTCACAAAAGCTATTTATAACATATGAGATACAAACAAATTATTTCAGCGTCCTGTCCCCTGATGCCGCAGTTATTATATACCATGTATTTGCCCTACAGTCTCTTGTACTGTTAGTATTGTTTTCTTGCGCTCACTTGTTAATGTACTTTGTTAGGCGCTGCAGAACCCATGTGGCACCATATAAATGATAACAATATTAAAATACTAAGGCCCCTTCAATACAGTGTAGACTTGTGGCTCTACAACTTTTATGGAACTGCAAGACCTATGACTAGAAGGGCTTACTGTGCCTTGTAGTTCTATAAGAGCTGGGAGGCCTGCCTATTCCACAAGTTAAACTATGCCGTTGCCTGCAGAAACATATAGCTACCCTCCTCCTCAGGCACAATATATGTCTAAATAAATAAATGAAATCCACATATGGAAATCCCTAAAACCTGTACTGTAGGGTGCCTTGAGGCCCGCGTTTGGGAACCACTTTACTAGTGAGTACAAAACAGGAAAAACCAACTACAGAGCAATTAAATAAATAGTGCATGCAATTATCATTTCCAGGGATCTGCCAGTTTTTAATACAGAGCCACATGTGACAGTTTCATGCTCATTCTAATGGAAGCTGGAAGCCAAGGGCGTAGCTACCATAGGTGCAGGGAGTGCAGCTGCTATGGGGCCCAGAGCCGAGAGGGGCTCAACTTCCCTGTCACAGTTACATGTGTTATATACAGGGTGTAGCTACCATAGGTGCAGGTAGTGCAGCTGCTATGGGGCCCAGAGCCGATAGGGGCTCAACTTCCCTGTCACAGTTACTTGTGTTATAAACATTTTTCACCATTGGGTGATACATAGGTGCCTTACAAATTTTTGCCTTGGGGCCTACAATATATCTAGTTATGCCCCAGTACCTGCTCGTCGTAATGTGGTATAAAATAAACTGGAAGGCATTAGAATGTTACATAACATGAACTGGGGAACTGCAATGTGGCACAATATGAAGTGGAGGCACTATAATGTAGCATAATAGGAAGTCTGTGCACTGTAATGTGGCATAATATGAACTGGGGACTCTATGTCATAATGTGAATTGGGGGTACTGTGTTGTATATTATGAATTGGCAGCCCTACAAAGTGACATAATATGAACCACCAGAGCACTACTAATGTTCATAAAATAAACTACTACACTTCTATAAGGAATACATTAACTAAGGCACTACTATGGATTAGAAAATCAACTACTGTAGGGCACTATTATGGGGCATAAAATGAACAACTTCTGTGGTGAGGTGTCTCTCTAGAACCATTGGGACAGGGTCCCCTTCAAAATGTTGCAATGGGGTCCACAAAGTTCTGGCTACGCCCCTGCTGGAAGCCATGTGATTCACAGGTAAATAGTATAAATGTCTGATAGGAGTTTCTGTGTGAACATTTTCTGTTGCCAGGTTTGTATACTTGCAAACTAAGTGTGTCATGCTTACAGCTGCATATGGGGGAACACAGATTGAAGTCTATTTAACCACTATTGCAAATGACAGGAATTGTTACAGCAATGTTGTTTCTGATGGCACTCAGTGGGACGCAGTATCAACCCCTATTTTCTTGGAGTCATTTTAATTCTTAAAGTGTGGAAATGACTGTAAATCTTGCACCAACTTGCTGCCATAGGTTATCAGAGTACTGGGTCCTTTTCTCTAAGCACTGTATAAAAGTCAATGATAATGCAGGATGGAGATCCGAAGTGACTTCTAACATCCATAACTATGTATGTTGGTGGCCATTATATCTACCAGACATCAACAATTACAATGGATAACATGCATATATATTTCACAGGAGTTTATAGGTTAACTTGACGTGTATTATAATAGTGGTAAAAAGTGATCTATTTGTCTTTATACGTTTAACTATATTCTCAGAAAGAACCATTGTAGAATAATTTAATGACATGCTGACAAGGCCGACAGATTGCACTATTTCATTAAAAGCATTTGGCAATAAAAACAACAACAAAATCCCCAGCAAAGACGAGATAAACGTAAACCACCTGCATAACTGAACACCTGAAATAAAAAAAAAGGAAAAAACATTTACACACCTTAGAAAGTTAAAATGGAACTTTCAGCATCCACTATAACATTTTCATGAAGCAGTGTGTATTCAGGAGCCAGGTGCAAAGCTTGTCCCTGCTAATCTCTTCCCCTTTCCCAGCAACCTTACCAGGGGGAGGATTCTACCGTTATACAGTCCCAATGCCTTGTATAACAAGGAGAACAAATGTTATGCCCATTCAGATAAACCACTGATGCCGTATGAAATCTGAAAAGGTTGGATTAGAATACAACCCCTATGAACTACATATCATCCGCTATACCTTTCCAATGGCAGATATATAGGTAAGCCCATTACTGTGACAATTGGTATTTTTTTCAGGGCTTCCAATGCTAATACTGGTAGCAAATTCAAATGGGTCTACAAACATGGAAGATCCCAGAAGGCTAAACCACAGCTTTGTGTGGGAGCTGCAGATACCACAGCCCTGTGTAGAAAACAAATATTTCATTTTACACCTAATGTGCCATTCCTCTGCATTGAGTATCTGTGACCAGTGCCTCTCTGGGTATAATATACATCATTCTTCCTCTAAGTTGCAAATGTTAGTTAGTGCACAACATGATCCATTCCATATGATGGCTTGTAAAGAATATTGGTATAGAGTAGTAATATATCATATTGGGATAATGTAAATTGGGACTTTATCATTCTTCCTCTAAGTTGCACCATCTAAGGGTTAATTTTGCACAACGGTGTGGTGGTGTAGCTAAGCTCTTATCTAAAACAACACATGTAGTGTAAGAGACTTTTGTGATCTCCCTATGACTTGGAGAGAAAAAAACCCTATAATATATGTATTACAGATGATGCTGTAGCGCAACGATATGATTCAACGATACCAAGTTGCAATGTTACAGATGCGCTAATGCACAGGCCTAGCATAATTGGGAAAACATCAATCCGCACAACAGTCGCTGAAACGGCGAACAAACAATTTGCAACGCCCTCAATTGGACATAACAGCCTAAAGAAGAATGCCAGGCCATTGGTTATGGGGATACATCACGGCTGTAGCAACCCAAACAAACGCAGACCGCCTCGACCAAGAATGAACGACAAAGGTTATAATTCAGCATTTTACTGATCTTAAAAGAAATTGTCGTATTCCGAAGCTGATGCGCCTCAACGGAGTAGGATTGCGTTACAAACTGTATCAAGCGTCAGTAACGTAGCCGCTGTAACAGCAAAATAGAGACAATGACACAAGAACAGCAGAGTAGTTCTGGTGAAATGTTAATAGTTGTTGCAGGAATTCCTGGTAATACTACAGCGGTTGAATGTGTATCAGCAACACCTAATATTTTTACCACGGACGCCGGGGCACGCACATCGACCGACGTGTGTGCCTTGGCACACGGTTTATCACAAGGCCATACTTTGCCCGATGTAGTAGTCCAGGTGCACGGGTTATCACCCGAAATAGCTGGTGGAATTCAAAATACAGAACAAGTAGACCAATACGCTGAAATACAATTTTATGCGTTGATGGGTAAGATACGGGAAGGTGTTGAGAACATGGATGTAAATGCCGGATATTTGTTAAAACCCATTAAAGGTGTGAGTCACAGTGCTAAATGTAAACATGACATTATTAAAGAAGTTGTTGAGATGTATATAAATGGCCTACCAAAATACATCGATCGGTCAGTCAAGACAACTGCTTTTATTAAATCCAACATACATCATTTTGCAGAAGTAATTGAAACCGATCCGTGACTAGGCATAATCGGCTACATTTGAAAATTTAATGTCTGTAAAAATCACAAATTAAACTTGTGTAACATACAAAATCTCACAGTTATTCCGGCGTGTAAAGGTGTAACAGGATGTAACAACATTAACCAGTTTGAGAAAGCGCAAACAGCGCAGGAAACAGGAGGTAGGCGGGTAACAGCGTGCTAGGGATGTAGAGTTAGAGTAAACGCCTACCATCGTATTACCAATTGACTAATCACAGGCTGACAACATTGTTGGTGTAAGCATTTTTATACATGGTGTAATACACCATAATATGTGGTATGTATGCAATGATATAAATGGTGTAAATCTTTTTTTCGTTAATATACATGTCTGGACATGCCTTATATTCTAAAATATCAAGGGAACAGTAACAATTTTATCACATACTCAGACCTTTATGATACATATCATCAGTGTAAGAATATAATATGCACAGGTGATAAACTGATATATCTAATATATATATATATATAGACATATAGAAAACATGTCTGAACATGCCCCTTTTTGAAAGTACATATGATGTGATGAACTAATATTCTATAAGTCACAATAACGCTTGTGTCTTTCATTTAACACGGTTTTCAATCCCCCCTCCGGTCTTTCAGCGTGTAAGAGGATCCCAGAACCACAGTGAATGTATGAAGAAAAAAAATACGTCCTCCAGCATTGACTCATTTTAAAATTCATTTTAAAATGCAAAATTATATCATGATCGAATCAGCACGTTTATTTTATAAATCAATTGGTAATAATATACAACGCTGCATCATCAGTGATAAATCAATTGAGAATAGTATACACTTATACAACATCAGAATGATTATAAACAAGCCATATTTGCAGTATACCTCATGATAACGGTCCTATGAGCCAAAACATTGATTCATATACAATATATACTATTGTTCCTAAAATATCAAGGGCGAAGTCAAAAAGATGAAGCACCAGCATATTACAAATATACGTGTAAAACATTGTATTATTATTAGCATCAGCACTCTGATCAAAAAAAACAAATGTGTACTGTGTTTTGCTGAGTATTTGTAATATGCTTTTAAAAAAAAAAAGTTAGCAGTTTCTTATCTAGTTACACAAGTGATGTTGGGTGCTGGTAGCCCTCATTATTAGCATTTATCTTAAACAATAGGCCACTCATCATCCCCCCTCCGGACTTTCAGCGTGTAAGAGGATCCCAGAACCACAGTGAATGTATGAAGAAAAAAATACTTTAAACACACAATGATTTCTTCATATAATATTATTAATATTAAGAGTTAATACTTATTTTATAAATCAATTGGGAATAATATACATAGTTGCATCATCAGTGATAATACACTGTGTATAAAAAGCGCTTATAACTGATTTTGTAGGCTTAATTTTATGATACACCATCAAAAGTGAATGAAAAGTGGGCGTATCAGGAGGCTTGGTTAGGGGCGGAGTTAGGGAGGATCTGGGCGGGGTTAGGGCGGAGAGTAGGTGTGTCACCTGTCAAAAATGAGTTTGACAGAAAGTGGTTCACTATACTACTCCCCACTATCAGATGCAGTCCTTTCGGCCCAATAAATACAAAAAAGGACGAGGATCCTCCTTCCTTGCTGCGAGAGGAAGAGGAAAGGGAAAAAGGTCACAGGCTGTGGCAAGTTCCCAAGAACAGAAGTCCTCTCCGGCTTCTACCAAATTCACCGCATGGCGCTGGGGCTCCTTTGCGGGAGTCCGCACCAGTGGGGGCACGTCTCAAACTCTTCAGTCAGGTCTGGGTTCACTCGGCCCTGGATCCTTGGATATTAGAATTAGTAACCCAAGGGTACAAATTAGAGTTTCAAGACGTGCCCCCTCACCGATTTTTCAAATCGGCCTTGCCAGCTTCTCTTCCAGACAGGGAGGTAGTATGCGCTGCGATTCTAAAGCTGTGTCAAAATCAAGTAATTGTCACGGTACCCCCGTCACAACAGGAGGAGGGTTTTTTTTTATTCGAGTCCGTTCGTGGTACCGAAGCCGGACGGCTCAGTCAGACCGATTCTGAACCTAAAATCCCTCAATTTCATTCTAAAAAAAAATCAAATTCAACATGGAATCTCTCCGAGCAGTGATCTCCAGTCTGGAGGAGGGGGATTTTATGGTGTCGGTCGACATAAAGGATGCCTACTTACACGTCCCCATATATCCTCCACATCAGGCTTTCCTGAGGTTTGCTGTTCAGGATTGTCATTACCAATTTCAGACGTTGCCGTTTGGTCTGTCCACGGCTCCGAGGATTTTCACCAAGGTTATGGCGGAAATGAGGGTTCTCCTGCGCAAGCAGGGAATCACAATTATCCCGTACTTGGACGATCTTCTCATAAAGGCGAGATCCAAGGAGAAATTGCTGGAAAATGTTGCGTTCTCACTGACGATTCTGCAAAAACATGGTTGGCTTCTGTAAATACCAAATTGCTTTCTAACAAATATTTAAAATGCCCGCTCTAATATATACTGTAGACACCAGGCACATCTTATTACCATATATGATAAAAGTGCGCTGTACATCTCAAAACACTACGTCCCTTAAGAGAAAAGAATACACCCACACATTATCTGAGTTCCAAAGCTCATTGATGTATATATTTGTTATTAAAAGGATATGTATTCAATATATCACAATGTACAGTATACATATAGTTACATGGTTACAATTTATACAGTAATCAGTTAATACAAAATACATACAGTTACAGGCCAGCGATACAATTACCATTCCCTCAATGCATCCTCCTCTTAATATATCTCTCTCTCTCAGCAAATAAATACAGGAACTAATCTGGCAACATCTCCACCATCGTCTGGGACAAAACAGCAACTATCTCCTGTGTGTCTCTGTAATGTGTTATCTAGTTTGGGGGAGTGCACACATCTAGTCTAAGGGAGGAAACTTTCTCATTCATGATGAGTCACTGGTCTGTTCGTATGCTAACCAGTTTCAGCCTTGAAGACATCAAGAGGGCTGGCATGAGTTTCCTGTCCATTGTCCTAATAAGAGTGATTTTAGCTTTCATACATTTAATCATAACTACTTGTTGCAATGTCCTACAACTTAATAACAAGTATCAAATGAATCTACACATTAATCTGGTTGCTTTAATACCAAATATGACATGTCTATCTGGCTCCGCTCCAATAATACGCATACATGACGTTACTCCATTATATAATTTTAAATCATTATGATGTCTGGCGCTTGATAAGTTATAATTATGTGCTGTATGAAATAAGTGTTGAATCCATTTCTGTGGCATGTCCGTGTAAATGCGTGTGTTACCATATATTGCTGTGCTCGCTGCGCGTATTTGCAAGCATAGTGACTTATAATGTGTGTAGTCTGTATGTTCTCTCTATGTAATATTTTTTACTTCGACAGTCCACCCTTTGGCAGTAAACAATAACTGCCATCAATTATTAACATAAGAAAAAATATTGCAGACAATAATCGGTGACCTAGACACAAGTATGTATTCATTTCGCAAATCAGATGTTTGACCATATTTGGGGAAGACAGAGAGGAGGACGAGACATCCTCTATATGCACTCGGCGGTCACGGGACCACTGGTTGGGTGTGGGACAACATTCAACCTATAGAGTATGCTGGGACACTGCTTTGGCCTATAATGTCTGATTTGGACGAACATTTCACACATACATGTACCTACGTCTTTGTACACTGATGTTTGGATTTGATTGAGGTTCTGCTGGGTAGATGAAGAAGACACAAACAAATCGTGAAAGTGACATAAAATTTTCATGATCTACATATTCCTATCCTTTTCTGAAAATTGTTTCCATTTCTGGAACGTATGCTAGGTCTGTTTAATAATTGAACAAGGGTTATAAGTAGTGTCCTTCCTAAATAACATAAACCTTCGGAGTTCGGGGAGAGCCACTCATAAACCTTTCTTACACATATATTAATGAGCTCTTTATCTGCAATGTGTGAATAGCCATTGTCTGATTGTTCCTGATTACCTCCGAACTCCATAACTACTAGACCTTTGATTTTTTTTCTGTCTTTAACAAGCTGATCAGATAATCCTGGGATCCTATAAGGAAATCACTCCTTCCTCCAGAACCAGTTCCAGTCCCACACTCGACTCCTCATAAAAAAAACCTCGCAAAAATAGAATGTCCTGAAAAAAAAATGTCAGCGGGAAAGAGAGAAAAGAGAAATAGAACAAAACAACTCTTGTTCATAACAAATCAATTACAATGACTGGTCTTTCTGCAATCCTTTAGTACGCTCAGGTAGTGTTCAACAGTGACGCCTCTCAGTCTTCACGGAACAGAGTCTCTGGTAATACTTTTGTAATCTCACTTCATTTACGAGTTCCTTCCGGACTACCGACTTTCCTGCAATAGGAATCGTGGACCCAAGTCTCTCTCTCGGCTACTTTCACTGGGATAGTGCTGTCAACAAAACTTGGTGCGGTCCTTCCCACCTGTCTATTAGGCAACCTGAGCGTAAGAACAATCACACAGTCTCTTGGTTCACAATCAAGACAGTTAGTATTTGGCATACCAGCAATCAACAGTTTCAAGTTCTTTTGTCAAGTTCTCAAATTCTGGCTCATCTCGATAAAGTACTGTACTGTCACCTCATTGGTGTATTTCTGATCATTGTGCGGATCAATCATGACATGAGGTTGTCTTCCAAAACCAAAAAGACACAAATACCAAAACAAAAACAAATTTCGAAGAGGGTGATTCATTAAGTGAAGATCTGGGAGTGGTTCCGATGATACATAATACTAGTGGCAGTATCTATGATCACAATAGTACAATTTCAAGCTTTGCTCCTACTTCTAGGGGTATCATTATCTACACTCAAATTTCTGCGCAATTTTTCTTTGCGGTAAACACAGCAGCATCCGTGGCGGCAGGAAATGCCTCTACCCAGTTTAAGAAAACATCAGTGCACACCAATACATAACAATAATTCCTAAAGGGTGTTAACTGTACGAAGTCGTTGTGTGTTTGCAATGTAGAGTACCATGAGCATAACTCAACAAAAAAAAAACATCTCTAGAGGAGAGAAAGAAGAAGAAAATGAAAAAGAAAATGTCAGGTTTGCCATTCACCAACAGGCATATCAGTGTCTATACAAAATTTCCCTTCACCAGTATTCTCATCCTTCCTCCACCCTTTGTGCATGACAAGGCACACTGCAGTAATACTGGTGTTATCATGCTGGTGAGATATACTGGATTTGGGCAGAACTTTGACGGACCTAGGCATGTGGAGTTTGAACTGTAATTGGGTCGATGTATTGTACCACCCTGTGTGACCGCAAAAGAGGAAGAGGAAACTGTAAAGAAACAGAATAGAGGTTGGTGACAGATGAGTTTGTAGAGGTGGAGAAGATTTTATAAAAAATTTGACAACTGGATTGGGCACTACTAGTGGTTCTCTGCTTGGTCTACTCCCCTTAAAAAAATTATGTGTTTGTCGTATCGCTATTGGGACTATCCCAGCCATCAATCCAGTGTCCTGTCCATCCTAAGTTCATAGGGAACCCGGTATCTGTGAGATGATATCCTCTACCTGTGATGGACATGCATCTAGAACAGTGAAATGTAACATTAGTCTTCGTGGGTGTCTAACATACTTTGTACTTCCTGAGCGGGAGCACATTATATGTATATCATATCTAACAAAGCTCCTGTTAAGTTAATCAGGGGCCATTTCTGCTAGGAAAAAGAAGCAAAAGTTTAGAGGCCCCATCTTAACCCCAGCAAGTTTTGTCAAAGGGTAATGTTGCATTTATTTTGTTCTTCCCATTAGCCGAATCTGTGTTTTCTATATTATATGTCCCTTGGTCCCGTCTATGTGTTTAATAATGTGGCTTGTGTTTTCTGTCTAGAGGGTCTATATTGACTATGTGTCCTACTACTCCTACAATCGCTGGCAAAATGCCCTTCCTTCCTACAAGTGTAACATATTATTGACCATCTGGGGTTTGGACTGATGGGTCTTTCCTGTATGTGCCTGTTTACTTACCGTCCCCAAACTCTCCTCCTGTTGTTCTCTGCGCCTTGCACTATTCTTGGGATGTTCAATAGCACACTCTCTAAGATTAGCTACTGTGACCCCTTTCCAATTTTGCAAAGAAGTCTGCACCCTGACCCTCAATGCCTTATTGAGCCCGTCCATTAGCACAGAGACAGCCACCTCCCATTTGCCGAATTAGTGTTTACCAGTGATCTTATCCAGATGGAGAGTTTTCTATTACTGCAAAAGACAAAAAAAAAAAGTTTAACAAGCTTCTAGGTCATGCAAAGTATTCATTCAATCCTTCTCATTATTATTATTATTATTACATTTTATTTATAGGGCGCCACAAGTGTTTCGCAGCGCCGTACAAAGGACAGTACAGGGAGACAAAACTTAGCATAACAGTAAATAAATAACAAAAATGGAGTGCAGGTAACAAAGAGCAACACAGTTCTCAAAACATAATACAGCTTAGATGAAAGTAGCGAAGGAGTAATCATTGTACTACTTGGGGCTGGCGGCCATAGATAGAGATTAGCCTTTACCAGCAGGAGAGAAAGCAGGTAAAGATGGTCGCTGAATGAAATGTGTCAAGAAGAGGGTTTAGACCAGAGGAAAGAGGGCCCTGCTCTGAAGAGCTAACAATCTAGTGGGGAGGGGCAACAGACAGATGACATGAGGTGCAAGCAAGCAGGTAGAAGCCTGATGGTGGTATGCGAGCAAAGCAGAGATGTCCAAGGCATGGGGCAGGGGGATGGAGGAGCAGCCTAAGGACTAGGTTATGCATTGGAGGGGTACGCTTTGATAAATAGGTGGGGTTTCAATGCCCGTTTGAAGCTTTGCAAGGTCGGGGAGAGTCTAATGGAGCGTGGGAGCGCATTCCACTGAAGGGGTGCAGCACGGGCAAAATCCTGAACTCGTGCATGGGAAGCAGTGACCAAGGCAGAGGAGAGGCGACGGTCATCAGCCGACCGTAGTGGGCGGGAGGGAGTATGAAGGGAGAGGAGGTTGGAGATGTAGGGAGCAGTGGAATTAGAGATGGCCTTGTATGTGAGGGTGAGGAGTTTGAAGAGGATTCTGTAGGGGAATGGGAGCCAGTGTAGATTTTGTTGAAGGGGAGTGACAGATGTGGAGCGGCGGGAGAGGAAGATGAGCCTAGTTGCAGAGTTAAGGACAGATTGGAGGGGAGTGATGTGGGAGCAAGTGAGGCCAGTGAGGAGCACATTGCAGTAGTCAAGTCGTGAGATGACCAGTGAGTGGATGATAAGTTTAGTTGCACTCTGGGAGAGAAATGGCCTGATGCGAGCAATGTTGCGTAGCTGGAACCGACAAGATTGCCCCAGAACTTGGATGTAGGGTGCAAAGGAGAGGGAGGAGTCAAGAGTGATGCCCAGGCAGCGGAGTTGGGGAACGGGGGAGATGATAGTGTTGTCAACAGTGATAGAGATATTTGTATGGGGTGTTGCTCTGGCTGGGGGAAAGATAATAAGTTCAGTTTTATCCATGTTGAGCTTCAGAGAGCGCTCAGACATCTAGGAGGAGATGGCAGAGAGGCAGCTGGAGACCTGAGAGAGGACAGAGGGGGACAGATCAGGAGAGGAGAGGTAGAGTTGTGTGTCATCAGCATAGAGGTGGTATTGAAGGCCAAATGAGTTAATGAGCGCACCCAGGGAAGAGGTGTAGAGGGAGAACAGAAGGGGGCCTAGGACAGAACCCTGAGGGACACCAACAGGAAGGATGGAAGGGTGTGAGGTGGTTCCGGAGGCAGACACAGAGAAGGAGCGGTTAGTGAGGTATGAGGTAAACCAGTCAAGGACGGTGCTAGAGAGGCCAACATTTTGGAGTGTGCGGAGGAGGAGAGGGTGATCCACGGTGTCAAAGGCAGCAGAGAGGTCCAGAAGGATGAGCAAAGAGAAGTGGCCCTTGGATTTGGCCGAAAGCAGGTCACTGGTGACTTTCACCAGGGCAGTCTCGGTGGAGTGGGCGAAAGCCAGATTGTAGTGGATCAAGGATGGAGTGGTCAGAGAGGTAGCTTGTGAGACGGCTGTAGACCAGTCGTTCAAGTAGTTTGGAGGCAAAAGGGAGAAGAGAGATGGGGCGGTAGCTAGTGAGTGATGAAGGGTCGAGGTTGGCTTTTTTTAGAATAGGGGACACCAGAGCATGTTTGAATGGTGAGGGAAAGAGCGATAGGTTAAAGAGGTGAGCAAGGTGGGAGCAGGCAGTGGGGGGGAGGGAGCGGAGAAGACGGGAGGGGGGGGGGTCCAAGTGGCAGGCTGTGGGGGGAGAGGATAAGATGAGGGAGTGGACTTCCTTGTCTGAGGTGGGACGGAAGCAGGACAGGGTGGGATAGATGGACGGGAGGGATGGTGGGAGCAGGGGGGCAGCAGAGGGGTGACGGAAGGAGAATTAATTTTGAATATCCTCAATTTTGGAGATGAAGAAGGAGGCAAAGTCAGTGGGAGTGAGGGAAGAGGGGAGGGGAGGAGGAGGGGGGCGAAGGAGAGTGTTGAAAGTTCCAAAAAGAGTCGGCGTGGACTGGAGGACTGAGAAGAGATGAGTCCCGTATTAAGGGTCTGTACATGGTCCAACAAACATTTCCGAGCTCATCTTGACTAGGGGCATTACTAGGAATGAATACTTCTTATAAGGTAACTAAAAGAAATACCCGGGGGTTACCTTGTCTCTGTCCGCTTTCCTACTGGCAAATAATAATGTGCGGACAGGTTTTTCTCCATTTCTGACGTTACTTTCTTGATTTTTATTTTTATTTTTGGGTTTACTATATATGTACACAAATGATACCATACTTACCAGTTCCACTGGTCTCAGCCACTTCCCCCACAGGCTACTGCTCTTCTTTTCCCGGTTGGATACTCCTCTGAGTGCACGAGAAATGGCTCAAAACAATCAGGTCACCTTCTCCTCCTAAATAAACTTCAACATTCATTAGTACATATATAGGTTACAGTCATATTTTTCATATTTTTATAATTTTCTATAGTTTGTATGCTGGCCGTAACTGCTTCCACATCTACATATGGCGGTGTACTTGCATTCTCTTTTTCTTCCTACTTGTTTATTGTTGCTACAAGTTCAAACAGTTCTTATATTTCCATTCTTGTCTTATATGACTTTTGGTTAGACATACCACCTGCAATACCTTATGATCAAACTCACCAACCCCTCTTGTTGCCACAGGTTTAAACAATTTGTATGTCTGACCCTTTGTTTTCTGGATTTAATCAGACATATTTTATTCTTTACGTTCTGCAGTACCTCTGGCTCAAAGCTGCCCACCCTCGGGAATGATACCCTATCGTTGTCAGTCATACGTACCCATTCGTCACAATAAACTTCAACGTGTGGACCATATTCCTCACACATTATAAACCTCGCGGACCCCTTGGGCCGCAACTCTTCGGCCTGAACCTTGGCTACCATACGTCCCTTAGTTGAGCAACTGGCTCCTATAATTGTGGGCCTTTTCCCGCAAACACCAAAATACTCAATATAAGCCGACGGTGAAAATTCTCCGAGCGCTTTCACCCACTCCCGCCCACGTTGGCCTGACTACCATACACTGTCGATAGCGAAGGCGATGTACCCAACTTAGGGCCCCTACTTTGACCTATATTTACTGGAAGTTTTTAGGAATGACTTACCTTTTCCAGTAAATATCTGTCATTGGAGATTTCCTGAGAGAGACTAGCGAAAACTCACTTTGTGCACTTGTACACAAATCACGCTTGCGTATGCTCTATACAACGATAATGATACCGTGACTTTACGCAAAAGCTCGTAAAAGGGGTATCAAGTTGCGCTATGTATCGCACCACAAACATGCGGTCCAATCGCACAGCGTATATGTACTTGTTACCTATCCGCCCTACGACCACTGGAATCGAATCACAAGCTGCGATACTTCAGCCGGAGCGTATCAACAAAACTATATGGGTCACCAAGTTCACAATTCCCTGCCAAGCTCCTGTGTAAGTCTCCTCACGACTTACGTATTCCAATCTATACTAACGTGAGTCAGCCGCCTCACGCCGCCAAGCCTCCACTCACTTGGTGTACCAAACGACGGGATCCTGAATTCCACGGGGTTCAATACGTTCACTCCTACTTTCACTCAAATACGCTTTGTTTTTCTGTACAGAAAATTTCCACTCGTTCTGGTCGGCAGCTTTACCCCCAGAGGCAATACAGTTTAAACAAAAGTTTTCTACTAATCTGCTTTTGAAACCGGATAGTTATGTGCTATTGTAGCATGGCTACTATCCCACCTTTTAATTGAACAACTATCGTGTGGTTTTATTATGCGCACACAACCCTACGCAAGCTTGCGTAATTACGCAACCGTGCGTACCCATATGCCACGTGTGCGGCCTTGCGCCACGTGCACGTTTTTGTACGCTTTCCTCACGTTCCGTACCATGTGTACCAATGTACGTAAGCAATAAAACAAATCACACAACTCTATAAATGTGAGCAATACTAACTACTATTGCCCACTAGACACAACTTGTTCTGTGTAACCCTTTATGACTGGGCTAGACCTGCGTTTGTGTCTTTACACTTACTTCCTTAAATACTTTTATTTCAAATTTAACTATATAGCAAGAAATGTATACGATTTCACACAGATCTATAATGACTGCAATAATCTATAATTTAAATGATATGATTCAGATTGGATAGCTATCTTGCAGAACATACACTGATATAAATATACACATAATTATAATAATATTATATATATGTACCATTCACTGGCCTCCTATGAGACACCTTACCTCTAATTTGCATATCAAAGATATTTGGTTTTCATTGCTAAAAAAAAGTAGTTACATAGGCTAATTTGCATTTCAATTGCTATCCTCCATAGTAAGCAGATTCTTCAAGTCTTGGAAGAAAAAGAAAAAAAACGAAAAAAAAAACCCTCTTTCTTTCCTTTTTCTATCTGTGTGCAATCCCCCACTTGATATAAAGTAATTACGCACAGACAAGAAGGAAAAAAACAAAACAAAACACTTATCTCACCATTTACTCTCACTAGGCCCAATTGAAACTATTTGTAATTGACTATGGCATGGGTTAAATAAATGCATTGGTAACTCATAAATGGTGCTATGAATGTGACAAAGGAAACTGATTGTTCTGAGCAGACTGAAAATCAGCTATTTAGAAAGTGACCTTCCTAAAATGGCCACTGCTCGTCCCCTTTCCACATCCATGAGGTTTACACAAGATGGTGGACAGGCCACGTGGTTAGGCCAAAATGGAGGACAGACCATGTGGCTTCCTTTGTCACAAAGAAATCACAAATTATGCAAGCACCAGAAGTTACTTTAGGCCTCAGTTTAAAAAAAAAAAAAAAACTATATCAAGGCTATGCAGCAATTTTTAAATGTACTTTTAAATCTACTTAACAGATAAACAATCCAATCTGAATCAAACACAATATGACTTATTTGAACTTTGTTTTGCAACAATAAAAATACATTTTAGTATTTTAAATATTATGAGAAACACATTGTCCCTTGAATTTTCATATCATCGGCTTACTGATAACACAACAGAACACACGGATATGATTTCTCAGCGTCATGATGCGTCCACCATAAGCTGTTCGACCACAGCGTCGCGTTTGTAATGTACAGTGCATCATTAAGACCGTGATATCGCGGACGAGCCCTCATCTGTAAATACCAAATTGCTTTCTAACAAATATTTAAAATGCCCACTCTAATATATACTGCAGACGCCAGGCGCATCTTAATACCATATACGATAAAAGTGCGCTGTACATCTCAAAACACTACATCCCTTAAGTGAAAAGAATACATCCACACATTATCTGAGTTCCAAAGCTCATTGATGTATATATTTGTTATTAAAAGGATATGTATTCAATATATCACAATGCACAGTATACATATAGTTACATGGTTACAATTTATACAGTAATCAGTTAATACAAAATACATACAGTTACAGGCCAGCGATACAATTACTATTCCCTCAATGCATCCTCCTCTTAATATATCTCTCTCTCTCAGCAAATAAATATAGGAACTGGTCTGGCAACATCTCCACCATCGTCTGGGACAAAACAGCAACTAACTCTTGTGTGTCTCTGTAATGTGTTATCTAGTTTGGGGGAGTGCACACATCTAGTCTAAGGGAGGGAACTTTCTCATTCATGATGAGTCACTGGTCTGTTCGTATGCTAACCAGATTCAGCCTTGAAGACATCAAGAGGGCTGGCCTGAGTTTCCTGTCCATTGTCCTAATAAGAGTGATTTTAGCTTTCATACATTTAATCATAACTACTTGTCGCAATGTCCTACAACTTAATAACAAGTATCAAATGAATCTACACATTAATCTGGTTGCTTTAATGCCAAATATGACATGTCTCTCTGGCTCCGCTCCAATAATACGCATACATGACGTTACTCCATTATATAATTTTAAATCATTATGATGTCTGGCACTTGATATGTTATAATTATGTGCTGTATGAAATAAGTGTTGAATCCATCTCTGTGGCATGTCCGTGTAAATGCGTGTGTTACCATATATTGCTGTGCTCGCTGCGCGTATTTGCAAGCATAGCGACTTATAATGTGTGTAGTCTGTATGTTCTCTCCATGTAATATTTTTGACTTCGACACTCCTAAACTTGCCAAAATCACAGTTGGTTCCGACGACACGGCTGTCGTTCCTGGGTATGATTCTGGATACAGAATTACAGAGAGTTTTTCTTCCAGTGGAAAAGGCTCTGGAAATACAGAACATGGTAAAACAGATTCTGAAACCGGCAAGAGTGTCGATTCTTCAATGCACTCGGTTGCTGGGGAAGATGGTGGCGGCCTACGAGACCATTCAGTTTGGCAGGTTCCATGCCAGGGTGTTTCAGTGGGACCTGTTGGACAAGTGGTGTGGGTCTCACCTGGATATGCACCGGAAAATACTCCTATCTTCCAGGACCAGGATCTCCCTCCTGTGGTGGCTGCACAGTTCTCACCTTCTGGAGGGACGCAGGTTCGGGATTCAGGATTGGATCCTGGTGACCACAGATGCAATTGTCCGAGGCTAGGGAGCAGTCACACAGGGGAGAAATTTTCAGGGAAAATGGTCAAGCCAGGAAGCTTGTCTGCACATAAACATTCTGGAATTAAGGGCCATTTACAACGGCATTCTGCAAGCGGAACATCTTCGCGGTCTGCCCGTCTTGATTCAGTCAGACAACATAACAGCAGTGGTGTACATAAACCGCCAGGGCAGAACAAAGAGCAGAGCAGCAATGGCCGAGGCCACGAAAGTTCTTCACTGGTCGGAGAGACATGCAAGCGCTCTGTCAGCGGTCTTCATTCCAGGTGTGCACAACTGGGAATCAGATTTCCTCAGCAGACATGATCTCCATCCAGGAGAGTGGGGTCTTCATCAAGAGGTCTTCGCAGAAGTGACAAGTCATTGGGGAATTCCTCAAATAGACATGATGGCGTCCCACCTCAAAAAGAGACTTCAGAGATATTGTTCCAGGTCGAGGGACCCTCAAGCAACAGCGGTGGACGCCCTAGTGACACCGTGGGTGTTTCCGTCGGTCTATGTGTTCCCTCAACTTCCACTCATTCCAAAGTTGATAAAGATTATAGGAAGAACAAGGGTTCAGGCGATACTCATTGTTCCAGATTGGCCAAAGAGGGCCTGGTATCCAGATCTTCAGGAATTGCTCATTGAAGATCCCTGGCCTCTTCCTCTACGGGAGGACCTGTTACAACAAGGACCGTGCATGTATCAAGACTTACAGCGGCTGCGTTTGACGGCATGGCGGTTGAACGCCAAATCCTAGCCCGGAAGGGTATTCCCAGTGAAGTCATTCCCACACTTCTTCAGGCTAGAAAAGAAGTAACGGCAAAGCATTACCACCGTATTTGGAGGAAATATGTGTCTTGGTGTGAATCCAAGAAGGCTCCTACGGAGGAATTTCAGCTGGGGCGTTTGCTCCATTTTTTGCAAGCAGGTGTGGATTAGGCTCTATTAAAGTACAAATTTCGGCCTTGTGAATCTTCTTTCAGAAGGAATTGGCCTCCCTTCCAGAAGTTCAGACCTTTGTGAAAGGCTTGCTGCACATCCAACCACCATTTGTGCCCCCTGTGGCACCTTGGGATCTTAATGTGATATTGCGGTTCCTACAATCTCATTGGTTTGAACCTTTACGTAAGGTTGAGTAAAAATTCCTTACTTGGAAAGTAGTCATGTTGTTGGCCTTGGCATCCGCAAGGCGGGTATCTGAGTTGGCGGCTTTGTCTCACAAAAGCCCCTATTTAATCTTCCATGCTGATAGAGTGGAGTTGAGAACTCGTCAGCAATTTCTGCCAAAAGTGGTTTCATCATTTCACGTAAACCAGCCTATTGTGGTGCCAGTGACTACTGATGTCTTGGCGGAATCAAAGTCTCTCGATGTGGTCAGAGCTTTGAAGATCTATGTCGACAGAACGGCGCAGATTAGGAAAACAGAGGCTCTGTTTGTCCTGTGGGCTCCCAACAAGATTGGGGCTCCTGCTTCCAAGCAGACTATTGCGCGCTGGATCTGTAATACGATTCAGCAGGCTCATTCTACGGCGGGATTGCCGTTACCGGAATCGGTAAAAGCCCATTCTATCTGAAAGGTGGGCTCATCCTGGGCGGCTGCCCGAGGGGTCTCGGCATTACAGCTTTGCTGAGCTGCTACTTGGTTGGGTTCAAACACCTTTGCGAAGTTTTTCAAGTTTGATACCCTGGCTGAGGAGGACCTCTTGTTTGGTCAATCGGTGCTGCAGAGTCATCCGCACTCTCCCGCCCGTTCTAGAGCTTTGGTATAAACCCCATGGTTCTTGAAGCATCTTCAGCATCCTCTAGGACGTATAAGAAAATAGGATTTTAATACCTACCGGTAAATCTTTTTCTCTTAGTCCGTAGAGGATGCTGGGCGCCCGTCCCAGTGCGGGCTGTATCTGCAGTTATTGGTTATGGTTACACACATGTTGTGTTGAGTTCAGTCAGTCTGTGGCTGATGTTAGTCATGCCGTTGCATGCGTTGTTGTTGAATGCCATGTTGTACGGCATGTTTGATCTCTGAAAAGACTTTATGTTAGGTTTTTTATTTTCAGGGAGATCTGCTGGCAACAATGTCCCTGCTTCGTGGGACTTAGGGTAGAGAAGTTAGACCTACTTCCAGTGAGTTAAAGGCTCTGCTTCTTGGCAACAGGACACCATTAGCTCCTGGGGGTTTGATCACTGGGTACGCCTAGGGGCTCATTCCCAGAGCCGGCCATCACCCCCCTTGCAGAGCCAGAAGTCAGAAGACAGGTGAGTAGAAGAAGACAGAAGACTTCAGTGACGGCTTCAGAGGTACTGCACAGTGGCCGCGCTGCGCGCCATGCTCCCACACTCAGCGGCACTACAGGGTGCAGGGCGCGGGGGGGGGGGGGGCGCCCTAGGCAGCATATACACCTCTAAAAAAGTGACTGGCAAGAGGGGACAAGGTGCCAAGCCACTGTCCTAACCCCCGCCAATATAAAGATTTTGAAAAATAGCGGGGCTGAAGCGTGCCATTATGGGGGCGGGGCTTAGTCCTCACAGCTCACATCAGCGCCATTTTCTCTTCACAGAAGCTGCAGAGACGCTGGTCCTTCCTCACACTGCTGTACAAGTAACAGGGTGCAAAACAGGGGGGGGGGGGCACAGTGATTTTTGGTGCAATATAAGTTATTATAAAAGCGCTGCAGGTCTGGGACATTCTGTAACTGTTTCAGAACCGGGTTTAAGCGCTGGGTTGTGAGCTGGCAAACTTCCTCTGTGTCTCTCTGACAGGCTTTATTGTGGGTCTGTCCCCTATATGCCCAGTGTGTTTGTGGGTGTTTTGTGCACGTGTGTCGGCATGTCTGAGGCTGAGTGCTCTTCCCAGGAGGAGACTGTATTAGGCACACAAATAGCTGTGGGGGTGACCCTGTCGGCACCACCGACTGATTGGGTAAATGTGTTGAATGCTTTAAATGCTAATGTGGCTCTTATTACCAAGAGATTAGATAAATCTGAATCTCAGAACCAGGCATGGAGGAAATATGTGGAGGATGTGTTATTACAAGTAATCGGGTTCACAAAAACGTTCGTTTGCCCAGTCGGCAGACACGGATACCGACACGGACACCGACTCCAGTGTCGATTATAGTGATGTCAGATTAGATTCAAAATTGGCAAAGAGCATTCAGTACATGATTGTGGCGATAAAAGACGTATTACATATCTCTGAGGACCCTGCTGACCCAGAAAAAAAAAAGGGTCTGTATGTACAAGGGAAAGAAACCTGAGGTAACGTTTCCTCCCTCTCATGAACTGAATACTCTTTTTGAAAAGCTTTGGGAAAATCCTGACAAAAAGTATCAAATTCCCAAAAGGATTCCGGCGGCGTATCCGTTTCCCCCTGGGGACAGAGAAAAGTGGGAGTCACCACCCATGGTGGACAAGGCTCTATCCCGGTTGTCAAAAAAGGTGGCTCTCCCGTCTCCTGGCACGGCAGCCCTTAAGGATCCTGCGGATCGTAGACAGGAAGCTACGTTAAAATCCATTTATGTCACCACAGGTACACTACTCTAGACCTACAATTGCATCTGCGTGGGTGAGTAGTGCTATCGAGAAGTGGGCAGATAACTTGTCATCTGATATAGATACCCTGTATAGGGATAGCATCCTCTTAACGCTGGGTTATATCGGGGACGCTGCGGCCTACCTAAAGGAAGCGGCAAGAGATATAGGCCTTTTGGTATCAAAGGCCAATGCCATGGCAGTCTCGGCAAGGCGAGCCTTGTGGATTCATCAATGGAATGCTGATGCTGACTCCAAGAAAAATATGGAATCTCTGCCATATAAAGGTGGTGTCTTGTTTGGTGACGGTCTCGCTGGTTTGGTATCTACGGCTACCGCGGGTAAGTCATCATTTCTGCTGCGGGGTACACTGGGCTCCACAAGGATGGACAATGGGGTGTAGAGTAGGATCTTGATCCGAGGCACCAACAGGCTCAAAGCTTTGACTGTTCCCAGAATGCACAGTGCAGCCTCCTCTATAACCCCGCCTCCCTGCACAGGAGCTCAGTTTTGTAGTTGGTGCTGCAGTAAGCAGGCACATAACAGAGGGACTGCTCTGGGCAGCCCTAAGAAGAGCTTTTTTATGAAGAAAAAGTGAAGACTTTAAGGGCAGCAGCGGTGGTAAATGTCAGGAGACATTCACTGCTGCAGCTCCAGCTCTCCCCAGCGGCACTGTACACTCCCGAGCCCTGGGTGCCGGGTAACTACAGCAGGAGGCTCCGGTTTTCTTCACGTCAGGCACACACGACGGGGGCTCTCCGGGATCGCGTGGCTGCGCTTCAGGAGGTGGTGAGTGGGTCCCGCTTGCGGGACCCGGTCTTATCGCGATCCGGCGCGGTCAGTGGGAGGCGGGCCACGCGCGCTGGCGGTGGACACAGTGGCAGTACAGGCGATCCCACTAGATCATCAGGGCATGGACGCAGGTCAGGTTTTCTATCTAAACCAGTTTACTAAGATCCCGCAGTACCTGGTGGTTTTGCCAGCAGGGGAATAAGGCTTAGACCTGAAGCCCCTCCCCCAGCACCAGGGCGCCATTTCCCGCAAATGTTCCCACCCTGGAGCTGCATATCTCTCTCTCCCTCACTCCCTGTCAGTGTCTGGGCACCATTATTCCTCAGCTTCACTGTTCCCGGGTTTGCTTGGGCAAATTCTCCTGTGTAAAGCTGCCTGGTTGTCAGTGCTGTGACTTTACATGACACTTAAGTATTCTACCTGCCTTTTCAGTCAGTGCTAGTTAAGAAAGAGTGCATTTAGTCAGGGTTTTCTAGTACAATTACCCTGTGATATACATCCAGTTCTTACTGTGTAGTGTTATATCTATTGCCTATATAGCTATATATATATTTCTCTAACGTCCGAGTGGATGCTGGGGACTCCGAAAGGACCGTGGGAAATAGCGGCTCCGCAGGAGACTGGGCACAAAAGTAAAAAGCTTTAGGACTAGCTGGTGTGCACTGGCTCCTCCCCCTATGACCCTCCTCCAAGCCTCAGTTAGATTTTTGTGCCCGAATGAGACGGGTGCAGGCTAAGGGGCTCTCCTGAGCTGCTTAGTGGAAAAGTTTAAAGTAGGTTTTTTATTTTCAGTGAGACCTGCTGGCAACAGGCTCACTGCATCGAGGGACTAAGGGGAGAGAAGCGAACTCACCTGCGTGCAGAGTGGATTGGGCTTCTTAGGCTACTGGACATTAGCTCCAGAGGGACGATCACAGGCCCAGCCATGGATGGGTCCCGGAGCCGCGCCGCCGGCCCCCTTACAGAGCCAGAAGACTGAAGAGGTCCGGAAAATCGGCGGCAGAAGACGTCCTGTCTTCTATAAGGTAGCGCACAGCACCGCAGCTGTGCGCCATTGCTCTCATGCACACTTCACACTCCGGTCACTGAGGGTGCAGGGCGCTGGGGGGGGCGCCCTGAGACGCAATAAAACACCTTTTTGTTGGCAAAAAATACATCACATATAGCTCCTGGGCTATATGGATGCATTTAACCCCTGCCAAATTTCCATAGAAAAGCGGGAGAAAGGCCGCCGAGAAGGGGGCGGAGCCTATCTCCTCAGCACACTGGCGCCATTTTTCCTCACAGCTCCGTTGGAGGAAGGCTCCCTGACTCTCCCCTGCAGTCCTGCACTACAGAAACAGGGTAAAACAAGAGAGGGGGGCACTAAATTGGCATAGAAATATATACAGCAGCTATATTAGGGAAAAACACTTATATAAGGTTATCCCTGTATATATATAGCGCTCTGGTGTGTGCTGGCAAACTCTCCCTCTGTCTCCCCAAAGGGCTAGTGGGGTCCTGTCCTCTATCAGAGCATTCCCTGTGTGTGTGCTGTGTGTCGGTACGTTGTGTCGACATGTATGAGGAGGAAAATGGTGTGGAGGCGGAGCAATTGCCTGTGTTAGTGATGTCACCCCCTAGGGAGTCGACACCTGACTGGATGGTCTTATGGAAAGATTTACGTGATAGTGTCAGCACTTTACAAAAGACTGTTGACGACATGAGACAGCCGGCAAATCAGTTAATACCTGTACAGGCGTCTTAAACACTGTCAGGGGCTATAAAGCGCCCGTTACCTCAGGTCGATACAGACACAGACACGGACACTGACTCCAGTGTCGACGGTGAGGAAACAAACGTATTTTCCAGTAGGGCCACACGTTACATGATCACGGCAATGAAGGAGGTTTTGAACATTTCTGATACTACAAGTACCACAAAAAAGGGTATTATGTGGGGTGTGAAAAAACTACCCGTAGTTTTTCCCGAATCAGATGAATTGAATGAGGTGTGTGATGAAGCGTGGGTTTCCCCCGATAAGAAACTGCTAATTTCTAAAAAATTATTGGCATTATACCCTTTCCCGCCAGAGGTTAGGGCGCGTTGGGAAACACCCCCTAGAGTGGATAAGGCGCTCACACGCTTATCAAAACAAGTGGCGTTACCGTCTCCTGATACGGCCGCCCTAAAGGAACCAGCTGATAGAAAGCTGGAAAATATCCTTAAGAGTATATACACACATACTGGTATTATACTACGACCAGCAATCGCCTCAGCCTGGATGTGCAGTGCTGGGGTGGCTTGGTCGGATTCCCTGACTGAAAATATTGATACCCTGGACAGGGACAATATATTATTGACTATAGAGCATTTAAAGGATGCATTCCTATATATGCGAGATGCACAGAGAGACATTTGCACTCTGGCATCAAGAGTAAGTGCGATGTCCATTTCTGCCAGAAGAGGATTATGGACGCGACAGTGGTCAGGGGATGCGGATTCCAAACGGCATATGGAAGTATTGCCGTATAAAGGGGAGGAGTTATTTGGGGGCGGTCTATCGGACCTGGTGGCCACGGCAACGGCTGGGAAATCCACCTTTTTACCCCAAGTCACCTCGCAGCAGAAAAAGATACCGTCTTTTCAGGCTCAGTCCTTTCGTCCCCATAAGGGCAAGCGGGCAAAAGGCCACTCATATCTGCCCCGGGGCAGAGGAAGGGGAAAAAGACTGCAACAGACAGCCTCTTCCCACGAACAGAAGCCCTCCCCCGCTTCTGCCAAGTCCTCAGCATGACGCTGGGGCCTTACAAGCGGACTCAGGCACGGTGGGGGCCCGTCTCAAGATTTTCAGCGCGCAGTGGGCTCACTCGCAAGTGGACCCCTGGATCCTGCAGGTAGTATCTCAGGGGTACAAATTGGAATTCGAGACGTCTCCCCCTCGCCGGTTCCTGAAGTCTGCTTTACCAACGTCTACCCCCGACAGGGAGGCGGTATTGGAAGCCATTCACAAGCTGTATTCCCAGCAAGTGATAATCAAGGTACCCCTCCTACAACAGGGAAAGGGGTATTACTCCACGCTGTTTGTGGTACCGAAGCCGGACGGCTCGGTGAGACCCATTTTAAATCTGAAAGCCTTGAACACTTACATAAAAAGGTTCAAGTTCAAGATGGAGTCACTCAGAGCAGTGATAGCGAACCTGGAAGAAGGGGACTACATGGTGTCTCTGGACATCAAGGATGCTTACCTCCATGTCCCAATTTGCCCTTCTCACCAAGGGTACCTCAGGTTTGTGGTACAGAACTGTCACTATCAGTTTCAGACGCTGCCGTTTGGATTGTCCACGGCACCCCGGGTCTTTACCAAGGTAATGGCCGAAATGATGATTCTTCTTCGAAGAAAAGGCGTCTTAATTATCCCTTACTTGGACGATCTCCTGATAAGGGCAAGGTCCAGAGAACAGTTAGAGGTCGGAGTAGCACTATCTCAAATAGTACTACGACAGCACGGATGGATTCTAAATATTCCAAAATCGCAGCTGATTCCGACGACACGTCTGCTGTTCCTAGGTATGATTCTGGACACAGTACAGAAAAAGGTGTTTCTCCCGGAAGAGAAAGCCAAGGAGTTATCCGACCTAGTCAGGAAGCTCCTAAGACCAGGCCAGATGTCAGTGCATCAGTGCACAAGGGTCCTGGGAAAGATGGTGGCTTCTTACGAAGCGATTCCATTCGGCAGATTCCACGCAAGAACTTTTCAGTTGGATCTGCTAGACAAATGGTCCGGATCGCATCTTCAAATGCATCAGCGGATAACCCTGTCTCCAAGGACAAGGGTGTCTCTCCTGTGGTGGTTACAGAGTGCTCATCTCCTAGAGGGCCGCAGATTCGGCATTCAGGATTGGGTCCTGGTGACCACGGATGCCAGCCTGAGAGGCTGGGGAGCAGTCACACAGGGAAAAAATTTCCAGGGCTTGTGGTCAAGCATGGAAACGTCACTTCACATAAATATCCTGGAACTAAGGGCCATTTACAATGCCCTAAGTCAGGCAAGGCCTCTGCTTCAGGATCAGCCAGTATTGATCCAGTCGGACAACATCACGGCAGTCGCCCACGTAAACAGACAGGGCGGCACAAGAAGCAGGAGGGCAATGACGGAAGTGGCAAGGATTCTTCGCTGGGCGGAAAATCATGTGATAGCACTGTCAGCAGTGTTCATTCCGGGAGTGGACAACTGGGAAGCAGACTTCCTCAGCAGACACGATCTTCACCCGGGGGAGTGGGGACTTCACCCAGAAGTCTTCCACATGATTGTAAACCGTTGGGAAAAACCAAAGGTGGACATGATGGCGTCTCGCCTCAACAAAAAACTGGACAGATATTGCTCCAGGTCAAGGGACCCTCAGGCAATAGCTGTGGACGCTCTGGTAACACCGTGGGTGTACCGGTCAGTGTATGTGTTCCCTCCTCTTCCTCTCATACCAAAAGTACTGACAATCATAAGAAGGAGAGGAGTAAAGACTATACTCGTGGCTCCGGATTGGCCAAGAAGGACTTGGTACCCGGAAATTCAAGAGATGCTCACGGAAGACCCGTGGCCTCTACCTCTAAGACAGGACCTGCTCCAGCAGGGACCATGTCTGTTCCAAGACTTACCACGGCTGCGTTTGACGGCATGGCGGTTGAACGCCGGATCCTGAAGGAAAAAGGCATTCCGGATGAAGTCATCCCTACCCTGATCAAAGCCAGGAAGGATGTAACCGTACAACATTATCACCGTATTTAGCGTAAATATGTTGCGTGGTGCGAGGCCAAAAAGGCCCCTACAGAGGAATTTCAAGTGGGACGATTCCTGCATTTCCTGCAAACAGGACTGTCTATGGGCCTCAAATTAGGATCCATTAAGGTTCAAATTTCGGCCCTGTCGATATTCTTCCAAAAAGAACTAGCTTCTGTTCCTGAAGTTCAGACGTTTGTCAAGGGAGTACTGCATATACAGCCTCCTTTTGTGCCTCCATTGGCACCTTGGGATCTCAATGTAGTGTTGGGATTCCTAAAATCACATTGGTTTGAACCACTCACCACTGTGGACTTAAAATATCTCACATGGAAAGTGGTAATGCTGTTAGCCCTGGCTTCAGCCAGGCGTGTATCAGAATTGGCGGCTTTATCCTATAAAAGCCCTTACCTAATTTTTCATACGGACAGGGCAGAATTGAGGACTCGTCCTCAATTTCTCCCTAAGGTGGTTTCAGCATTTCACTTAAACCAACCTATTGTGGTGCCTGCGGCTACTAGGGACTTGGAGGATTCCAAGTTGCTGGACGTAGTCAGGGCCCTGAAAATATATGTTCCAGGACGGCTGGAGTCAGAAAATCTGACTCGCTGTTTATCCTGTATGCACCCAACAAGCTGGGTGCTCCTGCTTCTAAGCAGACGATTGCTCGTTGGATTTGTAGTACAATTCAGCTTGCACATTCTGTGGCAGGCCTGCCACAGCCAAAATCTGTAAAAGCCCATTCCACACGGAAAGTGGGCTCATCTTGGGCGGCTGCCCGAGGGGTCTCGGCTTTACAACTTTGCCGAGCAGCTACTTGGTCAGGGGCAAACACGTTTGCTAAATTCTACAAATTTGATACCCTGGCTGAGGAGGACCTGGAGTTCTCTCTTTCGGTGCTGCAGAGTCATCCGCACTCTCCCGCCCGTTTGGGAGCTTTGGTATAATCCCCATGGTCCTTTCGGAGTCCCCAGCATCCACTAGGACGTTAGAGAAAATAAGAATTTACTTACCGATAATTCTATTTCTCATAGTCCGTAGTGGATGCTGGGCGCCCATCCCAAGTGCGGATTGTCTGCATTACTTGTACATAGTTATTGTTACAAAAATCGGGTTATTGTTGTTGTGAGCCATCTTTTCAGAGGCTCCTTCTGTTATCATGCTGTTAACTGGGTTCAGATCACAAGTTGTATGGTGTGATTGGTGTGGCTGGTATGAGTCTTACCCGGGATTCAAGATCCTTCCTTATTGTGTACGCTCGTCCGGGCACAGTATCTTAACTGAGGCTTGGAGGAGGGTCATAGGGGGAGGAGCCAGTGCACACCAGCTAGTCCTAAAGCTTTTTACTTTTGTGCCCAGTCTCCTGCGGAGCCGCTATTCCCCATGGTCCTTTCGGAGTCCCCAGCATCCACTACGGACTATGAGAAATAGAATTATCGGTAAGTAAATTCTTATTTTATATATATATATATATATATATATATATAAAAGCTAGTCCAGTGCAGTATTATTGTTAGTAATAACCTCTGCATTGTACAAACTGTGACTATCTGTGTGTGCATTTGATAGCTGAGTGGTGTCCATTTCGTGTCTTTCACTCATCCTGCTATCCCTATATTCTATAACCTGAGGGGGCTTGGTGCGTCAGGTTTTATATTGATATAGGTTTTTCACAAAGATATACTCTAATACGTATTTTTCTCTGTGATTTAGTCACCATATCTCTCCTGTATCCCTGCTTGTGCTGACTACACTGCGCAGGGGTTTGGGATAAGAGGTATTGTGCTGCTACCAATTGTACTGTGTTACCTGATACTGCAAGTTATATCATGTCTGCTTCTGAGGGTAACGGTTCTGGGGCTGAACACACTACCGGTGTTGCTGACGCCACAGATCACTATGAGGAGAATATAGCAGCTGTGGGCTCTGGTTCTGGGGGCTCCTTGCCCCCCAGTGGGACTGTGGCAACGGAGGCACATAATGACCCACCGTGGGCCGCTTTTTCCACTCTTCTGCATACGCTAGTTCATAAACTAACACCCCCTATGGGACCCCCAATGCCGGTACAACCGTATGTGGTCCCTGCAGCTAACCCGCCGTGGGCGGACGATTTATCTGCTCAATTGAAGAAGTTGAACCAGTCCCTGACTACTAAAAAGTCTGACCCTCGCTCGCCTAAGTCCAAGGGGTCCTCTAAGCGAGCGCTTGTCTCCTCACAATCCACTGCTGTCACTGACACCTCGTCTGATGAAGACGGCACTTACACTGACCCCACAGGTTCTGACTCAGATACGGCTGATGGGGAGGGTGGTTCACATGTGGATGTTCCTGATCTTTTGGAGGCTATTAAGTTAATTCTACAGATTACGGATGATCCCGAGCCATCCGTCCCTCCTAAGAAACCAGATAGGTTCAAGCGTCAGAAGGTAGTTAAACAAGTTTTACCTCACTCTGATCACCTAGTGGATATACGTCAGGAACCCTGGGAAAACCCGGGTACGAAGTTTGTGCCTCAAAAGAAGATGCTGGCTCGCTATCCCCTCGCGCCAGAGCTTTCTAAGAATTGGGAAACACCTCCTCCAGTGGACTCACATGTGGCTAGGATGGTGGTTTCCTCAGCTCTACCTGTCACTACCGTCACGTCTCTAAAAGAGCCTACGGATAAACGTGTGGAGGGTTGTCTTAAAGCGATTTACACCCTCACGGGTGCTGCACAAATGCCCACTATTGCAGCTGCATGGGCTGCAGAGGCTATTGAAGCATGGGCCTTGGAGTTAGAAGCTGAAATCTCCTCTGACCATGCTAGACAATGCTTGTCATATATTGTCACAGCTTCTCGCTATATTAAAGAGGAGGCTTCTGATGCCGGTATCCTAGCAGCCAAGGCCTCTACCACGTCAGTCCTGGCTCGCCGGATATTGTGGCTGAGATCCTGGTCTGTGGATCTGGACTCTAGAAAAACCCTGGAGGTACTCCCTTTCAAGGGAGATATTCTTTTTGGGGAGGACTTAAATAAGATTGTGGCTGACTTGGCTACAGCCAAAACTGCCTGCCTGCCAAGTACCGCTCCTTCTGTGGCAAAGGCTAAAGGTACTTCCTTTCGTCCTTCAGGTAAAGCAAAAGGCCAGGTGTACAACAAGCAGGCCCGCACTTCCAAACCTGGTAAGCCGAAGCCAAAAAGAGCCTGGGCGGCCCGTCAGCCAGCTTCCAAGACTGATAAGCCTGCCGCATGATGGGGCGGACCTCCCCCTGGGGGATCCCAGGGTGGGGGGCCGGCTTCTAGGGTATACCCAGGAATGGTTGAAAACCACTTCAGATGCCTGGGTACGGGAAGTCATCACTCGAGGTTACGCCATAGCCTTCAAAAACCGACCCCCTCATCGATTTTCCCAGACAGACGTCCCGTTGGACCAGACAAAGGCAAGCACTCTACATTCGGTGGTACAGACCCTCCTGGATACAGGAGTCGTAGTACAGGTGCCTCTTACGCAGAGGGGCCGGGGGTACTATTCTCCGCTGTTTCTAGTCCCGAAACCGAATGGGTCAACCTCAAGTCATTGAACAGGTTTGTGAAGGTTTCCAAGTTCCGTATGGAAACCCTACGCTCTATAGTTCTAGCCTTGGAACCTGGGGACTACATGGTCTCCCTGGACATACAGGATGCTTACCTGCATATCCCTATAGCAGTGTCACATCAGCAATACTTGAGGTTTGCTATTAGCAACCTCCATTACCAGTTTTGGGCGTTACCTTTTGGTTTAACCACGGCTCCGCGAGTCTTCACCAAAGTAATGGCGGTGATGACGGTGGTACTCCGCCGTCAAGGGGTCAGGATACTGCCGTATCTGGACGACTTGTTAATCCTGGCAAATTCCCCAGAACTTCTCCTTCGTCATCTGGATATGACGGTCCGGTTTCTACAAGCCCACAGGTGGCTCATCAACTGGAAGAAATCCTCCCTGATTCCTGCTCAGAGCATGGTGCATCTGGGAGCGCTATTGGACACTCACAACCAGAGGTTGTTCTTGTGTCAGGAGAAGGTCCTGAAGCTTCAGGACAGGATACGTTGCTTCCTTTCTCGTCCGCAAGTGTCGATACATTCGGCGATGCAGGTGCTGGGCCTCATGGTATCAGCATTCGACATGGTGGAGTATGCTCAATTCCATTCTCGCACCCTCCAGAGGCTGATTCTAGCCAAGTGGGACGGCCTGCCTCACCGGATCAGGTCTCAAATGATCTCATTGACTCCGGAGGTCCATCTGTCGCTGCTCTAGTGGGTCCGGGACCAACAATTGTGCAGGGGCCGTCCCTTCTGGATAACGAACTGGGTCCTGTTGACGACAGATGCCAGCCTAAGAGGTTGGGGTGCGGTGCTGGAGCAACACTCCCTTCAGGGTCGGTGGACCAAGGAGGAATCTCTCCTCTCGATCAACATTCTGGAATTGCGGGCGGTCTTCAATGCATTGAACCTGGCCCAGCATTTAATTCAGAACCGTCCTGTTCAAGTGCAGTCGGACAACGCCACCACAGTGGCTTACATAAATCATCAAGGCGGCACTCAAAGCTGTTTGGCAATGAAGGAAGTCTCATGGATTCTACATTGGGCGGAACGCCATCTACCGGCCATATCGGCAGTCTTCATTCCGGGTGTCCTGAATTGGGAAGCGGACTTTCTCAGTCGTCAGGACGTGCATGCCGGCGAGTGGGGCCTCCATCCAGAAGTGTTTCAAATCCTAGTGGAAAAGTGGGGTCTTCCAGACGTAGATCTGATGGCGTCTCGACACAATCACAAGGTTCCGGTCTTCGGAGCAAGGGTAAGGGATCCTCAAGTAGCATTCGTGGATGCGCTGGCGGTGCCGTGGAGGTTTCGGCTTCCGTACGTGTTCCCTCCAGTGTTACTCCTGCCCAGGGTAATTCGGAAGTTCAAGCAAGAAAAAGGACTTCAGCTTCTCATAGCTCCAGCGTGGCCCATACGGCACTGGTTCTCAAACCTGCAGGGCCTATCATCAGAGCGTCCAATTCTACTTCCACAATGCCCAGACCTCCTCATTCAGGGCCCCTGTGTCTACCAGGACATAGCCCGGCTGTCTTTGACGGCGTGGCTCTTGAAGCTTCCGTCTTGAGGGCTAAGGGTTTTTCTGAAGAGGTCATTAAAACTATGTTGCGGGCCCGGAAACTGGCTTCTGTTTGGATTAACCATAGGGTCTGGCATTCCTACTTTGTTTGGTGCGCATCTAACAATTATGACGCTTCCAAGTTTAGTACAGCCAAACTTTTGGCTTTTCTGCAACAGGGCCTGGATTTAGGCCTGCTTGTGGCCTCCCTCAAGGTTCATATTTCTGCCTTGTCGGTGTGGTTTCAGAGAAAAATTGCGACTTTACCTGATGTTCACACTTTCACTCAGGGTGTGTTGCGTATCCAACCTCCCTATGTCCCGCCTTTAGCTCCTTGTGACTTGTCGGTGGTTTTGGAGGTGTCGAAGGAGCCTCCGTTTGAACCCCTTGGTACAGCTGACCTTAAGTGGCTTTCCCTTAAGGTGGTGTTCTTGCTGGCTATTGCCTCTGCTAGAAAAGTGTCGGATTTGGGTGCCCTTTCCTGTAGTTCCCCATATCGAATTTTTCACCGTGACTGGGTGGTACTTCGGACTCGTCCTGGTTATTTACCGAAGGTGGTGTCCTCGTTTCACCTTAATCAGGAGATTGTGATCCCGGCCTTTGTCTCTCCTGATTTGTCTCCCAAAGAGCGGTCTTTGGATGTGGTACGGGCTCTCCGTATCTATGTGAAGAGAACTGCTTCAATTCGAAAATCTGATTCTCTCTTTGTTTTGTTTGAATTTCACAAACGTGGCTGGCCTGCTCACAAGCAGAACCTGGCCCGCTGAATTAGAATGGTGATTGCACATGCTTATGTGAAGGCTGGTCTGTCAGCTCCTGCTCACATTGCGGCCCATTCTACTTGGTCTGTTGGACCTTTTTGGGCGGCCCAGCGTGGTGCGACCCTTGACCAATTGTGCAAGGCGGCTACGTGGTCCTCCGGGAACACGTTCATAAGGTTCTATGCCTTCGATACTGACGCTTCCCAGGATGCTTCCTTTGGACGCCGGGTTCTTGTGCCCGCTACAGTGCGTCCCCTCCCATAAGGAACTGCTTTAGGACATCCCCATTGTCCATCCTTGTGGAGCCCAGTGTACCCCGCAGCAGAAAACGAGTTTTATGGTAAGAACTTACCGTTGTTAAAACTCTTTCTGCGAGGTACACTGGGCTCCACAAGGCGCCCACCCTGACGCACTTAGCTTCTTTGGGTTGGTATGGCATTAGCCGCTGACACTTCTTCTGTCGTGAAAGTGTGGTGTATGTGGCTACTAACCGTTGTCGTCTCTTTTCCTGCTACTGCATTGGGCTGGTTAACTAAAAACTGAGCTCCTGTGCAGGGAGGCGGGGTTATAGAGGAGGCGGCGCTGTGCATTCTGGGAACAGTCAAAGCTTTGAGCCTGTTGGTGCCTCGGATCAAGATTCTACTCTACACCCCATTGTCCATCCTTGTGGAGCCCAGTGTACCTCGCAGAAAAAGTTTTAACAACGGTAAGTTCTTACCATAAAACTCGTTTTTTACCTTATGTTCCTCTACAACAAAAGAAAACACACCACTATCAGATGCAGTCCTTTCGGCCCAATAAATATCGAAAGGGCCGAGTTTCTTCCTTCCTTGCTACTAGAGGAAGGGTAAGAGGTAAAAGATCACCGGCAGTGGCAGGTTCCCAGGAGCAGAAGTCCTCCCCGGTTTCTGCCAAATCCAGCGCATGACGCTGTGGTTCCTTTGCGGGAGTCCGCACCGGTGGGGGCACGTCTCAAACTCTTCAGTCAGTTCTGGGTTCGCTTCGACCTGGACCCATGGGTATTAGAAATAGTGTCCCAGGGGTACAAATTGGAGTTTCAAGACGTTCCCCCTTGACGTTTTTTCAAATCGTCCTTACCAGTTTCTCTGCCGGACAGGGAGGTAGTATGCAACGCAATACAAAAGTTGTGTCAAAATCAGGTTATTATAGAGGTTCCCCCGTCACAACAGGGAGAAGGCTTTTATTCCAGCCTGTTCGTGGTCCCGAAGCCGGACGGCTCGGTCAGACCAATTCTGAACCTAAAATCCCTCAATTTCTTCCTAAGAAGATTCAAATTCAAGATGGAGTCTCTCCGAGCAGTAATCTCCAGTCTGGAGGAAGGGGATTTTATGGTGTCGGTGGACATAAAGGACGCCTACTTACATGTCCCCATATATCCTCTGCATCAAGCTTAAAGGAGGTTTGCAATTCAGGATTGTCATTACCAATTTCAGACGTTGCCGTTTGGTCTGTCCACGGCTCCAAGAGTTTTCGCCAAGGTAATGGCGGAAATGATGGTTCTCCTGCGCAAGCAGGGAGTCACAATTATCCCGTACTTGGACGATCTCCTGATAAAGGCGAGATCCAGGGACCAACTGGTCCAGAACATTTCACTCTCCCTGACAGTTCTGCAACTATTACACACACCAGTGCTAACAGGAGTATACCGGTGTATGAACAGAGAGGGAAGCGAAGCAAACGAACTCACAGACAGTATAACATAACATACACAGGAGGTGATGGAATAACAAATAAACACAAAGTGAACGGAGAAGCCCAAAGGCTCAGGAATTGGGTGTCTCCCTAGTGTCAGGAATGCTCAGATGGAATAGAGCGGACAATGAAGCGAGGTGTAGTGATTTAACATGTGGAGCACCTGAAATGATGTTGCTAAGAGCAACAGAAAAAACCCCAAAGGGTTACCAACGGGTGTGGGAATAAACTCCTTGGTCAGAGATAGAAATATAGACACAAGGAGAGTATCCACAATCCTAACCCCCACTTGCAGGGCACAGGTTCAGCTTACTGCCACTAAACTGACACCTGGACGCCCTGCACAGTGAGGGAGGATTAAGCAAGCAGGTCTGAGAGTACAGCCGCAAACCTGCTGGGTTCACAGAATAGCAAAAGAACCCCAGCAGGTCAAACAACTGACTCCAGTCTTACTGCTAGGTCCGGATTGGCAGAATGAAGTACCGAATCCCAAGGCCTATTCGCAGTAAGCAACAAGTAAATACAAAGTCACACAGTACTAGCTAACTCTCTGGAACTGACTAACAAACAAAGATTCAGCAGCATTTGCCTAGCCTGAGAGGATGGTTTATATAGCAGGTGCTGCCCACGCCCCACTCAGACCTCACAGACTGTGAGCACAAAACCAGCGCCGGATTCCCTGCCGTGCACAGAGCCTGTAACCACTACACAGTAAAAACCCGGACCGGAGTATCAGCTGCGCTCAGGTTACTTCGCTAACACTTGCCTCCCGGTTGCCATGGCGACGTGGCAGCACAGAGCAGGAGATCCTAACAGTACCCCCCCCTCTGACGAGGGGTCAAAGAACCCCTACCACCGGGTTTATCGGGGAACTGCGAGAAGAAAGAGCGTATCAGTCTGGGGGCATGAAGATCACAACTGCGCACCCACGACTGCTCCTTCGGGCCATACCCCTTCCAGTGCACCAAAAATGACAGCCGACCCCGAACCATCTTGGAGTCAAGAACCCTTTCAACCACAAACTCCCTCTGACCCCGTATCAGAAGAGGAGAAGGTCTTCCACTGGAAGAAGGATTACTAACCGCCAGTTTTAAAAGGGAACAATTAAATGTTTTATTGATACCCAATGAACGGGGCAGAACTAACTGAAATGCCACCGGATTGATAACCCTGGTGATCTTATAAGGGCCGATGAACCGGGGGCCTAACTTATGAGATGGCTGTCTCAACTTCAAATTCTTGGTGGACAACCAGACGAAGTCTCCTAATTTGTAGCTGCAGGGTCTTCTCCGCTTATCAAAAACCCTTTTGGTCACTAATGACACAGACACAAGGGCTTTCTTCACTTTCCTCCAAATACCCCTAAGGACCGAAACAACAGAGGAACCACCAGGTGTGGAATCCAGGGGGTCAAAAGAATTGGCCTTAGGATGATGCCCATACACACAAAGGAAGGGAGAGATCCCTGTAGCAGAGTGAGCCGCGTTGTTATAGGCAAACTCCGCCATGGACAGATGAGCAACCCAGTCAGTATGACACTTGGAGACATAACACCTAAGGAACTGCTCCAAGGACTGGTTCACCCTCTCAGTCTGCCCATTAGACTGTGGATGGTAGCCTGACGACAAGCTCACAGAAATCTGGAGATCAGAACAAAATGCCCTCCAGAATTTGGCCACAAACTGGGATCCACGGTCAGAGACCACATCAAGTGGCAACCCGTGGAGGCGCACAACATGCTGCATAAATAACTCAGACAGGCGTCTGGCCGATGGCAACCCAACCAGTGGAACGAAATGCGCCATCTTCGAAAACCTGTCAACGACAACCCAAATGGCTGTCATCCCCGAGGATTTGGGCAAGTCCACCACAAAATCCATGGAAATGTGGGTCCATGGCTTAGACGGAATAGAGAGTGGATGTAATGGGCCGACAGGAACCCCTCTAGGAGTTTTATTTCGGGCACAAACGTCACATGCCCGAACCCACTGATCCACATCCCTAGCCACAGAGGGCCACCACACCGCCCTAGACAGCAACTCCCGAGTTCTGGCAATACCCGTATGCCCTGCCGACCTCTTGGCATGGAATTCCAGGAACACTCGCTGTCTTAACCTAGGAGGCACAAACAAGAGACCTACCGGAAGGTCTGGAGGAGCCTGCTCCTGTGCTCTAAGGACTAATGACAAGAGGTCCTGGGTAATGCCCACTTTAATACATGATGGGGACACAATGGGCAATGGCTCCTCGGTGGTCTCTTGAACTGGAGCAAAACTCCGCGAGATCGCATCAGCCTTGATGTTTTTTGACCCAGGGCGATATGTTATCAAAAAATTAAAGCGAGCAAAAAACAAAGCCCATCGTGCCTGCCTGGCATTGAGCCGCTTCGCTGACTCTAAATATGCCAGATTCTTATGGTCGGTCAGAATTGAGACCACAAACTTAGCCCCCTCAAGCCAGTGTCTCCACTCCCCGAGTGCATCCTTTATAGCCAACAATTCCCGGTTACCCACATCATAATTCATCTCGGCAGACGAAAATTTACGGGAAAAGTAAGCACAGGGATGAAGGCGATTATCAGACACCCCCATCTGAGAGAGCACTGCCCCAATACCTATCTCAGAGGCATCCACTTCTACCACAAAAGGACGCTCTGGATCTGGGTGTTGCAGCACCTTGGCCGAGACAAATGCCCTTTTGAGACGGGCAAAGGCCGCTTTGGCCTCACAAGACCAGTGAGCAACATCCACCCCTTTCTTAGTGAGTGCCACCAAGGGGGCCACTATAGACGAAAATCCAGCGATAAACCGTCTATAAAAATTTGCAAAGCCCAGAAAATGCTGAAGCGCCTTCAAACTAGTGGGCTGCACCCAATCCAGGACTGCCTGTACCTTAGAACCCTCCATTTGGAAACCTTCTGAGGAGATAATATACCCTAGAAATGCGATTTGCAGGACTTCAAACTCGCACTTTTCCAGCTTCGCCCCAAGCTGGTGGTCTCTGAGTTTCTGGAGGACTAAGCGTACATGCTTCCGATGTTCCTCCAGGGAATGAGAGAAGATTAGGATGTCATCTAGATAAACAACTAAGAATCTATCCAAATATTCCCTGAGCACATCGTACATGAATTCCTGGAAGACTGCCGGGGCATTAGAGAGCCCAAAAGGCATCACCAAATATTCATAATGCCCTGAGTGGGTATTAAAGGCAGTCTTCCATTCATCCCCCTCTCTTATTCGGATTAGATTGTAAGCACCGCGTAGGTCAATCTTAGAAAAAATGGTGGCAGTACGAAGCTGGTCAAACAAAACCGAAATGAGAGGCAGTGGGTACGAGTTTTTAATCGTGATACGGTTCAATTCCCTGAAGTCGATGCAGGGTCGCAACGAACCGTCCTTTTTACCCACGAAGAAGAACCCCGACCCAACTGGGGACTGTGAGGGTCTGATAAATCCCTTAGCCAAGTTCTCCTGAATGTACTCTGCCATAGCCGGAGTCTCAGGACGTGACAGGGAGTACAACCTGCTCTTGGGAAGCTTAGCATCCGGCAACAAGTCAATGGCACAGTCATAGGTGCGATGGGGAGGTAGTACCTCCGCAACTTTTTTGGAGAACACATCCGCAAAATCTGCATAACATCCTGGCAATCCTGGCAAACTTAGCTGCGAGAGCCTGACTGGAAGGCTCAAGCAACTCCTGAAACAATCACTACCCCAACTAAGAATCTCCCCAGAGACCCAGTCAAATTGAGGGTTATGGGCCCTTAACCAGGGTAACCACAAAACCAATGGGGCAAAAGAACAGACAGTCACATAAAAAGACAATTTTTCAGAGTGTGTGGCTCCAATAAACAAAGGAATTTGGCTGGTGCAGGAGGTAATTTTACCCTGGGACAATGGTTCCCCGTTTAACCCACAGATCTCAATCTCTGATGCCAAAGGTACTGAGGGAACAGAGTGTTCCAGGGCGAATTAACGGTCCATGAAAACCCCATTGGCCCCACTGTCAACAAAGGCCTCAGTCTTGACAGTTTGACCGAGGATCTCCAAAGTCACCGGAATGAGAAAAGTCTTTTTGGGAAATTCTGACTTCTGGCCTGACAGGATATTTCCCATCACCCTCAGGCCCTGAAGTTTTCCGGTTTTTCTGGGCATGATACTACAACATAACCTTTATTCCCACAGTACAAACACAAACCCTGCTGTCTCCTCCGCGTCTTCTCACGCGAGGAGAGGCGGGTAACCCCAATCTGCATAGGCTCCTCGGAATATTCCTCAGAGTCTGAGGTTCCCTTGGGAAAAAAGGAAACTACGGTCTCCCTTTCAAGCCTACGCTCTCTCAGCCGTCTATCCACCCGGATGGATAACTGCATGAGCTGATCTAAGCTATCAGGCGAGGGATATTGTACCAGTTGGTCCTTTATCTGGTCAGAAAGGCCCCTTCGGTACTGGTTTCTCAGGGCTGGGTCATTCCACTGGGTATCATGAGCCAACCTCCGAAACTCCGTACTATAAACCTCAGCTGGCCGTCGCCCTTGCTTAAGAACCGTAATCTGAGCCTCGGCTGAAGCCATCTTGTCAGGGTCATCATACAAAATGCCCAGTGCCGTAAAAAAAGCATCAACACTTTTAAGCGACAGACAGTCAGGCTGTAACCCATATGCCCAGACCTGTGGGTCTCCTTGTAGCAAGGAAATCACCATGCCCACCCGCTGAATCTCCGACCCAGAAGACTGGGGCCTAAGCCTGAAATATAGCTTACAGCTCTCCTTGAAACAAAAGAACTGCGAGTGATCTCCAGAAAAACGATCCGGGAGATTTACTTTCGGCTCCTTAACCCCTGAACTTGCCGCTGCTGCTGCGGGAGCTCCGCTAGTGGCCTGCGGGGTGTTCATTTTAATGGACATCTCATTAAATTGTCGAGTCAGGACCTGCACCTGATCGACCACCTGTTGCAAAGTATTTTGAGGGGTATGCTCCATATTCCCACAAAATTTCAACAGGAGTAGGGCTGCTGAATATGTTACACACACCAGTGCTAACAGGAGTATACCGGTGTATGAACAGAGAGGGAAGCGAAGCAAACGAACTCACAGACAGTATAACATAACATACACAGGAGGTGATGGAATAACTAATAAACACAAAGTGAACGGAGAAGCCCAAAGGCTCAGGAATTGGGTGTCTCCCTAGTGTCAGGAATGCTCAGATGGAATAGAGCGGACAATGAAGCGAGGTGTAGTGATTTAACATGTGGAGCACCTGAAATGATGTTGCTAAGAGCAACAGAAAAAACCCCAAAGGGTTACCAACGGGTGTGGGAATAAACTCCTTGGTCAGAGATAGAAATATAGACACAAGGAGAGTATCCACAATCCTAACCCCCACTTGCAGGGCACAGGTTCAGCTTACTGCCACTAAACTGACACCTGGACGCCCTGCACAGTGAGGGAGGATTAAGCAAGCAGGTCTGAGAGTACAGCCGCAAACCTGCTGGGTTCACAGAATAGCAAAAGAACCCCAGCAGGTCAAACAACTGACTCCAGTCTTACTGCTAGGTCCGGATTGGCAGAATGAAGTACCGAATCCCAAGGCCTATTCGCAGTAAGCAACAAGTAAATACAAAGTCACACAGTACTAGCTAACTCTCTGGAACTGACTAACAAACAAAGATTCAGCAGCATTTGCCTAGCCTGAGAGGATGGTTTATATAGCAGGTGCTGTCCACGCCCCACTCAGACCTCACAGACTGTGAGCACAAAACCAGCGCCGGATTCCCTGCCGTGCACAGAGCCTGTAACCACTACACAGTAAAAACCCGGACCGGAGTATCAGCTGCGCTCAGGTTACTTCGCTAACACTTGCCTCCCGGTTGCCATGGCGACGTGACAGCACAGAGCAGGAGATCCTAACAGCAACATCATAGTTAGCTCCTAAACTTGCCAAAATCGCAGTTGACTCCGACGAAGTGGCTGTCGTTTTTGGGAATGGTTCTGGACACAGAATTACAAAGAGTTTTTCTTCCAGTGGAAAAGGCTCTGAAATTCAGAATCTGGTCAAACAAATTCTGAAACCAGCAAAAGTGTCAATCCATCAATGCACTCGAGCGGCCTACGAGGCCATTCAGTTTGGCAGATTCCATGCCAGAGTTTTTCAGTGGGACCTGTTGGACAAGTGGTCCGGATCCCACCTGCACATGCACCGGAAGATAGTCCTGTCTTCAAAAACCAGAATCTCACTCCTGTGGTGGCTACACAGCTCTCACCTCCTAGAGGGGCGCAGGTTCGGGATCCAGGACTGGATCCTGGTAACCACGGATGCGAGGCTCCGAGGCTGGGGGGCAGTCACGCAGGGGGAAAACTTCCAGGGAAGATGGTCAAGCCAGTAAACTTGTCTACACATGAACGTTCTGGAGTTAAGGGCCATTTACAACAGCCTTCTTCAAGCGGAACATCTTCTTCAAAATCTGCCCGTACTGATCCAGTTGGACAATATAACTGCAGTAGCGTACATAAACCGCCAGGGCGGAACAAAAAGCAGAGCGGCGATGGCAGAGGCCACAAAGATTCTTCGCTGGGCGGAAAGGCATACAAGCGCGTTGTCAGCGATCTTCACTCCAGGAGTGGACAACTGGGAAGCAGACACGATCTCCATCCAGGAGAGTGGGGACTTCATCAAGAGGTCTTCACAGAAGTGAGGGAAGTGGGGAACTCCTCAAATAGACATGATGGCGTCTCGTCTCAACAAGAAGCTTCAGAGATATTATTCCAGGTCAAGGGACCCTCAAGCAATAGCAGTGGACGCCCTAGTGACACCGTGGGTTTTTCAGTCGGTGTATGCATTCCCTCCACTTCCTCTCATTCTGAAAGTTTTAAAGATCATAAGAAGAACAAAGGTTCAGGCGATCCTCAGTGTTCCAGACTGGCCAAGGAGGGCTTGGTATTCAAATCTTCAGGAATTACTCATAGGAGATCCCTGGCCTCTTTGTTAGGGTCTCCTGCTCTGTGCTGCCACGTCGTCATGGTAACCGGGAGACAAGTGCTAGCGGAGTAACCTGAGCGTAGCTGATACTCCGGTTCGGGTCTTTTGCTGTGCAGTGGTTACAGGCTCTGTGCACGGCAGGGGATCCGGTGCTGGTTTTTGTGCTCACAGTCTGTGAGGTCTGAGTGGGGCGTGGACAGCACCTGCTATATAAACCCTCTTCTCAGGTTAGGCAGATGCTGCTGAATCTTTGTTGGTTAGTCAGTTCCTGAAAGCTAGCTAGTACTGTGTAAACTTTGTATTTGTTTGTTGCTTACTGCAAATAGGCCTTGGGATTTGGTATTACACTCTGCCAATCCAGACCTAGCAGTAAGACTGGAGTCAGTCGTTTAACCTGCTGGGGTTCTTTTGCTACTCTGTGATCCTAGCAAGTTTGCGGCTGTATTCTCAGACTTGCCTGCCAAAATCCTTTCTCACTGTGCAAGGTGTTCAGGTGTCAGTTTAGTGGCAGTAAACTGAACCAGTGCACTGCAAGTGAGGACTAGGATTGTGGAGACTCTCCTTGTGTCTATTATTCCATCTCTGACCAAGGAGTTTACTGCCACACCCGTTGGTAACCCTTTAGGGTTTTGCTGTTGCCCTTAGCAACAGCATTTCGGGTTCTCTACGTATTAAATCACAACATCTCGCTTCTTTCCATCTGAGCATTCCTAATACTAGGGAGACACCCAGTTTCTTAGCCTTTGGGCTTCTCTGTTCACTTTGTGTTTATTTTGTTACCCTATCACCTTCTGTGTATGTAATGTCATATTCCCCAGTCTGTCTGTGAGTTCATTTGTTTTGCATCCCTCTCCGTTCAGACACCAGTACATTCCTGCTGGCACTGGTGTGCATAACATATTCAGCAGCCCAATACTCCTGTTGAAATTTTGTGGGAATATGGAGCATACCCCTCAAAATACTTTGCAACAGGTGGTCGATCAGGTGCAGGTCCTGACTCGACAATTTAATGATTTGTCCATTAAAATGCACACCTCGCAGGCCGCTGGCGGAGCTCCAGCAGCAGCAGTACCTTCAGGGGTTAAGGAGCCGAAAGTAAATCTCCCGGATCGTTTTTCTGGAGATCGCTCGCAGTTCTTTTGTTTCAAGGAGAGCTGCAAGCTATATTTCCAACTTAGGCCTCAGTCTTCTGGGTCGGAGATTCAGTGGGTGGGCATAGTGATTTCCTTGCTACAAGGAGACCCACAGGTCTGGGCATATGGGTTGCAGCCTGACTGTCCGTCGCTTAAAAGTGTTGATGCTTTTTTTACGGCACTGGGCATGTTGTATGATGACCCTGACAAGACGGCCTCAGCCGAGGCTCAGATTTCGATCCTTAAGCAAGGGCGAAGGCCAGTTGAGGTTTATTGTACGGAGTTTCGGAGGTTGGCCCATGATACCCAGTGGAATGACCCAGCCCTGAGACACCAGTACCGAAGAGGTCTTTCTAACCAGTTAAAAGACCAACTGGTACAATATCCCTTGCCTGATAGCTTGGATCAGCTCATGCAGTTATCCATTCGGGTGGATAGACGGCTGAGAGAGCGCAGGCTTGAAAGGGAGACCGAGGTTTCCTTCTTTCCCAAGGGAACCTCAGACTCTGAGGAATTTTCCGAGGAGCCTATGCAGATTGGGGCTACCCGCCTCTCCTCGCGTGAGAAGACGCGGAGGAGACAGCAGGGGTTATGTTTGTACTGTGGGAATAAAGGTCATGTGGTAGTATCATGCCCAGAAAAGCCGGAAAACTTCAGGGCCTGAGGGTGATGGGAAATATCCTGTCAGGCCAGAAGTCAGAATTTCCCAAGAAGACTTTTATCATTCCGGTGACCTTGAAGATCCTCGGTCAAACTGTCAAGACTGAGGCCTTTGTGGACAGTGGGGCCGACGGGGTTTTTATGGACCGCCAATTCGCCCTGAAACACTCTGTTCCCTTAGTACCCTTGGCATCGGAAATTGTGATTTGTGGGTTAAACGGGGAACCATTATCCCAGGGTAAAATTACCTCTTGCACTAGCCAGATTTCTTTGTTTATTGGAGCCACACACTCTGAAAAATTGTCCTTTTATGTGACTGTCTGTACTTTTGCCCCATTGGTGTTGGGGTTACCCTGGTTAAGGGCCCACAATCCTCAATTTGACTGGGTCTCTGGGGAGATTCTTAGTTGGGGTACTGATTGTTTCAGGAGTTGCTTGAGCCTTCCAGTCAGGCTTTCGCAGCTAAGTTTGCCAGGATTGCCAGGATGTTATGCAGATTTTGCGGACGTGTTCTCCAAAAGAGTTGCAGAGATACTACCTCCCCATCGCCCCTATGACTGTGCCATTAATTTGTTGCCGATGCTAAGCTTCCCAAGAGCAGGTTGTACTCCCTGTCACGTCCTGAGACTCAGGCTATGGCAGAGTACATTCAGGAGAACTTGGCTAAGGGATTTATCAGACCTTCACAGTCTCCAGTTGGGTCGGGGTTCTTCTTCGTGGGTAAAAAGGACAGTTCGTTGCGACCCTGCATCGACTTCAGGGAATTGAACCGTATCACGATTAAAAACTCATACCCACTGCCTCTCATTTCGGTCTTGTTTGACCAGCTTCGTACTGCCACCATTTTTTCTAAGATTGACCTACGCGGTGCGTACAATCTAATCCGAATAAGAGAGGAGGATGAATGGAAGACTGCCTTTAATACCCACTCAGGGCATTATGAATATTTGGTGATGCCTTTTAGGCTCTGTAATGCCCCGGCAGTCTTCCAGGACTTCATGAACGATGTGCTCAGGGAATATTTGGATAGATTCTTAGTTGTATACTTAGATGACATCCTAATCTTCTCCCATTCCCTGGAGGAACATCGGAAGCATGTACGCTTAGTCCTCCAGAAACTCAGAGACCACCGGCTTGGGGCGAAGCTGGAGAAGTGCAAATTTGAAGTTCAGCAAATCGCATTTCTAGGATATATTATCTCCCCAGAAGGTTTCCAAATGGAGGGTTCCAAGGTACAGGCAGTCCTGGATTGGGTGCAGCCCACTAGTTTGAAGGCGCTTCAGCGTTTTCTGGGCTTTGCGAATTTTTATAGACGATTTATCGCTGGATTTTCGTCTATAGTGGCGCCCTTGGTGGCACTCACTAAGAAAGGGGCGGATGTTGCTCACTGGTCTTGTGAGGCCAAAGCGGCTTTTGCCCGTCTCAAAAGGGCATTTGTCTCGGCCAAGGTGCTGCGACACCCAGATCCAGAGCGTCCTTTTGTGGTGGAGGTGGATGCCTCTGAGATGGGTATTGGGGCAGTGCTCTCTCAGATGGGGTTGTCTGATAATCGCCTTCATCCCTGTGCTTACTTTTCCCGTAAATTTTCGCCTGCCGAGATGAATTATGACGTGGGTAACCGGGAATTGTGGGCTATTAAGGATGCACTCGAGGAGTGGAGACACTGGCTTGAGGGGGCTAAGTTTGTGGTCTCAATTCTCACCGACCATAAGAATTTGGCATATTTAGAGTCAGCGAAGCAGCTCAATGCCAGGCAGGCACGATGGGCTTTGTTTTTCGCTCGCTTTAATTTTTTGATAACATATCGCCCTGGGTCAAAAAACATCAAGGCTGATGCGCTCTCGCGGAGTTTTGCTCCAATCCAGGAGACCATTGAGGAGCCATTGCCCATTGTGTCCCCATCATGTATTAAAGTGGGCATTACCCAGGACCTCTTGTCATTAGTCCTTAGAGCACAGGAGCAGGCTCCTCCAGACCTTCCGGTAGGTCTTTTGTTTGTGCCTCCTAGGTTAAGAAAGCGAGTGTTCCTGGAATTCCATGCCAAGAAGTCGGCAGGTCACCCGGGTATTGCCAGAACTCGGGAGTTGCTCTCTAGGGCAGTGTGGTGGCCCTCGGTGGCTAGGGATGTGGATCAGTGGGTTCGGGCATGTGACATCTGTGCCCGAAATAAGACTCCTAGAGGGGTTCCTGTTGGCTCATTACATCCACTCTCTATTCCATCTAAGCCATGGACCCACATTTCAATGGATTTTGTGGTGGACTTGCCCAAATCCTCGGGGATGACAGCCATCTGGGTTGTCGTTGACAGGTTTTCGAAGATGGCGCACTTCGTTCCATTGGTTGGGCTGCCATCGGCCAGACGCCTGTCTGAATTATTTATGCTGCATGTTGTGCGCCTCCACGGGTTGCCACTTGATGTGGTCTCTGACCGCGGATCCCAGTTTGTGGCCAAATTCTGGAGGGCATTTTGTTCCGATCTCCAGATTTCTGTCAGCTTGTCGTCAGGCTACCATCCGCAGTCTAATGGGCAGACTGAAAGGGTGAACCAGTCCTTGGAGCAGTTCCTCAGGTGTTATGTCTCCAAGTGTCAGACTGACTGGGTTGCTCATCTGTCCATGGCGGAGTTTGCCTATAACAACGCGGCTCACTCTGCTACAGGGATCTCTCCCTTCCTTTGTGTGTATGGGCATCATCCTAAGGCCAATTCTTTTGACCCCCTGGACTCCACGCCTGGTGGTTCCTCTGTGGTTTCGGTCCTTAGAGGTATTTGGAGGAAAGTGAAGAAAGCCCTTGTGTCTGTGTCATTAGTGACCAAAAGGGTTTTTGATAAGCGGAAAAGACCCTGCAGCTTCAAATTAGGAGACTTCGTCTGGTTGTCTACCAAGAATTTTAAGTTGAGACAGCCATCTCATAAGTTAGGCCCCCGGTTCATCGGTCCTTATAAGATCACTAGGGTTATCAATCCGGTGGCATTTCAGTTAGATCTACCCCGTTCTTTGGGTATCAATAAAACATTTCATTGTTCCCTTTTAAAACGGGCGATTAGTAATCCTTCTTCCAGTGGAAGACCTTCCCCTCTTCTGATACGTGGCCAGAGGGAGTTTGTTGTTGAAAGGATTCTTGACTCCAAGATGGTTCGGGGTCGGCTGTCATTTTTGGTGCACTAGAAGGGGTATGGCCCGGAGGAGCGGTCGTGGGTGCGCAGTTGTGATCTTCATGCCCCCAGACTGTTACGCTCTTTCTTCTCGCAGTTCCCCGATAAACCCGGTGGTAGGGGTTCTTTGACCCCTCGTCAGAGGGGGGGTACTGTTAGGGTCTCCTGCTCTGTGCTGCCACGTCGTCATGGCAACCGGGAGACAAGTGCTAGCGGAGTAACCTGAGCGTAGCTGATACTCCGGTTCGGGTCTTTTGCTGTGCAGTGGTTACAGGCTCTGTGCACGGCAGGGGATGCGGTGCTGGTTTTTGTGCTCACAGTCTGTGAGGTCTGAGTGGGGCGTGGACAGCACCTGCTATATAAACCCTCTTCTCAGGTTAGGCAGATGCTGCTGAATCTTTGTTGGTTAGTCAGTTCCTGAAAGCTAGCTAGTACTGTGTAAACTTTGTATTTGTTTGTTGCTTACTGCAAATAGGCCTTGGGATTTGGTATTACACTCTGCCAATCCAGACCTAGCAGTAAGACTGGAGTCAGTCGTTTAACCTGCTGGGGTTCTTTTGCTACTCTGTGAACCTAGCAAGTTTGCGGCTGTATTCTCAGACTTGCCTGCCAAAATCCTTTCTCACTGTGCAAGGTGTTCAGGTGTCAGTTTAGTGGCAGTAAGCTGAACCAGTGCACTGCAAGTGAGGACTAGGATTGTGGAGACTCTCCTTGTGTCTATTATACCATCTCTGACCAAGGAGTTTACTGCCACACCCGTTGGTAACCCTTTAGGGTTTTGCTGTTGCCCTTAGCAACAGCATTTCGGGTTCTCTACGTATTAAATCACTACATCTCGCTTCTTTCCATCTGAGCATTCCTAATACTAGGGAGACACCCAGTTTCTTAGCCTTTGGGCTTCTCTGTTCACTTTGTGTTTATTTTGTTACCCTATCACCTTCTGTGTATGTAATGTCATATTCCCCAGTCTGTCTGTGAGTTCATTTGTTTTGCATCCCTCTCCGTTCAGACACCAGTACATTCCTGCTGGCACTGGTGTGCATAACACTCTTCCTCTACGCGAGGACCTGTTACAACAGGGGCCGTGCGTATACCAAGACTTACGGCGGCTACGTTTGACGGCTTGGCGGTTGAACGCCAAATCCTAGCCCGGAAGGGTATTCCCAGTGAGGTCATTCCCACACTTCTTCAGGCTAGAAAAGGAGTAACGTCTAAACATTACCACCGTATTTGGAGAAAATATGTGTCTCGGTGTGAATCCAAGAAGGCTCCTACGGAAGAATTTCAGTTAGGACGTTTTCTCCATTTTCTGCAAGCAGGTGTGGATGTGGGCCTAAAGTTGGGCTCAATTAAGGTACAGATTTCAGCCTTATCGGTTTTCTTTCAGAAACCCTTGGCCTCCCTTCCAGAAGTTCAGACTTTCGTGAAAGGCGTGTTGCACATCCAACCTCCCTTTGTGCCCCCAGATGCCATATCTTAACGTGGTGTTGCAGTTCCTTCAATCACATTGGTTTGAGCCTTTACAGAAGGTGAAGTTGAAATTTGTCACTTGGAAAGTGGTCGTGCTGTTGGCCTTGGCATCCGCGAGGCGGGTGTCTGAGTTAGCGGCTTTGTCTCACAAGAGCCCATATTTGATATTTCATGTAGATAGAGCAGAGTTGAGGACTCGTCAGCAATTTCTGCCGAAGGTGGTTTCATCTTTCCACATGAACCAATCTATTGTGGTGCCAGTCGAAATTTCTGGATGTGTTCAGAGCTTTGAAAATTTATGTCGCCAGAACGGCTCAAATGAGGAAAACAGAGGCTCTGTTTGTCCTGTATGCTCCCAACAAAATTGGGGCTCCTGCTACCAAGCAGAGTATTGCACGCTGGATCTGTAATACAATCCAGCATGCTCATTCTACGGCTGGATTGCTGTTGCCAAAATTGGTGAAAGCCCATTCTACCAGAAAGGTGGGCTCGTCCTGGGCGGCTGCCCGGGGAACCTCGGCATTACAACTCTGCCGAGCAGCTACTTGGTCGGGTCCAAACACTTCTGCAAAATTTTACAAGCCGATGAGGACCTCATGTTTGGTCAATCGGTGCTGCAGAGTCATCCGCACTCTCGCGCCCGTTCTAGAGCTTTGGTATAAACTCCATGGTTCTTATGGTATCCCCAGCATCCTCTAGGACGTATGAGAAAATAGGATTTTGATACCTACCGGTAAATCCTTTTCTCTTAGTCCGTAGAGGATGCTGGGCGCCCGTCCCTGTGCGGTCTGTGTCTGCAGTTATTAGTTATGGTTACACACAGATTGGATTACGTTATAGTCAGCCTGTTGCTGACATTGTTCAGGCCGTTGCCTTGAGTTATGTTGAATGCCAAGTTGTATGGCGTGCTTGAGGTGTGAGCTGGTATGAATCTCACCTTAGTTTAACAATAAAATCCTTTCCTCGAAATGTCCGTCTCCTTGGGCACAGTTCCTATAACTGGAGTCTGGAGGAAGGGCATAGAGGGAGGAGCCAGTTCACACTATTTCAAAGTCTTAAAGTGCCCATGTCTCCTGCGGATCCCGTCTATACCACATGGTTCTTATGGTATCCCCAGCATCCTCTACGGACTAAGAGAAAAGGATTTACCGGTAGGTATCAAAATCCTATTATACCTATGTTTCGGCCACCCTATATATAACTTCCTACGACTGTTGTTTGTGTTTTGTTTGCTTAACTGTCAAACTCATTCACAGTATACATAGCTCCCAACATGACCCTCTCCAGGCAGAACAAAATGCTCTGCCTTCTTAATTTACGATTGCCATCACCCTTATTGAACTAGTTAATGGATAAGAAAGGCGTTTCACTGCAGGTGATGGCAATAATCCATTTAAGCTGGCTATACACTACGAATATCGCGTACGAATGTACTATTTTGACGTGTCATTTGATGCATTGTGTGCACATCATGCATGTTTTGGATACAATTATGATGCAATGCGCGGTCCCATGGGTTGAACGTCGCATCCTCTGATCATATGCGCAGCCCATATTATCGGTCGTAATCGTATGCACATCTTACCATGTTTAATGCACATACGACGCATAGTTCGATGGAACATTCGATCAGCATCATTTTGTGTGTCAAGGTGATCACGTGCTTTTTGTGAGGCATACGATAGCTCAGGGCTACCACCAGAAATTGTGGGGCCCGGGACTGAAAAAATAGGCAGTCCCCCCCTTTCGGCGCGCACCAAAAAATAGGTGTGGCCAAATGACACACGGGGCGTGGCCAATGAAAATGGGGGCGTGATACACATATGGGGGGAGGGGCAGATATACATATGACCCCAATAGTGCCAGATACACGTTGCCCCACAGTGCCAGATACACAAATGCCCCCACTGTGTCAGATATACATTGCCCCCAGTGCCAGATACAGAAATGCCCCCACAGTGCCAGATATGCCCCCAGTGCCAGATACACATGTCCCCCCAGTGCCAGATATGCCCTCAGTGTCAGATATGCCCCCAGTGCCAGATATCCCCCAGTGCCAGATACACATGTCCCTCCAGTGCCAGATATGCCCCCAGTGCAGATACATATATCCCCACAGTGCCAGATATACCCCCAGTGCTGATACACATGCCCCCACAGTACCAGATATGCCCCCAGTGCAGATACACATGCCCCCACAGTGCCAGATATGCCCCCAGTGCAGATACATATATCCCCACAGTGCCAGAAATGCCCCCAGTGCTGATACACATGCCCCCACAGTGCCAGATATGCCCCCAGTGCTGATACACATGCCCCCACAGTGTCAGATATGCCCCCAGTGCTGATACACATGCCCCCACAGTGCCAGATATACCCCCAGTGCTGATACACATGCCCCCACAGTGCCTCCCACAGTGCCAGATATGACCCCAGTGCTGATACACATGCCCCCACCATGCCTCCCACAGTGCCAGATATGCCCCCAGTGCTGATACACATGCCCCCACAGTGCCTCCCACAGTAGCAGAAATGCCCCCCGTGCCGATACACATGCCCCCACAGTGCCTCCCCCCCTCCGCTTCTCACCTGCTGCTGTGAGGGGAGGAGAGCTCGCGGTCCGGCAGCCAATCAGGAGCCTCAGCTGCCGGTCCACGAGCTCTGATAGGCTCACGGGCTGGCCCCGAATTTAAGATAGTCACTGCCGCCGCCCGCGGGAGACGTCAGTGCGCGCCGGGCAGCGGTGACCGGGAGCGGATCGAGCGGCTTGCTGGCCACCGCTGCTGTAGACAGTGAGTCACTGTGACTCACTGTCTGCAGTGGCTGCTGCCGCCGGGAATATCCACGGCTGGCTGTGTGTGCAGCCCGGGCCCTCCACTCTGTCAGAGTGGCCGGGCCCGGGACAACTGTACACATTGGCACCCCCTTGATAGCTCGATAGATCGCATGCTTCATTGTATGCATATCGTGTGTCCAGAGCTCCCAGGGGACTTGAAAGGAAATTGTGACAGGAATCAGATCGGATGCTGGTTGCCATAGTGTATTAGAGGGAAGTCCAGGAACAGAGCATTTTGTCACTCCTTGAACAGGTCATGTTGGGAGGTATGCAACAGTAAATTAAATGTGGTGTTTACCATCATATGAAAAAGGTCATGTTGGACTAGTATGTTCTATGACGTGATCATAATTAAACACTTTCCTTTGGAATAGTCATTTAAGGGCCATTTCATAATGCACTGTGCATTTGTGTGTGCGTTAGCGCAAAAAGGACCCCTATTAAGTTCACCCCTTCCTCTTAGTACAGGGCTTAACAAGTTTTCCTAAAATCCAGGAGTCAGGATAAAAGTGCAGGAGCCAGACCATCGACCCCCCCCCCCCCCCCCCCAAAAAAAAAAAAAAAAACGAACCCCCCCCCCCCCCCCCCGCCACAGTGACATTACTGGGCAGCTTCCCCACCCCTCCAGGCAAACCTACCCCCACGGCCACACAATACTAGCCCTCCGCATCCACACTGCAGTGCAGCTACCCTCCAGGCAACCACCCCCGGCCACATTAATGAGCATCTACACCCCACGAGCAACCAACCCCCAACCCACCCCTCCGAAGCCGCAATCCCTGGCCATGCATAGACCCTCTTATTGGAGATCTCTATGTAGCCGGAGCAGGATAGGACAGAAAGCACAGCAGTCAGTGCAGGCCGTGACAGACACTCAACACATGCACTCCTGTGCAAGAAATGGCTGTCGCAATACAGGCATGCCTCCATAAATCTCTGCTGGGGCTATTGGGGCTGAAGAGGATCTGCTTCCTCCTTCCAAAAGCTGGTAGCCAGGCAGCAAAATCTAGGGGCAATGGCTGGCTGGGCCTTGGGATATGTCGAGGCCTGTCTTAGTATGTATACTTTCCAGGGAAGGCCTCTTTTCCTCTTGGTCTCCTGGTCACCAGAGGTCCACCCACTGCATCCTCTACTTCAGGCCTGGCCAACCTGTGGCTCTCCAGCTGCTGTGAAACGAAAAATCCCAGCATGCCCTACCCCAGTTTTGCTGTTAATGCTACAGCTGGATGAGCCACGCGTTGGCCAGACCCGCTCTACTCCTTCAGCAACTGTTCGCTTGCACATATGTTGGGTACACAATTACACAGTACTGAACAGATACCCAACCACAACCTGATAATGTATTATACTTGCCGACTTTGGGATAAATGTGATAACCTTCGACTTGCAGGCATCGGCGAGAACCCCACAAGCAGCCTGATGTTTTCAAGTGGCAATCATTTGAAAGGCAAAACCAGGTTGTTGTTGTTGTTGTTTTTTTCTTTTAATTGATTGCACTGTAAATGGCATGTTTTAATCATTTATATTTACACACATATAGTAGGATTAATTTTAACCCAACTTCTCTAACGTCCTAAAGGATGCTAGGGTCCACATTAGTACCATGGGGTATAGATGGATCCACCAGGAGCCATTGGCACTTTAAGAGTTTGAGTGTGGGCTGGCTCCTCCCTCTATGCCCCTCCTACCAGACACAGTTTAGAAAATGTGCCCGGAGAAGCCGGTCACAACTAGGGAAGCTCTCCTGAGTTTTCCTGGTAAAAAAAAGAAGTTTTTTTAGAGTTTATTATTTTACAGGGAGGCTGCTGGCAACAGCCTCCCTGCAGCGAGGGACTGAGGGGGGGGGAGCAGTGTACGCCCTGCGGGGTCTGAGCCACTGTCTTCGCTGACTGGACACTGAGCTCCAGAGGGGTCTGATCATTCTCCGCCGCAGGGGACCGCTCGCCCCAGCAGCATGCCGCCACCCCCTTGCAGAGCTGAAGAATCGTTGGCGAGTGAGACACCGACCCCCCTAGCAAGCGGGGGTTTGGTGTGAAGATGGCAGCATCAGGGTAGGAGCACAGTATTAACTGCGCTCCGGAGATGGCTCAGCGGTACATGGTTCGGCGCTAGGAGGGGCGCCCTGAGCCAGCGCAACACCCTACACTGGTCCAGTAGCCTGTCGGTGTCCCCGGATCTCAGCCAGCACCAAATCCTTAGGCCAGTATAATCTGATGAAGAGCGGGAAGACAGCGCCATTTTGGGGGCGGAGCTTCTCCTCAGAGTGGACCCAGCAGCGTTCAGCGCCATTTTCCTGCCTGCACAGCGCTGACAAGGAGAATCAGGTCCCTCCACAGCAACTCCAGCTATCTGTAAACGGTACCAGGAGGTTGTAGAAGGGGGAGGGGGGAGGCTTCAATACGACTGTGTATCCTATTAAGGTACACAGCGCTGAAAAGGGGTCTCCCTTTGGTAAAAAAGCACTGTGTGTGGGTTGGCCCCAATCTCTGTGCCTCTCTTGTCATTCTTGGGGGGGAAACTCTGTCTGCCCTCCCCTGTGTGTGTGTGGAGTGTTTGGTGGTCTCCTTTAGCTCAGACTTGCCTACTCTCCCGGAATGGCCGGGAGGCTCCCGAAAATCGGGTGACCCTCCCGGCCCCCCGGAAGAGCAGGCAAGTCTCCCGATTACAGGGGTCCCCCCAAGCCCGGCCGCCCACTTAGCGAGTAAAGTGGGCGGTCCGGGCAGGCGATGACGCGATTCTTGTTGAATCGCGTCATCGTAGCCACGCCCCCTGCTGTATAATGCCATAATAGCGGCATTACACAGCAGGGGGCGGGGCTTACACGGCACAATCCCCCCCGTAGTCACGCCCCCGGTCCGCCTCCGCCACACCCCCGGTCCGCCTCCGGCCCGCCCCCCTCTGCACAAACATCGCAGCCCGCCCTCCTGCCGAACCGACCTGGCTGCTCTCTCCCGGAGAGAACAGCAAAAAAGTCGGTAAGTATGCTTTAGCTATGTCCAGGGACACTGTGTCATATGCTGCGGAGGATTTGTCCTCCCAGTATGATCCCATTCCATGTAATCAGGATAGCACTGGTTTAGCACAGATACCAGCAAGGGAGCCTGAGTGGTTTTACTTTATCAAATCTTGGATTTCTCAGATTTCTGACAGGGTTGCAAGTAATGAATCTGCAAGCCAGGTATTACAGAACTCTATGGCAGTATGACCTGTTTCTGGTACCTCGGGACGCTCCGCTATATACCCCCACAAACGTGTGCTTGTGCATGTCACGCAGGATGACACGGATACCGATTCTGACACCACCGACGGTGATGGGGATGTGTTGCGGGGGTCTGCATCTCTTGCGAAGGGGGTGCAATTGATGATAGAGGCTATCAGGGATGTGTTGAATATTAATGATACCACACCTGAGCAGGTTGAGGAAGCTTTTTTCACTGAAAATAAAAAAGCCTCGCTAACCTTCCCTGCATCATAGGAATTGAGGGGCAGATTTATTAAGCCTGGTGAAGTGATAAAGTGTAAGGTGATAAAGCACCAGTCAGTCAGCCAGCTCCTAACTGTCATTTTTCAAACCCAGCCTGTAACATGGAAGTTAGGAGCTGATTGGCTGGTGCTTTATCACCTTCCACTTTATCACTTCACCAGGCTTAATAAATCTGCCCCTGTATGCTATATTTGAGAAGGCATGGAGAAAACCCAGAGAAACAATTCCAGCTCCCTAAAAGGGTACAGGTGGCGTTTCCTTTCCCTGAGGAGGATAGGAAAAAATGGGAAAACCCGCCGATTGTTGACACATCTGTGTCCAGACTCTTAAAGAAGGTGGTTTTACCTGTTCCAGGATCTACCACCTTAAAGGAGCCGGCTGATCGAAAAATTGATAACACACAAATCAATGTACACTGCTTCAGGGGCCATATTACGTCCCACTATTGCTAGTGCATGGATTGCAAAGGCTATAGTAAAGTGGTCGGCTACCTTACTAGAGGAATTGGATACGATGGATATATACGTTATGGTAAGAACTTACCGTTGATAACGGTATTTCTCCTAAGTCCACAGGTATCCACAGGATAACATTGGGATATGATGGAGCGACAGCAGATTGGCACCAACGATCACAAGCTTTCAGACCTCCCAGAATGCACCGGCCTCATCCATATAATCCCGCCCACTGACTCAGTCAAATCAGTTGTTTCCAAAGCATATAGGCAGGAGCATTATGTAGAACCCTATTCAGGCGAAAAAACCCACATGTTCACTCTTCCATCAAGAGGAAAGAGCTTAGTGAGTATACAGATTCTCAAATCATGTGCGTCAGGGTGGGATCCCTGTGGATACCTGTGGACTTAGGAGAAATACCGTTATCAACGGTAAGTTCTTACCATAACGTATATATTTCTCCGGCAGGGTCCACAGGATAACATTGGGATATCCCAAAGCAATTTTCTCTGACGTCCTAGTGGATGCTGGGAACTCCGTAAGGACCATGGGGATTAGCGGCTCCGCAGGAGACTGGGCACATCTAAAGAAAGCTTTAGGACTATCTGGTGTGCACTGGCTCCTCCCCCTATGACCCTCCTCCAAGCCTCAGTTAGATTTCTGTGCCCGAACGAGAAGGGTGCACACTAGGGGCTCTCCTGAGCTTCTTAGTGAAAAGTTTAGTTTTAGGTTTTTTATTTTCAGTGAGACCTGCTGGCAACAGGCTCACTGCATCGAGGGACTAAGGGGAGAAGAAGCGAACTCACCTGCGTGCAGAGTGGATTGGGCTTCTTAGGCTACTGGACATTAGCTCCAGAGGGACGATCACAGGCCCAGCCATGGATGGGTCCCAGAGCCGCGCCGCCGGCCCCCTTACAGAGCCAGAAGACTGAAGAGGTCCGGAAAATCGGCGGCAGAAGACGTCCTGTCTTCAACAAGGTAGCGCACAGCACTGCAGCTGTGCGCCATTGCTCTCAGCACACTTCACACTCCGGTCACTGAGGGTGCAGGGCGCTGGGGGGGGGCGCCCTGAGACGCAAGAAAAACACCTTGGATGGCAAAAAATGCATCACATATAGCTCCTGGGCTATATGGATGCATTTAACCCCTGCCAGAATACACAGAATAACGGGAGATAAGGCCGCCGAGAAGGGGGCGGAGCCTATCTCCTCAGCACACTGGCGCCATTTTCCCTCACAGCTCCGTTGGAGGGAAGCTCCCTGGCTCTCCCCTGCAGTCACTACACTACAGAAAGGGTTGAAAAAAGAGAGGGGGGCACTAATTAGGCGCAGTATTAATAAAACAGCAGCTATAAGGGGAAAAACACTTATATAAGGTTATCCCTGTATATATATAGCGCTCTGGTGTGTGCTGGCAAACTCTCCCTCTGTCTCCCCAAAGGGCTAGTGGGGTCCTGTCCTCTATCAGAGCATTCCCTGTGTGTGTGCTGTGTGTCGGTACGTTTGTGTCGACATGTATGAGGAGAAAAATGATGTGGAGACGGAGCAGATTGCCTGTAATAGTGATGTCACCCCCTAGGGGGTCGACACCTGAGTGGATGAACTGTTGGAAGGAATTACGTGACAGTGTCAGCTCTGTATAAAAGACAGTGGTTGACATGAGACAGCCGGCTACTCAGCTTGTGCCTGTTCAGACGTCTCATAGGCCGTCAGGGGCTCTAAAGCGCCCGTTACCTCAGATGGCAGATATAGACGCCGACACGGATACTGACTCCAGTGTCGACGGTGAAGAGACAAATGTGACTTCCAGTAGGGCCACACGTTACATGATTGAGGCAATGAAAAATGTTTTTACACATTTCTGATAATACGAGTACCACCAAAAAGGGGTATTATGCTCGGTGAGGAAAAACTACCTGTAGTTTTCCTGAATCTGAGAAATTAAATGAGGTGTGTGATGATGCGTGGTTTTCCCCCGATAACAACTGATAATTGCTAAAATGTTATTGGCATTATATCCTTTCCCGCCAGAGGATAGGTCACGTGGGGAGATATCCCTTGGGGTGGATGAGGCGCTCACACGTTTGTCAAAAGGTGACACTACCGTCTTAGGATACGGTCACCTTGAAGGAACCTGCTGATAAAAAGCAGGAGACGATCCTGAAGTCTGTAATTACACACTCAGGTTATACACTGAAGCCTGCTATTACCTCAGCATAAATAGTGCTGCTGCAGCGTGGTCTGATACCCTGTCAGATAATAGCTAAGACAGGGATAATGTTTGCTAACTTTGAGCATATTTAAGACGTTGTCATATATATAAAGGATGCACAGAGGGATATTTGCCGGCTGGCATCCAGAATTAATGCAATGTCCATTCTGCCAGGAAGGTATTAGAAACCTGGCAGTGGACAGGTGATGCTGCATTTAAAAGGCACATGAGATTCTGCCTTATAAGGGTGAGGAATTGTTTGGGGATGGTCTCTGGGACCTCGTATCCACAGCAACAGCTGGGAATAAAAAATTTTTTTACCTCAAGTTCCTCACAAAAGCCTAAGAAAGCACCGTATTTTCAGGTACAGTCCTTTCGGCTTCAGAAAAGCAAGCGGGTCAAAGGCGCTTCCTTTCGACACAGAGACAAGGGAAGAAGGAAAAAGCTGCACCAGTCAGCCAGTTCCCAGGATCAAATCTCTTCCCTCGCTTCCTCTGAGTCCACCGCATGACGCTGGGGCTCCACAGGTGGAGACAGGTGCGGTGGGGGCGCGTCTCGGGAACTGCAGGGACCAGTGGGCTTGCCCACAGGTGGATCCCTAGGTTCTGCAAGTAGTATCACAGGGATACAGGCTGGAGTTCGAGACGACTCCCCCTCGCCGTTGCCTTCACATCAGCCTTGCCTGCTGCCCTCGGAAAGGTAGTACTGGCGGGAATTCACAAGCTGTACTTCCAGCAGGTGAAATCAAGGTACCCCTCCTTAAACAAGGCCGGGGTTACTATTCCAAAATGTTGTGGTACCGAAACCAGACGGTTCGGTGAGACCCATTCTAAAATTGAAATCTTTGAACACTTATATACGAAGGTTCAAGTTCAAAATGGAATCGCTCAGGGCGATTATTGCAAGCCTGGAAAATTTCAGGGTATCACTGGACATCAAGGATACTTACCTGCATGTCCCTATTTACCCTCTTCACCAGGTGTACCTCAAAATTGTGGTACAGGATTGTCATTACCAATTCCAGACGTTGCCGTTGGTCTGTCCCCGGCACTGAGGGTATTTACCAAGGTAATGGCCGAAGTACTTATTCAGTACTTGGACGATCTCCTTATAAAGGCGAGGTCCAGGGAGCAGTTGTTCGTCGGAGTAGCACTATCTCGGGAAGTGCTACAACAGCACGGCTGGATTCTGAATATTCCAAAGTCGCAGCTGGTTCCTGCGACGCGTCTACTGTTCCTGGATATGGTTCTGGACACAGAACAGATTAAAATGGGTTTCTCCTGGAGGAGAAGTCCAAGGAGTTGGCGTCTCTAGACGGAGACCTCCTAATACAAATACAGGTATCGGTGCATCAATGCACGCGAGCCTTGGAAAAGATGGTAGCTTCTTACGAAGAATTTCCATTCGTCAATTCCCATGCAAGGGATCTGTTGGACAAGTAGTCCGGGTCGCATCCTCAGATGCATCGGCGGATAACCCTGTCTCCAAGGACCAGGGTGTCGCTGTGGTGGTGACTACAGATTGCTCAGGGGCAGTTACACAGGCAAGAAACTTCCAAGGCCTATGGAAAAGTCAGGAGACTTCCCTACACATAAATGTTCTGAAACTATGGGCCATTTACAATGCCCTAAGTCAGGCTAGACCCCTGCTTCAACACCGGCCGGTGCTGATCCAGTCAGACAACATCACGGCGGTCGCTCATGTAAACCGACAGGGCGGCACAAGAAGCAGGATGGCGATGACAGAAGCCACAAGGATTCGCCGATGGGCGGAAAATCATGTGTTAGCACTGTCAGCAGTGTTCATTCCTGGAGTGGGCAACTGAGAAGCAGACTTTCTCAGCAGATATAACCTCCACCCGGGAGAGTGGGGACTTCATCCAGAAGTTTTCCAAATTATTGTACACCGTGGGGAAAGGCCACAGGTGGACAGGAGGGCGTCCAGCCTCAACAAAAAGCTACAAAGATATTGCGCCAGGTCAAGGGACCCTCAGGCGATAGCTGTGGACGCTCTGGTAACACCGTGGGTGTACCAGTCGGTGTATGTGTTCCCTTCTCTGCCTCTCATACCCAGGGTAATGAGAATAATAAGAAGGAGAGGTACAAGAATTATACTCATTGTTCCGGGGGGCCAAGAAGAGCTTGGTACCCAGAACTCCAAGAAATTATCTCAGAGGACCCATGGCCTCTGCAGCTCAGACAGGACCTGCTGAAGCAGGAGTCCTGTCTGTTCCAAGACTTACCGCAGGCTGCATTTGACGGCATGGCGGTTGAACGCCGGATCCTGAAGGAAAAGGCATTCCGGAGGAAGTTATCCCTACGCTATTTAAAGCTGGGACAGAAGTGAACGCAAACCATTATCACCGCATATGGCGAAAATATGTTGCGTGCTGTGAGGCCAGTACGGCCCCAAAAGGAGGAATTTCAGCTAGGTCAATTTCTGCTCTTCCTACAAGTCAGAGGTGACTATGGGCCTAAAATTGGGTTCCATTAAGGTCCTGATTTCGGCTCTATCAATTTTCTTCCAAAATAGAACTGGCTTCACTGCCTGAAGTTCAGATTTTTGTTAAGGGAGTGCTGCATAGTCAGCCCCCGTGTGTGCCTCCAGTGGCACCGTGGGATCTCAACGTAGTGTTGGATTTCCTGAAGTCGCATTGAGTTGAGCCACTTAAATCCGTGGAGCTATAATACCTCACGTGGAAAGTGTTCATGCTGTGAGCCTGGGCGTCGGCCAGGCGTGTATCAGAATTGGCGGCTTTGTCAAAAGCTCTTATCTGTATTTTATATGGATAGGCGGAATTGAGGACTCGTTCCCAATTCCTTCCTAAGGTGGTAGCAGTTTTCATGTGAACCACCCTATTGTGGTACCTGCGGCTGCTAGGGACTTGGAGGACTCCAAGTTGCTGGACGTAGTCAGGGCCCTGAAAATATATGTTCCAGGACGGCTGGAGTCAGAAAATCTGACTCGCTGTTTATCATGTATGCACCAAACAAGCTGGGTGCTCCTGCTTTTAAGCAGACTATTGCTCGTTGGATTTGTAATACAATTCAGCTTGCACATTCTGTGGCAGGCCTGCCACAACCAAAATCTGTAAAAGCCCATTCCACAAGGAAGGTGGGCTCATCTTGGGCGGCTGCCCGAGGGGTCTCGGCTTTACAACTTTGCCGAGCAGCTACTTGGTCAGGGGCAAACACGTTTGCTAATTTCTACAAATTTAATACCCTGGCTGAGGAGGACCTGGAGTTCTCTCATTCGGTGCTGCAGAGTCATCCGCACTCTCCCGCCCGTTTTGGGAGCTTTGGTATAATCCCCATGGTCCTTACGGAGTTCCCAGCATCCACTAGGACGTCAGAGAAAATAAGAATTTACTTACCGATAATTGTATTTCTCGTAGTCCGTAGTGGATGCTGGGCGCCCATCCCAAGTGCGGATTGTCTGCAATACTTGTACATAGTTATTGTTACAAAAATCGGGTTATTGTTGTTGTGAGCCATCTTTTCAGAGGCTCCTCTTTTATCATGCTATTAACTGGGTTCAGATCACAAGTTATACGGTGTGATTGGTGTGGCTGGTATGAGTCTTACCCGGGATTCAAAATCCTTCCTTATTGTGTACGCTCGTCCGGGCACAGTATCCTAACTGAGGCTTGGAGGAGGGTCATAGGGGGAGGAGCCAGTGCACACCAGATAGTCCTAAAGCTTTCTTTAGATGTGCCCAGTCTCCTGCGGAGCCGCTAATCCCCATGGTCCTTACGGAGTTCCCAGCATCCACTACGGACTACGAGAAATAGAATTATCGGTAAGTAAATTCTTATTTTTAGTGGTGGGGCGCTCCTGATTAATAGGAGAACCTTACGCCCGAATTGAGCATCATGAGAGGCAAAGATATCCCAGGCATAATGTCTGTTTTAATGTGTTTTATTGGAGCCATGTGGCTGCCTTACATATCTGTTCTGCTCAAGCACCATATTGTGCTACCCATGAAAGACCTTCCTTGCATGTATGTAAAGTAAGCAGAGACATTAGCCGTGACAGGGAGATCGGCTTAAGAATATGCTTCTGAAATCGTCATTCGAAGCCATCTTGCTAGCGTCTGTTTAGTAACAGGCCATCTCCTCTTGTGAAAACCGTAGAGGATGAAAAGAGAATTTGTCTTTCTAATGGCACTGGTACAATCCATGTAGGTGCTTAAGGCCCGGACTACGTCCAGCGACGCATCTCCCGCAGAAAATCCCGATTCCTGAAAAACCAGGACTATAATACCTTCATTAAGGTGTAATGTAGATCACCCCTTAGGAAGATACCCAGACCTAGGGGGTCATTCCGAGTTGTTCGCTCGTTGCCGATTTTCGCTATACTGCGATTAGTCGCTTACTGCGCATGCGCAAGGTACGCAGAGCGCATGCGCTTAGTTATTTTACTAAAAACTTAGCTGTTTTGCTGTGGCTTCTGCTGCGCTTTTCAGTCGCACTGGTGTTCGGTAAATGATTGACAGGAAAGGGGCGTTTCTGGGTGGTAACTCAGCGTTTTCCCGGCGTTGGCTAAAAAACGCAGGCGTGTCAGGGAAAAACGCGGGAGTGTCTGGAGAAACGGGGGAGTGGCTGGGCGAACGCAGGGCGTGTTTGTGACGTCAAATCAGGAACGAAATGGCCTGAGCTGATCGCAGTGTAGGAGTAAGTCTCAAGCTACTCAGAAATTGCTAAGAGCTTTCTATTCGCAATTTTGCTAATCTTTCGTTCGCAATTCTGCTATGCTAAGATTCACTCCCAGAGGGCGGCGGCCTAGCGTGTGCAATGCTGCTAAAATCAGCTAGCGATCGAACAACTCGGAATGACCCCCTAGTTCTGAGAACTACTTTATCTGGATAATATCAGAAAAGGAGATTAGCATGAAAGTGCTCCTAAATCTGACTCTTTTCTAACTGATACCATAGTCAGCTGAACGAGAACTTTAGCTGTCAACCCTTTAAAATCCACTTCACTTAGTGGTTTAAATAGAGCAACTTGACAGGCTTTTGAGGACTAGATTTAGATTCTCTGACCCTGTAGTAGGACCCTGGGAAAAAGTGCACACATTCTGCCATTTGGCATTTCTCTTTCGGAACCACAGTCAATGCTGACACTTGTATTTCCAAAGAAGCCACCGCTAAACCTTTATTTATTCCTTTATATCCTTTATTTATACCTTTTTTGTGAAAGTACTTTACACGTGCACTAAAGGAATGGCAAAAACCCTGGAAACTCTGCAAGATTTTGGGTCCATACCTCTTTTATTGCACCAATGCATACAGGCTTGCCATATTTGGTGATAAATACGAGTTAAGGAAGTTTTTCCTTGCTCTGAGCCTTTGTGAGAATCCTCTGGACCTCAGTATATAGATTTCAAAAGCCACGCCATTAAAACAGTAGATTCAGATATCTGTGTTAATCAAGGACCCTGTCTTAGTCTGGACGTAGAGGAAACAGAAAAGGTATTCCACATTCTCTGTGGATCTGTATACCAACACCTTCTGGGTCAAGCCGGGGCTTATTAGGATCCCGGCATCTTTATTGTGTTCTCCTCACTATCCTGAGTAACAGAATGATTTGAGAAGCACATAAGAGAAATAAAATTCCCATTAAAAAGATATTCACAAGATCACTTCTTTTGTTCCTGACCCAATTATGGCTTTTGTTGTTCAGATGGGACTTCATGAGAATTATCTCTGGCCAACCCAATTTGTCTACCCGAGTCTGAAATGACTTTAGGGTTCAAGCCCATTCATTTACCTGAATGGCGTGTCGACTGAGAAATCAGCTCTTCAGTTTAGGACTCCTGGAACGAACCCTGAGGACAAGGCTGGAAGATGGAGTTCTGCACATTTTAGTATGTGATTTACCTCCTTCCTCGCTATTTATCTGCGTGTTCCTGTCTGAAAGTAACGGTACACTACTGTCCTTTCCTTGTCCTTGCGGATCTGGACCGATCTTCTTTTAGGAACGTCTCATGCCTGAATCAGGACCCAGTATATGGCCTGAAGTGCTAACAAATTTATTAGCAGGCACGTTTTTCCTGTGGTCCATAATCCCTGGAATCAAATTTTTACGGAAAAATGGCCTCAGTAGTCGAGACGACTTGTATTTGTTGTCAGGATTTCTCCACCTGATATCCAAAAAGAAAAAGGTATCCTCTCATCTAGATGGAATGTCTGTAGCCCCCAGGCTACTTCTTACCTTTTCTTGCCAGTACCACGTACTTGTTTGTGTACTGTCCATCTGGCCCGTCTATGGTGGTCATTCCGAGTTGATCGCTAGCTGCCGTTGTTCGCAGCGTAGCGATCAGGCTAAAAATCTGCATTTCTGCGCATGCGTATGGGCCACAGTGCGCACGCGTAAAGTACTTTCACAAAAAACTATGCCGTTTTACACAAGGTCGAGCGACGCTTTTCAGTCGCACTGCTGATCGTTGAGTGATTGACAGGAAGTGGGTGTTTCTGGGTGGTAACTGAGCGTTTTCCGTGAGTGTGCTAAAAAACGCAGGCGTGTCAGGTAAAAATGCAGGCATGCCTGGGGAAACGGGGGAGTGGCTGGCCGGACGCAGGGCGTGTTTGTGACATCAAAGCAGGAACTAAACAGACTGAAATGATCGCAAGGTAGGAGTAGGTTTGGAGCTACTCTGAATCGCCATGAAAATTTTTCTGAGCAGTTCTGCTAACCTTTCGTTCGCACTTCGGCTATGCTAAGATACACTCCCAGAGGGTGGCGGCTTAGCGTGTGCACTGCTGCTAAAAGCAGGTAGCGAGCGATCAACTCGGAATGAGGGCCTATGTCAGGCTCCAGAGCCTTACCTCCGGCGGGTGTTCCCGCGGGTTACCATCCCGCTGGTTGGTGCGGCTGTGGCGGCAGGGAGCTGCTGGCGGCGGGTCCTTCTGGACGGATGTGCGGCTGCCAAGGGCTGGGGGCTGACGGTCTGGAAAGCCGGGCACTGCGGCGGGGATCGCTGCGGTAAGGTCCTCTAGTGGTGACACAGTATAGTGTGTCAGAGACAGAAGCTAGCTAAAGCTGTGTGCTAACAGCTAAGTATGTCTCCTGTGCTGGGGGCAGCCATGTTGGAGACCAGAGTATTACCAATGAAGTTCCCAATCTGTGTCCAGCCAATCCTGCATGTTCTCCCCTTACAAAAGGGGGCTGGATCAGATGGAGAGTGCCAGTGCTTCATGTTACCTCCTTTTGAAAGGTCCTCCAGCTCTGTGCTCCCAGGTTACTTCTGGTTCCCTGGTCCTGGTTGCTCTCATCCATTGGTTACGTAAACGCTGCTGCAGTCCTGCTGTCTAAGTCCGTTGCCACTCGTGGAAGCACTCACGGGGTTCCAGGTCATAGAGGAGCTCCAGGTGCTAACGGCGGTTCCCGCAGACGTCTTCATTTCTTCAAAGTCCAAGTTCTTCAGCTTCGTCTTTCAATCACAAACCACAGTCTTCATTTCTTCAAAGTCCCAAGTTTTTCAGCCTCGTGTTTCAATCACAAACCACAGTCTTCATTTCTTCAAAGTCCAAGTTCTTCAGCCTCGTCTTTTAATCACAAACCACAGTCCTCATTTCTTCAAAGTCCAAGTTTTTAGGCCTCGTCTTTCAATTACAAACCACAGTCTTCATTTCTTCAAAGTCCAAGTTCTTCAGCCTCGACTTTTTTTTTTTTTTTTTCATCAATAATTTTTATTGAAAACAAGTTTTCTTTTTGCAAGGGGAAGGGGTACAGAAAGAAAGAAGGAAGGGGCGGGGGGAAGGGGGGTACATAGAACCAAGGGAACGGGATGTAAACATGCAAATATCAAAATTGTCAGAAGTCAAATATAACAATCTGATATAGATACAATAGGAAAAATACAAAGTCATCTTGGAAAAAGATACAGATAAAGATAAACACGAGTCAAACATGAAAACATATCAATAAACAGATAATCAATAATAGACACAGGGCTAGTAAGGCACAGCCGGTGCACAGAGTGGAAGTATAAGCTGAGTCAGTTAGGTGGAAGGCGAAACACCCCCACCAGCAGTGACGTAGTCATGCCATGCTTTCCATTTCACCATTGGGGAGGAGGCCGCAGAAGAGTAAGGCATAAACTCAGTTTCCATAGTAAAATGGAATTGAATTTTGTTGGTGACTAGTGATAGAGGAGGGGGAGAAGCTTGTTTCCAACTTTGGGCCAATGCAGCCCTGGCAACTATACAAATATGCCCCACCAGATATCTCTGATGAGGTGGTATCTCAGCAGGAAAAATGTGGAGCAGGGCCATGGCCGGAGAGGAGGTAAGGGACAGGTGTAAGACCGTATTAATCAAAGCAAATATCTCGCTCCAGAAATGTCGAAGGGAAGGACAGGACGAGAAAATATGGAAAATATGGCCTATTTCCCCACAGTTACGCCAGCAATATTTGGAACAAGACTGCCAGAATGAGTGTAGCCTATCCGGTGTTAAATATAGTCTATTAAGGAGTTTGATATGCATCTCCGTTTGATTCAAGCACTTGGACATTCGGTAAGAAGAAATAAAAAATTGTTCCCATTGGGCTTCAGATAGGGGAAGATCCAAGTCTTGTTCCCATTTCAACTGCGCATTAGACTTAGTAGTAGTAAGCAAGCTGATAAGCGTCCTGTACCAAAACGAGATGTCCCCTCTAGCGTCACACAGAGATACATGTGTTAAGACAACCTGGAATAACGGGTTCGGGGGAGCCACCTGTCTAGGCAAACCTTTGTACCTGTGGTGAATTTGGAAATAATGCAGTAATTCTCCACTGGGGAGATTATATCGAGACTGGAGTTGAGAAAACGATAGCATTATTATTATTATTATTATTATCCTTTATTTATATGGTGCCACAAGGGTTCCGCAGCGCCCAATTACAGAGTACATATGCACATAATCAAAACAGGAAAACAGTGACTTACAGTTGATGACAATTTAGGACAAGTACAGGGTAACTAAGCATAACTACACCAGTAAATGACAGAGAAGTTCCAGGTGGACAAAAAACTGCTTGATTTGGGCAGTTGAGGATTATTAAAGTAAGAAAAGGATAAGCACATTAGGGAAGAGGGCCCTACTCATGAGAGCTTACAATCTAAGGGGAGGGGTAGACAGACAGGGGTGACACAGATGGGGTACATAGAGAGCGTAGAACAGAGGGTTAGGATGAGATTTGGCTGGGTTTGGTAAAGAAATGGGTCTTAAGAGCCCGTTTGAAGTTTTGTAGAGAGGTGGAGAGTCTGAGGGGGAGAGGTAAAGAATTCCAGAGGAAGGGAGCAGCACGTGAAAAATCTTGGAGATAGGAGTGGGAGGAAGTAATCAGAAGACAGGAGAGCCGGCGTGCATTAGCAGAGCGAAGAGGACGGGTGGGAGAGTAAAGGGAGATAAGGTCAGAGATGTAAATGGGAGAGGAGTGGGTGAGTGCTTTGTAAGTGAGAGTGAGAAGTTTGAATTGGATTCTGAAAGGGAAGGGAAGCCAGTGAAGGGCTTGTAGGAGAGGGGAGGTGGACGTAGTGCGTTTGGTGAGGAAGATGAGCCAGGCAGCAGCATTGAGGATAGATTGGAGTGGAGAGAGGTAATTGTCAGGGAGGCCATTTAGGAGGAGATTACAGTAGTCCAGTCTGGAAATAATCAGTGAGTGAATAATGATCTTAGTGGCATCCTGGGTGAGAAACGGTCTGATCCTGGAAATGTTTTTGAGATGAAAATGACAGGTTTGTGAGAGGTGCTGAATGTGTGGTTTGAAGGAGAGGGAGGAGTCAAGGATTACAGCAAGACAGCATACTTGGGGGCTAGAGGAAATAGTCGTGCCATCAATGGATAATGAAATTGTGGGAGGTGAGGTTGTGCGGGAGGGTGGGAAGATGATCAGCTCGGTCTTAGACATGTTGAGTTTAAGAAAGCGCTGGGACATCCAGGAAGAGATAGCAGAAAGACAGTTAGAGGCACGAGTGAGGAGAGCCGTGGAGAGATCAGGGGAGGAGAGGTAGATTAGAGTGTCGTCAGCATAGAGGTGATACTGGAAATTAAAAGAACTAATGAGTTCACCTAAAGAGGACGTATAGAGAGAGAACAGGAGAGGACCAAGAACAGAACCTTGGGGGACACCAACAGTTAGTGGAAGTGGGGGCGAGGTAGCATCATGAGAGGAGACAGAGAAGGAACGATCAGAGAGGTAGGAGGACAGCCAGGAGAGGGCAGTATCGCGTAGACCAAGAGAGTGAAAGATTTGCAGAAGGAGAGGGTGGTCCACAGTGTCAAAAGCAGCAGAGAGGTCAAGAAGAATAAGCAGAGAGTAGTGGCCCTTAGATTTGGCGGCATGGAGGTCATTGCAGACTTTTGTGAGGGCAGTTTCAGTGGAGTGGAGAGAGCGGAAACCAGACTGGAATGGGTCAAGCAGTGAGTGAGAGGAAAGAAAGGCAGTGAGGCGATTATAGACAATACGCTCAAGAAGTTTGGAGGCAAAGGGGAGGAGAAAGATGGGTCGATAGTTAGAGAGAGTGTTAGGATCAAGGGTAGGTTTTTAAGAATAGGGGAGACAAGAGCATGCTTGAAGGCAGAGGGGACAGTGCCTGATGAGAGGGAGAGATTGAGAAGGTGGGCAAGATGGGAACAGGCAGAAGGAGAGAGGTAGCGGAGGAGATGGGAGGGGATAGGGTCGAGTGGGGAGGTTGTGGGGGGGGAGGAGTGTATGAGGGCCATGACTTCCTCGCCAGATACATGGGAGAAAGATGTCAGAGTTGGAAAGAGGGTAGGGGAGGGGTGGCAAAGGATGGGTGGTGGCTGGTTGCTGGACTGGTGGAATGTGATGTCCTGACGTATGGAGTCAATCTTGGATGTGAAATAAGTGGCAAAGTCAAGAGCAGACAATGAGGAAGGGAGAGGAGGTGGTGGTGGGCAGAGGAGGGAGTTAACAGTGGCAAAGAGGCGCCGGGGGTTGGAAGAGTGGGTGGAGATAAGGATTCTGAAGTATGATTGTTTAGCGAGGGAAAGGGCAGCACTGAAGGATGAGAGCATGAATTTGAAGTGGAGGAAGTCTGCTTGAGAGCGTGATTTCCTCCACTGTCGCTCGGCAGTACATGAGCATTTTTGTAGATATCTGGTGCATTTGGTGTGCCAGGGTTGAGGTGTTGATCTGCGAGGGTGAATAGTGGTTGGCGGAGCAACAGAGTCAAGGGCTGAAGTAAGAGATGCATTGTATAGAGATGTGGCTTGTTCAGGGCATGTGAGAGAGAGAAGAGGAGAGAGAAGCGAGTCAAACAGGGAGGATAGGGATGAGGTGTCAATAGCCTCAATGTTACGCTTAGTGATGGTAGCCTAAGGAGGGAGAGATGGGGGAGCAGAGATAGATAAGTTGAATGAGAGCAAGTGGTGGTCAGAGAGGGGAAAAGGGGAATTGGAGAAATCAGAAATATCACAGCGGTGAGTGAAAACCAGATCCAGTGAGCTCCCGTTCACATGGGAGGGTGAGGTGGTCCACTGGGAGAGACCAAGTGAAGAGGTGAGGTTAAGGAGTTTAGAGGCAGGTGGTTTTGTGGGGTTATCGATAGGGATGTTGAAATCACCTAGGATAATGGAGGGAATGTCAGAAGAGAGGAAGTGAGGTAGCCAGGAAGCAAAGTTGTCGAGGAATTTGGAGGAAATGCCAGGTGGACGGTAAATGACAGCAACTCGAAGATTAGTAGGTTGGTAGAGGCGAATTGCATGGACCTCAAATGTAGAGAATGTAAGAGATGGTTCTGGAGGTATAAGTTGGTATGTGTAGCTTGAGGGTAAAAGGATCCCAACACCACCCCCATGACGACCCCCAGGTCGGGGTGTGTGTGAGAATGTGAGGCCCCCAGCAGAGCGAGAAGCAGGAGAAGTGGTGTCATAGGGAGTAATCCAGGTTTCAGTAATGGCCAGGAGGTGCAGGGAGTTGGATATGAAAAGGTCGTGAGTGTGGGGCCAGTTTGTTGCAAACAGATCATTACCATCCATAAGGTCCCCCAAGACAGTCAAACCACAAACAAACCAGGTAGAGAGATTTAAATTAGGGATTAATTTAGCTATGGCTCGTAGTGAGATAGTAGAATATGGAAATTGATGTCCAGGCAGGCGAGTCACCAATTTATCCCAGATTTGTAAAGATGTTCTAGTGGCGGGGAGGAGGGACAATAAGCGGGGTCTAGAGTTTGGGTGTATCTTAAAAAGGTCTTCTAAGGGAAGGTCCAAACTCCCAGTACGTTCAAGAGATACCCATCCTACTACAGGCGCCCCACTCAACCAGTATTTAAACTGGGCCAGCAAACATGCCTCCTGGTAAAGACCAGGTCGGGCATATCTAGCCCTCCCTTTCTACGAGGGAGAATCATTTTGGACCGAGCCAATCGAGGTGGCCGTGCCTTCCAGACATAGCGTAGCATTATAGCACGACATCTATCAAGGTACGTTTTAGGGAAAAGAAAAGGTATGTTTCGGTATAAGTACATGAGTTTAGGTAAGAGTAATTTTGAAGGATGCTAGGCGGCCAATCCACAAAATAGCATAAGATAGCCAGGACTTAGTCAGGTCTAAAAAACTATTAATGAGTGGAGATAAGTTAACATAGAAAACTGAGGCCGTAGAAGGTGGAATTTGGATCCCCAAATACTGAATTGAAGCCGAACGACAATTATATGGATAGTGTGATTGAAGGGTGGACACTATGGGAGCTGGGATATTAATGGGGAGAGCATCTGTCTTTGTCGTATTAATTTTATAAAAGGAAGCTTCACTATACTGTCCCAAGATAGCATGCAAACAAGGAAGGGAGGATAGCGGGTCCGTGACAAACAGTAGGACGTCGTCCGCAAAGAGGCACAACTTGTGAGTAGTAGTGCCAATAGTCACCCCCGGGAAGCCCCCAGACATCCTAATCTTCTCAGCAAGGGGTTCTATGCCCAACGTAAATATTAAGGGTGATAGAGGGCAACCCTGTCGGGTTCCATTCGTAATAGGAAATGTATCGGAGAGGAAACCGTTACTAAATACCCGTGCAGAGGGGAAGCTATATAGAGATAAAACCGAAGAAAGAATACGGCCACTAAAACCAAACTTGTCTAGAACCGAGGACATATATTGCCAGTTCAGTCTATCAAACGCCTTCTCTGCATCTAAAGAGAGCAGGAGAAGGCCAGTGTTAGAGGGAACGATATCAATCAAGTCAAAAACCCTACGGGTATTGTCAGACGCCTGTCTACCAGGCACAAAACCAACTTGGTCATAGGCAATGAGAGATGGCAGAAAGACATTTAAACGGAAAGCGACAAGTTTGGCAAAAATTTTAATATCGCCGTTCAATAGTGCAATGGGCCTATCATTTTGACAATGCGCTGGGTTTTTACCTGGCTTGGGTATAGTGATAATTTGAGCCTCCAGCATTTCTGTAGGGAAAGCACCAAGAGAGGAGATTGAATTATACAAGGAGGTCAGGGTGGGCGATAGTTGATCACAGAGAGAAACATAAAATTAATTTTTGAAGCCATCTGGACCGGGGGCTTTATTATGCGGGAGTGATTTCATTACTTTAATTACCTCGGAGGGGGTCCATGGGGCATTTAATGTCTTGAGCTGTTCCGCAGAAAGGGAGGGGAGTTTGACATTGGCTAGGAAGGATTGTATAGAATCAGGAGTGGGTTGAAAAGTAAGGGGATCAGAAGAAAGGTTGTACAGCTTGGTATAATATCTAGCGAATTGATTCGCTATGTCATATGGATTGGACACTTAGCCACCCTGAGGAGAAATCAGATGTCTAATCCTATTACGAGCCTGGAAAGCACGGAGCTTGCGAGCCAGCATTTTCCCCGGTCTATTACCAGTCAGGTAAAGTTTCTGTCTCAACCTATTTAAAGCAAACTGGGTCCGTCTCATAAGGAGTTTCTGACGTTGGCCTCGGATATCCTTTAATTCCCTACGTAGGGCCCTAGAGGGGTGGAGCTTATTCCTATCTTCAACCTCCTTAAGTTTAGATTCCAAGTCTTGTTGTTGTTGGATAGCTTGTCGTTTGAGTCTAGCACCGGCTTGGATCGCAGTGCCTCGCACAACTGCCTTAAGGGCACACCAGAAAGTCGTGATAGAAGTATCTGAGGGGGAATTAGTTTCCATATAGAGGGAGATGCAATCATCAATCGCTTTTTTAGATATAGGGTCCGACAGCAGGTGGGCGGATAGGCGCCACGGCCGAGGGGGGGTAAATTGGTGGCAAATATTCCAAGACCATAGGAGAGGAGCATGATCGGACCAGGAAATAGGCAGAACATCCACCTGTGCTGAGTACTGCAAAGTCCACTTATCGCAAAGAATAAGATCTATGTGAGAGTAGGAATTGTGCACTGGAGAGAAATACGTATAATCTCTCGAAGTTGGGTTCTGAACTCTCATACAGGTCATATTCTGCCAGCAAATTACGGAAGGCTAGTGACGGGCAAGCCGGAGCCGCAGACATCTGGGAAGAAGACCGAGGAGATCTATCTAATTTAGGATCAAGCACTAAATTATAGTCGCCCATGATAAGCAGCGCACCCTGACGAACCCTCGCAATAGTCGAGCAAACTTTTCTAAGGAAGAGGACTTGGTTAGAATTGGGAGCGTAGAGAGATACAATCGTAACCATCTTATCCTCCAATTTTCCAACTAGAATGAGGAAACGTCCATTCTTGTCAGCTATCTGGGACAGCAGTTCAAACGAAACAGAGCTCCGAAAAAGAACAGCCACTCCATTGCGCTTGAAGGGACCATTTGCAAAAAAGCCAACTGGGTATCTCGGGTCTCTCAGAGCCGGGGGACCTGCTGACGAAAAATGCGTTTCCTGCAAGGCAACTATGTTAGCTCTGTGTTTATGGAAAGTGGTCAAGGCTAGCCTGCGTTTATTGGGGGAGTTCAACCCTTTAATATTCAATGAATATATTCGTACCATTTAAAATATAGAAAAAGCAAAAACAGCTGACATCCCAAATTGGGGGGGGGGGAGGCAATCTAAGGAAATAAGCGGAAAGGAAAAACTGAAAGGGCCCATTATATCGGGACCGCATTGCTACTGCAGGGGAAAGGTATGCAGTAGAAAAAGTATGGGGAGGTGGCGGTAGTATCACCACCCGGGGTACAAAAGGCACATGTATACCTGGAGCAATAACGTATAGCCAAACTACAAGTACCAATAAGGGCACCAACAAGCACATCAACAGATAATGTAATTGACTAGTGAGATACCCTCATGTGTACAGTAAGAAGAAAAAGAAAGATAAAAGAGATAGAATCATAGGAAAATGCAGGTACACATAGTAATATAAACAGCAAATGAAGGAACCAAAAGCATACACATACTGTATATAACAGATAAACTCACGTATCTGGTATGCATTATAAGGGGGACGGAGTCCCCAACCAAACATGAAGATCAACCAGGAACTACATTAATTGGAACACTGAATACTCAGGTCGCAGACCACTCATGGGTAAGTGGCAGGCGAGGTTTTCAATGTAGAGGGCACTCTGGGGGTAATTCTGAGTTGATCGCAGCAGGAACTTAGTTAGCAGTTGGGCAAAACCATGTGCACTGCAGGGGAGGCAGATATAACATGTGCAGAGAGAGATAGATTTGGGTGTGGTGAGTTCAATCTGCAATCTAAATTGCAGTGTAAAAATAAAGCAGCCCGTATTTACCCTGCACAGAAACAAAATAACCCACCCAAATCTAATTCTCTCTGCAAATGTTATATCTGCTCTCCCTGCACTGCACATGGTTTTGCCCAACTGCTAAAAAAATTCCTGCTGCGATCAACTTGGAATTACCCCCATTGACCGAAACATCCCAGTCATTAAGCAGCTTAACCCCAGCGTCCAGAGTGGCAACTACGTAGGAGGAATTCTCATGGGAAATCACCAATTTCACTGGGAAGCCCCATCTGTATCTAATGTCATGAGAACGTAGTGCCTCTGTGATAGGAGCCAGTGCTCTACATTTAGAGATGGTCAGTGCCGAGAAGTCAGGAAATATTTGTGTGCCTCCAAGCGTATCCGAATCAGACGCAGATCTGGCAGCTTGCATTATCCGTTCCTTGGTCGTGAAGAAGTGAACACGGAGGAGGGTATTCCGAGTGTAGGAGGCGGAAACCGACCGTGGTTTCGGAAGCCGGTGAATGCGATTGATGAGAAGGTTTCTGTCGTCCGCCCCAGGTAGCAGTTTGCGGAGGAGGGACATAGCATAGTCCAGAAGTTCCAAATTGGCTACAGAGTCTGGGATACCTCGGATTTTAATATTATTTCTCCGCGACCTGTCCTCTATATCTGCCAGTTTGTCGTTATACGTCTCCATCTCAGCTTGTTGTCGGTCATGGGCCGAAATAAGGTCATTATGAGAGGACACCAGTTCCTCCATTTTAAGTTCAAGATGGTCTATGCGATCACCTAAAGCAGTTAGCTCCACTTTAACTTCACGGATAGCCAGAGAGAGGTCTTGAGTGAGCTCAGATTTAAAAGCCGCAAGGACTTGACACAGAGTCTTGACAGTGAGAGGATCCATAGAATTAGAGTCCACCCCAAGGACCGATAAGGAATGGCCAGAACTCTCCTTAGGACGGTCAGGTTGGCTCGATGGGATGGAGCTCCCGGCAGGAGACGAGGAGATACGAGCCCCTTTTTGATTAGAGAAAGCCACCGGGGGGGGGGGGGGGGGGGGGAGTGCATCCTTAATTTTTTAAGGGGGCATCGGTAAAGGGCTGCAGTAGAAGGAGTAGATGAGTGAAACTGGAAGGCCAATGCGTCACAGGCCCTGGAGGCAGAGTAGTATGCTGGTTCCAAACAGAAGCTACTATGTATGCATGAGAACCCCGGGTGGAGGCGTAGAGAGGACAGAGCACATCACATCCCTATTCAAACATTATTACATGCAGGAGATCTTTGCAGGGGACGGGGAGAAACGACAAATATGAGAGAGGCACAACAAATCCCAGCAAGGGGGTACTCACAGATCCAGTACAGGGGATTCCAGCAGGAATCGGCAGCACTACCACATAATGGAATACACACCCCAAGGGAGATGTAGTAGAAAAAGCTGGAGAGCCCCAGGCAGATATCAGTGGTCCTGGTCCAGTTCAGGGTTCAGTTTCAGCCTCAGAAGGGGACAGAACTGCAGAGATGCACAGACTAAAGAATCCAAAATGGGCGCTGGCTGTGAATGTCTCCTTCCCAGCTGGAGACAGAGGTGGATCCCAAGCACACAGGAGTAAAAGCACAAGGGCCCACGGGTCCTCGGCCTCTGGGAGCCCCTAGAGACCCTCCAGGAGCCTGCAGGGAGAGGTAGGAGCCGTCCGGCGGAGCCACGTCCCGTTTTCCCGGGTCCCGGAAGTCCGGCCCGGGTAGGCTTGAAAATTTAGTCCCCGGCTTCAGGGCAGAAGGTAGGCCGCAATCTGCAGGAGCCTCCAGGAGTGCTCCCCGATTCCGCGGACCTCACCAACTGGCCAGCGCTCAGCAGCAGGAGTGGGGGAGAGGGCACCAGGCTGAAAGGAGCAGAGATCGATGTGCAGGGAGGGAGAGAAGTGCCCGAAATCCTGGAGCTCTGCTGAGACACTTCCACTCACAGCAGCAGCTAGGCCACGCCCCCTTCAGCCTTGTATTTTAATCATAAAACACAGTCTTCCGTTCTTCTTTACCGGAGTTCTTCAGCTTCACCCTTCAAGTCATTTAACCATAGACTCTAATTCTTCCAGTTTCTTCAATTGCTCCAATATTCGTATACCGCCTGATTATTTATTAAAACTCCAGTTATCTTCCTATGAAGTCCTCCTTTTCTTTACGCCCTCCGGCCAACGTTAACACTTAGAGGGTCATTCCGAGTTGTTCGCTCGTTGCCGATTTTCGCTATATTGCGATTAGTCGCTTACTGCGCATGCGCAAGGTTCGCAGAGCGCATGTGGTAAGTTATTTTACACAAAAGTTAGGCATTTTACTCACGGCATAACGAAGCTTTTTCATCGTTCTGGTGATCGTAGTGTGATTGACAGGATGTGGGTGTTTCTGGGCGGAAACTGGCCGTTTTCTGGGCGTGTGTGAAAAAATGCTGGCGTTTCTGGGAAAAATGCGGGAGTGTCTGAAGAAACGGGGGAGTGGCTGGGCGAACGCTGGGTGTGTTTGTGACGTCAAACCAGGAACGAAACTGACTGAACGCAATGGCTGAGTAAGTCTGGAGCTACTCAGAAACTGCTAAGAAATTTCTATTCGCAATTCTGCGAATCTTTCGTTTGCAATTCTGCTAAGCTAAGATACACTCCCAGAGGGCGGCGGCTTAGCGTGTGCAATGCTGCTAAAAGCAGCTAGCGAGCGAACAACTCGGAATGAGGGCCTTAGTTTGGCTTCCACCCCATGAGGAGGAATTACATTCAGCCACCTCGTTTACTCTCCTCACAGGTAGCTGTCCCTTCAGCCAAAACGCGGTTGTCGGAACCCCAACTTATGCCGAGCGTGACAGTCTACACCACCTGGTATTCACAGACGGTCTTGCGCTCGGAGATTTTAACCAGGTACAACACTGCTTAACTTCCAACCTCATTGAGACTGGACATATCCAGTGTGATGCGGCCTTAGATGGAGGAGATGCTTAAAACATTTTGAGTGGAAATATGCCCACTCCATCATGTGTATTGTTTACACCATCAAACCCATCATTCGCATTACTGCGTGAATCATTTGGACTTTGTATTCAATCTCCTAGTTTTGCCTTGGATATCTTGATCCGAGGTAACTACTCTCTGCAAACTCGAATTCAGTATAGCCCCACCGTGAGTTATGTTACGGACCCAGAGATCATCCCATTTATGAACCACCCGTGCCTCTGCAGACAAGTTATTTGTATGTTGTAGATGACACAGAACCCTTCCTGTATTTGTGTCAGGATAGGAAGGCGGTCGAGGTATGGCAATTTCTTATCTCTACGGAGAGGCCACACCTTGAATAGTGAGGCCACACCTTGAATAGTGAGGCCACACCTTGAATACTGTGTACAATTCTGGGCACCGTACTACAAAAAGGATATCCTGGAGCTTGAAAAGGTACAGAGGAGGGCGACCAAACTAATTAAGGGCATGGAGACGATGGAATACAAGGAAAGGCTTGAAAGACTAGGCATGTTTACATTGGAAAAGCGGAGACTAAGAGGGGATATGATCAACATCTACAAATATATAAGGGGACAATACACAGAGCTTGCGCGGGACCTGTTTTTGGTTAGATCAACACAGAGGATTCGTGGACACTCGCTCAGGTTAGAGGAGAGGAGATTCCGCACAATACGGCGTAAAGGCTTTTTCACGGTAAGGACAATACATGTTTGGAATTCCCTGCCTGAGGGAGTTGTAATGGCGGAATCTGTCAACACCTTTAAGAATGGGTTAGATAAATTCCTAATGGATAAGGATATCCAGGGGTATGGTGCATAGTCATGCATTATAGTTACTATAAATAGGGATAAAATGTAACGGCTGACAGCAGCATCAGTCAGAAATTTTAGTCAAATCATCATGCATAGGAGACCACAAATAGGTTGAACTCGATGGACAATTGTCTTTTTTCAACCTCAGATACTATGTTTCTCTAACGTCCTAAGTGGATGCTGGGACTCCGTAAGGACCATGGGGAATAGCGGCTCCGCAGGAGACTGGGCACAAAAGTAAAAGCTTGAACTAGCTGGTGTGCACTGGCTCCTCCCCCTATGACCCTCCTCCAAGCCTCAGTTAGATTTTTGTGCCCGAACGAGAAGGGTGCATGCTAGGTGGCTCTCCTGAGCTGCTTAGAGTAAAAGTTTATTTTAGGTTTTTTATTTTCAGTGAGTCCTGCTGGCAACAGGCTCACTACATCGTGGGACTAAGGGGAGAAGAAACGAACTCACCTGCGTGCAGAGTGGATTGGGTTTCTTAGGCTACTGGACATTAGCTCCAGAGGGACGATCACAGGTTCAGCCTGGATGGGTCCCGAAGCCGCGCCGCCGGCCCCCTTACAGAGCCAGAAGAACGAAGAGGTCCGGTGAAATCGGCGGCAGAAGACGTTCCTGTCTTCAACTAAGGTAGCGCACAGCACTGCAGCTGTGCGCCATTGCTCTCAGCACACTTCACACTCCGGTCACTGAGGGTGCAGGGCGCTGGGGGGGAGCGCCCTGAGACGCAATAAAAACAGAAATACCTTAGGATGGCAAAAGAAATACATCACATATAGCTCCTGGGCTATATGGATGTATTTAACCCCTGCCAGTTTCCCAGAAAAAAGCGGGAGATAAGGCCTTCGTGAAGGGGCGGAGCCTATCTCCTCAGCACACAAGCGCCATTTTCCCTCACAGTTCCGCTGGAAGGACGGCTCCCTGACTCTCCCCTGCAGTCCCTACAGAATCAGGGTAAAAACGAGAGAGGGGGGGCACTATTGGCAGCTAAATTATAAACAGCAGCTATAAAAGGGAGTAACACTTATATAAGGTTATCCCTATTGATATATATATAGCGCTCTGGTGTGTGCTGGCAAACTCTCCCTCTGTCTCCCCAAAGGGCTAGTGGGGTCCTGTCCTCTATCAGAGCATTCCCTGTGTGTGTGCTGGGTGTCGGTACGATTGTGTCGACATGTATGAGGAGGAAAATGATGTGGAAGCAGAGCAATTGCCTGTATTAGTGATGTCACCCCCTAGGGAGTCGACACCTGACTGGATGGTTGTATTTAAAGAACTACGTGACAATGTCAGCACTTTACAAAAAACTGTTGACGACACGAGACAGCCGACAAATCAATTAGTGCCTGTCCAGGCGTCTCAGACACCGTCAGGGGCGATAAAACGCCCGTTACCTCAGTGGGTCGACACAGACCCAGACACGGATACTGAGTCCAGTGTCGACGGTGAGGAGACAAACGTAATGTCCAGTAGGGCCACACGTTACATGATCACGGCAATGAAGGAGGCATTGAACATTTCTGACACTACAAGTACCACAAAGAAGGGTATTATGTGGGGAGTGAAAAAACTACCAGTAGCTTTTCCTGAGTCAGATGAATTAAATGAGGTGTGTGATAAAGCGTGGGTTTCCCCCGATAAAAAAAGTGCTAATTTCTAATAAATTATTGGCACTATACCCTTTCCCGCCAGAGGTTAGGGCGCGTTGGGAAACACCCCCTAGAGTAGATAAAGCGCTCACACGTTTATCTAAACAAGTAGCGTTACCGTCTCCTGATACGGCCGCCCTCAAAGAACCAGCGGATAGAAGGCTGGAAAATATCCTGAAGGGTATATACACACATACTGGTGTTATACTGCGACCAGCAATCGCATCAGCCTGGATGTGCAGTGCTGGAGTTGCGTGGTCGGATTCCCTGACTGAAAATATTGATACCCTGGATAGGGACAGTATATTACTAACTATAGAGCATTTGAAGGATGCATTACTATATATGCGTGATGCACAGAGGGATATTTGCACCCTGGCATCAAGAGTGAGTGCTATGTCCATTTCTGCCAGAAGAGCGTTATGGACGCGACAGTGGTCAGGGGATGCGGATTCCAAACGACATATGGAAGTATTGCCGTTTAAAGGGGAGGAGTTATTTGGGGCCGGTCTATCGGACCTGGTGGCCACGGCAACGGCCGGAAAGTCCACCTTTTTACCCCAGGTCACCTCTCAGCAGAAAAAGACACCGTCTTTTCAAACTCAGTCCTTTCGTCCCCATAAGTACAGGCGGGCAAAAGGCCACTCATTTCTGCCCCGGGGCAGAGGAAGAGGGAAAAGACTGCACCAGGCAGCCTCTTCACAGGAGCAGAAGCCCTCCTCTGCTTCTGCCAAGTCTTCAGCATGACGCTGGGGCTTTACAAGCGGACTCGGACACGGTGGGGGCCCGTCTCAAAAATTTCAACGCGCAGTGGGCTCACTCGCAAGTGGACCCCTGGATTCTGCAGGTAGTTTCACAGGGGTACAAACTGGAATTCGAGACGTCTCCCCCTCGCCGGTTCCTGAAGTCTGCTCTACCAAAGTCTCCCTCCGACAGGGAGGCAGTTTTGGAAGCCATTCACAAGCTGTATTCCCAGCAGGTGATAATCAAGGTACCTCTCCTACAACAGGGAAAGGGGTATTATTCCACGCTGTTTGTGGTACCGAAGCCGTACGGCTCGGTGAGACCAATTTTAAATCTAAAATCCTTGAACACTTACATAAAGAGGTTCAAATTCAAGATGGAGTCACTCAGAGCAGTGATAGCAAACCTGGAAGAAGGGGACTATATGGTGTCTCTGGACATCAAAGATGCTTATCTCCACGTCCCAATCTACCCTTCTCACCAAGGGTACCTCAGGTTTGTAGTACAAAACTGTCATTATCAGTTTCAGACGCTGCCGTTCGGATTGTCCACGGCACCTCGGGTCTTTACCAAGGTAATGGCCGAAATGATGATTCTTCTTCGAAGAAAAGGCGTTTTAATTATCCCTTACTTGGACGATCTCCTGATAAGGGCAAGGTCCAGGGAACAGTTAGAAGTCGGAGTAGCACTATCTCAGTTAGTGTTACGTCAGCACGGGTGGATTCTAAATATTCCAAAATCGCAGCTGATTCCAACGACACGTCTCCTGTTCCTAGGAATGATTCTGGACACAGTCCAGAAAAAGGTGTTTCTCCCAGAGGAGTAGGCCAGGGAGTTATCCGAGCTAGTCAGGAATCTCCTAAAACCAGGACAGGTGTCAGTGCATCAGTGCACGAGGGTCCTGGGAAAAATGGTGGCTTCTTACGAAGCGATTCCATTCGGAAGATTCCATGCAAGAACGTTTCAGTGGGATCTTCTGGACAAATGGTCCGGATCGCATCTTCAGATGCATCAGCGGATAACCCTGTCGCCAAGGACAAGGGTGTCTCTTCTGTGGTGGCTGCAGAGTGCTCATCTACTAGAGGGCCGCAGATTCGGCATTCAGGATTGGATCCTGGTGACCACAGATGCCAGCCTGAGAGGCTGGGGAGCAGTCACACAGGGACAAAATTTCCAGGGCTTGTGGTCAAGCATGGAAACATCTCTTCATATAAACATTCTGGAACTAAGGGCCATTTACAATGCCCTAACTCAAGCAAAACCCCTGCTTCAGGGTCAGGCGGTATTGATCCAATCGGACAACATCACGTCAGTCGCCCACGTAAACAGACAGGGTGGCACGAGAAGCAGGAGGGCGATGGCAGAAGCTGCAAGGATTCTTCGCTGGGCGGAGAATCATGTGATAGCACTGTCAGCAGTGTTCATTCCGGGAGTGGACAACTGGGAAGCGGACTTCCTCAGCAGACACGACCTTCACCCGGGGGAGTGGGGACTTCATCCAGAAGTCTTCCAAGAGATGGTAAACCGTTGGGAAAAACCAAAGGTGGACATGATGGCGTCCCGTCTCAACAAAAAACTAGACAGATATTGCGCCAGGTCAAGGGACCCTCAGGCAATAGCGGTGGACGCTCTGGTAACACCATGGGTGTACCAGTCAGTGTATGTGTTCCCTCCTCTGCCTCTCATACCAAAAGTACTGAGAATCATAAAAAGGAGAGGAGTAAGAACTATACTCGTGGTTCCGGATTGGCCAAGAAGGACTTGGTACCCGGAACTTCAAGAGATGCTCACGGAGGACCCGTGGCCTCTACCTCTAAGAAAGGACCTGCTCCAGCAGGGACCTTGTCTGTTCCAAGACTTACCGCGGCTGCGTTTGACGGCATGGCGGTTGAATGCCGGATCCTGAAGGAAAAAGGCATTTCAGAAGAAGTCATCCCTACCCTGATAAAGGCCAGGAAGGATGTAACCGCGAAACATTATCACCGCATTTGGCGAAAATATGTTGCGTGGTGTGAGGCCAAAGAGGCCCCTACAGAGGAATTTCAACTGGGTCGCTTCCTACATTTCCTGCAAACAGGACTGTCTATGGGCCTAAAATTAGGGTCCATTAAGGTTCAAATTTCGGCCCTGTCGATTTTCTTCCAAAAAGAACTGGCTTCTGTGCCTGAAGTCCAGACGTTTGTCAAAGGGGTACTGCATATACAGCCTCCTTTTGTGCCCCCGGTGGCACCTTGGGATCTCAATGTGGTTTTGGGGTTCCTAAAATCACATTGGTTTGAACCACTCACCACTGTGGAATTAAAATATCTCACATGGAAGGTGGTAATGCTGTTAGCCCTGGCTTCAGCCAGGCGTGTCTCAGAATTGGCGGCTTTATCTTATAAAAGCCCTTACCTGATTTTTCACACGGATAGGGCAGAATTGAGGACTCGTCCTCAATTTCTCCCAAAGGTGGTTTCAGCGTTTCACGTGAACCAGCCTATTGTGGTGCCTGCGGCTACTAGGGACTTGGAGGACTCCAAGTTACTGGACGTAGTCAGGGCCCTGAAAATATATATTTCCAGGACGGCTGGAGTCAGGAAATCTGACTCGCTGTTTATCCTGTATGCACCCAACAAGCTGGGTGCTCCTGCTTCTAAGCAGACGATTGCTCGTTGGATTTGTAGTACAATTCAGCTTGCACATTCTGTGGCAGGCCTGCCACAGCCAACATCTGTAAAAGCCCATTCCACAAGGAAGGTGGGCTCATCTTGGGCGGCTGCCCGAGGGGTCTCGGCTTTACAACTTTGCCGAGCAGCTACTTGGTCAGGGGCAAACACGTTTGCTAAATTCTACAAATTTGATACCCTGGCTGAGGAGGACCTGGAGTTCTCTCATTCGGTGCTGCAGAGTCATCCGCACTCTCCCGCCCGTTTGGGAGCTTTGGTATAATCCCCATGGTCCTTACGGAGTCCCAGCATCCACTTAGGACGTTAGAGAAAATAAGAATTTACTTACCGATAATTCTATTTCTCATAGTCCGTAGTGGATGCTGGGCGCCCATCCCAAGTGCGGATTGTCTGCAATACTTGTATATAGTTATTGTTACAAAATTCGGGTTATTATTGTTGTGAGCCATCTTTTCAGAGGCTCCTTCGTTTATCATACTGTTAACTGGGTTCAGATCACAGGTTGTACGGTGTGATTGGTGTGGCTGGTATGAGTCTTACCCGGGATTCAATATCCTTCCTTATTATGTACGCTCGTCCGGGCACAGTATCCTAACTGAGGCTTGGAGTAGGGTCATAGGGGGAGGAGCCAGTGCACACCAGCTAGTTCAAGCTTTTACTTTTGTGCCCAGTCTCCTGCGGAGCCGCTATTCCCCATGGTCCTTACGGAGTCCCAGCATCCACTACGGACTATGAGAAATAGAATTATCGGTAAGTAAATTCTTATTTACTATGAGATAAATTGCCATAATCATTTTGGTACTCTGGGGCTGTGGCTAACTCAAAGGGTAAGGCCTAACTGAATTTTTGCCGAAGGATGGTAACCTTGAGATTACACTGAATGACAGTGTTATAGGAGCCTGAAGGTAAAGTTCCTGACTTATCCAGGAATACCATGTATTATATTGGCTCCTCACCCAACTATGGAGTCGCCTCCACGTGAACTGTATTACCAAAATTTCTGTTTTTGAAATTGATAATGGGGCGAGGGATTTTTGACCCAGGAGGGAATAAACCCTCCATTGTGCATGGATTACTGGAATGACAATTCCTGACAAAACATTTTCTGAATTGCTTCATGCAAATCCCTCGCCTACTTCTCTACCCGAGACGGGCTGAAACCGAATACCTTTTAGGAGAATGGTTCCAGAAGGGAAAGTATAATCCTAGAGATACTGCTTCTTGCACCCAGGCATCTATTTGTAGACTGCTATCAGATCTGTGCAAACTGAAGAAGTCGGCCCCCCATCCTTCTGGAATCCACCAGAAGGAGACCTGCGCCATCATACTGATGGCCTCTGGTTTGGAAGCTGACCTGTGGTTACCTTTGCTTCTTTGCCTTACCAAACTTATTTGTATTAAGGCTGTTACGTTCCTTTATGACCGACAAGGCCAATTTAGACCCGTATATTTAGGGTTACATGTGGAAGGGAACGTGACCTTCTTGGAGTCTCCGACTCTGGAATAACTGTTAATTCAAACAGAAACTTTCAGCCAAGGTAAACATTTCCAGAACCTTCTTTGATTCGGAATCAGTTTCCCATGTACAGATGAAGGGTTTATGTTGTGCCTAGGCACAGAACTATTCAGGATAACCGTGGACCCATCTGTTCGAGAACCAAGCTGTTCTAGAACAGCGATTGTTATGCTGATGCCCTAGAACATTAGTGTCCATATGAGCTATATGGGATTCTTACTCCCTTGCAGGCGCTGAAACTTGTTTTCCAGTACCTCAGCCCAATGTACCTACAGCACCTGGCATTTCAAGGTGGTTTCCCGTCCAAGAACTAACCAGGCCGAACACTGCCTAGCTTCCAAAATCTATTGAGATTGAGCCTATCCAGTGTGGTGTTGCCGCAGACTACAGGTGAAGTCCTGGCTGGCCTTATGGCTGCCCCAGACAAAGACAATATGGTCTTATTATTTTGATGGCAGAGGCCCTATAGATTTTTGCATTATCCAAGGATATGCATATCTATTTTGGGAGGCACTTCCCTATTTAAAACAGTCCCTATCTTGAAAAAGATATTGGAATCCCATTTACTGGGTATTCTACTTTATTGGGTGTGACCCAAACCTTTTTCCAGAATTCTGCTCTCATGCAGACACCCTTTTGGGACGTTTAAACAGAAGTGCCTTATTTTTACCCGAGGCTCTGCTGCTTCTATTGACAGACTAGCTTATTTTTGCTCTCATTTATTCAGCTTATACATTTAGCTGATATCTTTTACCTTACCTTTTCTTATGCTGAAGTAGAGTATATGGAGCTTTCATCGTCTGATGATTTCATGTGTAGCATGTGAAGTCGATGATTTATTTACATTCGGTTCATCAGCTTGTCTTATTGAAGACGCTGCTGGGGATATACCACAATCAGCAGCATGTGATAATAATGTAAGAATTAACATTTCAGCTAAACTGTACAAGGTCTGTGCAAACATCGCCCTCAATGGGTCTACCATACCTGATATAATCAGGAATGTATTATGCTAAACAGCAAATCATTCTTACACATAACCATCCTGTACCAGATCATAGAGGCTAATACAGTTTCTGCCAAACAATAACATTTCTTTAACGTCCTAAGTGGATGCTGGGGACTCCGTAAGGACCATGGGGAATAGCGGCTCCGCAGGAGACTGGGCACATCTAAAGAAAGCTTTAGGACTATGTGGTGTGCACTGGCTCCTCCCCCTATGACCCTCCTCCAAGCCTCAGTTAAGATCTCTGTGCCCGAACGAGAAGGGTGCACACTAGGGTCTCTCCTGAGCTTCTTAGTGAAAGTTTTAGTTTAGGTTTTTTATTTTCAGTGAGACCTGCTGGCAACAGGCTCACTGCATCGAGGGACTAAGGGGAGAAGAAGCGAACTCACCTGCGTGCAAAGTGGATTGGGCTTCTTAGGCTACTGGACATTAGCTCCAGAAGGACGATCACAGGCCCAGCCTGGATGGGTCCCAGAGCCGCGCCGCCGGCCCCCTTACAGAGCCAGAAGGCAGAAGAGGTCCGGAAAATCGGCGGCAGAAGACGTCCTGTCTTCAACAAGGTAGCGCACAGCACTGCAGCTGTGCGCCATTGCTCTCAGCACACTTCACACTCCGGTCACTGAGGGTGCAGGGCGCTGGGGGGGAGCGCCCTGAGACGCAATAATAAACACCTTGGATGGCAAAAGAATGCATCACATATAGCTCCTGGGCTATATGGATGCATTTAACCCCTGCCAAAATACATAGAAAAACGGGAGATAAGGCCGCCGATAAGGGGGCGGAGCCTATCTCCTCAGCACACTGGCGCCATTTTCCCTCACAGCTCCGTTGGAGGGAAGCTCCCTGTCTCTCCCCTGCAGTCACTACACTACAGAAAGGGTTAAAAAAGAGAGGGGGGGCACTAATTACGCGCAGTATTAAATAAAACAGCAGCTATAAGGGGAAAAACACTTATATAAGGTTATCCCTGTATATATATAGCGCTCTGGTGTGTGCTGGCAAACTCTCCCTCTGTCTCCCCAAAGGGCTAGTGGGGTCCTGTCCTCTATCAGAGCATTCCCTGTGTGTGTGCTGTATGTCGGTACATTTGTGTCGACATGTATGAGGAGAAAAATGATGTGGAGACGGAGCAGATTGCCTGTAATAGTGATGTCACCCCCTAGGGGGTCGACACCTGAGTGGATGAACTGTTGGAAGGAATTACATGACAGTGTCAGCTCTGTATAAAAGACAGTGGTTGACATGAGACAGCCGGCTACTCAGCTTGGGCCTGTCCAGACGTCTCATAGGCCGTCAGGGGCTCTAAAGCGCCCATTACCTCAGATGGCAGTTATAGACGCCGACACGGATACTGACTCCAGTGTCGACGGTGAAGAGACAAATGTGACTTCCAGTAGGGCCACACGTTACATGATTGAGGCAATGAAAAATGTTTTACACATTTCTGATAATACGAGTACCACCAAAAAGGGGTATTATGTTCGGTGAGGAAAAACTACCTGTAGTTTTCCTGAATCTGAGAAATTAAACGAGGTGTGTGATGATGCGTGGTTTTCCCCCGATAACAACTGATAATTTCTAAAATGTTATTGGCATTATATCCTTTCCCGCCAGAGGTTAGGGTGCGTTGGGAAACACCCCCTAGGGGGGATAAAGCGCTCACACGCTTGTAAGGGCTCTACCCTCTCCTGAGATGGCCGCCCTTAAGGATCCTGCTGATAGAAAGCAGGAGGGTATCCTAAAATGTATTTACACACATACTGGTGTTATACTGCGACCAGCAATCGCCTCAGCCTGGATGTGCAGTGCTGGGTTGGCGTGGTCGGATTCCCTGACTGAAAATATTGATACCCTAGATAGGGACAGTATATTATTGCCTATAGAGCATTTAAAAGATGCATTTCTATATATGCGTGATGCACAGCGGAATATTTGCCGACTGGCATCAAGTCTAAGTGCGTTGTTCATTTCTACCAGTAGAGGGTTATGGACACGTCAGTGGTCAGGTGATGCGTATTCCAAACGGCATTTGGAAGTATTGCCTTATTAAAGGGAGGAGTTATTTGGGGTCGGTCTTTCAGACCTGGTGGCCACGGCAACAGCTGGGAAATCCACGTTTGTACCCCAGGTCGCCTCTCAACATGAGAAGACGCCGTATTATCAGGCACAGTCTTTTCGTGGACAAGCGGGCAAAAGATTCCTCATTTCTGCCCCGTGACAGAGGGAGAGGAAAAAGGCTGCAGAAATCAGCCAGTTCCCAGGAACAGAAACCCTCTCCCGCCTCTGCCAAGCCCTCAGTATGACGCTGGGGCTTTACAAGCAGAATCAGGCACGGTGGGGGGCCCGTCTCAATGAATTTCAGCGCGCAGTGGGCTCACTCGCAAGTAGACCCCTGGATCCTTCAGGTGATATCTCAGGGGTACAAATTAGAATTCGAGACGTCTCCCCCTCGCCGTTTCCTAAAGTCGGCTTTACCAATGTCTCCTTCTGACAGGGAGACTGTTTTGGAAGCCATTCACAAGCTGTATTCCCAGCAGGTGATAACAAGGTACCCCTCCTGCAACAGGGAACGGGGTATTATTCCACACTGTTGTGGTACCGAAGCCGGACGGCTCGGTGAGACCGATTCTAAATCTAAAATCTTTGAACACTTACATACAGAGGTTCAAATTCAAGATTGAGTCACTCAGAGCAGTGATTGCGAACCTGGAAGAAGGGGACTACATGATGTCTCGGGACATCAAGGATGCTTACCTTCATGTCAAAATTTACCCTTCTCATCAAGGGTACCTCAGGTTTATGGTACAGAACTGTCACTATCAGTTCAGACGCTGCCGTATGGATGGTCCACGGCACCCCGGGTCTTTACCAAGGTAATGGCCGAAATGATGATATTCCTTCGAAGGAAGGGAATTTTAGTTATCCTTTACTTGGACGATTCCCTGATAAGGGTAAGATCCAGGGAACAGTTGGAGGTCGGTGTAGCATTATTTCAGGTAGTGTTGCGGCAGCACGATTGGATTCTCAATATTCCAAAATCGCAGCTGGTTCCGATGACTTGTCTTCTGTTCCTAGGGATGATCCTGGACACAGTCCAGAAAAAGGCTTTTCTCCCGGAGGAGAAAGCCAGGGAGTTATCCGAGCTAGTCAGGAACCTCCTAAAACCGAGCCAAGTCTCAGTGCATCAATGCACAAGGGTTCTGGGTAAAATGGTGGCTTCCTACGAAGCAATCCCATTCGGCATATTCCACGCAAGAACTTTCCAGTGGGACCTGCTGGACAAATGGTCCGGGTCGCATCTTCAGATGCATCAGCGGGTAACCCTGTCACCAAGGACAAGGGTGTCCCTCCTGTGGTGGTTGCAGAGTGCTCATCTTCTAGAGGGCCGCAGATTCGGCATTCAGGACTGGGTCCTGGTGACCACGGATGCCAGCCTGCGAGGCTGGGGAGCAGTCACACAGGGAAGGAATATCCAAGGCTTATGGTCAAGTCTGGAGACATCACTTCACATAAATATCCTGAAGCTAAGGGCCATTTACAGTGCTCTAAGCTTAGCAAGACCTCTGCTTCAAGGTCAGCCGGTGTTGATCCAGTCGGACAACATCACGGCAGTCACCCACGTAAACAGACAGGGTGGCACAAGAAGCAGGAGGGCAATGGCAGAAGCTGCAAGGATTCTTCGCTGGGCGGAAAATCATGTGATAGCACTGTCAGCAGTATTCATTCCGGGAGTGGACAACTGGGAAGCAGACTGCCTCAGCACGACCTCCACCCGGGAGAGTGGGGACTTCACCCAGAAGTCTTCCACATGATTATAAACCGTTGGGAAAAACTCGACAGGTATTGCGCCAGGTCAAGGGACCCTCAGGCAATAGCTGTAGACGTTCTGGTAACACCGTGGGTGTACCAGTCAGTGTATGTGTTCCCTCCTCTGCCTCTCATACCCAAGGTACTGAGATTGATAAGATGGAGAGGAGTAAGCACTATAATTGTGGCTCCGGATTGGCCAAGAAGGACTTGGTAACCGGAACTTCAAGAGATGCTCACGGAGGATCCGTGGCCTCTACCTCTAAGAAGGGACCTGCTCCAGCAAGGACCCTGTCTGTTCCAAGACTTACCGCGGCTGCGTTTGACGGCATGGCGGTTGAACGCCGGATCCTGAAAAGGCATTCCGGATGAAGTCATCCCTATCCTGATCAAAGCCAGGAAGGATGTAACCGTAAAACATTATCACCGAATTTGGCGAAAATATGTTGCGTGGTGCGAGGCCAGTAAGGCCCGACGGAGGAAATTCAACTGGGTCGTTTCCTACATTTCCTGCAAACAGGAGTGTCTATGGGCCTGAAATTGGGGTCCATTAAGGTTCAAATTTCGGCCCTGTCAATTTTCTTCCAAAAAGAACTAGCTTCAGTTCCTGAAGATCAGACGTTTGTAAAAGGGGTACTGCATATACAGCCTCCTTTTGTGCCTTCAGTGGCACTTTGGGATCTCAATGTAGTTTTTGGGTTCCAAAAGTCACATGGGTTTGAACCACTTAAATATGTGGAGTTAAAATATCTCACATGGAATGTGGTCATGCAGTTGGCCCTGGCCTGGGCCAGGCGCGTGTCAGAATTGGCGGCTTTATCCTGTAAAAGCCCTTATCTGATTTTCCATTCGGACAGGGGACTCGTCCTCAGTTTCTCCCTAAGGTGGTTTCAGCGTTTCACCTGAACCAACCTATTGTGGTGCCTGCGGCTACTAGGGACTTGGAGGACTCCAAGTTGCTAGACGCTGTCAGGGCCCTGAAAATATATGTTTCCAGGACGGCTGGAGTCAGGAAAACTGACTCGCTGTTTATCCTGTATGCACCCAACAAGCTGGGTGCTCCTGCTTCTAAGCAGACTATTGCTCGTTGGATTTGTAGTACAATTCAGCTTGCACTTTCGGTGGCAGGCCTGCCACAGCCAAAAATCTGTAAATGCCCACTCCACAAGGAAGGTGGGCTCATCTTGGGCGGCTGCCCGAGGGGTCTCGGCTCTACAACTTTGCCGAGCAGCTACTTGGTCAGGAGCAAATACGTTTGTAAAATTCTACAAAATTGATACCCTGGCTGAGGAGGACCTGGAGTTCTCTCATTTGGTGCTGCAGAGTCATCCGCACTCTCCCGCCCGTTTGGGAGCTTTGGTATAATCCCCATGGTCCTTACGGAGTCCCCAGCATCCACTTAGGACGTTAGAGAAAATAAGAATTTACTTACCGATAATTCTATTTCTCGTAGTCCGTAGTGGATGCTGGGCGCCCATCCCAAGTGCGGATTGTCTGCAATACTGGTACATAGTTATTGTTACCAAAAAATCGGGTTATTGCTGTAGTGAGCCATCTTTTCTAGAGGCTCCTCTGTTATCATGCTGTTAACTGGGTTCAGATCACAAGTTGTACGGTGTGATGGGTGTGGCTGGTATGAGTCTTACCCGAGATTCAAAATCCTTCCTTATTGTGTACGCTCGTCCGGGCACAGTATCCTAACTGAGGCTTGGAGGAGGGTCATAGGGGGAGGAGCCAGTGCACACCACATAGTCCTAAAGCTTTCTTTAGATGTGCCCAGTCTCCTGCGGAGCCGCTATTCCCCATGGTCCTTACGGAGTCCCCAGCATCCACTACGGACTACGAGAAATAGAATTATCGGTAAGTAAATTCTTATTATAAGTGTCCTGCTGCCCTTAGATATAAATACTCAGCACTTTCACAGTGTACTACACAATTATGTGAATTTACTCACTTTCCTCTAAAGTGATATGTGTGACCCTTCCCATGCCTGCATTAAGGATCAGAATATCAACAATCATTTATTATTAAGTCAGCATCACACTAGCAGTCAGTCACATATTATACATGTATATATATATATATATATATATATATATACACACACACACACAATATGAGCAGATTATCAACTACGAACACATCTCAAAGCATGTAGGAGTACATATTACTGAATTCTGTCTTATACATATCTTTAAAGTATTCAGACGCATTGCGAAGAAAACCACAGTATTGTACATAAAACTCATATGCAATAGGCTCTAAAGTTAACTATTCATACTACAAAGGTAGATATAAATTTAGTGCTATATAACCCTTACTCTGTAGAGTGGGATACAGCGAGACTCACCCCACTTCCAGGATCGATCAATACGTTAGCAAACCGCTGAGTGGATCCAGACGCTACTAGTGTACACTGCCGCGCCGGTATTTTTAATGGACCCAAAAGCTCAGTTAACGTTAGTGCATGCAGACGCTCCTGTCTGTGACCCAGTCTCTTAGCGGTCAAACCTTAGTGTATACAAACGCAGCGCCATGCTGCGATCGACTCCCCTCGTGGTAGCATCTGAGACGGAAGTGAGGCAATCAGTTCATGGCGCGAGACGCACGGTAACTGGTCATGAACTGGGGGGAGGGACGACCAGGAGAGCGTCTGACTCCCCACTGCTGACATCAACCCTAGGGATCGCGGCCTCAACTAATCCTGGCGCCTTCTGATCCCTAAAGCCTAACGCTAGAGCACCCGTGGTGTTGGCGCGCCAGCTACTGTTTGGTAGTCTCCTCCCAAATCAGTGATGCTGTGTCCGTATTCCCCCTCTAAGCAGAACCGATGCCTTACCTTCTCCCCGTGCTTTAGCCACAGCCTGGTAACGTCTGCTGGACCTGCTAGTAACATCCGACACAGATGCCCGTCGAGACAGCACTTGTACCGTGGGTAAGCGTTGTTGCGACCCGGAGGAGTGTTGTTGGAGCGACTCTTTCCAATATGCGTGTAAGACGCGGTTAGGAAAGATCACTCAAAACCATAGTAAGACTATAAAAATAAATAAAGCTTAGGGCTGCCATACACAGCAGCCCTGTGACCATGGTCCGGCACCTGCCACACCAACCAAAAAACTGATTTGACTGAGTCAGTGGGCGGGATTATATTGACGAGCCCGGTGCATTCTGGGAGGCCTGAAAGCTTGTGATCGTTGGTGCCAATCCGCTGTCGCTCCATCATAGTAACATAGTATTTGAGGTTGAATAGAGGCAAATTGCCCATCGTATTCAACCAATGTTATCCTGTGGATAACCTGTGGATAACCTGTGGACCCTGCCGGAGAAAAGGGTGATGTTGAATTATTTTTACGCAACATTCACGATTCAGCATGTTTTATGGTAGAATCCATGAAAGACCTGGGTTCCATGGCTGCGGGAATCTCTTCCATGTCTGTTTCAGCTCGTCGGGGACTGTGGCTGCGCCAGTAGTCGGCCGACGTGGAATCCAGAAAGAGTGTGGAGTCCCTACCCTACACAGGTCAGGCTCTCTTTGGGGAAGCGTTAGACTCATGGATATCCACGGCTACAGCGGGTAAGTCTCCGTTTCTTCCCTCAGCTGCACCTGCTCCGAAGAAATCTTTCTCTTCATCAGCAACACAGTCCTTTCGGCCTAACAAGCCTAGAAAGGCCAGACCGACCAATACCTTCTTTAGGGAAGGTCGAGTTAAGTCCAAGAAACCTGCCGCTGCAGGTTCCCAGGAACAAAAGCCTGCTTCAGCTACGCCAAAGTCCTCCGCATGACGGATCGCGCGGCCTGGAGGTGGGGCTAGTGGGAGCGAGACTCAGACAATTCAGTCACGTCTGGGTATCGTCCGGCCTGGATCCCTGGGTGATAGATATTGTATCCCAGGGATACAGGCTGGAATTTCAAAGTCTCCCTCCTCATCGTTTTTTCAAATCAGGCTTGCCAGCTTTGCTGGCGGACAGCACTGTCCTACAAGAAGCTGTACAGAAGTTGGTGGAGGCACAGGTCATTGTGCCAGTTCCTCCTCATTCGCAAACCACAGGTTCCTATTTAAACCTTTTTGTGGTACCGAAACCGGATGGTTCCGTCAGGCCCATTCTGAACCTAAAATCATTGAACCCCTTTCTAAAGGAGTTCAAGTTCAAAATGAAGTCTCTCAGGGAGGTGATATCAGGTCCAGAAGAGGGGGAATTCCTGGTATCCCTGGATATCCGATCTGGCTGCCACATCAGGCTTATCTCCGTTTCGCATTACTGGACTGTCATTTCTAGTTCCAGGCCCTGCCATTCAGCCTCTCCACAGCACCGAGGGTGTTTACCAAGGTGATGGCAGAGATGATGGTTCTCCTCTGCAAACAATGGGTGAACAGCATTCCATTTCTGGACAATCTTCTGATAAAGGCATTGTCCAAGGTGAAGCTGCTGCAGTCCATTGTTCTCACAACCCGCCTCCTCAAAATCCACGGTTGGATTCTGAACCTTCCAAAGTCACATTTGGAACCAACCTAGAGGTTGTCCTTTCTGGGAATGATCCTAGCAGAGGGTGTTTCTTACGCAGGAAAAGGCGTTGGTGATACAAGCTATGGTCCGGGATGTCCTGAAGCCAGCCCGGGTGTCGGTTCATCAATGCATTCGCCTATTGGGAAAGATGGTGGCCTCTTACGAGGCTCTCCAGTACGGGAGATTCCACGCTTGGGCCTTCCAACTGGATTTCCTGGACAAGTGGTCAGGATCTCATCTCCACATGCACCAGAGAATACGTCTGTCGCCAAAGGCCAGGATTTCACTCCTCTGGTGGCTGCAATTACCTCACCTTCTGAAGGGCCGCAGGTCCGGGATTCAGGAATGAGTCCTTCTAACCACGGATGCGAGCCTTCTGGGCTGGGGAGCAGTCACTCAAGGAGTAACATTCCAAGGAAGGTGGTCAAGTCTGGAAGCCGGCCTGCCCATCAACATCCTGGAACTAAGAGCCATCTACAATGGTCTTCTTCAGGCGGCCCATCTTCTAAGAAATCGGGCCATTCAAGTGCAGTCAGACAATGTAACGACAGTAGACTACATAAACCGACAATGCCGAACGAAGAGCAGAGCTGAGATGTCGGAGGTGACAAGAATCATCCTCTGGGCAGAAAGACACGAATTGGCGCTCTCGGCAATCTTCATTCTGGGAGTGGACAACTGGGAAGCAAACTTCCTCAGCGGACACGATCTCCATCCAGGGAAGTGGGATCTCCATCCAGAGGTGCTCAAGGAAATAGCAGACCTTTGGGGGTTACCCCAAATAGACATGATGGCCTCTCATCTCAACAAGAAGCTCCAACGCTATTGTTCCAGGTTGAGGGACCCACAAGCAGTGGCAGTGGATTCCCTGGTGTCTACGTGGGTGTTCCAGTCGGTGTACCTGTTTCCACCACTTCCGTTTATTCCAAGAGTTCTAAAGCTTGTAAGGAGAACAAGAGTTCAAGCGATCCTCATTGCTCCAGACTGGCCAAGGCGGGCTTGGTAGGTGGACCTTCTGAATCTCTTGCAGGAAGAGCCAAGGCCTCTTTCTCTTCGGGAGGATCTGCTGCAGCAGGGGCCGTTCGCCTATCAAGACTTACCGCGGCTATGTTTGACGGCATGCAAGTTGAGCGCCTGATACTTGCTCGGAAGGACATTCCGAAGAAGGTCATTCTTACCCTGATACAGGCTAGGAAAGGGGTAACGTCTAAACATTACCATCGTATTTGGAAGAAATATGTCTCTTGGTGCGAGTCCAGGACGTTTTCTATGGTGGAGTTTCAACTCGGACGTTTTCTCCTCTTCCTGCAAGCAGATGTGGATATGGGCCTGAGGTTGGGATCTGTGAAGGTCCAGATTTCGGCCCTATCCATTTTCTTCCAGAAACAATTGGCTGCCTTCCCTAAGGTTCAGACTTTTTTTCAGGGAGTTCTGCACATCCAACCTCCCTTTGTACCGCCTACGGCGCCTTGGGACCTTAAAGTGGTGTTGCAGTTCCTCCAGTCGGATTGGTTTGAGCCTCTACAGGAGGTTGAGGTCAAATTTCTGACATGGAAGGCTGTCACGTTGTTGGCCTTAGCTTCTGCTAGACGTATGTCCGAATTGGGGGCTTTATCCTGTAAAAACCCTTACTTGATCTTCCACGCAAATAGAGCTGAGCTCAGGACACGTCAGCAGTTTCTTCTTAAGGTTGTGTCGGCATTTCATATCAACCAACCTATTGTGGTGCCAGTGGCTACTGACTCCTCAATTACATCAAAGTCCTTGGATGTTGTGAGCGCTCTGAAGATATATGTGAAGAGAACTTCTCGTCACAGAAAATCGGACTCTCTGTTTGTCCTATATGATCCCAAGAAAATTGGGTGTCCTGCTTCTAAGCAGACGATCTCTCGCTGGATTAGGTTCACTATCCAGCACACTTATTCTATGGCAGGATTGCCGTGTCCAAAATCTGTTAAGGCCCACTCTACTCGTAAGGTGGGGTCTTCCTGGCCGGTTGCCCATGGTGTCTCAGCATTGCAACTTTGCCGAGCTGCAACTTGGTCTGGCGATCTCTCGCTGGATTAGGTTCACTATCCAGCACGCTTATTCTATGGCAGGATTGCCGTGTCCAAAATCTGTTAAGGCCGACTCTACTCGTAAGGTGGGGTCTTCCTGGCCGGTTGCCCGGGGTGTCTCGGCATTGCAACTTTGCAGAGCTGCAACTTGGTCTGGGTCAAAACACGTTTGCAAAGTTTTACAAATTCGATACTTTGGCCTCTGATGATCTGAAGTTCAGTCAATCAGTTTTGCAGGAGCCTCCGCGCTCTCCCGCCCGTTCTGGGAGCTTTGGTACATCCCCATGGTACTAATGTGGACCCCAGCATCCTCTAGGATGTAAGAGAAAATAGGATTTTAATTACCTACCGGTAAATCCTTTTCTCGTAGTCCGTAGAGAATGCTGGGCGCCTGCCCAGTGCTTCGTTTTCCTGCACCCGTTTTATGGTTCAGTACAGCTTGGTTTAGTTATGTGCTGTATTGTTACTTGGTAAGTAATGTTTCAGCAGTTGCTGAGGTTTTCAAGCTAGTTAGCTTGATGTGCCTTGTATTTGTGAGCTGGTGTGAATCTCGCCACTATCTGTGTTAAATACTTCTGTCGAAGTATGTACGTCTCCTCGGGCACAGTTTCTAGACTGAGTCTGATAGGAGGGGCATAGAGGGAGGAGCCAGCCCACACTCTCAAACTCTTAAAGTGCCAATGGCTCCTGGTGGACCCGTCTATACCCCATGGTACTAATGTGGACCCCAGCATCCTCTACGGACTACGAGAAAAGGATTTACTGGTAGGTAACCAAAATCCTATTTAAACCACCAGTATGTTTTCAGTAACATTAGGGAAACCCACAAAAACATGGCAAGAACACACAAATGCCATACAGAGATAGTGTCCTGGGGCAATATTTACTAATATTCGTGTTTGAGTCGGTTTGTGTAGTGTTTAAACTCGTGTTGTATCGGGTGCATTTTCATGGAACTTTTTGAATCCATATACGCAAAGTTACGAAGCAGTCGACTTTATGGTTTTCGTGTTTTCCGATGTCGATGCCAGTCGTTTTTTTTTTGGCACATTTACGGCCGTCGTTTGCGTACGTGTTTTTGTTGGATTTGCTGGTTTTTTCACTAAGTTAAACGCGGCAGAGTTTTTTTTTCCAGCGGCCGCATTTTCACTTTCAGTTTCCATATTCATCCCCGTTCGTGATTGGTTGTGTTTCAGATGGTAGGAGTGTCTGTGCGCAACCATATAAATACGCCCCAAACCGTCCGCACCTCGTGGGTTTAGTTAGTGGTGAGGAGGAGGGAGGTTGTACTGTGGAGGTAGGTGATTTTGTGGTTTGAAGAGGAGTGTTGGTAGCGATTTCTGAGTGTGGTATTGTGTTTGAAAGTCGTCTTGTCATTCTTGTTGTCTTGTATTTTGTGGTTTTGTCTCATTTTTAGTCCAAGTTATTTTTCTTTATAGTCCCTTGTCAGTGTTTGTGTGTGTGTGTGTGTGTGTGTGTGTGTGTGTGTGTGTGTGTGTGTGTGTGTGTGTGTGTGTGAGAGTGTGTGTGTGTTGTGTAGTGGTAGTGGAGGAGTGTGTTGTTTGTCTTTTTTTTTTCCTGTGTTAACTGTTTAGACACACAATTATGTGTGACTCAGAGGTGGAGAGTGTGAGTGAGGGGGAGGATGTAGGTCAGGTGGAGGAGGTGAGTGTTAGTGAGGTTAGTGAGGTGGAGGAGGTGGGTGAGGTTGCTGCAGCAGCCTCATGTGACAGTGACAGTCAGAGTGCTCCGCAGCCACGCACCACTACTAAGACTTGGCGGAATGTTAAGTTTAGTTTTGCAGAAAATGTGGCATTGGTGCGTGAGCTGATGAAGTATCAGAGGCAGCTATTTGGCCCTGAGTCCGCCAAGGTGCCAACACGGAGGAAGACGGTGTTGTGGGCGAAAGTTGTTGCTGCTGTCAATAGTGAGGGGGTGGTCAAGCGGACGGAGGACACATCCCGCAAACGGTACTATGACATAAAGCGACGTGTCAAGTCCAAAATGGCCAAGGAGGCCAAGTCGGCTCGGCAAACCGGTGGTGGGCAGCCCTATATTGCAAGATATCTGGAGTATGAGGAGCCCATGCGGAGTGTCATACCTCCTGAAGTTGTCTCTGCAACCCATGTCCGGGATTCAGATAGGCCAAGGAAGAATGGTGAGCATGTTTTATGTTTTTTTTTTGTTTTTTTTTATTATAAGTTGTATTTTGTAATCTGTGTTATGTGACGTTGCATATTACTCCCATCTTCAAGTGTGTGTTTGCAAATACATTGTTTTGGGTCATGTGATAGCTAAAAGCCAATGTAACATCTTACTTTATTTTATGTCATGTGTTTTTCAGACAGATATTTAGCATGTGTAGTTTGGACTTGTTGTGTCTCTGATTTGTCCTGCAATAATGTTTTCCTTTTGTGCGTTTTTTACGTAAAAATTTTTGACTATGTTTTATATATAAGTGAACCATGTTTTTTGGAATTAAAATAAGTCCTTGTCATGTTAGAGGCTGGAGTACTGGAAAGTGGTTTGTAAACCACTTACATGTGTAATGTCATCTGTTGAATTCTCTTGGTTAACTAAATTAACCATCTTGTTGCTGTTTGGGTTGTTAGGTAAAATTAATGAATTGAAAAGGATTTATAAAAATCAATTATTATTTATTCAAAGGGCCACGCCCGTATACAGGGAAGAGGGACATCCTTTCGTCCTGTGTCAAATCATTTAACAACAACATACACGTATCAACAATGAGTTTTATATAATACAAAGTAACGCCCATTTTGTATATCCCTTCCATATGATTTCATTCTTCTGGAATACAATGTTAGGCAATATTGTTATGCAATATTGGGACAATTATCAAGAATACTAAAATGATACTCGTGAGCTTCAACTGTGTCCATATTAGGAATTACATCTGTACTCTGTGCTTTTAGAAAGTGCGTATGTGGAATTAATACTCAGCCAACAAAGTTGTTTTTCTCTCAGGGTGTGTATAAAGTTCAATATGAATTTGCTATATCATCTAGCTAGAATCAAAATGGATTCTGTTATGCTTTCATATTATACTAGTGAATATGAGAACCCTTTGCTTATTGAATGCCCTGTGATTATTGCGTGTATACATAATATACGTACTATCCCGTAGTGCACACACATAACTGTTAGGCCTTCAGCAGGTTGCCTCTGTCACAGTATTCGACAGCTCCACCCTTTGATCAGGGACATTATCCATGTGCCCTGTCATCTCAGGAGAATTTTTGGGAACGTATAGTTCGCTAATAATTATTTCATGTAGTATTGCTATTTTGCGTTTGACAGTAGCCTTCTAAATACAACATAGGCCGCACCTGTATGCGGTGAACATCAAATGAATGTCTATAATTACATCGGGGTTACCAAAGAATAAGCCTTATCACAGAATACATCATCACATACAATCACATACAATATATTTAAAAAAACATTTTCCTAATCCTGAAATTGAATACTAGGATTTAAACATTTATCTTTTCCAGTTCATATCATAATGCCTTGGTTAAAGTTTTTTTATATCATGGGCCTCCTTTATATACTTGGCATTACACGTATTAGGATTCGTAATGTCTTTGGTCAGATAAGCACAGCATTGAGCTTAAAGTGCTGTTTCCGGACAGCAACAATATCCTCCAATTTGTGGTATTAAAAAATGTAGAACAATATGGTATTGTAATAGTTTATGTCCAATGTCCTGGAATCATTACAAATGTCCACAGTTCTGGAATATCCTATCATAAAGTTCAATCATGTTATCAATAATTTAATTGAAATAAAACGTCAACTTTTAGTTGATTAATCATACGACTTCATTAGCCATAGGAGAACTTATTAGCCACCTTTACCACTTTGAGGTTTTATTGATACTCTGGTGGCAGGAACATGTTTTCTGATTACTGAGTCAATTACTTTTTTTTTGAATAGTTCATCCTGCAAGAAAACTTTTCTTAAGTTAATATATGTTTTTGTATAAAATTGCTAAATTAATTTTCTTAAATACCAAACATTTTTTTTTTTAGAATTAATAGGTAACCAATTATATATATTATATTCTAAAGACATGGTGACAACTACCATTCCCCGTTATGTATGATATTTTCTTTTAACCTTTGAATCTACTCCTAGTAAAATACATTTATTAAATCATAAACTTTAATGAACATCCTATGTAACCATTACTATTTATATATATATATATATATATATATAACTCATTATATCTAGCACATCTAGAAACCTTAGGTTAGTATATTGTAACAATTTTTTCACATTTTCTTAAATCAACCTTTTTTATCTACATAAGATCATTTTTTTTTTCTGTATTATTGACCTATTTTATTTCCACTAACTGAAATACACCCGACATGTGTAACTAATATTATTACCAGTGGTTCTTTCTTGAGATACTATTGTATCTATACACATGTACCGTGTTTCACTATTATCACGACTCTATAAAGTTTTGGTAATTACATCAAATGTAACTTGCATAGAGAACTTTGGCCTGCTAGTGTCTATGTATACATATTTAACAATTATAATATTCTTAAATAATTATTAGCAATACAATTTATATAACTGCAGTACTTAAAATCTTTTTACCAATTAATGGTATTGCTGGACTGGATACTTTTCAGAATAATATCCTAAATTATTTAAATTATCCATGCATTAATCTATATATCTGTTTTCAAGTGGAGTATAATACTCACAACCACGTTTTTCAAAGTGTGTGTTCGTTACACCGGTCATAAATCCCTTTGGATTTCCTGCTTAGAAAAGAAAAGAGGAAGGAAGGGTCTTATTGAAATAATTCCCATCCACAATAATGGATGAGTACTCATACCTACACCACACGTTTGCTTGCTCTTTCTTCAAAGAAAAATAAATAAATTAAGTCCTAATGCTGTTATAAATAACGTCGCTCCCGTATACTTTCAAAAATATTAAAAGTTCTGTAGGATACTAGCTTATAAGCACATAGTCTATTGTCAATGATCATAATCATCTCTATCTTGATTGAAGGGTTCATTCAAATACAACTCTGTGGTAGTAACAGTAGTAACAGTCTCTGTATTGTATCTCCATACAATTGTTTTTATTGTTAGGTTCCTTTAAGCTCTGGTCTCTGACCTTTTCATTTCATTGCAAGCTCATGGATCTAGGTGTCCTTCTTCTGCAGCCTTTGCAACGGCTGTATCAGAGTCAGCGGTACTTGCCAAGGACCATCCTATGCGATCTGTAATGGAACCAAAACATAAGCAACTTCTCACCATAACACCGTCTTTACTCTCTTAGTGATTGTCCTGTGCCGGACTGTGTGTTTTCGTGTTGGTTAAATATCTTTCCAAGGTTCTTGCAGCTTTTGATATTCTTGTAACTGTTTAAATAATTTGTGTGACACATTTGAATCGTCAAATCATTTTGTAGTTTTGAATCAGTTTCTGGATAATATATCTTTGCGGGATAACATATCTTTGCTGGATTCCAAAAAAGAATAACAAAAAAAATGATATAGGAGAGAGACAAAGCAAAGGCTTAGGTGTAATTTTACCACTATTGAACCAACGATTGGACCATGCCATGATTCAAATTCTGCCTTTCCTGTCTCTTTTGTAGATTAATAATGCTTATTTTTTAAACCTTCCTTGTTACATTATGACTTTTTATTTTTAACATTACACATATTAAACACAAAATATTTTTCAAACTCCTATAAACTCTTTCTATCAGTAAAGAAACTTTACTGTCTTTTAAAACAATAGCTCACACCTCTGGCCTTATTATTCATCTCTCAAATAACCCCTTTAACACCTGTTACACATACTATAGTTCCTTATTTTTGCATTAAACTATGTTGTATTAAAACAATGTTGTTTTTAATCAACCCAATCATCTGCAGTAAACATGCTATAGCTTTCTTTATTACCATCACGATCCCTCTTATTATCACATAATTTATTTTGGTCCCATGCCAAAACACAATGTACACTTCTCCATTAACTTCATCCTACCATAGAAAGCTTGTGAATTTATTTCATGTTAATTACCCTTGGATTTGCATAACTCATGACATTTCCCCTTAATGAAAATTGGCAACAACACTTTATTATTAATAATACTAATTCACTAATTCACCATCCCATTATCCCCTATGGATGCTCAAGAAATTATTCTCCTGTTAATCAGTTTGTTTTTTTTTTTTTTTTTTCCTTTAAATGCAATGTAAAATGCGATGTAATCATTATAATTGTCTTACTCATCCACATTATATTCCTTGTACTCCCCACTTTGGGGGTGAGGAAGACAAGTATGCAGCTGTATTTAAGTTGTGGTGGTTACTGTGCCACCAGAGGAAACCCTACCAGGATAGGTTTTTGGACAGGGGAATCGGGTGACGAGGATTAGTGAAGCAAGTAAAAGGACTGATACGCTGAATAAACCATCTGTGGTGGTGCCTAGGCTATTTTTAGCCTTGGACCCATGTTGCTTCTTTAAGCTAGCCCAACGCAATCCCATTATATGGTGAGAGATTTACATCTATCACACGGTCACTTTAACTGGTCCAGATTCACCCATGCACTTTATGTATGTAGTATGTCAGTGAGTTTATGTGTTCTAATAAACACATTTTTTATGGAACAAATCATTTGTTACAATTTCCCTGTTGGTTCATATATCCCCTATTGAGTGAAGGGATATATCTTTAAATCTGAAATCTCTCCGTAAGCTACACTATTTCATTTTATATCTAAGTTGTATACTGTTAGAGGTAAAATGTACACATCATATACTATCTATTGCTTAACCTTAGTATTAAACCTATATACTCAGTATTAAACATATATGTTCTTGCTTATGCATAAGTGGATGGTTTGGCTCTGACTGTGTATTCATAATGTTTTATTTGTGATAAAGTGTAATATTGTATTACCTTCTATAATTTCTTTGGTTATGAACTTAAATGTATGCATATAGCATTTCCCAAAAAAAAATTACTGTATCTAGAGATTTATCATTTGGTCATACATATCTATTTATTTATTAATAAATGTATACCAAGGCTCCACCCTCTAAGGGTTTTAGCTATCTTTGGCCTAGCGCCAAACAATGATTTAGGTAGTTAACTATGTCAGCACACCGTTGACTTTTGTCTTGCGCCACCTTGTGGTCTTTTTCTGTAAGAAAACACAACTGTTTAGTATTTGACACCAATACTTCAAATAATTTATAGCACAAAGGTATATCATTTACATACTGGTTACATTTCTTAACATATCATTCAGACTGGCCAGTCCACACAACTGTACGTTTTTTTTTTATGCACACTCTTATTTGCTTCCAAGCAAACTTTTCTTGGACTGTGTCCACTCTATGGAATGTCTTGGCACATATACGTATTTACTGAAAACTTACAAACTTAACAACGCTCCTGCTTTTATCTGTGCTTTTGTATACGATTATATTTCCACACTTTCTGGCTACGGAACCTGGTTCATTACTGCATATTGTGCAGTCCACTAAGAACTTTTGCAATGTATTATATCGATGACTATACAATGAGATGGATTTTAGCAAGCATATTTTTTTTTTACCTCACGAACCCAGGGTAAGTGATATATAGATATGCTATGCATCCAACTTAATCTGTAGCTACTTTATTTTTTTTGGAATTTTTAGAAATACCCAGGGTAACTTTTACATTAGGATTCTTCCAAATAACTTTGAAGAATTGTTTAAAAGTATGTTAATACTGGAATCGTAGTGATTAATTGCTTGTCGCAATCTTTGATTTACATATACATTAAAGAATGCGTATTTCTTTATCTTTCCCTATGATTTTAGCTGCTGCTTTGAAAACTTTAGCTCAACAGAGATAGGGCGTTGTCTTCTTGACTGTCTGCCAGATGCAAATCTGTTAGCGTTAACGCTGTTAGCGCTGACATCTCTAGCCCATATCTGTTGCTGGGATTTTTTTGTTTTTATATTTTCTGATTACAGTTATGCTGTAGAAAGAAATTGGCAGCATTTTCTACAGGTTATCTGGTAAAGATATTAGTTTTTATATTAAAACTAGAGTAGATAGTTTGTATAACAAACATTTCTAGAGTATTGCTTATGCAGAGGTTCCCAAACTGTGTGCCGGTGCCTCGGACACTTTCAGGGGTTTCCTGGGTCGGTGGTCCAGGACCAATTTAAACTATCCAGTGCTGGTGGCTGCCAGTCATAAAATATGTGGCCAAACAGAAGCAAATCTTGTCCCTCACCACACAACTGACTTTAAGGATGACATATAAACGCCATCTACTTCTTTTTTTTTTTTTTTTTACATTTCTTCCTAGGGGTGATGTGAAAAAAAAAATTTTTTGATATTCTAGGGCCACATGATTAAAAAAAAAAAATTGGGAACCACTGACTTATGCTTATTATGATCCATTTTGTTAGATGAAAAAAATTAAAGCTCACTGAACACTTTTTTTTTTTTACTGCGTCATGGCTTACACTGCTGCTGGAAAGGAGGGGGCACGTTTCTGCGCTGTTACACAGCTTTCTGTGCTTTTAAACAGCATTGGAAACTGAAGGGGTTTTTCTTTTTTTTTTTGCTGGCAGACCTTCTTACAATATATTGCATTAAAGAATATTTGCGTATTAAACAATACCATATGGAAACTTCACTTCATAGTTAGATAGTAACATTAGATAAACACATATTTTTAACTACAGCTCTGTCAAAAGCCATTTGAACACGGACATCAACTTTTGTTTTTTCCGTTCACAAATATATATATATATAAACCTTATTATTTCAAAACTTGTAACCATGCCAATTACAGACATAAGGTTTCTATTAGACCCAGATCTGAGAATATACTTAACTGAACATTATGTTCCACCCACAAAAAAAACCATAGCACAAAAAAAAATTTTAAATAGTTTGCAAACTTCAATTTCTTGCCGATTTCAACAGTTTTGCCGATTTTAAAATACGCTTAGTATTGGTTGATTAGGCCAATATTATACAGCATGATTGAAATGCAAAACATATACTGTACCCTTTGTCACAGTACTATACAAAATTTGTGCTTCTATGGAATATTTCTTCCATACATGATATGCACACTTAGGGTTAATCCTCCCTGCCCTTCCCATACGCTGGAAAAATTCGCAATCCCTGCAATTTTTCACACACGCGACACGTCTGTCAACTGGGAAACTGCAGTAGATCCTCTTATCACAGACTACTATCACAAAGCAACATGCTTAGGTTATGCTTAAAACAACCCGCAGCTCTTAGCAGCTCAGTATTGCAATATATACTTACACTCAGTTACATAGAATCCCTATAACCTCGGGTTGTTCACTCTATTTATTTAAAGTACTCTTCTTATACATGTGTAGCTGACTAACAAGGGGAGGTGATCTATGTGCTTTTTACTTTATTTGGCTCTTGGTCCAAAGCACTTATTCACGCAATCATTCATAGAGTGAAAAACACAGGTCACTGTTTTTTTGCTCAAATCTTTGAATTCATTTTGGTATTCTTATTTACATGCAACAGCATCTGTCAATCATCATTTCCGAGTTACTTGGTCCTTCAACCGATTTGGACATAATTTTGGTATTAATTTTACAAACAAACAACAACTAACAGGTCCCTGAGTTATTTTACTAGTGTCCAATCTCTCCACTCCTATTCTCATATTATAAAAAATACAATCACACAGACAGCTGGCAGGTATAGAAACAGCATGTACTGGAATATAGCACATACCATGGTATTCTATACTTACCAGTGCTGTAATGACTTGGTATGTTCCATCCATCATCAGCTGCTGGCTGGCTGGCACACCCCTTTGAGAATTTGATGAAGAGATTGAGATTTATAGTTTTAAGGACATAGCCCCCATCTTGTTGAATTCTCTTGGTTAACTAAATTAACCATCTTGTTGCTGTTTGGGTTGTTAGGTAAAATTAATGAATTGAAAAGGATTTATAAAAATCAATTATTATTTATTCAAAGGGCCACGCCCGTATACAGGGAAGAGGGACATCCTCTCGTCCTGTGTCAAATCATTTAACAACAACATACACGTATCAACAATGAGTTTTATATAATACAAAGTAACGCCCATTTTGTATATCCCTTCCATATGATTTCATTCTTCTGGAATACAATGTTAGGCAATATTGTTATGCAATATTGGGACAATTATCAAGAATACTAAAATGATACTCGTGAGCTTCAACTGTGTCCATATTAGGAATTACATCTGTACTCTGTGCTTTTAGAAAGTGCGTATGTGGAATTAATACTCAGCCAACAAAGTTGTTTTTCTCTCAGGGTGTGTATAAAGTTCAATATGAATTTGCTATATCATCTAGCTAGAATCAAAATGGATTCTGTTATGCTTTCATATTATACTAGTGAATATGAGAACCCTTTGCTTATTGAATGCCCTGTGATTATTGCGTGTATACATAATATACGTACTATCCCGTAGTGCACACACATAACTGTTAGGCCTTCAGCAGGTTGCCTCTGTCACAGTATTCGACACATCTTAACAGAATGGTATGTTTTTTAAAAAAAAATTCCAATTTTTTTTTCTTTGGCATCTATTTGTACCGTGACACCATACTGCATTTTTTGTAAACTTTACTTTTGCTTGTTTTTTTGTGTGGTCATATAGTGGTAATGTGTATTTGGAGTGCCACATCACAGAGCCAATTAGATATTGCATCTGTATTATTTTTAAAAACAATACAAAATTAATTTGTGTTTTTTTTTTTAAATAAAAACCGATTCCTTTAACTTGTTGCCTATGTCAGTGTCCTGTACATGTTTGCCTGTCTTGATGTTGCCATAGTTTTTGTTTTGTTTTTGTTTTATTTGGTATTTCTGGTCCTTATGTTTTTTTGAAGTAAAAACCAAGCATTTCTAAAGGAAAAAATGTTTATAAGCATAATGTGTGGATGTATACACAATAGCATGATTTATGAATATATCTCTTTTTATACAGTGTCTGAAAAAAACAGTACTACTCGTCGGCCAGTAAATCCTAACACATCTGATGATGATGACGCTGCGGAAGCAGGTAAAGTGTCCATTGTAGTATAGGGTATGCTTGTAAAGGAATGGGCATAACAAAATTGCACTTTCATTAAAAGGTCCATCAAAAGAAGTATGGAGCAGCAGAAGTGGCTCTTCTGTTAGACATCACCACAAGAAACCTGTGGCCGAAAAGAAAGCAAGGTCGTCTGCCCCGCCACAAACACAGCAGGCTACCCCGCCACGAAGATTATCATCCGTATGTTCTGTCCCCCCACTCAAAATTTTGGACACACCTCCAAGACGTCATCCACACTCCCCTCATCTTGATTGTGAGTATCAAACTGAAAAAAAAGTGTAAAATGTCAGATCATAATCAGTCATAACCGCATTAAGTCCAAACACATCCAAATCAAAAATACTTACCGCAGTAAGTAAAAGCTGAAATGGAATCCAAACTAAATGGCCTTGTCCACATCCAGTAAAGATATGTATGTCCACTTGAGTCATACAGTATGACATTGGGTCTAAGATGCTGCAACAAAAAAGCATGTTGGTTTGTTTGTAAAAAGTACGTTTGTTTTTCCAAAAATCTCATGTGTGCTTAAGGTAACATTGCAAAATATCTACAAAAACATTACTATGTTTGTTTGAACAAAGCTATAAGGTAACACATTATGTATTACAATGTTTTTTTTTATGCTGGAGTATGTGTGAGCTAAAATAAAACTAAAGTGTTTGCTTTCACAATTAAGTAACCAGACACATTTGCCACAAACAGGCATATGTATGTATTTAAGCTATGAGTGATGATGTTGCTAGACAGAATAGTTTAAAGCAACAGTGAATGACATGTGTTCCATGTGTAGTGTTTTTTTATCAATTCCCAACCATATGGATAGCTAACGGAGATATGTTTAACATTTCAGCTTCGAGTCCTGGGAACAGCATCCCTCCGCAACAACACCAACACTGTGACATGGAGGAAACAAACATCTTAGAAATGCAGCCATTAATGCAAGGAATGAGCCCCCCAGCACCTGTGAGTACACCACCACAGCAAAGCACACCACCCCCACCACAACAGAGCCCAACAACACCAGGAACACAAGGCCCTGATCAGGTGTTTTGGACTATTTAGGCTAGACAGCAGGCCACTAATGAAGATTGCCTACGTAAGCAGACACAAATGTTTGCAAGCCTACCATCTCACCTCAGAAGAATCTCAAGAAATCTGAGTTGACAAAATGAGCAAACAACCAGAATAGGCAATACCATGGAACTCATGCGTACAGACATTACACAGGTCATGGGCAACTTACAGCGCATAATGGAAGAACAGCACAGACTAATGGAAGAACAGCACAGACTAATGAAAGAACAGCACAGACAACAGCAAAGTTATATGAGCATTTTTCAAAACAGTCAAAAGATTAATGAAAGTTTATACAGAATAGTAGACAATCAAAATGCTGCGACACGTGAACTCAATGCCACCCTCACTAACCTGAATGAAACACTCAGATGCATGCACCAACAGCAAACAACCAGCAGTTCTGGTACGATTACTCCAAATATCACGCCAGTCTCATCACCACCAAGACGGTCCACCAGAGCACGCCAACATGACAGTGCTAAAGGCAAAGGGCAGGACAAGCAGCCACCAAAAAAAACATAACAAAAAGAAGTTAGACATTTGTGATAAGTAAAGTTAGCAAGTGTTTTTGATGCTTTACAAAATAGCACACTTAGCTCCTTGCCCCTTTTTTTAACATCATTAATTATAAGTGCACCAAATTAAGTGTCAAAAATAGTACGCACATTTATTCCTTGTCATTTTTTGGGGGTATTGTAGGAGGAAAATGTTGATGGAGCCACACATACATGTTAGCAGGAAGTAAACTGACCACTTGATTTTTTTCTAATCATTACTCTTTCTAGATTCCAATCATTCTCTTTGCCTGCAGATACAATAATTGCCAGCCAGGCAGAATGTCTTTAGCAGGAAGTAAACTGACCACTTGATTTTTTTCTAATCATTACTCTTTCTAGATTCCAATCATTCTCTTTGCCTGCAGATACAATAATTGCCAGCCAGGCAGAATATCTTTAGCAGGAAGTAAACTGACCACTTGATATTTTTCTAATCATTACTCTTCCTAGATTCCAATCATTCTCTTTGCCTGCAGATACAATAATTGCCAGCCAGGCAGAATGTCTTTAGCAGGAAGTAAACTGACCACTTGATTTTTTTCTAATCATTACTCTTTCCAGATTCCAATCATTCTCTTTGCCTGCAGATAATCCAAATTACAATGTTAGTGATACATATCTTAGCTAGCTTATCTATACAACATTACAAGATGAACACAATTGAGTGGCATAAAAAGCTTGTAATATGTTGCCTTTGTTTTGTTTAAAAAACATTGTCCAAATGAATGTCAGTATTGTTGGGACAGGTTTGTGTGTGCTAAAAATTATTAAGCATGATGCTAAAACAAACAAATATGTACTTTTACACAATTTAAAAAAATCTATTTATAATAATGTATATGTGTGGCAAACTGTGTATTTACTTACACATCATCAAGTTTACAGCATCAAACATTAGGAAATAAATTATTCCTGATTACAGTAAGTTTGTGAGTCTTAAATATGATGGTGCGTCACACATAGGGACACATGTATTCCTCAAGGCAAACATATTATATGTTGAGGAGTGTTTTTTGGGAACACAGGTTCTCAAACTCGGCCATCAGGAACCCACACAGTGCATGTTTTGTAGGTCTACTCACAGAATCACAAGTGACATAATTAGCTCCACCTGTGGACCTTTTTACATATGTCTGTGAGTAATTCATACACCTGTGCTTCTACTGGGTTACGAGAAAAACATGCACTGTGTGTGGTCCTGGGGGCGGAGTTTGTGAACCTGTGCATTAGGACATTACACACAATGATAAAGTGAAATAAAAAATGGATGATGTGGGCTTGTAAGAAATTAGCACTGTAAGATTTCGAACACTTATCCAGACTTAATGCATGGCACTCATAATCTGTTGTTTTGATATTAAAAAGACACACAATACACATGCAACATTTGTTGATCATATAGCGAGGGTATGTTTGTATGTGTCAAGGAGACAGACACATTCTGAGTAATGGTTTTTGAACAAAAAAAATAAATCTATTTATGAAGACAACAAATGAAATAAGCAAACCAAGCTTACCTTTGAAATAGCTATTGATGATGTGTTGCCTAACCTGCCTCCCTACATCAGTACTCCAAGTATCACCAGATGTCTCTAATTCCTCTGCTTGTTGGCTGCTTTCTTCCTCCTCCTCCTCCTCAACATGTGGCAGATGTTGTTGCAAACACATGTTATGAAGAAAGCAGCAGCAGAACACAATTTGAGTCACCTTGGAGGGACTATACAACAAAAGGCCACCAGACTTATCCAGACACCGAAACCTAGATTTCAGCACACCAAAACATCTTTCTATCACATTCCGCGTGGACTTATGTGCATGATTGTAATTGTGTTCAGCAGGGGTATCAGGTCGAGACAATGGAGTTAGAAGCCAAGAGAAACAGCCATATCCTCCATCACCTAAAAGACAGATATAGTAACGTGATTCATGTGAAGATACAGCAACGCATAAGTAACACACTGTGGGGCAGATGTATTAACCTGTAGAAGGCATAAGGAAGTGAAAAACCAGTGATATGTGCAAGGTAATAAAGGCAGCAGACAATCTGATCCTAAATGTTAATTTACATATTGGAGCAGATTGGCTGGTGCCTTTAACACCTTGCACAGATCACTGGTTTCTCACTTCCTTATGCCTTCTACAGGTTAATACATCTGCACCTGTATTTGGGCAAAGTCTACGCAGGCCTACACATATCAAATTACATACCCAGCAGCCATCCATCTGGCATTTGTCCATCCTCAAACTTATCAAAGAGGGATGACTGACTGAGGATGAAGGAGTCATGGCAGCCCCCAGGGTAACCAGCAACAACACTCATTATTTTGAGATTTGCATCACAAACCACCTGCACATTTGTGGAGTGTTCAAAATGGCGGTTTGTATAGATGTGCTGCCTGCCCCTAGGTGGTTTCAGCTGAATGTGTGTGCAATCTATGGCTCCAAGCACATTGGGCATGCCAGCCAGCTCATAGAAAACTACCCTGACGGCATGCCACTGAGACTCCTGGGTAGGGAAGCAGATTGAGGCCTCGATGTGTGGCTGCAAAACAGCCAAAACCTGTGTGAACATTTTAAAGAACAATAAACTTGAGATTTTAGGACAGAACTGGCCACCGAGAAATTAAAACAAACACAAAACAGAAGAGGTTGTTAGGTATACATTACCTGTGTTAAGATTCTGGAAAATGTGGGCTGTGAGATTCCTATGACATCCCCAGACACAGCCTGAAAGCTGCCAGTAGCCATAAAGTGCAACACAGCCAGGAGTTTGTGCAGGCCTGAGACACGGCGAGAGCGTGCTGTCTCAGGGTCTAGGCCCAGTTTGACAAGGTCATACAGACGGAAAATGTTGTTACGATTTAGACGGAACATCTGTATGACCTTATCATCGGACAATGCGTTCAATTTTAAACGTCCCCTAGAAAAACGAGGCCTGCGCCGCCTCCGCGGAACCTGTACAACCTGCTGACCATGTTCAGTTTCTTGGCCCTGGGTACTTCCAGGCTGATGTCTGAGTCTGAGGAATCCCACAGCACACAAAAGATCACTGGCCCACTGTCCTGCTGCCATTTCTGAGTGTAGGTGTATTGAAATGGGCCTAACATCCTTTTATAGGCATCCTAATTCAGGTGTGAGTGATTTTTTATTTGCAACACATGTAAACACGACTGAAAAAAGCAGGTCTATTTTTTTGCCGCTTTTTTTAACGAATCGCAAAAAAATACAACCGCATTTGAGCCCTCAGAGACTAACACCCAAATACGAATGAATAGTGAATTCCCGTATTCTATGAAATAACAGCCGCGTTTGACCGATGGTCTATTCATTCGTATTTCGGGACGTTGTCATTCAAACCATTACGAATAGACCAGACACTGCCGAGATTGGTGCTTAGTGAATTCCCGGATTGGGACTTAGAAAAAAAAACACAAATCGACCAAACTCGGATTTTTAGTAAATACTGGCCCTGGTTGGAATAGAGTTCATAATCCCCATTGTGATATTAAAATAGCGACATACATAACAGAAACACGCTGAAAAAAAATAAAGGTATTCAGTAATGAAAAATATTTCTGTGGAAGAATCTTTATAGTTTTTTCCTATAAATATAATTCACATATACTTACTGCAAGTCTATAACATAGGGGGTAATTCAGATTTAAACGCAGCAGCAAATTTGTTAGCTAATGGTCAAAACCATGGGGGTAATTCCGAGTTGATCGCAGCAGGAAATTTTTTAGCTGTTGGGCAAAACCATGTGCACTGCAGGGGGGGGGTGGGGAGGAGGAATATAACATTTGCAGAGAGAGTTAAATTTGGGTGGGTTATTTTGTTTCTGTGTAAGGTAAATACTGGCTGCTTTTTTTTTACACTGCAATTTAGATTGCAGATTGAACACACCACACCCAAATCTATCTCTCTCTGCACATGTTATATCTGCCTCCCCTGCAGTGCACATGGTTTTGCCCAACTGCTAACAAAAATCCTGCCGCGATCAACTTGGAATTACCCCCCATGTGCAGTGCAGGGAGGGCAGATATTACATTTACAGACAGAGTTAGATTTCGGTGGGGTGTGTTCAAACTGAAATCTAAATTGCAGTGTAAAAATAAAGCAAATAGCCAGTATTTACTCTGCACAGAAACAATATATAACCCACCCAAATCTAACTCTCTGCACATGTTATATCTGCCCCACCTGGAGTGCACATGGGGGGTCATTCCGAGTTGTTCACTCGTTATTTTTTTTCGCAACGGAGCGATTAGTCGCGAATGCGCATGCGCAATGTCCGCAGTGCGACTGCGCCAAGTAAATTTGCTATGCAGTTAGGAATTTTACTCACGTTTTTTTCTTCGTTCTGGTGATCGTAATGTGATTGACAGGAAGTGGGTGTTTCTGGGCGGAAACAGGCCGTTTTATGGGTGTGTGCGAAAAAACGCTACCGTTTCTGGGAAAAATGCGGGAGTGGCTGAAGAAACGGAGGAGTGTCTGGGCGAACGCTGGGTGTGTTTGTGACGTCAAACCAGGAACGACAAGCACTGAATTGATCGCAGATGCCGAGTAAGTTTGAAGCTACAAAACAAACACAGTATTCCTGGCGCTGCAATTGTCGGTTTTGAAAGCAGCTCTCTCAGGGGTAATAGGTCATTTACCCCAAATTAGACCAAAAGAAATACAATATGAGAGTGCGCTTTTCAAATCCAATGTAGATTTTATTAATTAAAAAAAATTATTGTATACACACAATTATATATAATCTGCCGGCCGGCTACATAAAAAGCTTATTTCAGTTAGATATAAAAGATATTTATATATAATTTGTTAAGACTTAATTTCAATAACAATCCTAAATGCTTATATTCTCATTGTGCTGAGTTTTTATCCAAATACTACAATCACTTTTCCCAAGTCACTCTGCCCAAGTCCATATATTTATAAGAACATTTAGCAACTTATTGCACCAGTTGTAATTGATAGCAATCTGTTGAGCAAGGCCATACAAATTGAAGCCAAGCAAGTGGTTAGTAATAATGTAAACCACAGCCTTTCTCACGGCTGAGCAGTTCCATTTAGGCAGTTCATAAATTGATTTTGTTACAGCTGTAACTGATTAGAAATACTATGTATCAATTTAAGATTTGTATACCATACAGGATGTCTCTGTTGTCCACCTTGTATATATGCATACGGCGTCCCTCCTGGTTAGTGTTTCTCGTCACTGTCCGTTTTCTCTGGAGGGGAATCAATTTGTATATCACTCGCCGCTCTTATCCTCCCGGCGCTTAGCCGCACGGCTGGTATTTTTCCTCGTCAGCCTTACTGGAGGTTCGTGAACTGATGTCGGGCAAAGAAGGCACACGCTTCCCCTCGCCTTCGGGGTGTTTGCGTTCGCCGACCAGCTAATGTGCAAAGTGCTGCTGTCTGTGTGAGAGTATGTGACAGACGCGTTTCCCCGCCTACTCAAGAGCATCGGCGGCTTCCTCAGTGTCAATAACCTTACTCTCTGCTACCTCCTTTAAATAGCAATGTGAATGATATACGCATGTGCAGTGAGCACATTTCACAAATATTCTTTCTCATTAACCTATGCTTCCCTATTAACCATATGTATTCACTAATCATAAATTATGCATACCTGCAGCAAAACAATTAATTAATTAATTACTTTAGAGTCACAATATTAGAATTACATTTATATAGAAGAACCGTTGTGTATAGGAACCACTATATATATAAAAAACTAGAGACACGCATACATGTGATCAGAATCACTATCTCCAAAAATAAATAAATAAATAAATAAACACAATATCGATCACCATTACTATTTATCTGAATCAAGCTTAAATCTTAATTTTCACCATAATTACATAGCGACGCCTAATATGCGTCCCATACTTGTGATCAAAATATTATATATATGTATTCACCTCACATTAAATATATATATATATATATGTATAATTAACCACACCATTCATGTAATCAACCATACATATATATAACGATTCCTCATATTCCTCTCATTCCAGATATCATAATATTCTCTGATATTCTCCAAAAATTAAGTACATTTAGAACATAAACATTCATAAGTTCATAAAAATACCTTCTAGACTATGATTATAATGGATTGGCCTACCTACTCATAACCCTCTATTTTACGACAAAATTATGCAAATATATATATATAACAAGAACTCAAACAGATATATAATTATAATATAATGTATATTGCATATATTAACATACCATGTATGCCACGTACTAGGTATTCAGATTCCCTATCATGATTTTCTAACCTTTATATGTCAACGGACTACAAGACTAACGTATATATTCCTGAAAGGAGACCATATGTATATAACCCTCTCTATACCCCATTTAATTCAACAGTATCGTTGAGGCCCGATGGGACCATGGTGTCCATTCTAAATATCCAATAAGCCTCTCGCCTACGAAGCCTATTGAACCGGTCCCCTCCTCTATTCGTCATTTTTACTTGTTCAATACCTATCATGGTCATATTTTCCCATTTCGCATTTTGGCATTGTATAACGTGGTCTGATAAGGGGTGTTTTGCCCCTTTCATTATATTCCTCCTATGTTCCATATACCTTACATGCAAAGTTCTCAAAGTTCGTCCGACATATTGTTTTCCACATTGACATGAAATTAAATAAATAACGTACGTGGACATACAATTAATAAAATCTTTAATGGCAAAGGACTCCCTTGTTATAAAGGACTGAAAACTAGTACTCTTTCTAGGTATATTGTTACAAGACTGACAATTACTTTTTCCACACTTATGATATCCTAATGGCCACACAGGAAGCCAGGTGCTCGGTACATCTGAAAAAGAAAGATAGAAGTTTAGCCTTTATTACACAATATAACAGTAGTGCACATAGAATCAGTCAGGTTATAAAGAAAAACACTTCATTATTACTTTTGGATGATGTATTAAAACCATATATCAATCCAACAGGGGGTACCATTTTCAGAAAAGCGGATAATTTACGTAAGATCTTAGTGCCCAGCCACTTTGTGAAAGGGAAGAAATCTATTTCAGATGTACCTAGCACCTGGCTTCCTGTGAGGCCATTAGGATATCATAAGTGTGGAAAAAGTAATTGCCAGTCTTGTAACAATATACCTAGAAAGAGTACTAGTTTTCAGTCCTTTATAACAAGGGAGTCCTTTGCCATTAAAGATTTTATTAATTGTATGTCCACGTACGTTATTTATTTAATTTCATGTCAATGTGGAAAACAATATGTCGGACGAACTACGAGAACTTTGCATGTAAGGTATATGGAACATAGGAGGAATATAATGAAAGGGGCAAAACACCCCTTATCAGACCACGTTATACAATGCCAAAATGCGAAATGGGAAAATATGACCATGATAGGTATTGAACAAGTAAAAATGACGAATAGAGGAGGGGACCGGTTCAATAGGCTTCGTAGGCGAGAGGCTTATTGGATATTTAGAATGGACACCATGGTCCCATCGGGCCTCAACGATACTGTTGAATTAAATGGGGTATAGAGAGGGTTATATACATATGGTCTCCTTTCAGGAATATATACGTTAGTCTTGTAGTCCATTGACATATAAAGGTTAGAAAATCATGATAGGGAATCTGAATACCTAGTACGTGGCATACATGGTATGTTAATATATGCAATATAGATTATATTATAATTATATATCTGTTTGAGTTCTTGTTATATATATATATTTGCATAATTTTGTCGTAAAATAGAGGGTTATGAGTAGGTAGGCCAATCCATTATAATCATAGTCTAGAAGGTATTTTTATGAACTTATGAATGTTTATGTTCTAAATGTACTTAATTTTTGGAGAATATCAGAGAATATTATGATATCTGGAATGAGAGGAATATGAGGAATCGTTATATATATGTATGGTTGATTACATGAATGGTGTGGTTAATTATACATATATATATATATATATATATATATTTAATGTGAGGTGAATACATATATATAATATTTTGATCACAAGTATGGGACGCATATTAGGCGTCGCTATGTAATTATGGTGAAAATTAAGATTTAAGCTTGATTCAGATAAATAGTAATGGTGATCGATATTGTGTTTATTTATTTATTTATTTTTGGAGATAGTGATTCTGATCACATGTATGCGTGTCTCTAGTTTTTATATATATATAGTGGTTCCTATACACAACGGTTCTTCTATATAAATGTAATTCTAATATTGTGACTCTAAAGTAATTAATTAATTAATTGTTTTGCTGCAGGTATGAATAATTTATGATTAGTGAATAAATATGGTTAATAGGGAAGCATAGGTTAATGAGAAAGAATATTTGTGAAATGTGCTCACTGCACATGCGTATATCATTCACATTGCTATTTAAAGGAGGTAGCAGAGAGTAAGGTTATTGACACTGAGGAAGCCGCCGATGCTCTTGAGTAGGCGGGGAAACGCGTCTGTCACATACTCTCACACAGACAGCAGCACTTTGCACATTAGCTGGTCGGCGAACGCAAACACCCCGAAGGCGAGGGGAAGCGTGTGCCTTCTTTGCCCGACATCAGTCCACGAACCTCCAGTAAGGCTGACGAGGAAAAATACCAGCCGTGCGGCTAAGCGCCGGGAGGATAAGAGCGGCGAGTGATATACAAATTGATTCCCCTCCAGAGAAAACGGACAGTGACGAGAAACACTAACCAGGAGGGACGCCGTATGCATATATACAAGGTGGACAACAGAGACATCCTGTATGGTATACAAATCTTAAATTGATACATAGTATTTCTAATCAGTTACAGCTGTAACAAAATCAATTTATGAACTGCCTAAATGGAACTGCTCAGCCGTGAGAAAGGCTGTGGTTTACATTATTACTAACCACTTGCTTGGCTTCAATTTGTATGGCCTTGCTCAACAGATTGCTATCAATTACAACTGGTGCAATAAGTTGCTAAATGTTCTTATAAATATATGGACTTGGGCAGAGTGACTTGGGAAAAGTGATTGTAGTATTTGGATAAAAACTCAGCACAATGAGAATATAAGCATTTAGGATTGTTATTGAAATTAAGTCTTAACAAATTATATATAAATATCTTTTATATCTAACTGAAATAAGCTTTTTATGTAGCCGGCCGGCAGATTATATATAATTGTGTGTATACAATAATTTTTTAAAATTAATAAAATCTACATTGGATTTGAAAAGCGCACTCTCATATTGTATTTCTTTAAGTTTGAAGCTACTCAGAAACTGCTAAGAGGTGTGTAATCGCAATTTTGAGAATCTTTCGTTCACAATTTTACTATGCTAAGATTTACTCCCAGTAGGCGGCGGCTTAGCGTGTGCAAAGCTGCTAAAAGCAGCTTGCGAGCGAACAACTCGGAATGACCCCCATGGTTTTGCCCATTAGCTAACAAACTTGCTGCTGCGATCAGGTCTGAATTAGGCCCTTAGGCCCTAAATCAGAGATGGAAGAAGAGCGCTGCATATGGGATGCGGCTAATTTACCGGTTGTCGGAGAGTAAGATTTGGGTGGGTTATATTGTTTCTGTGCAGGGTAAATACAAGCTGCTTTACTTTTAAACTGCAATTTAGGTTTCAGTTTGAACACACCCCACCCAAGTGTAAAGGGCCCCATACACTAGGACGATTTTACACTATTTCATACAATTCCGATATATCCGTCTGATAAATTGTATGAAATTGTGTACAGTCGTATGTGTTTTAGATCGTATCCAATCTGATGCGCGTCCGTGTGGCTGTCAGATAGGATCCACTAGGTCGTTGGTGCTGCACTAATGATATATCGGAATTGGATGGTATCGGATGAAAAAAAAAAGGATTTTAATTACCTACCGGTAAATCCTTTTCTCGTAGTCCGTAGAGGATGCTGGGGTCCACATTAGTACCATGGGGTATAGACGGGTCCACCAGGAGCCATTGGCACTTTAAGAGTTTAATAGTGTGGGCTGGCTCCTCCCTCTATGCCCCTCCCACCAGACTCAGTCTAGAAACTGTGCCCGAGAAGACGGACATACTTCGAGAGAGGAAAAACACAGATAGTGGCGAGATTCATACCAGCTCACACAAACAAGGCAAAACAAGCTAACTAGCTTGAAACTCAGCAATAGCTGAAAACATTACTTAAGTAAGTAACAATGCAGTACTCAATTAAGAACAAAGTCATACTGAATCAAGTAACTACTGCAGGATAACGAAGCGCTAGGCGGGCGCCCAGCATCCTCTACGGACTACGAGAAAAGGATTTACCGGTAGCTAATTAAAATCCTGTTTTCTCTTACGTCCTAGAGGATGCTGGGGTCCACATTAGTACCATGGGGATGTACCAAAGCTACCAGAACAGGAGGCAGAGCGCGGAGGATCCTGCAGAACTGATTGACCAAACTTCAGGTGCTCAGAGGCCACAGTATCGAACTTGTAGAACTTAGCAAACGTGTTCGACCCCGACCAAGTAGCCGCTTGGCAAAGCTGTGAAGCCGAGACACCCCGGGCAGGTGCCCAAGAAGAGCCCACCTTACGAGTAGAGTGGGCTTTAACAGATTTTGGACACGGCAATCCTGCCGTAGAATACGAGAGAGATTGTCTGCTTAGAAGCAGGACACCCAATTTTCTTGGGATCATACAGGACAGAGAGTCCGATTTTCTGTGACGAGCAGTCCTCTTCACATAGATTTTCAAAGCCTTAACAACATCCAAGGACTTTGATGAAATTGAGGAGTCAGTAGCAACTGGCACCACAATAGGTTGATTAATATGAAAAGCCGACACAACCTTAGGAAGAAACTGCTGACTTGTTCGGAGCTCAGCCCTATCTTCATGGAAGATCAAGTAGGGGCTCTTACAAGACAAAGCCCCCGATTCCGACATACGTCTAGCAGAAGCTAAGGCCAACAACGTGACAGCCTTCCACATGAGAAACTTGACCCCAACCTCCGGTAGAGGCTCAAACCAATCCGATTGGTGGAACTGTAACACCACGTTAAGATCCCAGGGTGCCGTAGGTGGCACAAAGGGAGGCTGGATGTGCAGAACCCCTTTCAAAAAAGTCTGAACCTCAGGGAGGGAAGCCAGCTGTTTCTGGAAGGAAATGGATAGGGCCGAAATCTGGACCTTTGCGGATCCCAACCTCAGACCCATATCTCCGGTTGGAGACCCCACTCTCCTGGATGGAGATCATGTCTGCTGAGGAAGTCCTCAGTTGTCTACTACCGGAATGAAGATTGCTGACAGCGCCAACGCGTGTTTTTCTTCCCAGAGGATGATTCTTGTTACCTCTGATATTGCAGCTCTGTTCTTCGTTCCGCCCTGTCAGTTTATGTAGGCTACCTTCGTTAACATTGTCCAACTGCACTTGAATGGCTCGATCTTGCAGAAGATGAGCCGCTTTGAGAAGACCGTTGTAGACGGCTCTTAGTTCCAGAATGTTTATCGGAAGACTGGATTCCAGGTTTGACCATCTTCCTTGTAATGCTTCTCCGTGAGTGACTGCGCCCCATCCCTGGAGGCTTGCATCCGTGGTTAGAAGGATCCAGTCCTGGAGGGCCGCAGGTTCGGGATTCAGAAGGGGAGACATTTGCAGCCACCAGAAGAGTGAAATTCTGGCTTTCGGCGACAGACGTATCAGGTGCATGTGGAGATGAGATCCCGACCACTTGTCCAGGAGATCCAGCTGGAAGGACCGAGCATGAAACCTTCCGTACTGTAGAGCCTCGTAGGAGGCAAACATCTTTCCTAGAAGTTGAATGCACTGATGAACCGATACCCGGGCTGGCTTCAGGACATCCCGGACCATTGTTTGAATCAGCAACGCTTTCTCCTCCGGCAGAAACACCCTCTGCACTTCCGTGTTGAGGATCATCCCCAGAAAAGACAATCTCTGTGTCGGTTCCAAATGTGACTTTGGAAGGTTCAGGATCCAACCGTGTTTCCTGAGCAGATGAGTCATGAGAGCAATGAACTGTAACAACGTCTCCCTGGATGACGCCTTTATCAGTAGATCGTCCAGATATAGAATTATGTTCACCCCCTGTCTGCGGAGGAGAACCATCATCTCTGCCATCACCTTGGTGAACACCCTCAGTGCTGTGGAGAGGCCGAACGGCAGTGCCTGAAACTGATAGTGACAGTCTAACAGTGCAAATCTGAGATAAGCCTGGTGCGGCCAAATCGGAATGTGGAGGTACACATCCTTGATATCCAGGGATACCAGAAACTCTCCCTCCTCCAGACCTGAGATCACCGCTCTCAGAGACTCCATTTTGAATTTGAATTCCCTCAGGTAAAGGTTTAGCGACTTCAAGTTCAAAATTGGTCTGACCGAACCATCCGGTTTTGGCACCACGAAAAGGTTTGAATAGTAACCCTTGCGTTGCAAACGCGGTGGAACTGGGACAATGACCGTGACATTTCCAGTTTTCGGATGGCGTCCTGTAGGACTGCCCTGTCTGTCAGCAACGCTGGCAAGCCTGATTTGAAGAATCGGTGAGGCGGGAGTTTTTGAAACTCTAGTCTGTACACCTGGGACACAATATCCTGTACCCAGGGATCCAGGCCGGACGACACCCAGACATTGCTGAAACATCTGAGTCTCGCACCCACCAGCCCGTCCTTCAGGCTGTGTGCTCCACCGTCATGCTGAGCATTTTGAGGAACCAGAAGCAGGTTTCTGGTCCTGGGAGCCTGCGGGTGTAGGCTTCTTGGATTTTGCATGACCACCCCTAAAGAAGGTGGTATGAGGCTTGGACCTTTTTGTTCTAGCGGTCCGAAAGGTCAGCAATGCAGTTGGGGAAATAGGTTTCCTCATAGAAGGTGTAGCAGAGGGAAGGAAAGGTGACTTACCCGCGGTTGCAGTGGAAATCCACGCATCCAATGCTTCCCCAAATAGAGCCTGACCTGTGTAGTGTAGGTTCTCCACACATCTTCTGGATTCTGCGTCTGCAGACCATTGGCGTAGCCAGAGTCCCCTGCGAGCCGAGACCAACATGGCAGATATCCATGCAGTCAGCGTACCCAGGTCCTTCATGGATTCCACCATGAACCTCGCAGAATCCTGTATGTTACGTAAAAACAATTCAATATCACTGCTATCCATTGTATCTAAATCCTCTAGTAATGTGCCTGACCACTTTACTATGGCTTTAGAAATCCATGCACAGGCAATAGTGGGCCTTAACGCCACTCCCGAAGCAGTGTATATTGATTTGAGTGTAGTGACAATCTTACGATCAGTCGGTTCTTTTAACGCGGTATATCCAGGGACAAATAAAACCACCTTTTTAGATAGTCTGGAGACAGATGTGTCAACTATGGGTGGGTTTTCCCACTTTTTTCTATCCTCCTCAGGGAAGGGAAAGGCAACTAGAACCCTTTTTGGGATCTGGAATTTTTTCTCCGGGTTTTCCCAGGATTTTTGTATAGCGTTTAATTCTTTAGATGCAGGGAAGGTTAGTGAGGCTTTCTTATTGTCTGTAAAAGCAAGCCTCCTCAACCTGCTCAGCTGGCGTGTCAGTAATGTTTAATACATTTCTAATGGCGTCAATCATGAGCTGCACCCCCTTTGCAAGGGATGCTGCCCCCCTTAGCATGTCCCCATCACCGTCTGCTGTATCAAAGTCGGTATCCGTGTCATCTTGCATAATCTGGGCAAGTGCACGTTTCTGTGGGAACATGCTTGGGGATCTTGCCGGAATAGGAACAGAACCTGACCAAACTGCTATAGAATTCTTTAACACCTGAGTTTCTGTCTCAGTATATGAGAAAAAACATCTTCTGCAGCATAAGACACTTAGGGTTACATTTACTAAGCAGTGATAATAGCAGAGAAGTGAGCCAGTGGAGAAGTGCCCATGGCAACCAATCAGCACTGAAGTAACATCTATAATTTGCATACTATAAAATGATACAGAGCTGCTGATTGGTTGATGGGGAAATATCTCCACTGGCTCACTTCTCCGCTCTTATCACTGCTTAGTAAATGTACCCCAGAGTCCCTAGACATGGTTATGGGAGGTAATAAACACCCACACAAACACACACAGGGAATTGTAGACACAGTTTCCCCCCAAGTATGCTACAGAGAGACACAGAGATTGTAGCCAACTCACACACAGCGCTTCCCGAGGTAGATATAACACAACTACCCAGCGCGTACTGTGTACCTTAATAGACTACACAGTATTTACACAGCCTTCCCCCCCCCCCCCCTTCTACAACCCCCTGGTACCGCACAGGATAGCTGGAGTTGTGTGGAGGGACAGTTTCCCCTGTCAGCATCTGTGTACAGGAACTGCAGGCAGGAAAATGGTGCTGAACGCTGCTGGGTCCGCTCTGAGGAGAAGCTCCGCCCCCCTGAAGATGGCGAGTCTTCCTGCACAAATTCTTTATACTGGCCTGAGGATTCCGTCGCTTGCCGGGGGATTCAGTCCCCGGTTAGCGTCTGTGTACTGAGGATTCTGTCACTAGCCTGGGGATTCAGTCTCCGGTTAGCGTCTGTGACCAGTTTAGGGTATTTAGACCCTGGCTCAGGACGCCCCTCATAGCGCCAACACTGTGTGCCGCTGAGGCTTCCCCGGAGCGCAGCCGTTCACAGCTGTGCTGCTACCCTTGTGCCACCATATCTCACCACCATCTATCTTCTGGCTCTGTTAGGGGGTGGCGGCTTGCTGCGGGAGTGAGCGGTCGCCTGGGGCGGCTAACGATCAGCACCCTCAGGAGCTCCATGTCCTGTCAGCGGAGATAATGGCTCGGACCCCGCAGGGCGGACACTACTCCCCATCTAAGTCCCTCAAAGCAGGGAGGCTGTTGTCAGCAGCCTCCCTGTGCCTAAACTCTAAAAAAACAAAAACTAGAAAAACTCCTATGGAGCTCCCCTAGCTGTAACCAGCTCCTCTGGACACATTTTCTAAACTGAGTCTGGTAGGAGGGGCATAGAGGGAGGAGCCAGACCACACTATTAAACTCTAAAAGTGCCAATGACTCCTGGTGGACCCGTCTATACCCCATGGTACTAATGTGGACCCCAGCATCCTCTAAGATGTAGGAGAAAAGTTTTATTGTAAGAACTTACCCTTGTTAAAACTCTTTCTGCGAGGTACACTGGGCTCCACAAGTCTGGACAATGGGGTGTAGAGTAGGATCTTGATCCGAGGCACCAACAGGCTCAAAGCTTTGACTGTTCCCAGAATGCACAGCGCCGCCTCCTCTGTAACCCCGCCTCCCAGCACAGGAGCTCAGTTTAGTTAACCAGCCCAATGCAGTAGCAGGAAAAGAGACGACAACAAGTAGCCACATACACCACACTCTCACAACAAGAGAAGTGTCAGCGGCTAATACCATATCAACCCAAAGAAGCTAAGTGCATCGGAGTGGACGCCTTGTGGAGCCCAGTGTACCTCGCAGAAAGAGTTTTAACAAAGGTAAGTTCTTACCATAAAACTCGTTTTCTGCTGCGGAGTACACTGGGCTCCACAAGTCTGGACAATGGGGATGTCCTAAAGCAGTTCCTTATGGGAGGGGACGCACTGTAGCGGGCACAAGAACCCGGCATCCAAAGGAAGCATCCTGGGAAGCGGCAGTATCGAAGGCATAGAACCTTATGAACGTGTTCCCGGAGGACCACGTAGCCGCCTTGCACAATTGGTCAAGGGTCGCACCACGTTGGGCCGCCCAAGAAGGTCCAACAGACCGAGTAGAATGGGCCGTAATGTGAACAGGAGCTGACAGACCAGCCTTCACATAAGCATGCACAATCACCATTCTAATCCACCTGGCCAGGGTCTGCTTGTGAGCAGGCCAGCCACGTTTGTGAAATCCAAACAAAACAAAGAGAGAATCAGACTTTCGAATAGAAGCAGTTCTCTTCACATAGATACGGAGAGCCCGTACCACATCCAAAGACCGCTCTTTGGGAGACAAATCAAGAGAGACAAAAGCTGGAACCACAATCTCCTGATTAAGGTGGAACGAAGAAACCACCTTAGGTAAATATCCGGGACGAGTCCTAAGAACCGCCTGATCACGGTGAAAAATCAGATATGGGGAACTACAAGACAAGGCACCCAAATCCGACACTCTTCTAGCAGAGGCAATAGCCAGCAAGAACACCACCTTAAGGGAAAGCCACTTAAGGTCAGCTTGAACCAAGAGGTTCAAATGGAGGCTCCTGCAACGCCTCCAAAACCACCGACAAGTCCCAAGGAGCCACAGGCGGGACATAGGGAGGTTGGATATGCAACACACCCTGAGTGAAAGTATGAACATAAGGTAAAGTCGCAATTTTTCTCTGAAACCACACCGACAAGGCAGAAATATGAACCTTGAGGGAGGCCAGACGCAGGCCTAAATCTAGGCCCTGCTGTAGAAAAGCCAAAAGTTTGGCTGTACTAAACTTGGAAGCGTCATAATGGTTAGATGCGCACCAAACAAAGTAGGAATGCCAGACCCGATGGTAAATCCGAGCAGAGGCCGGTTTCCGGGCCCGCAACATATTTTAATGACCTTTTCAAAAAAAACCTTAGCTCTTAAGACGGAAGCTTCAAGAGCCACGCCGTCAAAGACAGCCGGGCTAGGTCCTGGTAGACACAGGGGCCCTGAACGAGGAGGTCTGGGCGTTGTGGAAGTAGAAGTGGACGCTCTGACGACAGGCCTTGCAGGTCTTAGAACCAGTGCCGTCTGGGCCACGCCGGAGCTATGAGAAGCAGATTTCCTTTTTCTTGCTTGAACTTCCGAATTACCCTGGGCAGGAGTGACACCGGAGGGAACACGTACGGCAGCCAAAACCTCCACGGCACTGCCAGCGCATCCACGAATGCTGCTTGAGGATCCCTTGTCCTTGCTCCGAAGACCGGAACCTTGTGATTGTGTCGAGACGCCATCAGATCCACATCTGGAAGACCCCACCTTTCCACGAGGAGTTAAAACACTTCTGGATGGAGGCCCCACTCGCCGGCATGCACGTCCTGACGACTGAGAAAGTCCGCTTCCCAATTCAGGACTCCCGGAATGAATATTGCCGATATTGCCGGTAGATGGCGTTCTGCCCAACGTAGAATCCATGAGGCTTCCTTCATTGCCAAACGGCTTCGAGTGCCGCCTTGATGATTTATGTAAGCCACTGTGGTGGCGTTGTCCGACTGTACTTGAACAGGACGGTTCTGAATCAAATGCTGGGCTAAGTTCAACGCATTGAAGACCGCCCGCAATTCCAGAATGTTGATCGAGAGGAGAGATTCCTCCTTGGTCCACCGACCCTGCAAGGAGTGCTGCTCCAGCACCGCGCCCCAACTTCTTAGACTGGCATCTGTCGTCAACAGGACCCAGTTGGATATCCAGAAGGAACGGCCTCTGCACAATTGTCGGTCCAGAAGCCACCAGAGCAGCGACAGATGGCCCTCCGGAGTCAAAGAGATCACGTGAGACCTGATCCGGTGAGGCAGGCCGTCCCACTTGGCTAGAATCAGCTTCTGGAGGGGGCGAGAATGGAATTGAGCATACTCCACCATGTTGAATGCTGACACCATGAGGCCCAGCACCTGCACTGCCGAATGTATCGACACTTGCGGACGAGAAAGGAAGCAACGAATCCTGTCCTGAATCTTCAGGACTTTCTCCTGAGACAAGAACAACCTCTGGTTGTGAGTGTCCAACAGCGCTCCCAGATGCACCATGCTCTGAACAGGGACCAGGGAGGATTTCTTCCTGTTGATGAGCCACCCGTGGGCTTGTAGAAACCGGACCGTCATATCCGTAGGAGAAGTTCTGGGGAATTTGCCAGGATTAACAAGTCGTCCAAATACGGCAGTATCCTGACCCCTTGACGGCGGAGTACCACCGTCATCACCGCCATAACTTTGGTGAAGACTCGCAGAGCCGTTGTTAAGCCAAAAGGTAACGCCCGAAACTGGTAATGGAGGTTGCCAATAGCGAACCTCAGGTATTGTTGATGTGACACTGCTATAGGAATATGCAGGTAAGCATCCTGTATGTGCAGGGAGACCATGTAGTCCCCAGGTTCCAAGGCCAGAACAAGAGAGCGAAGGGTTTCCATACGGAACTTAGAAACCTTCACAAATTTGTTCAGTGCCTTGAGGTTGAGAATAGGCCGGGAGGACCCATTCGGTTTCGGGAGAATAGTACCCACGGCCCCTCTAAGCAAGAGGCACCTGTACTACGACTCCTGTATCCAGGAGGGTCTGTACCACTGAATGCAGAGTGTTTGCCTGTGTCTGGTCCGACGGGACGTCTGTCTGGCAAAATCGATGAGGGGGTCGGTTTTTGAAGCCTATGGCGTAACCTCGAGTGACGACTTCCCGTATCCAGGCATCTGAAGTGGTCTTCAACCATTCCTGGGTATACCCTAGAAGCCGGCCCCCCACCCTGGGATCCCCCAGGGGGAGGCCCGCCCCATCATGCTGCAAGCTTATCGGTCTTGGTTGCTGGCTGATGGGCAGCCCAGGCTCTTTTGGGCTTCGGCTTACCAGGTTTGGAAGTGCGGGCCTGCTTATGGTACGCCTGACCTTTTGCTTTACCTGAAGGACGAAAGGGGCGAAAGGACGTGCCTTTGGCCTTCGACACAGAAGGAGCTGTATTAGGCAGACAGGCAGTTTTGGCAGTAGCCAAGTCAGCCACTATCTTATTTAAGTCCTCCCCAAACAGAATATCCCCCTTGAAAGGGAGTACCTCCAGGGTTTTTCTAGAGTCCAGATCCACAGACCAGGATCTCAGCCACAATATCCTGCGAGCCAGGACTGGCGTAGTAGAGGCCTTGGCTTCTAGGATACTGGCATCAGAAGCCGCCTCTTTAATATAGCGAGAAGCTGTGACAATATATGACAAGCATTGTCTAGCATGGTCAGAGGAGATTTCAGCCTCTAACTCCAAGGCCCATGCTTCAATAGCCTCTGCCGCCCATGTAGCTGCAATAGTGGGCCTTTGTGCAGCACCCGCCAGGGTGTAAATCGCTTAGAGACAACCCTCGACACGTTTATCCGTAGGCTCTTTTAAAGACGTGACGGTAGTGACAGGTAGAGCTGAGGAAACCACTATCCTAGCCACATGTGAGTCTACTGGAGGAGGCGTTTCCCAATTCTTAGACAGCTCTTCTTCTTTTGAGGCACAAACTTCGTACCCGGGCTTTGCCAGGGTTCCTGACGTATATCCACTAGGTGGTCAGAGTGAGGTAAAACTTGTTTAATCACCTTCTGACGCTTGAACCTATCTGGTTTCTTAGGAGGAACGGATGGCTTGGGATCATCCGTAATCTGCAGAATTAACTTAATAGCCTCCAAAAGATCAGGAACATCCACATGTGAACTACCCTCCCCATCAGCCATATCTGAGTCAGAACCTGTGGGGTCAGTGTATGTGCTGTCTTCATCATACGAGGTGTCAGTGACAGCAGTGGATTGTGAGGAGACGAGCACTCGCTTAGAGGACCTCTTGGACTTAGGCGAGCATTGTTCAGACTTTTTAGTAGTCAGGGACTGGTTCAACTTCTTTAATTGAGCAGATAAATCGTCCGCCCACGGCGGGTTAGCTGCAGGGACCACATACGGTTGTACCGGCATTGGGGGTCCCATAGGGGGTGTTAGTTTATGAACTAGCGTATGCAGAAGCGTGGATAAAGCGGCCCACGGAGGGTCAGTATGTGCCTCCGTTGCCACAGTCCCACTGGGGGGCAAGGAGCACCCAGAACCAGAGCCCACAGCTGCTATATTCTCCCCATATGTGCCTGTGGCTTCAGCAACACCAGCAGTGTGTTCCACCCCAGAACCGTTACCCTCAGAAGCAGACATGATATAACTTGCAGTATGAGGTAACACAGTACAATTATCAGCAGCACAATATCCCAAACCCAAACCCCTGTGCAGTGTAGTCAGCACCAGCAGAGATAAAGGAGAGATATGGGCCCTCATTCCGAGTTGATCGGTCGCAAGGCGATTTTAGCAGAGTTACACACGCTAAGCCGCCGCCTACTGGGAGTGAATCTTAGCTTCTTAAAATTGCGACCGATGTATTCGCAATATTGCGATTACTAACTACTTAGCAGTTTCAGAGTAGCTTCAGACTTACTCTGCCTGTGCGATCAGTTCAGTGCTTGTCGTTCCTGGTTGACGTCACAAACACACCCAGCGTTCGCCCAGGCACTCCCACCGTTTCTCCGGCCACTCCTGCGTTTTTTCCGGAAACGGTAGCGTTTTCAGCCACACGCCCCTGAAACGCCGTGTTTCCGCCCAGTAACACCCATTTCCTGTCAATCACATTACGATCGCCGGAGCGAAGAAAAAGCCGTGAGTAAAAATACTATCTCCATTGTAAAATTACTTGGCGCAGTCGCAGTGCGAATATTGCGCATGCGTACTAAGCGGAATTTCACTGCGATGCGATGAAAAATACCGAGCGATCAACTCGGAATGAGGGCCATGGTGACTAAATCACAGAGAAAAATACTTAATACAGTATATCTTTGTGAAAATCCTATATTAAATAACACCTGACGCACCAAGCCCCCTCAGGTTATAGAATATAGGGATAGCAAGTTGAGTGAAAGACACAAGATGGACACCACTCAGCTATCAATGCACACACAAATAGTCACAGTTTGTACAATGCAGAGGTTATTACAGACAATAATACTGCACTGGACTAGCTTACACAGCTATATAACAATAGATATAACAGTACACAGTAAGAAACTGGATGTATATCACAGGGTAATTGTACTATAAACCCCTGACTAAATGCACTCTTTCTTAACTAACACTGACTAAAAAGGCAGGTAGAATACTTAAGTGTCATGTAAAGTCAGGGCCGGATTAACAATGGGGCGGGTGGAGCTGCAGCTCCAGGCCCCCCATCAAAATAGGCCCACAGGATCTGTTTTGCTGCTGCTGCAGCCAGGGAATTTTATTCCCTGCTACAGCAAGAGCAGCCCCCTCCTGCCAGCAGCGTAGATGCCACTTTATGCCAGCCATACCCACGCTTCCAGGAGCCGCACCAGGGCAAGATCCGCCACTGTGCCCCCCGCAGTGCCCTGTTGTGCCCCCCCGCTTTGAAGGGAACCAGACGCTACGGTCTAGTTTCCCTTCATGTAGAGGACCTTTGCTGTGCGATGCGCGATGACGTCATCGCGCACCGCACAGCATAGTGGCACAGACACTAGGGGTCATAATTGACCTCTAGTGTCTATGCTGTTCTATGGGAGAGACGTAATAACGTCTCTCCCATAGATTGAAGAGAGGAGAAGAGCGGCGCCGCCGGCGGATGGGGGTCTGCAGCGGTCTGGATCAGGAACGGGGATGGTAAGTATACTTTTTTTTAATTTATTTTTTCTTTCAGCGTCGTGACCACGCCCCTATTTGAAGCCACGCCCCCATATTTTGCCCGGGGCGCCACAAGGCTAAGAACCGGCCCTGTGTGTAAGGTAAGAGTGAATGGAGGACACAGTGTGTGTGTGTGTGCTTCTATATGTGTGTGTGTGTGTGTGTGTTTTGATTGTGAACTTCTGCAGGGAGTAGGGTCAAATATAGCACAAGGGTGGGGGAAGTGTGTCAGTGAGATAGAGCGCAGGGTGAGGGAGAGCGTCCGTGTGATAGAGCGCAGGCTGCAGGGTGAGGGAGAGCGTCAGTGAGATAGAGCGCAGGCTGCAGGGTGAGGGAGAGCGCCAGTGTGATAGAGCGCAGGGTGAGGGAGAGCGTCAGTTTGATAGAGCGCAGGCTGCAGGGTGAGGGAGAGCGTCAGTGTGATATAGCGCAGGCTGCAGGGTGAGGGAGAGCGTCAGTGTGATAGAGCGCAGGCTGCAGGGTGAGGGAGAGCGTCAGTGTGATAGAGCGCAGGCTGCAGGGTGAGGGAGAGCGTCCGTGTGATAGAGTGCAGGCTGCAGGGTGAGGGAGAGCGTCAATGGTCAATGTGATAGAGCGCAGGCTGCAGGGTGAGGGAGAGTGTCCGTGTGATAGAGCGCAGGGTGAGGGAGAGCGTCAGTGTGATAGAGCGCAGGCTGCAGGGTGAGGGAGAGTGTCCGTGTGATAGAGCGCAGGTTGCAGGGTGAGGGAGAGCGTCAGTGTGATAGAGCGCAGGCTGCAGGGTGAGGGAGAGTGTCCGTGTGATAGAGCGCAGGTTGCAGGGTGAGGGAGAGCGTCAGTAAGATAGAGCGCAGGCTGCGGAAGAGCGTCAGTAAGATAGAGCGCAGGGTGAGGAAGTGTGTCAGTAAGATAGAGCACAGGCTGCAGGGGGAGGGAGAGCGTCAGTAAGATAGAGCGCAGGCTGCGGAAGAGCGTCAGTAAGATAGAGCGCAGGGTGAGGAAGTGTGTCAGTAAGATAGAGCGCAGGCTGCAGGGTGAGGGAGAGCGTCCGTGTGATAGAACGCAGGCTGCAGGGTGAGGGAGAGCGTCAGTGAGATTGAGCACAGGCTGCAGGGTGAGGGAGAGCGTCAGTAAGATAGAGCGCAGGCTGCGGAAGAGCCTCAGTAAGATAGAGCGCAGGGTGAGGAAGTGTGTCAGTAAGATAGAGTGCAGGCTGCAGGGGGGAGGGAGAGAGTCAGTGTGATAGAGCGCAGGCTGCAGGGGGGAGGAAGAGCGTCAGTGTGATAGAGCGCAGGCTGCAGGGGGAGGGAGAGCGTCAGTGAGGTAGAGCGCAGGCTGCGGAAGAGTGTCAGTAAGATAGAGCGCAGGGTGAGGAACTGTGTCAGTAAGATAGAGCGCAGGCTGTAGGGGGGAGGGGGAGAGTCAGTGTGATAGAGCGCAGGCTGCAGGGTGAGGGAGAATGTCAGTAAGATAGAGCGCAGGCTGCAGGGTGACGGAGGGTGTCAGTAAGATAGAGCGCAGGCTGCAGGGTGAGGAAGTGTGTCAGTAAGATAGAGCGCAGGCCGCGGGGGAGGGAGTGCGTAAGTGTGATAGAGTGCAGGACACGGGGGATGGGAGTGCGTCAGTGTGATAGAGCACAGGCTGCAGGGGGGAGGGAGTGCATAGGTGTGATAGAGCGCAGGCCACAGGCAGAGGGAGTGCATCAGTGTGATAGAACGCAGGCCACGGGGGATGGGAGAGCGTCCGTGTGATAGAGCGCAGGCTGCAGGGTGAGGGAGAGCGTCAGTGAGATAGAGCGCAGGCTGCAGGGTGAGGGAGAGCGCCAGTGTGATAGAGCGCAGGGTGAGGGAGAGCGTCAGTGTGATAGAGCGCAGGCTGCAGGGTGAGGGAGAGCATCAGTGTGATATAGCGCAGGCTGCAGGGTGAGGGAGAGCGTCAGTGTGATAGAGCGCAGGCTGCAGGGTGAGGGAGAGCGTCAGTGTGATAGAGCGCAGGCTGCAGGGTGAGGGAGAGCGTCCGTGTGATAGAGTGCAGGCTGCAGGGTGAGGGAGAGCGTCAATGTGATAGAGCGCAGGCTGCAGGGTGAGGGAGAGTGTCCGTGTGATAGAGCGCAGGTTGCAGGGTGAGGGAGAGCGTCAGTGTGATAGAGCGCAGGCTGCAGGGTGAGGGAGAGCGTCCGTGTGATAGAGCGCAGGTTGCAGGGTGAGGGAGAGCGTCAGTGTGATAGAGCACAGGCTGCAGGGGGAGGGAGAGCGTCAGTAAGATAGAGCGCAGGCTGCGGAAGAGCATCAGTAAGATAGAGCGCAGGGTGAGGAAGTGTGTCAGTAAGATAGAGCACAGGCTGCAGGGGGAGGGAAAGCATCAGTAAGATAGAGCGCAGGCTGCGGAAGAGCGTCAGTAAGATAGAGCGCAGGGTGAGGAAGTGTGTCAGTAAGATAGAGCGCAGGCTGCAGGGTGAGGGAGAGCGTCCGTGTGATAGAACGCAGGCTGCAGGGTGAGGGAGAGCGTCAGTGAGATTGAGCACAGGCTGCAGGGTGAGGGAGAGCGTCAGTAAGATAGAGCGCAGGCTGCGGAAGAGCCTCAGTAAGATAGAGCGCAGGGTGAGGAAGTGTGTCAGTAAGATAGAGTGCAGGCTGCAGGGGGGAGGGAGAGAGTCAGTGTGATAGAGCGCAGGCTGCAGGGGGGAGGAAGAGCGTCAGTGTGATAGAGCGCAGGCTGCAGGGGGAGGGAGAGCGTCAGTGAGGTAGAGCGCAGGCTGCGGAAGAGTGTCAGTAAGATAGAGCGCAGGGTGAGGAAGTGTGTCAGTAAGATAGAGCGCAGGCTGTAGGGGGGAGGGGGAGAGTCAGTGTGATAGAGCGCAGGCTGCAGGGGGGAGGGAGAGCGTCAGTGTGATAGAGCGCAGGCTGCAGGGTGAGGGAGAGCGTCAGTGAGGTAGAGCGCAGGCTGCGGAAGAGTGTCAGTAAGATAGAGCGCAGGGTGAGGAACTGTGTCAGTAAGATAGAGCGCAGGCTGTAGGGGGGAGGGGGAGAGTCAGTGTGATAGAGCGCAGGCTGCAGGGTGAGGGAGAATGTCAGTAAGATAGAGCGCAGGCTGCAGGGTGAGGGAGGGTGTCAGTAAGATAGAGCGCAGGCTGCAGGGTGAGGAAGTGTGTCAGTAAGATAGAGCGCAGGCCGCGGGGGAGGGAGTGCGTAAGTGTGATAGAGTGCAGGACACGGGGGATGGGAGTGCGTCAGTGTGATAGAGCACAGGCTGCAGGGGGGAGGGAGTGCATAGGTGTGATAGAGCGCAGGCCACAGGCAGAGGGAGTGCATCAGTGTGATAGAACGCAGGCCACGGGGGATGGGAGAGCGTCAGTGTGATAGAGTGCAGGCCGCGGGGGGAGGGAGAGCGTCAGTGTGATAGAGCACAGGCCGCTGAGGAGGGAGTGCGTAGGTGTGATAGAGTGCAGGCCACAGGCGGAGGGAGTGCATCAGTGTGATAGCGTGCAGGCTGCATGTTGAGGGACTGTGTAAGTGTGATAGCGTGCAGGCCGCATGTTGAGGGACTGTGTAAGTGTGATAGCGTGCAGGCCGCATGTTGGAGGGAGTGTGTAAGTGTGATAGAGCGCAGGCCGCAGGGGGAAGGAGTGTGTCAGTGTGATAGTAAGCAGACCGTGGGGGGAGGGAATGTGTGTGAGTGATAGGGTGCCGGGAATGTGTGAGTGTGATAGGGTGCCGGGGGAGGGAATGTGTGAGTGTGATAGGGTGCCGGGGGAGGGAATGTGTGAGTGTGATAGGGTGCAGGGGGAGGGAATGTGTGAGTGTGATAGGGTACCGGGGGAGGGAATGAGTCAGTGTGATAGAACGCAGGCTGCAGAGGGGAGGGAGAGCGTCAGTGTGATAGAGAGCAGGCTGCAGGGTGAGGGAGAGTGTCAGTAAGATAGAGCGCAGGCTGCAGGGTGAGGAAGTGTGTCAGTGTGATAGAGCGCAGGCTGAGGAAGTGTGTCAGTAAGATAGAGCGCAGGCCGCGGGGGAGGGAGTGCGCAAGTGTGATAGAGCGCAGGCCACAGGCGGAGGAAGTGCATCAGTGTGATAGAGCGCAGGCCACGGGGGATGGGAGTGCGTCAGTGTGATGGAGTGCAGGCCGCGGGGGGAGGGAGAGCGTCAGTTTGATAGAGCACAGGCCACGGGGGAGGGAGTGCGTAGGTGTGATAGAGCGCAGGCCACAGGCGGAGGGAGTGCATCAGTGTGATAGCGTGCAGGCCGCATGTTGAGGGACTGTGTAAGTGTGATAGAGCGCAGGCCGCAGGGGGAGGGAGTGTGTGAGTGTGATAGAGCGCAAGCTGCAGGGGGAAGGAGTGTGTCAGTGTGATAGTAAGCAGACCGTGGGGGGAGGGAATGTGTGTGAGTAATAGGGTGCAGGGGGACGGAATGTGTGAGTGTGATAGGGTGCAGGGGGAGGGAATGTGTGAGTGTGATAGGGTGCCGGGGGAGGGAATGTGAGTGTGTGATAGGGTGCAGGGGGAGGGAATGTGTGAGCATGATAGGGTGTAGGGGAGGGAATGTGTGAGTGTGATAGGGTGCAGGGGGAGGGAATGTGTGAGTGTGATAGGGTGCAGGGGGACGGAATGTGTGAGTGTGATAGGGTGCAGGGGGACAGAATGTGTGAGTGTGATAGGGTGCAGGGGGAGGGAATATGTGAGTGTGATAGGGTGCAGGGGGAGGGAATGTGTGAGTGTGATAGGGTGCCGGGGGAGGGAATGTGAGTGTGTGATAGGGTGCAGGGGGAGGGAATGTGTGAGTGTGATAGGGTGCAGGGGGACGGAATGTGTGAGTGTGATAGGGTGCAGGGGGACGGAATGTGTGAGTGTGATAGGGTGCCGGGGGAGGGAATGTGAGTGTGTGATAGGGTGCAGGGGGAGGGAATGTGTGAGCGTGATAGGGTGTAGGGGAGGGAATGTGTGAGTGTGATAGGGTGCAGGGGGAGGGAATGTGTGAGTGTGATAGGGTGCAGGGGGACGGAATGTGTGAGTGTGATAGGGTGCAGGGGGACAGAATGTGTGAGTGTGATAGGGTGCAGGGGGAGGGAATATGTGAGTGTGATAGGGTGCAGGGGGAGGGAATGTGTGAGTGTGATAGGGTGCCGGGGGAGGGAATGTGAGTGTGTGATAGGGTGCAGGGGGAGGGAATGTGTGAGTGTGATAGGGTGCAGGGGGAGGGAATGTGTGAGTGTGATAAGGTGCAGGGGGACGGAATGTGTGAGTGTGATAGGGTGCAGGGGGACGGAATGTGTGAGTGTGATAGGGTGCCGGGGGAGGGAATGTGAGTTTGTGATAGGGTGCCGGGGAGGGAGTGTAGGGCCAATATTTTTTTCCTATTGCAGCTATTAAGTTTTGTTTCCTGTAGTGGGGACAGTGTTATTTCCTGTAAGTTTTTTTGGGGATTGGGTAAAAACCGTTATGGTCCGGACCCTAGAACGCCGGACAGGACCTGCTCCCTGCAGCAAACTGTCATTCTGGAGCTTGTAGTACTTGTCCTCATCCGGGTGGTGTTATGTTCAGGAGGGTGCTTGTGACAGCTGTCACCAGGGAGGCAGTGAGGGAGAGATTTACAGCCTCCCTGTATGATTCCAACCGTTACAGCTATTACCCAATCTCTGGATTATACAGGGAGGTTGTAATCTTTCCCTCCCCAACTCCCTGGTGACAGCTCCCCACAGGTAGGACACCCCCTGGACAGAGACGAGCACTACAAGCTCCAGGAAGCTGGTCCGGTCCGGCTATCCAGGGTCTGAACTGTTTCGGTTTCGAACTAATCCTGTTTCTTTAACCATGTACAGTAGGTGCTGTTTTATTACATTCCAGTGGGGAGAGAATGTGTGTGACAATAGGTGTCTCAATCCTCGCACATTCGGACGCATGGATGTACAGATGTAGCCAGTCAGTCTTCCCCCTGTTTGGCCCTGTCCAGGCGACACCCTCTCTCCAACCCCACACCATCTATCCACCAGTCCTGATACGTATCTCTTCTTATTTTCTCATACGTCCTAGAGGATGCTGGGGACTCCGTAAGGACCATGGGGTATAGACGGATCCGCAGGAGCCTGGGCACACTATAAAGACTTAAACAGGGTGTGAACTGGCTCCTCCCTCTATGCCCCTCCTCCAGACCTCAGTTAGACTTTGTGCCCAGGAGTGATGGGTCACACACTAGGAAGCTCTCCTGAGTTTCTCTGAAAGACGTATGTTAGGTTTGTTATTTTCAGGCAGACCTGCTGGCTACAGGCTCCCTGCAGCGTGGGAGTGAGGGGAGAGAAGCAGGACCTACTTCTTCTTAGTTTAAGGGCTCTGCTTCTCGGCTACTGGACACCATTAGCTCCAGAGGGTTCGATCACTTGGTGTGCCTAGCTGCTTGTTCCCGAAGCCGCGCCGTCAATCCCCTCACAGAAGCCTGAAGAAAGAAGCCGGGTGAGTATTGGAAGAAAAGAAGACTTCAGTGATGGCAGAAGACTTCAGTGACGGAGGTACAGCGGTCGCGCTGAGCTCCATGCTCCCACACAACGGCACTCACAGGGTGCAGAGCGCTGGGGGGGGGAGCGCCCTGGGCGGCAGGTTACTGTTGTTTTCATAAGACTGGCTTTAAAAGTGTGTTCGGTGCCTGGACACCGTGTCTTCTTCCCCCGCCAGCATGTTTGAGCGCGCTACGCACCATTGACCCCCCGCCGCAGGCTTCCACAGGTGCAGGGCGCTGGGGGGAGCGCCCTGAGCAGTGTTACAGGGCTGATGTGTTTATGCTGGCGCTGCCGGGGCTCCGTGTCCCGGACCCCGCCAGCGCGTATTAGCGCACTGTGCGCCTTTTTCTCCCCCGCCGCCGGCTTCCATGGGTGCAGGGGGGGGGTGCCCTGGGCAGTATATATTATAATGTGAGCCCCGGCGCCGCACACGATATGAGCAGCACTAGAGTGTTTATGCTGGCGCTGCCGGGGCTCCGTGTCCCAGACCCCCGCCAGCGCGTGTTAGCGCACTGTGCGCCTTTTTCTCCCCCGCCGCCGGCTTCCATGGGTGCGGGGCGCCCTGGGCAGCATATATTGTAATATGAGCCCCCGGCGCCGCGCGCGATACCGCCAGTCATAGCGGCGGTCGCGCGCCGGTGCTCCCACACACCAATGAGTTACTTGGGCGCAGGGGGGGGGGCGCCCTGAACGGCAGGTTTGATGGTATATAGTGTATCTACACTATATACAAGTCCAGCCTGTATATTTATGTTAATGGGCTAGAGCGCGCCGGGAAGGGGCGGAGCTTAGCCCTCACAGAAGAGTCAGCGCCATTTTCCTCAGATCCCAGCCAGGACTTGCTGTATAGTAAGATGGAGGGGGGGGGGGGGGGGGGCACAGTGTTTTTAATGCTATATGGGGGTCATATAGCATTATGTTTGATAATGGACATAAAATTCTTGTTGTAATACATAAATTCAGTGTTTCCCTGTTTGTTTACCCATTATCCGTTAGTCGACATATGTCGGCAGGTGTGAGGGCTTTGTCCCGAGCTGCTGTGGGGATAACTGTCGGCTTCGCCGGCGCATGGCGGTACTTGATTCGGAAAATTAAGTATTAGCAGGTTGGTGTTTTGTGTGCTTAAAGCAGTAAACACGATAGGGAAGATACAGTTGTTTGTGGATGCCCTGTCGGCATCAACGGTATTTCCTGGGTAAAAAAGTTATCAGGCTGTTATTGCCTTGTACCTGTATATATATGTATATTTATAGGTATATGTGGGGGGAGTGTTATCAAAATTGTATTGTATGCTTCCCTTGGACCCCTTGGGGTTCCACGATTATTATTATTTTTTGCCCGCTTATTATTACTTGCTGTCGACATTTACTAAGTTTCTGTCGACCATAACGTTCCTGGTAGATCCACATCGGGGGCATGTCAGTACATGGTCATACACATTCACAACACATTACTGTCACTAGGGACCTGACAGGTCTGGACAATCCGCTTGCTTATAGGTTATATCTATATGTGTATATATGTAGATATAGGTTTATATATGCATGGTTAGGATATGTGTGTTCTATTGTGTATTACATGATGTATATCCATGAATGCTGAAATAATGGTATTCTTATCATGTGCTGGTCGCTCTGTTGATTAAGCTCTAGATTGGCCGCGACGAGTTGGTTTTCGTTCCTCTCAAGGAGTCCGAATATTATTCTCTTCACAACGCGGAGAGAAAATTATGACAGTAAACTCCTGGTCGACGCAGAGCCCGGTCGAAAAGGATCATACACAGGCAGCTAAGTGAAATTTTATTTCTATACTTTAACCTTATTTGCACTGTATGCACTTGAGGGAGTGTTGTATTCGGGTAGCCATCCGATAGAATTACCCTACCCAGTGTGGGTAGGCTTGCCTATGTTGATTCTACCTTATAACATTACAGCAGGCTGCCACGTGACAGCAGGAGGTGTGACCAGAAAAATGCTGAGGATGTCTCCGAGTGATACTGGAGGGAGGTATACAGCTGTTTAGTGTGGCCTCTGTTCAGTCAATATCGGCGGATACCACTGGTAAGTCTGAATTCGTGAGTTAGCCTCCTTCACAACGGTTGGTGATGCATTTCTTTTGTGGGATGCAGTCGTTTTAACCGGTTCGATACCTTCTTTTTTCCTTTTCTGTGCAGACAGTGGAAGGTGAAAAGGTAAGAGTTCTGCAGCCTTGTTAGGTTCGCAGTAGTGGATGTCGTTTTCTGTTTCCTCCACATCCACCACTTGTCGCTGAGTCTATAGGGCTGGTCCCCACTCCGGTGGGCACTCGTCTACTAATTTTCAGTTGGTCCAGGAATAGAATAGGACCTGTTGGTTATTTATAGAATCCAAAGGGGAACATTCTGAGTTACGGTTGTTTCCCCTTGCTGTTTTTTCTAATAGTTCTTGCCGTTCCGCTCTGGAAGGGAAGATAGTACGCGATGCCATACAGAGGTGCGTCAGGATCAGGACATTGTCCGGTTGTCCCTGTATAAAGGTGCATATCGTTGTTTCTCTCTGACTGTTCTTCGACACAGGGATTGGCTGTTGTTTCCAACGACACAGATGTCGGAGGTGGGTTTCAGAGTAGATAATGACCGGTTAAGGTTCGTGGTTTTTCCATGTGAAAAGAGTGTCTGAAGATTCAGAGTTGGATCGGCTTTACTGTGACACTTCATCAATGTGTTCCGTTACTGAACCGGTTGGGTGCGGCCTAAGAGGCCTTTTTTGGTGAGCAGGTCTAATGCCAGAGTGGCTTTCCAGAGACCGGTTGGAAATGTGGTCCGGGTCTCACCTGCACCTGAATATAATCCTAACGGCCAGGACATCGCTCCTGTGGTGTCTGCTCGGTTCTCTCCTTCTAGGGGGATGAAGGTTCGGTTCCGGGTGTAGATCCTGGTGGCCGTGCATACAGATCTCCAAGACGGGGGAGCAGTACTTGCAAGGGACGTATTTCCATGAGATAAGGTCATGTTGGAAAGCTTGTCTGCTATAAGCTTTCTTGAATTGAGAGTTAGTTTCGACAAACGTATTTTTCATGTTCTGCCCGTGTTAGTTCTACTAGACGACTTGTCAGTAGTGGCGTAAGTAAACCGCTATGGCGGATCAAGGAGCAAAGCGGAAATGGCAAGAAGATGCACAGTTTTGCCGTTGGGTGGAAAGTCTGGTAAACGCTATATTAGCAGTCTTCGTTCCGGAGGTGAACGACGGAGAAATTGATTTCCTCTGCTGACGCGATCTCCATCCGGGAGACATTCAGTCATCATCGAGAAGTTTTCACAGAAGTGACAAGTTTTGGAGGAATGTCGCAATTGGATATGTTGGCGTCTCGCCTCAACGAGAGGCCTCAGGGATATTGTTCCAGATCAAGGGACGCTCAAGCTATACCTGTGGACACCCTCGTGTCACCATGGGTGTTTTTAGTCGGTCTATGTGGCCTCTCTGCTTTCACTTTTTCTGACGGTGATAAACGTGAGATGAACAGAGGTTCAGGCGATCCTCGTGGATCCGGTCTAGCCAAGGAGGGTTTGCTATCCAGTTTTTCATGTCTTACTCATAGAAGATTCCTGCCCTCTTCCTATACGTGAGGATCTGTTACAACAGGATCAGGGCGTGTTGCAAGACTTACCGCGGATGCGTCTGAAGTCGTGGCGGTTGAATGCCATATCCTAAGCCGAAAGGGATGTTCCCAGTTACGTCGTTTCCTCAATTTTTCTGGCTAAGAAAGAAGTAACGGCTAAGCTTTACCTCCGTAGCTGGCGTAACTATGTGTTTGGTGTGTATCCAGGAAGGCTCCTATGGGAGGCTTTCAGCTAGGTCGTTCTTGTCCATACTTTACGAACCGGTGTGGATACAAGCCTAAAGTTGGTCTCCATTTCAGTGCAGTTTGGCCTAATAATTTCTTTACAAAAATTTCTCTCTTGGAAAGTGGTCATGCTCTTGGCTTTGACATCCGCAAGGCGGGTGTCGGAAGTGGTGGTTTTGTCTCACAAGAGCCTTGTTTGATCTTTCATGTGGATAGGGAGGAATTGAGAACTCGGTTAGTAGTTCGGCCAAGAGTGGTTTCTGGGTTTCACAGAAATCGGTCTATTTTGATGCCAGTGGTTACTTAGGCATTAGCTGTTTCAAATTCTCTCAATGTAGCCAGGGATTTGAATATTTAGGTCGCCAATTTGGCTCAGTTGGGAGAACCAGAGGCTCTGTTGTCTGGTATGTTCCCAGCATGGTTTGGGTGACTGTATTATGCAGTCTGTTACACGCTGGATCTGTGATGCTATTTGGCATGTTCGTTCTTCGGCTGGATTGCCGTCACCGAAGTCGGTGGAGACCCGTTCTACTGGGAAGATGGGTTTTTTCTTGGGCAAATGCCCGAGGAGGCTCGGCGGTTCAACTTTGCCGAGTGGATACTTGCTCGGGTTCAAACACTTCTGCAAAAATTCTGCAAGTTTGATATCCTGGCTGCTGAGGACCTCATGTTTGCTCAATCGGTGCTGCAGAGTCATCCGCACTCTCCCGCCCGTTTTGGAGCTTTGGTATAATCCCCATGGTCCTTATGGAGTCCCCAGCATCCTCTAGGACGTATGAGAAAATAGGATTTTAGTACCTACCGGTAAATCCTTTTCTCTTAGTCCGTAGAGGATGCTGGGCGCCCGTCCCAGTGCGTACTGTGTCTGCAGTCATTGTTTTGATTACACTCAAGTGGTGTTTCTTCTGTCAGACTGTTGCTGACGTTGTTCTTGCCATGGCAGGCGGTGTCTTGTTATTGGTTGGATTGGCACACAGGTTGTGCTACATATTCTCTCAGCATGTGGCTGTGTAGTTTCATGCCGTAGGCTGGTTTTCTGTTGAATGCCACATTCTGCGGTATGTTCGTGGTGTGAGCTGGTATGTCACTCACCGTGTTTATAAATTCTTTCCTCGTAATGTCCATCTCTCTTGGGCACAGTTTTCTAACTGAGGTCTGGAGGAGGGGCATAGAGGGAGGAGCCAGTTCACACTCTGTTTAAGTCTTTATAGTGTGCCCAGGCTCCTGCGGATCTGTCTATACCCCATGGTCCTTACGGAGTCCCCAGCATCCTCTACGGACTAAGAGAAAAGGATTTACCGGTAGGTACTAAAATCCTACTATTTTTTTACATATAGAAAGATTTCACATTTACAGTATGACATCACTAAGCAACCCGTAGCCTTTCGTTGAGAGGTTTCATATTTACGTCATCACTATATTTTTCATATTACGGTCATGTTAACAAGATGTTTTCCTTTGTCCATTTGTAGATTGTGATATTACACTATTGATATAAGAGAAGAAGGGTGGGAGATTGACGTTTTTCAAGGTAGGCGCTAGTCACACCCTATGGCACAGGCCACATCCCCTGTGCAGACAGACCCTTATAACATCAAACCCCCCCTCCATTACTAGTCATACCCCCACAGCGTATTTCACTTCCTCTGCAGTGGCACACAATAGGCCCTTCATAAATTTCAGCTCCAGGTCCATGTGGACCTTAATCTGGCACTGTGTAAAGTCACAGCACTGACAACCAGGCGGCTTTACATAGGAGGATTTGCAAGAAAATTGGTTTACAGAAGACTCTTGTGTGGGTGCACTCTTATGTTGATTTGTATTATGAAAGTATTAAAACATAACTTTTATTATCTAATTAATTTAAGAGAAGATCCACATTTACATATTCCACCACACTTAATCAGTAAAATATACTGGTATCTATATGCATACATATGACTCCGCCCACCAACATCTCTGAAAAGTACCACATAATAAATGGTGTGGTGATCAGAGTAGAAGGACTAGGGTGAGTGTCAAAGATAATCAATCAATTGAATAATTGATAGGAAAATTTTGGAAATGTTCTGGTTAGAACATACTACATCTATCTATACTGATAGACTTAAAGGGGGATGCAGACACTATGGGGTAAATTTACTAAGATTCGTATTTTCCCGTTTGAGGTCAAAGTTCAATCACGAATGACATCGAAAGTGTAAATATGCAACTTTTTGAATTGATTACGACTAATTTACTAAGCTGTCGTATTTGTATTTTCAGTGTTGTCCGATGTCGATGTCATTCGTGTTTTTTTAGGTTATAACGCGGACGATTTTGTGGTTTTACGGCCGTGTTATTAATTTTTTCTTACGACTGCGTCACATGTCTGTTACGGCAGTGTTTGTCCGTGCACGGCCGCGTTTTTTTCCTAAGTTTCGTTTTTGTCACTCGTCCGTGATTGGTTGTATTCGTGATGGAGGAGTGTCTGTGCACATTACTATAAAAACGCCCCAAACCGTCCGCACCTCGTGGGTTTAGCTAGTGGAGAGGAGAGAGGAAGGTGTATTAGGAATTGGTGAGTTTGGTGGAGTTTTTGGTGGTTTTGGAGCGGAGTTTTGCGATTGTTGAGTGCTGTACTGTGTGTGTTAGTAGTCTTGTCATACTTGTTGTGTAGTTTTTTCAAAGTTTGTCTACTTTTTTGTCCTTATTTTTTTTTTCCAAGTCTATTGTCATTGTTTGTGAGTGAGTGTGTCTGTGTTGGGTGTGTGGTGTGTAGTGGTAGTGGAGGAGTGTGTTATTTGTTTTGTTTTCTCTGTGTTTTTTGTAGTTATGTCTCAGTCAGAGGTCAGTGTGGTGGAGGAGGTTAGTGAGAGGGAGGAGGTGAGTGAGGTGGAGGAGGTGAGTGAGGTGGAGGAGGTGAGTGAGAGGGAGGAGGTGAGTGAGGTGGAGGAGGTTAGTGAGAGGGAGGTGAGTGAGGTGGAGGAGGTTAGTGAGGAGGAGGGGGTGCCTGTTCTTGCGTTTTCCAGTGATAGTGAAGGTGCTGTGGCTCCGCAGCCACGCACCACTACCAAGACTGGGCGCAATGTTAAGTTCAGCTATGCAGAAAACATGGCTTTGGTGCGGGAGCTGATGAGGCATCATCGCCAATTGTTTGGGCAGGATGCTGCCAAGGTGTCCTCACGTAGGAAGTCGGTCCTGTGGGCTAAAGTTATAGCGGCAGTTAATAGTGAGGGTGTGGTGAGGCGGACTGAGGACCCGTGCCGTAAAAGATTTTATGATATAAAGCGCCGTGTCAAGGCCAAGGAGGCCAAATCAGTCCGCCAAACCGGGGATGGACACCCCTTCAGGGCGACTTATCGTGATTGGGAGGAGCCTGTGCGGACCCTTATTCCTGCCGAAGTGGTGTCTGCGACTCATGTCCGGGATTCGGCCTGCCCACGGATGGATGGTGAGTTTTTTTAAATTATGTGTTGTATATTGCATTTTTGTAAAAGTTAATGTTGTTAATTTTTACTGTTTTTTAAAATCTTTAAACATTGTGTTGGTGATGTCGTGCAGGCCTGTGCAACCTGTAGCTGTAAATGTGTTTCAAAACTACAAGTCCAATCATGCATTGGCTGAGTTTTGTTATTAGTGAATGTTAAATCTGTTGCAGTGCATGCTGGTATGTGTAGTTCTATTACATAATCTGAGATCTTGCTTGTCCCTAACTGTTTTTGAGAATAGCATTTTTTAAATATTGTTTTATTTTTGGTTAATGATGTTTGTGTTGTTTTTTTTTACTCTCAAAATTTGTTTGTGTCAATTATGGCTTACAAATTCACTGCAATATCTTGTGCTGAATTAATCTATATTTATGGCTTAATTATTGCAACACCATCTTAATTTCCGAATACACACCCAATTAAGTAATCCAGAATTGCTTAAACATAAAATAGTTTACTTAACATTAGGATCAAGATGTTTACATCACAATAATGAGCTTCATATAACAATGAATATTCTACGTATGTTAATAATGTTGTTGCCAATTTTTCAACAGTACGCCAGCGAAGCGCCACAGACAGGCCACAGCCAACTGATGGAGATGGTGGGAATGCAGGTAAGAATTCACTGTAGTCACATATTCTGCAAACACATAGAAGCACAAAATATTAATGTTTATATTTTCACATAGGCTCGTCTTCTGCAAGCCGCCCTCCTTTAAGGCGGCCATCACAGGGCTCTGTGAGTTTACCTAGGAGGCCCAGTAAGACGCGTCGTGTGGAGTCTGATTCTGCGGCTCCATCTTCACCACCCAGGCGGCGCATCTCCGCAGTGCTGGCCCAGCCACCACAGGCAATTTTGGCTAGTCCCCAAAGAGATGAGCCACGATCACCTCAGCTGTCTGGTGAGTAAAAACATTTTTTATTTTAAATAAAAAAGTAAGACAAGGTACATTTACTAAGATGTGAGTTCTATTTGAGCTGACATGTTTTCCCGTAGCAACCATTCTGATTCCAGGTATTCTCTTCTTGAATGTGCAAAATAATTGAAAAATAAAGTCTTATTGGTTGCTATGGCCAACATCCCATTTTTAAATCAACACCCATCTTAGGAAATTGATCCCACAGGCGTGCACAGAAAATGAATAGCGGCTTTCACACCGGACTTAACCCCCCACCCCCTCCACAGCATTATAGTCTTCTCACACCTCCCCTGTCCTGGATGTAGACTGCTTACCTGATCTGCTCCTCTGGTCCGTCCAGGTGAGCAGTCTATATCCAGGACAGGGGAGGTGAGAGAACACTATAATGCTGTGGAGGGGGGGAAGTTCGGTGCGGAACCCGCCAGTCAGTCTCTGCGCACGCCTGTGAAGGCACATATGTGTTTGTAATGGAAAGATTCCTAGTTTTTAAAACACACCTTTATAATCAAATTGGCATGAGTATTATTAAGTAGGGCATGTTTAGGACAAGCAAAGATATTTAATTATAACTAAACAGTGCCTGTTGGTCACCCCATACAGACCCAAACATCATGGCCGAGGACGACCAGCAGGAACCTGACCAACAGCCAACATTTACACTGCACCTTACGCCCGTTGATCCTACCCAGCCAACCCAGCAGCAGGATATGCCCCAAGCCTCAGTAAGGCCACAATTGATCCCTACTCCACCCCAGCAACAAATGTCCGCAGACTTTAGGTCCAGTTGGGCAACACAACAGGCCCAAAACACTGCCTACCTGAACACACACACACAACACCTTGCCAGTCTGCCCCATCATCTTCCGCGCATTAGTCGGAACTCGGGAAGACTGATTGTTCAGGTAGGCAGAATTGCGACATCAATGGAGCAAATCAGGGCGGACAACACGCAAATGCTTTCAAATTTGACGCGCATCATTGATGAGCAACAGCGGCAGCAACAAGCCTTAATTCAAGTTATTCAGCACAATCAGGTAGTGAATGAAACTTTGTCTCGGATTGTGGCCAGCAACACTGCCACAAATAATCAGCTGAATGCCAGTATTCATAATTTGAGCCAAAGCATAACTCTGATGGCAGCACAACAAGCCAGCTCCAGCTCAGGCACGACTACCCCTAGCCAGACCCCAGTTACCTCCCCTGTTCGACGATCAAGCAGAACATGGCCCAGCGACCCTGCTCAAACCTCTGCACCCAGCACACAAAAGAAAAAAAAATTAAGAATACATGAAATTTGTGATACACAATAAAATTGTTAATATTGTATTTTCAAAAATTCCTGTGTCCGCGTCAATCATTGTAAAACACGCTATGTGTGTTTGTTTTAATGGGGTAATGAGTGACAATGTTTTTTGGAATTTGTTTTTTAAAAATGTACAGACCAGTATAAAGAACAAACACCAACGAACAAAACACACATTCACACCTACAATACATTTAATCAAAGTGGTTAGTCAAGGTGATTTGAATTTTAAAAATACTTACGGGTAAAATACCGCTGAATCACTTCTTGCCTTACCTGCCTCCCTACATCTGTACTCACACTGTCACCAGATGTTTCTAAATCCTCTGCTTGCTGACTGTTTTCTCCATCATCATGTGGCAGATGTTGTTTCAAACACAGATTATGGAGAAAACAGCAGCAGAACACAATCCTAGTCACCTTGGAGGGACTATACAACAAAAGCCCAGCAGATTTATCCAGACACCGAAACCGAGATTTCAGCACACCAAAACATCTTTCTATCACGTTCCGCGTAGACTTATGTGCATGATTGTAACTGTGTTCAGCAGGAGAATCAGGTTGGGACAATGGAGTAAGTAGCCAAGAGTAGCAGCCATAACCCCCATCACCTGAAAAACAGATATAGGCAACATTAGTACATGTGTATGATGAGTAATTACCCTAAAAAACAATGGAGTTTGAAGTTACCACACATACACACAACACACTTGGAACATACCCAGCAGCCAGCCATCAGGCATTTGTCCGTCCTCAAATTTATCGAACAGAGATGACTGACTGAGGATGAAGGAGTCATGGCAGCCGCCAGGGTAACCTGCAACCACACTCATAATGTTGAGATTTGCATCACAAACCACCTGGACATTAGTGGATTTGTCCATATGTCGATTAGTATATATATATTGTCGGCCCCTAGGTGGTCTCAGCTCAACGTGTGTGCAATCTATGGCCCCCAGCACATTGGGCATGCCAGCAAGCTCATAGAAAGCTACCCTGACAGCATGCCACTGCGACTCCTGGGTAGGGAAGCAGATAGAGGCATTTATATGTGGTTCCAAGACATCCAAAACCTGAGTGGACATTAATAAATATAAGGTGAGTGTCATGATCTGTATTCAATACAATACTGTGTTCTAAGACCTAACAGAAGCAACACTTAGATATAGACGTGTATATATATTTCAACTCACCTGGTTCAAATATTTGGAAAAGGTGGGCTGGGAGATACCGATGACGTCGCCTGTCACAGCCTGGAAGCTCCCAGTAGCCATAAAGTGTAACACAGCCAGGAGTTTGTGCAGGCCTGAGACAGAGCGAGAGCGTGCTGTCTCAGGGTCTAGTCCCAGTTTGACAAGGTCATACAGACGGAAAATGTTTCTATTTAGGCGAAACATCTGTATGACCCTATCATCAGACAATGCGTTTAAGTTTAAACGTCCCCTAAAAAATCGTGGCTGGCGCAGCCTCCGCGGCACCTGCTCAACCTGCTGACCATGTTCACTTACCTGGCCCTGATTTATGGACGAGTCATGGATCACTCTCAGGTATCCCCCAGCAAACAAAAAATCGGTAGCACACAACACAGCAGCCATTTCAGAGTGAGAGATATTCAAAATGTGCCTTGGACCCTTTTATAGGGCCAAACATTCAGGTGTGACTAATGGATAATTGAATACACATGTAAACACGCTTCTCAAAAGCAGGTCTACTTTTTTTTAGGACTTTTTTACGATTTGTATTTTTTCACGACCGCAAAAGCATTTTCACGGTAGACATTACAAATACGAATGGTTAGTAAATGACCGTGATTCATACCTAAACAGCCGCGTTTTGACCGATGGTGTATTCATTCGTATTTTTTAAATACAACTTCCAAAATATTACGAATGCCCTCATCACTGCCGTGATTTTTGCTTAGTAAATTACCGAGATGACACTTTGAAGAAAAAACGGCATCTCGGTCAAAATCGGGACCTTAGTAAATATACCCCAATAACTCTACACCCTGATCCCATCCAACCAGCACAAGCACAGCTTGTGTTAATGAGACCTGCAAGGGTCAATGGACTGGACTATTATAAGGAGTATGGATCCCAGTTGATGGTATCAAGACTTATCAATTTTAAAGTCTCAGGAAAAGGCGGACCTTGGGAGAAATATTCAGTGTAGACATTAAAAGAGATGCTGAGGAGTTGGTAAAAAGGAGAGGAGAAAAGAGTGGTGATCCTGCTGTTGGTGTATAGTCGAGACAGGTCATGAATTACAACACCGGGTATTCTCTGAGGGTCCCCCTCACAGATACTGACCCAGCCCACCACCGTTTTGCTTCCAAGATCGGACGAGATCGGGCTCTGTCGGTGGGGTATGGTAGTAATTTCTTGGGCCCAATCTGGCCAACTCACCAATGAGAGTACACCTTGGGGAGGATTCAGCTCAGAACAGAAGTTTTTGCAGATCTGCTGTCTATGTTAGGCACAGGATTGACCCCGTGGATCATAAATGAGAGTCCGCGGATATGGATATGTGGAAAGTGGAAAAAAAGAGAAGAAAAAAAGGAAAGAAGGGAAAAAAAGAAGAGAGAGGGGAAAAGAGGGGGGGGAGGGAAAAAAAAAAACAAGTGAAATGAAACCGTATCAGATGTCAGCACATGATATCATGCCGACACTGTGCCGAATTGAGGTTGTAATGCATAAGACAAAGTGATTAGCAATATAAAATATGTTAGGCAATCACCCTCTTTCCAGGCACAACAAAGCAAAAAAGGGGCACACAGGCCCTGATAAATCCATATCCGCGGACTCTCATTTATGATCCACGGGGTCAATCCTGTGCCTAACATAGACAACAGATCTGCAAAAACTTCTGTTCTGAGCTGAATTCTCCCCAAGGTGTACTCTCATTGGTGAGTTGGCCAGATTGGGCCCAAGAAATTACTACCATACCCCACCGACAGAGCCCGATCTCGTCCGATCTTGGAAGCAAAACGGTGGTGGGCTGGGTCAGTATCAGTGAGGGGGACCCTCAGAGAATACCCGGTGTTGTAATTCATGACCTGTCTCGACTATACACCAACAGCAGGATCACCACTCTTTTCTCCTCTCCTTTTTACCATCTCCTCAGCAACTCTTTATATGTCAACACTGAATATTTCTCCCAAGGTCCGCCTTTTCCTGAGACTTTAAAATTGATAAGTCTTGATACCAACAACTAGGATCCATACTCCTTATAAGAGTCCAGTCCATTGATCCTTGCAGGTCTCATTAACACAAGCTGTGCTTGTGCTGGTTGGATGGGATCAGGGTGTAGAGTTATAGTGTCTGCATCCCCCTTTAAGTCTATCAGTATAGACTAACCAGAACATTTCCAAAATTTTCCTATCAATTATTCAATTGATTGATTATCTTTGACACTCACCCTAGCCCTTCTACTCTGATCAGCCACACCATTTATTATGTGGTACTTTTCAGAGATGTTGGTGGGCAGAGTCATATGTATGCATATAGATACCAGTATATTTTACTGATTAAGTGTGGTGGCATATGTAAATGTGGATCTTCTCTTAAATTAATTAGATAATACAAGTTATGTTTTAATACTTTCATAATACAAATCAACATAAGAGTGCACCCACACAAGAGTCTTCTGTAAACCAATTTTCTTCCAAGTTTTTCTCTGACTCTGGGTGCACCACCAGGTTCAAATAATAGGAATTAATCCTGTACATTGTATTTCATTCTGGTACTATACAATTTTGTCTGAATCCTTTGGACTGGTGCGGAATCACACCCTTCTCCGTGAGATAGGAGGATTTGCCCAAGCAGTCCCAGGAACAGTGAGCTGAGGAGTAATGGCGCCGCAGACACTGACAGGGAGTGAGGAAAGACAGAGATGCAGCTCCAGGGCGGGAACACTTGCTGGAAATGGCGCCCTGAGGTTGGGGGAGGGGCTTCAGGTCAAAGCCTTATCCCCCTTGCTGGCAAAACCACCGGGTACTGTGGGCGATATTAAAATCTGTTTTAAGAGAAAACCTGACCTGCGCCCATGCCCTGGTGATCTAGTGGGATCGCCTGTATCCACAGTGTCCACCGCCAGCGCGCGCGGCCCGCCTCCCACTGACCGCGCCGGATCGCAATAAAGACCGGGTCCCGCGAGCGGGACCCACTTACCACCTCCAGAAGCGCGGCCACGCGATCCTGGAGAGCCCCAGCCGTGTGTGCCTAATGTGAAGTAAACCGGAGCCTCCTCTGTAGGTACCCGGCAACCAGGGCTCGGGAGTGTACAGCGCCGCTGGGGAGAGCTGGAGCTGCAGCAGAGAATGTCAGAAGACATTTACCCCTGCTGCTGCCCTTGAAGTCTTCACTTTTTACCTCATAAAAAGCTTTTCTTAGGGCTGCCTGGAGCAGCCCCTCTGTTAAGTGCCTGCTTACTGCAGCACCAACTGACAAACTGAGCTCCTGTGCTGGGAGGCGGGGCTATAGAGACGACGCTGTGCATTCTGGGAACAGTCAAAGCTTTGAGCCTGTTGGTGCCTCGGATCAAGATCCTACTCTACACCCCATTGTCCAGACTTGTGGAGCCCAGTGTACCCCGCAGCAGAAAGTGTTTTTTTGTGTGCATGTGATATATTGCATGCGGTGTATCACAGGGAAGTTTGACTGGCATTCTCAGGACACTCCCAGCCCCTGTTGTCCTCTATCCAGCCCATCAGATATATCTCATGGTACAATTGTATGCCATACTATATATAGCATATGATATATGGCGGCTTCATCAATCACATGCGATATATCTTATGCAGAAATAGCACAAAAGTACCAAATCGTATGGAATCACTCCCGGGGGAGTTCAAGGGAACTTAAATCCAACTTCCGCCTCAGACATATCGTTGTAGTGTATGGGGCCCTTAACTCTCTCTGCACATGTTATATCTGTCCCCCCTGCAGTGCACATGGTCTTGCTCATTAGCTAACAAATTTGCTGCTGCGATCAGATCTGAATTAGGCCCATAGTTGTACAAATTCAAGATTAGGGGGCATAAGCAATAGGGTCCGAGTTTGCCAGACGATGTTGGACGTTTTTTCTAAAGTAGCAATCATTTACAAGGCAAAACCATGCTGTCACGATCCGGGTATCTGGACGCCATTTCTTACCCATCAGATGCCTCCTAAGGCTGGCTCAGCGCTCCAGGACCGGATCCCATCTGTTATCCTAATGTTCACATTCCTGCATCCTCTCCTGTCTCTCTGAGACGCTGTCACAGTAACGCCTTATTACATCTGGCATGGCGTCTCCCGCGGCCTCCGCCGCCGTCCCTGAGCTTCTGCATGCAGAGTGTCAGAGTGGCGATTACGTCAGCCGCGGCCTCCGCTGTGTCCGCGTGGTTGGATGTGCACTTGTTTCAGCCTGGCGTCTCCTGTCTCAGTGGCCGGCGCCGCCATTACTGTTTTCATTACCACATGGATTACAAACCAAACTTCCCTCCAAGTGTCTGCATGGGCGCAGCCATCTTGGATTCTGTCAGCTGATCATTTCCTCCAATCTGTTGTCAGTATTGTTAATCTGCATAATTGCCTAGCCAATCCTTCCTTGCTGCAGGTATAAATACACTGTGCCTGAGCAAGGAAGGCGTCAGTGCTTTGGTTGTCAAACCTAGTTCCTGTTTGTCTCTCTCCTGTGATTGTCTTCCAGGTTCCAGCTCCTGTCTCAAGACTTCCACCATAGAGACCCGCACCAGCATTCCACCTGCGGTGTAGCCTGACTCTCCAATCCATTGTGGATTCATCTGTTTCCAGCTACAACATTACCTGCTTCCAGCTCAGCTTCCAGCAGAGTACAGCTTCTCTTAAAGGGCCGGTGTCCTTTCTACACTTTACCACTCTCCACCGGTATTATTATTTCTCCGCTCTCAAGTTCTACATTTCAGTTCATATTTCATCGCTCCCAAGTTCATTTATTATTTAACTGGTTCCAGCCAGTATCCACTCCGTGCTAACAACAGTCTGGTTCCAGCCAGTATCCACAGCAGCCGTTTTATCTTCAGCAACCCAGCTTTTCCATGGAACACCAGCTGGTACAATCCTGGGTTATCTCCATTGCTACAGTCGGGCCTGGTAAGGACTTTCCATCTAGAAGATTATAAGAACTATCTCACACTACCAGTGCCCTGTGGCTCCTGCCATCCTGTAGTACCCAGGAACTGTATTTATTCTTTGCTGACTTTTACGTTTTCTTTTACTGCTGCTGTGTTGCGGAGTTGTCATAATAAACATCATTGACTTTTATCCAAGTTGTCGTGGTCACGCCTTCGGGCAGTTATTATTCATGTTACTTACATGTCCAGGGGTCTGATACAACCTCCCAGGTTCCGGTACATCTCAGCCCTACAACTGAGGCTGCCTCCCGTCAGCTCAGGCCCTCAGTTGTGACAGTAAGCACTGACCTAATGAATCCAGCCGGAGACCAGGATCAAGCGGCCAGGCCGATGCAAGAACTGGCAGCCCGACTAGAACATCAGGAGGCTGCACAGGGCCACATCATCCGCTGTCTCCAGGATTTCTCTACTCGGCTGGATGGGATTCAGACAACTCTCCGTGGATCAGGCGCGCCAGGTGCGTCAAACCACAGTGACTCCAGCTATAACCCCACCCACCTTACCCATTTCTGCTCCACGTCTTCATCTTCCAACGCCAGCAAAATTTGACGGATCTCCAAGATTCTGCAGGGGATTTCTCAAACCAGTGTGAGATTCAGTTTGAGCTACAACCTGGCAATTTTCCCAGTGACCGTACAAAAATTGCCTACATTATTTCTCTTCTCAGTGGCTCAGCCCTTGATTGGGCATCACCGTTATGGGAGAGGTCCGACACCCTGCTATCTTCCTACACTGCCTTCGTGTCAACATTCAGGCGCATCTTCGACGAGCCAGGCCGGGTAACCTCAGCTTCATCCGAGATTCTCCGTTTACGCCAGGGGTCACGTACTGTAGGACAATATCTGATACAGTTCCAGATCCTGGCATCCGAACTGGCATGGAACGACGAGGCCCTGTATGCTGCATTCTGGCATGGCTTATCTGAGCGTATTAAAGATGAGTTAGCTACCAGAGACTTACCTTCTAAGTTAGATGAGCTAATTTCACTCTGCACGAAAGTTGATTTACGTTTCAGAGAGAGAGCAACTGAGCGTGGAAGATCATCTGCTCCAAAATCTTCTGCTCCTCCTCCTCGTCAACTGTCACCATCTAAAGATGAGCCCATGCAACTTGGCCGTTCCGTTTAACTCCTGCTGAGCGCCGAAGACGTCTCTCCGAGTCTCTCTGTCTCTATTGTGCAGCTCCGTCTCACACCATTAATGCCTGTCCCAAACGTCCGGGAAACTCCAAATCCTAGCTCGCCAAGGAGAGGGCCGGCTAGGAGTAATGATCTCCTCTCCATCTCCTCAAGATTGTAATCTCCCAGTCTCGCTTCAAGTTGCTCAACGTTATCGGAACGTCATGCCCTCCTTGATTCCGGAGCAGCTGGGAACTTTATTACCGAAGCCTATGTTTAAACGGTGGTCCCTACCCACCGAGAGACTTCCTTCGTCCATTCTTTAACTGCCGTGGATGGCAGCAAAATTTTTGATGCAGTTATTTCTTTAAGGACTCTACCAGTTCGTCTGAGAGGTGGGAGTTCTTCATTCCGAACTTATTTCTTTTTTAGTGATTCCAAGAGCCACACATCCTGTGGTCCTGGGCCTTCCATGGCTCCGTCTTCACAATCCTACAATTGATTGGACGACTACGCAAATTCTGGCATGGGGTTCCTCCTGTGCTGAGACATGTTTGTTTAAAGTATTGCCTGTCTGTCTTCCTCCCCCAGGTCGTCTGATGTTCCACCTCCTCCATATCAAGATTTCACGGATGTGTTCAGTAAAGCTTCTGCTGATATCCTTCCTCCTCATAGAGAATGGGACAGCCCGATTGATCTCGTTCCAGGGAAGGTTCCACCTCGAGGCCGAACTTATCCGTTGTCTCTGCCTGAGACGCATTCTATGGAGGAATACATTAAAGAGAACTAGCAAAGGGGTTCATTCGACCTTCTTCTTCCCCAGCCGGCGCAGGCTTCTTTTTTTGTAAAAAAGAAAGATGGTGGTCTGCGGCGTGCATCGACTACAGAGGTTTGAACGACATTACCATCAAGAACCGTTATCCTTTACCCCTGATTACTGAGCTCTTTGACAGAGTTAGCGGAGCTACCATCTTACAAAGCTGGACTTGAGAGGTGCATACAATCTCATCCGGATCCGTGAGGCGGTGACGAGTGGAAGACCGCCTTTAACACCCGTGATGGACATTATGAGTACCTCGTCATGCCCTTCGGATTGAGTAATGCTCCAGCTGTCTTCCAGCATTTTGTCAATGAGATCTTCAGAGACATTCTATACCGGTCATGTCGTGGTCTATCTAGACGATATCCTCATTTTTGCCAACGATTTAGAGGAACATCGTTTTTGGGTTAAAGAGGTTCTGTCCCGTCTCCGTGTCAATCATCTCTATTGCAAATTAGAGAAATGCGTCTTTGAAGTCAAGTCCATCCGTTTCTAGGGTACATTGTGTCCGGTTCCGGACTAGAGATGGATCCTGAGAAACTACAAGCAATCCAAAATTGGCCGATACCCTTAACCCTCAAAGGGGTCCAGAGGTTCTTGGGGTTCGCCAACTATTACCGAAAGTTTATACGAGACTTTTCCACCATTGTGGCGCCTATTACTGCTTTCACTAAGAAGGGTGCTAACCCGTCCAAGTGGTCTGAAGAAGCCATGCAAGCATTTCATCTTTTAAAACAAAGGTTCATCTCTGCGCCTGTTCTGAAACAGCCTGACATCGACTCTCCTTTCATCTTAGAGGTGGATGCCTCCTCCGTTGGAGTAGGAGCGGTGTTATCTCAGAGGGCTAAAGATGGCCATTTACACCCTTGCAGTTTCTTCTCCCGGAAGTTCTCCCCAGCTGAGCGCAACTATGCCATTGGCGACCAGGAGTTGCTAGCCATCAAGCTCGCTCTAGAAGAGTGGAGGTATCTGTTGGAGGGAGCTTCTCATTCAATCACCATACTTACAGACCACAAGAACCTTTTATATCTGAAAGGCGCACAATGTCTCAACCCTCGTCAGGCCAGATGGGCACTTTTCTTTTCCAGGTTCGACTTTAAACTCCAGTTCTGGTCCGGGCTCTCAGAATCGCAAGGCCGATGCCCTTTCCCGCTCATGGGAGCAAGAAAATGAGTCAGAGTCTTCAGACAAGCATCCTATTATAAATCCGTTGGCATTCTCCACGGTAGGGATGGACTCTACGCCCCCATCAGGGAAAAGTTTTGTGAAACCGATGCTAAGGAAGAAGCTCATGCATTGGGCCCATGCTTCCCGTTTTTGCCGGACATACAGGTATCCAAAAAACCCTGGAGTTTATCTCTAGGTCCTATTGGTGGCCAACTCTGAAAAAGGACGTCTTGGAGTTTATTGCATCTTGCCCAAAGTGTGCTCAACTAAGGTATCCCGCCAGTCGCCTGCGGGGCAACTGGTTCCACTATCTGTTCCCCGTCGACCTTGGACCCATTTGTCGATGGATTTTATTACAGATTTACCCATGTGCAACAAGTTCAATACCATCTGGGTGGTAGTTGACCGGTTCACCAAGATGGCACACTTCATTCCTCTCACCGGTCTTCCGTCAGCTTCCAAGTTGGCTCAAGTATTCATACAAGAGATCTTCCGACTCCACGGTCTTCCTGAAGAAATTATCTCAGATCGAGGAGTTCAATTTACAGCCAAATTCTGGCGAAGTTTATGTCAAGTCCTTCAAGTCAAGCTAAAGTTTTCCACGGCTTACCATCCTCAGACCAATGGTCAAACCGAGAGGGTGAATCAGGACTTGGAGGCCTTCCTCCGCATCTATGTGTCCTCCTCTCAAGATGACTGGGTTCAATTACTTCCCTGGGCCGAGTTCTGTCATAACAACCAGTATCATTCTTCATCTGCTTCAACACCATTCTTCACTAACTTTGGATTCCACCCTAAAGTCCCTGAGTTCCAACCGCTTCCAGCAACTTCTGTTCCGCAGTGGATATCACCTTGCATCAGTTTGCCAATATCTGGAAGAGCGTACGATCAGCTCTGCTCAAGGCATCGTTCAGGTACAAGAAGTTTGCGGATAAGAAGCGTCGAGCAGTTCCTGCTCTCAAGGTGGGGTGATCGGGTATGGTTATCCACGAAGAATTTGAGGTTAAGAGTTCCCAGTATGAAGTTTGCACCTCGCTATATCGGTCCTTTCAAGATTGAACAAGTCATCAATCCTGTTGCTTACAGACTTCAGTTGCCTCCCTTCTTAAAAATACCCAGGACATTCCATGTTTCCCTGTTGAAACCGCTGATCTTGAATCGGTTTCATTCCTCACTTCCTCCAACTCCGAAAGTCCAAACTCAACGAGGCGTTGAGTATGAAGTGGCCAAGATCCTGGACTCACGTCACCGTTACGGTCAACTACAGTATCTTATTGACTGGAAGGGTTACGGCCCCTGAGGAACGTTCATGGACCAATGCTTCTGATGTCCATGCTCCTCTTGGTCCGGAGATTCCATTCCAAGTTTCCTCAAAAGCCAAAGAAGTGTCCTGGGGCCACTCCTAAAGGGGGGGGGGGGGTGCTGTCACGATCCGGGTATCTGGACGCCATTTCTTACCCATCAGATGCCTCCTAAGGCTGGCTCAGCGCTCCAGGACCGGATCCCATCTGTTATCCTAATGTTCACATTCCTGCATCCTCTCCTGTCTCTCTGAGACGCTGTCACAGTAACGCCTTATTACATCTGGCATGGCGTCTCCCGCGGCCTCCGCCGCCGTCCCTGAGCTTCTGCATGCAGAGTGTCAGAGTGGCGATTACGTCAGCCGCGGCCTCCGCTGTGTCCGCGTGGTTGGATGTGCACTTGTCAGCCTGGCGTCTCCTGTCTCCAGTGGCCGGCGCCGCCATTACTGTTTTCATTACCACATGGATTACAAACCAAACTTCCCTCCAAGTGTCTGCATGGGCGCAGCCATCTTGGATTCTGTCAGCTGATCATTTCCTCCAATCTGTTGTCAGTATTGTTAATCTGCATAATTGCCTAGCCAATCCCTTCCTTGCTGCAGGTATAAATACACTGTGCCTGAGCAAGGAAGGCGTCAGTGCTTTGGTTGTCAAACCTAGTTCCTGTTTGTCTCTCTCCTGTGATTGTCTTCCAGGTTCCAGCTCCTGTCTCAAGACTTCCACCATAGAGACCCGCACCAGCATTCCACCTGCGGTGTAGCCTGACTCTCCAATCCATTGTGGATTCATCTGTTTCCAGCTACAACATTACCTGCTTCCAGCAGAGTACAGCTTCTCTTAAAGGGCCGGTGTCCTTTCTACACTTTACCACTCTCCACCGGTATTATTATTTCTCCGCTCTCAAGTTCTACATTTCAGTTCATATTTCATCGCTCCCAAGTTCATTTATTATTTAACTGGTTCCAGCCAGTATCCACTCCGTGCTAACAACAGTCTGGTTCCAGCCAGTATCCACAGCAGCCGTTTTATCTTCAGCAACCCAGCTTTTCCTGGAACACCAGCTGGTACAATCCTGGGTTATCTCCATTGCTACAGTCGGGCCTGGTAAGGACTTTCCATCTAGAAGATTATAAGAACTATCTCACACTACCAGTGCCCTGTGGCTCCTGCCATCCTGTAGTACCCAGGAACTGTATTTATTCTTTGCTGACTTTTACGTTTTCTTTTACTGCTGCTGTGTTGCGGAGTTGTCATAATAAACATCATTGACTTTTATCCAAGTTGTCGTGGTCACGCCTTCGGGCAGTTATTATTCATGTTACTTACATGTCCAGGGGTCTGATACAACCTCCCAGGTTCCGGTACATCTCAGCCCCTACAACTGAGGCTGCCTCCCGTCAGCTCAGGCCCTCAGTTGTGACACATGCCTTGTAAATGATTGTCTCTTTAAGAAAATGTCCACGATCGGCCAGCATCCCGCATCTCTAGCAAACTTGGACCCTATTACATATGCTCCATGGAGTCATTCATTCTCCAGTTTGCTTCTCCATCAGAGTTACCGTCAGTATTTTTAAAGTTCATACAACTTTTCAGTCTAAATTATCAAAAACTTATTTCCAAATTTGTAAATAAGTTTTCCCATTTTGTGAATAGGTCTTGAGAAAGATTTTGTGAAAGTGACCTTCTATTACATCGAGGGGCAGATTTAATAAAGCCTGGTGAAGTGATAAAGTGGAAGGTGATACGCACCAGCCAATCAGCTCCTAGCTTCCATGTTACAGGCTGGGTTTGAAAAAAGACAGTTAGAAGCTGACTGGCTGGTGCTTTATCACCTTCCACTTTATCACTTCACCAGCCTTAATAAATCTGCCCCTCAGTCCTTTGTGATGTAACATGGCTGCTTTTTTTACTCACTCATCTACAGTTAACACCATCACCCATAATAGACCGAGATAATAGACCATGGGGTATAGTTAATTGAAGTCGCATCCATTCCGACATTCATTTGTCGGAATGGATCCGACTTGGGCTATTCAACGACATCTCAATTCGACTTTTAAAAAAGTCGAATTGAGATGCAGGAGCTAGACTGGTGAGAGTAGCGCTACAGCAGCGGCTATATAGCCACTGCTGTAGCGCTGCTCTCCCCAGTCTGCCCGCGGCTCTCCCCTGTCTCCCCCCCCCCCCCTGTCTCTCTGCCTCACAGTCTCCACGTCTCTCCACTCCCCATCCCCGCATCACAGCCGCCGCTCACGGCAACATCCACCCGGCTCCAGCAAGCGAGGTCTCGCCAGCACTGCTCTCCCCCTGTCTGCCCGCGGCTCACCCCGTCTGGCTGCTCGCGGCTATCCCCGTCTCCTTGCGACTCTCCCCCCTCTCCTCCGCAGTCCCTCATCTCAGTCCGACATTTTTTTATGTCGGACTGAGATGGTCGGAAACGTGGCCAAATCCTGTTGAATTTGGCCCCGTTTCCCTCAAAAGTACGTGAATCAGCAGCTATACCGCCGATTCACGTACTATTCGACAAGTCAAATTCCCAGACTTGTTGATTAAAAACAGCTGGGATTGAATAGGCCGAATCACGATTCGACCTTAAAAAGTCGAAAACTGCCGTCTTTTCGACAGACGGCAGCTTTCGACCCTAATGGAATATACCTCCATGGGGTAATCGCAATAGTGATAACCACAACCACAGCACACTTCTGTCATGAAAAAATAGAAAAAAAAGAAACAAAGTAGTTAACAGACCAAAACATAATTTAATTGCACAATAATAAAAAAACAATACTTAAATTATTAAAGTTAACTGCATCAGCCTATTCATTTAGCCTTTTCATCAAGAATTGAATAATGTTGAAACACTGAGAAAGATCCAATTAGCCAGGAAGTACCACTGCATGAATACTATGTAGTGCTATCTGGGCAAGAAAACCTTGCTTGTTCTTTTGTGTCCCATAGAGGTGCAAGCGATAAGCCAGGGAAAGCCTTAATATGTTTCTTCTGATACTATCATCTGTAATCAGTGAGTTGTTATTTCAAAGTATTTATTAGAAAAGATAATTTATAGTATATGGAATATCTCGCCTAATAGAGATTATAGGTACTGTATATTAACAATCACCTTGGTTTCTTTTGTGTTGTACACCACAATTTATATGCAGTTATTACGTTGCTAACATTTATTATCTTCAGCGTAAAGAAGTATTTCTAGCAACTCTTCTCAAAATTTGCTGTACATCTTAACATTTACAATGTGTGCATCCAATAATCAGTGCAGACTTAATCTCCCCCCTGATGTTGATATCCAAAAAGTCCTAGATGGTACGGCAGAACATCTGTATCATCATGGTTTGGGAAGATGATGAACAGAATAGCAGTTTCAAATGTTTTACAATGAACGAGGTAGTTAAAGGTGATCCTCTCATAACCTCATTCCAGCCACTGTGCCCTGCTGTTGCTTGCGGATCTTGTTAAGTAGCTCCATGTACTGCACCATTGTATCTGCAGGTGTGTACAGTGCATCATGCTTGGAGCTGAAAACAGGCGGAACAGATGGTGCATGTGTGCCCATGAAACTCTGCATAAACTCCATCATCAGATTCCAGCAGTCACCTGGCACTGCACAAGGGCAGTAATCCACCTAAAACAAAGACAAACCATGACAATGACTTGTGTGATCATTACCATAATATTAATTTGGTCGGTGTTGGTGAGTTTATTACTTTGTTGATATTTTGTGACACACACCTGATTTAGCAGCGATTATACTGTATATATTTGTATTTAGTCATATCAAATCTAAATTGTATGGTTTACACACTGCATGGCTGTGAGTGTTAGCCAATTGCTTCTCTCTAAACCCCCCCCTCCCTCCCCGAAGATTGTAGAGCAGAGTTAGCTACAGTTTTGTTATCTGGCCATGCTGAAACTGTTGCAGGGCATGCAAAGTTCAACAACAGCTGGAGGGCCAAAGGTTCCCCATCCCTGTTGTAGAGGATTGGCCTGACAGAACGAACAGACAAAAATATAATATATATAAGGGGCCGGATGTAATGCGTCTGAGTTCGGCAGCTGTGCGGGATGCCGGCCGAACTCTGACATTTTTTTTTTTTAAAGGGGCAACTACTTACAAGACAAAACCATGCTCTGTAAGCGACTACCCCTATAAAAAAACGTCCGAGTTCAGCCGGCATCCCGCACGGCCACCGAACTCGGACGGTATCCGGACTCCAAAAACAACAAAAAGGTCGACACACCTTAGGTCAACGCCAATTGGTCGACACAGCTTAGGTCGACATGGACAAAAGGTCGACAGGAACAAGGTCGACATGGACAAAAGGTCGACATGAGTTTTTCGCAATTTCTTTCTTTTTTGGAACCTTTTCATACTTAACGATCCACGTGGACTACGATTGGAACGGTAATCTGGCTAGCGAAGCGAGCCATGCGAGGGGACGCGGTGCACTATTTGGGGTTCCCGGTCACTCTACGAAGAAAACGACACCAAAAAAACATAAAAAACTCATGTCGACCTTTTTCCATGTCAACCTTGTTCCTGTCGACCTTTTGTCCATGTCGACCTAAGGTGTGTCGACCTTTTTGTTGTCGACCTGGAGTCCCAGACCCACTCGGACGGCATTACATCCCGCCCAATGTGTTTATTATATTAAAAGCATGTTGGCCAGCAAATGCTCAAATCCTATCAGGATCATCTATGCAAAGGCTGTGATAGCAAGGGTCAGTATCCGACAAACACATTTATCCCGAGTTTTAATGTGCAAATGCAGAGAGGAAAAGATGCAGGTGCACTATCTCACACTAGTTCAACCTGTAATAACCAGAGGCATTTAGCATAATCCTGCCCAGGATTGTATTAATTCTCAAGCAGAGTAGCACCTCATTACCTAATTATGGTGTGCAAACTAGGGCCCCCCTTCCTTTAATGTGCAAATGAAAATACTGCAATCACTCTATGTGATATAAGCATGCAACCTGTAACCCGATACAGTAATTTCCAAATAAGAGCTAAATGGCATCAACACTGATCAGACGTAGGAAGTACATTTTCTCCTGTTTATTAAATGAAAAGCAGATTTTTAATATGGCAATGTTTCAAAGGAAAGTTTTTTTTTTATTCAAGCCATAATAGTGATTACATAATGATACCCCAAACCTCTGATTTTTCCATACATGATTTTCTACCTAGCCATATAGGTATATTCAATAAAAGTCAGATCCATTCCGACATGCAGTTGTCGGAATGGATCCGACAACCCTATTCAATGGACGGCTGCTACTGTCAGCGGCTGCGGATGCGCTGACAGCAGCGGCCAGGAGTGCAGAAGGTGGCGGGGGTAAGCTAGGCCGCGGGGAGAGCAGAGGACGGCAGCCGGCGGGGGACATGTCTGCGGCGGCGGGGGGAGTCGCTGAAGGGGGAGGTCTCCCTGCAGCACCTCCCCCCGCTGCTGCAGACATGTCCCCCCCGCCGATCTCTGCTCCCCTCGCGGCCCGCATCACCTCAATCTGACTCGTTTTCAAGTCGGATTGAGTTTGTCGTAAAGGGGGCCAAAACCTGTCGGATTTGGCCCCATTTCTGACAGAAGCACGTGGATCGGAGGCTTGTTGGAAAAAATCAGCCCCTATTGAATAGGTCGGAACCCCTTCCGACCTATTTCTGTCGGAAGCTGCCATCTTTCCGACAAGACGGCAGCTTCCGACAGTTATTGAATACAGCCCCTAATCTCCCACTACTAGATCCCACCCTGGATTAATCTTTAAACAAAAGTTGGACAGCAAATTTAGTTAGAGATGTGATTAAAGCCTCTGGATTGATTTAATAATAATTTTTTAGAAAACTTTCCAAAACGACCTCATTCTGATCCTTACTAAAGCTCACAACAAAGGCTCTGAGAGGGAGTCCTTCCGAAATGAAATGTTTACTATTAGCAAACCTGGCAAGAACCCCTGTTACTGTTCTATTCAATAGAGATAGGAAGATAAATGATACATTTATAGCCATGCACAAAAAGAAACAGAGAAGGATTGGACTTGAAGTGGCGCACTTAAACATTAAATTGATACATAAATTATAACTTTTATTACAGTATATTTGTTAAAAAGACCCGTAGCTGTGAAATATTAAAACCAAAAACATATAAATTGACAAAACAAAGTGTGATATGTGTGAATAAAAACACACACTGTGCTAACTGGATAGTGCTACACATATATAATATATTATAGGTACTATGACCCTTGAATCAAATTATATGTGTTGTTAGGCTGAGTGCCCAATGGCGCTTTGAAGTCACTGATCAGTTGTACTAGATAGGCTTACTGAGGGTACTGTAAAGTGCAATATTCCAATAGAAAGCTCCTCCTCAGTTTGGGCGCTGTAACCTCACTTATGTGCAATCATATGCTTGTACAGCTATGAGTCAGTGTTTATCCTCACTAGTGATATCAATGTAATTAGCTGTTCTCAATCAATTTACAGCAGGTAATATCTGAAGTCAGTATCACTTTAAGTGAATAATCTGTTTGGGCGCTATGACCCCTCACTTATATGCATTCATATGCTTATACAGCTATGAATCTGTGTTTCTGCTCACTAGTGATCTCAATGTAATTGGCTGTTCATTAATCAATTTACAGCAGGTAATACCTGAAGTCAGTGTCACTTTAAGTGAATGATAATTGATGTTCACTTATATGCTTATACAGCTATAAATCAGTGCTTCTCCCCACTAGTGATCTCAATATAATTAGCTGTTCTCAGTCGATTTACAGCAGGTAATTAATAAAGTCAATATCACTAAGTGAGTAATCACAATGTTCATTAGTGATATTGTTAATGAGAGACACTGTAATGTCCAAGAATGCATATAAACTGACAGTTTTCCACAATATTCACTACTATTATAGTGGAATATAGATCATAGCTGTGAGGCACAGGGTTTAGTGAGCTGTTTGAATATTGCACTAATGCCGTACACTGGAACACTCCATCAGCTGTTAAAAGCAGTATATCCTAACTTGCTGTTTTGTAATTATCAGCTGTGTGATGGAAACCTATATATCAAATAAACAACATTTAACCTGAGTAGCACATAAACATTGCTAGATAATTGTTCTATACTTGTAAAGTAACAAGCAGTGCTGTGGAGATGTCTCAGCTGCTACATTAAGCAGTGTATCTTAGTCTTGCTACAATGTTGCTAGTACATGCAGCTTGCTGAGTCATATGTGGTTAAATAATCCTCTCAGTGCAGGAAAGCTTGTGAGCTCCATCAGTGTCATGAGGCTTCACAATAGCCAGCTCAGCTTTAGTATAGATCTCGCTCTATTCCTAACGAATTTAAAAAGAGACAACTACACCAGGAATAATGGGGACAAGGAGATATATGCAGATTTGGGAATAATATGGGAAAATACATCTGAGAAAATCAGGGATGTGTACATCCAATCATACTGAGAGGAACAGGTTCCATAGGTTCCTACGATACAAAATAAGGGATGCTACCGTGGGATGAGATAGTAGGTATATTTATATACAACAGGTAGACTCAATATCTCTCAATTGTAAGGTGGCTCAACATATTAAATGTATTATAATAATGAGATTGCTGGGAACTACTCCATGAATTAGTATTCTGTAGGACCACCTTTATAATATATTTATAAGTGTACAATTTGTATGCATATCACATATTTGTAATCACATTTATTTGGAGGGTCACTATTAGATCAAATCATCATTATAATTTCACCATTTTCAGTTCACTCACCAGATAATAAACACTCTTGGCCATGAAATATTTACATGACCATTATAAATAACATACAGTCACTATCTTATTTTCACTGTATTAAATTAAATTCTGACACAGACACACATAGTATACCACTCAGCTGTTTTTCACATTTTTATTGTTTATTTTATTTTCACATTGCACAGTTTAAGGTGTTCATTTTGTTGTTTTTCCTATTATGTGGTTGCCAATGACAACTGTTATACATCACTTTTCCAATACACACTCACCTTACTTATTAAGCATATTTAAGTTTATCTCTCATACTGGAAACACCGAGTATCCCTTTAATATTACTCTCAGGAACCTATTATTATGATTCCATTGGATCTAACTAGTCAGATGACTTGAACCGTAGCCCAGAATCAGAGACACAGATTTAACATTATCTCTGGTGCACGTAATTTGGGCTATCTGATAGGTTAATAGGTGTCACATGATTAGACTGAGCACAGTCCAAATCCCATTAACAGGAGTCGCGACGTGATTGGATGGCCCAGTCATGTGACCGGGAATCTGCCCAGCGATTGGTGTATCTGTACTGTTAAATTAGGGCTATTGGAGGCATTCTGGTTAGCCCTGAAAAAACTTAACTGTGAAACACGTGTCGGCGAGTCACACTGTGCTGCTGTGTATAATAACAATGTGCTAAATGTATTGTGTTGTTAGGAATAGAGCGAGATCTATACTAAAGCTGAGCTGGCTATTGTGAAGCCTCATGACACTGATGGAGCTCACAAGCTTTCCTGCACTGAGAGGATTATTTAACCACATATGACTCAGCAAGCTGCATGTACTAGCAACATTGTAGCAAGACTAAGACACACTGCTTAATGTAGCAGCTGAGACATCTCCACAGCACTGCTTGTTACTTTACAAGTATAGAACAATTATCTAGCAATGTTTATGTGCTACTCAGGTTAAATGTTGTTTATTTGATATATAGGTTTCCATCACACAGCTGATAATTACAAAACAGCTAGTTAGGATATACTGCTATTAACAGCTGATGGAGTGTTCCAGTGTACGGCATTAGTGCAATATTCAAACAGCTCACTAAACCCTGTGCCTCACAGCTATGATCTATATTCCACTATAATAGTAGTGGATATTGTGGAAAACTGTCAGTTTATATGCATTCTTGGACATTACAGTGTCTCTCATTAACAATATCACTAATGAACATTGTGATTACTCACTTAAAGTGATATTGACTTTATTAATTACCTGCTGTAAATCGACTGAGAACAGCTAATTATATTGAGATCACTAGTGGGGAGAAGCACTGATTTATAGCTGTATAAGCATATAAGTGAACATCAATTATCATTCACTTAAAGTGACACTGACTTCAGGTATTACCTGCTGTAAATTGATTAATGAACAGCCAATTACATTGAGATCACTAGTGAGGAGAAACACGGATTCATAGCTGTATAAGCATATGAATGCATATAAGTGAGGGGTCATAGCGCCCAAACAGATTATTAACTTAAAGTGATACTGACTTCAGATATTACCTGCTGTAAATTGATTGAGAACAGCTAATTACATTGAGATCACTAGTGAGGATAAACACTGACTCATAGCTGTACAAGCATATGATTGCACATAAGTGAGGGGTTACAGCGCCCAAACTGAGGGGGAGCTTTCTATTGGAATATTGCACTTTACAGTACCCTCAGTAAGCCTATCTAGTACAACTGATCAGTGACTTCAAAGCGCCATTGGGCACTCAAGGGTCATAGTACCTATAATATATTATATATGTGTAGCACTATCCAGTTAGCACAGTGTGTGTTTTTATTCACACATATCACACTTTGTTTTGTCAATTTATATGTTTTTGGTTTTAATATTTCACAGCTACAGGTCTTTTTAACAAATATACTCTAATAAAAGTTATAATTTATGTATCAATTTAATGTTTAAGTGCGCCACTTCAAGTCCAATCCTTCTCTGTTTCTTTTTGTGCATAAATATTTATTGGCAACAATATATTCAGTGGCAGCACCCCCTATATAATTCAAATATCTGATATAGAATATAACGAGGGGTTTCCTTTGTTCTAATTTGGAACTTTTCTATAATATGCTAGTGCAGTAGTATCCCTTTCCCTGCTAACGTACATTTATAGCCACCAGCATCAGCCCACTTATCCATTCCTTAATTATCCAGGACATGTGCACGTTGCGATTGGTAGCCAGACACTGGATAACAGAGTCAGATTTTAAACTTTATATTTTTATGTTATTCAGTTGAAGCCATTATTGCTTCTATATATCTCGGTGCTGGAAAAAAAAGTTTTCAACAGGCTCCGCTGGGAGGTTTGTGGACAAGTGCTATGTAAATCTGGGTTTTTGGTCCACTTTCTAAAATCTATTCTAACTCTATACAGTGGTCCATCAGCTAGGGCCTTTAGTAATGGCTTTATGTCCTGCACATTTCTGATAGCAATGGCATCACCAGGGATGCCATTCTCTTGTCTTTGTGTTAGCCATTAACCACTTGAAGAGACTAAAGATTACAGATGTCATTATCATACACTTAACTCACAAATTCCTGAATTAACTATGAAAAACATCTGGTTAGGTAGAATTTCCCCAGGGCAAGCCCAAGCTTAATTGTTTTGGTAAGCAAATATAGATTTTGGCACCACTTGATGGGATCAACTTTTTTGTGTGCCACCACAAAAAGGGATGTGGCCTCACAAGGAAGTGGCGTGGCCACACAATAATAGCCCCACGGGTACAGGGACATAGGGGGTGACAGGGAGATAGTAGGTGACTGTGAAGGCAGGGGTAACAGGGAGATAGTGTGTGACTGGGGAAGCAGGTGTGACAGGAAGGTAGTGAGTGACAGGGGAGGCAATGTAGCAAGCAGCCAGATGTAGAATCGGGAGTGGAAGGAGTCCCAGTGTTATAGGGCCCTGGGAAATTCCTCCTGGGCAAGGCACTGTTACAGTGGTACCCTCTCCCAGTGCTTTCCCTCCCCGGCTCCCCACTCACCTCAGCCTGCAGTCCAGGCTCTCTATGCGGCCAGTGTGGCAGGGGTGAGCGCCTTGGGCTGTCCTCGAACACATCTCTGGACTACTGGGTTGGGGGTGGCACCGGGCAGAGCAGGCACCCTGGTGGTATTAATGTGGGAGAGGGGGCCGGGCACTATGGTCAGCTAGAAGTCCATGGATGGCAGTGGTAGCACCCTCCACTATGTGGTGCTCTATGCGACGGTGTACCTGCCGTAATGGTCGGGCTGGCCATGATTACTCCAATAAAGATGATGCTTTAACCCAAAATCCTATACCTGTTTCAAACTATATGTGGTAAAAGGGGCAGTGTACTACAAAGGAGCCAGGAGTGTTTAGCTAGTAAGTCCATGGAAAGTCATGCATTTGAAGAATAAAATGTGTGTTTTGATTGTTGTTTTCACTGTGCCTCTCCCAGCAGTTTGCCAGCCTGACTGGTCAAATCAGAACACATGTGAAGGCCTCCCTTTAAAAGACAAGGAGGGAGTGTGGTTTGCCCGACAATCTAGGAAGGGGAGGAGGAATCTAAGAGATATAAGGCCTCTTTGGGCCATTTTTCTGCATGACTGACCCCAGATAGTGGCTGGTGGCTAGGGACAGGGCTGTGAACCTTTTACTCTCTAAAAGTTGCTGATTTGCGGTCATCCTGACAAAATAAAACAGTGGTGAAGAAGTCAAGGTGTGCTTCCAATACAGCTTCTTTATCATATATAACATTTGTTTTGTTTTCTAATGTACGAAATGCATTATACACTTTAGTGTACAATATCGCCTGTAGGGATGAAAATTAAACAGTGTCTTGCTAGAGCACATTTGTCTGTCCCTAAACGGTTACCCGCCCTTGAAGTTAACAATATCTACATTTTCCCAGGGATTTCATTGAGGGGTAAATATAAGTCTCTCAGGTGATCTGATATATTGAGAGACTGATATTTACTCCTTCAATTCCTGGGAAAAATAAGAATTTACTTACCGATAATTCTATTTCTCATAGTCCGTAGTGGATGCTGGGGACTCCGTAAGGACCATGGGGAATAGCGGCTCCGCAGGAGACTGGGCACATCTAAAGAAAGCTTTAGGACTAACTGGTGTGCACTGGCTCCTCCCCCTATGACCCTCCTCCAAGCCTCAGTTAGGATACTGTGCCCGGACGAGCGTACACAATAAGGAAGGATTTTGAATCCCGGGTAAGACTCATACCAGCCACACCAATCACACCGTATAACTTGTGATCTGAACCCAGTTAACAGTATGATAACAGAGGAGCCTCTGAAAAGATGGCTCCCAACAATAATAACCCGATTTTTGTAACAATAACTATGTACAAGTATTGCAGACAATCCGCACTTGGGATGGGCGCCCAGCATCCACTACGGACTATGAGAAATAGAATTATCGGTAAGTAAATTCTTATTTTCTCTAACGTCCTAAGTGGATGCTGGGGACTCCGTAAGGACCATGGGGATTATACCAAAGCTCCCAAACGGGCGGGAGAGTGCGGATGACTCTGCAGCACCGAATGAGAGAACTCCAGGTCCTCCTCAGCCAGGGTATCAAATTTGTAGAATTTAGCAAACGTGTTTGCCCCTGACCAAGTAGCTGCTCGGCAAAGTTGTAAAGCCGAGACCCCTCGGGCAGCCGCCCAAGATGAGCCCACTTTCCTTGTGGAACGGGCTTTTACAGATTTTAGCTGTGGCAGGCCTGCCACAGAATGTGCAAGCTGAATTGTACTACAAATCCAACGAGCAATAGTCTGCTTAGAAGCAGGAGCACCCAGCTTGTTGGGTGCATACAGGATAAACAGCGAGTCAGATTTCCTGACTCCAGCCGTCCTGGAAATATTTTCAGGGCCCTGACAACATCCAGCAACTTGGATTCCTCCAAGTCCCTAGTAGCCGCAGGCACCACAATAGGTTGGTTCAGGTGAAAAACGCTGTAACCACCTTAGGGAGAAACTGAGGACGAGTCCTCAATTCCGCCCTGTCCGAATGGAAAATCAGATAAGGGCTTTTACAGGATAAAGCCGCCAATTCTGACACGCGCCTGGCCCAGGCCAGGGCCAACAGCATGACCACTTTCCATGTGAGATATTTTAACTCCACAGATTTAAGTGGTTCAAACCAATGTGACTTTTGGAACCCAAACTACATTGAGATCCCAAATTGCCACTGGAGGCACAAAAGGAGGCTGTATATGCAGTACCCCTTTTACAAACGTCTAAACTTCAGGGACTGAAGCTAGTTCTTTTTTGGAAGAAAATTGACAGGGCCGAAATCTGAACCTTAATGGACCCCAATTTCAGGCCCATAGACACTCCTGTTTGCAGGAAATGTAGGAATCGACCCAGTTGAATTTCCTCCGTCGGGCCTTACTGGCCTCGCACTACGCAACATATTTTCGCCAATTGCGGTGATAATGTTTTTGCGGTTACATCCTTCCTGGCTTTAGATCAGGATATGGATGACTTCATCCGGAATGCCTTTTTTCCTTCAGGATCCGGTGTTCAACCGGCATGCCGTCAAACGCAGCCGCGGTAAGTCTTGGAACAGACAGGGTCCTTGCTGGAGCAGGTCCCTTCTTAGAGGTAGAGGCCACGGATCCTCCGTGAGCATCTCTTGAAGTTCCGGTTACCAAGTCCTTCTTGGCCAATCCGGAGCCACGAATATAGTGCTTTCCCCTCTCCATCTTATCAATCTCAGTACCTTGGGTATGAGAGGCAGAGGAGGGAACACATACACTGACTGGTACACCCACGGTGTTACCAGAGCGTCTACAACTATTGCCTGAGGGTCTCTTGACCTGGCGCAATACCTGTCGAGTTTTTTAATCATGTGGACGACTTCTGGGTGAAGTCCCCACTCTCCCGGGTGGAGGTTGTGCTGTGGAAGTCTGCTTCCCAGTTGTCCACTCCCGGAATGAATACTGTTGACAGTGCTATCACATGATTTTCCGCCCAGCGAAGAATCCCTGCAGCTTCTGCCATTGCCCTCCTGCTTCTTGTGCCACCCTGTCTGTTTACGTGGGTGACTGCCATGATGTTGTCCGACTGGATCAACACCGGCTGACCTTGAAGCAGAGGTCTTGCTAAGCTTAGAGCATTGTAAATGGCCCTTAGCTTCAGGATATTTATGTGAAGTGATGTATCCAGGCTTGACCCTAAGCCCTGGATATTCCTTCCCTGTGTGACTGCTCCCCAGCCTCGCAGGCTGGCATCCGTGGTCACCAGGACCCAGTCCTGAATGCCGAATCTGCGGCCCTCTAGAAGATGAGCACTCTGCAACCACCACAGGATGGATACCCTTGTCCTTGGTGACAGGGTTATCCGCTGATGCATCTGAAAATGCGACCCGGACCATTTGTCCAGTAGGTTCCACTGGAAAGTTCATGCGTGGAATCTAACGAATGGGATTGCTTCGTAGGAAGCCACCATTTTTACCCAGAACCCTTGTGCATTGATGCACTGAGACTTGGTTCGGTTTTAGGAGGTTCCTGACTAGCTCGGATAACTCCCTGGCTTTCTCTTCCGGGAGAAACACCTTTTTTCTGGACTGTGTCCAGGAACATCCCCAGGAAACAGAAGACAAGTCGTCGGAACCAGCTGCGATTTTGGAATATTGAGAATCCAATCGTGCTGCCGCAACACTACCTGAGATAGCGCTACACCGACTTCCAACTGTTCCCTGGATCTTACCCTTATCAGGGAATCGTCCAAGTAAGGGATAACTAAAATTCCCTTCCTTCGAAGGGATATCATTTCGGCCATTACCTTGGTAAAGACCCGGGGTGCCGTGGACCATCCCTACGGCAGCGTCTGAACTGATAGTGACAGTTCTGTACCATAACCTGAGGTACCCTTGGTGAGAAGGGTAAAGTTTGACATGAAGGTAAGCATCCTTGATGTCCCGAGACATCATGTAGTCCCCTTCTTCCAGGTTCGCAATCACTGCTCTGAGTGACTCAATCTTGAATTTGAACCTCTGTATGTAAGTGTTCAAAGATTTTAGATTTTAGAATCGGTCTCACCGAGCCGTCTGGCTTCGGTACCACAATAGTGTGGAATAATACCCCGTTCCCTGTTGCAGGAGGGGTACCTTGATTATCACCTGCTGGGAATACAGCTTGTGAATGGCTTCCAAAACTGCCTCCCTGTCAGAGGGAGACGTCGGTAAAGCCGACTTTTGGAAACGGCGAGAGGGAGACGTCTCGAATTCCAATATGTACCCCTGAGATATTACCTGAAGGATCCAGGGGTCTACTTGCGAGTGAGCCCACTGCGCACTGAAATTCATTGAGAACGGGCCCCCACCGTGCCTGAGCTTGTAAGGCCCTAGCGTCATACTGAGGGCTTGGCAGAGGCGGGAAAGGGTTTCTGTTCCTGGGAACTGGCTAATCTCTTCAGCCTTTTTCCTCTCCCTCTGTCACGAGCAGAAAAGAGGAACCTTTTGTCCGCTTGCCAACAAAGGACTGCGCCTGATAATACGGCGTCTTATTTTGAGAGGCGACCTGGGGTACAAACGTGGATTTCCCAGTTGTTGCCGTGGCCACCAGGTCTAAAAGACCGACCCCAAATGTCCCTTTTCAAAGGCAATACTTCCAAATGCCGTTTGGAATCCGCATCACCTGACCATTTTACTGGTAGAATTGGACAACGCACTTATACTTGATGCCAGTCGGCAAATATTCCGCTGTGCATCATGCATATATAGAAATGCATCTTTTAAATGCTCTATAGGCAATAATATACTATCCTTATCTAGGATATCAATATTTCCAGTCAGGGAATCCGACCATGCCAACCCAGCACTGCACCTCCAGGCTGAGGCGATTGCTGGTCGCAGTATAACACCAGTATGTGTGTGAATACATTTTTGGATACCCTCCTGCTTTCTATCAGCAGGATCCTTAAGGGCGGCCATCTCATGAGAGGGTAGAGCCCTTGTTCTTGCAAGCGTGTGAGCGCCTTATCCCCCCTAGGGGGTGTTTCCCAACGCACCCTAACCTCTGGCGGGAAAGGGTATACACCAATACTTTTTAAGAAATTATCAATTGTTATCGGGGGGAAACCCACGCATCATCACACACCTCATTTTACTTCTCAGATTCAGGAAAACTACAGGTAGTTTTTCCCTCACCGAACATAATACCCCTTTTTGGTGGTACTCGTATTATCAGAAATGTATAAAACATTTTCCATTGTCTCAATCATGTAACGTGTGGCCCTACTGGAAATCACGGTTGTCTCTTCACCGTCGACACAGGAGTCAGTATCCGTGTCGGCGTCTGTATCTGCCATCTGAGGTAACGGGCGCTTTAGGGCCCCTGACGGCCTATGAGACGTCTGGACAGGCACAAGCTGAGTAGCCGGCTGTCTCATGTCAACCACTGTTTTTTTATACAGAGCTGACACTGTCACGTAATTTTCAACAGTACATCCACTCAGGTGTCGACCCCCTAGGTGGTGACATCACTGTTACAGACACTCTGCTCCGTCTCCACATCATTTTTCTCCTCATACATGTCGACACAAACGTACCGACACACAGCACACACACAGGGAATGCTCTGATAGAGGACAGGACCCCACTAGCCCTTTGGGGAGACAGAGGGAGAGTATGCCAGCACACACCAGAGCGCTATATATATATATACAGGGATAACCTTATATAAGTGTTTTTCCCCTTATAGCTGCTGTATGTTTTAATACTGCGCCTAATTAGTGCCCCCCTCTCTTTTTTTAACCCTTTCTGTAGTGTAGTGACTGCAGGGAAGAGCCAGGGAGCTTCCCTCCAACTGAGCTGTGAGGGAAAATGGCGCCAGTGTGCTGAGGAGATAGGCTCCGCCCCCTTTTCGGCGGCCTTATCTCCCGTTTTTCTGTATATTCTGGCAGGGGTTAAATGCATCCATATAGCCCAGGAGCTATATGTGATGTATTTTTTGCCATGTAAGGTATTTTTATCATGTTTTATTGCGTCTCAGGGCGCCCCCCCCAGCGCCCTGCACCCTCAGTGACCGGAGTATGAAGTGTGCTGAGAGCAATGGCGCACAGCTGCAGTGCTGTGCGCTACCTTATTGAAGACAGGAACGTCTTCTGCCGCCGATTTTTCCGGACCTCTTCGCTCTTCTGGCTCTGTAAGGGGGCCGGCGGCGCGGCTCCGGGACCCATCCAGGCTGGGCCTGTGATCGTCCCTCTGGAGCTAATGTCCAGTAGCCAAGAAGCCCAATCCACTCTGCACGCAGGTGAGTTCGCTTCTTCTCCCCTTAGTCCCTCGATGCAGTGAGCCTGTTGCCAGCAGGTCTCACTGAAAATAACAAACCTAAACTAAAACTTTCACTAAGAAGCTCAGGAGAGCCCCTAGTGTGCACCCTTCTCGTCGGGCACAGAAATCTAACTGAGGCTTGGAGGAGGGTCATAGGGGGAGGAGCCAGTGCACACCAGTTAGTCCTAAAGCTTTCTTTAGATGTGCCCAGTCTCCTGCGGAGCCGCTATTCCCCATGGTCCTTACGGAGTCCCCAGCATCCACTTAGGACGTTAGAGAAATCTAGAAGCAGACTGGTCTCTAACATTATCCTTAGTGGACCTACTCTGGGTACCATCTAAGTACATACTACTCTTCTTACTACTTTTACAAAAGCTCCCACTCTAATGTCCCCCATACACAGATCCGACTTGTCCAAAGGACAAGTCGGATTCGGCTTCCTTTGAAGCTCCCCAGCAGCTCCCCAGGAGGGCTTCATACGATTTGGCACTTGATGTGCCATTTTTTTCATGCAATAAATCGCATGCGATGTAACGCATGTAAAGGACCCCTGGGGAGCTACCGGCAGGGAACAGGCTGCGGTAGTGGCAGGAGACAGATTTCCAAACTCCTATTCAAATGAATGGGCGGCTGCTGATTGGCTAAGATAGCTCCCTCAGCTAATCAGCGTCCGCCCATTAATTTGAATAGTTTTGAAATCTCTTATCTCCCGCCGCTACCGCAGCCTCTCTCTACGGCGGTGGGAGGATTGGGGGGGGGGGGGGGGGTCACGGAGGCGCAGAGCAGGGAGAGTGCCTCTATTGCCCGGGGCTTCCCCGCTCTGCAGACTACAGGTGTGTGCCAGCAGTGCGGCTCACTGGCACACACTTAAGCCCCTGATCGGATGCGATACATCGCAGGTGCTAGAAAGCACCCGCGATTTGTCACTGATGCATCCAATTCCGATAGATCATATGTGCTTCACATATGATCTCCAGGCTCCGATCCAATGCGCACGGGAATGCGCATCGACTATCAAACACATCCGATTTTGCCTGTTTTCATCCGATATGTCAACCCAATCCGTCGGAATCGGATGAAAACAGGTCAAATCAGACTTGTGTATGGGGGGGCCTTTACAACTTTCCCTGAAGGCCTTATCCTATTTGATCCCTGATCTCAATTAATACAATGGCAGTACTCTGATATTACTCATCTGCATAACATTTTTCAAAACTCAGTCCTGTTATGTTTTTACAAAGATAAAACAGACTCCATATAACATCTCATGACTTCTTCAAATATATCACTGGCTACAATTTCATGCCACCTGTAAATGTATTATCCAACCTCTATGCCAGCTTGTTTCCAAACTACTAGTACTACTTTTTAGTTACATAAAGGGAGAAGCTTGTTTTGGTATAAACTTATACTACCCCTAAGCCAGTGGTTCCAAACTGGGTGCCTCGGGGGAATTGCAGGGGTGAACTGAGTTGGTCTTCCAGGACCAATTAAAATTATTTAATGTAACACTGTAAGGGAACAAGGTGCCGTTTCGTGGGGTAAATGGCAGCTATGCAGCAGCTGAGGAATCACACAAGTCCAGTGTGTGGTGTAACTGGCCACGACCAGTTTTATTAAACAGAAAACAAAACAAACATCAAAAGAAAATACCTTGCCTGTCCGGCACTAACTAAACATAAGACGTTCCTAACTATCACTAAACAAAAACACAGGGTTCTCCAGTAAACACTGTATAGCTCACTTGTATAAGGAAGCTCCTCTCACAGAGATTCTGCAGTCTCCCCAGGCAATCAAACATACCTGCCCTCACACACTATTCCAGTGTTCTTGTCACATATCCCCCTCCCCTGATTCGACCTAGGGGCCGGAACTCTTGTAGCCCCCAAACAGAAGATGCGGGACAATGCATCTGCGTTGGCCAATTGTGTACCCCGTCTATGTTCGACAGTAAACTTAAAAATAAGAATTTACTCACCGGTAATTCTATTTCTCGTAGTCCGTAGTGGATGCTGGGAACTCCGTAAGGACCATGGGGGAATAGCGGGCTCCGAAGGAGGCTGGGCACTCTAGAAAGATCTTAGACTTCCTGGTGTGCACTGGCTCCTCCCACTATGACCCTCCTCCAAGCCTCAGTTAGGTACTGTGCCCGGACGAGCGTACACAATAAGGAAGGATTTTGAATCCCGGGTAAGACTCATACCAGCCACACCAATCACACCGTACAACTCGTGATATGAAACACAGTTAACAGTATGAAACACTAGAGCCTCTCAACAGATGGCTCAACAATAACCCGATTTAGTTAACAATAACTATGTACAAGTAATGCAGATAAACCGCACTTGGGATGGGCGCCCAGCATCCACTACGGACTACGAGAAATAGAATTACCGGTGAGTAAATTCTTATTTTCTCTAACGTCCTAGTGGATGCTGGAAACTCCGTAAGGACCATGGGGATTATACCAAAGCTCCCAAACGGGCGGGAGAGTGCAGATGACTCTGCAGCACCGAATGAGAGAACTCCAGGTCCTCCTCAGCCAGGGTATCAAATTTGTAGAATTTAGCAAACGTGTTTGCCCCTGACCAAGTAGCTGCTCGGCAAAGTTGTAAAGCCGAGACCCCTCGGGCAGCCGCCCAAGATGAGCCCACCTTCCTTGTGGAATGGGCATTGACAGTTTTTGGCTGTGGCAGGCCTGCCACAGTATGTGCAAGCTGAATTGTACTACAAATCCAACGAGCAATAGTCTGCTTAGAAGCAGGAGCACCCAGCTTGTTAGGTGCATATAGGATAAACAGCGAGTCAGATTTTCTGACTCTAGCCGTTCTGGAAACATATATTTTCAGTGCCCTGACAACGTCTAGCAACTTGGAGTCCTCCAAGTCCCTAGTAGCCGTAGGCACCACAATAGGCTGGTTCAGGTGAAACGCTGACACCACCTTTGGGAGAAACTGGGGACGAGTCCTCAATTCTGCCCTATCCATATGGAAAATCAAATAAGGGCTTTTACAAGACAAAGCCGCCAATTCTGATACTCGCCTGGCAGAAGCCAAGGCCAATAACATAACCACCTTCCACGTGAGATATTTCAGATCCACGGTTTTTAGTGGTTCAAACCAATGTGATTTTAAGAAACTCAACACCACGTTGAGATCCCAAGGTGCCACAGGAGGCACAAACGGGGGCTGACTATGCAGCACTCCTTTTATAAATGTCTGAACTTCAGGTACTGAAGCTAGTTCTTTTTTGAAAGAAAATCGACAGAGCCGAGATCTGTACCTTAATGGAACCCAATTTTAAGGCCCATAATCACTCCTGCTTGCAGGAAATGCAGAAATCGACCTAGTTGAAATTCCTCTGTTGGGGCCATTTCGGCCTCACACCATGCAACATATTTTCGCCATATGCGGTGATAATGAGTTGCTGTAACCTCTTTCCTGGCTTTAGTAAGCGTAGGAATTACTTCCTCCGGAATGCCCTTTTCCTTCAGGATCCGGCGTTCAACCGCCATGCCGTCAAACGCAGCCGCGGTAAGTCTTGGAACAGACAGGGCCCCTGCTGCCGCAGGTCCTGTCTGAGTGGCAGAGGCCATGGGTCCTCTGATATAAATTCTTGAAGTTCTGGGTACCAAGCTCTTCTTGGCCATCCACGAGTATCGTTCTTACTCCTCGCCTTCTTATTATTCTCAGTACCTTTGGTATGAGAGGCAGAGGGGAGAACACCTAAACCGACTGGTACACCCACGGTGTTACCAGAGCGTCCATAGCTATCGCCTGAGGGTCCCTTGACCTGGTGCAATATCTTTTATAGCTTTTTGTTAAGGCGGGACGCCATCATGTCCACCTGTGGCCTTTCCCAATGGTGTACAATCCTATTGGAAGACTTCTGGAGGAAGTCCCCATTCTCCCGGGTGGAGGTCGTGTCTGTTGAGAAGATCTGCTTCCCAGTTGTCCACTCCGGGAATGAACACTGCTGACAGTGCTAACACATGATTTTCCGCCTATCGGAGAATCCTTGTGGCTTCTGCCATCGCCATCCTGCTTCTTGTGCCGCCCTGTTGGTTTACATGGGCGACTGCCGTGATGTTGTCTGATTGGATCAGTACCGGCTGGTTTTGAAGCAGAGGCCTTGCTGGCCTCAGGGCATTGTAAATGGCCCTCAGATCCAGAATATTTATGTGTAGGGAAATAACCTGACTTGACCAAAGTCCCTGGAAGTTTCTTCCCTGTGTGACTGCCCCCCAGCCTCAAAGGCTGGAATCCATGGTCACTAGGACCTAGTCCTGTATGCCGAACCTGCGGCCCTCTTGAAGATGGGCACTCTGCAGCCACCACAGTAGAGATACCCTGGTCCTTGGAGACAGGGTTATCAGCCTATGCATCGGAAGATGCGATCCGGACCACTTGTCCAACAGGTCCCTCTGAAAATTTCTTGTATGGAACCTGCCTAATGGGATTGCTTCGTAAGAAGCTACCATTTTTCCCAGGACTCGCGTGCAATGATGCACCGCTACCTATTTTGGTTTCAGGAGGTCTCTGACTAGAGATGACAACTCCTTGGCTTTCTCCTCCGGGAGAAACACTATTTCTGGTTTATGTCCAGAACCATCCCCAGGAACAGTAGACGTGTCATAGGAACCAGCTGTGACTTTGGACTGTTTAGAATCCACCTATGCTGTTGTAGCACTTTCCAAAATAGTGCTACCCCGACTACCAACTGCTCCTTGGACCTCGCCCTTATAACGAGATTGTCCAAGTACGGGATAATTACAACTCCCTTTTTTCGAAGGAGTATCATCATTTCGGCCATTACCTTGATAAAACACCCTCGGTGCCATGTACAGTCCAAACGGCAGTGTCTGGACTTGGTAATGGTAATCCTGTACCACAAATCTGAGGTACTCCTGGCGAGGATGGTAAATGGGGACATGCAGGTAAGCATCCTTGATGTCCCGGGATACCATGTAATCCCCCTCGTTCAGGCTTGCAATAACCGCCCTGAGCGATTCCATCTTGAACTTGAATTTTTTTATGTTCAAGGATTTTAAATATAAAATGGGTCACACCGAACCATGCGGTTTCGGTACCCCAACCCGTGTGGAATAGTAACCCCGTCCTTGTTGAAGTAGGGGCACCTTGAGTATTACCTGCTGGGAATACCGCTTATTAATTGCCTCTAGCACAGCCTCCCTGCCTGAGGGAGTTGTCAGCAAGGCATATTTTAGGAAACGGCTGGGGGGAGACATCTCGAATTCCAGCTTGTACCCCTGAAATACTACTTGGAAGAAACAGGGATCCACCTGTGAGCGAGCCCACTAATTGCTGAAATTTTTGAGGCGGCCCCCCACCGTACCTGGCTACACCTGTGGAGCACCCGCGTCATGGTGTGTACTCACAGGAGGCGGGGGAAGAATCTTGATTCTGGGAACAGGCTGACTGGTGCAGTTTTTTCCCTCTACCCTTGTCTCTGTACAGAAAGGAAGCGCCATTTGACCCGCTTGCTTTTCTGAAGCCGAAAGGACTGTACCTTTGTCTGTGAGGAAACCTGAGGTAAAATTATTTCTTCCCAGCAGTTGCTGTGGATACGAGGTCCCAGAGACCATCCCCAAATAATTCCTCACCCTTATAAGGCTCTCTATGCGCTTTTTAAGTCAGCATCACCTGTCCAGTGACAGGTCTCTAATACCCTCCTGACAGAATGGACATTACATTTATTTTGGATGCCAGCCGGCAAAATATCCCTCTGTGCATCCCCCATATATAAGACAACGTCTTTAATATGTTTTTATGTTTGCCAACTATTATCCCTGTTTGACAGGGTCACCAACCACGCTGCAGCAGCACTATCTGCAGGTCTCAGTCTAGTACCTGAGTGTGTAAATACAGACTTCAGGATAGCCTCCTGTTTTTTATCAACAGGTACCTATTAAAGTGGCCGTATCCTAAGACGGCAGTGCCACCTTTTTTGACAAACGTGTGAGCGCCTTATCCACCCTAGGGGATATCTCCCAGCGTAACTTATCCTCCTGGCGGGAAAGGGTACGCCATCAGTAACTTTTTATAAATTACCAGTTTCTTAACGGGGGAACCCACGCTTTTCACACACTTCATTTATTCATCTGATGGGGGAACAAAACACTGCCTGTTTTTTCTCCCCAAACCTAAAACCCATTTATAGAGGTGCTTGGGTTAAAGTCAGAAATGTATAACACATTTTTTATTGCCGGGATCAAGTCACGGATTGGATTGTGTATATGTCTCCACCTTGTCGACACTGGAGTCAGACTCCGTGTCGACATCTGTGTCTGCCATCTGAGAGAGCGGGCGTTTTTGAGCCCCTGATGGCCTTTGAGACGCCTGGGCAGGCGCGGGCTGCGAAGCCGGCTGTCCCACAGCTGTTACGTCATCCACCCTTTTATGTAAGGAGTTGACACTGTCGGTTAATACCTTTTACCTCTCTATCCACTCTGGTGTCGGCCCCACAGGGGGCGACATCACATATATCGGCCTCTGTTCCGTCACCATATAAGCCTCCTCATTCAACATGTCGACACAGCCGTACCGACACACCGCAGACACACAGGGAATGCTCTAAACGAGGACAGGACCCACAAAAGCCCTTTGGGGGGACAGAGTGAGAGTATGCCAGCACACACCAGAGCGCTATATACTGCAGGGACTAACTGAGTTATGTCCCCTATAGCTTTATATATATATATATATATAATGTATACTGCGCCTAAATTTAGTGCCCCCTCTCTCTTTTTTTAACCCTTGTAGACTGCAGGGGAGAGCCAGGGAGCTTCCCTCCAACGGAGCTGTGAGGGAAAATGGCGCCAGTGTGCTGAGGATAGGCTCCGCCCCTTTTTCGCGGCCTATTCTCCCGTTTTTTATGGACTTCTGGCAGGGGTATTTACCTCATATATAGCCCCTGGGGCTATATATTGAGGTATTTTTGCCAGCCAAGGTGTTTTTATTGCTGCCTCAGGGCGCCCCCCCCCCAGCGCCCTGCACCCTCAGTGACCGAAGTATGAAGTGTGTGAGAGGAGCAATGGCGCACAGCTGCAGTGCTGTGCGCTACCTTGGTGAAGACTGAGTCTTCATGCCGCCGATTTTCCGGACCATCTTCTTGCTTCTGGCTCTGTAAGGGGGACGGCGGCGCGGCTCCGGGACCGAACATCAAGGCTGGGCCTGCGGTCGATCCCTCTGGAGCTAATGGTGTCCAGTAGCCTAAGAAGCCCAATCCGGCTGCAAGCAGGCGAGTTCGCTTCTTCTCCCCTTAGTCCCTCGCTGCAGTGAGCCTGTTGCCAGCAGGTCTCACTGAAAAGAACAAATTCTAAGACTATGACTTTCTAAGAGCTCAGGAGAGCCCCTAGTGTGCATCCAACCTCGGCCGGGCACGAAATCTAACTGGGGCTTGGAGGAGGGTCATAGTGGGAGGAGCCAGTGCACACCAGGTAGTCTAAGATCTTTCTAGAGTGCCCAGCCTCCTTCGGAGCCCGCTATTCCCCCATGGTCCTTACGGAGTTCCCAGCATCCACTAGGACGTTAGAGAAATCCTGCAATGCTAGAAACCATCTAGTTACATTCTTGCCTCTATTTACATACATCCATTTTAAAGGGGCATGATCTGTCACTAGTCTGAATTGTCTACCCAAGAGGTAATATCTCAAGGTATCTAGTGCCCACTTAATGGCCAAAGCCTCCTTTTCCACAATGGCATACCTTTTTTCATGCTCATTGAGTTTCCTACTCAAATAAATGATAGGGTGTTCGTCCCTATCTCTGGTTTGGGACAGCACAGCCCCTATCCCTACCTCTGAGGCATCTGTCTGTACCACAAATTATTTTGAAAAATCTGGTGTTATCAATACAGGTTGTGAACACAAAGCCACTTTTAATGCTTGGAACGCTTTTTCTGCATCAGGGTTCCATTTCACCATATTTGACTGCTTCCCTTTGGTAAGGTCTGACAACGGCACTGCTGTGGTCGCAAAATTGGGAATAAACCGTCTATAGTACCCAGTTATTCCCAAAAAAGCCCTTACCTGTTTTTTATTCACTGGACGAGGCCAGTTTTGAATAGCATCAATTTTATTCAATTGGGGCCTAATCAGACCTCTACCTATGGTGAAGCCCAAGTATTTGACCTCCTCCATTGCGAGGCAGCACTTCTTTGGGTTAGCAGTTAACCCTGCCTCTCTGATTGAGTCCATTACTGCTTGTACTTTAACCAGTCTGTACTGTGAATTACCACATCATCCAAATAGACAGCTGCATATTTTCTATGGGGTCTCAAAATTTTATCCATTGCCCGTTGAAAGGTTGCTGGAGCCCCATGCAACCCAAAGGGTAACATCTTAAACTGGTACAGCCCCTCCGGAACCGAAAAGGCTGTTTTTTCTTTTGCGCTATCAGATAAAGGTATTTGCCAGTAACCTTTGGTCAGGTCCAACGTGATGAAACCTTGCTGTACCCAGCATTTCTATAAGCTCTTCCACACGGGGCATGGGGTATGCGTCAAACTTGGACACCTCATTTAACGTACGAAAGTCATTACAGAAGCGTATGCTACCGTCTGGCTTCGGGATGAGAAATATGGGACTGGACCACTCACGGTTAGATTCCTCTATGACTCCAAGTTCTAACATGGTTTTAACTTCTTTAGAAACAGCTTCTCGATGAGCTTCAGGAATCCTATATGGCTTTAAATGGACCCTGACCCCTGGTTCTGTGACAATGTCATGTTTTATTATGGTCGTTCGGCCAGGCAGCTCTGAAAATCTCTCCCTATTTTGGATGAGAAATTCTTTAACCTGATTGTTCTGACCAGCTGATAATGTCTCTGACACCTTTACTGCGGGAAGCAACCGAGGTGAAGACACTGAAGGGCAAGGCTCCGCTGACAGAGACAACCTATCTTTCCAGGGTTTGATTAAGTTAACATGGTAGATTTGTTCAGGTTTTCTCTTTCCCGGTTGGTATACTTTGTAATTAACCTCATTCACTTTTTCCCTAATCTCAAATGGACCCTGCCATTTAGCTAAGAACTTGCTTTCCACAGTGGGTACCAAAACAAGAACTCTATCTCCAGGAGCAAATTCCTGTATCTTGGCACTCCGGTTATATGCCCTCTGTTGAGCACTTTGGGCCTGTTCCATGTGCTCTCTGACAATAGGTACCACGGCTGCAATCCTATCCTGCATTTGTGTTACATGTTCAACAACGCTTCTATAAGGAGTGGGCTGTCCTTCCCACATCTCTTTGGCAATGTCCAACAGCCCTCTGGGGTGTCTACCATACAACAAATAAAATGGAGAAAATCCCGTAGAGGACTGAGGAACTTCTCTGATGGCCATTAACAATTAGGGCAACAAACAATCCCAGTTTTTCCCATCTTTATCAACAACCTTTTTTAACATACTTTTTAATGTTTTATTAAACCTTTCCACCAACCCATCAGTTTGGGGATGGTAAATGGACGTCCTGAGGTGAGTGACCTTAAATAATTTGCACAATTCTTTCATGATCCTTGACATAAATGGAGTACCTTGGTCAGTCAAAATTTCTTTTGGTATTCCCACTCTACTAAAAACCTGCACCAGCTCCCTAGCTATCGCCTTGGTTATGATAGTGCGTAAAGGGACAGCCTCAGGATATCGAGTGGCATAGTCCATTATTACCAGGATATACTGATGGCCCCGAGCGGACTTTAACAAGGGCCCCACGAGATCCATGGCTATTCTGTCAAACGGGACCTCTATAATAGGCATGGGAACTAGTGGGCTCCTGAAATGGGGTCTAGGAGCATGATACTGGCATTCAGGACAGGAACAACAATATTCAGACACTTCTTTATAAACCCCTGGTCAAAAGAACCTTTGTAAAACTCATTCAGTGGTTTTTTCTGCCCCTAAATGTCCTGCTGTAACGTGACTATGAGCTAAATCTAGTACCGTTCTCCGATAAGGCTGGGGAACTACCAGCTGTTCCACCATATCCTCACCCTTTTTTTTTTTAAATTCAATAAGTTTTTATTGATTTTTCAGACAAACAGACAAACCAAAAACATTAAGTACAAAATCGTACATTATGTGTATTCAAATAAGAACCAGCGAATGTTCTGTACATCAACAGATATACATGAATAAAGTTGCAAACTGCTACATATTATATATAACTATTGTTGTGACTTCTTTTCATTCGTTTATACACTCTTATTGTGTGAAAAGACCAGAGATCAATGCGGGGCAGAGACATGAGTCCCCTGGTAAAGTGGAGACGATAACCATCTATCCCATACCTTGTAGAATTTATCCGGGGCTTTCCTAGAGATATATACAAACTTTTCATGGGACACAACCGAGTTCACTAACGGGATCCATTTGTTAATATCAGGACCCGTAGTCGCCATCCATGAGCGTGAAATTATTACTTTGGCCAGTGCACATAGATTAAGAATATATCGTCTAGAGTGTGCATCCAATATCTCCTCATCTATAGCCCCGAGGATACACACCAAGAGGGTGAACACGTCAAGAGGGATTCCCGTAGAGGTCACCACCCGTGTCACCGCCCGCCAAAAGTCCCGCACCACCGGGCAAGCCCACAATAGATGCCAGAAGGTACCATCTGGAGAGGCGCACTCTGGGCACCTAGAGTCTCCCCGTCCCCCTATACTAACAAGACGGGCGGGAGTGATATAGACTCGGTGCAATATGAACAAATGTATCTGCTGAAAGGTAGTAGCAGTACGTGAGGACCCCAAGGCCTCTTCCCAGGTATCTATGGAAACCGGCCCCAAATCAGCTTCCCATTTAGATTTAAGGTGTAAAAGACTGTCAGAGTGATGGGCACCGAGCAGAGCAGAGTACAAACCAGAGACAGTCCCAGAGCCTAGAGTATCAGCCAAGAGCCGGTGGACCGGTGACTTCCGAAGGAGAGGTGGAGCATCGCTGAACTGAGACACGCACGCGTGGCGAAGCCGAATATATCTATAATAATAGGATGTGGGTAAATTAAACTCAAGCTGCAATTGTCCAAAAGAAATAAATGTGCCCGAGGAGTACAAATGATTGAGGGAGCAAACACCCCAGCGCGCCCACACCGATCCCATTTGTAGGGACGTGAAATGAGTAAGAGAGCGAGTGTGTATCAGTGGGGTGTCGGGATCCCATCCCTCCCCCTCCAACATAGAGTGTACCTGCCTCCATACCATAATCGCTTGTTTAACCAACGGCATCTTAAGGAGTGCCACATTATCACAAAGTAGAAGCTGCAGGGGTGACAAAGAGACTCCAGATGCTAGCAGTACAGTAGAGATCAGTAAATCTCCAGACGAGTCGGAGACCCAAGGAATTAGGTGGAATAGCTGAGCCGCTAAGTAATAGAATTTAATTTTAGGAAGGGCCAGACCACCCGTGTCCCGAGGTCTAGTTAGAGTATCCAGTTTAATCCGAGCTCTACGGTTGGCTCATACCAGTGATGACAAGAGACCATCTATAATACCAAATAGTTTCTGGGGGAGATATACAGGGGAATGTTGGAGGACATACAGCATTTTAGTTAATAAGGTTAATCCTACCCGTGACAGTAAGGGGCAGTTTACTCCACACCCTAACACGAGACCGTAAATAGTCCATTTGCGGGCGTATATTCAGATCAATAAATTGCGAGGACCGGTTGGTGATCCATACCCCCAAATATTTAAAAGAGTCAACCCAACGAAGCGGCAGGTCCCCGTGAGGGCAGGCAGGACAGGAGCCTCTAAGCGGAAGGACACAGGACTTGTCCCAGTTAATGGACAGTCCGGAGAATCCCCCAAAGGTGTCAATTACTTCCAAAATATGAGGCATATTGATAAAATAATCAGATACAAACAACAGAATATCATCTGCGTAGAGAGCAATTTTGTCTGTCCTGCCACCCAGTCGGAAGCCCGCCACCCGCGGAGAGGATCTAATAATACAGGCCAAGGGCTCTATGGCCAGTGCAAATAGGATCGGGGACAACGGACAACCCTGTCTCGTCCCTCTTTGTAAAGAGAAAGATGGGGATATGTGACCGTTAAAAGAAACCCTAGCCTTGGGTGCAGAGTAAAGCAGCTGAACCCATTTTTTAAAGTTAGGTCCAATACCAAATCGGTCCAATGTCCCCCACAAGAAGCCCCACTCCACTGAATCAAACGCCTTTGCAGCGTCCAGGGAAACAATAGCTGAGGAGCGGGACCCCTCATGAGGGGCCTGGAGATGCGTATAGAGTCTACGTAAGTTAGGTAAAGTGGACCGGCCCGGCATGAACCCTGATTGGTCCTCATGTATCAATTGAAGAACCACAGCGTTGAGCCTTGTCGCCAGTATTTTAGCTAGGATCTTAACGTCAGTTGTTAGCAAGGAGATTGGACGATAAGATTCGACTCGTGTTGGGTCTTTGTCTGGTTTAGCGAGTACTATAATGAGGGCCTCTGCTATAGAGTCAGGCAACCTGCCCTGCATGAATAAGTCATTATATATCTCAAGGAGTTTAGGGCCATAAAAGGGTAAGTGTTTTTTATAAAGTTCCAGAGGCAATCCATCAAGACCCGGGGTCTTCCCACCGGGAAAGGAATTAACAGCAGATTCCACTTCAAGCAGCGTTAAGGGGGAGTCCAAAAACGTTATAGCGTCCTGGGACAGCGTGGGTAATGGAATATCAGCTAAATACATCTCTATTTCCGGCATTGTGAGAGTGAGCCTAGTCGTTTATAGTAATCTACGAAGTCCCCCACAATATCAGGAGTATCAAAGTGGGTCACATCATCACTGGTACAAATTACAGGCACAGTATTAGACGCCCTGTCCGCACCCGCCAATGTTGCCATAAAGCTACCAGGCCTGTCACCCGTTGCATAGTACGTGTGTTGGGCATACAGTAGACGGTACTTAGCCTTATCAGCCAAGCAGACACGCCATTAAGCCTGCGCAAGCAACCACCTCTCCCTCGTAGTGTCAAGACCATCGGCCATATACTGAAGCTCCAGCCGCCTATATCCTGCCTCAAGGTCGCGTTCACCCTGGGCATAACCAGATTTTAAAACAGCCACTGTTTTGATCAGGGTACCATGGACATATGCCTTAAAGGCATCCCATAAAACTGTGTTGGACACCGAGCCCTGATTTTCCAGCAAGAAAGCCTCCCACATCGCCACCAGCTCCGCACCGGTGCCCATCTGAGCCAGCCAAAAGGAATTAAACCTCCAGAACCGAGCCCCCCTAACATCCACCATGTCTAGACAGAGAATTACTGGGGAATGATCGGATATACCCCTGGTAGCATACTGAACATCAATTAACCTTGGCAGCAGGCCTTTGGAGGTGAGGGCTAAATCAATCCTGGAGAAGGATAAGTAAGTAGGAGAAAAGCATGTATACTGTCGTATGCCAGGATGACGGACTCTCCACGCATCGACCAGGCCCAGACTGTCCACCAGTAGTGCAAAGTCCCTTTTGCACACCACAGGAGCCTCCGGGGACCGTTTAGTTCTATCTAAAGCATGGTCGAGGACGTTATTGAAGTCGCCAAGGCAAACTATAGCAACATTCGGATATAGCGTAATGAACTCGGCTGCCCTTCTGAGAACCTCCGGGGAATAGGGGGGTGGTATATAAACAGCCAGGATAAGCAAAGACATGGAGTAAACTTGACATTTTAGAAAGACATATCTGCCCCACTGGTCCAGCTGGACCTGATCCAGGACAAACGGGACCGACCTTCGGACTGGAATTGACACACCCCGCGAATGCGACGTATGGGTGGAGTGGTATGCCCAGCCCACCCAGGGTTTTTTAAGAGCCATGATCTTTGCCCCCACCAGATGGGTTTCCATGAGGCAGATAATATCCGCACCATATTGTTTAAAGTGACGAAGCACTAATGAGCGTTTGACTTTGTCGTTCAGCCCCCGGACATTCCAGGACAGGAATTTAAGTTGATTAGAGGCCATCAATCAAGGCACAACTAAATGTTTGGTCGGTCCCGCCTATCCCCGACAGGCCAGCAACACCAATACTAGATGAAGTCAAAGAAATCAAAGAATCCATAGCGTCTGTAACACATACATGAAAAGAAAAAAAACATACACATAACAAAATACAATCCCTCCCGTCCTGCCCCCCCACCTTGTATACCCACCCGAACTGAGGCATACCTTGTCCCAATAAACTGTTCTCATTCTTTGCCCTTTTATGTTGGTATAGTTTGTTTTTTCTTTGTTAAGGGGATGACCAAAGACTAGGGCGTAGGTCCCCCACATAAGAAAAGTATGGAGACCCCTCCCCGAGCCCTAGACATAAACATCAGTGAAATGGGAAATGAGAAATAAACATTAGCAGAGGCAACGTAGCATTATCCGGGTAACATACTGTCATGCGGAAATCTGTAGGAAACACCAGCTGAAACATAATGATATATCAGACATTAGGAACCAGGAGCAAGCGCCCGCCTGGCCGGGGCCCAGCGATCCAGCCACAGGGCAGCGTCCCGAGGTGTAGCAATTAATTTTGTCTCTCCGTCTGCTACCACCCTTAGCCTAGAAGGAAAAAGCATTGCATACTGTAGATTGAGTTCCCTAAGGCGTCTTTTAATCGGAACAAATTGTGCACGGTCCTTTTGCACCTCCAGCGCAAAGTCCGGAAACACAGATATTTTAGAACCATTCCACAACAGGGGACCCTTGGTGCGCGCCAGAGATAGAACAGCATCCCGATCTCGGTAATGGTGGAATTTTGCTATGAGTGTGCGCGGCGGCGCACCCGGTGGCAGCGGCCTGAAAGGGATTCTGTGAGCCCGTTCAACTGTGAAGAAAGGCGTAAAGGAGTCCGCCCCAAAATAATTTTTCAACCAAGCTTCAACGAACTGCTCCGGGGCATTACCCTCCTCCTTCTCCGGGAGCCCCACAAAGCGGACGTTATTCCTCCTCAGTCTACCCTCCATATCTAGCATCTTGCCTTTTATATCAGACAGCTGACCATCAATGGCAGTAACACGGGAGCTAAGCTGTGAAATCTTATCTTCCAGCGTAGATGTTCTGGTCTCAACTTCTCCGACCCGTTCCCTCACTTTTTGGATATCATGATGGATTATGGTCAGGTCAGCCTGCACCTGGCCTATCTTGTCAGAGAGACAGGATTCGCTAGCCGCCAAGGCTTCCAACACTTTTTGCAGCACATCCTCAGAACCATCACCAGAGGAGGATGATTGACTGGGGGACACCGGTGGGAGGGTCTCCCCACCCCTAACCGGCGTTGCTGCATGCTTTCCCGAAGTATGCGAGTGGAGAGCACAGGATAAAGTCAATGTATGCACACACTTTAAACAGGAGGACAGAATCACAGTACCTCATAGGACCATATAGCAGGCCAGAGCAGTTCCACAGGAGCACGACCCTTACATGCAGCAATTCACCCAGGCAGCCCCAGGCTCTGTTGCACACAGGCAGCACAGGGGAGGAGAGGGGGGGGGGGGGGTCGCGGGTGACACAGCTCCCTGCAGCGCTGGGTCTGTGTATGTAGATTATGTGCAGGCTCCGGCAGGTCAAAGCGGCTTTCCCCGGTGAGAGCGGGTCCCGCACGGCGCACACAGCAAGGGCGCGCTGGAGAGCCAGGACCGGAAGTCACAGCGCCATCTTAGAAGGCCAGAATGCCAGGAGAGAGTAGACGAGGAGACGCGGAGCTCGATTCCCCAGCCGTCAGCAACCGTCCGGCGGCCCTCTGCAGCTCCACAGCGGCTCTGTCTCTTCCCCCACCAGATAGGGTAAGTTGGGCTCGGGGGGACCCCACAGGATATCATGCACGGATAGATGGGAGTGGAGAGCACTCACGCCGAGCTGCTACTCCATGTCCCGCTAGGCCACGCCCCCCCACATCCTCACCCTTTTTGACAATGTGTTACAAGAGCTCATTACAGATGGCCATGTGGGGATACGTAACCCTGTCACCTGGTACCACAGGTTCCCCATTAACAATCTTAACATTCTCTCTAGCCTTTATCAAGGTAGGATCCTTTAACTGTTCAGATGCAAACAGATCCTTCTCTACCTCCAGGTCAGGCATGCTTCCAGTTCTAACTACTATGTCTCTGTTCCCAGCAAGAGGGTCCTCACTGGACTCCCCATCTGTCACTTCCCCAGCCAAACTAGCAAAAGGCAAAGGGTCAGAAAGTTACAAAGACACACGTACATCCATAAAATCACCGGTATTATCAACTGGCTCTTTACTTCTCACTTCTGTTGATAAACGTGATTCCCACAGTTTCCAAAAATGAGGAAAATCCCTCCCTATTATGGCCTCATGCACCAAGGTGGGGACCAGTCCTACTTTAACCATTGCTGACCCACAACAAGTTTCTATATTCACTTCAGCAGTGACATAATGTTGGGTATCCCCATGTATGCAAGTTACCCCAATAGGTATTTGCTGGACCTTTAAGGGGTTCACTAACCCAGCTTTCACGAGGGTAACTAAACTTCCTGAATCTAACAAGGTCTCTACCCGGTTACCCTCTAAGAACACGTCACACATTTGTTTTTCCAACTCAGGTGAAGGTACCACAGTACAGGCTAACCTAGCAAAGAAAGACATTCTGCGACATTCAAAGGCAGCATCACATTGCATGGGTTCTTGCGTGACTGGGCAATTGGCAATGACATGACCTGGCATACCACACCTAAAACATTTAACCACACGATTATCAACCCGTTTGGGCAGCATAGACCATTCTAGCCCCATTGGCCTGTCTCCAGGGCCAGTGTTTACAGTCTCTCCAGCCTTGCGTTCTCTTAACAGCCCAGCAACGTTTTCCCACGGAACAGTCTTACCAGTCTTTACTGAAGGCCGCTGTCGCGGATCTATGGGTTGCTGGGTGGTCATCAGTAATTCCTCTGCTGCCAAATACCTCTCTACCATGTCCACTAATTGGTCAGCAGTACCCAGGTTTCCATGGCTCACCCACTTGCGCAGGACCATGGGCAAAGATCTCAAATAGCGGTCCATGACGACTCTTTCAACCATCTGGGGACCAGTTAATGTCTCTGGCTGTAACCATTTTTTGGTTAGCTGAATAAGGTCGTGCATCTGGGAGCAAGGCTTCTCCATGGCGTACACCCAACGGTGCACCCGTTGTGCTCGTACTGACAGCGTGACTCCCAGGCGGGTCAGGATCTCAATCTTTAGTTTATCATAGTCCCGAGCCTCAGCAGGGCTTAAATCAAAGTACGCTTTTTGGGGCTCACCTGACAGAAAAGGTGCCAGCAGACTGGCCCACTGTGCTTTCGGCCAGTTCTCACGCTCGGCAGTCCTTTCAAACGTGGTCAGGTAGGCCTCCACATCATCAGCCTCTGTCATTTTCTGCAGGAAGTGACTGGCCCATATCCCAATCCGGGCTGCAAGGCTCTGCACCACTTCTGTTAAGGCCTCTCTATCCGGACGCTGTTGCCTGTAAAGTTAGTCAATAGCCACCTGCTGCTGTCTCCTATTTTCCTCCATTGCCATCTGCTGCTGTCTGTTGACCTCCTGCTGTAGTCTCCAATTTTCCTCCATTGCCACCTGCTGCTGTCTCCTATTTTCCTCCATTGCCACCTGCTGCTGTCTCCTATGCGTAGAATGGAATGCTCGCATTCTCCACCAAGTTGTAACACTGTAAGGGAACAAGGTGCCGTTTCGTGGGGTAAATGGCAGCTATGCAGCAGCTGAGGAATCACACAAGTCCAGTGTGTGGTGTAACTGGCCACGACCAGTTTTATTAAACAGAAAACAAAACAAACATCAAAAGAAAATACCTTGCCTGTCCGGCACTAACTAAACATAAGACGTTCCTAACTATCACTAAACAAAAACACAGGGTTCTCCAGTAAACACTGTATAGCTCACTTGTATAAGGAAGCTCCTCTCACAGAGATTCTGCAGTCTCTCCCCAGGCAATCTGCCCACACTAATCAGGCTAGCAGCCCTAAAAGGCTCTTGCACAGCTGAAAGTCCTGATTAGCCCTCTGTGAGGCAAAAGACCCGAACTGGGCACAATGTCTGGAACTTGCCCTATCTCACTTTCAGGGCCCTTATCCAGCTTTTCCAAAACACTGAAAAGGTTCTGACAAAACAAAACATTTTCCTAGAAGTTTTCATTTTTCTAATACATGTAAGACAAGAACCTGGGACAAACATACCTGCCCTCAAACACTATTCCAGTGTTCTTGTCACATTAAGTTCAATATAACAGGCAACATCAGTGCTTTTTGCTTCCAATCATAAAATATGTGGTCAAACATGCAAATCCTGTACCTCACCATATACTGTAACTGAACCTAAGTGACATATAAACACAATTTACTTAATTTAATGTTTTTCTGAATTGCACAATAAGAAAAACTTTTGACCTAAGGGTGACTTGAAAAAAAATTATCATACGCTAGAGCGCCGTGATTGAAAACAGTTTGGGAACCACTGTCTTAAGCAATTAAACAAATGTTTGATGCTAAGGAAATGTGAGAATTAATTGAATATTTCCCTTTCAAAAGGCAGATTTGGGGAAGATTTTCGCTAACACCCCTTTCAGAATTCAAAATTCTGGGTTTTTGCGCAAGAACAAGCATCACCTCGGTATTTCTGTATGTTGGCTTGATAAACCCGGGGCATAATAGTTATTGTATTGCCAAACTTTGAATCCTATAGAATCACTAACCAAATTAATTCACAAAATCTACTTAACCCCTTCCAAACTCCAAAAGATCTGTCCGTCTATGACTGCATTGGAGGAATTGTGGAAGAGAAAGACATCTGCTTCACATATTCTGGTATTGCCCAGCAATGATAAAATTGTGAGAAGAGTATGGTATTGTATTCTTTCAATCAACAAATTGCAATATTACTCTCACTCCTGATATAGGGCATCTTCATTACTTTTAAGATTTTAGACATATAATAAGTATGTAGTAGGTTACATTCTGATTGCTGCCGTGCTGCAGCACTGGAAAGATCCACACCCACCTCACAACATCATAGCTGAAGTACAACTTTTGAACTGTACCTATTCGCCTTATGTTGGTCCGATGGCACTTCTGGCAAAACTACGCTACAGAACTTAGAATTAGATATGAGGTTGGCCTTCATACATACTCAATACCCCTATAACTGTATCAAACCTGTGACTTATATTAATATACCTTTTTCCATGAATAGCTTTCTGGTGCATAGTTGTTCTGTATTTCTTGATGGACAACAAATGATGTTAAATACACCGTTGGCGCTCCCACCCTTTAAACAAAAAGTCACGTTAATTTAAATACCATTGCCCCTGAAGGACTCAACAAGGAATTTGAAATAAAATGGTTCCTTTAAAAAAATTATTTTACGCAAACTATTAATTATGACTTTTTATCTTGTGAAGTTGTCTTTGTACCCGCTGGTCTTTTATTACGTTTTATTGTTATTTGTACATTTATTTTCTGAGTATGTATATATATATTTGCACTATTTAAAATATGACCGCCACATCTGGAAGTTACTACAATTCACAGGAAACTGTGAAGTTGTGCTTATACCCGCTGGTCTGTTGTTATGTTTCATTGTTATTTGTACATTTATCCTCTGAATATGTATATATATATTTGCACTGTTTAAAATATGGCTGCCATACCAGGAAGTTACTACAATTCACAGGAAGCTGTGAAGTTGTGTTTATACCCGCTGGTTTTCCTTTATGCCTCACTGTTATTTCTACATTTACCCTCTGAGTATGTCTATATACATATTTGCACTATTTAAAATATGGCTGCCACATCAGGAAGTTCCTACAATTCATAGGAAGCTGCCTCACACCTCTGGAACGCATAGAGGTGGAACGCAGACAAGCACAACAGGTTACACCGCTCCCGGAAGTCCGTGTGCGTCTCCGGCGGTGGAACGCACAGTACTTCCGGGTACGGCCGTAAATGGAACGCAAAGCGTTCCTAACGAAGTATCTCAAAGCTTCTCAAAGTTTTGCGGAGACAAACGTTATATTTTACTTTAAAACATTGAGTACGCCAATATATAACTTATCAAGTGGTGGATGTAATGATTCCTCCATTTACAATAGAGTTTTTTGAAAAAGATCATGTGACCGATTTTTTCCCACAGGAAGTAGATGGGAATTCAATGTTATCGATGTGTGTTTTAGATTATTATATAACATGAGCATTAATCTTAATTGCTGCAGGTATTAAGGAATGAGAATACATGTAATGAAAGCACATTTTAATAACTATTTAAATAGAAATTAACAGGAAGTATGTTTTCACTTCCGGGTCAGATGCAGTATAAAAAGGTGGACATGTGCAGGTATGGATCATTCTGCCCTGAGGAAGAGTTATATACAACTCGAAACGCGTTGGCGGCATTTAATGATCCACTCACCTGCATTTTAGAACAGGAGAACCCTGCCAGGTCCAGCGGCCAGTGTTTTGCGTGAAGGGAGGAGGGAGGAATTCCGGAACCTTCCAATTTTTACTCTTTTCATTGCTCCATGCTGGGAGCCAGACACGGTACGGTTCCAATTTTATTAGAGAGTGAATCTGTCACTTTTATTGGATATGAGCATTTTTATGCAATTTTTAACTGAATAAATTCACTTTTGCCTAAAATACTACACTATATATGGCATTTCTTTCTTTTCATGTATAACTATCTACGTATAAGGAAAATTTTGAATCTAATTGGAGAAGAATTACTATCCAGAAGGAAGGACACTAAAAGCGAGACATAGGATTTATTTTGGAACTATTTCACTAACACCATCACGTGACTTTTTGAGTAAAGGGTGGGAGCGCCAACGGTGTATTTAACATCATTTGTTGTCCATTAGTCGTTTGGGTGATTGGGAGTCACCAGAATACACCTAGGCTGCTTCTGTGTTCACCAAGCGCTATTTTCTGTTCCACCCATATATTTCCTGTATTTCTTGATGTCTCTACTCTGTATATACAAATGTGTCCTCATCTAACCTCAATACATCATGCAGCACGCGATGCCTGGTGAGTGAGTCGCCATTTCCCATACAACTTTGCTAACGTCGGGAGCCTTTTTTTTCGTCTGCGGGGTACACTGGGCTCCACAAGGATAGACATGGGGGTGTAGAGTAGGATCTTGAGCCGAAGCACCAACAGGCTCTAAAGCTTTGACCTTCTTCCCAAGATGCATAGCGCCACCTCCTATATCACCCCGCCTCCATGCACGGGAGCTTAGTTTTTAGTTGGTGCTTGCAGTGCAAGCATGTGACAGGAAGAACTGCTCACAGCAGCTCTAGAAAACTTTTTCTGAGGAAAAAGGAAGACTACAAGGGCTGCAGCAGAGGCACAGATTGTGCTGGATGTCAGTATACATTGCCTGCTGATACTCCATCTCTCCCCCAGCGGCGCTGTACACTCCCGTGCCCTGGTTGCCGGGTACCTACAGCAGGAGGCTCCGGTTTTCTTCCAAGTTAGTCACACACGGCTGGGGCTCTCCGGGATCGCGTGGCCACACTTCGGGAGGATGTAAGTGGGTCCCGCTCGCGGGACCCGCACTTTATCGCGATCCGGCGCGGCCGGTGGGAGGCGGGCCGCACGCGCGGCGGTGGACACTGTGGCAGTACAGGCGATCCCACTAGATCACCAGGGCATGGGTGCAGGTCAGGTTTTCGCTCTAAACCTTTTTTTCCAAGTAGCCCGCAGTACCCAGTGGTTTTGCCAGCAGAGGGGATAAGGCTTAGACCTGGAGCCCCTCCCCTAGCCCCAGGGCGCCATTTCCCGCAAATGTCCCGCCCTGGAGCTGCATATCTGTCTCTCCCTCACTCCCTTGCAGTGTCTGCGGGGCCATTATCCCTCAGCTCACTGTTCCTGGGAATGCTTGGACAAATCCTCCTTTGTAAAGCCGCCTGGTTGTCAGTGCTGTGACTTTACAAGACACTTAAGTATTCTACCTGCCTTTTTTAGTCAGTGTTAGTTAAGAAAGAGTGCACTTAGTCAGGGTTTCCTAGTACAATTACCCTGTGATATACATCTAGTTCTTACTGTGTACTGTTATATCTATTGTTATATAGCTGTGAAAGCTAGTCCAGTGCAGTATTATTGTTAGTAATAACCTCTGCATTGTACAGACTATCTGTGTGTGCATTTGAAAGCTGAGTGGTGTCCATTTCGTGTCTTTCACTCAACCTGCTATCCCTATATTCTATAACCTGAGGGGGCTTGGTGCGTCAGGTTTTATCTAATATAGGATTTTCACAAAATATACTGTATTACGTATTTTTCTCTGTGATTTAGTCACCATATCTCTCCTTTATCTCTGCTGGTGCTGACTACACTGCGCAGGGGTTTGGGCTAGAGGTAGTGTGCTGCTGACAAATTGTACTGTGTTACCTGATACTGCAAGTTATATCATGTCTGCTTCTGAGGGTAACGGTTCTGGGGCGGAACACAGTGCCGGTGTTGCTGAAGCCACAGATACCTATGAGGAGAATATAGCAGCTTTGGGCTCTGGTTCTGGGGGCTCCTTGCCCCCCAGTGGGACGGTGGCAAATAATGACCCGCCGTGGGCCACTTTTTCCACGCTTCTGCATACGCTAGTTCATAAACTAACACCCCCTATGGGATCCCCAAAGCCGGTGCAACCGTTTGTGATCCCTGCAGCTAACCCGCCGTGGGCGGACGATTTATCTGCTCAAATAAAGAAGTTGAACCAGTCCCTGACTACTAAAAAGTCTGACCGGCGCTCGCTACGTCCAAGTGGTCCTCTAAGCGAGCGCTTGTCTCACAATCCACTGCTGTCACGGACACCTCGTCGGATGAAGACGGCACTTACACTGACCCCACAGGTTCTGACTCAGATACGGCTGATGGGGAGGGTGGTTCACATGTGGATGTTCCTGATCTCTTGGAGGCTATTAAGTTGATTTTACAGATTATGGATGATCCCGAGCCATCCGTTCCTCCTAAGAAACCAGATAGGTTCAAGCGTCAGAAGGTGATTAAACAAGTTTTACCTCACTCTGACCACCTAATTGATATACGTCAGGAACCCTGGGAAAATCCGGGTACGAAGTTTGTGCCTCAAAAGAAGATGCTGGCTCGCTATCCCCTTGCACCGGAGCTGTCTAAGAATTAGGAAACGCCTCCTCCAGTGGACTCACATGTGGCTAGGATGGTAGTTTCCTCAGCTCTACCGGTCACCACCGTCACGTCTCTGAAAGAGCCTACGGATAAACGTGTGGAGGGTTGTCTGAAAGCGATTGACACCCTCACGGGTGCTGCACAAAGGCCCACTATTGCAGCTACTTGGGCTGCAGAGGCCATTGAAGCATGGGCCTTGGAGTTAGATGCTGAAATCTCCTCTGACCATGCTAGACAATGCTTGTCTTATATTGTCACAGCTTCTCGTTGTATTAAAGAGGCGGCTTCTGATGCCGGTATCCTGGCAGCCAAGGCCTCTACTACGTCAGTCCTTGCTCGCCGGATATTAAGGCTGAGATCCTGGTCTGTGGATCTGGACTCTAGAAAAACCCTGGACGTACTCCCTTTTAAAGGGAGATATTCTGTTTGGGGAGGATTTAAATAAGATTGTGGCTGACTTGGCTACTGCCAAAACTGCCTGTCTGCCAAGTACTGCTCCTTCTGTGTCGAAGGCTAAAGGTACTTCCTTTCGCCCCTTTCGTCCTTCAGGTAAAGCAAAAGGTCAGGCGTACAACAAGCAGGCCCGCACTTCCAAACCTGGTGAGCCTAAGCCCAAAAGAGCCTGGGCGGCCCGTTAGCCAGCTTCCAAGACAGATAAGCCTGCCGCATGACGGGGCGGGCCTCACTCTGGGGGATCCCAGTGTGGGGGGCCGGCTTCTAGGGTATACCCAGGAATGGTTGAAGACCACTTCAGATGCCTGGGTATGGGAAGTCGTCACTCGAGGTTACGCCATAGCCTTCAAAAACCGACCCCCTCATCGATTTTGCCAGACAGACGTCCCGTCGGACCAGACATAGGCAAACACTCTGCATTCAGTGGTACAGACCCTCCTGGATAAAGGAGTCTTAGTACAGGTGCCTCTTGCGCAGAGGGGCCGGGGGTACTATTCTCTGCTGTTTCTAGTCCCGAAACCGAATGGGTCCTCCCGGCCTATTCTCAACCTCAAGGCATTGAACAGGTTTGTGAAGGTTTCCAAGTTCCGGATGGAAGCCCTTCGCTTTATAGTTCTGGCCTTGGAACCTGGGGACTTCATGGTCTCCCTGGATATACAGGATGCTTACCTGCATATTCCTATAGCAGTGTCTCATCAGCAATACCTGAGATTTGCGATTGGCAACTCAATTACCAGTTTCAGGCGTTACCTTTTGGTTTAACAACGGCTCCGCGAGTCTTTACAAAAGTCATGGCGGTGATGACGGTGGTACTCCGCTGTCAAGGGGTCAGGATACTGCTGTATTTGGACGACTTGTTAATCCTGGCAAATTCCCCAGAACTTCTCCTGCGTCATCTTGATGTGCCGGTCCGGTTTCTGCAAGCCCACGGGTGGCTCATCAACTGGAAGAAGTCATCCCTGATCCCTGCTCAGAGCATGGTGCATCTGGGAGCACTATTGGACACTCACAACCAGCGGTTGTTCCTGTCTCAGGAGAAAGCCCTGAAACTTCAGGACAGGATTCGTTGCTTCCTATCTCGTCCGCAAGTGTCGATACAGTCGGCGATGCAGGTGCTGGGCCTCATGGTGTCAGCATTCGACATGGTGGAGTACGCTCAATTTCGCTTTCGCCCTCTCCAGAGGCTGATTCTAGCCAAATGGGACGGCCTGCCTCACCGGATCAGGTCTCAAATGATCTCATTGACTCCGGAGGTCCGTCTGTCGCTGCTCTGGTGGCTCCGGGACCAACAACTGTGCAGGGGCCGCCCGTTCTGGATATCCGACTGGGTCCTGTTGACGACAGATGCCAGTCTAAGAGGTTGGGGCGCGGTGCTGGAGCAACACTCCCTTCAGGGGCGGTGGATCAAGGAGGAGTCCCTCCTCTCGATCAATATTCTGGAGTTGTGGGCGGTCTTCAATGCCTTGAACCTAGCCCAGCATTTGATTCAGAACCGTCCTGTTCAAGTACAGTCGGACAACGCCACCACAGTGGCTTACATAAATCATCAAGGCGGCACTCGAAGCCGCCTAGCAATGAAGGAAGTCTCACGGATTCTACAGTGGGCAGAACGCCATCTACCGGCCATATCGGCAATATTCATTCCGGGAGTCTTGAATTGGGAAGCGGACTTTCTCAGTCGTCAGGACGTGCATGCCGGCGAGTGGGGCCTCCATCCAGAAGTGTTTCAACTCCTAGTGGAAAGGTGGGGCCTTCCAGACGTAGATCTGATGGTGTCTCGACACAATCACAAGGTTCCGGTCTTCGGAGCAAGGACAAGGGATCCTCAAGTAGCATTTGTGGATGCGCTGGCGGTACCGTGGAGGTTTCGGCTGCCGTACGTGTTCCCTCCGGTGTCACTCCTGCCCAGGGTAATTCGGAAGTTCAAGCAAGAAAAAGGAATTCTGCTTCTCATAGCTCCAGCGTGGCCCAGACGGCACTGGTTCTCAGACCTGCAAGGCCTATCGTCAGAGCGTCCAATTTTACTTCCACAACGCCCAGACCTCCTCGTTCAGGGCCCCTGTGTCTATCAGGACCTAGCCCGGCTGTCTTTGACGGCGTGGCTCTTGAAGCTTCCGTCTTAAGGGCTAAAGGGTTTTCTAAGGCGGTCATCCAAGCTATGTTGCGGGCCCGGAAACTGGCTTTTGCTCGGATTTACTATAGGGTCTGGCATTCTTACTTTGTTTGGTGCGCATCTAACGATTATGACGCTTCCAAGTTTAGTATAGCCAAGTTGTTGGCTTTTCTTCAGCAGGGCCTGGACTTAGGCCTGCGTCTGGCATCCCTCAAGGTTCAAATATCTGCCTTGTCGGTGTGGTTTCAGAGAAAAATTGCGACCTTACCTGATGTGCATACCTTTACTCAGGGCGTGTCGCGTATCCAATCTCCCTATGTCCCGCCTGTGGCTCCTTGGGACTTGTCGGTGGTTTTCGGGGCGTTACAATAGTCTCCGTTTGAACCTCTTGGTTCAGCTGACCTTAAGTGGCTTTCCCTTAAGGTGGTGTTTCTGCTGGCTATTGCTTCAAGCTAGAAGAGTGTCGGATTTGGGTGCCTTGTCCTGTAGTTCCCCATATCTGATATTTCACCGTGACCGGGCGGTTTTTAGGACTCATCCCGGCTATCTACCTAAGGTGGTTTCTTCGTTCCACCTTAATCAGGAGATTGTAGTTCCGGCACTTGTTTCTCCTGATCGGTCTCCCAAAGAGCGGTCTTTGGATGTGGTACGGCTCTCCGTATCTATGTGAAAAGAACTGCTCCTATTAGGAAATCTGATTCTATTTTTGTTCTGTTTGGGTTTCTCAAACGGGGCTGGCCTGCTCACAAGCAAACTCTGGCCAGATGGATTAGAATGGTGATTGCACATGCTTATGTGAAGGCTGGTCTCTCTGCTCCTGATCACATTAAGGCCATTCTACTCGGTCTGTTGGACCTTCTTGGGCGGCCCAACGTGGTGCGACCCTTGAACAATTGTGCAAGGCGGCTACGTGGTCCTCTGTGAACACGTTCATAAGGTTCTATGCCTTCAATACTGCCGCTTCCCAGGATGCTTCCTTTGGACGCAGGGTTCTTGTGCCCGCTACAGTGCGTCCCCTCCCATAAGGAACTGCTTTAGGACATCGCCTATGTCTATCCTTGTGGAGCCCAGTGTACCCCGCAGCAGAAAACGAGTTTTATGGTAAGAACTTACCTTTGTTAAAACTCTTTCTGCGAGGTACACTGGGCTGCACAAGGCGCCCACCCTGACGCACTTAGCTTCTTTGGGTTGGTATGGCATTAGCCGCTGACACTTCTCCTGTCGGGAGAGTGTGGTGTTTGTGGCAACTGGCAGTTGTCGTCTCTTTTACTTGCTACTGGGCTGGTTAACAAAACTAATCTCCTGTGCACGGAGGCGGGGTGATATAGGAGGCGGCGCTATGCATCTTGGGAAGAAGGTCAAAGCTTTTGAGCCTGTTGGTGCTTCGGATCAAGATCCTACTCTACACCCCTATGTCTATCCTTGTGGAGCCCAGTGTACCTCGCAGAAAGAGTTTTAACAAAGGTAAGTTCTTACCATAAAACTCGTTTTTTTCTTGCAGAAAATGCTTCTTAGTTGCAAAGCAATGTGACTATGACACGCAAGTAGACTGTGCTGATTAATTTGCTATAGGACACTTGTATGTGTGTGTGTGTGAGACTGGGTCTGTATGCGGAGAACTGGCATTGGAAAATAGCTGCAGCTGTTACACTGTAGCATTTCATATACAGACTCAGAGACTCAGTCGCACACAGATATACACGTGTCATATCAAATTAATTAGTATGTATTTTTGTAAAATTATAAAAATATATTGCTTTCCAGAATTGGGTCTTCCAGTGTCTTGTTTACGGATATAAATAGCTGGTTTAACATAGTAACTCCTTTAGGACACAAATGTATCCCCAGGTGAAAAAGTGGAAGGATATTTTGTTGTAAGTGTGATTCAATAACAACTAGTTAATGCCAAAATTCTAAGGTTAAACTGCCATTAATATACCTTTATATCAATATTCACAGCATTTAGTCATAATAAACCGTGAAAACACACAGATTTAAAACATTAAATCAGTATCTGTCCGTTTAATTACAGTCTGCAGTACAGATTGTTCTAAACTCGAAGTCTATTTTTATTATGTTGTTACTCAATAAATTCTTGGGCTAGCCACCCAAATCTTTTTACTCCCGGATACTGATATGTAGAATGAATAACTCCACCATGGATATAAAAGTAATGTGCCCCCGTAACTCGACGGGTTGTGAAGCTTGATATGTATATTATGTATACAAAAACTTTCAGCTCCATGTATAATAGTCATCTGATGGCTGGCCAGACCGAGAATGATGAACTCACTGGTTTCTAATATTGCCCCTCGGCCTTGTGATTGTTCTGGTGCAGTGGGACAGTGAACTCAAAGAGGCTTGCTGCTCATCCATTGGGAGCACTTATCCTGATTAAGCCGGGCAGCAGTGATGGTATCCTGCTATTAGTTGGTAATAATGGCAGACATCCAGAGGGCAGTGATAGACTATACTGCCTCACAGGATCTTTCTTGTGCTGTAATTCGGGTGCAGCAGTGAGATACCGCTGGTGCTTCCAGCTAGTCACCCATGGTAATTTCTCTTACCGCTCACTTGTCAGAAGAAGTGATCGAAGGCCGGCTTGTGCAATGGGTATTCCAAGCAACAGGTACTGCCCTAATTTGTGATGCTGAGGGTTGTTCTTTCTGGTACTTGTTAAGAGAGTGTGCTGAGACAAAATAAAAATGGAAAAAGACTGACTACTCCCACCTGCAAGTCTAAAAACATTTGTCCCACTCATAAAGCACCCCAATATACCTGTCCAATACCTTGAACCCCGAATTCCGGCACTTTGCACTTCCTCACCCAAAAAATTACATGTCATTATTGACCAGCTAAAAATAATTAAAAATGTCAAAGTGCCTACTTAGTCATTAGGGGAGGAAGGGGTGTCCCAGAGTGTTCTGAACCAAATCCTGACATTTTTACCTTAAAAACGAGATTTATGGTAAGAACTTACCGTTGTAAAATCTCTTTCTGCGACGTACACTGGGCTCCACAAGGATTAACATCAGGGTGTAGAGTAGGATCTTGATCCGAGGCACCAACAGGCTCAAAGCTTTGACTATTCCCAAGATGCACAGCGCCGCCTCCTCTATAACCCCGCCTCCGTGCACAGGAGCTCAGTTTCGTTAGCCAGTCCAATACAGTAGCAGGTACCAGAGACGACAATCATGAGTAGCCACATAGACCACACACTCACCACAGGAGAGGGTGTCAGCGGCTAATGCCATACCAACCCAAAGAAGCTAAGTGCGTCAGGGTGGGCGCCTTATGGGGCCCAGTGTACCTCGCAGAAAGAGATTTAACAATGGTAAGTTCTTACCATAAATCTCGTTTTCTGCTGCGGGGTACTCTGGGCTCCACAAGGATTAACATCGGCGATGTCCAAAAGCAGTTCCTTATAGGAGGGGACGCACTGTAGCGGGCACAAGAACCCGGTGTCCAAAGGAAGCATCCTGGGAGGCGGAAGTATCGAAGGCATAGAACCTTATAAAACGAGGACCACGTAGCCGCCTTGCACAATTGTTCAAGGGTCGCACCACGGTGGGCCGCCCAAGAAGGTCCAACCGACCGAATAGAATGACCTTTGATGGTAGCAGGAGCTGGACGACCAGCCTGTACAAAAACAAGTGCAATCACCATTCTAATCCATCTGGCCAGGGTCTGCTTGGTAGCAGGCCAGCCACGTATGTGAAAACCAAACAGTACAAAAAGAGAATCAGATTTCCTAATGGAGTATGTTCTCTTCACATAGATACGGAGAGCCCGTACCACATCCAAAGACCGTTCTTTGGAAGACAACTCAAGGGAGTTCTAAGAACTGGCCGGTCACGGTCAAAAATCTGGTAGGGGGACTTACAGGATAAGGCACCCAAGTCCGAGACCCTTCTAGCTGAAGCGATAGCCAGCAAAAACAAAACCTTAAGGAAAGCCACTTAAGGTCTGCAGACGCTAGAGGTTCAAACGGAGATTCTTGCAAGGCCTCCAGAACCACCGACAGATCCCAAGGGGCCACAGGTGGTACATAAGGAGACTGAATCCGCAACACGCCCTGAGTGAATGTATGAAAATCAGGTACTGTAGGGTAGCAATCTTTCTCTGAAACCAAACCAACAAGGCAGAAATGTGAACCTTGAGGAAGGCCAGACAAAGGCTTAAGTCCAGGCCCTGTTGTAGGAAGGCCAACAGTTTGGCCGTACTAAACTTGAAAACGTCATGATTATGAGACGCACACCAAGCAAAGTAAGCATTCCAGACCCTATGGTAAATCAGAGCAGAAGCCGGCTTACGGGCCTTCAACATAGTTTGAACGACCGCCTCAGAAAACCCTTGGCCCTCAAGACGGAAGCTTCAAGAACCACGCCATCAAAGCCAGGCAGGCCAAGTCCTGGTAAACACAAGAGCCCTGAATGAGGAGGTTTGGTCATTGTGGAAGTAGCAGGGGACGATCCAACGAGAGGCCCTGTAGATTGGAGAACCAGTGCCACCTGGGCCACGCTGGAGCGATCAGAAGTAGGTTTCCTCCTTCTTGCTTGAACTTCCGTATTACTCTGGGCAGGAGTGACACGGGAGGGAATACGTACGGCAGCCGAAAGTTCCATGGAATTGCCAGAGCGTCCACGAACGCTGCTCGAGGATCACTTGTCCTTGCTCCAAAGACCGGAACCTTGTGATTGTGTCGAGACGCCATCAGGTCCACATCTGGAAGGCCCCACTTGTCCACGAGAAGTTGAAACACCTCTGGATGGAGGCTCCATTCTCTGGCGTGTACGTCCTGACAACTGAGAAAGTCCGCTTCACAGTTTAGGACCCCCGGAATGAACACTGCGGATATGGCCGGCAGATGGCGTTCTGCCCACTGAAGAATCCTTGATACTTCCCTCATTGCCATGCGGCTTTGAGTGCCACCTTGATGACTGATGTACACCACTGTGGTGGCGTTGTCCGATTGTACTTGAACAGGTCTGTTCTGTATCAAATGCTGGGCCATTGTCAACGCATTGAATACTGCGCGCAGTTCCAGAATATTTATCGGGAGTAGAGACTCCTCCTCGGTCCACCGACCCTGAAGGGAGTGTTGTTCCAACACAGCGCCCTAGCTTCTCAGACTAGCATCCGTCGTCAGCAGGACCCAGTTGGATATCCAGAAGGGACGGCCCCTGCTCAATCGATGGTCCTAAAGCCACCATCTCAGTGACAGGCGGACCTGCGGAGACAAGGGGATCATACGAGATCTGAATCGGTGAGGCAGGCCGTCCCACTTAATCAGAATTCATTTCTGCAGATGGCGAGAATAGAATTGAGCATACTCCACCATGTCGAAAGCTGACACCATCAGACCTAGCACTTGCATTGCCGAATGAATTGACACTTGCGGACGAGATAGCAAGCATTGAATCCTGTCCTGAAGTTTCAGGACCTTCTCCTGAGACAAGAACAACCGCTGGTTGTGAGTGTCCAATAACGCTTCCAGGTGTACCATGCTCCGAGCAGGAACCAGGGATGATTTCTTCCAGTTCACAAGCCACCCGTGGGCTGTCATGACCTGGACAGTCAGATCTAGATGACACAGGAGAGTTTCTGGGGAATTTGCCAGGATCATCAAATTGTCTAGGTACGGTAGGATCCTGACCCCTTGACGGCAGAGTGTAGCCGTCATGACCGCCATTACTTTGTTGAAAACTTGGGGAGCCGTTGCGAAACCAAAGGGTAACGCCCGAAATTGGTAATGAAGGTTGCCCACCGCAAACCTCAGGTACTGCTGATGAGACACTGCAATAGGAATATGCAGGTAGGCATCCTGTATGTCCAGGGAGACCATATAGTCCCCAGGTTCCAAGGCCAGAACAATAGAGCGTAGAGTTTCCGTACGAAACTTGCAGACACACACATGCTTGTTCATGGACTTGAGATTGAGAATGGGCCGCGAGGACCCGTTCAGTTTCGGGACTAGAAACAGCGGTGAATAGAACCCTTTGCCTCTCTGAGCCAGAGTCACCCGTACTACCACTCCTGAATGAAGAGTGTTTGCCTTCATCTTGTCCAAAAGGACATCGGTCAGGCAAAAATGATGAGGGGGACAGTTCTTGAAGGGTACGGCGTAACCTCGAGTGACGACTTCCCTTACCCTGGTATCTGAAGTGGTCTTCAACCATTCCTGGGCAAATCCTAGAAGTCGGCCCACCACCCTGGGATCCACCAGAGGGAGGCCCGCCCCGTCATGCGGCAGGCTGGCCAGTTTTGGAAGCAGGCTGACGGGCAGCCCAGGCCCGCTTCGGTCTGGGCTTGGCAGGTTTGGAAGCGTGAACTTGCTTCGGGTACGCCTGACCTTTTGCTTTACCTGGAGGATGAAAGGGCTGAGGGAAAGTACTTTTAGCCTTCTGCGCGGAAGGAGCCGTACTAGGTAGGCAAGCTGTTTTAGCAGTAGCCAGATCAGCCACAATCTTATTTAGGTCTTCTCCAAAGAGAATGTCTCCTTTAAAAGAAAGCACCTCCAGGGTTTTCTTAGAATCCATATCCACCAACCAGGATCTCAACCAAAGGATACGGCGAGCCAAGATGGACGTAGTGGCAGCCTTGGCCGCCAGCACCCCGGCATCGTAAGCCGCCTCCTTAAGGTACAGAGAAGCCGTGGCAATATATGAGAGACATTGTCTAGCATGATCAGAAGTGTTGGAAGGCAGCTCCGCCGCCAGCTCCTGAGCCCATGCTTCAGCAGCCCAAGTTGCTGCAATGGTTGGTCTATGCACAGCCCCCTTTAGGGTGTAAATCGCTTTCAAAGAACCCTCCACACGTCTATCCGTCGGTTCCTTCAGAGAGGTGATGGTAGTTACTGGCAGAGCTGAGGTAACTACCATGCGTCCCACATGAGAATCTACAGGCGGAGGAGTTTCCCAATTTTTACATAGCTCTGCAGAGAGAGGATAGAGAGCCAACAGTCTCTTATGCGGTGTGAATTTCGTTCCTGGATTTTCCCAGGATTCCTGACGTATGTCAGTCAGGTGTTAAGAATGAGGTAAAACTTGTTTAACCACCTTCTTACGTTTAAATCTGTCCGGATTTTTAGAGACAGCCGCAGGCTCAGGTTGAGACCTGAAGAATGAGCCTGATAGCCTCAATCAAATCAGGGACATCCACCAGTGACTTCCCTTCCCCATCAGAAGCATCAGAGTCAGTGTCTGTGGGGTCAGTATATGCACCATCCTCCTCATAGGATGTGTCCGGGACAGCGGTGGATTGTGAGGATGCAGCGGCCCGTTTGGAAGACGTCTTAGTCTTAGGTGGGCGACAGTGAGACTTAGTTTTAGTCAGCGATCGGTTCAAGTGCTGTAACTGTGTTGAGATATGATCCGCCCACGGCGGATTGACTGTAGGAACCATAAATTGCTGCAGTTGCATAGGAGGTCCCACAGGGGGCGTACGTTTCGTTACCAGCGTATTCAACAATGTGGAGTAGGTAGCCCAAGGTGGGTCATTAGTTACCCCCGGTGCTACAGACCCACTGCGGTGTAAGGAACCCCCTGAACATGAACTCTCTGTTGCCATGTTATCCTCAAAAGTGACTGCAGCATCCCCACCACGTAATGTGGGAGAAGCACCAGTTCCGTTGCCTCGTGTAGCTGACATAATGATAAGCACAATATCAATCAACCTAGTACAATCTTAGCAGCAATATACCTTAGCAAGAACCCCCAATGTAGTGTGACAGTCCTGTCAGCACAAACCGGGAATCCAAGAGATATATGGTGACTATAAATCACAAAGAAAAACAGGATTTTTATACCTACCGGTAAATCCTTTTCTCCTAGTCCGTAGAGGATGCTGGGGTCCACTTTAGTACCATGGGGTATAGACGGTTCCGCAGGAGCCATGGGCACTTTAAGACTTTTTCAGAGTGTGAACTGGCTCCTCCCTCTATGCCCCTCCTCCAGACCTCAGTATAGGAACTGTGCCCAGGGAGACGGACAATTCGAGAAAAGGATTTACTTTCAAGTTAATAGTGAGATTCACATCAGCTCACACTTCAACCATGCCGCACAACATGGCATACAATCTAACTCACGCAACGTGCTGAAAACAATTTTAACACACCTGTGTAAAACTATAACAAAATTACTACTGCAAGTAAAGTACGCACTGGCCTGGGTGCCCAGCATCCTCTACAGACTAGGATAAAAGGATTTACCGGTAGGTATAATAATCCTGTTTTCTTATACGTCCTAGAGGATGCTGGGGTCCACTTTATACCAAAGGGGTTATACCAAAGCTCCAGTACGGGCGGGAGAGTGCGGATGTCCCTGCTGTACCGACTGACCAAACTTTAGGTCATCAGTAGCCAAGGAGTCAAACTTGTAAAACTTAGCAAACGTGTTTGCCCCTGACCAAGTAGCTGCTCGGCAAAGTTGTAATGCCGAGACCCCCCGGGCAGCCGCCCAGGATGAGCCCACCTTTCTTGTAGAATGGGCATTCACCGAATTCGGCATTGGCAATCCTGCCGTGGAATGAGCGTGGTGAATCGTACCTCTGATCCAGCGCGCAATCGTCTGCTTAGAAGTAGGACACCCAATCTTGTTGGGAGCATACAGGACAAACAGAACCTCTGTTTTCCGTATCCTAGCCGTTCTGGCGACATACATTTTCAAACCTCTGACCACATCCAGAGACTTCGAACCAGCGACTGTGTCAGTAGCCACTGGCACCACAATAGGTTGGTTTATATGGAAAGAAGAAACCACCTTTGGAAGAAATTGCTGATGAGTTCTCAGCTCAGCTCTATCTTCATGGATGGAATATCAAGTAAGGGCTCTTGTGAGACAAGGCCCCTAACTGAGACACCCTCCTTGCGGATGACAAGGTCAACAGCATGACCACTTTCCAAGTGGGAAACTTAAACTCCACCTCCTGGAGAGGTTCAAACCAATCTGATTGAAGAAACTGCAACACCTTGTTAAGATCCCACGGTGCCGCAGAAGGCACAAATGGAGGTTGGATGTGCAGAACCCCTTTCACGAAGGTCTGGACTTCTGGAAGGGATGCCAATTGTTTCTAAAAGAAAATGGACAAGGCCGAAATCTGGACCTTGATTGAACCAAATCGTAGGTCCGCGTCCACACCCGCCTGAAGAAAATGGAGAAAACGTCCTAACTGAAACTCTTCCATTGGAGCCTTCTTGGATTCACGCCAAGATACATATTTTCTCCAAATACAATGGTAATGTTTGGACGTTACCCCTTTCCTGGCCAAAATAAGTGTGGGAATGACTTCATTGGGAATACCCTTACGGGCTAGGATCTGGCGCTCAACAGCCATGCCGTCAAACGCAGCCGCGGTAAGTCTTGATACACGAACGGCCCCTGCTGCAGCAGGTCCTCGCGAAGAGAAAGAGGCCGAGGATCTTCTATGAGTAACTCCTGAAGATCTGGATACCAAGCCCTCCTTGGCCAGTCTGGGACAATGAGGATCGCTCGAACTCCTGTTCTTCTTATGATTTTGAGAACTTTTGGTATCAGTGGAAGTGGAGGGAAGACATACACCGACCGAAACACCCACTGGGTCACCAGTGCGTCCACTGCTATTGCTTGAGGGTCTCTCAACCTGGAACAATATCTCTGAAGCTTCTTGTTGAGACAAGATGCCATCATGACTACTTGAGGAACTCCCCAAAGACCTGTCACCTCTTCGAAGACTTCTTGGTGGAGGCCCCATTCTCCTGGATGGAGATCGTGTCTGCTGAGGAAGTCTGCTTCCCAGTTGTCCACTCCCGGAATGAAAATTGCTGACAGAGCTTTTGCATGTCTTTCTGCCCAGAGGAGTATCTTTGTCATCTCTGCCATTGTCGCTCTGCTTTTTGTTCTGCCCTGGCGGTTTATGTAAGCTACTGCCGTTATATTGTCTGACTGGATCTGTATGGGACGACCTTGAAGGTGTGCCGCTTGATGAAGGCTGTTGTACACAGCTCTCAATTCCAGAATGTTTATGTGAAGGAGTACTTCTTGACTTGACCATCGTCCTTGGAAGCTTTCCCCTTGCGTGACTGCTTCCCAACCTCGGAGGCTTGCATCTGTGGTCACCAGGATCCAAGTCTGATTCCCGAACCTGCGTCCCTCCAGGAAGTGAGAACTTTGAAGCTACCACAAGAGTGAAACACTGGCTTTTGTTGACAGGATTATCCTCCAGTGCATGTGTAGGTGCGATTCGGACAACTTGTCCAGTAGGTCCCACTGGAACACTGTGGCGTGGAATCGTCCAAATTGTAGAGCCTCGTAGGCCGCTACCATTTTCCCTAGCAGGCAGATGCACTGATGAATCGATACGCGTGCTTGTTTAAAAACTTGTTTGACCATCCTCTGGATCTCCTGAGCCTTTTCCACCGGTAGGAAAACTTTCTGTGCTTCCGTGTCCAATATCATTCCCAGAAATGATAACCTCATTGTGGGTCCCAATTGTGATTTTGGAAGGTTTATGATCCAACCGTGCTGTTGAAGCACCTTCAGGGAAAGTGCAATGCTCTGCATTAGTTTCTACCTGGATCTCGCTTTTATGAAGAGATAGTCCAAGTATGGGATGACTTTGACTCCTTTTTTACGAAGAAGAACTATCATCTCCGCCATCACCTTGGTGAATATCCTTGGAGCCGTGGAGAGGCCGAAAGGCAATGTTTGGAACTGGTAGTGGCAGTCCTGCACCACAAACCTCAGGTATGCCTGATGCGGCGGGTAGATGGGAACATGTAAATAAGCATCTTTGATGTCCATCGATACCGGAAATTCCTTTTCCTCCAAGCTGGAGATCACCACTCTCAGGGATTCCATCTTGAATTTGAACCTTTTCAAATAAAGGTTCAGATTCTTTAGGTTTAAAATCGGTCTGAGGGTGTGGCTTGGCAGCAGATCCAGGCAGTGGGGCAGCGTTAGAGCTCCTGCCTGGAACATACTGAATTGGCCCGAATCCTGCAGCTAGCTGCATAGGGAGACCTGCATTGAGCTCCTGTTCTGCCCGTGTCCGGTGGAGTGGTCTGCGGAGCCGGCGGGTGCCTCCCGCACCCGTGCAGGTTGCGGCCCTCTTCCCTGACTGGAGCAGGGGCCTCGATTGCCTCCCGGACCGGAAGTGAGGCGCCCGCGACTCGCGGACAGCGACGGAGCTTCCTCCTCTCCCCTACACTCCCGGAGTCTGCGCCCCCCTACCTGCCTTGGGGGTCCCCCCCTCGGCTGTGGCACCCGGAGCGGGGATCGGCTACACGGCGAGGCCGGGCCGACGGCCTGTCGTGGATTGGTGATGCTGCTCACCTGACCTCCCTCCTGCCGCACACGGTCTCCACAGCCGTGGAGGTCTTCCCCACTCCCACCAACGCATCAGATTGTATCTTGAGGGCTCCAGGTACCTAATCCACTTGAGCCCTGTATTGGCACTGAAGCCCAGTATTGGAGGCCGGGGGCGCCATCTTGAATAAGGGCAGTACGCCCATACTCCATGTCTCACAACAAGGACAAGGTATAGCCCTGTTTTTTCATAATTATTTTCTTTTTTTCCTTTCTGTATCTCTGGCTATAGGGGTTACTGAGAGGCATTTTTACCACCATTATACAACCCTGGCTGATACTCACTCTACATGCCCCTTACAGCCACGGCCCTCCTCAGCCCTGCAGTGTGGACCGGCCGTGACAGTGGTGGGCCAGTGCTGCGGAATCGGGGAGCCGGTTTCCTGGCTCCTGCGGGTTGCGGCCTGCCCACCACCCGCGAGCCGGGGCATCGATTTTCAGACAGCGTTCCGGGCCACACTGTGACCCTCTCCGGATCGCCTGACGAGGATCCTGCTTACCGCTCCCGACACCGGAACGTCTCTCCTCTGCCTCTAACGTCTGAGACGTGTCCTCTTGAGAGCTCTCCAAAGGACCTGTCTTCCACTGCCGGCGATACCACTGTTCACAGAAATGTACCACCCTGGCCGCAGGTTCTCTTATATCTTACTCAAGATTACCTGATGACCCCCTGAGGCCAGGCCACGGGGAGTGACCGCTCCCTAGGAGCTATGCTGCTGCATGTATCCTGTTGAACCTTACATACTCTGAACTTATTGCAAACATCCCACCTTGCTGATCTCTCCGGATTATGGGGCGAACCACAAAATCCTCTAGATTGAGCAACAACCAACCTCAAAAAGTTACGAGACCTCAGGCAGACCTGAGACCTTTCTTTCACCCAACTACATCTCCACAGATGGAGAACCGTTCCTCTCCTCATCCCTCAACATCCCCTTCTGCCTCCTCTATCTCAAACCCAGCGGTTGATATGGCTGATCCTGCAACGGCGAGTGGCCGTGACCTACGGGAAATTCTGACCTTCATGAGGTCCCTCCCCACTAAGCAAGACCTTCAGGACACTATTAGGAAAGAACTTGCCTCCATTAAAGGTGAAATATCACACTTGTCAGATCGCGTGGTAACCCTGGAGGAAGACCAAGAGACTAATGTTTCCTGTATGTCGTCTTTGAGAGATGCCATCCTTGCTCAGTCTAAAGAAATCCGAGCCTTACAGTCGAGAATGACAGATATCGACAACAGAGGCAGGCGGAATAACATCCGTGTCCGTGGTCTCCCGGAACATGTTCCCCAATCTGGACTCGTGGATGCCCTGACCAAAATATTTAACAAACTCTTAAACAAGGATTCGGATAACGTTATTACTTTTGATAGAGCCCATAGAGCCCTCAAGCCAAGGGGCCTCCCTACCGACAGACTCCGTGATGTAATTTGCCGGCTCCATTACTTTTCTCAGAAAGAGGAGATTATGTCCAAAGCCCGTCAATTTACTGGAATCGACTTCAATGGCTTTGACATATCCCTCTATCAAGACCTCTCCTGACATACCCTCCAGCAACGGAAATTCTTGAAACCCCTAACGGACGAATTGCGGAAATGTCAATTAAGTTATCGCTGGGGTTTCCCTTTAAACCTTCAAGCCTGCTCTTCGGGAAAGTGGTTCACCCTGTCCTCCCACGCAGACCTCTCATTGTTCTGCTCCTCCTAAGTTCTACCTCCCCTGGACATACCGGACTGGGAGTTCCATCTTCCCAAGATCCCTCTCCCCAAGCGAGCCCCTAACTCCCAACCTTGGCACGAGGTTCGCAGTGCCAAGAAAAGAGCTCCATCGGTAGCTTCTCCCTCCAAGAACGGTCTTCTGTGAAGGACACACTGTTATTGCTCCATTCCTCCTGGTTTCTTCTAGAGACTCCTGTTGCTATTGCCGTGTGTGAGGGAGACTCCCTCCCACTTCACCTTTTGAGAAGGGACTTATATGAAGGACTCTCCAGTTTTGCGCGGCGTTATCTCATTCCTCTCTAGGTGCTCGCTTTGTTACCGTGATAGAGGTAGTCCACCTCTGGGACGTGAGATCTTTCGTATATCCCCGTTCTGTTACTATTTAATACGGAATGTTTTAGCTACCTAACTAAGCCGTTACCTTTTTTTTTAAATAAGTTTTGATGGTGGTGGGGGTTGTGCTTTTATCCGCGACCCCGGCCACTCATCAACTGTTAATTGTCAGCGTCCGGAGTCTTACTGGTACGCTGGGGCCGCGGGGCTGGCTTCGTTGGTGATGTGCAGGCAGCAGCGGAGGTGGGCTGCTGCGCCGGATCCGTGGGTAGCAGTAGCGGCGGTGAGGGGGTCCGCTCGTGGCGGCTGGACGCCGCTACAGCGGGTCGCTCTTGCTGAGCCGTTGCTAGGTGACCAGGGGCAGTGAGCAATGTGGCTTTGCAAAAAGGTCTGCATTACTGGGCGCCGCCATGTTGGAGACCAAGTTTTAAGCATAGTTCCGGTTTCCTATTTCTTCCAGCCAATCCAGGGGAAGCTCTCCCTATAAAAGGGGGCTGGTTAGGACAGGGACGCCAGTGCTTCAAGTTACAACCCTGTTGTAGGTGCTTTAGCCTGTGCTCCCAGGATTCCTGCTGTAATCTGGTTCCTCCTGATCCTGCTTGGTCGGTTCTCTGTTGCTGCTGCAGCCCTGCCGTTTCTAGCCTGCTACTGCCTGTGGAAGCACTCCTGGAAAACCCGGTCCAGTAAGACTCTTTGGGCACAGTCGGCCCCGGGTCTTCTGCCTCGTCTTTCAAGCCACCCTCCACAGATCTCCTTCACCAGCCACGCCTTTGTACCACCGACCACAGCCTGCAGATTATTATCTTCAGCTTCGTTTTCCAAACCACAGTCCTCGTCTCCAACCACGTCTTCAACCACCATCCACAGTTCATCATCTACAGTCTCGTCTTTCAAATCACAGTCCACAGTTATTCGCCTCCAGCCACGTCTTTAAGCACTATCCACAGTTCCTCAGTTCATTAATCACAACCTCGTCTTTCAAGCCACAACCCGCAGTTCTTTATCCGCAATTACGTTCCTTAACCGTCGTGCTCCAGCCTCAGTTCTCTACCTCAGCCCTGTACATAATAAATACTTTCTATTGACTCTCAAACCCCACCTACGTTCTTCATTGCCCCGTGTCCCATGCGAAGGAACTATATCCAACCCCCTCATCGTGTTCATTCACAGCCTGCTACCTCCTCGGGCAAATCTCAGCTGCCAGATCCTCAAACTTTGCTAGACGTGACATTAATCTTAATGTGGGTTTTCCATGTCGGTTCTCATATGTTTTTTCTACATGGCTCCTGTTGCGGTTCACTCCCTCTCCCTCCTTTATGCCCGCTTTTGGCTATGTGCCGGTAGGGTGGCTGAAGCCCGCATGGTTCAGTCTCCCTCCTGCGGGAATGTTGCTGTTATTATATTGTTTGTGTGATTTTCTTCTCTATGTCTCTTTTTCCACTCTCTTTCTTTTTCTCTCTCTTCTCCCCACCACTTACAAACCTCTGTAGAGGTTTGATCTACTTCATTCCACCATGACTACCCCCGGGAAAATGAAGATACTCTTCCTTAATGCACGTGGTCTCAACACACCGGAGAAGAGATCTAGCCTCCTCCGCAAACTGAGATCTGAAAAGGTAGATGTAGCGATGGTTCAGGAGACCCATTTTAAGATTGGGATACGAAACCCCTCTCTTACCAATCGTTTCTACCCCTTAGCACACTACAGCAACACCCCGGGTAGTAAGTCCAAGGGAGTGGCAATTATCTTTTCCAGAGACTTACGTGTCTCAGATGTTTCCACACATAGGGTAGTGCCGGGATGACTTCTCCTCTTGAATTGTAAAATTTTTGAGCAATCATTCACCTTTGCAGTGCTATACGCCCCGAATCAGGCCCAACTCTCTTTTTTCAACTCCTGTTTAACCAGAGTAGACTCCCTGTCCAAGGGGACCACCGTCCTAGGCGGTGACTTCAATTGGACGATGGACCCCAGTGTCAACACATCATCTCAAACCTCCAGGTTTGTTGCGTCTAAATATCGTCAGGTTAAACGGTTGCTCCACGCACAACAACTGGCAGACTCCTGGAGGAGCCTTAATCCCACGGGACGCGACTATTCCTTTTACTCTCACCCACATAGTGTTTATTCACGTATCGATTATTTGTTACTTAGCCATAGGCACCTTCCGCTTCTTACAGATGCTAACATAGGCTCTATAACCTGGACAGATCACGCCCCTGTGACGATAGTCCTGGACCTCCCTCATGGCCTCCATAAACAATGGACCTGGAGACTCAATGAATCTCTGTTGTACGACCCGTTTTGTAGGGATGCCTTGGATAAGGCGTTGAGTGACTACATAACCATGAATGTTATGGATGATATGTCTCACCTAACTATTTGGGAGGCACATAAGTGTGTCATTCGAGGCACGCTAATACAACTAGGCTCCCGTAAAAAGAAACTAAAACAGTCCCTAATCTCAGACATACTTCTTAAAATTCACTCCCTCGAGACTTCTCATAAGGTATCCTTATCAGACGTGACTCTCGTTGAATTGTCAGAAGCTCGCTTACAGTTAAACTCTTGTCTGATGATATAATATACTCTATCCGTAAGTGTAAGCGAAAATACTACCAGTGAGGCAATAAGCCTGGTCGCCTATTGGCACAGGCCATACGTGCACAACACTCAGCCTCATTTATTAACTCTATGAAAGACACTAGAGGCGTTCTTCAATTTAAATAATCAGAAATAGGAACTTGTTTCACTCAATTCTATACCATGCTCTATAACCTGGAGAATGGTCCCTCCAGTGCTGACCCTCAACTCTTACTCCCTAAAATTAAGGGCTATTTGTAACATATAGCCTATCCCATCCTTCCATCCTCGTGCCGCACCTCCTTGGAAGCCGCCTTCACTTCCCGAGAAATAGACCAAGCAATATCCTCTACGCCATCTGGAAAGAGCCCTGGGCCTGATGGCTTCACTATTGCGTATTACAAGGTGTTTAAAGACAAATTGATTCCCCTACTCCTCCCTGTGTTTAACTCAATTGCATCTGGCTCAAATTTTTCCTGGGACTCTCTGGAGGCATATATTTCAGTGATACCGTAACATGGCAAAGACCCGACGGTCTCCTCTAGCTATAGGCCCATTTCCCTCCTCAATGTGGATCTCAAACTATATGCGAAGATTTTGACGAATAGATTGAACACATTGATTCCCCTGTTGGTCCACAATGACCAAGTTGGTTTTGTTTTGGGCCAAGAGGCCAAAGACAACACTACCAAGATCCTCAACTTAATTCACCTAGCTTCTCATAGCGCAATCCCTACCATCTTACTCTCACAACAGACGCCGAAAAGGCATTTGATAGGGTCAGCTGGGCGTTTATGAAGTCAATTTTAGAACATATAGGCCTAGGCCCTTACACTCTTAATAGAATATTAGCTCTTTACAACGCCCCGACAGCTAGGGTTCGAGTAAATGGCTCCTTGTCTGACCCATTCCCTATTAGCAACGGGACTAGACAAGGCTGCCCACTGTCCCCGTTAATTTTTGTATTATGTATAGAGGCGCTGGCTAGAGCCATTCGAGCTAATCACGATATTGCTGGCTTCACTGTAGGAGACAATGAATATAAACTAGCTCTATATGCCGATGACCTTTTGGCCATAGGGGGTCATTCCGACCCGATCGCAAGCTGCACTTCTTCACAGCAGTGCGATTGGGTCGGAACTGCGCATGCGCCAGCGCATGGCAGTCATCGTTGCCTAGCAATCGCCTTTGAGACAGAGGCGGTCGCTAGGCGGGATGGGGCTGAACGGCGGGGTTTAACCGCCGTTTAGGGGGAGCGGTCTGGCCATCGCAGGCGTGGCCGGACCGTTCGGGTGCGGCCAGCGGGAGCGACAAGTAACTCCCGGCCAGCCACAGGAGCTGCGCTGTCCGTGAGTTACTGCTCAAATACAAAGGCATCGCCTCTGTGCGATGCTTTTGTATTTGTGCAGGGGGGCCGGCACTGACATGCGGGGCGGACTAGCCCTGTGCTGGGCGTCCCCCCGCATGTCTGAGTTAAGGATCGTAGCTGTGCTAAACTTAGCACAGCTACGATCAACTCGGAATGAACCCCTTAGTCTCCCATCCTAGTGCTTCCCTGCCGCATCTAATGAAGGAATTAGACCTTTTTGGTGCACTCTCACATTTCAAATCCTATGCTCTTAACATTTCCACCCCAGCTGACTCCATAGCGGATCTTAAACGATCGTTCCCTTTTTCGTGGCAATCACCCCATATAATGTATTTAGGTATTCAACTGCCCACTGATGAATCTCGTCTGTTCCGATTGAATTTTTCACCCCTGTTACAATCGATTCGAAATGATTATTCCAGATGGAATATGAAATAGTTATCCTGGTTTGGGAGAATAAATATAGTCAAGATGATCACCCTTCCTAAATTGCTGTATGTAATGCAGGCCCTCCTGATTCACATCCCGGAACCATGGTTCCGCTCAGTCTTATCGTTGATCCAGCAATTTATATGGCAACGTAAGAGACCTAGAACCAGACACGTTCTCCTGTCCAAATCAATGGCGAGTGGAGGCCTACAACTCCCTGATGTAAAGCATTACTATCACGCCATTCTTTTGAACAGAATTGTGGATTGGACACGGAACCGCAAGGTTAAGCAATGGGTGGAACTGGAGGGCCTGTATGTGCAGCAATACCCAGAGATATTCCCATGGCTTCCCTCCCTTCCTAAATTTTCACTTCATCCTACAATTACTCCCACTTTCACAGCTTGGAAGTCTCAACGGGGACTTCCCTACATCTCTTCCAAATTTGGCCCCTTGACATCCTTTTTGGCTAACCCCGATTTTATCCCAGGTATACATCTTTCCCACTTCTCACATTGGGCCGTTATGGGACTATTTAGAGTCGGCAAAATGGTAACTCCCACTGGAGTTAAACAATTCTCAGACATCCAAGCGAAGTGGAATATTCCCCCAAAAGACTTTTGGAAGTTTCTTCAAATTAGACACTTCTTGGGGACGGGATCTAGACTACCGAATGCTACTAGAGAAATGACCCTATTTGAGAAGCTCTGCGTCGCCCCCCCTAGACCCAACCCATACTATTTCAACTTTGTACAAAATTGTCCATCATTCTCAGCCTATGATTACGCCCCCCTTTGATGCGGCATGGGAGAGGGACCTGGGTGTCTCCTTATCAGATGATTGGAAAATAATTTTTCTAAAAACCCACTCGAGCTCTGTATGTGTCCAGATCAGGGAAACTCAATATAAAATTGTCACGAGGTAATATAGACACCCCTCCCTCCTCCATGCACTGTATCCCTCCATACCGGCTCACTGCTGGCGCTGCTCATCTTCGTTGGGTACACTTTTACACATTTGGTGGACATGCCCCCTCCTCCAACCTTTTTGGCAGGACGTTATGCAGGTCTCACGAGTCATCCTCACTGACCCTGCCTTCTGGTTGATTAATCACTCTACTATATCAATGTCCCAACACAAAAAATCCCTGAGACATCTCAGTAACATGGCCCGAGCTGTAATCCCAACCCTATGGAAATCCCAACTTCCTCTAACGCGTTGCACCTGGTTCACGAAAATAGACTATCTTATGCGAATGGAGGATTTGTTTCTCTCATCAATTGGAAAGGCCAATGAATTTGAATCTACCTGGTCCCCCTGGCGAGAATATAAATCCACCCAAGCCTTCCTTGCCACTCCCTTGGATGGTAATTGATACTCTTTTTTTTTTTTTCCTCTCCGTTGCTTCTTCTGATAAGTGGTACCTTCTTTCTCTCCCCCTTCTCTTCTCTCCTTTCTCTCCCGCCTTTATTCATCTTCCGCCCTAACTTATCCTGGTTATTCTATTCTACTCTTGTCTTTCCTCTTTTTTTACTGTTGTTATTTTGTATAAGGGTTGTTACCGTATGATGCAGTAGTGCAATATTGTCTATTCATAGCCAGGGAAGAGACCTCTAGCAAACTTTGCCTGCAATATTCTTCAGATTTATTGGTGACTAGAGTTCATATTGATAATTATATGCATCTGTAACTAGCAGTTTATGGTCTCTGACCACACTTTCTTGTATATCTATGTATTGGTGACCTATGTACCTTTCTTTGTTCTAATTACTAAAAATCTTTAATAAAAACCAGATTATAAAAAAAAATAGGATTTTAATACCTACCGGTAAATCCTTTTCTCTTAGTCCGTAGAGGATGCTGGGGACTCCAAATGGACCATGGGGTATAGACTGGATCCGCATGAGACTTGGGCACTTAAGACTTTAAAAAGGGGTGTGAACTGGCTCCTCCCTCTATGCCCCTCCTCCAGACTCCAGTTATAGAACTGTGCCCAGGGAAAAGTACATTTAGAGGAAAGAATTTATCAGTTAAACACGGTGAGCGTCATACCAGCTCACACCTCCAGCATGCCGCAGAACGTGGCATTCAAGAGCATACCAGCCGATGGCATGACTAAAAAACAGCAAAACGCTGCCAGAACAGAACTTGTGTATACACATCACAAATAATAGCATAACCTATGCCACGGAAAAACGTCAGCAATAGGCTGACTGAAAAGAAACACAGCATGTGTGTAACCCAACTAATAACTGCAGATACAGTACGCACTGGGACGGGCGCCCAGCATCCTCTACGGACTAAGAGAAAAGGATTTACCGGTAGGTATTAAAATCCTATTTTCTCATACGTCCTAGAGGATGCTGGGGACTCCTAATGGACCATGGGGATTATACCAAAGCTCCAGAACGGGCGGGAGAGTGCGGATGACTCTGCAGCACCGATTGACCAAAAATGAGGTCCATACCTGCCAGGGTATCAAACTTGTAAAACTTCGTAAAGGTGTTTGAACCCTATCTGGTAGAATGGGCCTTCACCGATCTCGGCAACGGCAATCAAGCTGCCGAATGAGCCTGCTGAGTCGTACCACAGACCGAGCACGCAATAGTCTGCTTTGAAAGCAGGAGCCCCAATCTTGTTGGGAGCATACAGGATAAACAGAGCGTCTGTTTTCCTAATCTGAGCCATTTTGGCAACATAAATTTTCAAACTTAGACCATATCGAGGTACCGCGATGTCGCCCTGGCGGCATTGGCCACCGGTACCACAATAGGTTGGTTCATGTGAAACGATGAAATCACAGATTTGGCAGAAAACGCTGACGAGTACTCAACTCTGCTCTATCTTCATGGAAGATTAAATAGGGGCTCTTGTGAGACACCCGCCTTGCGGATGACAAGGCCAACCGCATGACCAATTTCCAAGTGAGGAATGTCCAACCGTATTGAAAAGTCCAACCAATGAGATTGCAGGAACTGCAACGCACGTTAAGATCCCATGATGCCACAGGGCACAAGGGAGGATGGATGCATAACACTCCTTTTACGAAAGTGTGAACCTCTGGAAAGGAGGCCAATTGATTTTGGAAGAAACCCGATAAGGCTGACCTGAATCGAGTCCAACTTAAGGCCTGCATCCACACGATCTTGTAAGGAAGGAATGGAGAAAACGACCCAATTGGAATTCTTCTGTAGGAACTTTCTTGGATTCACACCAAGACACATACTTTTCCCAGAATTGGTGGTAAAGTTTCAACGTTACTTCTTTCTGCCCGAAGAAGAGTAGGGATGACTTCACTGAGAATACCCTTTCAGGTTGGGAATCGGCATTCAACCTCCAGGCCGTCAATGGAACCCACGGTAAGCCTTGGAACCCACACGGCCCTTGCTATAACCGACCCTCTCGCAGAGGTATAGATCAGGGATCTCCTATGAGTTAACCCTGAAGGTCCGGATACCAGCCCTCCTTGAACAGTCTGAAAGAATGAGGATCACCTGAACCTTTTTCTTCTTATGATCTTCTTGCCTCTTTGGAAAAATTGGAAGTGGAGGGAATACATAAACCGACCAAAAACACCCACGGTGTCACTAGGGCGTCCACCGCTAACTTAAGGGACCCTCGACCCTGAACAAAATCTCCGAAGTTTCTTGTCGAGGCGAGACGCCATCTTGTCTATATGCGGAATTCCCCAAAACATGTCACTTCTCTGAAAACCGCTTGATGAAGACTCCACTCTCCTGAATGGAGAACGTGTCCGCCGAGGAAGACTGCTTCCCAGTTGTCCACTCTTGGAACGAAAGTCTCTGACAGAGCGCGTAAACGTTTTCGTCGCTCAGCGGAAATTCTTTCTGGCTTCTGCCATTTCCTCTTCGGTTTTTGTTTGTAGAAAACCGATATAAACGGCCCTTAACTCTAGACCGTTAATGGGATGACCAGTATCCTAACTTGACACCCGTCCTTGGGGAGAATTACGCCGGCGCCACGGGAGTGATATTCTGGTCTTGAAATCATGATTATCCCAGGTGGAAACCGGACCACTCGTCCAACAAATTCTGCTAAAACTCTGGCATGCAAGCTAGCCACTAAATAGCCTCGTAGGCCACAACCCCATTCAAGTAACTGAATGTATTGATGGATTGACATTGTAGCAGGTCTGACCAGCCTCCGAATCCTCAGAGCTCTTTCCACTGGAAGAAATTAATATTGGCCAAACCGACCCCCACGTCGTAGGGACCAACCGGTATTCCGCTAAGTTCTGAGAACTGTCAGGGAGAATGCAAGGTTTTTCACCATTTTGCTTCATGATCTCTCCGTAATCCGGAGAGCGAACCAGTACAGAATACTTCTGACTCCTTACCCTCGAAGGAAAAACCCCTCATACCGCCATCACTCTGGCGAAATGCCAATCCTGAATCGGAATCTCATGTAAGCCTAACGCGGAAGAAACCGTAATTAGACCTCCTGTCTCCTTTTTCAGAGTGGAGAACCTGCCATAAGAGATTCCTTTATGGAACTCGAGTAGAAATTTTGAGATTTCAGATATAGGATTTGAAAGGGCTCGAACCGTCCGGTCTTGGAAAGACTAAAAAAAAATAAATGGAAGAATAGCTTCTTCTTTTTTTTTTTTTTTGTGTGACCGGGACAGCCGGACACTGACCTGATCCTGACACAACTCTCGTATTGTGTCACATACTACCTCCCTGTCCGGAGGAGACTCTGTAAGGTCTATTTGAAAAAAAACAAATCGTTGAGGGGAAACGTCTGGACCACTCCCGTATGTTCCCCTAGGGATGCTATCCTTAACTCACTGGTCCATGTCCTTTCCAGGACTGACTGAAGAGTTTCAGACGCGGGCCCACCGGTGTGGGCTCCTGCAAGATAGTCCCTATGTCCTGCGGTGGACCTGGCAGAAACATAGGATGAATTCTGCTCCTGTGAACCTGAAAACAAGGTGGCTGACCTCTTACCTCCTTTCACCCTCCTTTTCCTGCAAAGAAAAGGGGAATCCTTATCCATTCGGTAGAAATGACTGCATCCTACAAGAATGCGTCATTCACCTTAGTGAGGTAACCTAGGGCAAGAAAGTAGACTTATCAGTGGCATCCGCCGCAAGCATATTCACAAAGCCATCACCAAACCAGGCTTCACTTCCCCAGGAAAGAGACTCCATCTCATCTCGGAGTCAGCAGTAGCAACCGTTTAGTGACTCCACAACGCCCTCTCAACCGAGACCGCCCTGGACTTGGCTTGCGAACCCAAGAATCCCCGGCCGCATGCTACCATGTTCTAGATATGACCCAACTTAAGGAGTATCCCATCTCTCCCCAGGGTAATTATATCGGATGACAAAGTAACCGACCATTGCCGAATACAAGCACTCCCCCATGCGCATGTAATGCAAGTTTAAATCAACATATATAATTAAAAAATCACTTAGCTTCCTGTATAAAATCCTCTGTGAAAGGGCCCCATGCCGGGCAGGGGTTGACTCTCATTTTATTCTATCCACGGCGGGAAAAGAATAACACTCGGCCTCCTCGTGAGGATTCGAAGCCATCTTGTCACAGCTGACCTAGAGTATTTCAACAGAGCGACCAGCACATGTAAAGTAATAACTTTACTTCAGCATTCATTCTAAAGTTTATATATATATATATATATATATATATATATATATCTATCTATATCTATATATATATATATATATATATATAAATTTGCCCAATTATATACACACATATATCACTATATATATATTATATATATATATAAAAAGGGTTAGGAACGGCGGCACTCAGGAATAAAGACACAACCACAGCCAGTAGTATCAGCCAACGTTTCAAAGCATGTGCTTTTTCGTCAGGGCAATAACAAACATTAAAAAACACTCACGTTTATATGTGCTCCCCCTCACCGTCAAAGTCCGCGCCTCAGGCTCCACTTCCGCTATGCAGGCGCTCCCTAGTGATGTCACCCAGTGCGCCCATCACCATAGCGACCAAATCAACATAAATGAAAAAATCCTCCACGTATAAAATTGCATGAGAAATCAATATATCAGCTATTTCATTCTAACACAAATCCTGTATTATTAATGAATTCAATATTCGCCACGTCACCATAATGTATCAGGAAGGTCAGATAAAACAATTATACCCGGTTTGTTCATTTAACCCCCGTGGACTAAGCGTGTCCAAACGGAATATCCAGCGGGACTCACATTGTAGTAAGCGTTTGGATCTATTACCACCTCTCACCAGTGGTGGTATATGATCAATGATCATATGTCTTAATGCGGTTGGTGAGTGACCGGCCAGGGCAAAATGTCTTGCCACTGGCTGGTCACTATGTCCAGCTAACACAGCTTCCCTTATTGCATATCTATGTTGACCCATTCTAACTTTAAAAGAACATTCTGTTTTCCCCGTGTAGTATTTACCACACGGGCAGATGAGCACATAGACTATGAATTTAGACATACAAGAGAGTCTGTGCTTGATTTTAAATGTTTGACCAGAGAACGGGTTTTTAATCGTGTCTCCTGTCTGCATGTAGCCACAGGTGACACAGCCAGTACACTTGAAACAACCATTCTTCGGTCTCCCCAAAAATGTTGTAGATACTTTTTTATCAAAATTAGTTATATCATTATGTACAACATAGTCGCGTATATTCTTTCCTCTGGAGTAGCTGCACATAATACGCTTATTAGTTATACTAGGTAGTTCTTTGTCACTGGATACAATGGGCCAGTGAGAACGGATTGCTTTCCTCACCTTATTGCTAGCAACATTGTATCTATTAGGCCAAATGATCTTATTGGTGACATTCTTCTTTAATTTAGGCTTTAAAGTGCTTTCTCTGGATATAGACATTACCTTATTTTTAAGTTCAATAAGAGTTTATTATAGCCTCGAACTACAAATTTGTCTATCATACGATCTAATTGGGCGGAGGCATCGCATTCATCTGTGCAAATGCGTCTCACGCGCAAGAACTGTGAAAAAGGTAGACCCTTCTGAATGGTGACTGGATGATGACTCTGTGCACTAAGCAACGTATTGCGGTCAGTTGGCTTCACAAAAAGTGAAGTTTTGATGGCTCCCTGCATCAAATTAATTCTCACATCAAGAAAATCAATAGTTGATTTATCGATTTTAAAGGTCAATTTAACAGGGCTATTACTGCGGTTATGATTTAATAGAATATTTTCCAGAGATTCAACGTCGCCTTTCCACAGCAGCAGCATGTCGTCTATAAAACGAGTATAATAGACGACATTCTGCTGAATGTCAGGGTCCGTGAAAAATATATCTTTCTCCACTGAGATCATATATGCATTAGCGTATGCCGGGGCGACTGACGCCCCCATGGCACACCCAGATACCTGGAGATAATGTTTCCCATCAAAATAGAAATAGTTTTTATTCAAAACCATTTCTAACAAGGCACAGAAGAAATCAACATTGGGCCCCTTATACCACACATTGTTGGTAATAAGTCTCCTAGTGGCTGCAATCCCCTCTCCATGAGGAATGCAGGTATATAACGAGCTCACATCTATACTGCATAAAATGCACTCAGAAGGGATGTTGGTTAGGTTATTTAATTTAATCAGAAGATCAGTGGTGTCCTTTAAAACACACACTGAGTTCTGAACACACGGCTGTAAATAAGTGTCAAGATATATGGACACTGGCTGAAAAATAGAACCTCTGGCCGATATAATCGGCCGACCGGGAGGGTGCTTCAAGTCTTTGTGCACCTTAGGGAGCGTATAGAGTAAGGGTTTGATAGGAAAATCAGTTTTCAGTAATTTAATTATATCACTAGAAATAACCCCCACGTCAACAGCATCCTGCAACAATTGATCAAGAGATTTTTTATATTCTTGGGTAGGATCAGTGGTTAAAGGACGGTATACAGAACAGTCAGATAACTGACGTAGGATCTCCTGCCGATAATCCACTAAATCCTGTATAACCACTGAGCCCCCCTTATCCGCTGAACGGATAACTATATCTTTTCTAGCACTTAATGATTTTAAGGCTTTAAACTCTGCTCCAGTTAAATTAAAGTGTCCCTTATGAGATCTAGTTTCAGCAGTGTCAACAGTGGAGTCCAACATCCTGATGAAGCTCTTTATGGAGGCATTGTTCGAAGTGGGATCAAAATTCGATCTTGGAATTAATTTCTTTAATTCACTTGGTATAGGGTTCTCCCCTTCTGTGGGCGGGCGTGATCCAAAGAATTCCTGCAGCTTTAGTTGACGATTGAGTTTAAACACTTCAGTTTTCCATAAAAATGGATCAAAGGTGGTAGTTGGTACAAAACTAAGTCCTTTCATTAATACGTGGGTTTCTTCAACAGTGAGTGGGACTGAGGATAAATTAAATATTAATTCCTGGTTGGCAGTGGCGGTTTTTTGCGTGCCTCGCTTCCACTGGCCTCCTCGTCGGTTGTATTTACGTTTGCAGCACGGTATTTGGCCCTTGTTTTCATCCCTAAAGGGAGTGATTTGAAACGCTTTCCTCTCCTAGACCCTTGATCACTATCACTGGCAGAAGTAATAGTGTCTTGGGTGGACTTGTAATTGGAGTTACGTCCATAGCGTCGACCTCCCCTCAGATTCTGCTGGGATGTTTGGGCTCCACCAGTTAGCCAGCCATAGACATTATTTGATTCATAGTCATTATTGACTTTAGTGAATTTCTCACGTTTATATTTGAGCAAGTCTCGTTTATAATCTTCAATTTGTTTGGAAAGTTTTTCTATCCAATTACAAGACTTGTCATCCAACAATGTCTGTGTATGCAGAGCTTCAAATGCTTCTACCTTGACTTTGGTATTATTCATTTCTCTAGTGGCCTCCTCTATCACCAAAAGTACCAAATCCAGGGAGCATTTGTTCAAAATGGCACACCATCTTTTACAAAAAGCCACATTGTGTCGACCAATGGTCGGAATGTTCCTAACCCGAAACCCACGGGGTATTTTCTTTTCTTTAAAGTATTCTGAAAGCGTTGCACCATGATAATAAAAATCGACCTCCCGTTTTTTCAATCTAAATAAATCTCTGTAAATGTCTTTAGCAGGGATACTAGTCACATCAGAAAAAATGGCACCAGAAAAAATGGTGCAACGCTTTCAGAATACTTTAAAGAAAAGAAAATACCCCGTGGGTTTCGGGTTAGGAACATTCCGACCATTGGTCGACACAATGTGGCTTTTTGTAAAAGATGGTGTGCCATTTTGAACAAATGCTCCCTGGATTTGGTACTTTTGGTGATAGAGGAGGCCACTAGAGAAATGAATAATACCAAAGTCAAGGTAGAAGCATTTGAAGCTCTGCATACACAGACATTGTTGGATGACAAGTCTTGTAATTGGATAGAAAAACTTTCCAAACAAATTGAAGATTATAAACGAGACTTGCTCAAATATAAACGTGAGAAATTCACTAAAGTCAATAATGACTATGAATCAAATAATGTCTATGGCTGGCTAACTGGTGGAGCTCAAACATCCCAGCAGAATCTGAGGGGAGGTCGACGCTATGGACGTAACTCCAATTACAAGTCCACCCAAGACACTATTACTTCTGCCAGTGATAGTGATCAAGGGTCTAGGAGAGGAAAGCGTTTCAAATCACTCCCTTTAGGGATGAAAACAAGGGCCAAATACCGTGCTGCAAACGTAAATACAACCGACGAGGAGGCCAGTGGAAGCGAGGCACGCAAAAAACCGCCACTGCCAACCAGGAATTAATATTTAATTTATCCTCAGTCCCACTCACTGTTGAAGAAACCCACGTATTAATGAAAGGACTTAGTTTTGTACCAACTACCACCTTTGATCCATTTTTATGGAAAACTGAAGTGTTTAAACTCAATCGTCAACTAAAGCTGCAGGAATTCTTTGGATCACGCCCGCCCACAGAAGGGGAGAACCCTATACCAAGTGAATTAAAGAAATTAATTCCAAGATCGAATTTTGATCCCACTTCGAACAATGCCTCCATAAAGAGCTTCATCAGGATGTTGGACTCCACTGTTGACACTGCTGAAACTAGATCTCATAAGGGACACTTTAATTTAACTGGAGCAGAGTTTAAAGCCTTAAAATCATTAAGTGCTAGAAAAGATATAGTTATCCGTTCAGCGGATAAGGGGGGCTCAGTGGTTATACAGGATTTAGTGGATTATCGGCAGGAGATCCTACGTCAGTTATCTGACTGTTCTGTATACCGTCCTTTAACCACTGATCCTACCCAAGAATATAAAAAATCTCTTGATCAATTGTTGCAGGATGCTGTTGACGTGGGGGTTATTTCTAGTGATATAATTAAATTACTGAAAACTGATTTTCCTATCAAACCCTTACTCTATACGCTCCCTAAGGTGCACAAAGACTTGAAGCACCCTCCCGGTCGGCCGATTATATCGGCCAGAGGTTCTATTTTTCAGCCAGTGTCCATATATCTTGACACTTATTTACAGCCGTGTGTTCAGAACTCAGTGTGTGTTTTAAAGGACACCACTGATCTTCTGATTAAATTAAATAACCTAACCAACATCCCTTCTGAGTGCATTTTATGCAGTATAGATGTGAGCTCGTTATATACCTGCATTCCTCATGGAGAGGGGATTGCAGCCACTAGGAGACTTATTACCAACAATGTGTGGTATAAGGGGCCCAATGTTGATTTCTTCTGTGCCTTGTTAGAAATGGTTTTGAATAAAAACTATTTCTATTTTGATGGGAAACATTATCTCCAGGTATCTGGGTGTGCCATGGGGGCGTCAGTCGCCCCGGCATACGCTAATGCATATATGATCTCAGTGGAGAAAGATATATTTTTCACGGACCCTGACATTCAGCAGAATGTCGTCTATTATACTCGTTTTATAGACGACATGCTGCTGCTGTGGAAAGGCGACGTTGAATCTCTGGAAAATATTCTATTAAATCATAACCGCAGTAATAGCCCTGTTAAATTGACCTTTAAAATCGATAAATCAACTATTGATTTTCTTGATGTGAGAATTAATTTGATGCAGGGAGCCATCAAAACTTCACTTTTTGTGAAGCCAACTGACCGCAATACGTTGCTTAGTGCACAGAGTCATCATCCAGTCACCATTCAGAAGGGTCTACCTTTTTCACAGTTCTTGCGCGTGAGACGCATTTGCACAGATGAATGCGATGCCTCCGCCCAATTAGATCGTATGATAGACAAATTTGTAGTTCGAGGCTATAATAAACTCTTATTGAACTTAAAAATAAGGTAATGTCTATATCCAGAGAAAGCACTTTAAAGCCTAAATTAAAGAAGAATGTCACCAATAAGATCATTTGGCCTAATAGATACAATGTTGCTAGCAATAAGGTGAGGAAAGCAATCCGTTCTCACTGGCCCATTGTATCCAGTGACAAAGAACTACCTAGTATAACTAATAAGCGTATTATGTGCAGCTACTCCAGAGGAAAGAATATACGCGACTATGTTGTACATAATGATATAACTAATTTTGATAAAAAAGTATCTACAACATTTTTGGGGAGACCGAAGAATGGTTGTTTCAAGTGTACTGGCTGTGTCACCTGTGGCTACATGCAGACAGGAGACACGATTAAAAACCCGTTCTCTGGTCAAACATTTAAAATCAAGCACAGACTCTCTTGTATGTCTAAATTCATAGTCTATGTGCTCATCTGCCCGTGTGGTAAATACTACACGGGGAAAACAGAATGTTCTTTTAAAGTTAGAATGGGTCAACATAGATATGCAATAAGGGAAGCTGTGTTAGCTGGACATAGTGACCAGCCAGTGGCAAGACATTTTGCCCTGGCCGGTCACTCACCAACCGCATTAAGACATATGATCATTGATCATATACCACCACTGGTGAGAGGTGGTAATAGATCCAAACGCTTACTACAATGTGAGTCCCGCTGGATATTCCGTTTGGACACGCTTAGTCCACGGGGGTTAAATGAACAAACCGGGTATAATTGTTTTATCTGACCTTCCTGATACATTATGGTGACGTGGCGAATATTGAATTCATTAATAATACAGGATTTGTGTTAGAATGAAATAGCTGATATATTGATTTCTCATACAATTTTATACGTGGAGGATTTTTTCATTTATGTTGATTTGGTCGCTATGGTGATGGGCGCACTGGGTGACATCACTAGGGAGCGCCTGCATAGCGGAAGTGGAGCCTGAGGCGCGGACTTTGACGGTGAGGGGGAGCACATATAAACGTGAGTGTTTTTTAATGTTTGTTATTGCCCTGACGAAAAAGCACATGCTTTGAAACGTTGGCTGATACTACTGGCTGTGGTTGTGTCTTTATTCCTGAGTGCCGCCGTTCCTAACCCTTTTTACATAACAGTGTGAGCTGTATCTTGCGGAAGGCAACGGGGACAGTACATCAAGTAACAGTGAGTGCCGGACTTGTTGCATATTATATATATATATATATATATATATATACCTAGTGACGTTAATACGCTCTCAATGTGTGTGAAACATGAACTGAACGCTGATTTGTGGATCTAATCAGGAAACTTTATGGTCGACATAAGAATTATTATTCGTGTCTATATCAGGGAGTAGCAACTGGGCAAATAGAAATATCTAATAAGAATAATACACCCTCCACTGATATTACTAATCTGTGCAACCGTACCATACACACACACACATATATATAATGAGAATTTACTTACCGATAATTCTATTTCTCGTAGTCCGTAGTGGATGCTGGGGACTCCGTAAGGACCATGGGGAATAGCGGCTCCGTAGGAGACTGGGCACAAAAGTAAAGCTTTAGAACTACCTGGTGTGCACTGGCTCTTCCCCCTATGACCCTCCTCCAAGCCTCAGTTAGGATACTGTACCCGGACGAGCGTACACAATAAGGAAGGATTTTGAATCCCGGGTAAGACTCATACCAGCCACACCAATCACACCATATAACTTGTGATCTAAACCCAGTTAACAGCATGATAACAGAGGAGCCTCTAGAAAAGATGGCTCACTACAGCAATAACCCGATTTTTTGGTAACAATAACTATGTACCAGTATTGCAGACAATCCGCACTTGGGATGGGCGCCCAGCATCCACTACGGACTACGAGAAATAGAATTATCGGTAAGTAAATTCTCATTTTCTCTAACGTCCTAAGTGGATGCTGGGGACTCCGTAAGGACCATGGGGATTATACCAAAGCTCCCAAACGGGCGGGAGAGTGCGGATGACTCTGCAGCACCAAATGAGAGAACTCCAGGTCCTCCTCAGCCAGGGTATCAAATTTGTAGAATTTTACAAACGTATTTGCTCCTGACCAAGTAGCTGCTCGGCAAAGTTGTAAAGCCGAGACCCCTCGGGCAGCCGCCCAAGATGAGCCCACCTTCCTTGTGGAATGGGCTTTTACAGATTTTGGCTGTGGCAGGCCTGCCACAGAATGTGCAAGCTGAATTGTACTACAAATCCAACGAGCAATAGTCTGCTTAGAAGCAGGAGCACCCAGCTTGTTGGGTGCATACAGAATAAACAACGAGTCAGATTTTCTGACTCCAGCCGTCCTGGAAACCTATATTTCCAGGGCTCTGACAACGTCTAGCAACTTGGAGTCCTCCAAGTCCCTAGTAGCCGCAGGCACCACAATAGGTTGATTCAGGTGAAACGCTGAAAACCACCTTAGGGAGAAACTGAGGACAAGTCCTCAATTCCGCCCTGTCCGAATGGAAAATCAGATGAGGGCTTTTACAGGATAAAGCCGCCAATTCTGACACGCACCTGGCCCAGGCCAGGGCCAACAGCATGACCACTTTCCATGTGAGATATTTTAACTCCACATATTTAAGTGGTTCAAACCAATGTGACTTTTTGGAACCCAAAAACTACATTTAGATCCCAAGGTGCCACTGGAGGCACAAAAGGAGGCTGTATATACAGTACCCCTTTCACAAACGTCTGAACTTCAGGGACTGAAGCTAGTTCTTTTTGGAAGAAAATTGACAGGGCCGAAATTTGAACCTTAATGGACCCCCATTTCAGGCCCATAGACACTCCTGTTTGCAGGAAATGTAGGAATCGACCTAGTTGAAAATTCCTCCGTCGGGGCCTTACTGGCCTCGCACCACGCAACATATTTTCGCCAAATGCGGTGATAATGTTTTGCGGTTATATCTTTCCTGGCTTTGATCAGGATAGGAATGACTTCATTCGGAATGCCTTTCTCCTTCAGGATCCGGCGTTCAACCGCCATGCCGTCAAACGCAGCCGAGGTAAGTCTTGGAACAGACAGGGTCCTTGCTGGAGCAGGTCCCTTCTTAGAGGTAGAGGCCACGGATCCTCCGTGAGCATCTCTTGAAGTTCCGGTTACCAAGTCCTTCTTGGCCAATCCGGAGCCACGAATATAGTGCTTACTCCTCTCCATCTTATAATTCTCAGTACCTTGGGTATGAGAGGCAGAGGAGGGAACACATACACTGACTGGTACACCCACTGTGTTACCAGAGCGTCTACAGCTATTGCCTGAGGGTCCCTTGACCTGGCGCAATACTTGTCGAGTTTTATAAACATGTGGAAGACTTCTGGGTGAAGTCCCCACTCTCCCGGGTGGAGGTCGTGTCTGCTGAGGAAGTCTGCTTCCCAGTTGTCCACTCCCGGAATGAATACTGCTGACAGTGCTATCACATGATTTTCCGCCCAGCGAAGAATCCTTGCAGCTTCTGCCATTGCCCTCCTGCTTCTTGTGTCACCCTGTCTGTTTACGTGGGTGACTGCCGTGATGTTGTCCGAATGGATCAACTCCGGGTGACCTTGAAGCAGAGGTCTTGCTGAGCTTAGAGCATTGTAAATGGCCCTTAGCTTCAGGATATTTATGTGAAGTGATGTCTCCAGGCTTGACCATAAGCTCTGGAAATTCCTTCCCTGTGTGACTGCTCCCCAGCCTCGCAGGCTGGCATCCGTGGTCACCAGGACCCAGTCCTGAATGTGCGGTCCTCTAGAAGATGAGCACTCTGCAACCACCACAGGAGAGACACCCTTGTGCTTGGTGACAGGGTTATCCGCTGATGCATCTGAAGATGCGACCCGGACCATTTGTCCAGCAGGTCCCACTGGAAAGTTCTTGCGTGGAATCTGCCGAATGGGATTGCTTCGTAGGAAGCCACCATTTTTTTTCAGAACCATTTCATTGATGTACTGAGACTTGGCTCGGTTATAGGAGGTTCCCGACTAGCTCGGATAACTCCCTGACTTTCTCCTCCGGGAGAAACACCTCTTTTTCTGGACTGTGTCCAGGATCATCCCTAAGAACAGAAGACGAGTCGTCGGAATCAGCTGCGATTTTGGAATATTGAGAATCCAATCGTGCTGCCGCAACACTACCTGAGATAGTGCTACACCGACCTCCAACTGTTCCCTGGATCTTACCCTTATCAGGGAATCGTCCAAGTAAGGGATAACTAAAATTCCCTTCCTTCGAAGGAGTATCATCATTTCGGCCATTACCTTGGTAAAGACCCGGGGTGCCGTGGACCATCCATACGGCAGCGTCTGAAACTGATAGTGACAGTTCTGTACCATAAACCTGAGGTACCCTTGGTGAGAAGGGTAAATTGGGACATGAAGGTAAGCATCCTTGATGTCCCGAGACATCATGTAGTCCCCTTCTTCCAGGTTCGCAATCACTGCTCTGAGTGACTCAATCTTGAATTTGAACCTCCGTATGTAAGTGTTCAAGATTTTAGATTTAGAATCGGTCTCACCGAACCGTCCGGCTTCGGTACCACAACAGTGTGGAATAATACCCCGTTCCCTGTTGCAGGAGGGGTACCTTGATTATCACCTGCTGGGAATACAGCTTGTGAATGGCTTCCAAAACTGCCTCCCTGTCAGAAGGAGACATCGTTAAAGCCGACTTTAGGAAACGGCGAGGGGGAGACGTCTCGAATTCCAATTTGTACCCCTGAGATATCACCTGAAGGATCCAGGGGTCTACTTGCGAGTGAGCCCACTGCGCGCTGAAATTCATTGAGACGGGCCCCCACCGTGCCTGATTCTGCTTGTAAAGCCCCAGCGTCATATTGAGGGCTTGGCAGAGGCGGGAGAGGGTTTCTGTTCCTGGGAACTGGCTGATTTCTGCAGCCTTTTTCCTCTCCCTCTGTCACGGGGCAGAAATGAGGAACCTTTTGCCCGCTTGCCCACGAAAAGACTGCGCCTGATAATACGGCGTCTTCTTATGTTGAGAGGCGACCTGGGGTACAAACGTGGATTTCCCAGCTGTTGCCGTGGCCACCAGGTCTGAAAGACCGACCCCAAATAACTCCTCCCCTTAATAAGGCAATACTTCCAAATGCCGTTTGGAATCCGCATCACCTGACCACTGTCGTGTCCATAACCCTCTACTGGCAGAAATGGACAACGCACTTAGACTTGATGCCAGTCGGCAAATATTCCGCTGTGCATCACGCATATATAGAAATGCATCTTTTAAATGCTCTATAGGCAATAATATACTGTCCCTATCTAGGGTATCAATATTTTTAGTCAGGGAATCCGACCACGCCAACCCAGCACTGCACATCCAGGCTGAGGCGATTGCTGGTCGCAGTATAACACCAGTATGTGTGTAAATACATTTTAGGATACCCTCCTGCTTTATATCAGCAGGATCCTTAAGGGCGGCCATCTCAGGAGAGGGTAGAGCCCTTGTTCTTACAAGCGTGTGAGCGCTTTATCCACCCTAGGGGGTGTTTCCCAACGCACCCTAACCTCTGGCGGGAAAGGATATAATGCCAATAACATTTTAGAAATTATCAGTTGTTATCGGGGGAAACCCACGCATCATCACACACCTCATTTAATTTCTCAGATTCAGGAAAACTACAGGTAGTTTTTCCTCACCGAACATAATACCCCTTTTTGGTGGTACTCGTATTATCAGAAATGTGTAAAACATTTTTCATTGCCTCAATCATGTAACGTGTGGCCCTACTGGAAGTCACATTTGTCTCTTCACCGTCGACACTGGAGTCAGTATCCGTGTCGGCGTCTATATCTGCCATCTGAGGTAACGGGCGCTTTAGAGCCCCTGACGGCCTATGAGACGTCTGGACAGGCACAAGCTGAGTAGCCGGCTGTCTCATGTCAACCACTGTCTTTTATACAGAGCTGACACTGTTACGTAATGCCTTCCAACAGTTCATCCACTCAGGTGTCGACCCCCTAGGGGGTGACATCACTATTACAGGCAATCTGCTCCGTCTCCACATCATTTTTCTCCTCATACATGTCGACACAAACGTACCGACACACAGCACACACACAGGGAATGCTCTGATAGAGGACAGGACCCCACTAGCCCTTTGGGGAGACAGAGGGAGAGTTTGCCAGCACACACCAGAGCGCTATATATATATACAGGGATAACCTTATATAAGTGTTTTTCCCCTTATAGCTGCTGTATTTTTAATACTGCGCATAATTAGTGCCCCCCTCTCTTTTTTAACCCTTTCTGTAGTGTAGTGACTGCAGGGGAGAGCCAGGGAGCTTCCCTCCAACGGAGCTGTGAGGGAAAATGGCGCCAGTGTGCTGAGGAGATAAGGCCGCCGAGAAGGGGGCGGAGCCTATCTCCCGTTTTTCTGTGTATTCTGGCAGGGGTTAAATTCATCCATATAGCCCAGGAGCTATATGTGATGCATTTGTTTTGCCATCCAAGGTGTTTTTATTGTGTCTCAGGGCGCCCCCCCCCCAGCGCCCTGCACCCTCAGTGACCGGAGTGTGAAGTGTGCTGAGAGCAATGGCGCACAGCTGCAGTGCTGTGCGCTACCTTGTTGAAGACAGGACGTCTTCTGCCGCCGATTTTCCGGACCTCTTCTGTCTTCTGGCTCTGTAAGGGGGCCGGCGGCGCGGCTCTGGGACCTATCCATGGCTGGGCCTGTGATCGGTCCCTCTGGAGCTAATGTCCAGTAGCCTAAGAAGCCCAATCCACTCTGCACGCAGGTGAGTTCGCTTCTTCTCCCCTTAGTCCCTCGATGCAGTGAGCCTGTTGCCAGCAGGTCTCACTGAACATAAAAAACCTAAAACTAAACTTTTCACTAAGCAGCTCAGGAGAGCCACCTAGTGTGCACCCTTCTCGTTCGGGCACAAAAATCTAACTGAGGCTTGGAGGAGGGTCATAGGGGGAGGAGCCAGTGCACACCAGGTAGTTCTAAAGCTTTACTTTTGTGCCCAGTCTCCTGCGGAGCCGCTATTCCCCATGGTCCTTACGGAGTCCCCAGCATCCACTTAGGACGTTAGAGAAATATATATATATATATATATATATATATATATATATATATTACACACACACACACACACACACACACACATATACATACAGGTATAGCCTTTTGAAAAGCATCACAGTATCATGTAATGTTTACCCAGTCAGATTTGTTGGTGCCGACAAGGTCACCCATACACGTCTGTATGTCCCATATAGTTTTCTCTTGTAAAAGCTATACATCTACTGACATGTTGATACGTATTTTCATGAACCAAGTAGCATCAGGCGTCGGCGGTGCCAACACACATGTACCACCCACCGACATTACACTGATTATTTTATGTCAGGGAAACACAGAAGACGTTTTTCAGCTCTATTACACCATGGGGGTCATTCAGAGTTGTTCGCTCGTTATTTTTTCCCCGCTACGGAGCGATTAGTCGCAAACTGCGCATGCACAATGTACGCAGAGCGCCTGCGCCAAGTAAATTAGCACAAAAGTTTGGTAATTTACTCACGGCATAACAAAGTTTTTTCATCGCTCTGCTGATCGTAGTGTGATTGACAGGAAGTGGGTGTTTCTGGGCGGAAACCAGCCGTTTTATGGGAGAGTGTGGAAAAACGCAGGCGTTCGAGTTGTAAAACGCAGGAGTGGCTGGAGAAACGGGGCAGTAGTTGGGCAAACGCTGGGTGTGTTTGTGACGTCAAACCAGGAACGAAAAGGACTGAGCTGGTCGCAATGGCTGAGTAAGTCTGGAGCTACTCAGAAACTGCGGGGTAATCGTTACGAGAAAATTAGCGAAGCTTTCGTTAGCAAATCTGCTAAGCTAAGATACACTCCCAGTAGGCGTAAGCTTAGCATGTGCAATGCTGCTAAAAGCAGCTAACGAGCTAACAACTCGGAATGACCCTCCATATTCCTTATATATTGTGCTTTTATTATACATATAACACACTAAACCACTGTGCCCCCCCCTTGTTTTTCACTGTGATATCATCAGCAGTGCTTTTGGCAGGGCCAGCGTCTCTGTGAGGAGAAAATGGCGCTGTGTAGAACTGTGAGGGCTAAGCCACGCCCCCTTAATGGCGCGCTTCAGCCCCGCTATTTTTTAGCTTTTTTACCCTGGCGGGGGTCTGTATACAGTGCCTATGCACTGTATACCCTCTTGTGCCAGCCTGACATGGAGGTTTTATTGCTGCCAAGGGCGCCCCCCCCCTGCGCCCTGCACCCTTGTAGTACCGCTTGTGTGTGGGAGCAATGGCGCGCAGCGTGACCTCTGAAGACTGAACTCTTCTGCCGTCTTTATGAAGTCTTCTTTGCTTCTTTTACTCACCCGGCTTCTTTCTTCTGGCTCTGTGAGGGGGACGACGGCGCGGCTCCGGGAACGAGCAGCTAGGATATACCAAGTGATCAGACCCTCTGGAGCTACAGTAGCCTAAGAAGCAGAGCCTTTGAACTCACAGAAGTAGGTCTGCTTCTCTCCCCTCAGTCCCACGAAGCAGGGAGCCTGTTGCCAGCAGTGCTCCCTGAAAATAATAAACCTAACAAAGTCTTTGCAGAGAAACTCAGGAGAGCTCCCCTGTTTTGTGTCCAGTCTCTCTGGGCACAGAATCTAACTGGAGTCTGGAGGAGGGGCATAGAGGGAGGAGCCAGTTCACACCCCTTTTTAAAGTCTTAAAGTGCCCATGTCTCCTGCAGATCTCGTCTATACCCCATGGTCCATTTGGAGTCCCCAGCATCCTCTAGGACGTATGAGAAATAAAAAATTAAATCGGTCTGACCGAGGCATCTGGTTTCGGCACTACAAACAGGCTTGAATAAAACCCTTTTTCCTGTTGTGACACAGGAACTAAGGAAATTACGTTGTCTTGACATAATTTCTGTATTGCGTTCAGCACTTTTGCTCTGTCCTGAACAGAAGCTGGTAAGGCTGATTTGAAAAACGGCATGGGGGGGGGGGGGGGAAGGTCCTGAAAATAAGATTTTAAACCTACCGGTAAATCTTTTCCTCGTAGTCCGTAGAGGATGCTGGGGACTCCGTAAGGACCATGGGGATAGACAGGCTCCGCAGGAGACATGGGCACTTTAAGAAAGACTTTAGGTATGGGTGTGCACTGGCTCCTCCCTCTATGCCCCTCCTCCAGACCCCAGTCACAGAAACTGTGCCCAGAGGAGACTGACAGTACGAGGAAAGGATCTTTGTTAAACAAAGGGCAAGATTCATACCAGCCCACACCATTCACACCGTATAACTTGTGATAAACTAACCAGTTAACAGTATGAAAAAACAACATAGCATCAGTCGGAGACCGATGAAAACTATAACATAACCCTTATGTAAGCAAAACTATATACAAGTCTTGCAGAAGTAGTCCGCACTTGGGACGGGCGCCCAGCATCCTCTACGGACTATGAGAAAAAGATTTACTGGTAGGTTTAAAATCTTATTTTCTCTTACGTCCTAGAGGATGCTGGGGACTCCGTAAGGACCATGGGGATTATACCAAAGCTCCCAAACGGGCGGGAGAGTGCGGATGACTCTGCAGCACCGATTGAGCAAACATGAGGTCCTCCTCAGCCAGGGTATCAAACTTATAGAACTTTGCAAAGGTGTTTGACCCCGACCAAGTAGCAGCTCGGCACAGCTGTAGTGCCGAGACCCCTCGGGCAGCCGCCCAAGACGAGCCCACCTTCCTAGTGGAATGGGCCTTGACCGATTTTGATAACGGCAATCCAGCCGTCGCATGTGCCTGCTGAATCGTGTTACAGATCCAGCGAGCAATAGTCTGCTTTGAAGCAGGAGCGCCAAACTTGTTGGCTGCATACAAGACAAACAGTGCTTCTGTTTTTCTGACTCTAGCCGTTCTGGCCACGTAAATTTTCAAAGCCCTGACCACATCAAGGGACTCTGAATCCTCCAAGTCTTGTGTAGCCACAGGCACCACAATAGGTTGGTTCATATGAAAAGATGACACCACCTTAGGCAAAAATTGAGGACGGGTCCACATTTCCGCGCTATCCATATGGAAAATTAGATAGGGGCTTTTATGAGACAAAGCCGCCAATTCCGACACTCGCCTAGCCGAAGCCAAGGCTAACAACATGACCACTTTCCAAGTGAGATATTTTAACTCCATCGTTTTAAGTAGTTAAGACCAGTGCGACTTAAGGAACTCAACACCACGTTAAGGTCCCAAGGCGCCACCGGAGGTACCAAAGGAGGCTGAATATGCAGCACTCCCTTCACAAAAGTCTGTATTTCTGTGAGAGAAGCCAATTCTTTTTGAAAGAAAATGGATAAGGCCGAAATCTGAACCTTAATGGAGCCTAATTTTAGGCCCAAATTCACTCCAGTCTGTAGGAAGTGAAGGAAACGGCCCAGATGGAATTCTTCCGTAGGAGCATTCCTGGCCTCACACCAAGAAACATATTTTCGCCATATACGGTGATAATGTTAAGCTGTCACGTCCTTCCTAGCCTTTATCAGAGTAGGAATGACCTCATCCGGGATGCCCTTTTCCGCTAGGATCCGGCGTTCAACCGCCATGCCGTCAAACGCAGCCGCAGTAAGTCTTGGAACAGACAGGGCCCCTGTTGCAACAGGTCCTGTCTTAGAGGAAGAGGCCACGTATCTTCTGTGAGCATTTCCTGCAGATCCGGATACCAGGCCCTTCGTGGCCAATCGGGAACAATGAGAATTGTCTGTACTACTCTTTTTCTTATTATTCTCAAGACCTTTGGGATGAGAGGAAGAGGAGGAAACACATAGACCGACTGGAACACCCATGGTATCACTAGGGCGTCCACAGCTACCGCCTGAGGGTCTCTTAACCTGGCGCAATACCTCTGCAGCTTTTTGTTGAGGCGGGACGCCATCATGTCTATCTGGGGCAGTCCCCACTGACTTGCAATCTGTGCGAAAACTTCCTGATGAAGTCCCCACTCTCCTGGATGCAAGTCGTGTCTGCTGAGGAAGTCTGCTTCCCAGTTGTTCACTCCCGGAATGAACACTGCTGACAGTGCGCTTACATGATTTTCCGCCCAGCGAAGAATCCTGGTGGCTTCCGCCATTGCCACTCTGCTCCTTGTGCCGCCCTGGCGGTTTACATGAGCCACTGCGGTGATGTTGTCTGACTGGATCAGAACTGGTAAGTCGCGAAGCAAGGTCTCCGCTTGACGAAGGGCGTTGTATATGGCCCTCAGCTCCAGGACGTTGATGCGAAGACAAGTTTCTTGACTTGACCAAAGACCCTGGAAGTTTCTTCCTTGTGTGACTGCTCCCCAACCTCGGAGGCTCGCGTCCGTGGTCACCAGAACCCAGTCCTGAATGCCGAACCTGCGGCCCTCTAGAAGGTGAGCACTCTGCAGCCACCACAGGAGAGATACCCTGGCCCTGGGGGACAGTGTGATCAACCGATGAATCTGTAGATGTGACCCGAACCACTTGTCCAGTAGGTCCCATTGGAAGGTTCTCACATGGAACCTGCCGAACGGAATGGCCTCGTAAGATGCCACCATCTTTCCCAGGACTCGAGTGCAGTGATGCACTGACACCTGTTTTGGTTTCAATAGGTACCTGACCAGAGTCATGAGTTCTTGAGCCTTTTCCGTTGGAAGATAACCCCTTTTCTGGTCCGTATCCAGAATCATGCCCAAGAAGGTCAGACGAGTCGTAGGAACCAGCTGCGACTTCGGGATATTGAGAATCCAGCCGTGTTGCTGTAACACTCAGTGAAAGTGACACGCTGCTCAGCAACTGCTCTCTTGATCTCGCTTTTATGAGGAGATCGTCCAAGTACGGGATAATTGTGACCCCCTGCTTGCGCAGGAGCACCATCATTTCCGCCATTACCTTGGTGAAAATCCTCGGGGCCATGGAAAGCCCAAACGGCAACGTCTGAAATTGGTAATGACAATCCTGTACCGCAAATCTCAGGTACGCCTGATGAGGTGGATATATTGGAACATGAAGGTATGCATCCTTTATGTCTAGGGATACCATAAAACCCCCCCCTTCCAGGCTGGCGATGACCGCTCTGAGTGATTCCATCTTGAACTTGAACCTTTTCAAGTATAGGTTCAGGGATTTTAAATTTAAAATGGGTCTGACCGAACCGTCCGGTTTCGGGACTACAAACAGGGTTGAGTAATATCCCCTCCCTTGTTGCAATAGGGGAACCTTGACCACCACCTGTTGAAGATACAACTTGTGAATTGCATTTAACACTAACTCCCTTTCTGAGGGAGAAGCTGGCAGGGCCGATTTGAAAAACCGGCGAGGAGGCACCTCTTCGAATTCCAGCTTGTAACCCTGAGAAACAATTTCTACTGCCCAGGGATCCACCTGTGAGTGAACCCAGATGTGGCTGAAAAGTCGAAGACGTGCCCCCACTGGGGCGGACTCCCGTAGCGGAGCCCCAGCGTCATGCGGTGGATTTTGTAGAGGCCGGGGAGGACTTCTGTTCCTGGGAACTAGCTGTGTTGTGCAGCTTCTTTCCTCTGCCCTTACCTCTGGCAAGAAAGGACGCACCTCGTACTTTGTTTCTCTGTGACCGAAAGTACTGCATCTGATAATGTGGCGCTTTCTTAGGCTGTGAGGGAATATAAGGCAAAAAATTGGATTTACCAGCTGTAGCTGTGGAAACCAGGTCCGAGAGACCTTCTCCAAATAATTCCTCACCCTTGTAAGGTAAAACCTCCATATGCCTTTTTGAGTCGGCATCACCTGTCCATTGCCGGGTCCATAGGACTCATCTAGCAGAAATCGACATAGCGTTGATTCTAGAACCCAATAGACCAATGTCTCTTTGAGCATCTCTCATATATAAGACAGCATCTTTTATATGTCCTAGGGTCAATAAGATGGTATCCTTATCCAGGGTTTCAATTTCCGCTGATAAGGTATCCATCCATGCTGCTACAGCGCTACACACCCAAGCCGACACAATAGCCGGTTTGAGTAAGGTACCTGAATGCGTGTAAATGGACTTCAAGGTAACCTCCTGCTTGCGATCAGCAGGATCCCTGAGGGTAGCCGTATCCTGGGATGGCATCGCTACCTTCTTGGATAAGCGTGTCAACGCTTTGTCCACCCTAGGGGAGGATTCCCACCGTATCCTGTCCTTTGGCGGGAAAGGATACGCCATAAGAATCCTTTTGGGAATCTGCAGTTTTTTGTCTGGAGATTCCCAAGCTTTTTCACATAACTCGTTCAGCTCATGTGAGGGAGGAAAGGTTACTTCAGGTTTCTTTTCCTTATACATGTGTACCCTCGTGTCAGGGACAGGGGGTTCCTCTGTGATATGCAAAACATCTTTTATTGCAATAATCATATATCGAATACATTTAGCCAATTTTGGCTGTAACTTTGCATCATCGTAGTCGACACTGGAGTCAGAATCCGTGTTGGTATCTGTGTCTACTATTTGGGATAGTGGGTGCTTTTGAGACCCCGAAAGGTCCCTGCGACATAGAGACAGACATGGGTTGATTCCCTGGCTGTTCCCTAGCTTCCGCTTTGTCTAATCTTTTGTGCAATAAATTTACATTAGCACTTAAAACATTCCACATATCCATCCAGTCAGGTGTAGGCGTTGTCGACGGAGACACCGCGTTCATTTTCTCCTCCTCCTCCTCCCCCGGAAAGCCTTCTACCTCAGACATGTCGACACACGCGTACCGACACACCACACACTCAGGGAATCCTCTTATCTGAAGACAGTTCCCCCACAAGGCCCTTTGGAGAGACAGAGAGAGAGAGAGTATGCCAGCACACACCCAGCACTATATGACCCACGAAAAAACACAATACGTTTAACTAGATAGCGCTGAAATCTGTATATTGCGCCAAATATGTGCCCCCCCCTTCTTTAAAACCCTCTTTCACCGTGGATAAGCAGGGGAGAGTCCGGGGAGCTTCCTCTCAGCGCTGTGCTGTGGAGAAAATGGCGCTGGTGAGTGCTGAGGAAGAAGCCCCGCCCCCTCAGCGGCGGGCTTCTGTCCCGCTCAAATATGTAAAAAACTTGGCTGGGGCTCTTTATATATACAATGCCCAGATATATATATATATATATATATATATTTGCCAGAAAACGAGGTTTATTGCTGCCCAGGGCGCCCCCCCTGCGCCCTGCACCCTTACAGTGTCTGCCTGTGCATGAGCAATGGCGCACAGCTTTACTGCTGTGCGTTACCTCAGTGAAGATCTGAAGTCTTCTGCCGCCTCTGAAGTCTTCTTACTTCTCATACTCACCCGGCTTCTCTCTTCCGGCTCTGCGAGGAGGACGGCGGCGCGGCTCTGGGACGGACGGCGAGGGTGAGACCTGCGTACCGATCCCTCTGGAGCTAATGGTGTCCAGTAGCCTAAGAAGCAGAGCCTTGAAACTCACAAAAGTAGTTCTGCTTCTCTCTCCTCAGTCCCACGATGCAGGGAGTCTGTTGCCAGCAGGCTCCCTGAAAATAAAAAACCTAACAAAATACTTTCTTTCAGGAAACTCAGGAGAGCTCCCTGTAATGCACCCAGTCTCCTCTGGGCACAGTAGTAAACTGGGGTCTGGAGGAGGGGCATAGAGGGAGGAGCCAGTGCACACCCATACCTAAAGTCTTTCTTAAAGTGCCCATGTCTCCTGCGGAGAACGTCTATCACCATGGTCCTTACGGAGTCCCCAGCATCCTCTAGGACGTAAGAGAAATTCCAGTTTGTACCCTTGGGATACTATCTGCAATACCCAAGGATCCAGATCTGAGTGAACCCAGACCTGGCTGAAAGACAGTAGACATGCCCCCACCAGATCGTACTCCCGCAGGGGAGCCCCAGCGTCATGCTGAGGTTTTAGCAGAAGTAGCTGTTGACTTCTGCTCCTGCGAGCCTGATGGTGTTGTAGATTTTTTTCCTCTTCCTGCGAAGAAGGGGGTACCCTTTGCCTTTTTGGACTTGTTGGGCCGAAAGGATTGCATCGTATGAGAATGAAATCCTTTCCTAGGTGGAGCAGCTGCGGACGGCAGAAATGCTGACTTGCCTGATGTAGTTGTTGAAATCATCGCATCCAGCTTGTCTCCAAAGAGTGCTTCTCCATTGTAAGGAAGTGCCTCAATATTCTTTTTTGATTCCGCATCAGCATTCCATTGGCGGATCCAGAGCGCTCTGCGGGTTGAAATCGCCATAGTGGAGGACCGTGAACTCAGCAACCCAATACCCTTCATAGCTTCAACTAAGTAACCTGCAGCATCTTTGATATGGCCGAGAGTTAGGACTATTTCATCCCTGTCAACTGTGTCTATGTTAACAAGCAAGTTGTCAGACCATTTTTCCACAGCGTTACCTACCCACGCACAAGCAATGGCGGGCATGAGCACCGTTCCGTTAGCCGTATATATGGATTTTAGGGTTGTTTCTAATTTACGGTCAGCTGGATCTTTTAAAGAGGCTGAACCAGGGGCAGGCAAAACTATTTTCTTAGACAGCCGAGAAACTGAGGTGTCTATCATTAGAGGTGTCTCTCATTTGTGCCAGTCTTCCTCAAGGAAAGGGTACGCTACACGTATCCTTCTGGGAAGGGTAAATTTCTTCTCAGGGTTAGCCCAGGATTCTTCAAAGAACGCATTCAAATTCGTGGAAGGAGGAAAAGTCACAACCTGCTTTTTATTTAATTTAAAATAATCTTTTTCCTCTGGGACCAGTGTTGTTTCAGGAAACTCCAACACTTCCTTTATAGCAACTATCATACATTGTATGCTTTTGGCTAATTTGGGGTCTACCCCTCTCAAATCCCCAGTGTCGACGTCAGAGTCGGACTCTGTCTGTGTCCCCTTGCATTATCTGGGCCAGAGACCTTTTCTGGGAACTGGATGGGACCCGAGTGGATGATATGGAGGGGTCAGTAAACATTGCATCCTCCACAGACTGCCTCCAATATTTAGTCTGTTGTTCAGACTCAGAGAATTTCTTTGCAAGCATTGACATATTCTTTTGCAACATTCTCACCCACTCCGGCTCCTTCTGAGGGGGGAGGGCCACCACATTACCCTCTTGTGCATCTAAAATGGTTTCTTCCTGGGCAGAACCCTCTCCAATGTCTGACATGTTACACACTTGTACACACACATCCCCCTATCACACAGGGGAGCTTGGGGACAGACCCACACTAAAATCTGTCAGACGCAGAGGGATTTGCCAGTCCACATACTGCAATTGTACTGAAAGTACCAAAACAGCGCTGAATCAATGATGTAATAATTAAATATATGCAGACAGGTGGAAAGGATCAATCAATATTTAATGAATGTCTATTTAGTCAGTTAAAAATAATTGGTTGCACATAAAGAACATCATAAGGGCAAATTTAAAACATGACTGACTTTAAACAAGCCAGAGGATCCTATGCGGGACACTAATGATTAAATAAACCAGTGGTTGGCCCAGGACATCTCAGTCCACCAGACAGATGTAAGTCTCTCCGTTGATAGTTACCAATCCTGGAGGAACCAATGCCGGATTCCCTGGTGATGTCTCAGCAAAGAGAGATTTCAGCACACCGATTAAGGGAAAAATAGGTCCTCCGTTTAGCAGTAGATGGGTTGTCAGAGAGAGTCCCAGGCTTATTTTAAAGGGTCCACCGTCCAATTGTCCTGGATGATAGTGTCACAAGATCCAATAAGTAGGTCCTTACGCATTTCGCTGGCTTCCAGTGGCAGCTTTGATACCCATCTTTGATACCTTTGATAAAGCTGCCCCTGGAAGCCAGCGAAACGCGTAAAGACCTACTTATTGGATCTTGTGACACTATCATCCAGGACATTTGGACGGTGGTGTCAGGATTCTATAACTTGTCTGTCCCCGGTGGGGGCGCTAGTGGGTCAGTGTTGGTGTGACGTAATACACGAGGAGACCGAAGAATAGTCCTGCGCATAGGCGCTGATATTTATTATGTCACAGGGATCACAAAGCAATTGAATAACAGGTGCAATGGAATGCAATTGCAGTGGAATGCAAAACCAGAAATAACAGGAAATAAATATTCAAAAGTCACTGGTAACTATGATTGAAACAAACAGAACTCCGGTAATTGTAAAAAGCACAGTCTCAGTATAACTCAGGATGAAATAACTTTGGAAAAACAGAACTCTGATAAATGTACAGTCTCTATGAAGCACAAGTCCAGATAGCCTAACGGGCTTAAGCAGGAGACAGTCTCTAAGCAAATAGATGTTAACTGCTGAGATGCACAGATGGTAACTGATAATGAGTGCACAGGTAGATAATGATAAAACACCTGAGGAGAGTCTCTTACTGCTGGTGGATTGTGGCTGGCTGTGGCTGGAGTTTGTAGTTCCACAGGAACACTGGAACAGGGAGATGACTTGGAGATGCCAGAAATAGAAGACTGCTGGAAACAAAGGATTGAAGACTGGAACCTGGAACTGGAAAGGAACTGGAACTGCTGGGACCTGTAGTTCCACAGGTCCAATACACAGGGGTATCTCTGCAGACAGATGACTGCAAACAGGAGACGCCTGTTCACAGAATGTGACGTGTTGTCCAAGGCGATGAGACTGAGCCAGGAACTGAAGTTTATACCCCTTGGTCTGTGATGATTGGATGTTGCATCTGTGAGAACACACCCCGCTGGATTGGGTGTTCAGATCAGCTGTGAGTTAGCTGAAGCACTGTGTACTCCAGGCTGCAGTAGACTGAAAACTGGAACTGGAACAGAACTGAACTGCTGGAACCTGTAGTTCCACAGTAGTGATGCGACGGAGAATGCAGATTCCTGACAGTACCCCCCCTTTTATGAGTGGGCACCGAACACCCACGCTGGAACTTGGAAGGCTGAATGTCAATTGAAGTCTCAGAAGACACTGTAGGACACTTGAAAGTAGAGGACTGGAATAAGCATTCATAAGCAGGAGTAGAATCAACTTGAAATACTCTAGGGTGGAGAGGAGACGTCATCTCCAAAACTGACTGACAGGAGTTCATTACTTGACACACTGGAGAGAACCACACCGGGTTCGGAGAAACTGGAATCGGTAGGAACCGACGGCAACTTTGGACAGACGCATGGAACCGGATTGGGTCCAGAAAAGCTTGAACCGGTGGAGTCCTCGGACTGACGGATAGGACTGGATTTGATCCGAGGATGCTGGAATCGGCTGGAACCGAAGGAGGCTTACTGGAATCGTCCGGAACTGAAGGAGGCTGATCCGGACAGACGGATGGGACCGGATTGGGTCCGGAAGAGCTTGAACCGGCTGGAACCGGAGGAGGCTTACTGGAATCGGCTGGAACCGAAGGAGGCTTACTGGAATCGGCTGGAACCGAAGGAGGCTTACTGGAATCGGCTGGAACCGAAGGAGGCTGATCCGGACAGACGGATGGGACCGGATTGGGTCCGGAGACAGTTGAATCAGCTGGAACTGATTGAGTCAGAATCCGGTTAGAACCGGAATGAGTGGTATCAGAGTGTTCAGTTAGACCATCCTGGATCTGGTCCATGCTGGATGCCAACAGGGTGGTGCTCTCTGAAGACGGCAAACAGGAGTTCATAACTGCATCTGTAGCACAAAAATTTCCATCTGGGAACTTGGCTCTGGATACTTCCCTTGGGGCTGAAATTTCGGTGACCCCTCCTGGGGTTGACGAATCAGACACCTCTCTCAGGGTTGTTTTCTCCAGCACCCCTCCTGGGGTTGACAGATCAGAAACTACTTTTTGAGAAGACTCATATGCCCCTACTAGAGCTTGAACATTGGATACCCCTCCTTGGGCTGTAGACACAGACGCCCCTCCTTGGGCTGTAGAAACCAAACTTTGGAGTGACCCTGACCCCACACTCTGACCACCGTCCGGGTCCATGGGCCTTGGGCAAACTGTCAGGATTCTGTAACTTGTCTGTCTCCGGCGGGGGCGCTAGTGGGTCAGTGTTGGTGTGACGTAATACACGAGGAGACCGAAGAATAGTCCTGCGCATAGGCGCTGATATTTATTATGTCACAGGGATCACAAAGCAATTGAATAACAGGTGCAATGGAATGCAATTGCAGTGGAATGCAAAACCAGAAATAATAGGATTTTGGTACTTACCAGGTAAATCCTTTTCTTTGAATCCATAGGGGGCACAGGAGTACTCTTGGGATATGGACGGCTTCCACAGGAAGTAGGCACTGAATAAATTAATTTTGAAACTACACCTCCCCTCCATATCCCTGAGTACCTCAGTGTTTTTTACTGAGCCGAACAGGAGCGATAGAGAGGTTGACAATGTAGAATTACATATAACATAACGGACAACAATAAAGTTGACACAACATTACTGACAACTAAACAGTTGACACCATAACTTGTTAATCTGAACCAGTCGGTGAAAATGTGTTACCATAAGATCTACTGAACCTACCCCAAACCAGGTAAACTGCTCTGGGTGGGCGTCCAGTGCCCCCTATGGATTCAAAGAAAAGGATTTACCTGGTAAGTGCCAAAATCCTATTTTCTTTTTCATCCACTAGGGGTCACTGGAGTACTCTTGGGACGTACCAAAGTTTCCCCCGTGGGCGGGAGAGCTGTTTGGCACCTGTAATACTAGGCGGCCAAAGCTAGATGCTGATGCCGCCAACGTATCAAACTTGTAGAGGCGCACAAACGTGTGCACCGAAGACCATGTAGCCGCCCGGCAAAGCTGTGTCGTAGAAGCTCCACGACTCGCTGCCCATGATGTTCCCACAGCACGTGTGGAATGAGCCGTTACTGATGTAGGCGGCTGTAACCTAGCATGAAGGTAAGCCTGACGTATGGTCAGTTTAATCCAACTGGATAAGGTCTGCCTAGAAGCTGGCCAACTCATCTTGGCAGCATTATAGAGAGCAAACAACGTATCCGTCTTACGAACGGTCGACGTTCGGGATACATAAATGCGTAATGCGCGTACCACATCCAACCTACCAGAGTCTCCTGTAACACAGGAACTATTATTGGTTGATTGATGTGAAAAGATGACACTACCTTTGGTAAAAAAGCGGAATTCGTCCGGAGTTCCGCTCTGTCATCATGAAACACTAAATACGGTGGCTTGCACGACAAAGCACCCAAATCTGAAACACGCCTTGCTAAGGCTAAAAGAAAAATTGTTTTCCCAATTGAGAAATTTAATATCCACTTGTTGTAAGGGTTCATAATAAAAAGACTGTAAGAAATCTAAAAACCAGATTCAAGTCTTATGGCGCAGTAGGTGGAGTGAATGGAGTCTGAACTCTGAGGACACCCTGCATAAAGGTGTGAACCGACGGCAATAGGGCCAATCTACTATGAAAATAAATGGACAACGCCGATATCTGCACTTTAAGTGTGGATAAACTCAGACCTCTATCTAACCCCATCTGTAGAAATAACAAAAGACGGGATAACTTAAAAGATGATGTCGGAAACTTCCGAGCTTCACACCAACCTACATAGGCACGCCAAATTCTGTAATAATGAGCTGCCGTAACCGGCTTCCTAGCTCGTAACATGGTTGGTATAACCGATTCTGGAATGCCCTCTCTTCTTAAGAGGGCTGTCTCAACAGCCACCCCGTCAAACGCGGCCGCGCTAAATCGGGGTAAAGGAACGGACCCTGCTGTAACAGGTCAGAACGTAGTGGGAGCGGCCAAAGACCGACTGCGAGTAGACCGCGGAGATCTGAGAACCAAGCTCTCAGATGCCAAAGAAGCGCCACTAGTATAACTGTGACGGACTCTCCTTTTGATCCGTTTTAGCCACAGAGGGAGCAGCGGAAACGGTGGAAACAGATACACGAGACTGTATGGCCACGTGATTGTGAGAGCATCCACCGCCACTGCCTTTGGATCTCTCGTTCTGGACACGACCTGGGGCGTTTGATGATTGTGGCGAAATGCCATCAGGTCCACCTGCGGGTAACTCCATTTCTGGACCAGCATGTGAAATACTTCTGGATTTAATGCCCATTCTCCTGGATGAAAATTCAGACGGCTGAGATAATCCGCCTCCCAGTTGTCCACTCCCGGAATAACTACTGCCGACAATATCATTTGGGGATACTCGGCCCAATAGAGGATTCAAGCTACTTCCCGCATTGCCATACGGCTTTTCGTTCCTTCTTGTTTGTTGATGTATGCGACCGCCGTCGCATTGTCTGACTGCAACTGAACAGCCTGAGCCTGCAGCCTGTGCACTGCTTGTCGTAGCGCATTGTAAATTGCCCGGAGTTCCAGGACATTTATAGACCGCAATCTTTCGTGAACCGCCCAGAGACCCTGGAGCTGATAATTTTGAACTACAGCTCCCCAACCTCTGAGACTCGCGTCCGCCGTGAGAATTATCCAATTCCAGGCACCGAACAGTTTCCCTGCGGTTAGATTCTGTACTTTGAGCCACCAGAGTAGAGACACTCTGGCCCTTGGAGACAACCTCACCCTGCGGTAAATCTGCAGATGCGAGCCCGACCACTGTGCGAGCACATCCAATTGAAAAGGACGTGAGTGAAGTCCTCCGAAATGAAGCGCTTCGAAAGCCGCCACCATTGTGTCTAATAGGCGAGTGCACAAATGAACCGAGACTGTGCGTGGCTTGAGCACTAATTGTACCAGATGACGAATGACCTGTACTTTCTGTTCGGGTAGGTAAATTCTTTGATTTACCGTATCGAGAATCATGCCTAGGAATTGAAGTCGTTGAGACGGAATCATTCAGGAATTCGCGTAGACAATGGTAGGAAATCAGATTTTCCCCCCTACTTGGTCTGCGATCTATCTCGTTTGGAATCCGACTCCGCCTGTTAGAAACGTAGCCAAAGTGGACGTTATGCGCCACTAGCGAAGCTGAAAACGCAAGAACGAACTGCCAACGTCCAAAGAAGCTGTAGGCATCAAGAAGTGTAAGGTGGTCTTTATTTAGAGTAAACCTGAACTGGAGTGCCCTGCTACTACAGCCTTGTTACCTCAAAACCATTACCAAAGCAGGGCGAAGCAACAGCCCTACTGCTGTGTAGGGTACACTCCGATAGGTAGTAAAACACCCAATAATTGTAATTGTCTCTCATTGGAAATCGTTCAGCCTGCGCTGAGAACCTGACGTACTGGCCTGGTGCTATGAGGGCTGGCGGCAAATCGACCGCAACAATCTAACTGAAACAGTAAAAAAAAATCCCCCCCCCCCCTCAGACAGTACATGCCCCCGCATTCCCCCAAAAGAGGACCGGTAAGGGTCTGCCTGTGCAGTTTTTACGCAGAGTACTAACCACTATACGATCACGGCAACTTAAACGAGCCAGGTAGGAGACGAACCTACAATCTTGTTATCTGTAGTCAGATGCGTTATACATTGCGCCACTGGCCCAGATTCGTATTTGTCCGACACACTGTGTGACCGACTTTGCAGCGAAGCTGCTTGTTTGACTATGCATTAGACTTAGTGATCATGTACTCCAACCAGTAAGTACACCACGGAAGTAACGCGTGTATTAACCTGCATTACCGTGCATGTGGTTACCAGCAATAGTGAATCTTCCTGTAGAGTCATGCTGTACAAAAAACAATTAATAAATTAAACTCCTAACAACACCCCGCTCCTCCAGATGCTAAGTGTTGTAGAGCAGCAACCTCCGGGAAAGAACCAGGAAGTAACGTTAAAAGAAAATGGTGTCCTACCATGTTTTTTTTTTGTTTTGTTTTTTTAACACCTGTTAAACCAGGATCTGAACCAGTGTCCATGCAATCACAATGTTCACTGTGGCCGGAAAGCCTAACCACTTAGCTACAGAGCCACCTGTAAAAACAATAAGCAAAGCTGCTGCAGATGAGGCCTGAACTCACCATGTTTGCCGTGCTCAACAGATATTGTTTAATAAGCACTGTGTGCTGACCAATTAGTCTTGCTTACTGCAAAATAGATTTTTAATGTCAGCATATTATATATATATATATATATATATATATATATATATATATATATATATATACACACATATACATATACATATACATACATACATACACACAATAATGTATATTCACACATACTCAGACCTTAATAAATATATATATATATATTCCATATATGCATACATACACATATATATTATATACCCATATACAAATATCCAGATATATCCTGATACAGAGGTATAATACATTTTTAGAAGTCTGAAACTAAATGTGACCTCACACAGGCTTAAAACCTGAGATGACTGCTGCTTAACCACAGCTTAGTTAATGGACCCTATCTAGTGGCCGGCGCCGAGAGCGCGCTCTTGGGAGCGGCCTCTGGAGAGCTATCCTGACTGTAAAACCTATGATAGGTTTATATTGATAGTGTAAGCCCAAACTGAGCTATTTTTAACAGTTTAAACTAGCATGTATTAGTATGCAATCTCATACCCTCCAACATGACCCGCCCCACTAGGTACAAAATGCTCTGTTTCTGGACTTCCCTCTTAATTTATGATTGCCATCACCTGTGAAGAAACAGCTTTCTTATCATTTAACTAGTTCAACACAGGTGATGGAAATCATAAATTAAGAGGGCAGTCCAGGAACAGAGCACTTTGTACCTAGTGGGGCGGGTCATGTTGGAGGGTCTGCAATCTAGTTGGATCACCAGTTTCCCCCAGATGGCAAAACAATATGCAACATTGCTTAGCTTCCAAGCTCAGATGAGTTTGGGCGTATCCAGAGTGGTGTGGCTGTAGATTAAAAATACCTACAGCACCTTGTACTCCCAGGTGGCTAATCAGGCCCAACACCGCTTAGCTTCCAAAATCAGATGAGATTGGGCGTATCCAGTGTGGTGTGGCCAAGTGAATCAAGCCAAAGCTGCTGCAGGCGAGACCTGAACTCACAATGCTTTGCAGTGCTCCACAGATACTGTTTTATAAGCACCATGTGCTGACCAATTGATATAACATATCTTACTTTACAACAGTGAACAAAGCCAGTATTTGGCTGCCACAGCCATGATTCAGATTTGCAGTCTTTAGGCTCATTCTAAACAGTTATGAAATAAATAATTAGTAAGAGAAGTGAGTGTATACCCATGTTTTAGACATGGCAGGGAAACTGCTTATTAGTAATTGCTGGTGTCTTACTCATGCAGACAGACAATACAAAAAAAAAAAAAAAAAAAATACAAAGACAGACAACTTGCACGACTCAGTAAATAGCACTAAGGTGTCTCTATAAATATATATCTGGCCAAGTGCAGTGCACGCCAGCAATATGCCTGATCCCAAATTCCCCTTAACACCCCTGCGCCTTCAATGGAGGAGAGATGTAACACAGGAAATTCTGGAAATACAACAGGAAACATGGTTAATCTTGTTTTAACAAAGACTTCACAGCCTATTGTAATACATATGCAGCGCTGCTGTATTCCCTTTATCAATAAGAGTTGAATCATGAGATTATATCCAGTGACCCTGACATTTCTGTGTACAGGGAACATCACTGTGGCAGCAAAGTTACTCACTAGGCTAAGGAGCCTGCCTTTTGTCTCTCATTCGTGTGCCCCCCCCCCCCCCCCCCTCCCGTGCTCCGTGTACCTCGAGGGCCTGGGAGCGTGCTGCATAGAGCCGTGAAGCGGCCTATGCATAAAACCACGTGGCCGACGCGGCTCAGAGCGGCGGGGGAGACAGCTTAAACAGCGGCGCTGGAAGCGGCGGCGGCTGAAGGCAGCGGCGGGCGGCCACACACACACACAGTATCCCACACAGCGGGGCGGCAGCGTGAGCTGACCGCCCCGTTCAACATACCTGGACCCTGTGGTGAGGGCTATGACGGGGCTTCTCTGTAAGTTCCGTCCAGCCTTTACTGCAGGTTTTAGTCCTGCACGTGGTAGTGAGGGAGCTCTTTTTTAGAGAGGTCCGACACCCACAGCTGCTATAGCAGCCTTCACTATCCCGGACCCACGCCTATTGGAAGGGGGGAAGGGATGTGGTAAATCGTTGAAAAAAGAAAAAAACTTAGAAAAAATTCCAATGAAATGTGGACAAACTCCACAAGCCTACTAATTGTGTCGAGCACAGAAAAAACACTGAGCCTACTTCCTGTGGAAGCCGTCCATATCCCAAGAGTACTCCAGTGACCCCTAGTGGATGAAAAAGAAAACCGGAAATAAATATTCAAAAGTCACTGGTAACTATGATTGAAACAAACAGAACTCCGGTAATTGTAAAAAGCACACAGTCTCAGTATAACTCAGGATGAAATAACTTTGGAAAAACAGAACTCTGATAAATGTACAGTCTCTATGAAGCACAAGTCCAGATAGCCTAACGGGCTTAAGCAGGAGACAGTCTCTAAGCAAATAGATGTTAACTGCTGAGATGCACAGATGGTAACTGATAATGAGTGCACAGGTAGATAATGATAAAACACCTGAGGAGAGTCTCTTACTGCTGGTGGATTGTGGCTGGAGTTTGTAGTTCCACAGGAACACTGGAACAGGGAGATGACTTGGAGATGCCAGAAATAGAAGACTGCTGGAAACAAAGGATTGAAGACTGGAACCTGGAACTGGAAAGGAACTGGAACTGCTGGGACCTGTAGTTCCACAGGTCCAATACACAGGGGTATCTCTGCAGACAGATGACTGCAAACAGGAGATGCCTGTTCACAGAATGTGACGTGTTGTCAAAGGCGATGAGACTGAGCCAGGAACTGGAGTTTATACCCCTTGGTCTGTGATGATTGGATGTTGCATCTGTGAGAACACACCCCGCTGGATTGGGTGTTCAGATCAGCTGTGAGTTAGCTGAAGCACTGTGTACTCCAGGCTGCAGTAGACTGAAAACTGGAACTGGAACAGAACTGAACTGCTGGAACCTGTAGTTCCACTGTAGTGATGCGACGGAGAATGCAGATTCCTGACAGTTGGACCCTTTAAAATAAGCCTGGGACTCTCTCTGACGACCCATCTATTGCTAAACGGAGGACCTATTTTTCCCTTAATCGGTGTGCTGAAATCTCTCTTTGCTGAGACATCACCACGGAATCCGGCATTGGTTCCTCCAGGATTGGTAACTATCAACGGAGAGACTTACATCTGTCTGGCCCAGGACATCTAGGTCCACCAACCACTGGTTTATTTAATCATTAGTGTCCCGCATAGGATCCTCTGGCTTGTTTAAAGTCAGTCATGTTTTAAATTTGCCCTTATGATGTTCTTTATGTGCAACCAATTATTTTTAACTGACTAAATAGACATTCATTAAATATTGATTAATCCTTTCCACCTGTCTGCATATATTTAATTATTCCATCATTGATTCAGCGCTGTTTTGGTACTTTCAGTACAATTGTGTTTCTTGTTCAGTTTGGAGTGACGGTCCAAATTTTTACAGCTGCTTGAGGAGAATCAGCCCTGTCAAGCGCGAGGTACACCCACTCCTTGTGAGTGAGGTTAGGTTTTTTCTTTCTGTTGCAGTCCACATACTGCGCCTTATTGTGAATTGTGGAAATATTACCCACTTACAGTGCATATATCACTAATAGGCCCACAGACTTAATTATAATGAACACTCTCTGCCCCTTCTATAACACCCTGTACTTGTATCAGCATTGTCATGAGGAGAAACAGCGTTCAGGAGCTTCACACTGAAGTTTCTGCAGGAGAAAATGGCACCCAGTGAGTGTTCTGGCAAGTCTGAGGAGAAGCCCCGCCCTTCAGCCTCAGCAATGTAATATTTATACTGGCTGGGGATGGCACATCATCAGTTGTACATGTATGTACCCTTTTTGCCAGTGAGAGTAAGGTTTTAAAACATGCCCTCAGAGCGCGTCCCCCCCCCCCGCGCTCTGCACCCTTGTGCTGAGAGACATGGTGCGTGCTGCGCGTGTACCTGTATGCCGCCAACGATGACCGGAGGATCCCCTCTCTGCAGGACTCTGGTAATATACTCACCAGCCTTCTGACTTCTGGCTCTGTTAGGGGGTGGCGGCAGTGCTGTGGGAGTGAACGCTGGCCAGGCTTAAGCTGTGTTCAATACCCTTCAGGAGCTAATGGTGTCCTGTCAGCGGAAGCAGAACCATTAACTAATTGAGAAGTTGGTTCCTACTTCCCCCCCTAAGTCCCACAAAACAGTGAAGCTGTTGCCAGCAGCTTCCCTGTAAAATAAAACGCCTAAGAAAGTATTTTTCCAGCAAAGCTCTGTAGAGCTCCACTAGTGTGCATCCAGTCTCCTGGGCACATTTTCTAAACTGAGGTCTGGAGGCGGGGCATAGAGGGAGGAGCCAGTTCACACTGTTGAAAAGTCTTAAAGTGCCAAAGGCTCCTGCAGAACCGGCTATACCCCATGGTACTAAAATGGACCCCAGCATCCTCTAGGACGTAAGAGAAAAATACACAGCAAGTATATCTTGTGAAATACCTATATCAGTTAATAAACCTGACGCACTTAGCCCCCTCAGGTTACAGAATATAGGAGTAGCAAGCTGAATGAAATACACGAGATGGCAGCTACGTGAACACACATATATAGTCATATGCGGACAATGCAGAAATTATACTAAACCATAAAACTGCACTGGACTAGCAATACAAAGTAATACTCAGTATAGCTATATATGTAAATAGTAGATATAACAAAACACAGTAGATGCTGGATGTATATCACAGGGTGTTTGTACTAAACAACCCTGACTGTATGCACTTTTTCTTAACTAACACTGTCCCTTGACAGGTAGAATACTTAAATGTCCTGTAAAATGCACAGCGCTGGCGAGCAGGCGACTTTGCAGAGGAGGATTTGCCCCAGCAGTTCCAGGAACAGCGCAGCTCCGTGTGATGGCGGCTGACAGGGAGCGAGGGAGAGATATACAGCTCCAGGGCGGGAACATTTACCCAAATGGCGCCCTGGGGCTGTGGGAGGGGCTACAGGTTAAGCCTTATCCCCCAGCTGGCTTCCCCACCGGGCACTGCGGGCTGTAATAAAAACGGGGTTTTATAGGGAGAAAAACCCCTACCTGTGCCCTGTGTCCCCATGGCTAGTGGAGCGGCTGCCCCTTACAGTGTCCACGGCCACGCCAGATCTCGATAACAGCTGGCCAAAGAGACCCCTTACCTCCCCTTGTACCTGCGGCCACGCGATCCCGGAGGGCAGCGGCGAGTGTGTGTGACTGACCAGAAGTACACCGGAGCCTCCGCTGTAGTTACCCAGCAACCAGGGCGCAGGAGTGTACAGCGCCGCTGGGGGAGTGATGGAACTGCAGCAAAGGATGTGTGACTGTCATTCATGAAAGCTGCAGCCTTTGAAGTCTTCAAATTTCTTCTTTTCTTCTGAAATTAGCTGATAATATGGGCTGTTGATTGCCTGCTTACTGCATGGCACCAATTTACAAACTGAGCTTCTGTGCACGGAGGCGGGGTTTTACAGGAGGCGGCGCTGTGCATCTTGGGAACAGTCAAAGCTTTGAGCCTGTTGGTGCCTCGGATCAAGATCCTACTCTACACCCTGATGTTTATCCTTGTGGAACCCAGTGTACCCCACAGCAGAAATAGAGATTTTCCCCAACTTTGCACCTGCTCAGAGTAGGTGAAGTGAAATTCACACTAAAATTATCGACAATAAATTACTGCGGCTAACTGAATAGTGATCTTTCACGACTTGCGTAAAAAATAGGATTTTGGTTACCTATCGGTAAATCCTTTTCTCGTAGTCCATAGAGGATGCTGGGGTCCACATTACTACCATGGGTTATAGACGGGTCCACCAGGAGCCATTGGCACTTTAAGAGTTTGAGAGTGTGGGCTGGCTCCTCCCTCTATGCCCCTCCTACCAGACTCAGTCTAGAAACTGTGCCCGAAGAGACGGACATCTTCGAGAGAAGGATTTAACACAGATAGTGGTGAGATTCATACCAGCTCACACATACAAGGTACATCAAGACAACTAGCTTGAACTATTCAGCAACGGCTGAAATAGTACTTACCAAGTAACAATGCAGTACTCAACTAAACGAAGTGGTACTGAAACAATTAACAACAGCAGGAAAATGAAGCGCTGGGCGCGCACCCAGCATCCTCTACGGACTACGAGAAAAGGATTTACCGGTCAGTACCAAAATTCTATTTTCTCTTACATCCTAGAGGATGATGGGGTCCACATTAGTACCATGGGGATGTACCAAAGCTCCCAGAACGGGAGGGAGAGCGCGGAGGCTCCTGCAGAACTGATTGACCGAATTTCAGATCATCAGAGGCCAAAGTATTGAAATTGTAGAACTCTGCAAACGTGTTCGACCCCGACCAAGTAGCCGCTTGGCAAAGTTGTACTGCCGAGAGACCCCGGGCAGCCGCCCAGGAAGACCCCACTTTACGAGTAGAGTGAGCTTTAACAGATTTTGGACACGGCAGTCCTGCCATAGAATAGGCATGCTGGATAGTGAACCGAATCCAGCGAGAAAAATACTGCTTAGTAGCAGGACACCCAATTTTCTTGGGATCGTATAGGACAAACAGAGTCCGACTTCCTGTGACGAGAAGTTCTCTTCACATAAATCTTCAGAGCCCTCACGACATCCAAGGACTTTGAAGTAATTGATGAGTCAGTAGCCACTGGCACCACAATAGGTTGGTTGATATGAAATGCGGACACAACCTTTGGAAGGAACTGCTGATGAGTCCGAAGCTCAGCTCTATCCTCATGGAAAATCAAGTAAGGGCTTTTGCATGGCAAAGCCCCCAACTCAGACACACGCCTAGCAGAAGCTAAGGCCAACAAGGTGACCGCCTTCCATGTAAGAAATTTAAGCTCCACCTCCTGTAGAGGCTCAAACCAATCTGACTGGAGAAACTGCAACACCATGTTAAGGTCCCATGGCGCCGTAGGTGGTACAAAGAGAGGTTGGATATGCAGAACTCCATTCAAAAAGGTCTGAACCTCAGGGAGGGCAGCTAATTGCTTCTGAAAGAAAATGGACAGGGCTGAAATCTGGACCTTCACAGACCCCAATCTCAGCCCCACATCCACTCCTGCCTGCAGGAAGAGGAGGAAACATCCCAGTTGAAATTCCACCGCAGGAAACTTCTTGGACTCACACCAAGAGACATATTTCTTCCAAATACAATGGTAATGTTTAGACGTTACCCCTTTCCTAGCCTGTATGAGGGTAGCAATCACTTCCTTCAGAATACCCTTCCGAGCAAGAATCAGGCGCTCAACTTCCATGCCGTCAAACGTAGCCGTGGTAAGTCTTGATAGGCAAACGGCCCCTGCTGCAACAGGTCCTCCCGAATAGGAAGAGGTCTCGGCTCTTCTTGCAACAGATTCAGAAGGTCCGCGTACCAAGCCCTTCTTGGCCAGTCTGGGACAATGAGAATCGCTTGAACCCTTGTTCTCCTTATGAGCTTTACGATTCTTGGGATCAGTGGGAGAGGTGGGAACACGTACACTGACTGGAACACCCACGGAGACACCAGGGCGTCCACCGCCACTGCCTGTGGGTCTCTCGACCTGGAACAATAACGCCGAAACTTCTTGTTGAGACGAGAGGCCATCATGTTTATTTGGGGTAGACCCCAAAGATCTGTTACCTCCGTGAACAACTCTGGATGGAGTCCCCACTCTCCTGGATGGAGTTGTCCACTCCTGGAATGAAGATGGCTGACAGTGCCAACGCGTGCTTTTCCATCCAGAGGAGTATTCTTATGACCTCTGACATTGCCGCTCTGCTCTTCGTTCTACCCTGTCGGTTTATGCAAGCCCCTGTTGTTACGTTGTCCGACTGTACTTGAATGGCCGTGTTTCTTAGAAGAGGGGCCGCCTGAAGAAGACCGTTGTAGATGGCTCTTAGTTCCAGAATGTTGATGGGCAGGCCGGCTTCCAGGCTTGACCACCCTCCTTGGAAGGTCACCCCTTGAGTGACTGCTCCCCAGCCCCTGAGGCTCGCATCCGTTCTTAGCAGGACCCAGTCCTGAATCCCGAACCTGCGGCCTTCTAGTAGGTGAGGCAATTGGAGTGAAATCCTTGCCTTTGGTGACAGACAAATTCTCTGAGGCATGTGGAGGTGAGATCCTGACCACTTGTCCAGGAGATCCAGTTGGAAGGGCAGAGCATGGAACCTCCCGTACTGGAGAGCCTCGTAGGAGGCCACCATCTTTCCCAATAGGCGAATACATTGATAAACCGACTCCCGAGTGGCTTCAAGACATCCCGGACCATGGATTGGATCACCAACGCCTTGTCCCGCGGAAGGAACACCCGCTGCACTTCCGTATCCAGGATCAATCCCAGAAACGACAATCTCTGGGTTGGTTCCAAATGTGACTTTGGAAAATTCAGAATCCACCCGTGACTCTGAAGCAGTCGTGTTGTGAGAACAATGGACTGCAGCAGCTTCTCCCTGGATGATGCCTTTATCAGGAGAACGTCCAGAAAAGGAATGATGTTCACACCCTGCTTGCGAAGCAGCATCATCATTTTCGCCATCACCTTGTTAAACACTCTCGGTGCTGTTGAGAGGCCGAATGGCAGGGCCTGGAACTGAAAATGACAGTCCAGCAATGCGAATCGGAGATAAGCCCGATGCAGCAGCCAGATCGGAATGTGAAGGTACGCATCCTTGATATCCAGTGATACCAGGAATTCCCCTTTTTCCAGACCTGATATCACCGCCCTGAAAGACTCCATCTTGAACTTGAACTCCCTTAGAAAGGGGTTCAATGATTTTAGGTTCAGAATGGGCCTGACCGAACCATCCGGTTTCGGTACCACGAAAAGATTTGAATAATAACCTGTTGTCAGCATGTGAGGTGGTACAGTCACAATGACTTGTGCCTCCACCAGCTTTTGGACAACGTCTTGAAGTACTGTGCTGTCCTCAACAGAGTCGGTAAGCCCGACTTGAAAAACTGATGAGGAAGGAGACTTTGAAATTCCAGCCTGTATCCCTGAGATACAATATCTACCACCCAGAGATCCAGGCCGGACGATACCCAGACATGACTGAACAGACATGCTCCCACAGGCCCCACCTCCGGGCCTTCCCGTCCACCGTCATGCGGAGGACTTTGGGGTACCTGAAGCAGGCTTTTATTCTTGGGAACCTGCAGCGGCAGGCTTCTTGGATTTAACTTTACCTCCTCTAAAGAAGGTATTGGATGTTTTGGCCTTTCTGGACTTGTTGGGCCGAAAGGACTGCTGTGTAGCTGAGAAGGATCTCTTCGGAGCAGGTGCTGCTGGGGGAAGATACAGAGACTTAACCACTGTAGCGGTAGATATCCACGCATCTAGGGCTTCCCCAAAGAGAGCCTGGCCTGTATAGGGTAGCTACAACACACTTCTTCTGGATTCCGCGTCGGCCGACCACTGGCGGAGCCACAGTCCCCGCCAAGCTGAAACAGACATGGAAGAATATCCCGCAGCCATGGAACCCAGGTCTTTCATGGATTATACCATAAAACCTGCAGAATCATGAATGTTGCGTAAATACAATGCAACGTCATCCCTATCCATTGTATCCAAATCCTCCATTAAGGCAGCCGACCACTTCACTTTTGCCTTTGCAATCCATGCACTAGCAATAGTGGGACACAATATGGTCCCTGAAGCAGTGTACACTGATTTCACAGTATTATCAATTTTCCTATCTGCCGGCTCTTTTAAGGTGGTAGACCCCGGTACCGGTAAAACAACCTTTTTTGAGAGTCTGGATACAGATGCGTAAACAATTGGCGGGTTTTCCCACTTTTTCCTATCCTCAGGGAAAGGAAAAGCTACCGGAATCCTCTTAGGGATCTGAAACTTCTTTTTAGGATTCACCCAGGCCTTTTCAAATATAGCATTCAGCTCTTTTGACGCAGGGAAGGTTAGCAAGGTTTTCTTGTTTTTAGTGAAAAAAGCCTCCTCAACCTGCTCTGGTGTGGTATCATTAACATTCAACACATCCCTGATAGCCTTTATCAACAACTGCACCCCCCTTGCAAGAGATGCGGACCCCCGCAAAACATCCCCATCACCATCTGTAGTGTCAGAATCGGTATCCATGTCGTCTTGTGTTACCTGCACAAGTGCACTTTGTGGGGGTGACCCGAGGTACCTGACAAGGGCCATACAGCCATAGAGGACTGCAATACCTCGGTTGCAGATTCATTACTGGCAACCCTGTCAGAAATCTGAGAAATCAAAGTCTTGATAGAGGAAAACCACTCTGGTTCCCTTGCTGGAATCTGTGCTAAACCAGTGCTATCCTGATTACATGGAATGGGATCATCCTGGGAGGATAAATCCTCTGCAGCATATGATACTGTATACCTGGACATTGCTGCAAGTGGCCATCAAACACACCACACACACACACGTGTTGGGGTAAGACAGAGTTTCCCCCCCAAGAATGGCAAGAGAGAGACAGAGATTGGAGCCAACCCACACCAGCGCTTTTTTTTTACAAGGAGAAACCCCTTATGTGCACTGAACACACAGTCAATCTATCAGCCTCCCCTCCCTTCTATAACCCCCTGGTACCGTAATACAGTAAACTGGAGCTGCTGTGGAGGGACCAGTATCTTCCTTCAGCTACTGCATGCAGGAAAATGGCGCTGGAACGCTGCAGGGTCCGCTCTGAGGAGAAGCTCTGCCCCCTTCATGGCGCAGTCTTCCCGTTCTTCTGAAGACTAAACTGTCCTGAGGAGTTGAGCTGGCTGAGATCCCTTGACCCCGACAGGCTTGCTGACCAGTGTGAGGGGTAAGTGCTGGCCCAGGGCGCCCCTCACAGCACCGCACAGTGTGCCTCTGGTACCGTCCAGGAGCGCGGTTAATACCGCGCTCCATCCCCTGTTGCCGCCATCTTCACACCGGCCCCCCGCTTGCTAGGGGGGGCGGTGACTAACTCACCACTTGCTTCGGCTCTGTAAGGGGTCGGCGGCATGCTGCCGGGGTGAGCGGTGCCCTTGTGGCGGAGAACGATCAGCCCCTCTGGAGCTCAGTGTCCAGTCAGTGGAGTCAGTGGCTCAGACCCCGCAGGGCGGACACTGCTCCCCCCCTTAGTCCCACGCTGCAGGGAGGCTGTTGCCAGCAGCCTCCCTGTAAAATAAAAAACTCTAAACTAAACTTCTTTAGGAAAGCTCAGGAGAGCTCCCCTAGCTGTGACGGCTCCTCCGGGCACATTTTCTAAATTGAGTCTGGTAGGAGGGGCATAGAGGGAGGAGCTAGCCCACACTCAAACTCTGAAAGTGCCAATGGCTCCTGGTGGACCAGTCTATACCCCATGGTACTAATGTGGACCCCAGCATCCTCTAGGACGTAAGAGAAAAGATCTGTAGAGGTTATGTCATATTCAACTCGCACTGCCTCATCCAAGACCCCTGATGTATATCATAAAAAGCGCGCTCTTGCAAAAATAATGCATGTCGACACAGATACCGACTCTGATTCAGAGAATGGTGATGGGGATATACGGGGGGAAGGGCATCCCTTGATAAGGGGGTGCAACTCATGATTGAGGCTATTAGGGATGTTTTACACATTACTGATAAGGTTCCTGAGCAGTTGGAGGAGGCTTACTTTACTTACAATAAGAAAGCATCCATTACCTACCATGCGTCTAAAGAAGTGAACGCATTGTTTGAAAAATCCTGGGAAAACCCAGAGAAAAAATTTCAGATCCCTAAAAGGGTTCTCATTGCTTTTCCTTTCCCTGAGGAGGATAGAAAAAAGTGGGAAAACCCGCCGGTGGTAGACGCTTCTGTTTCTAGGTTGTCTAAAAAAATGGTTTAACCTGTACCTGGGTCCACCGCTTTAAAAGAGCCGGCAGACCACAAGATTGAGACTACACTCAAATCTTTATACACAGCAAGTGGCGTAGCTTTAAGACCTACTATTGCTTGTGCATGGATTTCTAAAGCCATTGTAAAGTGGTCAGGCACTTTACTAGAGGACTTAGATTCTATGGATAGAAGTGACATTGAATAATTTTTACGTCACATACAGGATTCTGCAGGTTTCATGGTGGAAGCCATGAAAGACCTTGGACATCTGAATGCAAGAGCTTCTTCCATGGCTGTCTCGGCACGCAGGGTACTCTGGCTATGCCAATGGTCTGCGGACGCGGAATCCAAGAAGAGTGTGGAGAACCTACCCTACACAGGTCAGGCTCTGTTTGGGGATATCCTACGTCTGCGATGCAGTCCTTTTGGACCGCTAAAGCAAAAAAGTCCAAATCCCCCTCCACTTTCTTTAGAGGTGGCCGGGGGAAATCCCGAAAACCTGCACCCACAGGTTCCCAGGAACAGAAACCTGGTTTTGCTTCCACAAAATCCTCTGCATGACGATGGACCTTCCAGTCTGGAGATTGGGCAGGTGGGAGCAAGACTAAGAAATTTGAGGTCATTGTTCCAGTTCCACCTCACCTACAGCACAAGGGATATTTCATATCACCCAACCTATTGTGGTGCCAGTGGCTTCTGACTCAATTACATCAAAGTCCTTGGATGTTGTAAGGGCTTTGTAGATTTATGTGAAGAGAACTTCTCGTCACAGAAAGTCGGACGCTCTGTCTGTCCTTTATGATCCCAACAAGATTGGGTATCCTGCTTCTAAGCAGACGATTTCTCGCTGGATCAGGTGTACTACCCAGCATGCTTATTCTACGGCAGGCTTGCAGTGTCCAATATCTGTTAAGACCCACTCTACTCGTAAGGTGGGTTCTTCCTGGGCGGTTGCCTGGGGTGTCTTGGTTTGCCGAGCGGCTTCTTGGTAAGGATCGAACACGTTTGCTAGGTTCTACAAGTTCGATACTTTGGCCTCTGAAGACCTAAAGTTTGGTCAATTGGTTCTGCAGGAGCCTCCGCGCTCTCCCTCCCGTTCTGAGAGTTTTGGTACATCCCCACGGTACTATTGTGGACCCCAGCATCCTCTAGGACGCAAGAGAAAATAGGATTTTAATTACCTACCGGTAAATCATTTTCTCGTAGTCCGTAGAGGATGCTGGGCGCCCGCCCAGCGCTTCGTTTCCTGCAGTTGTTACTTGGTTCAGTACTGCCTTTTTACTTGGTTAAGTACTGCATTGTTACTTGGCTAAATACTGTTGTTCAGCCGTTGCTGAATTGTTTCAAGCTCGTTAGCTTGGTTTCTGTTGTTATGTGTGAGCTGGTGTGAATCTCACCACTATCTGTGTATTTCCTTCTCTCGAAGTATGTCCGTCTCATCGGGTAGGAGGGGCATAGAGAGAGGAGCCAGCCCACACTATTAAACTCTTAAAGTGCCCATGACTCGTCTATACCCCATGGTACTAATGTGGACCCCACCATCCTCTACGGACTACGAGAAAAGGATTTACCAGTAGGTAATTAAAATCCTATTATTTTTTTTAATTGAGTAGGTCTGTCCAGGCCTCCTCCATTTGGCAATGCCCCCTCCTTGTACCAGGGCCCGCCAGAACTGTTGGCGCCCCTGTCTGTGGCATGTGGGCATTAAGTGTGTAAGGGGCACTACAATTATCTGTTAGCATTGTGTGTGTAAGGGGCACTACTAGTGTCTGTGGCATGTGGGCATTATGTATGTAAGGTGCACTAATGTTATCTGTGGCATATGGGCATTATGTGTGTTAGGGGCACTGCTATTATCTGTAGGCATTATGTGCATAAGGGGCACTACTATTGTAAGCGGCACTATCATGGGCATTGTGTGGGTAAGGGGTGCTACTACCATGGGTATTGTGTGTGTAAACGGCGTTACTACTGTGGGCATTGTGAGTGAAAGGGTCACTACTACTGTGCGGATTTTGTAGAAGGGCACTACTACTGTGGGCATTATGTGTGACTACTGTTTGTTTTAACATGAAAATGGGGCACTAATATGTGGTGTAATGTGAATGGACACTAAGGGGGTCATTCTGAGTTGATCGCTAGCTGCCGTTGTTCGCAGGGCAGCGGTCAGGCAAAAAAATAAAAATAAAAAAAATCGGCATTTCTGCGCATGCGTATGGAGTGCTTAGAAAAATGTAGGCGTGCCAGGGAAAACGCAGGCGTGCCAGGGAAAACGCAGGCGTGGCTGGGCGGGTGTGTGACGTCAAAAGCCAACCCTCCAACGTTAGAATCAACGCACACGAAGAGTAAGTTCAGGGCTGGTCTTGTTTTGCACAAAATGTTTTTGCAGGCGCTCTGCTGCACAGGCGTTCGCACTTCTGCAAAGCGAAAATACACTCCCCCGTGGGCGGCGACAATGCGTTTGCACAGCTGCTAAAAACTGCTAGTGAGCGATCAACTCGGAATGACCCCCTAAGAGCAATTTAATGTGAATAAGATTGTGCTAGTGGGGCAGATGTATTAAGCCCGTAGAAGTGATAAAGCAGTGATAAGTGCAAGGTGATAACACAGAAGCCAATCAGCTCCAATATGTAAATTGACAGTAAGGAGTGGATTGTCGATTTACATATTGAAGCTGATTGGCTTGTGTATTATAACCTTGCACTTATCACTGCTTTATCACTTCTCCAGGCTTAATACCTCTGCCCCAGTGTGACTGTGTGGTGTCATTTGAATTGGGGGTACTATTATGTGGCCATGACCCTTCCTTCTGATACCACACCTCTTTTGGGTGGCAGTGGGTAGGCGCAAATTTATCATTTGCAGGGGGTCGCTGAACAACCTTTCACCGGTCCGCCCTGGAGTTTACTGGTCTTGCTTCTATTACTCTGTCCATGGCTGTGGGCACGGTTGGAATGGCCCACAGGGGTAGAGGGAAATCTCTGGTGGAACCAACTGCCTGGGGGCCCGCTCTTTCCTCTAGGGATCAGATTTCATACTTTACACTTGAATTATACATATGTTACCTTATACTGCACAGGACTATGGTGTACTCTCCTACAGTGCATCGCCAATATTTATCTGGTACAATATTATATATATATATATATATATATATATATATATATATATATATATATATTTATTTATTGTATAATATATACAATTTTTTTTTTTTTTTATCAAGGGGCCTTGACCATGCACTCTCTATATGTTAGTCAAGCCACTGTGGGAGATGGCGACACCCCTAAGCATGGGCCCCTACCACTGGGCCCTTCATGCCCCAGTCTGACACTGGCTTTGGGCGACAGTTACTGCTGCATTCACCATAATCCTAATACTGCCATTTCTATGCAGCCTTTGAAACATTTTTTCTTCCTCTCTCAGTCTGCTGGAATATTGCCTTATGTTCAAAATAATTGTGGCTCCTAGAAGATCTGCAACACTCTTTCTGATCAAGTTTTGCCTTTCGTCATGACAAATATGTTCTCATGCACCAAGGTTTTTTGCACGATGTGGCGCAAGATGCATTGTGCAATTTGGAAGCTCCGTAACGATTCCCATAATTTCCTACTTTCTCCTGAATTTTGCATCTTATTGGGATCGCTACTACACATACAGTATATTCACTCTATGGTGTCTTAGGTACCTAGGATTAGTATTTTTGTGGCAAAAGAATTGGTAAAATTAACAGATTAAGCATAATGATGCCTAGTGCGAGATATAGTATCGGACCAGTCTTTTACTTTTTTAGAGAAAGAGTCACACACAGAAGCTACATGAAATGCCAGCGTCAGTATTCAGGGTACATGTGTGTTGCACTAGTGATGCAAATAAGATGCAGATTTTTTTCTGGCAAGAGGCATTGTACTGATAAGTCACAAAGCCAGTGGTGCGTGAAATGGGGCTATTTGAGGATGTGGGCGAAATTACAAATAAAGAAATAGTTGGTAGATATTTGTTACCTTGCAAGGGGAGTGTGACATGTTCCTCTAATAATTGCATAACAATACTCACAGGTTAAACAGTGAAATGTTGCATTTTTTCCTAAGGGAAATGTTTAGACCAGTGGTTCTCAAACTGTGTGCTGTGGCACTCTGGGGTGCCTCAGGACACTTGCAGGGGTGCCTTGGATTAGTGGCCCAGGACCAAGTCAAATTATTTATGGTTAATGTAATAGGCAAAACCAGTGTTTGTGGACATCGATCATGAAATATGTGGACAAACATAAGCAAATCTCTGTATCCCTCCACATAACTGAATCTAAGGATGGCATATAAACAGAGTGCGCCACCTAAGACCAATCTTTTCTTCCTTGTTCCATGACATATAAACACAATTTAATGAATTATATATTTTTTTCTAAATTTCTCAATAAGAAACTTTTGGCCTAGGGGTGCTGTGAAAAAAATTCTGATACTCTAGGACGCCGTGACTCAAATAAGTTTGAGAACCACTGGTATAAACAATTATGGGCCCTACACACTGGCAGATAACACTGAACGATATGAACGTTCTCGTTCATTAATGAACGAGATCTCGTTCATATCGTTGGTGCCGGGTCGTTTATACATGCATGCCAATATGGACAATCTCATCCATATTAGCATGCACTGCTATGGAGCCAGGTGAAGGGGGTATCGGCCGCCGAGTCCATTAGTATAGCTCTGGTTTTCTTCTGCATTACATGCATGTCTTTCTTCAGTTCATTTTGATTAGGAGTTTGGTAAAAAAATGTATGCTGCATGTATCAAACCAACGGTGGGATTTAATGCCGCCCGAGTTTAGTGGCCGTGCAGGATGCCAGCCGAATTTGGACTTTTTTTAAAGGGGCAATGACTTACAAAAGGCAAAACCATGCCTTGTAAGTGATTGCTCCTTTAAAAAAACGAACCGAGTTTGCCCAGCATCCCGCATGGCCTCCGAACTCAGGCATCATTTCCTCCCTGCCGCATAAGATGTTTATTTTGGCTTGGAAAAGATCTCCCCTCCAAAACATCACCCTAGGGCCAAGCTTCATCTCGATATTGCTATTTTTATTTTATTAAGACATGATTGTTGCCACTAGTACTAATTTTGTTTGGGTATTTTGTATTGTACATAATTACAATGCTTTCTCTACATTGCTATTGATTAATGCTGAAAGTGTGTTAGCTTATGATTTTCATTTTACTTTCTCTTACGTCCTAGAGGATGCTGGGGTCCACATTAGTACCATGGGGTATAGACGGGTCCACTAGGAGCCATTGGCACTTTAAGAGTTTGAGTGTGTGGGCTGGCTCCTCCCTCTATGCCCCTCTTACCAGACCCAGTTTAGAAAATGTGCCCAGAGGAGCCGGTCACAGCTAGGGGAGCTCTACAGAGCTTCTTTAGTAAAAGTTTATTTTAGAGTTTATTATTTTACAGGGAGGCTGCTGGCAACAGCCTCCCTGCTTCGAAGGACTAAGAGGGGGAGTAGTGTCCGCCCTGATGGGTCTGAGCCACTATCTCTGCTGACAGGACACTGAGCTCCTGAGGGGATCAAACATTCCTTGCCACAAAGGATCGCTCACCCCGGCAGCATGCCGCCACCCCCTTACAGACAGAAGAGGCGAGATATGGCGGCACAAGGGTAGGAGCGCAGCTCTAAGCAGCTGCGCTCCGGGAAGGCTCAGCGGCACAAAGTATTGGCGCTTTGAGGGGTGTCCTGAGCCAGCGACTTAATATCCTACACTGTTCACAGACGCTAACCGGAGACTGAATCCTCAGGCTAGCGCCACAATCCTCCGTACTCAACGCTCAGCAGGGGACAGAAACCCCCACCGTGCGACCGACGGAGTCCTCAGGCCAGTATAAAGAATTTGTGCGGGAAGATGTACCATCTTCAAGGGGCGGAGCTTTTCCTCAGAGCGGACCCAGCAGCGTTCAGCGCCATTTTCCTGCCTGCAGTTCCTGTACACAGACGCAGACAGAGCTGTCCCTCCAAGCAACTCCAGCTATCCTGTGCGGTATCAGGGGGTTGTAGAAGGGGTGGGGGGGGTGGTGGGGGGGGGGGGGGGGGAGGCGGTAAATTAGATCTGTGCAACTATTACAGTACACAGTGGGCGCTGATAAGCGGTGTCCTTTATATATAACAGTGCTGTGAGTGGGTTGGCTCTGATCTCTGTGTCTCTCTTGCCATTCTCAGGGGGGAAACTCTGTCTAACCTAGTGTGTGTGTGTGTGTGTGTGTGTGTGTGTGTGTGGAGTGTTTGGGGTCTCGAGTTAGCTATGTCCAGGGACTCTGTGTCATATGCAGCTGAGGACATGTCCTTTCAGGATGATCTCATTCCATGTAATCAGGATTGCGCTGTTGTAGCGCAGATACCAGCAAGGGGGCCGGAGTGGTTATCCTCTATCAAAACTGATTTCTCAGATTTCTGCTAGGGTTGCTCAAAATGAATCTGCAACTCAGGTTTTACAGAATTCTATGGCAGTTTGGTCCAGTTCTGTTACCTCAGGACACCCCTCTGTAGGTTCCCACAAGCGTGCTCTTGCCCAGATCATGCAAGACGACACGGATACCGACTCTGACACGGCAGGCGGTGATGTGGACATGCTCAGGGGGGCCGCATCTCTTGCAAAAGGGGTGCAGTTGATGATAGAGGCTATTAGAGATGTGTTGAATATTACTGACACAACACCTGAACAGGTTGAGGAGGCTTACTTCACGGACAATAAGAAAGCCTCGCTAACCTTCCCTGCGTCCAAAGAATTAATTGCTATTTTTGAAAAAGCATGGGAAAATCCAGAGAAAAAATTCCAGATCCCTAGGAGGGTTCTGTTTGCTTTCCCCTTCCATGAGGAGGATAGAAAGAAATGGGAAAACCCACCCATAATGGACGCATCTGTATCCAGACTCTCAAAAAAGGTGGTTTTACCTGTCCCAGGATCAACCGCCTTGAAGGAGCCAGCTGATCGCAAAATTGGTACTACGCTCAATTCCATATACACGGCTTCAGGGGCGATACTCCGTCCTACTATTGCCTGTGCACAGATTTCCAAAGCTGTAGTAAAGTGGTCAGGCACGTTACTTGAGGATTTGGATACGTTAGATAAGAGTGATATTGAATTGTTTCTCCGTAACATTCAGGATTCTGCAGGTTTTATGGTGGAATCCATGAAAGACCTGGGCTCAATGGCTGCAGGAATTTCTTCCATGTCTGTCTCAGCTCGTCGAGGACTGTGGCTGCGCCAGTGGTCTGCCGACGCGGAATCCAGGAGAGGTGTGGAGACCCTACCCTACACAGGTCAGGCTCTCTTTGGGGAAGCGCTGGATGCATGGATCTCCGCGGCTACAGCGGGCAAGTCCCCTTTTCTGCACTCAGCAGCTCCTGCTACGAAGAAACCTATTTCTTCACCTGCATCTCAGTCCTTTCGGGTTTCTAAACCGAGAAAGACCAAACCAACCAACACCTTCTTTAGACGGGGTCGACCAAAATCCAAGAAACCTGCTGCGGCAGATTCCCAAGAACAGAAGCCTGCTTCAGGTGCGCCAAAGTCCTCCGCATGATGGTGGACAGCGCAGCCTGGAGGTAGGGCCGGTGGGGGCGAGACTCAGACATTTCAGTCACGTCTGGGTGTCGTCTGGCCTGGATCCCTGGGTACTAGATATTGTGTCCCAGGGGTACCGGCTGGAATTTCAAGATCTCCCTCCTCATCGGTTCCTCACATCGGGTTTGCCAGCTTTGCCGGCTGACAGAGCCATCCAGAAGTTGGTTGAGGCACAGATCATCGTACCAGTCCCTCCTCAAATGCGGAACACAGGTTACTATTCGAACCTTTTCGTGGTACCGATACCGGATGGTTCGGTCAGGCCCATTCTGAACTTAAAATCACTAAACCCCTTTCTGAGGGAGGTCAAGTTCAAAATGGAGTCTCTAAGGGCAGTGATAGGTCTGGAAGAGGGGGAATTCCTGGTATCACTGGATATCAAGGATGCGTACCTCCACATTCCGATTTGGCTGCTGCATCAAGCTTATCTCCGATTCGCTCTGTTGGACTGTCATTTTCAGTTCCAGACCCTACCATTTGGCCTCTCCACAGCACCGAGGGTATTCACCAAGGTGATGGCGGAAATTACGGTTCTCCTCCGCAGACAGGGGGTGAACATAATTCCATATCTGGACGATCTGCTGATAAAGGAATCGTCCAAGGAGAAGCTGTTACGGTCCATAGCTCTCACGACACAGCTTCTCAGGGAACATGGTTGGATCATGAATCTTCCAAAATCACATTTGGAACTAACCAGGAGGTTGTCCTTTCTGGGAATGATCCTCGACACGGAGGTGCAGAGGGTGTTTCTCCCAGAGGAAAAAGCGTTGGTGATACAAACAATGGTCCTGGATGTCCTGAAGCCAGCCCGGGTGTCGGTTCATCAGTGCATTCACTTTCTGGGGAGATGGTGGCCTCTTATGAGGCTTTTGCAGTATGGGAGGTTTCACGCTCGGTCCTTTCAACTGGATCTCCTGGACAAGTGGTCGGGATCCCATCTACACATGCACCAGAGAATACGTCTGTTGCCAAAGTCCAGGATTTCACTCCGACAAGGCGAAACGAAGAGCAGAGCTGCAATGTCAGAGGTGACAAGAATCATCCTCCGTGCAGAAAAAAAAGCGTTGGCACTGTCAGCAATCTTCATTCCGGAAGTGGACAACTGGGAAGGGGACTTCCTCAGCAGACACGACCTCCATCTAGGGGAGTAGGGCCTCCATCCGGAGGTGTTCAAGGAGGTGACAGATCTTTGGGGCGTACCCCAAACCGACATGATGGCCTCTCGTCTCAACAAGAAGCTTCGGCGGTATTGTTCAAGGTCGAGGGACCCGCAAGCAGTTGCGGTGGACGCCCTAGTGACTCCATGGGTGTTCCAGTCGGTGTACCTGTTTCCTCCACTTCCACTCATTCCAAAAGTTCTCAAACTCATAAGGAGAACAGGAGTTCAGGCAATCCCCATTGTTCCGGACTGACCAAGAAGGGCTTGGTAAGTGAAACTTCTGGATCTACTACTAGAAGAGCCGACCCCTGCTGCAGCAGGGGTCGTTTGCTTATCAAGACTTACCATGGCTACGTTTGACGGCATGGAGGTTGAACGCCAGATACTAGCAAGGAAGGGCATTCCGAATAAAGGTTATTCCTACCCTGATACAGGCTAGGAAAGGAGTAACGACCAAACATTACCATCGTATTTGGAAAAAATGTGTGTCTTGGTCTGAGTCCAAGAAGTTTCCTACGGTGGAGTTTCAACTGGGACGGTTTCTCCTCTTCCTGCAAGCAGGTATGGATATCGGCCTGAGGTTGGGATCCATAAAGGTCCAGAATTTTGGCCCTATCCATTTTCTTCCAGAAACAGTTGGCTGCCCTCCCTGAGGTTCAGACTTTTTTGAAGGGAGTTCTGCACATCCAACCTTCCTTTGGCGCCTATGGCGCCCTGGGATCTTAACGTGTTGTAGTTCCTACAGTCGGACTGGTTTGAACCTCTACAGGAGGTTGAGGTCAAGTTTCTCACGTGGAAGGCTGTCTCTTTGTTGGCCTTAGCTTCTGCTAGACGTGTGTCGGAGTTGGGGGCTTTGTCATGTAAAAGCCCATACTTGATCTTCCATGAAGATAGAGCTGAGCCTCGGACACGTCAGCAGTTTCTTCCGAAGGTTGTGTCGGCATTTCATATCAATCAACCTATTGTGGTGCCAGTTGCGACTGACTCCTCAATTTCATCAAAGTACTTAGATGTTGTAAGGGCTCTAAAAATCTATGTGAGGAGGACTGCTCGTCCCCGGAAATCGGACTCTCTGTTTGTCCTGTATGATCCCAAGAAAATTGTGTGTCCTGCTTCTAAGCAGACGATCTCTCGCTGGATCAGGTACACTATCCAGCATGCGTATTCTACGGCAGGCTTGCCGTATCCTACATCTATTAAGGCCCACTCTACTCGTAAGGTGGGTTCTTCCTGGGCGGCTGCCCGGGGTGTCTCGGCATTACAACTCTGCCGAGCAGCTACTTGGTCGGGGTCGAACACGTTCGCAAATTTCTACAAGTTCTATACTTTGGCCTCTGAGGACCTTAAGTTTGGTCAATTGGTTCTGCAGGAGCCTTCGCGCTCTCCCTCCCGTTCTGGGAGCTTTGGTACATCCCCATTGTACTAATGGTACTATGGAGATTGGTACATCCCCATGGTACCAGCATCCTCTAGGAGGCAAGAGAAAATAGGATTTTAATTACCTACCGGTAAATCCTTTTCTCGTAGTCCGTAGAGGATGCTGGGCGCCCGCCCAGCGCTTCGTTACTGCAGTGTTTTTTTAGTTCAGTACTGCTTAGTTCTGGGTAAGTACTGTCTTGTCACTTGGTAAGTAATCCTGTTCAGCCGTGGCTGATGTTTCAAGCTAGTTAGCTTGGGTTGCCTTGTGTGTGAGCTGGTGTGAATCTCGCCACTATCTGTGTAAAATCCTTCTCTCGAAGATGGCCGTCTCCTCGGGCACAGTTTCTAGACTGGGTCTGGTAGGAGGGGCATAGATGGAGGAGCCAGCCCACACTCTCAAACTCTTAAAGTGCTAATGGCTCCTAGTGGACCTGTCTATACCCCATGGTACTAATGTGGACCCCAGCATCCTTTACGGACTACAAGAAAAGGATTTGCCGGTAGGTAATTAAAATCCCATTTTTAGCTTTTTTCTACATGAAGTAGGTATCTATAAATAAATGATCTTTGCAATCCCAAAGTTTCAACCTGTTGTGGCACTTTCCCTGTGCCACTATATGAAGAAGTATTATGTTTGTCTTACCTCAAGATGTCATATTTCTGTCTTAAGGTGCCCATACTTCAGGCAGGTTTCGGGACAATTCCCTGTTATGCCGAAGCCTGCATCTGGGTACTGGGTCAATCTAACATGTTGGAAATCCTCCACTCGCTGTTTCTGACCAAAAAAGGATCCGGAATGTCAAGTCAAGGATTTTTAACATGCTATTTTTTGCAGATTCCATGACGGATCACCGGTCATCGATGTCCGCTGATCAGCAGACTGGCAGATATGGGAATTGGCACGTAGATGTATGACCTGCATTACATTAGAAACTGAGGATTTTATTCAAGCATTAGATTTAATATTTTTAAGGATGTACCTCCACAGATATTCCTCGGCCGCTTTGTCCCATAGTGACTGTACCAATCTTCACTAGGAAGTCACAATACTGGTAACGTGTGCCTCGCGTCTCCATCTTGTTAGCTTTGGCATTTTGGAAGAATCCTTTTAACTTAATCATAAGCACATCCAGGTTTTGGTCAGCGACTAAGCATGGACCATTCTCAAATAGGGCAAATGTGCTGAGAGGATGTTCAGAACTGTGCATGATATAAAGGAGCTTCCCAGACTGACCTGTTTAGTATTAATAAAAGAGAAGAAAGATATGGTGTCAGAACTATTTGAGGAATGGAAAAAACAGGCTAAAGTAAATAGCTATTTATAGTAAAAACAGTCTGTATTAATTTCTTCTGTGTTGAATTACTATGCATACAATTACAAAGAAAAAGCTTATTTATGATTATTGTAAATTATGTAATAAATATGAGTAGTTTCTGTTATGTCTTACTATAGTATTCCGTACTAAGCTACTATTTATTAATTTTTATCAAAAATTTCACATTTTACTGAAGAGCACTGATTAAACCTTTGTCACAAGTTGGCACTACATATTTTTACACCACAGTTACTCACTACTTTATTAGTCATGTTTTGGGGATTTCACTGTATGTAAACAATATGGAATGCCAAAGTTTTGTTAGCGGATGTGAAATTATAATAAAATAAGTCAGTTATGGGGAATAAGGAATACCCGTACACAAACTATATGTGGAATAGATCAAAGGAGGCAGGATATACACATCCAAGGCCTTGTGGAGAGAGTAAAATCAGCATCTGCTTTTTAATCCACTGGACAAACAGATGTGGTTGGAGTTGCTGCTGTTGCCGCTTACATGGACCCAGCACCGATAGTTCTAATATATTAATGCAACAGCAGGCGTCATGCCTCCCGCATGCATTAGTGATCCAAGCTGTGCCCTAGGATGCATCATTGGATTATCTGTAACACTATCATCTGGTTGCATAACTCATGGGGTCGCGCAAATCAGCCGCCTTAGATCAAACAACGAGACCAGGAAATCGCAGTCATTGACAGAGATCCTGGCATCGTCACTCCCCCAGAATGGTGGCAACACGTTTTGGGAAATGGAGTCCGTCACAACCCCCCAAATGGCAGCAGACGGTCACATATGCAACATTGGTATTTTGCGGCATGTGCCGCTAATCCGTCGGGACCTGAATCAGGCCCATTGAGCGGTGTTCTAGAATTTTAGGCAGATGATTCTTATGTGTTATTTTACACCAATCCCTATTGCAGAATGGTCAGCTTACTTTAAGCTTCGGTTGAGATAAAGGTGAGGAGTTCACAGAGATTAAGACTTGTGACGTTTTTCTAAAAAACCTCACATATCATGAGGTATTCAATTCAGCACAGTGGATGCAATGTGCTGTTCCAGAACAGGACATGACATCCATCTAAGTTTTGCCTTGCACCTCACAGAGGTTTATGCATTATACCTTTTCCATCAAAATCCTTCCAAGACAGGTCCCACCATCACTACTTTGCACCACATTTTTCCCGGTTGGCCCTGCAAAACCTATGTATGTCATAAAAAAAAATGCCCTTTTTCAGCCTTACAAAGATGACATCACAAAAGGGAAGAAAAGGGATCAAGTGAAGATTATGTCCCCATGATTGAACAATTGGACTCAATGCCTCTGTGTAGTTCACATATCATGAATTAAGAAATTATCAAATGTAGGGAAAATGGCACAGGGTGCAAGGACAGAATTGAGCAGGCTGTTGCTCCAGGAAGAAGATTCCATTTCATATAGAAGATATTGTCCCTGAAGTAATAATAATAATAATAATATTATTTCTCTAACGTCCTAAGTGGATGCTGGGAACTCCGTAAGGACCATGGGGAATAGCGGCTCCGCAGGAGACTGGGCACAACTAAAGAAAGCTTTAGGACTACCTGGTGTGCACTGGCTCCTCCCTCTATGACCCTCCTCCAGACCTCAGTTAGAATTTTGTGCCCGGCCGAGCTGGATGCACACTAGGGGCTCTCCTGAGCTCTTAGAAAGAAAGTAATATTTAGGTTTTTTATTTTCAGTGAGATCTGCTGGCAACAGACTCACTGCTACGAGGGACCTAGGGGAGAGAAGCGAACCTACCTGCTTGCAGCTAGCTTGGGCTTCTAGGCTACTGGACACCATTAGCTCCAGAGGGATCGAACACAGGCCCAGCCTCGGTCGTCCGGTCCCAGAGCCGCGCTGCCGTCCCCCTAGCAGAGCCAGAAGCAAGAAGACGTTCCTGGAAATCGGCGGCAGAAGACTTCGGTCTTCATTAAGGTAGCGCACAGCACTGCAGCTGTGCGCCATTGCTCCCCAGGCACACCACATACTCCGGTCACTGATGGGTGCAGGGCGCTGGGGGGGCGCCCTGGGCTGCAATATAAGTACCTTACTTGGCAAATTAACACATAATATAGCCTTTAAGACTATATATGTGTATAATCCCCTGCCATAACTGTATAAAAAAAGCGGGAGAAGCCCGCCGGAAAAGGGGCGGGGCTATCTCCCTCAGCTCACTGGCGCCATTTTCCCTCACAGCTCCGCTGGAAGGATCGCTCCCCAGGCTCTCCCCTGCAGTTCCAGACTACATAGGGTAAAAAAGAGAGGGGGGGCACTAAATTTAGGCGCAATCTGTGATATATAAGCAGCTATAAGGGGTAAAATCACTGTGTAGTGTGTATCCCTGTTTTATATAGCGCTCTGGTGTGTGCTGGCATACTCTCTCTCTGTCTCCCCAAAGGGCTTTGTGGGGTCCTGTCCTCAGTCAGAGCATTCCCTGTGTGTGTGCGGTGTGTCGGTACGGCTGTGTCGACATGTTTGATGAGGAGGCTTATGTGGAGGCGGAGCAGGTGCCGATAAATGTGATGTCACCCCCTGCGGGGTCGACACCTGAGTGGATGGATATGTGGAAGGAATTACGCGACAGTGTCAACTCCTTACATAAAAGGTTTGACGACATATCAGATGTGGGACAGCCGGCTTCTCAGCCCGTGCCTGCCCAGACGTCTCAAAAGCCATCAGGGGCTCTAAAACGCCCGCTACCTCAGATGGCAGACACAGATACTGACTCCAGTGTCGACGATGATGACACTAGTGTACATTCCAATAGAGCCACACGTTACATGATTACGGCAATGAAAAATGTGTTGCACATTTCTGATATTACCCCAGGTACCACAAAAAAGGGTATTATGTTTGGGGAGAAAAAACTACCAGTGGTTTTTCCCCCTTCTGATGAATTAAATGAAGTGTGTGAAGAAGCGTGGGCTTCCCCCGATAAAAAACTAGTAATTTCTAAAAAGTTACTAATGGCGTACCCTTTCCCGCCAGAGGATAGGTCACGTTGGGAGACATCCCCTAGGGTAGATAAAGCGCTCACACGCCTGTCAAAGAAGGTGGCACTACCGTCTCCGGACACGGCCGCCCTAAAGGAGCCTGCTGATAGGAAGCAGGAGGCTATCCTGAAGTCTGTTTATACACACTCAGGTATTATACTGAGACCAGCTATTGCTTCAGCATGGATGTGCAGTGCTGCAGCTGCGTGGTCAGATTCCCTGTCAGAAAATATTGATACCTTAGACAGGGACACTATATTGCTAACCATAGAGCATATTAAAGACGCAGTCTTATACATGAGAGATGCACAGAGGGATATTTGCCGGCTGGCATCTAAAATAAGCGCAATGTCCATTTCTGCCAGGAGGGGTTTATGGACTCGGCAGTGGACTGGGGATGCAGATTCTAAAAGGCACATGGAAGTTTTGCCTTACAAGGGTGAGGAGTTGTTTGGGGATGGTCTCTCGGACCTCGTTTCCACAGCGACAGCTGGGAAGTCAGCATTTTTACCCCATGTTCCCTCACAGCCAAAGAAAGCACCGTATTATCAGGTACAGTCCTTTCGGCCCCAGAAAGGCAAGCGGGTTAAAGGCGCGTCCTTTCTGCCCAGAGGCAGAGGTAGAGGAAAAAAGCTGCAGCATACAGCCAGTTCCCAGGAACAAAAGCCCTCCCCCGCTTCCTCTAAGTCCACCGCATGACGCTGGGGCTCCACAGGCGGAGCCAGGTACGGTGGGGGCCCGTCTCAAGAACTTCAGCGACCAGTGGGCTCGCTCACGGGTGGATCCCTGGATTCTACAAGTAGTATCTCAGGGGTACAAGCTGGAATTCGAGACGTCTCCCCCTCGCCGTTTCCTCAAATCTGCCTTGCCAACAGCTCCCCCGGACAGGGAGGCAGTGCTGGAGGCAATTCACAAGCTGTATTCGCAGCAGGTGATAGTCAAGGTACCCCTCCTTCAACAAGGAAGGGGTTACTATTCCACAATGTTTGTGGTACCGAAACCGGACCGTTCGGTGAGACCCATTTTAAATTTGAAATCCTTGAACACCTATATAAAAAGGTTCAAGTTCAAGATGGAATAGCTCAGGGCGGTTATTTCAAGCCTGGAGGAAGGGGATTACATGGTATCACTGGACATCAGGGATGCTTACCTGCATGTCCCCATTTACCTTCCTCACCAGGAGTACCTCAGATTTGTGGTACAGGACTGTCATTACCAATTCCAGACTTTGCCGTTTGGTCTGTCCACGGCACCGAGGGTATTTACCAAGGTAATGGCTGAAAGGATGATACTCCTTCGAAAAAAGGGAGTTTTAATTATCCCATACTTGGACGATCTCCTTATAAAGGCGAGGTCCAGGGAGCAGTTGTTGGTCGGGGTAGCACTATCTCGGGAGGTGCTACAACAGCACGGTTGGATTCTGAATATTCCAAAGTCACAGCTGGTTCCTACGACACGTCTACTGTTTCTGGGGATGGTTCTGGACACAGACCAGAAAAGGGTGTTTATCCCGGAGGAGAAAGCCAAGGAGTTGTCGTCTCTAGTCAGAGATCTCCTGAAACCAAAACAGGTCTCGGTGCATCACTGCACGCGAGTCCTGAGAAAAATGGTAGCTTCCTACGAAGCAATTCCATTCGGCAGGTTCCATGCAAGAATCTTTCAGTGGGATCTGTTGGACAAGTGGTCCGGATCCCATCTTCAGATGCATCGGCTGATAACCCTGTCTCCAAGGACCAGGGTGTCTCTGCTGTGGTGGCTGCAGAGTGCTCATCTTCTAGAGGGCCGCAGATTCGGCATACAGGACTGGGTCCTGGTGACCACGGATGCCAGCCTTCGAGGCTGGGGGGCAGTCACACAGGGAAGAAACTTCCAAGGGCTATGGTCAAGCCAGGAGATTTCCCTACACATAAATATTCTGGAACTAAGGGCCATCTACAACGCCCTAAGTCAGGCAAAACCCCTGCTTCAAAACCAGCCGGTACTGATCCAGTCAGACAACATCACGGCGGTCGCCCATGTAAACCGACAGGGCGGCACGAGAAGCAGGACGGCGATGGCAGAAGCCACAAGGATTCTCCGATGGGCGGAAAATCACGTGTTAGTACTGCCAGCAGTGTTCAATCCGGGAGTGGACAACTGGGAAGCAGACTTCCTCAGCAGGCACGACCTCCACCCGGGAGAGTGGGGACTTCATCCAGAAGTCTTTCAGCTGATTGTAAATCGCTGGGAACGGCCACAGGTGGACATGATGGCGTCCCGCCTCAACAAAAAGCTAGAAAGATATTGCGCCAGGTCGAGAGACCCTCAGGCAATAGCTGTGGACGCTCTAGTGACACCGTGGGTGTACCAGTCGGTTTATGTGTTCCCTCCTCTTCCTCTCATACCCAAGGTACTGAGGATAATAAGACGAAGAGGAGTAAGAACTATACTCATTGTTCCAGATTGGCCAAGAAGAGCTTGGTACCCAGAACTTCAAGAAATGATCTCAGAGGACCCATGGCCTCTGCCGCTCAGACAGGACCTGCTGCAGCAGGGGCTCTGTCTGTTCCAAGACTTACCGCGGCTGCGTTTGACGGCATGGCGGTTGAACGCCGGATCCTGAAGGAAAAGGGCATTCCGGAGGAGGTCATCCCTACGCTGATTAAAGCTAGGAAAGAAGTGACCGTAAACCATTATCACCGCATATGGCGAAAATATGTTGCGTGGTGTGAGGCCAGGAAGGCCCCAACGGAGGAATTTCAGCTGGGCCGTTTTCTGCACTTCCTACAGTCAGGGGTGACTATGGGCCTAAAATTGGGTTCCATTAAGGTCCAGATTTCGGCTCTATCGATTTTCTTCCAGAAAGAACTGGCTTCACTACCTGAAGTTCAGACATTTGTTAAGGGAGTGCTGCATATTCAGCCCCCTTTTGTGCCCTCAGTGGCACCTTGGGATCTCAACGTGGCGTTGAATTTCCTAAAGTCACATTGGTTTGAACCACTTAAAACCGTGGATTTAAAATATCTCACGTGGAAAGTGGTCATGCTGTTGGCCTTGGCCAGGCGTGTGTCAGAATTGGCGGCTTTATCATGAAAAAGCCCTTATCTGATTTTCCATATGGATAGGGCGGAATTGAGGACTCGTCCCCAATTTCTCCCAAAGGTGGTTTCAGCTTTTCATTTGAACCAGCCTATTGTGGTGCCTGCGGCTACTCGTGACTTGTAGGATTCCAAGTTGCTGGACGTAGTCCGGGCCCTAAAAATCTACGTTCCAGGACAGCTGGAGTCAGAAAGACTGACTCGCTATTTATCCTGCATGCACCCAACAAGTTGGGTGCGCCTGCTTCAAAGCAGACTATTGCTCACTGGATCTGTAGCACGATTCAACTTGCACATTCTGCGGCTGGACTGCCGCATCCTAAATCTGTAAAAGCCCATTCCACGAGGAAGGTGGGCTCTTCTTGGGCGGCTGCCCGAGGGGTCTCGGCTTTACAACTTTGCCGAGCAGCTACTTGGTCGGGGTCAAACACATTTGCTAAATTCTACAAGTTTGATACCCTGGCTGAGAAGAACCTAGAGTTCGCTCATTCGGTGCTGCAGAGTCATCCGCACTCTCCCGCCCGTTTGGGAGCTTTGGTATAATCCCCATGATCCTTACGGAGTTCCCAGCATCCACTTAGGACGTTAGAGAAAATAAGATTTTACTCACCGGTAAATCTATTTCTCGTAGTCCGTAGTGGACGCTGGGCGCCCGTCCCAAGTGCGGATTGTCTGCAATACTTGTATATAGTTATTGGTTAACTGAAGGGTTATTGTTGAGCCATCTGTTGAGAGGCTCAGTGATATTTCATACTGTTAACTGGGTATAGTATCACGAGTTATACGGTGTGATTGGTGTGGCTGGTATGAGTCTTACCCGGGATTCCAAATCCTTTCCTTATTGTGTCAGCTCTCCCGGGCACAGTATCCTAACTGCGGTCTGGAGGAGGGTCATAGAGGGAGGAGCCAGTGCACCCCAGGTAGTCCTAAAGCTTTCTTTAGTTGTGCCCAGTCTCCTGCGGAGCCGCTATTCCCCATGGTCCTTACGGAGTTCCCGGCATCCACTACGGACTACGAGAAATAGATTTACCGGTGAGTAAAATCTTATTTTTTTTAATAGTGATTTTTTTTAAATTGACGGAAAAGTAGTACATACATGCACATTATCGTAATAGAAAACAGTAAGCATTGTACATATAGTCATATATCTGAGTTATCAGTAAAAAAACAATATGTAACAAAGAACCCTCCGTGCTTTCATACAATAAAGATTTTGTACATGAGAAAGAAATGAGTATGTGCAATTTTATATACTTCCATCAATACAATTTTATTTTAGATATTAATCCTATAAAAAAACAAAAAGTTATCCAAATATCCCAACGCGCTGAAATAAACCCAAAAATCGATATCAAGTAAAAAAAAAAGATGATAAAAATAAGAATTTACTTACCGATAATTCTATTTCTCGTAGTCCGTAGTGGATGCTGGGGACTCCGTCAGGACCATGGGGTTTAGCGGCTCCGCAGGAGACAGGGCACAATAATAAAAGCTTTAGGATCAGGTGGTGTGCACTGGCTCCTCCCCCTATGACCCTCCTCCAAGCCTCAGTTAGGATACTGTGCCCGGACGAGCGTGCATAATAAGGAAGGATATTGAATCCCGGGTAAGACTCATACCAGCCACACCAATCACACCGTACAACCTGTGATCTGAACCCAGTTAACAGTATGATAACAACGAAGGAGCCTCTGAAAAGATGGCTCACAACAAGAATAACCCGATTTTTGTAACAATAACTATGTACAAGTATTGCAGACAATCCGCACTTGGGATGGGCGCCCAGCATCCACTACGGACTACGAGAAATAGAATTATCGGTAAGTAAATTCTTATTTTCTCTAACGTCCTAAGTGGATGCTGGGGACTCCGTCAGGACCATGGGGATTATACCAAAGCTCCCAAACGGGCGGGAGAGTGCGGATGACTCTGCAGCACCGAATGAGAGAACTCCAGGTCCTCCTCAGTCAGGGTGTGCCCCTGACCAAGTAGCAGCTCGGCAAAGTTGTAAAGCCGAGACCCCTCGGGCAGCCGCCCAAGATGAGCCCACTTCCTTGTGGAATGGGCTTTTACTGATTTTGGCTGTGGCAAGCCTGCCACAGAATGTGCAAGCTGAATTGTACTACAAATCCAGCGAGCAATCGTCTGCTTAGAAGCAGGAACACCCATCTTGTTGGGTGCATACAGGCTAAACAGCGAGTCAGATTTTCTGACTCCAGTCGTCCTGGAAACATATATTTTCAGGGCCCTGACAACGTCAAGTAACTTGGAGTCCTCCAAGTCCCTAGTAGCCGCAGGTACCACAATAGGTTGGTTCATGTGAAAAACAGAAAACACCTTAAGGAGAAATTGAGGACGAGTCCTCAATTCTGCCCTGTCAGAATGAAAATTAAGTAAGGGCTTTTATATGATAAAGCCGCCCATTCTGACACACGCCTGGCTGAAGCCAGGGCTAATAGAATCTTCACCTTCCATGTGAAATATTTTAATTCCACAGTGGTGAGTGGATCAAACCAATGTGACTTTAGGAAACTCAAAACAACATTGAGATCCCAAGGTGCCACTGGGGGCACAAAAGGAGGCTGTATATGCAGTACCCCTTTTACAAACGTCTGAACTTCAGGCACTGAAGCCAGTTCTTTCTGGAAGAAATTCGACAGGGTCGAAATTTGAACCTTAATGGACCCTAATTTTAGGCCCATAGACAGTCCTGTTTTCAGGAAATGTAGGAAACGACCCAGTTGGAATTCCTCTGTAGGGACCTTCTTGGCCTCACACTACGCAACATATTTTCGCCAAATGCGGTGAAAATGTTTTGCGGTTACATCCTTCCTGGCTTCGACCAGGGTAGGAATGACTTCATCTGGAATGCCCTTTCAGGATCCGGCGTTCAACTGCCATGCCGTCAAACGCAGCCGCGGTAAGTCTTGGAACAGACAAGGCCCCTGCTGGAGCAGGTCCTTTCTTAAAGGTAGAGGCCACGGTTCTTCCGTGAGCATCTCTTGAAGTTCCGGGTACCAAGTCCTTCTTGACCCATCCGGAACCACGAGTATCGTTCTTACTAATCTCCTTCTTATGATTCTCAGTACTTTTGGTATGAGATGCATAGGAGGGAACACATACCCTGACTGGTACACCCACAGTGTTACCAGAGCGTCCACCGCTATTGCCTGAGGGTCCCTTGACCTGGCGCAATATTTGTCTAGTTTTTTGTTCAGGCGGGACGCCATCATGTCCACCTTTGGTTTTTCCCAACGGTTTACAATCATGTGGAAGACTTCCCGCTGAAGTCCCCACTCTCCCGGGTGGAGGTTATGCCTGCTGAGGAAGTCTGCTTCCCAGTTTTCCACTCCCGGAATTAACACTGCTGAGAGTGTTATCACATGATTTTTCGCCCAGCGAAGAATCCTTGCAGTTTCTGCCATTTCCCTCCTGCTTCATGTGCCGCCCTGTCTGTTTACGTGGGCGACTGCCGTGATGTTGTCCCACTGGATCAATACCGGCTGACCTTGAAGCAGAGGTCTTGCTAAGCTTAGAGCCTTGTAAATTGCCCTTAGCTCCAGTATATTTATGTGGAGAGAAGTCTCCAGACTTGATCACACTCCCTGGAAATTTTTTCCTTGTGTGACTGCTCCCCAGCCACTCAGGCTGGCATCCGTGGTCACCAGGACCCAGTCCTGAATGTCGAATCTGCGGCCCTTTCATAGATGAGCACTCTGCAGCCACCGCAGAAGAAAACACCCTTGTCCTTGGAGACAGGGTTATCCGCTGATGCATCTGAAGATGCGATCCGGACCATTTTCCCAGCAGATTCCACTGAAAGGTTCTTGCGTGAAATCTACCGAATGGGATCGCTTTGTAAGAAACCACCATTTTTCACAGGACCCTTGTGCAATGATGCACTGATACTTTTCCTGGTTTTAGGAGGTTCCTGACTAGCTCGGATAACTCCCTGGCCTTCTTCTCCGGGAGAAAACATCTTTTTCTGGACTGTGTCCAGAATCATTCCTAGGAACATTAGACGTGTCGTCGGAAAAAGCTGCGATTTTGGAATATTTAGAATCCACTCGTGCTGTTGTAGAACTACTTGAGATAGTGCTACTCCGACCGCCAACTGTTCTCTGGACCTTGCCCTTATCAGGAAAGCGTCCATATTTCTTTTAGGAAGAATCATCATTTCGGCCATTACCATGGTAAAGACCCGGGGTGCCGTGGACAATCCAAACGGCAGCGTCTGAACTGATAGTGACAGTTCTGTACCACGAACCTGAGATACCCTTGGTGAGAAGGGCAAAATTTGGACATGTAGGTAAGCGTCCCTGATATCCAGTGACACCATATCGTCCTGGTTCGCTATCACTGCTCTGAGTGACTCCATCTTGATTTGAACCCTTGTATGTAATTGTTCAAATCTTTTAGATCTCACCGAGCCATTTGGCTTCAGTACCACAATATAGTGTGGAATAATACCCCTTCCCTTGTTGTAGGAGGGGTACTTTGATTATCACCTGCTGGGAATACAGCCTGTGAATTTTTTTTTTCCAATACTGCCTCCCTGTCGGAGGGAGACGTTGGTAAAGCAGACTTCAGGAACTTGTGAGGGGAAGACGTCTCGAATTTCCAATGTACACCTGGGATACTACGTGTAGGATCCAGGAGTCCACTTGCGAGTGAGCCCACTGCGTGCTGAAACTCTTGAGATGACCCCCCACCGCACCTGAGTCCGCTTGTATGGCCCCAGCGTCATGCTGCGGACTTGGCAGAAGCTGTGGAGGACTTCTGTTCCTGGGAATGGGCTGCCTGCTGCAGTCTTCTTCGCTTTCCTCTAACCCTGGGCAGATATGACTGGCCTTTTGCCCGCCTGCCTTTATGGGTACGAAAGGACTGAGACTGAAAAGACTGTGTCCTTTTCTGCTGAGATGTGACTTGGGGTAACAAAAGTGGATTTTCCAGCTGTTGCCATGGCCACCAGGTCCGATGGACCGCCCCTTTTTACGGCAATACTTCCATGTGCCGTCTGGAATCTGCATCACCTGACCACTGTCGTGTCTATAAACATCGTCTGGCAGATATGGACATCACATCTACTCTTGATGCCAGAATGCAAATATCCCTCTGCGCATCTCGCATATATAGAAATGCATCCTTAAAATGCTCTATAGTCAATAAAATATTGTTCCTGTCAAGGGTATCAATATTTTCAGTCAGGAAATCCGACCAAGCCCCCCCAGCGCTGCACATCCAGGCTGAGGCGATTGCTGGTCGTAGTATACCACCAGTATGTGTGTATATACTTTTTAGGATATTTTTCAGCTTCCTATCAGCTGGCTCTTTGAGGGCGGCCGTATCTGGAGACGGTAACGCCACTTGTTTTTATAAGCGTGTGAGCGCCTTATCCACCCTAAGGTGTGTTTCCCAACTCGCCCTCACTTCTGGCGGGAAAGGGTATACCTCCAATAATTTTCTATCGGAGGAAACCCACGTATCATCACACACTTTAATTTATCTGATTCAGGAAAAACTACAAGTAGATTATTCCCACCCTACATAATACCCTTATTTGTGGTACTTGTAGTATCAGAAATATGTAACACCTCCTTCATTGCCCTTAACATGTAACGTGTGGCCCTAAAGGAAAATACGTTTGTTTCTTCACCGTCGACACTGAAGTCAGTGTCCGTGTCTGTGTCGACCAACTGAGGTAAATGGGCGTTTTTACAAGCCCCTGACGGTGTCTGAGACGCCTGGACAGGTACTAATTTGTTTGCCGGCCGTCTCATGTCTTCAACCGACCTTGCATCGTGTTGACATTATCACGTAATTCCTAAATAAGCCATCCATTCCGGTGTCGACTCCCTAGAGAGTGACATCACCAATACAGGCAATTTGCTCCACCTCCTCACCAACATCGTCCTCCTACATGTCGACACACACGTACCGACACACAGCACACACACAGGGAATGCTCTGATAGAGGACAGGACCCCACTAGCCCTTTGGGGAGACAGAGGGAGAGTTTGCCAGCACACACCAAAAACGCTATAATTATACAGGGACAACCCCTTATACAAGTGTTTTCCCTTATAGCATTTTCACATATGTAATCATATCGCCAAATAAGTGCCCCCCCTCTCTGTTTTAACCCTGTTTCTGTAGTGCAGTGCAGGGGAGAGCCTGGGAGCCTTCCTCACAGCAGAGCTGAGCAGGAAAATGGCGCCGTGTGCTGAGGAGAATAGGCCCCGCCCCCTAAAACGGCGGGCTCTTCTCCCGGAGTTTGTGAGATCTGGCAGGGGTTAAATACATCCATATAGCCTCAAGGGCTATATGTGATGTATTTTAGCCATAAAAAAGGTATAATACATTGCTGCCCAGGGCGCCCCCCCCAGCGCCCTGCACCCTCAGTGACCGCTGGTATGAAGTGTGCTGACAACAATGGCGCACAGTGCTGTGCGCTACCTTATGAAGACTGAAAGTCTTCTGCCGCCTGTTTCTGGACCTCTGGACCTCTTCAACTTCGGCATCTGCAAGGGGGGTCGGCGGCACGGCTCCGGGACGAACCCCAGGGTGAGACCTGTGTTCCGACTCCCTCTGGAGCTAATGGTGTCCAGTAGCCTAAGAAGCAAATCCATCCTGCACGCAGGTGAGTTTACTTCTCTCCCCTAAGTCCCTCGTAGCAGTGAGCCTGTTGCCAGCAGGACTCACTGAAAATAAAAAACCTAACTTAAACTTTTATTCTAAGCAGCTCAGGAGAGCCACCTAGATTGTACCCTTCTCGGCCGGGCACAAAAATCTAACTGAGGCTTGGAGGAGGGTCATAGGGGGAGGAGCCAGTGCACACCACCTGATCCTAAAGCTTTTATTATTGTGCCCTGTCTCCTGCGGAGCCGCTAAACCCCATGGTCCTGACGGAGTCCCCAGCATCCACTTAGGACGTTAGAGAAAACCCAATAGCATACATTCTGAACCGACCATAACATCTCGCAAAAAAACTAAACAAAAAACCACATCAACCTATAAGCAGGAGGAAATATTTCAAGAAGGAATATCTGGTGCAGAGTGAATAGAATCAAGTCAGAAACACCATATTCTCTCAAACCTAGAGCTGGCATTATTTTGCATATAGACATAGCGTTCTTTCAGAACGGTATCCTTAACAAGAGTCCTAAAGGCGGATAATGTGGGACCTTTTTGCGCCATCCACCCCCTGGCAATACACACCTTTGCCAATGCACACATATTATGAACATACAGACCCTCCCACTTGGAGAATAATAATAATATTTATATAGTGCTTTTCTCCCACAGAACTCATACTGTACATCAAAAACAATGTACATTACTACATTGTACGAGGCATTAGAATAATAAGAGTTATAGTAAAATTCACCTTTGTTAACTCTTTTTCTTCGAGGTCCATAGGATCTACAGGGTTACCCTTGGGGATATGCTTGGTAGAGACCAGGATTTAGGCACCAAACAGCAAAGCTTTTGAGCCTCCCAGGATGTACTAGGTCTCTCTCCCCTCATACCCCGCCCACAGCTCAGTCTTCCGTTTTAGTTAACACGCCCAAAGCATGAGCTGGAGAAGAGAGAAGGAAGAATGGCACACACAGGAAACACACTCTCACTTGTAGGAAAAGGGAACTGGTGAACAAGCAGAGTAACCTATTGAAGCTAGGTGTGTCAGTGTGGATGTCTTGTGGATCCTAAGGACCTCGAAGAAAAAGTTAACGAAGGTAAGTTTTACCATAACTCTTATTTTCTTCCTCAGGATCCATTGTCTCCACAGAGTTAACCTTGGCGATGTCCCAAAGTAGTTGTAATAGGGAGGGAACACTCCTAAGCTGAAAGGAGGACATTGCAGCCAAGGGTTGCATCGTGAAAGACAAATGTATCAAAGGCATAGAACCTAACAAACGTGTGGGCAGAGGAGCACGTAGCGGCCATGCATAGTTGTTCAGCAGAGACGCCACTGCGGGCTTCCCACGAAGGTCCCACAGACTAAGTAGACTGTACTTGGTACTGGAAGATCAGCTTGCATGTAGGCCTATGAGATGGTGAAGCAGTGCCAACGAGCCAACGTTTATTAGCCAGCTAGCCACGCTTGTGTAATCCATAGAGGACAAACAAGGAATCTGTTTTCCTAATGGAATTGGTACGGTCCATGTAGATCTTTAGAGCACGGACCACAGCCAACAAAACTTCCAGGTGTAGAGAAGGCCGGTACCATAATTTCCTCGTTGATATGAAACATCAGAAAGGGGGGACTGCAGGAGAGTGCCCCAAATCAGATAATCTGCGGGCTGAGGAGATGACCAAGAGTCTTCGCAGTCAACCATTTGAGGTGAACAGTATGCAGTGGTTCAAAGGGAGGCTGTTGCAAAGCCCGAAGAACAAATCCCAAGGAGTCACTGGAATAAAAAAAATTCTTCAATATTCATTTTGTGTCAATTAGGACATAGATGGAGCAACGTTAATCATAAATATAATGTTGGTATCTACATTTTCTCTAAAGTCCTAGTGGATACTGGGGATCTGTACTTTAGTACCATGGGGTATAGATCAGGTCCACTGGTGCCTGGCACTTTAAAACCTTTAGTGTGTGTATGTGTGTGCTGGCTCCCCCCCTCTATGCCCTTCCTACCAGACTCAGTTTAGAAAAATGTGCCCAAGGAGCCGGGTGCATTTCTCTGGAGCTCCAGAGAGTTTCCTTTACATTTTATTTTATTATTTTCAGGTAGTACTGGTTGGCGGCAAGTCTACCTGCTTCGTGGGACTTAGAAGTAGGAACGAACCAACCTCCTGAGGGTTAATGGTTCATAATAAAAGCTGACAGGACACTGAGCTCCTGAGGTGCTGTTCACACACTGCTAGTGTGTGTGCCCACGCCAGCAGCTAGCCGCTACCCTCTAACAGATGCCAAAGATTGATAGGTGTGGTGAGTGTTAACACCGGGGTCCTGGCTACCGGGTCCCTGGTGCGGTTTTGGCAGCAAGTCACGCGGCGGTCACAGGCCACGAGCTGCGGTGCCCGCGACGGACTGGCTCAGGGCTCATGCCCCGCAGTGCTCACTTTCCATTAGGGCTTGTGTGTACTGATATATATCTACATATATATATATATATATATATATATATATATGTTTGTTAACATAACCAGTATAAAACTGAAGGGACCACGTGCCATTGCATGGGGCGGAGCTTCCTGGAGCAGGACCAGAGAAGGGAAGGCACCATTTCCTGCTGCTGTGGATCATCAAGGCTGCATGCACGATGCTCCTCCAGGTACCCATGCTGTTACAGACTCTGTACTGGTACCAGGGGCTCATAACAGCGGTAGCGCCGCTGCACTTCTATCAGGTTGTACTCCTAAATCTCACACTACGCTGCTGTGTTCTGTGTGCTGGTCTCCGTTCCTCAGTGTCACTCCAGCGGTTCTCTAGGGTCCGTGTGGATGTGTTTTTCAGTGAGCGAAGGAGAGACAGGTGTTAAAACAGTCTATTGATTGTATGGCAAAAGCAGCAGATACCAGAAAGGCTTCTCAGCCCCCTCTGTTGGGTTCGTATAAATGCTCACTGCCACAGGTGCACCACTCTGATTCTGATCAGCCTGATGTGGATGATGATGATGATGTTTTGGATGAGGACAGCTCTCAGTCCCCTGGGGTGGATGCCCTCATTTTTGCTGTAAGAGAGGTTCTTCACATACCGGATCAGGAGGCAGAACCAGATGAGGAGATGTACTTTAATGTAAGATCAAAGACCTCAGTAACTTTTCCTGTGTCTAAAGAATTAAACTCCCTGGCCAGGGAGGCATGGTTAAACCCTGATAAGAAATGTAAAATCCCTCAGCGGTTTTTAGCCACTTTTCCCCTCCCAGCTGAGGACAGGTATGGGATCCGTCTGTATCCAGACTGTCTAAGAAATTGGTACTGCCGATGCCAGGGGCGATATATATGACGGTTTCGGCACACAGAGCTCTGTGGTTACGTCAATGGTCAGTGGACGCTGATTCCAAAAAGGGTGTAGAAAATCTTCCCTTTACAGGTGATGCCTTGTTTGGCGACAAATTAAATAAATGGATCTATCAGGCAATAGCGGGTAAGTCTACCTATCTGCCGTCGGCTGCGCCGCCTTCTAGACGTTCTTACACAGGACCCTCCTTGCAGTCCTTTCGTGTGGCAAGGTTCAGAGGCAGGGGCCGAGGGGTCGCCACCACTCCCAGAGGATCTCGTGGTAAGTCCCGTAAACCTGCAACTGCTGCCACCCTGGACCAGACCACCGGATTCCCTGCTGCTAAGCCTTCCGCATGACGGTTGGCCCCAGCAGCAAGGCGACTTTCAGGTGGGTGCTCGCTTTCAACACTTCGCCCACGTGTGGGGGCAAAGTCCTGCCGGGATCCTTGGGTGAGGGACCTCATTTCCCAGGGATACCGGCTGGAATTTCAAGCACTTCCTCCTCACAGATTTTTCAAATCGGGCTTACCAGTTTTACCCGCAGCAAAAGTTACCTTGCAAGAGGCTATTCAAAAAATTTGCAGACAGGTGTGGTGGTTCCTGTACCTCCTCCGTTACGCAACAAGGGTTTTTACTCCAGTCTTTTTGTTGTTCCAAAACCAGATGGTTCGGTGCGACCCATCTTGAACCTGAAATCTCGAAACGCATATCTACGGGTGTTCAAATTCAAGATGGACTCCCTGCGGGCAGTGCTGTCCGGTCTGGAGAGGGGGGAGATCCTGGTATCGCTGGATGTCAAGGATGCTTACCTACACATTCCCATGTGGCCCCCTCATCAGGCTTACCTCGTGTTCGCCATATTGGACCACCATTTCCAGTTTCAGGCCTTACCCTTTCGCCTATCCACAGTGCTAATGGTCTTCACCAAAGTCATGGCAGAGATGATGCTGCAACTACACATGATGGGAGTAGACATAGTCCCCTACTTGGATGATCTCCTGATAAAGGCAATGTCCAGGAAGCGTCTGCTGCACAGCATCGATCTGACCACTCGCCTACTTATGGATCATGGGTGGATTCTGAATTTTCAGAAATCTCATCTGGAAACGATGATACTGGATATGGTGTCTCAAAAGGTATTTCTTCCAATGGACAAGGACTTGGCTATCCAGGTTATGGTCCGCTCAGTGCTCCGTCCTCGCAAGGTATCCCATACATCTTTGCATCCGATTGCTGGGCAAGATGGTGGCTGCTTACGAGGCAATCCAATACGTCATGCCCGGCAATTTCAGCTGGATCTGCTGGACAAATGGTAGGGATCTCACCTTCACATGCATCAGGAAGTGACCTTATCTCCGAAAGCCTGGATTTCTATATTATGGTGGCTTCAAGTTCCTCACCTGGTAGAAGGCAGGAATTTAAATATCCACTCGTGGATTCCACTAACGACAGATGCCAGCCCCGGGGTTGGGCGGCTGTGACCCAAGGGGCCCAGTTCCAGGGGATATGGTCGAGTCAGGAATCTGCTCTGCCGATAAACATCCTGGAACTCAGGGCAATTTACAATGCTCTTCTGTAAGCTTCCCATCTCCTGAGGGATCGGGCGATCCAGGCTCAAATCGGACAACGCCGCGGCAGTGGCGTATATAAACCGTCAGAGAGGAATAAGAAGCAGAGCGGTGATGCGAGAAGTGTCAAAGATACTCCTCTGGGCGGAGGCCAATGCAAGGGCCATCTCAGCCATATTCATTCCAGGAGTGGACAACTGGGAGGCAGACTTCCTCAGCAGGCACGACCTCCATCCGGGAAAATGGGGTCTACATCCCCAGGCGTTTCAACAGTTACTTCACTGGTGGGGTTGTCCGTAGATAGATCTGATGGCTTCTCGGCTCAACAAGAAGCTATGCCATTACTGTTTCCAGAACGAGCGATCCGCAGGCTGTAGCAGTGGATGCGCTGACGACACCTTTGACGTACCAGTTTGTGTATCTGTTCCCTTCTCTACCGCTAATCCCAAGGGTTCTAAAAAGACCAAGAAGGAAAAGCGTTCAAGCAATTCTAATTGCCCCGGATTGGCCTTGTCGAGCGTGGTACTCGGACCTCCTATCCATGGCTCTGGAGGATCCCTGGCCTCTGCCGCTTCAAAACGATCTTCTTTGACGGCTTGGAGGTTGAGGGCGAAATTCTAGCAAGGAAGGGTCATCAACAATGGTCTAGGCCAGGAAGATGGTTACGTCAAAACATTATCATCGTATCTGGAAAAAGAACGGTTTCTCCCATGGAATTTAGAATTGGTCGCTTTCTAAATTCCTACAAGCGGGAGTGGATATGGGCCTACGTTTAGGCTCCATCAAAGTCCGGATTTCGGCGCTCTTTATTTTCTTCTAGAAACAACTTGCCGTGTTGCCGGAAGTACAGACTTTCCTAAAAGGAGTTCTTCATATGCAACCGCCCTTTGTACCTCCCACGGCTCCGTGGGATCTCAATGTGGTTTTGTCCTTTCTTCAATCGGACTGGTTTGAATCCTTACATAGGGTGGAGTTAAAATTTCTCACCTAGAAGATGGTGATGTTATTAGCATCTGCCAGATGTGTCTCTGAATTGGGGACCTTATCCTGTAAAAGCCCTTATTTGATTTTTCATGAAGACAGGGCGGAACTCAGGACCTGACCTCAGTTTTTGCCAAAAGTGGTTTCAGCTTTTCATGTGAATCAACCCATTGTGGTTCCGGTGCGGTCTGACGCTTCCATTGGGCCAGAGTCCTTCGATGTGGTGAGGGCTCTGAAGATTTATGTGAAACGGACTGCTCGTCATCGTAAATCTGATTCACTGCTTGTCCTACAGACTATGAGAAAAGGAATTACCGGTAGGTATTAAATTCCTATTTTGAAGTAGAGCGAACATTATGTAAAGTTAACATTATTCTAAAGAAGAAAAGGTTGATAAGGGAAGCAATTTAATGTTTGATTTTCCCACACTGCATATGGGAGTTCCACAATTTATTACTAGATGGTGTTACTATTAGTATATGGTGGTTGACAACTTGTGTTCTCATGCAAGAGCAATCAGTGTTTGAAGCTGAATATTGAAGGTGAACATCACTATAAATAACTTGTAACGTTAGTTACAAAATATGAACATTTTTAGGTTTATGAGGATTCTGGACATCTAACCAATACTCCAGAGTCCATTGATATGCATTAAATAAATAACTTATCTTATAAAATTGTAACTAATGTTACAGGTGTAAATATTATCGAATATTTTGTCGTCTTTTACAAACCTACTAGGATAAAGCATATAAAGTGTGAAACTACAACGAGCTCTAGAAAAATAAGATTTTAAACCTACCGGTAAAACTTTTTCTCCTAGTCCGTAGAGGATGCTGGGGACTCCGTAAGGACCATGGGGTATAGACGGGCTCCGCAGGAGACATGGGCACTACAAAGAACTTTAGAATGGGTGTGCACTGGCTCCTCCCTCTATGCCCCTCCCCCAGACCTCAGTTAGAGAAACTGTGCCCAGAGGAGATGGACAATACGAGGAAAGGATTTTGTTAATCTAAGGGCAAGATTCATACCAGCCCACACCATCCACACCGTATAACCTGGAATATACGCAACCAGTTAACAGTATGAACAAAACAGTATCAGCTAAAGACTGATCTCAACTGTAACATAACCCTTATGTAAGCAACAACTATATACAAGCCTTGCAGATTTTGTCCGCACTGGGACGGCGCCCAGCATCCTCTACGGACTAGGAGAAAAAAATGTACCGGTAGGTTTAAAATCTTATTTTCTCTTACGTCCTAGAGGATGCTGGGGACTCCGTAAGGACCATGGGGTTTATACCAAAGCTCCAGACCGGGCGGGAGAGTGCGGATGACTCTGCAGCACCGACTGAGCAAACGCAAGGTCCTCATCAGCCAGGGTATCAAACTTATAGAACCCTGCAAAAGTGTTTGAACCCGACCAGGTATCTGCTTGGCAAAGCTGTAAAGCCGAGACGCCTCGGGCAGCCGCCCAAGAAGAGCCCGCCTTCCTAGTGGAATGGGCCTTTACTGAATTTGGTAACGGCAATCCTGCCGTAGAATGAGCCTGCTGAATCGTGTTACAGATCCAGCGAGCAATAGTCTGCTTCGAAGCAGGAGCGCCAACTTTGTTGGCTGCATACAGGACAAACAGTGCTTCTGTTTTCCTAACCCGAGCCGTCCTGGCTACATAGATTTTTAAGGCCCTGACTACATTCAGGGACTTGGAATCCTCCAAGTCATCCATAGCCACAGGCACCACAATAGGTTGGTTCATATGAAATGAAGAAACCACCTTAGGCAAAAACTGAGGACGAGTCCTCAACTCTGCTCTATCCACATGGAAAATCAAATAGGGGCTCTTGTGAGACAAGGCCGCCAATTCGGACACCCGCCTTGCAGATGCCAAGGCCAACAACATGACCACCTTCCAAGTGAGAAATTTAAACTCAACCGTTTGAAGAGGTTCAAACCAGTGAGACTTCAGGAACCGTAACACCACGTTAAGGTACCATGGTGCCACTGGGGGCACAAAAGGAGGCTGGATGTGCAGCACTACCTTTACAAAAGTCTGGACTTCTGGGAGAGAAGCCAATTCCTTCTGAAAGAAAATAGACAGGGCCGAAATCTGTACCTTAATGGAGCCCAATTTTAGGCCCATATCCACTCCTGTCTGTAGAAAGTGGAGAAAACGGCCCAGATGGAAATCTTCCGTAGGAGCATTCTTGGCTTCACACTAAGAAACATATTTCCTTCAGATACGGTGATAATGTTTTGCCGTCACCTCCTTCCTAGCCTTTATCAGAGTAGGGATGACTTCCTCCGGAATATCTTTCCCAGCTAGGATTCGGCGTTCAACCGCCATGCCGTCAAATGTAACCGCGGTAAGTCTTGGAACACGCAGGGCCCCTGTTGTAACAGGTCCTCCCTGAGAGGAAGAGGCCATGGATCTTCTGTGAGCATCTCCTGAAGATCTGAATACCAGACCCTTCGAGGCCAATCTGGAACAATGAGGATTGTTTTCACTCTTTTTTGTCTTATGATTCTCAATATTTTTGAGATGAGAGGAAGAGGGGGGGAACACATAGACCGACTGAAACACCCAAGGTGTCACCAGGGCGTCCACCACTACTGCCTGAGGGTCCCTTGACCTGGCACAATACCTCCGAAGCTTCTTGTTGAGGCGTGACGCCATCATGTCTATGTGAGGAATTCCCCAAAGACTTGTTATCTCTGTAAAAATGTCTTGATGAAGTCCCCACTCTCCTGGATGGAGATCGTGTCTGCTGAGGAAGTCTGCTTCCCAGTTGTCCACTCCCGGAATGAAGAAAGCTGACAGAGCGCTTACGTGATTTTCCGCCCAGCGAAGAAATCCTGGTGGCTTCCGCCATTGCGATTCTCTGCTCCTTGTCCCGCCTTGGCGGTTCACATAAGCCACGGCTGTGACGTTGTCTGATTGAATCAGAACCGGTAAGTCGCGAAGAAGATTCTCCGCCTGTCGTAGGCCGTTGTATATGGCCCTCAATTCCAGTATGTTGAAGTACAGACAAGACACCTGGCTTGACCATAGCCCCTGAAAATTTCTTCCTTGTGTGACTGCTCCCCATCCTCGGAGGCTCGCGTCCGTGGTCACCAGAATCTAGTCTTGAATGCTGAACCTGCGACCCTCTAGAAGGTGAGCACTCCACAGCCACCACAGGAGAGACACCCTGGCCCGGGGGGACAGGCTTATCTTCTGATGTATTAGTAGATGGGACCCGGACCACTTGTCCTGGAGGTCCCACTGAAACGTTCTTGCATGAAACCTGCCGAAGGGGATGGCCTCGTAGGCTGCCACCATTTTCCACAGAACTCGAGTGCATTGATGAACAGACACTCTTTTTGGTTTTAGCAAGTCTCTGACCATGTTCTGGAGGTCCTGGGCTTTTCCATCGGGAGAAAAACCCTTTTTTTTTGTTCCGTGTCCAGAATCATGCCTAGTAATGATAGTCGAGTCGTTGGAATCAATTGTGACTTTGGCAGATTGAGAATCCAACCGTGTTGTTGTAGCACTCTCAGGGAGAGCGACACGCTCTTCTGCAATTGATCTCTCGATCTTGCTTTTATCAGGAGATCGTCCAAGTATGGGATAATTGTGACTCCCTGTCTGCGCAGGAGCACCATCATCTCCGCCATCACCTTGGTGAAAATCCTCGGGGCCGTGGAAAGCCCAAACGGCAACGTCTGAAACTGGTAATGACAGTCCTGTACAGCGAATCTCAGGTACGCCTGATGAGGAAGATATATGGGGACATGAAGGTATGCATCCTTTATGTCGAGTGACGCCATAAAATCCCCCCCTTCCAGTCTGGAGATCACAGCCCGGAGCGATTCCATCTTGAATTTGAACTTTTTCAAGTACAGGTTTAGGGATTTTAGATTTAAAAATAAGAATTTACTTACCGATAATTCTATTTCTCGTAGTCCGTAGTGGATGCTGGGGACTCCGTAAGGACCATGGGGAATAGCGGCTCCGCAGGAGACTGGGCACAAAAGTAAAGCTTTAGAACTACCTGGTGTGCACTGGCTCCTCCCCCTATGACCCTCCTCCAAGCCTCAGTTAGGATACTGTGCCCGGACGAGTGTACACAATAAGGAAGGATTTTGAATCCCGGGTAAGACTCATACCAGCCACACCAATCACACCGTATAACTCGTGATCTAAACCCAGTTAACAGCATGATAACAGAGGAGCCTCTAGAAAAGATGGCTTACTACAGCAATAACCCGATTTTTTGGTAACAATAACTATGTACCAGTATTGCAGACAGTCCGCACTTGGGATGGGCGCCCAGCATCCACTACGGACTACGAGAAATAGAATTATCGGTAAGTAAATTCTTATTTTCTCTAACGTCCTAAGTGGATGCTGGGGACTCCGTAAGGACCATGGGGATTATACCAAAGCTCCCAAACGGGCGGGAGAGTGCGGATGACTCTGCAGCACCAAATGAGAGAACTCCAGGTCCTCCTCAGCCAGGTTATCAATTTTGTAGAATTTTACAAACGTATTTGCTCCTGACCAAGTAGCTGCTCGGCAAAGTTGTAAAGCCGAGACCCCTCGGGCAGCCGCCCAAGATGAGCCCACCTTCCTTGTGGAGTGGGCATTTACAGATTTTTGGCTGTGGCAGGCCTGCCACAGAATGTGCAAGCTGAATTGTACTACAAATCCAACGAGCAATAGTCTGCTTAGAAGCAGGAGCACCCAGCTTGTTGGGTGCATACAGGATAAACAGCGAGTCAGATTTTCTGACTCCAGCCGTCCTGGAAACATATATTTTCAGGGCCCTGACAACGTCTAGCAACTTGGAGTCCTCCAAGTCCCTAGTAGCCGCAGGCACCACAATAGGTTGGTTCAGGTGAAACGCTGAAACCACCTTAGGGAGAAACTGAGGACGAGTCCTCAATTCCGCCCTGTCCGAATGGAAAATCAGATAAGGGCTTTTACAGGATAAAGCCGCCAATTCTGACACGCGCCTGGCCCAGGCCAGGGCCAACAGCATGACCACTTTCCATGTGAGATATTTTAACTCCACAGATTTAAGTGGTTCAAGCCAATGTGACTTTTGGAACCCAAAAACTACATTGAGATCCCAAAGTGCCACTGGAGGCACAAAAGGAGGCTGTATATGCAGTACCCCTTTTACAAACGTCTGAAATTCAGGGACTGAAGCTAGTTCTTTTTGGAAGAAAACTGACAGGGCCGAAATTTGAACCTTAATGGACCCCAATTTCAGGCCCATAGACACTCCTGTTTGCAGGAAATGTAGGAATCGACCCAGTTGAATTTCCTCAGTCGGGCCTTACTGGCCTCGCACCACGCAACATATTTTCGCCAAATGCGGTGATAATGTTTTGCGGTTACATCCTTCCTGGCTTTGATCAGGATAGGGATGACTTCATCCGGAATGCCTTTTTTCCTTCAGGATCCGGCGTTCAACCGCCATGCCGTCAAACGCAGCCGCGGTAAGTCTTGGAACAGACAGGGTCCTTGCTGGAGCAGGTCCCTTCTTAGAGGTAGAGGCCACGGATCCTCCGTGAGCATCTCTTGAAGTTCCGGTTACCAAGTCCTTCTTGGCCAATCCGGAGCCACGAATATAGTGCTTACTCCTCTCCATCTTATCAATCTCAGTACCTTGGGTATGAGAGGCAGAGGAGGGAACACATACACTGACTGGTACACCCACGGTGTTACCAGAGCGTCTACAGCTATTGCCTGAGGGTCCCTTGACCTGGCGCAATACCTGTCGAGTTTTTCCCAACGGTTTATAATCATGTGGAAGACTTCTGGGTGAAGTCTCCACTCTCCCGGGTGGAGGTCGTGTCTGCTGAGGAAGTCTGCTTCCCAGTTGTCCACTCCCGGAATGAATACTGCTGACAGTGCTATCACATGATTTTCCGCCCAGCGAAGAATCCTTGCAGCTTCTGCCATTGCCCTCCTGCTTCTTGTGCCACCCTGTCTGTTTACGTGGGTGACTGCCGTGATGTTGTCCGACTGGATCAACACCGGCTGACCTTGAAGCAGAGGTCTTGCTAAGCTTAGAGCATTGTAAATGGCCCTTAGCTTCAGGATATTTATGTGAAGTGATGTCTCCAGGCTTGACCATAAGCCCTGGAAATTCCTTCCCTGTGTGACTGCTCCCCAGCCTCGCATGCTGGCATCCGTGGTCACCAGGACCCAGTCCTGAATGCCGAATCTGCGGCCCTCTAGAAGATGAGCACTCTGCAACCACCACAGGAGGGACACCCTTGTCCTTGGTGACAGGGTTATCCGCTGATGCATCTGAAGATGCGACCCGGACCATTTGTCCAGCAGGTCCCACTGGAAAGTTCTTGCGTGGAATCTGCCGAATGGGATTGCTTCGTAGGAAGCCACCATTTTACCCAGAACCCTTGTGCATTGATGCACTGAGAGTTGGCTCGGTTTTAGGAGGTTCCTGACTAGCTCGGATAACTCCCTGGCTTTCTCCTCCGGGAGAAACACCTTTTTCTGGACTGTGTCCAGGATCATCCCTAGGAACAGAAGACGAGTCGTCGGAACCAGCTGCGATTTTGGAATATTGAGAATCCAATCGTGCTGCCGCAACACTACCTGAGATAGTGCTACACCGACCTCCAACTGTTCCCTGGATCTTACCCTTATCAGGGAATCGTCCAAGTAAGGGATAACTAAAATTCCCTTCCTTCGAAGGAATATCATCATTTCGGCCATTAGCTTGGTAAAGACCCGGGGTGCCGTGGACCATCCATACGGCAGCGTCTGAACTGATAGTGACAGTTCTGTACCATAAACCTGAGGTACCCTTGGTGAGAAGGGTAAATTGGGACATGAAGGTAAGCATCCTTGATGTCCCGAGACATCATGTAGTCCCCTTCTTCCAGGTTCGCAATCACTGCTCTGAGTGACTCAATCTTGAATTTGAACCTCTGTATGTAAGTGTTCAAAGATTTTAGATTTAGAATCGGTCTCACCGAGCCGTCCGGCTTCGGTACCACAACAGTGTGGAATAATACCCCGTTCCCTGTTGCAGGAGGGGTACCTTGATTATCACCTGCTGGGAATACAGCTTGTGAATGGCTTCCAAAACTGTCTCCCTGTCAGAAGGAGACATCGGTAAAGCCGACTTTAGGAAACGGCGAGGGGGAGACGTCTCGAATTCCAATTTGTACCCCTGAGATATCACCTGAAGGATCCAGGGGTCTACTTGCGAGTGAGCCCACTGCGCGCTGAAATTCATTGAGACGGGCCCCCCACCGTGCCTGATTCTGCTTGTAAAGCCCCAGCGTCATACTGAGGGCTTGGCAGAGGCGGGAGAGGGTTTCTGTTCCTGGGAACTGGCTGATTTCTGCAGCCTTTTTCCTCTCCCTCTGTCACGGGGCAGAAATGAGGAACCTTTTGCCCGCTTGTCCACGAAAAGACTGCGCCTGATAATACGGCGTCTTCTCATGTTGAGAGGCGACCTGGGGTACACACGTGGATTTCCCAGCTGTTGCCGTGGCCACCAGGTCTGAAAGACCGACCCCAAATAACTCCTCCCCTTAATAAGGCAATACTTCCAAATGCCGTTTGGAATCCGCATCACCTGACCACTGTCGTGTCCATAACCCTCTACTGGTAGAAATGGACAACGCACTTAGACTTGATGCCAGTCGGCAAATATTCCGCTGTGCATCACGCATATATAAAAATGCATCTTTCAAATGCTCTATAGGCAATAATATACTGTCCCTATCTAGGGTATCAATATTTTCAGTCTGGGAATCCGACCACGCCAACCCAGCACTGCACATCCAGGCTGAGGCGATTGCTGGTCGCAGTATAACACCAGTATGTGTGTAAATACATTTTAGGATACCCTCCTGCTTTCTATCAGCAGGATCCTTAAGGGCGGCCATCTCAGGAGAGGGTAGAGCCCTTGTTCTTACAAGCGTGTGAGCGCTTTATCCACCCTAGGGGGTGTTTCCCAACGCACCCTAACCTCTGGCGGGAAAGGATATAATGCCAATAACATTTTAGAAATTATCAGTTGTTATCGGGGGAAACCCACGCATCATCACACACCTCATTTAATTTCTCAGATTCAGGAAAACTACAGGTAGTTTTTCCTCACCGAACATAATACCCCTTTTTGGTGGTACTCGTATTATCAGAAATGTGTAAAACATTTTTCATTGCCTCAATCATGTAACGTGTGGCCCTACTGGAAGTCACATTTGTCTCTTCACCGTCGACACTGGAGTCAGTATCCGTGTCAGCGTCTATATCTGCCATCTGAGGTAACGGGCGCTTTAGAGCCCCTGACGGCCTATGAGACGTCTGGACAGGCACAAGCTGAGTAGCCGGCTGTCTCATGTCAACCACTGTCTTTTATACAGAGCTGACACTGTCACGTAATTCCTTCCAACAGTTCATCCACTCAGGTGTCGACCCCCTAGGGGGTGACATCACTATTACAGGCAATCTGCTCCGTCTCCACATCATTTTTCTCTTCATACATGTCGACACAAATGTACCGACACACAGCACACACACAGGGAATGCTCTGATAGAGGACAGGACCCCACTAGCCCTTTGGGGAGACAGAGGGAGAGTTTGCCAGCACACACCAGAGCGCTATATATATACAGGGATAACCTTATATAAGTGTTTTTCCCCTTATAGCTGCTGTATTGTTAATACTGCGCCTAATTAGTGCCCCCTTCTCTTTTTTAACCCTTTCTGTAGTGTAGTGACTGCAGGGGAGAGCCAGGGGAGCTTCCCTCCAACTGAGCTGTGAGGGAAAATGGCGCCAGTGTGCTGAGGAGATAGGCTCCGCCCCTTTTTCGCGGACTTTTCTCCTGCTTTTTTATGGATTCTGGCAGGGGTTAAAATTCATTCATATAGCCCTGGGGGCTATATGTGATGTATTTTCGCCAGCCAAGGTGTTTTTATTGCTGCTCAGGGCGCCCCCCCCTAGCGCCCTGCACCCTCAGTGACCGAAGTGTGAAGTGTGCTGAGGAGCAATGGCGCACAGCTGCAGTGCTGTGCGCTACCTTGGTGAAGACAGGACGTCTTCTGCCGCCGATTTTCCGGACCTCTTCTGTCTTCTGGCTCTGTAAGGGGGCCGGCGGCGCGGCTCTGGGACCCATCCATGGCTGGGCCTGTGATCGTCCCTCTGGAGCTAATGTCCAGTAGCCTAAGAAGCCCAATCCACTCTGCACGCAGGTGAGTTCGCTTCTTCTCCCCTTAGTCCCTCGATGCAGTGAGCCTGTTGCCAGCAGGTCTCACTGAAAATAAAAAACCTAAAACTAAACTTTTCACTAAGCAGCTCAGGAGAGCCACCTAGTGTGCACCCTTCTCGTTCTGGCACAGTATCTAACTGAGGCTTGGAGGAGGGTCATAGGGGGAGGAGCCAGTGCACACCAGGTAGTTCTAAAGCTTTACTTTTGTGCCCAGTCTCCTGCGGAGCCGCTATTCCCCATGGTCCTTACGGAGTCCCCAGCATCCACTTAGGACGTTAGAGAAATAAGAATTTACTTACCGATAATTCTATTTCTCGTAGTCCGTAGTGGATGCTGGGAACTCCGTAAGGACCATGGGGAATAGCGGCTCCGCAGGAGACTGGGCACAAAAGTAAAGCTTTAGGACTACCTGGTGTGCACTGGCTCCTCCCCCTATGACCCTCCTCCAAGCCTCAGTTAGGATACTGTGCCCGGACGAGCGTACACAATAAGGAAGGATTTATGAATCCCGGGTAAGACTTATACCAGCCACACCAATCACACCGTACAACCTGTGATCTGAACCCAGTTAACAGCATGATAACAGAGGAGCCTCTGAAAAGATGGCTCACAACAATAATAACCCGATTTTTGTAACAATAACTATGTACAAGTATTGCAGACAATCCGCACTTGGGATGGGCGCCCAGCATCCACTACGGACTACGAGAAATAGAATTATCGGTAAGTAAATTCTTATTTTCTCTGACGTCCTAGTGGATGCTGGGAACTCCGTAAGGACCATGGGGATTATACCAAAGCTCCCAACCGGGCGGGAGAGTGCGGATGACTCTGCAGCACCGAATGAGAGAACTCCAGGTCCTCCTCAGCCAGGGTATCAAATTTGTAGAATTTAGCAAACGTGTTTGCCCCTGACCAAATAGCTGCTCGGCAAAGTTGTAAAGCCGAGACCCCTCGGGCAGCCGCCCAAGATGAGCCCACCTTCCTTGTGGAATGGGCTTTTACAGATTTTGGCTGTGGCAGGCCTGCCACAGAATGTGCAAGCTGAATTGTATTACAAATCCAACGAGCAATAGTCTGCTTAGAAGCAGGAGCACCCAGCTTGTTGGGTGCATACAGGATAAACAGCGAGTCAGATTTTCTGACTCCAGCCGTCCTGGAAACATATATTTTCAGGGCCCTGACTATGTCCAACAACTTGGAGTCCTCCAAGTCACTAGTAGCCGCAGGTACCACAGTAGGTTGGTCCAGATGAAACGCTGAAACCACCTTAGGGAGAAAATGAGGACGAGTCCTCAATTCCGCCCTGTCTGAATGGAAGATCAGATAAGGGCTTTTACAGGATAAAGCCGCCAATTCTGACACGCGCCTGGCCTAGGCCAGGGCCAACAGCATGACCACTTTCTATGTGAGATATTTTAACTCCACAGATTCAAGTGGTTCAAACCATTGTGACTTTAGGAACCCCAAAACTACATTGAGATCCCAAGGTGCCACTGGAGGCACAAAAGGAGACTGTATATGCAGTACCCCTTTTACAAACGTCTGAACTTCAGGAACTGAAGCTAGTTCTTTCTGGAAGAAAATTGACAGGGCCGAAATTTGAACCTTAATGGACCCCAATTTTAGGCCCATAGACACTCCTGTTTGCAGGAAATGCAGGAATCGACCTAGTTGAAATTCCTCCATCGGGGCCTTACTGGCCTCGCACCACGCAACATATTTTCGCCTAATGCGGTGATAATGCTTTGCGGTTACATCCTTCCTGGCTTTGATCAGGGTAGGGATGACTTCATCCGGAATGCCTTTTTCCTTCAGGATCCGGCGTTCAACCGCCCTGCCGTCAAACGCAGCCGCAGTAAGTCTTGGAATAGATAGGGTCCTTGATGGAGTAGGTCCCTTCTTAGAGGTAGAGGCCACGGGTCCTCCGTGAGCATCTCTTGAAGTTCCGGGTACCAAGTCCTTCTTGGCCAATCCGGAGCCACGAGTATAGTTCTTACTCCCCTCCGTCTTATAATTCTCAATACTTTTGGTAAGAGAGAAAGAGGAGGGAACCCATACACTGACTGGTACACCCACGGTGTTACCAGAGCGTCCACAGCTATTGCCTGAGGGTCCCTTGACCTGGCGTAATACCTGTCCAATTTTTTATTTTTTTTGTTTTGGCGGGACGTCATCATGTCCACCTTTGGTTTTTCCCAACGGTTTACAATCATGTGGAAGACTTCTGCTGAGGAAGTCTGTTTCCCAGTTGTCCACTCCCGGAATGAACACTGCTGACAATGCTATCACATGATTTTCCGCCCAGCGAAAAATCCTTGCAGCTTCTCTACGTGGGCGACTGCCGTGATGTTGTCCGACTGGATCAGCACCGGCTGACCTTGAAGTAGAGGTCTTGCTTGGCTTAGGGCATTGTAAATGGCCCTTAGCTCCAAGATATTTATGTGAAGTGATGTCTCCAGGCTTGACCACAAGCCCTGGAAATTCCTTCCCTGTGTGACTGCTCCCCAGCCTCGCAGGCTGGCATCCGTGGTCACCAGGACCCAGTCCTGAATGCCGAATCTGCGCCCTCTAGAAGATGAGCACTCTGCAACCACCACAGGAGAGACACCCTTGTCTTTGGTGACAGGGTTATCCGCTGATGCATCTGAAGATGCGATCCGGACCACTTTTCCAGCAGGTCCCACTGGAAAGTTCTTGCGTGGAATCTGCCGAATGGAATTGCTTCGTAGGAAGCCACCATTTTTCCCAGGACCCTTGTGCACTGCTGCACTGACACTTGGCCTGGTTTTAGGAAGTTTCTGACTAGTTCGGATAACTCCCTGGCTTTCTCCTCCTGGAGAAACACCTTTTTCTGGACTGTGTCCAGGATCATCCTTAGGAATAGAAGACGTGTCGTCGGGATCAGCTGCGATTTTGGAATATTAAGAATCCAACCGTGCTGCCGCAACACTACTTGAGATAGTGCTACCCCGACTACCAACCGTTCCCTGGATCTTGCCCTTATCCGGAGATCGTCCAAGTAAGGGATAATTAAAACTCCCTTCCTTCGAAGGAGTATCATCATTTCGGCCATTACTTTGGTAAAGACCCGGGGTGCCGTGGACAAACCAAACGGCAGCGTCTGAAACTGATAGTGACAGTTCTGTACCACAAACCTGAGGTACCCTTGGTGAGAAGCATCCTTGATGTCCAGAGACACCATATAATCCCCTTCTTCCAGGTTTGCCATCACCTCTCTGAGTGACTCCATCTTGAATTTGAACCTTTGTATGTAAGTGTTCAAGGATTTCAGATTTAAATTAGGTCTCACCGAGCCGTCCGGCTTCGGTACCACAAACAGCGTGGTATAATACCCCTTTCCCTGTTGTAGGAGGGGTACCTTGATTATCACCTGCTGGGAATACAGCTTGTGAATGGCTTCCCATACCGCCTCCCTGTCGGAGGGAGACGTCGGTACAGCAGACTTTAGGAAAACGGCGAAGGGGAGACGTCTCGAATTCCAATTTGTACCCCTGAGATACCACCTGAAGGATCCAGGGGTCCCCAGGGGTCCCCTGTGAGTGAGCCCACTGCACGCTGAAATTTTTGAGACGGGCCCCCACCGTGCCTGAGTCCGCTTGTAAAGCCCCAGCGTCATGCTGAGGACTTTGCGGAGGCGGGAGAGGGCTTCTGTTCCTGGGAACTAGCTGTTTGCTGCAGCCTTTTTCCTCTCCCTCTGCCACGGCAGAAATGAGGAGCTTTTTGCCCGCTTGCCCTTATGGGGCCCAAAGGACTGCGCCTGATAATACGGCGTCTTCTTATGTTGAGAGGCTACCTGGGGTAAAAATGTGGATTTTCCAGCCGTTGCCGTGGCCACCAGGTCTGTTAGACCTACCCCAAATAACTCCTCCCTTTTATAAGGCGATACTTCCATATGCCTTTTGGAATCAGCATCACCTGACCACTGTCTTGTCCATAACCCTCTTCTGGCAGAAATGGACAGCGCACTTACTCTTGATGCCAGTCGGCAAATATCCCTCTGTGCATCACGCATATATAGAAATGCATCTTTTAAATGCTCTATAGTCAGTAATATACTGTCCCTATCTAGGGTATCAATATTGTCAGGAATCCGACCAAGCCACCCCAGCACTGCACATCCAGGCTGAGGCGATTGCTGGTCGCAGTATCACACCCGTGTGAGTGTATATACATTTTAGGATATTTTACTGCTTTCTGTCAGCAGGTTCCTTAAGGGCGGCCGTATCCGGGGACGGTAGTGCCACCTGTTTAGACAAGCGTGTAAGCGCTTTATTCACCCTAGTGGGTGTTTCCCAACGTGCCCTATCCTCTGGCGGGAAGGGGTATGATGCTAATAACTTTTTAGGAATTAACAGTTTTTATCGGGGGAAACCCACGCATCATCACACACTTCATTTAATTCCTCAGATGCAGGAAAAACTACAGGCAGTTTTTTCTCACCCAACATAATACCCTTTTTAGTGGTACTGGTATTATCAGAAATGTGTAAAAACATTTTCCATAGCCTCAATCATGTAACGTGTGGCCCTACTGGAAGTCACATTCGTCTCTTAATCGTCGACACTGGAGTCAGTATCCGTGTCGGCGTCTGTATCTGCCATCTGCGGTAACGGGCGTTTTAGAGCCCCTGATGGCTTTTGAGACACCTGGACAGGCACAGGCTGAGTCGCCGGCTGTCTCATGTCATCAATCTTTTGTAAAGAGCTGACTCACATAATTCCTTCCATAAGCTCATCCACTCAGATGTCGACTCCCTAGGGGGTGACATCTCTGTTACAGGCAATTGCTCCGCCTCCACCTCATTTTCCTCCTCATACATGTCGACACAACGTACCGACACACAGCACACACACAGGGAATGCTCTGATAGAGGGAGAGTATGCCAGCACACACCAGAGCGCTATATATATATATATATATATATATATATATATACAGGGATAACCTTATATAAGTGTTTTTCCCCTTATAGCAGCTGTATTGTTATACTGCGCCTAATTAGTGCCCCCCTCTCTTTTTTAACCCCTTTCTGTAGTGTAGTAACTGCAGGGGAGAGCCAGGGAGCTTCCCTCCAACGGAGCTGTGAGAGAAAATGGCGCCAGTGTGCTGAGGAGATAGGCTCCGCCCCCTTCTCGGCGGCCTTTTCTCCCGTTTTTCTGTGGAATCTGGCAGGGGTTAAAATTCATCCATATAGCCCTGGGGGCTATATGTGATGTATTTTCGCCAGCCAAGGTGTTTTTATTGCTGCTCAGGGCGCCCCCCCCTAGCGCCCTGCACCCTCAGTGACCGAAGTGTGAAGTGTGCTGAGGAGCAATGGCGCACAGCTGCAGTGCTGTGCGCTACCTTGGTGAAGACAGGATGTCTTCTGCCGCCGATTTTCCGGACCTCTTCTTGCTTCTGGCTCTGTAAGGGGGCCGGCGGCGCGGCTCTGGGACCGAGCTCCGAGGCTGGGCCTGTGTTCGGTCCCTCTGGAGCTAATGGTGTCCAGTAGCCTAAGAAGCCCAATCCACTCTGCACGCAGGTGAGTTCGCTTCTTCTCCCCTTAGTCCCTCGATGCAGTGAGCCTGTTGCCAGCAGGTCTCACTGAAAATAAAAAATCTAAAACTAAACTTTCACTAAGAAGCTCAGGAGAGCCCCTAGTGTGCACCCTTCTCGGCCGGGCACAAAAATCTAACTGAGGCTTGGAGGAGGGTCATAGGGGGAGGAGCCAGTGCACACCAGGTAGTCCTAAAGCTTTACTTTTGTGCCCAGTCTCCTGCGGAGCCGCTATTCCCCATGGTCCTTACGGAGTTCCCAGCATCCACTAGGACGTCAGAGAAAATGGGTCTGACCGAACCATCCGGCTTCGGGACCATGAACAGGGTCGAATAGTTCCCTTTCCCCTGTTGGCTAAGGGAACCTTGACAATCACTTGCTGTTGACACAGCTTTTGAATTGCAGCTAACACTACTTCCCTCTCTGGGGAAGAAGCTGGCAAGGCCGACTTGAAAAATCGGCGAGGAGGCACCTCTTCGAATTCCAGTTTGTAGCCTTGGGATACAATATCCATCGCCCAAGGATCCACGTCTGACAGAACCCAGACCTGGCTGAAGAGTCAAAGACGTGCCTCCACCGGTGCGGACTCCCTCAGTGGAGCCCCGGCGTCATGCGGTGGATTTAGTAGAAGCCGGGGAGGACTTCTGCTCCTGGGAACTAGCTGGAGCAGGTGCTCTCTTTCCTCTACCTTTACCTCTGGCGAGGAAAGATGAGCCCCGACCTCTTCTGGACTTATGCGACCGAAAGGACTGCATCTGATATTGTGGATTTTCTTTTGCTGTGGGGGAACAAAAGGCAAAAAGGTAGATTTACCCGCGGTAGCTGTGGCAACCAGGTCCGCGAGACCTTCCCCAAATAAAACTTCACCTTTGTATGACAAAACCTCCATATGCTTCTTTGAGTCGGCATCACCCGTCCATTGGCGGGTCCACAGGGCTCGCCTAGCAGAAATCACCATGGCGTTGGCTCTCGAACCTAGCAGCCCAATGTCTCTTTGAGCGTCCCTCATATATAAGACTGCGTCTTTAATGTCGCCTAAGGTCAATAAAATGGTATCCCTGTCTAGGGTATCCAGGTCAGCTGACAAGGTATCTGTCCAAGCTGCAACTGCACTACACACTTATGCCGATGCTATTGCCGGTCTGAGCAAAGCACCTGTATGCGCATAAATAGACTTTAAAGTAGTTTCCTGTCTGCGATCAGCAGGATCCTTGAGGGCTGCCGTGTCCGGAGACGGTAGCGCCACCTTCTTGGACAGGCGTGTTAAAGCCTTGTCCACCCTGGGTGAGGATTCCCAACGTACCCTGTCCTGTGCAGGGAAAGGATACGCCATAAGAATCCTTTTCGGAATCTGCAGTTTTTTTATCTGGAGTTTCCCAAGCTTTTTCAAATAATTCGTTAAGCTCATGGGATGGGGGAAAGGTTACCTCAGGTTTCTTTTCCTTATACATGCGCACCCTCATGTCAGGGACCGAGGGGTCATCTGTGATATGCAAAACATCTTTTATTGCAATAATCATATAATGAATACTTTTGGCCACCCTTGGGTGTAACCTCGCATCATCGTAGTCGACACTGGAGTCAGAATCCGTGTCGGTATCAGTGTCTGCTAACTGGGATAGGGGACGTTTTTGAGACCCAGAAGGCCCCGGTGACCCAGTCGAAGCGGTGGATTGACTCCCTGCTTTTTTTCTGGACTCTGCTTTGTCCAATCTCTTATGTAATAAGGTCACATTTGCATTTAAAACATTCCATATGTCCATCCAATCATGAGTCGGAGTTGCCGACGGAGACACCACAATCATCTGCTCCACCTCCTCCTTAGATGAGCCTTCCGCATCAGACATGCCGACACACTCTTTCCGACACCCCCCCCCACACACACACACACACACACACACACACAGGGATATAGTTATAAGGAGACAGTTCCCCAATAAGGCCCTTTGGAGAGACAGAGAGAGAGAGTATGCCAGCACACACCCAGCGCCAACTGACACTGGAAAATAATCTCCCAGATAAAAGCGCTTTTATCTTAATCACTGTGTTAATACACTCACTGCGCCTCACAAGTGCCCCCCCTCCTCTTTTCAGCCCTGTGTCACCGTGTTCAGTAGGGGAGAGACCGGGGAGCCAGCTTCTCTGCAATCTCTGTGGAGAAAATGGCGCTGGTTAGTGCTGAGGGACCAAGCTCCGCCCCCTCCAGCGGCGGGCTTCGGTCCCGCTCAATGTATCACAAAACTGGCGGGGGATTTCTAGAAATACTGCCTCCGCAGTGTCTAACCTTATAATGCCAGATTTAGAGGTTTTTATTGCTGCCCAGGGCGCCCCCCCTGCGCCCTGCACCCATCAGTGCCCGCTAGTGTGTGTAGTGTGTGGGAGCAATGGCGCGCAGCGTTACCGCTGCGCGCTTACATCAGTGAAGATCTGAAGTCTTCTGCCGCCTTGAAGTCTTCTTTTCTTCTTATACTCACCCGGCTTCTATCTTCCGGCTCTGCGAGGAGGACGGCGGCGCGGCTCTGGGACGAACAGCGAGGGGAGACCTGCGTTCCGACTCCCTCTGGAGCTAATGGTGTCCAGTAGCCTAAGAAGCAGAGCCTATCACTTAAGTAGGTCTGCTTCTCTCTCCTCAGTCCCACGATGCAGGGAGCCTGTTGCCAGCAGTGCTCCCTGAAAATAAAAAACCTAACAAAATTCTTTATCCGAGAAACTCAGGAGAGCTCCCCTGTAATGCACCCACTCTCCTCTGGGCACAGGATCCAACTGAGGTCTGGAGGAGGGGCACAGAGGGAGGAGCCAGTGAACACCCATTCTAAAGTTCTTTATAGTGCCCATATCTCCTGCGGAGCCCGTCTATACCCCCATGGTCCTTACGGAGTCCCCAGCATCCTCTAGGACGTAAGAGAATATAGGATTTTGATAGCCTACCGGTAAATCCTTTTCTCCTAGTCCGTAGAGGATGCTGGGCGCCCGTCCCAGTGCGTACTTTACCTGCAGTTTAGTTATTACAGTTACACAAGTTGTGTTATTTTGGTTTCAGCATGTTGCTGCAATTAGTTCATGCCTGTTGGCGTGTGTTATGTTGAATGCCATGTGTGCGGCATGGTTGAGGGTGTGAGTTGGTAGTTATCTCACCACTAGTTAAGTAATTCCTTTCCTCGAAATGTCAATCTCCTGGGCACAGTTCCTACAACTGAGGTCTGGAGGAGGGGCATAGAGGGAGGAGCCAGTTCACACCCAATGAAAAGTCTTTAGAGTGCCCATGTCTCCTGCGTATCCCGTCTATATCCCATGGTCTTGATGTCGACCCCAGCATCCTCTACGGACTAGGAGAAAAGGATTTACCGGTAAATTATCAAAATCCTATTTTTTCCTGTTTACCTCCGGGTTCTATTAACACCTCTGCAGACTAGACAGAGCAGACGCAATCTAACAGCACAAAAGAGAGTTTTAAAACATCCAAGCAACCAGGAAAAGGTTTTACTTAAAGATGTATCTCCACCCTTTGCTGATAGATTCAAGTCTGCTGTGATCTGCAAATATGCGAGCGTGTGAAAAACCGGATCGAGCTCCCAATTGTTAATGTTGATTAACTTACAGGACTAAAAAGCAATACTTTAGTACACTCAATACACTTTAAATTCGAGCCGCTGCGGTCGCTGTATTCAATCCTTAACCTACGTACTTTTTACTCAGTTAGCGCACAAAGGCCCGTACCGTGTACGCACTTTGCGTACACACGCCGCAACGGACTGTCAAAGTCGAAAAATATAGCGACCTATGATGCCTTGTACTAACCCCATGCGCTTGCCCGCTGCACGTGCACATTCTCTCCCGTGCGTGCGCATATTCGCAGTTGCGTGACGGCGCCTCCACGGTCATGCGCTCGAGCGCGTGGTATGTGCATTTACGGTAGAGTTTGTGTGCGTCTGGCGGGCGACTCGATTGTCACATAATTAATCCAAATAGTGTATTTTGTAGGTTATGGTCTCCTTAATAATATCAGCAAGTTTGTTTAGTGTAACTGGTTCATGGACAGAGAAATCCCTCTTTACATGATACGAAGGGTCAGACAGGTTTTGAGCAGTGGTGTTTAGTATGCAACCGAAGAGTATTTTATTAGTAACATTCCGGCGTTGGTTTGAAAGAGATTAATCGCTCCTGCTTATAGTTATGTTTAAAAGAAGTTTATGGACTTTAAAAGTATTTGCTGTTTTATTACACATGTGGTGTGAGTCCTGAGATTCCCTCCCACCTGAGCAGTCTGGAATAGTCACAGCCCACCTGTTCAAACAAACCTATGACCTTTTGTTATAATGTGAAGACAGATTCCTGTGTCCAATGAACAATGAGATTGTAGGCCCCTTTGTAGTGTACTGTATGCAGTGTATATAAGGCAGCCAGTTTGGGCCAGCTCAGTCTACTCTCCACAAAAGGTTTTCATCACTGACTAACTATGGAGCTGGTGACCAGGACTGCGCAGCGATCATTCCCCAGTGTGTAAGTTTTTCTCTGTAACCAACTTGTTCTCTGTTTGTATTTGCCATACTCTCTCTCTCTGTAATTGTTAAACTGTTGTATATTGTATATGTGTAGTTATCATGTTTAGATATTGATGTTAGTCTGTAGTGTATAAGATGTTAACTGTATTTTCCCTTTTTACATAACTAAATCTCGTTAGTAAAGGTTTTGGAACCTTAGCAAGGTATTGTGTGTTTATTACATTACTGAGGGTATTCGGAGCGTCTCAATCGCTCAAGCGGCTTTTATATAATAGAGGTTAATTAGCATTGCATTGTGTTCACATTACAAAACCAAGGTTTACAGTATAGGCTCAGCCTTTCATTGTGTTGCATAAAAGGTTTACTGTGTGTCATTCTGTGAGCGTCTGCGCCGCTCGTGTTCCTCTTGTGGGCACAGCGTCCGCTACGCTAGTAGCGTAGCATTACGGTACTCGGACCGCCTATATCGTGCTCGATACCAAGCGTAAGCCATGAGCGAACGTGCCGCTCGTGCGTCTCGACCACGGCCTAGCGTCTGTTACGCTAAGTGCGTACCATTACGGCACCTCGTGCGCCTATTGCGTATGTTGTCTTTAATAAGTATATAGCTTAAGTTCAAGATAAATAATCAGCTCTATCAGGACGTACAAAGTATACGCAGTGCATACACACACCGACACGCTGAGAGCACAATGCAGCTTCACGTGTGACTGAAATGCACTTTAAACCTTAGCAGGAAGGAGACACGACACCAATTGTATTTAAGATGTTGGGATCCGACCCACCAACATATAATTGCTGAAAGGGGGTTACAAATCACAATAAACAGAAAAGAGGCTACAATACAATGGTACATACGTTTTGTTTCGCCAGCGCCACACGGTCCGGTGCTCAATCAGCAAGATGACCTTAAGAGAGAGAGATAACTGACCGGCTAGGCAGCTTGGCTTTTTATACAGTTGGTCAAAACACAATACAATGGAAACTGTAACCTCTTCATCCATAGGTCAAAGGGCTGGTCATTACAGTTCAGGAGGGCTCATAGGTTGGTTTGAATAGGTGGGCGATGTCTGGTCCAGGTGCACTTGCAGTTGGTCTCCACTGGGTTACCGCCGAATATCAGAGTACAGTAATTACAGTATAATATTATCTTATTCCTGCGCATAACTATGCGCAGGAGCGTGCTATCTTCTGCAAACTGCTACCGGAATGTTGCCCTTAAAATACCCTACAACTGGATACCAAACACCACCTCATTACCTAATGCTGTCCCCTCATATCCTGTAAGGGTGAATCCCTTTGTTGTTGTACCATTTAAACAAGTATAAATTGCTGGTGTGGTGCATGTGGGCTATGTGTACATTGTGCACTATGTGGATTAAATATGAGATATGTCTTTGTGGCTCTTCCATGCGAATACCAATACTACCGTAATTACTCATACCACGCGCTAACACGCACAACCACGTGAGCGGTCATACGCAATTTGCGAATACGCACGCACGGCAGAACAAGTACGCGCACGGAGGCCATCTGTGTGGTGTTTGTACGTGATGTGTGTACTGTAATATTTTCCGACTTCAACACTGGTTACTTGTAGAAGCTACTGAAACCAAAACCATACGAAAGGGAGCTGCATGTATGGGTTAATAGCATAACCTATTCCCTGGGGTGGAGCTGCAGGAGTTAATCTGTCTGCTATTGAAGATATAGTCTGCGCAAACATACTCCATGGTGGCTCTATTGGTTGTTGCACCAATTCCTGCTTTTTACTTTGCTGAAAAGCAAAACAGTTTGCACATAACCCCTCATAAGCGACCAGCTGGCCTAAGGATGTAGGAGTGCCTGATAAATTTTCCTCGTTATTTTTGCCGCTCACAGACATGGTAATAATCTGTTTTTATGACTACACAATTTGTGACTGAAAATCACCTATATATAAATATATAGGAGTGAGATCAATCTGATCACTACCGTGCACCTGAATTGAGGTTCAGAACAGAACTGACAACATATAAAAGTCAGCACACATACTAGCAGTCAGTCACATGTTAAAACATTAAACATTGTCATATGAGAATACAATCACCATCATATTAACTTACAAGTAAGTAGGAAAATTGTATTTCTGTTTTTAACCAGTTTTTCAGACATATCATGCAGAAAACAACAGTAATATACAGGCCTCATATGCAATATGTACCAAAAATTAATTCATACTAACAAGTAGAGAGAATTTTTAGTACTGTAAAATCCATTTCTCCATAGATACAGGGAGACTCACCACACTTCCATATCCATCAAAACGCTCGCAAGACGCTGAGTGGATTCAGACGCTACTGGTGTACACTGCCGCTCCGATAACTGATGAGAGACACGGACGCTCACTAACGGACACAGACGCTCAGTGAATGCTACGTGTATGCAGACGCTACGGCCTGCGACTTGGTCTATGGCAATCTCTAGTGTACACAACCGCAGCGTCTAAGCTGCGACCGAGTACCCTCGTGGTAGCAGCTGAGACGGAAGGGAGGTCATTTAGTTCATGGACGGGAGACGCACGGAAACTGGTCATGAACTTGGGGGTGGGGCGGCCAGGAGAGCGTCTAACTCCCCCTGTTGACTTAAAACTCTAAGGATCGCGGCCTCATCCTAGTCCTGGCGCCTATGATCCCTAAAGCATAGCGATGTTGCACTTAAGAGTGGCGGCGCATCAACACACTGTTTGTAGTCTCCTCCAATACAGTGTAGCCGTGTCCGGAACCCCTAGTAAGAGGAAACCGATGCCTTACCTTCTCCCCATGCTCCGGCCACAGCCTGGTTACGTCTGCTGGACCTGCTAGAATCATCCGACACAGACGCCCGTCGAGACAGCACTATACCGCGAAGGTAAGCGTTGTTGCGACCCGGTGGGGAGTTATTGGAGCGACTCTTTCTATTATGCGTTTAAGACGCTATTAAGAAAAGTCTCTCAAGAGAAAAAAAAAAAAACCATAGTAAAAAATAAAATAATAAAAGCTTCAGGCTGCTTTAACAGCAGCCCTGTGACCATGGTCCGGCTTCTGCCGCACCAAACAAAAAACGGATTTGACTGAGTCAGTGGGCGGGATTATATGGAGAAGCCCAGATGCATCCTGGGAGGCCAGAAAGCTTGTGACCGTTTGGTGCCATTTCCGCTCTCACTCCGGCATATCCCAATGTTATCCTGTGGACCCAGCCAGAGATAAAGCGGTTTATTTACTAAGTGTCGGGTTCTAAAACCTGGAATTTTAAAGGGCAATGCCAAGACTGGCTGTATTTTGCTAGTAAAATCATTGCCTTTTTAAATTTTGGCTATAAACATGACCAGAAGCACCAGGTTTTAGAACTCGATGCTTAGTAAATAAACCCCAAAGTGTATGGTATAAATATGTGAAACAGAAGGAGCTTCATAGCCAATTTAAAATTGGGCACTCAAAGAAGTTGCACATAAAAATACGGGGATCCGGTCTGAAGATCGACAGTGCCTAGTTCGACATGTTTTCAAGGTCGACAGGGTTTCTAGGTTGACATGTCAAAAAGTGGACATGAGTTTTTAAAAATGTTTCTTTTTTTTTACTTTTTCATACTTAACGATCCACGCGGACTACGTTTGGGAACGGTAACCTGTGCAGAGTGCAGCGGTAGCGGAGCGAGGCACCTTGCCCGAAGCATGGCGAGCGGACACGGTGCACTAATTGGGCTTCTCGGTCACTGTACGAAGAAAACAACACCCAAAAAACATGAAAAACTCATGTCGACCTTTGACCTGTCGACCTAGAATCCCTGTCGACCTTCAAACCCAGTCGATCTAGTAACTGTCGATCTAATGATCCACACCCAAAAATGCGTGTTTACAACCATATACTGAGGAATAGGCATCATATTATGATAATATATAATATGCTGGTCAGCATCAGTAGCACATGTCCGGTTTATACCAAGAACATACATTTTTAAAACATGGGTTAAAGTGCATTTTAATTGCAAAATAAGCATTTATTATTAGATATCAATAAAAATTCAAAATCTCTGTAACAACAAATCTCCTGTATATGGAAGAATAAATAGGATTTTAATTGCCTACCGGTAAATCCTTTTCTTTTTAGTCCGTAAAGGATGCTGGGGTCCACATTAGTACCATGGGGTATAGACGGGTCCACCAGGAGCTATTGGCACTTTAAGAGTTTAACAGTGTGGGCTGGCTCCTCCCTCTATGCCCCTCCTACCAGACTCAAGTTTAGAAAATGTGCCCGGAGGAGCCGGTCACAGCTAGGGGAGCTCTCCAGAGCTTTTCTAGTAAAAAATAAGATTTTAAACCTACCGGTAAATCTTTTTCTCCTAGTCCGTAGAGGATGCTGGGGACTCCGTAAGGACCATGGGGTATAGACGGGCTCCGCAGGAGACATGGGCACTCTAAAGACTTTAGAATGGGTGTGCACTGGCTCCTCCCTCTATGCCCCTCCTCCGGACCTCAGTTAGAGAAACTGTGCCCAGAGGAGACGGACAGTACGAGGAAAGGATTTTTGTTAATCTAAGGGCAAGATTCATACCAGCCCACACCATCCACACGTATAACATGGAATATACGCAACCAGTTAACAGCATGAACAAAACAGCATCAGCCAAAGACTGATCTTAACTGTAACATAACCCTTATGTAAGCAACAACTATATACAAGTCTTGCAGAAATATGTCCGCACTGGGACGGGTGCCCAGCATCCTCTACGGACTAGGAGAAAATAAGAATTTACTCACCGGTAATTCTATTTCTCGTAGTCCGTAGTGGATGCTGGGGACTCCGTAAGGACCATGGGGAATAGATGGGCTCCGCAGGAGACTGGGCACTCTAAAGAAAGATTCAGTACTATCTGGTGTGCACTGGCTCCTCCCTCTATGCCCCTCCTCCAGACCTCAGTTAAGGAAACTGTGCCCGGAAGAGCTGACATTACAAGGAAAGGATTTTGGAATCCAGGGTAAGACTCATACCAGCCACACCAATCACACTGTACAACTTGTGATAAACTTACCCAATTAACAGTATGAACAACAACTGAGCATCACTCAACCGATGCTACATAACCATAACCCTTTGTTAAGCAATAACTATATACACGTATTGCAGAAAGTCCGCACTTGGGACGGGCGCCCAGCATCCACTACGGACTACGAGAAATAGAATTACCGGTGAGTAAATTCTTATTTTCTCCAACGTCCTAGTGGATGCTGGGGACTCCGTAAGGACCATGGGGATTATACCAAAGCTCCCAAACGGGCAGGAGAGTGCGGATGACTCTGCAGCACCGAATGGGCAAACACAAGGTCCTCCTCAGCCAGGGTGTCAAACCTGTAGAATTTTGCAAAAGTGTTTGAACCCGACCAAGTAGCAGCTCGGCAAAGCTGTAATGCCGAGACCCCTCGGGCAGCCGCCCAAGAAGAGCCCACTTTCCTTGTGGAATGGGCTTTCACTGATTTCGTCTGCGGCAATCCCGCCGCAGAATGAGCCTGCTGAATCGTGTTACAGATCCAGCGAGCAATAGTTTGCTTTGAAGCAGGAGCACCCAGCTTGTTGGATGCATACAGGATAAACAGCGAGTCAGTCTTCCTGACTCCAGCCATTCTGGTTACATAAATCTTCAAAGCCCGGACTACGTCCAGCAACTTGGAGTCCTCCAAGTCACGAGTAGCCGCAGGCACCACAATAGGTTGGTTCAAATGAAAAGATGACACCACCTTTGGCAGAAACTGCGGACGAGTCTGCAATTCTGCCCTGTCCATATGGAAAACCAGATAGGGGCTTTTACATGACAAAGCCGCCAATTCAGACACACGCCTAGCTGAAGCTAAAGCCAACAGCATGACCACTTTCCACGTGAGATACTTTAGTTCCACGGTCTTAAGTGACTCAAACCAGTGGGATTTCAGGAAATTCAACACCACGTTAAGATCCCAAAGTGCCACTGGTGGCACAAAAGGGGGCTGAATATGCAGCACTCCCTTAACAAACGTCTGAACCTCAGGCAGTGAAGCCAGTTCTTTTTGAAAGAAGATGGATAGGGCCGAAATCTGGACCTTTATGGACCCTAATTTTTGGCCCATAGTCACACCTGACTGTAGGAAGTGCAGGAATCGACCCAGCTGGAATTCCTCTGCTGTCACGTCCTTCCTAGCCTTTATCAGCGTAGGAATAACTTCATCCGGAATGCCCTCTTCTGCTAGGATTCGGCGTTCAACCGCCATGCCGTCAAACGCAGCCGCGGTAAGTCTTGGAACAGACAGGGCCCCTGTTGCAACAGGTCCTGTCTGAGACGCAGAGGCCATGGTTCCTCTGTGAGCATTTCTTGCAGTTCCGGGTACCAAGTCCTTCTTGACCAGTCCGGAACAATGAGTATTGTTTTCACTCTTCTTTTCCTTACGATTCTCAGTACCTTGGGTATGAGAGGAAGAGGAGGAAACACATAGACAGACTGGAACACCCACGGTGTTACCAGTGCATCCACAGCTATCGCCTGAGGGTCCCTTGACCTGGCGCAATACCTTTTTAGCTTTTTGTTGAGGCGGGACGCCATCATGTCCACCTGTGGCAGTTCCCACCGACTTGCAATCTGCGTGAAGACTTCTTGATGAAGTCCCCACTCTCCCGGGTGGAGGTCGTCTGCAGCCACCACAGAAGAGACACCCTGGCCCTGGGGGACAGGGTGATCAGCCGATGCATCTGAAGATACGATCCACACCACTTGTCCAACAGATCCCACTGAAAGATCCTCGCATGGAACCTGCCGAAGGGAATGGCTTCGTATGATGCCACCATCTTTCCCAGGACTCGCGTGCAGTGATGCACCGACACATGTTTCGGTTTTAAGAGGTCTCTGACTAGAGTCACGAGCTCCTGAGCCTTCTCCGCCGGGAGAAACACCTTCTTCTGGTCTGTGTCCCGAATCATGTCCAGAAAGGGCAGACGCGTCGTAGGAATCAGCTGCGATTTTGGGATATTCAGAATCCAGCCGTGCTGTTGCAACACTTCCTGAGAGTGTGCTACGCTGATCAGCAACTGCTCTCTGGACCTCGCCTTTATGAGGAGATCGTCCAAGTATGGGATAATTGTGACCTTGGTAAATATTCTCGGTGCCGTGGAGAGCCCAAACGGCAACGTCTGGAATTGGTAATGACAGTCCTGTACCACAAATCTGAGGTACTCCTGATGAGGTGGATAAATGGGGACATGCAAGTAAGCATCCTTGATGTCCAGAGACACCATAAAATCCCCCTCTTCCAGGCTTGCAATGACCGCTCTGAGCGATTCCATTTTGAACTTGAATTTCTTCAGATAAATGTTCAGGGATTTTAAATTCAAGATGGGTCTGACCGAACCGTCCGGTTTCGGTACTACAAACATAGTGGAATAGTAACCCCTTCCCTGTTGAAGGAGAGGAACCTTTACAACCACCTGCTGGAGGTATAACTTGTGAATTGCTGCCAGCACTACCTCCCTTTCCATGGGGGAAGCTAGCAAGGCAGATTTTAGGTAACGGTGAGGGGGCGTCACCTCGACAGGGCCGTAACTACGTGTGTGCCAAGTGGGCTTGGCACACAGCGCAGTTGCCCTGAGGGCGCACGGCCAGCCGCATGTAATGAGTCAAATTGACTCATTACATGCCGCCTCTGCTGTGTGCGCCGTGCGCCGCAGCCGCGCTGTGCAGGGAGTAGAGCTACAGCGCCGGGCAGGTGAGAGGGAGGGGGACTGGAGCCGCAGCAGCGCTATGTCATTGGTAGTAAGCGCCGCTGCAGCATCCCCCTCTCCTTCCGTATTGGCTGCCCGGCGCTGCTGTGGATGCTGGGAAGCGGTTCCTCCATCCCAGCATCCACAGCAGCGCAGGGCAGCCAATACGGAAGGAGAGGGGGGTGCTGCAGCGGCGCTTACTACCAATGACATAGCGCTGCTGCGGCTGCACTCCCTCTCCCTCCTCCTCCTTCTCACCTGCCTGCACTGAGGGACTCGGAGATGCCAGCACGAGGAGCCTGTCAGCGGGGAGAAGGTAAGTATATCCCTCTCTCTCTCTCTCTTTCTCTCTCTCTTTCTCTCTCTCTGGGGGACACCGTCTGCCATAATGTGTAAAAAGGGGGCCTGGCTGCCGCAATGTGTAAAAAGGGTGCATGGCTGCCGCAATGTGTAAAAAGGGTGCCTGGCTGCCGCAATGTGTAAAAAGGGTGCCTGGTTGCCGCAATGTGTAAAAAGGGGGCCTGGCTGCCGCAATGTGTAAAATGGGGGCCTGGCTGCCGCAATGTGTAAAATGGGGGCCTGGCTGCCGCAATGTGTAAAAAAGGGGGCCTGGCTGCTGCAATGTGTAAAAAGGGGGCCTGGCTGCCGCAATGTGTAAAAAGGGGGCCTGGCTGCTGCAATGTGTAAAAAAGGGGGCCTGGCTGCTGCAATGTGTAAAAAGGGGGACTGGCTGCCGCAATGTGTAAAAAGGGGGACTGGCTGCCGCAATGTGTAAAAAGAGGGACTGTCTGCTGTAATGTATAAAAAGGGGGACGCTGTCTGCTGTAATGTATAAAAGGGGCTCTACCTGGTGTAGTGGCGCTACTGTGCAGCGTAATTTGAATAATGGAGACTACTGTGCACCGTAGTATGAATTGCTATTATTTTGTGGCCACGCCCCTTCCCCATGAAGCCACGCCCCTATATATTTTGCGCGCGCATACGGCGCGCACTGACCCTATCTTGCATGGGGGGGGCGCCAATGTCATTTCTTGCACACAGCGCTAAAATGCCTAGTTACGGCACTGCACCTCGAATTCCAGTTTGTATCCCTGAGACACAACTTGTATAGCCCGAGGATCCACCCGTGAGCGAACCCACTGGTGGCTGAAATGTCGGAGACGCGCCCCCACGGCTCCTGGCTCCGCCTGTGGAGCCCCAGCGTCATGCGGTGGATTTAGTGGAAGCCGGGGAGGACTTTTGTTCCTGGGAACTAGCTGCGTGGTGCAGCCTCTTTCCTCTACCCCTGCCTCTGGCAAGAAAGGATGCACCTCTGACTTTCTTGCTCTTTTGCGAACGAAAGGACTGCATTTAGTAATACGGTGCTTTCTTAGGCTGTGGCGGGACATAAGGCAAGAAATTTGACTGCCCAGCCGTAGCTGTGGAAACTAGGTCTGAGAGACCGTCCCCAAACAATTCCTCACCCTTATAAGGTAAAACCTCCATGTGTTTTTTAGAGTCGGTATCCCCTGTCCATTGCCGAGTCCATGAGACCCTTCTGGCAGAAATGGACATTGCGTTTACTCTAGAGCCCAGCAGGCAAATGTCCCTCTGGGCATCCCGCATATATAGGACCGTGTCCTTGATATGTGCCAGGGTCCTTAGAACAGAGTCCCTGTCCAGGGTATCTAACTCCTCAGACAGAGTATCCGTCCATGCTGCTACCGCACTACACATCCAGGCCGAAGCAATTGCTGGCCTCAGCAGCGTACCAGAATGTGTGTAAACAGACTTCAGTATAGCTTCCGGCTTTCTATTCGAAGGATCCTTTAGGGCGGCCGTATCCTGAGACAGCAGGGCCACCTTCTTAGATAAGCGTGTCAATGCCTTGTCTACCCTGGGGGAGGATTCCCAGCGTAACCTGTCCGTTGGCGTGAAAGGATACGCCATCAGCAATCTCTTGGAAATTACTACCTTCCTATCAGGGAAATCCCACGCTTTTTCACATAATTCATTCAATTCATGTGACGGGGGAAAAGCCACTTCTTGCTTTTTATCCCCATACATATAAATCCTCTTGTCAGGGACAGGATTTTCCTCAGAAATGTGTAACACATCCTTCATTGCCACAATCATGTAGCGGATGGCTTTAGTCATTTTAGGCTGCAACTTTGCATCATCGTCATCGACACTGGAATCAGATTCCGTGTCGACGTCTGTGTCAACTAACTGGGATATTGGGCGCTTTTGAGACCCCGACGGCCTCTGCGCTGTGGGAGCAAGCATGGGTTGAGACCCCGACTGTCCCAAGGCTACAGCTTTATCCAATCTGTTATGTAAGGAGCTTACATTATCATTTAACACCTTCCACATATCCATCAAATCAGGTGTCGGCCCCGTCGGGGGCGACACCACATCTATTTGCACTTGTTCTGCCTCCAACGTATCCTTCCTCATCAAACATGTCGACACAGGCGTACCGACACACCGCACACATACAGGGTACGCTCTGACTGAGGACAGGACCCCACAAAGGCTTTTGGGGAGACAGAGAGAGAGTATGCCAGCACACACCCCAGCGCTATATAACCCAGGGATTACACTGTACCTTAGTGTTTACCCAGTAGCTGCTGTTTTTATATTATATATATATATATATATATATATATATATATATATATCTGCGCTTAAATTTATGTGGCCCCCCCCCCCCCCCCTCTCTTTTTTCCCCCTCTATTGCTCCTGTATACTGCAGGGGAGAGCTTGGGGAGCGTCCTTCCAGCGGAGCTGTGAAGAGAAAATGGCGCTGGTGTGCTGAGGAAGAAGGCCCCGCCCCCTCAGCGGCGGGCTTCTGTCCCGCTTCTCATGTGTAAAAATGGCGGGGGCTCGCACATATATACAGTGCCTGACTGTATATATGTATACTTTTGCCATCAGGTATCTTAATTGCTGCCCAGTGCGCCCCCCCCTGCGCCCTGCACCCTACAGTGACCGGAGTGTGTGGGTGTGCTGCGGGAGCAATGGCGCACAGCTGCAGTGCTGTGCGCTACCTTAAGTGAAGACAGGAGTCTTCTGCCGCCGATTTCGATGTCTTCTTGCTTCTGCTGCTTCTGTACTTCTGGCTCTGCGAGGGGGACGGCGGTGCGGCTCCGGGAACGGACGATCAAGGTTAAGTACCTGTGTTCGATCCCTCTGGAGCTAATGGTGTCCAGTAGCCTAAGAAGCGCAACTTAGCTGCAATGAGTAGGTTTGCTTCTCTCCCCTCAGTCCCACGTAGCAGAGAGTCTGTTGCTAGCAGAAGCTCTCTGAAAAGAAAAAACCTGACAAAATACTTTCTTTTCTAGCAAGCTCAGGAGAGCCCACTAGGAGCACCCAGCTCTGGCCGGGCACAGATTCTAACTGAGGTCTGGAGGAGGGGCATAGAGGGAGGAGCCAGTGCACACCAGATAGTACTGAATCTTTCTTTAGAGTGCCCAGTCTCCTGCGGAGCCTGTCTATTCCCCATGGTCCTTACGGAGTCCCCAGCATCCACTAGAACGTTAGAGAAAAAGATTTACCGGTAGGTTTAAAATCTTATTTTCTCTTACGTCCAAGAGGATGCTGGGGACTCCGTAAGGACCATGGGGATTATACCAAAGCTCCAAACCGGGCGGGAGAGTGCGGATGACTCTGCAGCACCGATTGAGCAAACATGAGGTCCTCATCAGCCAGGGTATCAAACTTGTAGAATTTTGCAAAGGTGTTGAACCCAACCAAGTAGCTGCTCGGCAAAGCTGTAAAGCCGAGACGCCTCGGGCAGTCGCCCAAGAAGAGCCCACCTTCCTAGTGGAATAGGCCTTTACCGAATATGGTAACGGCAATCCAGCCGTAGAATGAGCCTGCTGAATCGTGTTACAGATCCAGCGAGCAATAGTCTGCTTAGAAGCAGGAGCGCCAACCCTGTTGGCTGCATACAGTGCCTCTGTTTTCCTAACCCGAGCCGTCCTGGCTACGTACATTTTTAAGGCCCTGACTACATCAAGGGACTTGGAATCCTCCAAGTCTCCCGTAGCCACCGGCACCACCATAGGTTGGTTCATATGAAACGATGAAACCACCTTAGGCAAAAATTGAGGACGAGTCCTCAACTCTGCTCTATCCACATGGAAAATCAGATAGGGGCTTTTGTGAGACAAAGCCGCCAATTCGGACACCCGCCTTGCAGATGCCAAGGCCAACAACATGACCACCTTCCAAGTGAGAAATTTTAATTCAACTGTTTGAATAGGCTCAAACCAGTGAGATTTTAGGAACTGCAACACCACGTTATGGTCCCATGGTGCCACTGGGGCACAAAAGGAGGCTGGATGTGCAGTACTCCCTTTACAAAAGTCTGGACTTCTGGGAGAGAAGCCAATTCCTTCTGAAAGAATATAGATAGGGCCGAAATCTGTACCTTGATGGAGCCTAACTTCAGGCCCATATCCACTCCTGTCTTAAGAAAGTGGAGAAAACGGCCCAGTGGAAATTCTTCCGTAGAAGCATTCTTGGCTTCACACCAAGAGACATACTTCCTCCAGATACGGTGATAATGTTTCGCCGTCACCTCCTTCCTAGCCTTTATCAGAGTAGGGATGACTTCCTCCGGAATACCTTTCCCAGCTAGGATTCAGTGTTCAACCGCCATGCCGTGAAACGTAACCGCGGTAAGTCTTGGAACACGCAGGGCCCCTGCTGCAACAGGTCCTCCCTGAGAGAAAGAGGCCATGGATCTTCTGTGAGCATCTCCTGAAGATCTGAATACCAGGCCCTTCGAGGCCAATCTGGAACAATGAGTATTGTCTGCACTCTTTTTCGTCTTATGATTCTCAATATCTTTGAGATGAGAGGAAGAGGAGGGAACACATAGACCGACTGAAAACACCCATGGTGTCACCAGGGCGTCTACCGCGACTGCCTGAGGGTCCCTTGACCTGGCACAATATCTCCGGAGCTTCTTGTTGAGGCGTGACGCCATCATGTCTATTTGAGGAAGTCCCCAAAGACTTGTTATCTCTGCAAAAACTTCTTGATGAAGTCCCCACTCTCCTGGATGGAGATCATGTCTGCTGAGGAAGTCTGCTTCCCAGTTGTCCACTCCCGGAATGAAGACTGCTGACAGAGCGCTTACGTGATTTTCCGCCCAGCGAAGAATCCTGGTTGCTTCCGCCATTGCCACTCTGCTCCTTGTCCCGCCTTGGCGGTTTACATGAGCCACGGCTGTGACATTGTCTGATTGAATCAGAACCGGTAGGTCGCGAAGAAGATTCCCCGCTTGTCGTAGGCCGTTGTATATGGCCCTTAATTCTAGAATGTTGATGTGTAGTAGTGATGAGCGGATTCGGTTTTACTCGGTTCTCAAAACGGCATCTTATTGGCTATCCAAAACACGTGACATCCGTGAGCCAATAAGATGCCGTTTTGAGAACCGAGTAAAACCGAATCCGCTCATCACTAATGTGTAGACAAGCCTCCTGGCTTGACCATAGTCCCTGAAAATTTCTTCCTTGTGCGACTGCTCCCCATCCTCAAAGGCTCGCGTCCTTGGTCACCAGAACCAATCTTGAATGCCGAACCTGCGACCCTCTAGAAGGTGAGCACTCTGCAGCCACCACAGGAGAGACACCCTGGCCCTGGGGTACAGGCTTATTTTCTGATGAATTTGAAGATGGGACCCGGACCACCTGTCCAGAAGGCCCCAATGAAATGTCCTCGCATGAAACCTGCCGTAGGGGATGGCCTCGTAGGTCGCCACCATTTTTCCCAGTACTCGAGTGCATTGATGGACTGACACTCTTTTAGGCTTTAACAGGTCTTTGATCATGTTCTGGAGTTCCTGGGCTCTTTACTACCGGGAGAAAAACCCCTCTGTTCCGTATCCAGAATCATGCCCAAAAAAATACAACCGAGTTGTCGGAACCCACTGCGACTTTGGCAGCTTTAGAATCCAGCTGTGCTGTTGTAGTACTCTCAGGGAGAGAGACACTGTTTTTAAGAACTGCTCCCCTGAACTCGCTTTTATCAGGAGATCGTCCAAGTATGCGATACTTGTGACCCCTTGTTTGCGCAGGAGAACCATTATTTCTGCCATTACCTTGGTGAAATTCTCGGGCCCGTAGAAAGCCCAAACGGCAATGTCTGAAACTGGTAATGACAATCCTGTACAGCGAACCTTAGGTACGCCCGATGAGGAGGATATATGGGGACATGAAGGTATGCATCCTTTATGTCTAGTGACACCCTAAAATCCCCCCCCCCCCTTTTCCAGGCTGTATATCCCTGCCTTGAGAGATTCCATCTTGAATCTGAACCTCTTTAAATGTAGGTTTAGGAATTTTAGATTCAGAATCGGTCTGACCGAGCCATCCGGCTCTGGGACCACAAATAGGGCTGAATAAAACCCTTTTCCCTGTTGCTCTAGGGGAACCATGATAAACACTTGCTGTTGGCCCAGCTTTAGTATGGCAGCCAAAATTATTTTCCTCTCCGGGGAAGTAGCTGGCAAGGCCGATTTGAAAATCGGTGTGGAAGCACCTCTTTGATGGATGTGGTAGAGGCCGGGGAGGACACTTTTCCTGTGAACTGGCCGTAGCCGGTGATCCTTTCCCTCTACCTCTGGCGAGGAAATAAAGCCACGCCCCTTTCTGAACTTACGCGACCGCAAGGACTGCATCTGTTATTAGGGTGTTTCCTTTTGCTGCGGGTGAACATAAGGCAAAAAGACGACTTACCCGCGGTAGCTGTGAAAATCAGGTCCGCAAGGCCCTCCCCAAATAAAACTTCACCCTTGCAAGGCAAAGCTTCCATATGACTCTCCGAGTCAGCATCACCTGCCCATTGACGGGTCCGCAGGGACCTACTAGCAGAACCTGCTATGGCCTTAGCCCTTGAACCCAACCCCCAATATCTCTCGCAGCCTCTCTCATATATAGTGCTGCGTCCTTGATATGACCTAAGGCCAACACCATACTATCTTTTCCTAGGGTGTCAATGTTAGACGACAAGTTATCAGCCCAAGCTGTAATTGCGTTACCTACCCATGCCGACGCTACTGCAGGTCTAAATAGGGCTCTGGCAGTTGCATAAAATTTATTTTAAGGTAGATTCCTGCCTACTATCCGCAGGATTCTATAGGGCCGCCGTATCAGGGGGCGGTAATGCTACCTTCTTGGACCAGGGCGTTAAGGCCTTGTCCAGCATGGGCGAGGATTCCCACCGTAACCTGTCCTTTGAGGGGAAAGGATACGCCATAATAATACTCTTGGGAACTTGCAGTCTAATGTCAGGAGTCTCCCAAGCTTTTTTAAATAAAACGGTCAGCTCATGAGATGAGTTAGGTTATTTTTCTTTAAATATGCAGACCCTTGTGTCAGGGACAGAGGAGTCCTCTGAGATATGCAAAACAACGTTTATTACAATAAACCTATATTGAATACTGTCGCGACTCATGGGTGCAACCTTGCATCATCCTAGTCGACACTGGAGTCGGAATCCGTGTCGGTATCAGTGTCTGCTAACTGGGTAAAGGGACATTTATGGGACCCTGAAAGGTCCTGGGACACAGTAAAAGCCATGGGTCAATTCCCTGCTTGTCTTTGGACTCTGCTTTGACCAATCTGCAATAAAGCCACATTATCATTCAAAACATTCAACTTGTCCACCCAATCAGGTGTCGGCTGTGCCGACGGAGACACCACCACCATCTGCTCTGCTACCTCCCAAGACGAGCCTTCCTCTTCAGACATGTCGACACACACGTACGGACACCCCCCACACACACTGGGATAAATAAATATGGGGACTGACCCACAATAAGGCCCTTTGGAGAGACAGAGAGAGAGAATGCCAGCACACACCTAGCGCCACAATATGCTGAAACCACGGTCCCATCCTAAATAGCGCTTTATATATAAATATATGTACAAACTGCACCAAATAAATGTGCCCCCCTTCGTTTTTGTCCTCTGTTATTGTTCAGCAGGGGAGAGTCTGGGAGCACTTCTCTGCAGCATGCTGTGGAGAAAAATGGCGCTGGTTAGTGCTGGAGGATCAAGCCCCGCGCCCTAGACGGCAGGCTTCGGTCCCGCTCAATTTCTTTATACTGGCGGGGGTTTTATATTATATTGCCTCAGCAGTATCCAATATCTGTGCCAGTGCTGTTTATGAGGTAAAAATTGCTGCCCAGGGCGCCCCCCCCCCAGCGCCCTGCACCCGTACAGTGCCTTGTGTGTGTGTGTGTTGGGAGCAATGGCGCGTTACCGCTGCGCGGTACCTCACTGATGATCTGAAGTCTTCTGCCACCTTTGAAGTCTTCTTTCTTCTCATACTCACCCGGCTTCTATCTTCTGGCTCTGTGAGGGGGACGGCGGCGCAGCTCCGGGACGAACGACGAGGATGAGACATGTGTTCCGACCCTCTGGAGCTAATGGTGTCCAGTAGCCTAAGAAGCAGAGCCTATCATTTAAGTAGGTCTGCTTCTCTACCCTCAGACCCACGATGCAGGGAGCCTGTTGCCAGCAGTGCTCCCTGAAAAAAAAAACCTAACAAAAAGTCTTTTTCAGAGAAACTCAGGAGAGCTCCCCTGCAATGCACCCAGTCTCCTCTGGGCACAGGATCTAACTGAGGTCCGGAGGAGGGGCATAGAGGGAGGAGCCAGTGCACACCCATTCTAAAGTCTTTAGAGTGCACTTGTCTCCTGCGGAGCCCGTCTATACCCCATGGTCCTTACGGAGTCCCCAGCATCCTCTAGGACGTAAGAGAAAGTTATTTTAGAGTTTTTTATTTTACAGGGAGGCTGCTGGCAACAGCCTCCCTGCAGCGTGGGACTAAGGGGGGAAAGTAGTGCGGGTTCTGAGCACTTCCTCCGCTGACAGGACACTGAGCTCCTGACGGGATTTATCGCTCCCCGCCACAGGGGATCGCTCACCCCAGCAGCATGCTGCCACCCCCTTACAGAGCTGACGATTGTGGCGAGTAAGACTCCGACCCCCCTAGCAAGTGGGGGGCCGGTGTGAAGATGGTGGCAGCAGGGTATTGTCACTGACCTGGGTTGGGGATGTTGTGAACTCGGGGGTTCTTCCGATGGTCGGGAAGAGGAACCACAGCTGGGTCGGAGCAGGGATGGTCGGATATAGGTTTTCCTCATATAAGACTCGGATAGTTAGGATTGGTGAAAAATGCTGAGGATCTTTATTATGGGAAGGGAGCAATACAGCGACACATGAAAGAAAGAGAACTTGTGAGCAATGTCAAAGGCTACTGGAGAATTTGTGAGCAACGTTTAAAGGCACTGATCAATGAAGAACTCGTGAGCGATGGTGAAAGACACTGAAGAATTTGTGAGCAATGTTTAAAGACACTGATGAATAAAGAATTTGTGAGCGATGATGAAGGACACTGAAGAATTTGTGAGCGATGTTTTGAAGACACTGATGAATGAAGAACTTGTGAGCGATGGTGAATGACACTGAACGCTGGAAACACTAAAGTTGGTTCAGCCCGCAGGCCATGCTGAATCCAGGGAACGCTGGCAACTGCACTGCAGAGGAACACACAAGTTGTTCGGATCACTGGAGACTGTGCTGCAGGAAGTCACCCTGAATGCTAGAAGCACTGGAGTATAGCTGCGGGGGAACACACTGCGTACGGGAGCTCTGGCATCCACTTCAGTAAAGAGACGATACTCAGGCGCCGAGGCTCTCCCGGCGTCCGGTTTTGAATCTCCCGCCTCTATTGGATTGGTGAAGCGGGTAGTGACGTCACCTGCTCCCCGCCCACGTGACGCCGGCTGTCATGGCGGCGCCAACGCTCCGGGGAACTGCGCCAGCCAGACGCCGGGACCCGAGGACCGCCAAACAGACCAGCAGCCACGCAGGCCGCTGCCCCTGGCGTGTGACAGGTATGATCAGTATTAACTGCGCTTCGGGATGGCTCAGAGGTACATAGCGCAGTGCGTTGAGGGGCGCCCTGGGCCAGCGCTTACACCCTACACTGGTCACAAAGCCTGTCGGGGTCCCAGGATCTCAGCCAGCATCAATTCTCCGGCCAGTATAATCAGATGAAGAGCGGGAAGACAGCGACACTTTGGGGCCGGAGCTTCTCCTCAGAGCGGATCCAACAGCGTTCAGCGCCATTTTCCTGCCTGCACAGCGCTGATCAGGAGAAAGAAGGTCCCTCCACAGCAACTCCAGCTATCTCTCACGGTACCAGGGGGTTGTAGAAGGGGGGGGGGCTAAATACAGACTGTGTATCCTATTAAGGTGCACCGTCAGCACTGACAAGGGGTCTCCCTTTGGTTAGGAGCGCTGTGTGTGGGTTGGCTCCAATCTCTGAGTCTCTCTTGCCTTTCTTGGGGGTGAAACTCTGTCTGCGTGTGTGTGTGTGTGTGTGTGTGTGTGTGTGTGTGGTGTGTTTTGTGGTCTCCTTTAGCTATGTCCAGGGACACTGTCATATGCTGCAGAGGATATGTCCTCCCAGGATGATTCCATTCCATGTAATCAGGATAGCACTGGTTTAGCACAGATTCCAGCAAGGGTACCTGAGTGGTTTTCCTCTATCAAATCTTGGATTTCTCAGATTTCACATAGGGTTGCAAGTACTGAATACGCAACCTAGGTATTACAGAACTCTATGGCAGTATGGCCCAATTCTGGTACCTCAGGACGCTCCGCTATATACCCCCACAAACGTGCGCTTGTTCATGTCATGCAAGATGACACAGATACCGATTCTGATACCACAGACGGTACTGGGGATGTGTTGCGGGGGTCTGCCTCTCTTGCAAAGGGGGTGCAATTGATGATAGAGACTATAAAGGGATGTGTTGAATATTAATGATAACACACCTGTGCAGGTTGAGGAGGATTTTTTCACTGAAAATAAGAAAGCCTCGCTAACCTTTCCTGCGTCAAATGAATTAAATGTTATATTTGAGAAAGCATGGGAAAACCCTGAGAAAAAATTCCAGATCCCTAAAAGGGTCCAGGTGGCGTTACCTTTCCCTGAGGAGGATAGGAAAAAATGGGAAAGCCCGCCAATTGTTGACGCATCTGTGTCCAGCCTCTCAAAAAAGGTGGTTTTACCTGTTCCGGGATCTACCGCCTTAAAGGAGCCGTCTGATCGAAAGATTGATAATACACTTAAATCAATGTATACTGCTTCTGGGGCCATATTACGTCCCACTGTTGGCTAGTGCATGGATTGCAAAAGCTGTAGTAAAATTATCAGGCACCTTACTTGAGGATTTGGATACAATGGATAATGGCGATGTTGAATTTCATGTCTGTTTTAGCTCGTTGGGGACTGTGGCTGAGCCAGTGGTCGGCCGAAGCGACGCGGAATCCAGGAAATGCGTCCCTACCCTACACAAGTCAGGTTCTCTTTGGGGAAGCCTTGGATGCGTGGATATCCACAGCTTCAGCGGGTAAGTCTCCATTCCTTCCCTCCGCTGCACCTGCTCCGAAGAAATCCTTCTCTTCATCAGCATCACAGTCCTTTCGGTTTAACAAGCCTAGAAAGGCCAAACCGTCTAATACCTTCTTTAGGGGAGGTCGACCTAAATCCAAGAAACCTGCTGCGGTTCCCAGGAAACTAAGCCTGCTTCCAGTACGCCGAAGTCCTCCGCATGACGGTGGACCGCGCGGCCAGGAGGTGGGGCCAGTGGGAGCGAGGCTCAGACAGTTTAGTCACGTTTGGGTATCGTCCGGCCTTGATCCCTGGGTGATAGATATTGTGTCCCAGGGATACAGGTTGGAATTTCAAAATATCCCTCCTCACCGATTTTTCAAATCAGGCTTGCCAGTTCTGCTGGCGGACTGGACTGTCCTACAAGCAGCAGTCCAGAAGTTGGTGGAGGCACAGGTCATTGTGCCAGTACCTCCTCATTTGAAAGCCACGGGTTACTTTTCGAATCTTTTTTTGGTACGGAAACCGGATGGTTCGGTCAGGCCCATTCTGAACCTAAAATCACTGAACCCTTTTCTGAAGAAGTTCAAGTTCAAAATGGAGTCTCTCAGGGAGGTGATATCAGGTCTGAAAGAGGGGGAATTCCTAGTATCCCTGGATATCAAGGATGCGTACCTCCACATTCCAATTTTGCTACCGCATCAGGCTTATCTCCGTTTTGCATTACTGGACTGTCATTTCCAGTAGCAGGCCCTGCCATTCGGCCTCTCTACAGCACCAAGGGTGCTCACCAAGGTGATGGCGGAGATGATGGTTCTACTCCGAAAACAGGGGGTAAACATCATTCCATATCTGACGATCTACTGATAAAGGCATCATCCAAGGAGGAGCTGTTGCAGTCCATTGTACTCACAACCCGCCTACTCAGAGTCCACGGTTGGATTCTGAACCTTCCAAAATCTCATTTGGAAGCAACCTAGAGGTTGTCTTTTCTGGGGATGATCCTCGAAACGGACGTGCAGAGGGTGTTTCTTCCACAGGAAAAAGCGTTGGTGATACAAACAATGGACCGGAATATCCTGAAGACAGCCCGGGTGTCGGTTCATCAATGCATTCGCCTTTTGGGAAAGATGGTGGCCTCTTACGAGGCTCTCCAGTATGGGAGGTTCCATGCTAGGGCCTTCCAACTGGATCTCCTGGACAAGTGGTCAGGAACTCATCTACACATGCACCAGAGAATTTGTCTGTCACCAAAGGCCAGGATTTCACTCCTCTGGTGGCTACAATTGCCTCACCTCCTGGAGGTCCGCAGGTTCGGGATTCAGGACTGGGTCCTTCTAACCACGGATGCGAGCCTCCGGGGCTGGGGCGCAGTCACTCAAGGGGAAACCTTCCAAGGAAGGTGGTCAAGTCTGGAAGCCGGCCTGCCGATCAACATCCTGGAGCTAAGAGCCGTCTACAATGGTCTTCTTCAGGCGGCTCATCTTCTAAGAAATCGGGCCATTCAAGTACAGTCGGACAATGTAACGATGGTGGCTTACATAAACTGACATGGCGGAACGAAGAGCAGAGCTGCGATGTCAGAGATGACAAGAATCATCCTCTGGGCAGAAAAACACGTGTGGGCGCTCTCTGCAATCTTCATTCCGGGAGTGGACAACTGGTGTCTCCGTGGGTGTTCCAGACGGTGTACGTGTTTCCACCACTCTCACTCATTCCAAGAGTTCTAAAGCACGTAAGGAGTACAAGAGTTCAAGCGATCCTCATTGCTCCAGACTGGCCAAGGCGGGCTTGGTACACGGACCTTCTGAATCTCTTGCACGAAGAGCCAAGGCCTCTTCCTCTTCGGGAGGACATGCTGCAGCAGGGGCCGTTCGCCTATCAAGACTTACCGCGGCTACGTTTGACGGCATGGAGGTTGAACGCCTGATACTAGCTCGGAAGGGCATTCCGAAGAAGGTAATTCCTACCCTAATACAGGCTAGGAAAGAGGTAACGTTGAAACATTACCATCGTATTTGGAAGGAATATGTCTCTTGGTGTGAATCCAAGAAATTTCATGCGGTGGAGTTTCAACTGGGACGTTTTCTCCTCTTCCTGCAAGCAGATGTGGATATGGGCCTGAGGTTGGGATCTGTGAAAGTCCAGATTTAGGTCCTGTCCATTTTCTTCCAGAAACAATTGGCTGCCCTCCCTAAGGTTCAGACCTTTTTGAAGGTTTTGAAGTTCTGCACATTCAAACTCCCTTTGTACCGCCTACGGCGCCTTGGGACCTTAACGTGGTGTTGCAGTTTCTCCAGTCGGACTGGTTTGAGTCTCTACAGGAGGTTGAGGTCAAATTTCTTACATGGAAGGCTGTCACTTTGTTGGCCTTAGCTTCTGCTAGACGTGTGTCAGAATTGGGGGCTTTGTCCTGTAAAAGCCCTTACTTGATATTCCACGAAGATAGAGATGAGCTCCGGATATGTCAGCAGTTTCTTCCAAAGGTTGTGTAGGCATTTCATATCAACCAACCTATTGTGGTGCCAGTGGCTACTGACTCCTCAATTTCGTCAAAGTCCTTGGATGTTGTGAGGACTCTGAAAATCTATGTGAAGAGGACTGCTCGTCACAGGAAATCGGACTCTTTGTTTGTCCTGTATGATCCCAAGAAAATTGGGTGCCCTGCTTCCAAGCAGACTATATCTCACTGGATTAGGTTCACTATCCAGCATGCTTATTCTACGGCAGGATTGCCGTGTCCAAAATCTGTTAAGGCCCACTCTACTCGTAAGGTGGGGTCTTCCTGGGCGGCTGCCCGGGGTGTCTCGGCGTTACATCTTTGCCGAGCGGCAACTTGGTCTGGGTCGAACACGTTTGCTAAGTTCTACAAGTTTGATACTTTGGCCTCTGATGATCTGAAGTTCAGTCAATCAGTTCTGCAGGAGCCTCCGCGCTCTCCCTCCCATTCTGGTAGCTGTGGTACATCCCCATGGTACTAATGTGGACCCCAGCATCCTCTAGGACGTAAGAGAAAAAAGGATTTTGGTTACCTACTGGTAAATTCTTTTCTCGTAGTCCATAGGGGATGCTGGGCGCCCACCCAGCGCTTCGTTTTCCTGCAACCGTTGTCTGGTTCAGTACAACTCTGTTTAGTTAGGTACTGCATTGTTAGTTGGTAAGTAATCTTTCAGCAGTTGCTGAGGTTTTCAAGCTAGTTAGCTTGATGTACCTTGTATGTGTGAGCTGGTATGAATCTCGCCATGATCTGTGTTAAATCCTTCTCTCGAAGATGTCCGTCTCCTCGGGCACAGTTTCTAGATTGAGTCTGGTAGGAGGGGCATAGAGGGAGGAGCCAGTCCACACTCTCAAACTCTTAATGTGCCAATGGCTCCTGGTGTCTATACCCCATGGTACTAATGTGGACCCCAGCATCCTCTACGTACCACGAGAAAAGGATTTACCGGTAGGTAAACAAAATCCTATTTTTCCAAATGCGATGGTAATGTCTTGACGTTACTCCTTTCCTAGTCTGTATCAGGGTAGGAATAACCTTGTTAGGAATGCCCTTCCGAGCTAGTATCTGGTGTTCAACCTACATGCCGTCAAACGTATCCATGGTAAGTCTTGATAGGCGAACGGCCCCTGCTGCAGCAGGTACTCCCGAAGAGGAAGAGGCCTTGGCTCTTCTAGCAGTAGATCCAGAAGATCCGCGTATCAAGCCCTTCTTGGCCAGTCCGGAGCAATGAGGATTGCCTGAACTCTTGTTCTCCTTATGAGTTTGAGAACTCTTGGAATGAGTGGAAGCGGTGGAAACACGTATACCGACTGGAACACCCACAGAGTCACTAGGACGTCCACCGCCACTGCTTGCGGGTCCCTCGACCTGGAACAATATCGCTGAAGCTTCTTGTTGCGAAGAGAGGCCATCATGTCGATCTGGGGTGGCCCCAACGATCTGTTACCTCCTCGAACACCTCCGGATGGAGACCCCACTCCCCCGGGTGGAGATCGTGTCTGCTGAGGAAGTCCACTTACCAGTTTTCTACTCCCGGAATGAAGATTGCTGACAGTGCAAACGCGTGTTTTTCTGCCCAGAGGATGATTCTTGTTACCTCTGACATTGCAGCTCTGCTCTTCGTTCCGCCTTGTCGGTTTATGTAAGCCACTGTCGTTATGTTGTCCGACTGTACCTGAATGGCCCGATTTCTCAGAAGATGGGCTGCTTGGAGAAGACCGTTGTAGACGGCTCTTAGTTCCAGAATGTTTATCGGCAGGCCGGCTTCCAGACTTGACCACCTTCCTTGGAAGGTTTCCCCTTGAGTGACTGCGCCGGAGACTTGCATCCGTGGTTAGATGGATCCAGTCCTGAATCCCGAACCTGCGGCCCTCCAGAAGGTGAGGTAATTGCAGCCACCAGAGGAGTGAAATCCTGGCCTCTGTCGACAGACGTATTCACTGGTGCATGTGTAGATGGGATCCCGACCACTTGTCCAGGCGATCCAGCTGGAAGGACCGAGCATGAAACCTCCCCGTACTGCAGAGCCTTGTAAGAGGCCACCATCTTCCCCAGATGGCGAATGCACTGATGAACCGACACCCGGGTTGGCTTCAGGACATCCCGGACCATTGTTTGTATCACCAACGCTTTTTCCTCTGGAAGAAACACACTCTGCACTTCCGTGCTGAGGATCATTCCCAGAAAGGACAACCTCCTGGTTGGTTAAAAAATGTGATTTTGGAAGATTCAGAATCCAACCATGTTCCCAGAGAAGCTGTGTCGTGAGAGCTATGGACCGTAACAGCTTCTCCTTGGACGATGCCTATATCAGCAGATCGTCTAGATATGGAATTTTGTTCACCCCCTGTCTGCGGAGGAGAACCATCATTTCCGCCATCACCTTGGTGAATACCCTCGGTGCTGTGGAGAGGCCAAATGGCAGGGCCTGGAACTGAAAATGACAGTCCAACAGTGCGAATCAGAGATAAGCTTGATGCGGCAGCCAAATCGGAATGTGGAGGTATGCATTCTTGATATCCAGGGATACCATGAATTCCCCCTCCTCCAGACCTGATATCACTGCCCTTAGAGACTCCATTTTGAACTTGAACTCCCTCAGAAAGGGGTGTAGTGATTTTAAGTTCAGAATGGGCCTGACCGAACCATCCGGTTTCGGTACCACGAAGGGTAGCCCTGTCTGCCGGCAAAGCAGGCAAGCCTGGTTTGAAGAACCGGTGAGGAGGGAGATCTTGAAATTCCAGCCGGTACTCCTGGGACACAATATCTAGTACCGAGGGATCCAGGCCGGACGACACCCGGTCCTACCTCCAGGCCGCGCTGTCCACCGTCATGCTGAGGACTTTGGTGTACCAGAAGCAGGTTTCTGTTCCTGGGAACCTGCAGCAGCAGGTTTCTTGGATTTTGGCCGACCTCCTCTAAAGAAGAAGGTGTTGGACGGTTTGGCCTTTCTTGTTTTAGTAACAAGAAAGGACTGTGATGCCGCTAAAGGAAGAGGTTTCTTCACAGCCGGTGCAGCAGAGGGAAGAAAAGGTGACTTACCCGCTGTAGCCATGGAGATCCATGCATCCCCAAAGAGAGCCTGACCTGTGTAGGGTAGGGTCTCCACATCTCTTCTGGATTCCGCGTCGGCAGACCACTGGCTCAGCCACAGTCTTCGATGAGCTGAGACAGACATGAAAGAAATTCCTGCAGCCATTGAACCCAAGTCCTTCATGGATTCCACCATAAATCCTGCAGAATCCTGAATGTTACGTAAAAACAATTATACGTCACTTTTATCCATAGTATCCAAATCCTCAAGTAACATGCCTGACCATTTTACTATAGCTTTGGAAATCCATGCACAGGCAATAGTAGGCCGTAGTATCGCCCCTGAAGCCGTGTATATGGATTTGAGCACAGTATCAATTTTGCGATCAGCCGGCTCCTTTAAGGCGGTAGATCCTGGAACAGGTAGAACCACCTTTTTTGAGAGTCTGGATACAGACGCGTCCCACTATGGGTGGGTTTTCCCATTTTTTCCTATCCTCCTCAGGGAAGGGAAAAGCCACCAGAACCCTTCTAGGGATCTGGAATTTTTTCTCCGGGTTTTCCCATGCTTTCTCAAATATAGCATTCAATTCTTTGGACGCAGGGAAGGTTAGCGAGGCTTTCTTATTGTCAGTGAAGTAAGCCTCCTCAACCTGCTCAGGTGTTGTATCTGCAATATTCAACACATCCCTCATAGCCTCTATCATCAACTGCACCCCTTTAGCAAGAGATGCGGCCCCCCTGAGCACATCCCCATCACCGTCTGCCGTGTCAGAGTCGGTATCCTTGTCATCCTGCATAATCTGTGCAAGAGCACATTTATGGGAACCTCCAGAGGGGGGCCCTGAGGTAACAGAACCGGACCAAACTGCCATAGAGTTCTGTAAAACCTAAGTTGCAGATTCATTCTGTGCAACCCTAGTAGAAATCTGAGAAATCATGGATTTGATAGAGGCTAACCATTCAGGCTCCCTTGCTGGTATCTGCGCTAAAACAGTGCAATCCTGATTACATGGAATGGGATCATCCTGAGAGGACATATCCTCTGCAGCATATGACACAGAGTCCCTGGACACAGCTTAATGGAGACCACAGACACTCCGCACGCACACACACACACACACACACACACACACACAGGGGAGGACAGACAGAGTTTCACCCCCAAGAATGGCAAGAGGGACACAGAGATTGGAGCGAACCCACACACAGCGCCTTTCAGGTATAGTGAGACCCTAAACCAGCGCTGACTGTGTACCTTAATAGGTTACACAGTCTTTACACAGCCCCCCCTTCTACAACCCCCCGGTAAAGTGAGAGATAGCTGGAGTTGCTCTGGAGGGACTGTACATCACTGACAGCGTTTCTGCAGGCAGGAAAATGGCGCTGTACGCTGCTGGGTCCGCTCTGAGGAGAAGCTTAGCCCCCTTAATGGCGCGGTCTTCCCGCTCTTCATAGGATTATACTGGTCTGAGGATGTATGCTGGCAGAGATCCCGGGACCCTGACAGGCTTGAGAGGTCAGTGTAGGCGCTGGCTCAGGGCGCCCCTCACAGCGCCGCACTATGTACCGTTGAGCCCCGGAGCGCAGTTAGTACTGCGCTCCATACCCTGTTGCCGCCATCTTCACACCGGCTCCCCGCTTGCTAGGGAGGGCGGTGACTAACTCGCCACCGATCTTCTGGTTCTGTAAGGTGGTGGCGGCATGCTGCCGGGTGAGCGATCCCCTGTGGCGGGGAATGTTCGATCCCCTCAGGAGCTCAGTGTCCTGTCAGCAGAGATAGTGGCTCAGACGCCGCAGGGCGGACACTACTCCCCTTCCCCCCTTTAGTCCCACGAAGCAGGGAGGCTGTTGCCAGCAGCCTCCCTGTAAAATAAAAAAACTCTAAAATAACTTTTACTAAAGAAGCTCTGTAGAGCTCCCCTAGCTGTGACCGGCTCCTCCGGGCACATTTTCTAAACTGAGTCTGGTAGGAGGGGCATAGAGGGAGGAGCCAGCCAACACTCTCCAACTCTTAAAGTGCCAATGGCTCCTGGTGGACCCGTCTATACCCCATGGAACTAATGTGGACCCCAGCATCCTCTAGGACGTAAGAGAAAATAAAATACAAATAAATTGATAAAATACTTGCAAAAAATGAAATCACCTATAAGCATCAGCATTGTATTCACAAACAGCCAATCACAAGTGGGTTACTAATGCCTGCGCCCATCTGTCAGTTATACCTGCCCAAGACCACCCACAAACAGCACGACTTCTCAGGTGTGTAAGCATTTCTGGGGCAGATGCATTAACCTAGAGAAGGCATAAGGAAGTGATAAACCAGTGATATGTGCAAGGTGATAAAGGCAGCAGCCAATCAGATCCTAACTGTTAATTTACATATTGGAGCTGATTGGCTGCTGCCTTTATCACCTTGCACATATCACTGGTTTATCACTTCCTTATGCCTTCTCCAGGTTAATACATCTACTGCCCCTCTGTTCTGTATGTGTTCACAATTGCTTGACTATAACTTTACTGTACTTAGCATTAGAACACCCTTCCCTCCTCTGTCCCAGATGACCGTATATGATAGGATGATGCAAATCTGCATAAAACCAAACATATATGTCACGGTCTTGCCTCGGCAGGTGCGGGAGGGTCGGTACTTACCAGTTCAGGTGCTCTGGCGGGGTCCATCCGGGGGGGGTGGGGGGGGGGGGGGGTGCGGGCTGCTGGCGCTGGACGAGGTGCAAAAGCAGGCATGCTGAGGCCTGTGTGAGGAAGCAGGCTGGGTGTAGTGTCATCAGTGCCTGCTCCTAGCATCGCCATCTTGGATTCTGGCAACGGTGTGTTTTGCCCTTCCTTCTCTCAGGAAGAGGTTTTGGCTGCAGCAACCAATGGGATCCATGCCACAGGTATAAATCTGGGAGAACAGGAAGCAGAATTTGCCAGTGCGACGTCCTCCACAGCCTAGGCCAGACATTCCCAACAACGGTCCTCAAGGCACACCAACAGTGCAGGTTTTAGTGATATCCAGGCTTCAGCACAGGTGGCTTAATTAGTAGCTCAGATATTTTGATTTAACCATCTGTGCTGCAGCCTGGACATCACTAAAACCTGCACTGTTGGTGTGCCTTGAGGACCGTGGTTGGGAATGCCTGGCCTAGGCTGTGGCAACAGTTCTCTGTGCTCCACAGCAGCATCCGTGCAGACCCCAGCTTTCTACTGCATCATATCCACAGTCTGTCTTGCTAAATCCTATTCCATACTCGCTACCCTTCAGTACTCTGCAGCCTAACCTGTCTCCGAGCCTTGGTCCACAGTTACCTAAAACCCTGGAGTCCCCCGTCAGCCTCGGATTACAGGAACCAGGTTTTTCCCACCTCCAGCAGCCGTATTGAACTTTCCATGTTGAATTGGGACAATGCTCTAATCTGGAACTACTACTCATTGCTACATTAATAAATAACATCCATGCGAAAGTCCTTCAATCGTCCCGCACGTCTTTTGTTCAAAGATCCTGGGACGCCAGAGTCTCCTGAGCTGAATCCGGATCCAGAAATTTCCCAGAACGTGATAATATATTCTTTGGGTACACACAATATACTTTATGCAAACTGACAAAGTACTCACTATGTATCAGCCTCTTTGTGTAGATCCACCTGGAGGTGCCCTCCCCTCAGTATAGTACATGAGACTGTCTCACAGCCCTAGAGGCAAGTGTAGCATCAACCCTAAGGTCAAGCAGGAATATGATATCTAAAATTTGCAAAGCCACAGCTTCTGTCTTCTACCATAACATTACATAAAAATAAAAAAAAGTTAATAAACCAGATATGCTAATTTTACAATAGTTTAGCTCACAGCTAAATAAATCCTTAGGCTCGGTACACACCTGACAGAGATGATGGTGGGCCTCCCTTTCCCCTGACCAAGAAAAGTGTACACACTTACTGATTGTTTGCTCGATATGTCATCCCTGTCATACAGCTGGGAGGGGATTTGATTTTACCTGCCCAGTTGTGACGTTGGCCGCCGCAGCAAGAGTACAGGCGGTAATGATATGTCAGCCATCGGCTGTGCTGCAGGGCCGACATGATCTGTCTGTGAACGACGTCGTTCACAAACATATTGCTGGTACACACCACCAACACACCCACTATATATCTACTGTTCAATTGAGCGACTGATATATTGGCCAGAATGTATCCAGCATTAGTTTTGGGAGGAAGTTTTTAGTAATTGTCAGATTGTTTCTATAGTCAACATTCTTACAAACTACTAACTTAGGGCTCGATTCAATTCAGTGCGGATTAAATGGCGCCGGGATGGAGCTCCCGGAGCTTTTCAATTCAGTGCGATGTCATCCTCGACAAGATGATTTCATCTCACACCCCTCCAGGGGCACGAGCTGAAATCTGACAAATCTTAGGTCCGCAATGCTGTTTCGTGCCGCAGCGTGGACAAAACAGTATTGCAGCAGGCACTTTAGATGGAGAATGCCCGATCTCACGCCTAAACACGCTATTTACTCCATGAGTACTGGCATTCTCCGATTTAACACTGCGCTGAACTGAATAGTTCTGGGAGCTCCCTCCTGGCTATTCAATCCACGCTGAATTGAATCAAGCCCTTAGTTTCCATTTAGGGTTTGCTGTACCCATAACAAGCAAACTTAAAACAAATGGAATTACACCTTTGCAAGTACCTGTGCCTCCCACATTGGCCCCTGCAGTGTGGTATGTCTCACAGTCCACATAAAATGTTCCTTGCTTCTCCGCTCCTAGCTGCTCCAGCTTACGTGTAAGGAGTTCCACAGTCTGCTGCACGCTTTTTCCTTCTGCTAATGGTACCTGTGTTACACTAAGTAGGACACATGAAAAATTCTATTTATTCCATGTGTTTCGTCAAATAAATAGTAACAACATATAATTTGCTATGATTGTTTGAATATGGAATTAGAGTTATCACATTTTAGTGATGGCTAGATGATTCCTTATGCCCTGATATGTAAAAATGCAAATTCAAAAGAATATTTACTTCCATTTTTACATGATTATATGCTCATCCACCATTACATTAATTAAATGGATGTATGTTTCATATTTTTACTATTTTTTTCATATAGTAGTACTATGTTTATTGGTCTGTAAATACTAATGGAAATGCTCATGTTAAGCACTGGCTTGGTGCTGGGATGCGGAGAACCTGATTAAAGGCTTTTTCACAACTTCACATGTGCACATGTAGTACTGGCGAAGATCAGGCAGGGAGTTGTGGAAAGTGGTACAAAGCCCATATTACTCATTGGGAGTGAAAGATGAAAACTACAATAACCAGTTTCTTTCTACAGTACGGTAAAGAGCATCCCATAAATGGAGAATGAGTTATAATATGGTGTGTGATATTAATAACAGTACAATAAAACCACAAATACGTTTAGACAGCTCAAACCACATCAGATTATTCAACGTACACTCTTAAAGAAATGTAAGTACAGCTCACCATGTAACGCCCATGTTGCTTTGGTTGTGTTGTGTCTATATTCGCTTACCGTACTGGGTACTGTGATCCCCAGTTTTTTTCGGTAGAGGCTAGATCCAAGTGGCCTAAGGGACCTTTTCCGTCAGGGGGAGGAGCCACGACACAACGGGGAGGAGCTACGCCAGCGGTACAGTTGGTCTAGTATCCACACCACCAACTATTACCTTTAGTAATTAGGTGGCGAGCGAAGCGAGCCACCGTGCCCGAAGCGTGGCGAGCGAAGCGAGCCCGCGAGGGTACTTTTCGGGTACCTTGTTCGGCCGCAGCTCCACCCCCTGGTGACGGGTCTCCTCCCCTAGGTACGTCAGAAGGTCCCTTCTCCCACTCCAATATAGAACCAACCGTTGCTTTTTCCCTTCGGGCACCTTAAAATGACCTCACACCGCTTGCATATTACTTGCTAGTAGTATAGTTGTAATTACAGGGGAAATATATGCGTACAAAAATGTCTGCAGTAGCGCGTAGGGATTAGACCGCAGCGGTCATTTTCCCTAAGGCTATAAAGTATTGTATTAAGCACAGAGGTGTCTACACCAAAATGGCGAGTCATGTACACCGTCCCACTTCATTCTCTATGTCGCTTCTATTTGCGTTCCAGGACGGAGGTCGGCGAGACTGAGGCCTGACGGAGTCTGCGCAGTTTCTGCTTCTCGGCTGTCTATACACGTGTGTGCTCAGCTATGCCAAAGCACCGGAGCTCCCGGGGCCTGGCTCCCCGCCAGGCACCACTGGCAGAGCAAATCCTGCAAGATGGGGTTGTCAGGCCCACTTTCCGGGGGAAACGACGAGAACAGGGGACTGCAGGGTCTCACGACGATGAGTATGTGGATGAGAAGCTGTCGCGGAGGATCCTGGAGCAGGCCCGGCTTCAGCAGGAAGAGCTAGAGGCCGAGCACGGGCCTGGGAGCCAGGTCACCAAGCAAAAGACCACAGTGTTAGGTTAGACAGAGTGCCTGCGTGCATGTCACCTATATCTGCTTATACTTTCTATTTTGCAACAGTTTAACCTCATCCATCTGTGTTGACCCCCTGTAAGAACCAGACCCCTGATTATGTTATGGGTGTCTAGCTGGTTAAAGTTAAGGGGTATAATATAGTCCATGTCGATAATAAACATAGTACATATTGCACCGTGTGTAAACGGCTTCCGATGCGCGCTCCCGCTGTGTCGGTATCGCAGGAAAAAATAAACTGGGCAGGCAGCTCAATTTTGACTAGAAAGCAAACAATCTACAGTGAGCTGTTTCTAGTATAGTCAAAATCAGCCGTAGCCAGAATTGCACCGTGTGTATGCACGGCTTATGCTGGCCATACAGTTGTGCGATGCCCCACGACGGGGCATCGCACCAGCAGTTCAGGTGCGATCAAATTGCACCTGAACTGCCAAAGTGGTGATCATGCGATAGATCGCATGGTAATCACGTGATGGGCACGTCACCGCCGAGATGCCGCTCCTGGCGGGTGCCCATCGCAGTGCGATATATCTCTTGTGGGTTTAAAACCACATGCGATTGCACTGCGATGCGAGAAATATCATGTGCAGCACATAATATCTTGAGACGCGATATTCGACCGGCATGCCCGCGCATCGCATCTCAAGGTACCTAAAATGTGCATACAATCCTTCGATTTTTCTCACAGATGTGGTCGAAATCGAAGGATAGCACCGATTATCTCATAAGTGTATGGGCACCATTAGGCTTACCATACTATACTTTGAAACCGGGACACTCTTGAATTACACAGGATCTCTAGCTGATGATAACCAGGTGAAATGCAGGCTTGAAGTTAGCCAGCCACACAACGTGTAATTCATGACTGTCCTACCCTCCAACTGTACCTTTTTGGCAGGTACAGTACCTTTTTTTTTTTTTTGTCTGTAGCGATTTTTGGCTCTCCAAACTTCCATTGTAATACTAGGAAAAGGGGCATGACCACGCCCCCTTTACCAGTGGCCACGCCCTTTTCGAATTTGTACCGATTTCTATGTGTAAAATGTTAGAGGGTATGGACTGTCACTGTTTAAAGGTATAGTATGGTAAGCCTAATTATAGTCACCAGACCCCCTAAAGGGGGGTACGCACGGGGTGATGTGTGCTGAGCGGTCTATCACAGAACACTGAACACACAGTTTGATGTGTGCTGAGCAATGAGCAAGTGGGGGGGGTGAGACGCTCACTTCACCAGCGGTGAGGCATGCCAAATCTAGAGCCGGCGATAGTGATACGCAGTCTGTCACCGGCACCCTACACACGGAGCGATGTGTGCTTGATTTCTAAACAATCTAGTCAGATTACTTGGAAATGAAGTAGAAATCGCTCCGTTTGTACCCCCTTAACACTGATCACTATTTTAAAGCCGATTTCTCTTACGTCCTAGAGGATACTGGGGTCCACATTAGTACCATGGGGTATAGACGGGTCCACTAGGAGCCTTGGGCACTTTAAGAAATCAGTAGTGTGCACTGGCTCCTCCCTCTGCCCCTTCTAGCAGACTCAGTTTATAAAATGTGCCCGGAGGAGCCGGTCACGCTTAGGGAAGCTCCTGAAGAGAGTTCTGCATTTCTTTTCTGTTTGTTATTTTACAGGCACTGCTGGATATCATCAGCATGCCTGCTTCATGGGACTTAGGGGGGAGAACAGCCCAACTTCCTAAAGGGTTAATGATCCCGTTTCTCCGCTGACAGGACACTGAGCTCCTGAGGGAGTCATTCGCAAGCCCCACCACGGCGAGCGTACCCTCCCGCAGCACTCCACCACCCCTAACAGAGCCAGAAGAAAGAAGAGTGGTGAGTAGACTGCCGGCGTCCCGGTTAGCGGATCGTCGGCGGTTTTGGCTGCACAAGTGTAGGAGCGCAGAGCTGACATGCAGGCTGTGCTCCGGGGCTCAGAAAGAAATGCGGTGAGTGTGTCCCGCTGAGAGGGGCGCGCTGAGCCACCAATGAATACCCACACTGGCAGATAGCTTCACAAGGGTACTAACCCTCTGTTAAGCAAACCATAAACCTCAGGCCAGTATAAAAAAAATCTGGAAAACCGCGCGCCATTATGGGGGCAGGGCTTCACTATGAGCGGATCCAGCAGCTCACCAGCACCATTTTCCCTCTGCAGGGACTTAGTGTGGCGACCCAGCTGAGTTTACTTGGCTAAAAGGGCGCGGTGTGGCTGGCTCCATTTTCTGTGTCTCCCTGCGGTCTCTGTGTGGGTTACACTGTGTTTTCACCTTCTGTGTGTGTGTGTCCCTTCCCGTTGCCATGTCCAGGGACTGTGTTTCCTACACAGCAGAGTGTCTGTCCTCCCCTGGAAGACTCGCCACCATGTACCCAGAATAGTACACATTCTCAGGCTAGTGGGGCAGAACCCCCATGGTTGGATTCCATTTAGGGGATGATATCTAATATTTCTACTAAATTAGCCCATACTGAGAAAGAGATGCAATACTTAAGACAGTCTATGGATGAGATTCAATTCCCATACCAGCGTCTCAGACCCCTGCCATTTGCCCACAAAAGCGTACTCTGGCCCAGCTCATGCAGGCTGATACTGATGACGATACGTGAGACACAGAAGAGGGTGAAGTGGGGCAGATGCGGTCCTGTCACAAGGACTATAGGCCCTGATAGAAGCTATTAGGAATGTCTTGCACATTCCTGACAAGGTGGCGGAGGTAGAAGAGGAATCTTATTTTAATTTAAAAAAGAAATTCTCAGCTACTTTTCCAGCATCAAAGGAATTGAATGCCCTGTTTGAGGAAACTTGGGCTAATCCTGAAAAGAGGTTTCAGATCCCTAAAAGGTTAATTACATCCTTTCCCTTTCCTCTGGAGGATAGAAAGAAATGGGAAAACCCGCTGATTGTGGACGCATCGGTGTCTAGGTTGTCACGTAAGATAGTCTTACCTGTTCCTGGGGCAGCATCCTTAAAGGACACGGCTGACCGCAAGATTGAGACCACTTTCAAATCCTTATACACTGCTGCTGAGGTGGCCCAGAGACCCACTATTGCTTGTGCATTGATCACTAGGGCCATTGCTAAATGGTCAGGTAATCTAATTGACAGGTTAGATTCCTTACCCAGGGGGAGATAATTTTACTCCTGCAGCATATTCAGGACTCTGCTCACTTTATGGTGGAGGCCATAAAGGAAATTGGTTTGCTCAACGCACGCACCACTGCCATGGCAGTGCCCGCATGCAAGGGCTTGTGGCTACGCTAGTGGACTGCGGATGCGGATTCCAGGAAAGGCGTGGAAAGCCTACCATTCACAGGTGAGGCCCTTTTTGGAGATGAACTGGATACGTGGATATCCAAGGCTATGGCGGGTAAGTCTACATACCTTCCTTCTGCAGCACCCCCAGCTAGGAAAACATACTTTACACCAACTCTGCAGTTCTTTCGGGCAGAGAAATTTAAAGGAAAATTCAAAGGTTCTTCTACAGCCTTTTAAAGGCAATAGCGGTAAACCCATAAAACCAGCAGCTGCAGGTTCTCAGGAACAGACCTTCGGTTCTGCTTCCTCCAAAGCCTTCAGCATGACGGTTGACCGCACTGCTTAGAAGACAGGCAGGTGGGAGCTCGGTTACATTATTTCAGTCACGTTTGGGCAACATCATGCCAGGATTCCTGGGTCAAAAACCTTATCGCCCAGGGATACAGACTGGAGTTTCAGGAAGTGCTACCTCCCAGATTCTTCAAATCAGGCTTACCAGCTTCTCCAGAAGCAGGTACAGTATGACTTTGCAGGCAGCAATTCAGAAACTGGTACAAACTCAGGTTATTGTCCCAGTTCCACTTCAACTACAAAACAAAGGTTATTACTCCAACCTGTTTGTGGTACCGAAACCGGACGTTTCGGTAAGGCCCATTTTAAACCTCAAGTCACTGAACCCCTACTTAAGGGTGTTCAAGTTCAAGATGGAGTCTCCGAGAGCGGTGATCTCAGGTTTGGAGGAGGGGGAATTTCTGGTGTCTCTGAACATCAAGGAGGCGTACCTTCATATCCCGATTTGACCGCCTCAGCAGATTTATCTACGGTTTGCATTACAGGACTGTCGCTACCAGTTCCAGGCCCTACCATTTGGACTCTCCGCGGCACCGAGTGCGTTCACCAAGATAATGGCAGAGATGATGTTTCTTCTCCGCAAGCAAGAAGTGAACATAATACCGTATCTGGACGACCTGCTAATAAAAGCTCCTTCCAGGGAGAGGTTGTTGGACAGTATTGCCCTCTCAACCCGACTACTCCAGGATCATGGGTGGATTCGGAACCTACCAATATCCCACCTATAACATGGAGGCTTCCGTTCCTGGGGATGATACTCCTTCCGTTGGAAAAGGCATTGGTAATCCAAGCGATGGTGCGGGATGTTCTAAATCCAGCCCTGGATATCGGTGCATCTATGCATTCGCCTTCTGGGGAAGATGGTTTCATGCAAGGCCCTTCCAGCTGGATCTGCTGGACAAATGGTCCGGATCGCATCTTCACATGCACCAGAGGATACGTCTGTCGCCAAAAGCCAGGATTTCTCTTTTGTGGTGGCTTCAGACCTCTCTCCTGACCAAGGGTCGAAGGTTCGGGAATTCAAAATTGGATTCTGCTAACCACAGACGCAAGCCTCAGAGGTTGGGGAGCAGTCACCCAGGGGTAACAGTTCCAAGGAAAATGGTCAAGTCAGGAAACCATTATTCCTAGCAACGTTCTGGAGCTAAGGGCCATATACAACGCCCTTCTACATGCATCGCATCTTCAAGATCACGCCATTCAAGTTCAGTCAGACAATGTGACGGCAGTAACGTACATCAACTGACAGGGCGGAACAAAGAGCAGAGCAGCAATGTCAGAGGTAACTAGGATTCTCCTCTGGACAGAAAGTCACGCAGTGGTGCTGTCGGCAATCTTCATGCCGGGAATAGGCTACTGGGAGGCGGACTTCCTCAGCAGACACAACCTCCACCCAGGAGAGTGGGGCCTTCACCCGCAGACGTTCGAGTACTTGACACGCCGGTGGGGAATTCCACAAATAGACAAGATGGCCTTTCGTCTCAACAAGAAGCTCAAGCGGTATTGTTCCAGGTCGATGGACCCACAAGCAGTGGTGGTGGTCCCTCTGGTGACTCCATGGGTCTACCAGATGGTTTGTGTGTTTCCACCTGTTCCACTGATCCCAAGAATTCTCAAAAGAATAAAAAGGGAAAAGGTTCAAGCAATTCTCATTGCTCTGGACTGGCCAAGAAGGGCCTGCTATGCGGATCTACTGGAGATGCTCCTAGAGGACCCGTGGCCTCTGCCTCTTCGCGAGGATCTTCTACAACATGGGCCGTTCGTCTGTCAAGACTTAACACGGCTACGTTTGACGGCATGGAGGTTGAGCGTCAAATTCTAGATCGGAAAGGGATTCTGGACAGGGTTATTCCAACCTTGATTCAAGCCAGAAAAGGGGTAACGTCTAAACATTTCCACCGTATTTGGAAAAAATGTCTCTTGGTGTGAAAACAGGAAATTTCCTGCAGTGGAATTTCAACTGGGATGTTTTCTCCTTTTTCTACAGTCAGTTGTGGATGTGGGCCTACATTTGGGCTCCTTTAAAAGTCCAGATTTCGGCCTTATCCATTTTCTTACAGAAACCATTAGCTTCCCTCCCAGACGTTCTTGAAGGGTGTTCTGCACATCCAACCGCCCTTTGTGCCTCCCACGGCACATTGGGATCTCAACGTGGTGTTGCAGTTTCTACAATCGGAATGGTTTTAGCCTTTACAGGAGGTTGACGTAAAGTTTCTTACGTGGAAGACCGTTACACTGTTGGCCTTAGCTTCAGCAGGGCGTGTGTCGGAACTGGGGGCGTTGTCTCACAAAAGCCCCTATTTGATTTTTCATGAAGATAGAGCTGAACTCCTAAGGTGGTGTCTGCGTTTCATATCAACCAACCTATTGTGGTTCCGGTGCTTACTGACACCTCGGCTACCTCAAAGTCCTTGGATGTTGTGAGGGCTTTGAAGATCTATCTGGAGCAGACATCTCGTCACAGAAAATCTGACTCGCTGTTTGTTCTCTTTGATCCCAAGAAAATTGGGTGTCCTGCTTCAACGCAGTCTATTGCTCGCTGGATCAGGCTTACTATCCAGCATGCTTATTCTTCGGCAAGATTGCCGGTTCCTAAAATACAGGCCCACTCTAATAGGTCAGTGGGTTCTTCCTGGGCGGCTGCCCGGGGTGTCTCGGCTTTACAGCTCTGCTGAGCGGCTACTTGGTCAGGTTCGAACGCTTTTGATAAGTTCTACAAATTCGATACTTTGAGTAATCTGAAGGTCCTCAGAGGCCAATCAGTTCTGCAGGTGGTTCAGCACTTTCCCACCCAGTTTGGGAGCTTTGGTACATCTTCATGGTGATCAGACTCATTGGAGCTTGCTCATTGTAAGGGAGCTTGTATTTCAAAGTGTAGCTTGGATTTGTAAGTGTATGTGAGTTGGAAACAGCAGAAGGTGAGTTTTATAATACGCAATCAGGAACACACATATTTGAAATACCATTTAACTTCTGGTGAGGCTGCAAGGGGCTGACCTTGTGAGTGAGTGAGAGGGTCTCTTACTTGGAGTAGCAGAGGGGCTGTGATTGTGCGTGTGTGAGGGGCAATTTTTTATTTTTATTTTTTTTAAGCAGGAGCTGGAAGCCGAGTGAAAAGGAGTTGCAGTGAGCTGGAACAACTACAACTGCTAGGTGGAGTATCTGTGCCGTAGGAGAGGTCCCACTCAGATAAGTATTGATTACTTACTTATGGTGTATTGGTTAGTTGGTTTTTATTCTCTTTATTGTACTTTCGAAAGGTAATAGGGAGTTGAGTTCTCAAACAATGGGAGGGGCCGTGATTGAGAGTCTCACTCAGTGCGTGTCGTGCAAGATGTATGCGCACCTGGAGCAGCCGACCCAGGGCGAATACATATGCACGAGATGTGAGCGATCTAGAGCAGACCTTTGCGCTTCTGAGGGATATTTACAATCTCGAGCGAAGTTTAGATAGAACGGTGGAGGAGTTGCAGCAGGGGTCACTGGTAGATGAGTAAAATCAGGTAGGCAGTTGGGTCACTGTTAGAAGGAAGAAAAAGAGGGGGAGGCACGACATCTCGGATCTATCAAACCCAAACAAATTTGCCAGATTGGACGAAGATTCAGTGGATGATAGCGACGAGATGACGGAGCCGGAGGAGACTGCTCCCTCTAGCAACCGGAGGAGTGGTCCCTCTGGCTCAGATGGGATGAAAGCTAGAGAGGCGACCAGGCAGATGGTGGTGGTAGGGGACTCTATCATTAGGAAGGCAGATAGGGCAATCTGCTACCGGGACCGTGATCGCTTTACGGTCTGTTGTCTCCCGGGTGCTCAGGTACGGCACATCGCGGACCGGGTAGATAGATTGTTGGGAGGGTCTGGGAAAGACCCGGCGGTCTTGGTGCACGTTTGCACCAACGACAAAGTTAGTGGTAGGTGGGATGTCCTTAAGAAAGATTATAGGGACTTAGGCCAGAAACAAAAAAAAAAGGACATCTATGGTAATTTTCTCCTAAATATTACCAGTGCTACGCGCTAGCCCAGGGAGACAGAGGGAGATTAGGGAGGTACATGTGTGGCTCAGAGACTGGTGTAGGAAAGAGGGGTTTGTGTTCTTGGAACACTGGGCGGACTGCTCAGTCAGGCGCCATCTTTTTTCTCGTGACGGTTTGCACCTGAATGAGGAAGGGGCTGCGGTGCTGGGGGGTAGGATGGTTAGTAGTTTGGAGGAGCTTTTAAACTAGGAGCCTGGGGGGAGGGTTTAGCTAGAAACTATGGGTCATGCTGCGAGTATAGTAGGGATGGTGGTAGTGAGATTAATGGGGGTGGAGAAGGGGGGAGGGAAAGTGCAGCCGGTAAGGGTATTTACATGGGTTCTATTAAGGGTGTTAAGAAAGGTATTGCTAAAGCATTAAATAATAACAATTGTGTGTCATCATTACAGACTATAGAAAATGTTGTACGGGACTTAAGGGAAAATACTTATGTCAGGGCGGTGATTTTAGATGGGAACATTGGGTTGACCAAAGAGAAAAGTATGGTGGGCAATACTAAGTACGGTGGGGTTGGAGAGGGAGCGAGAAGGACAGTCTGTATCAGTAACTCTACGGATGCACTAGTTAACCAGGATGGGAAATCTTTAGGAAAACAAACAAATAAAGGAACCGATAAACTAAAATGTATGCTTGCAAACGCAAGAAGTCTAGCAGGTAAAATGGGGGAATTGGAATTGTTAGCATCAAAGGCTGAGTATGACATTATAGGTATTACGGAAACATGGTGGGACGACTCACACGACTGGGTTGCTAACTTGGAGGGGTGTTCTCTTTTTAGGAGGGACAGGGCTAACAAAAGAGGAGGTGTATGTCTTTATGTTAAACCATCACTTAAACCATACCTAAAGGAGGTTATCTATGAGGAGACTGGCGATAATGTGGAGTCACTATGGGTAGAAATCTCAAGTGGGGGAATTGATGCAAAAAAACTAGTCATAGGCACGTGCTACAAACAGCCGGATATTAGCATACATGAGGAAGAACAACTATTGCAGCAAATCAAAACGGCTGCGGGATTGGGGGACATCCTTGTCATTGGGGATTTTAATTACCCGGATATAAACTGGAGTAACGATTCATGTGCTAAAGCGAGGGGCAGCAGGTTCTTAAATATGTTTAGGGATCACTACTTGTCTCAATTAGTCTAGGACCCAACTAGGATTAAAACTACCCTGGATCTAGTAATTACTAATAATGTGGACATTATATCAAACACTAAAGTTGGGGAGACTTTGGGTAACAGTGATCACTATATGATCACATTCGACATCAGTTTCAGGAAACATAGCTACAGGGGTTCCACCAAAACCTTTAACTTTAGGAAGGCTAATTTCAGTATGCTTAGATGTGCACTTAACGACATAGTGGGGTGGGAGGTTCTGTTTAATAACTAGAACACTTCGGAAATGTGGGATGTTTTAAAAGGTTTGCTGGATAGCAATATTCATAACTTTATTCCCATGGGCAGTAAACGCAGGAGTATTAAACAAACCGATGTGGCTTAACAAGAAGTTTAAGGCAGAAATGGATAAAAAAAAACAGGCTTTCAAAGCATTTAAATCTAATGAAATGGAGGAGTCTTTCAAGTATTACAAGGAGTGTAATAAGAAAAGCAAAAAAGCAATAAGAGCAGCTAAAATGGAAAATTAAAAGCAAATCGCTATAGAGAGTAAAACCAATCCTAAAAAGTTTTTTAAATACATAAACGGTAAAAGGTTAAAAAAGGAGACTATAGGTCCATTAAAAGATGACTTAGGAGAATTGATGAATGATGACAAATTAAAAGCGGAAATACTGAACAAATTCTTTTCATCAGTATTCACCAATGAAGAACTGATGGGTGTAGAGGGTTCCGGTATGAATGGTCGACCATGTTATGGTCGACAGTCATTAGGTCGACAGTGACATGGTCGACATGGACACTTGGTCGACACGTGAAAAGGTCAACATGCGGTTTTTAACTTTTTTGGGTGTCGTTTTTTGCGTAAAGTGACTGGGATCCCCAATTAGTGGACCACGTCCCCTCGCATGGCTCGTTTCGCTCGCTATGCTTCGGACATGATGCCTTCGCTCCGCTACCGCTTCGCTCGGCATAGATTACCGTTCCAATCGTAGTCCACGTGGATCGTAAAGTATGGAAAAGTTCCCCAAACGTAAAAAAAGTAAAAAAACTCATGTCGACCTTTTCATGTGTCGACCATGTGTAAATGTCGACCAATAGTGGTCGACCTAATGACTGTCGACCATAACATGGTCGACCATCTGAACGGATTCCGGAGTGGAGCATAACAATTGTGACAGTAATGATTCATGGTTAGATACTTGTTTAAGCGAAGAAGTAGTCCGGGAGAGACTAAGCAAAATTAAGATTAAGAAATCACCTGGTCCTGATGGACTTCACCCGAGGGTTCTTATGGTGCTTGTTCACAACTAGCACGACCCCTATACTTGATTTTCAATAGTTAAATTAGATCAGGCATGGTACCGAAGGATTGGCGTATAGCTGAGGTAGTGCCATTATTTAAAAAGGGATCCAAAAATCTTCCGGGAAACTACAGACCAGTTAGTTTAACATCTGTAGTGGGGAAAATATTGGAAGGAATTCTAAGGGACGTCATACAGGAGTATCTAAAGTCCGCTAGGATTATTAGCAAGAACCAGCATGGGTTTGTGAGGGACATGTCATGTCAGACTAACTTAATTAGCTTCTACGAGGAAGTGAGCAATAATCTTGATCAAGGAAAAGCAGTGGATGTGGTCTTCCTAGATTTTGCAAAAGCCTTTGATACAGTTCCTCACAGGAGACTGATGATCAAATTAAAGGAGATTGGCCTAGGAAAAACTATTTGCACATGGATAAGCAGCTGGTTGGATAGCAGGGTACAGCGAGTAGTGGTCAACGGGAAATCCTCAACCTGGCCCCCAGTAGTCAGCGGAATACCACAAGGGTCCGTACTTGGACCACTACTGTTCAACATATATATCAATGATCTAGAAATAGGCCTGGAAAGCACAGTGTCAATCTTTGCAGATGATACTAAACTGTGTAAGGTAATTAATTCAGAATTGGACGTGGAGTCCTTGCAGAATAATCTATCTAAACTTGAACTCTGGGCATCTAAATGGAAAATGAGGTTCAATAAAGACAAATGCAAGGTTATGCATTTTGGGACTAAAAACAAACTTGCATCCTACATATTAAATGGGGAACGCCTAGGGGAAACAGAGTTGGAAAAAGATTTGGGGGTATTCATTGATAATAGGCATAATAACCGTACACATTGTCAAAACGCAGTAAAGAAGGCAAGTAAGGTGCTAGCGTGCATAAAAAGGGGAATTGAGACAAGGGACTCTGATGTAATCATGCCTCTGTATAAGGCATTGGTACGTCCGCACCTGGAATATTGTGTTCAGTTTTGGGCACCATTGTATAAAAAACACATCAGTGAACTCGAAAGTGTTTAAAGGCGAGCTACTAAATTGATTAAAGGCCTAGAAGGACTGGACTATAAGGAAAGACTTACTAGGCCGAATATGTATACACTAGAAAAGAGGCGCCTAAGAGGAGATATTATTAATATCTTCAAATATGTAAAGGGACATCACAAAGAGTTAGAGGAATTATTTATTAAAAGAACACAGTTTAGGACACGTGGGCACTCGCTGCGACTGGAGGAGAGAAAGTTCCGAACGCAACGGAGGAAAGGGTTCTTCACTGTTAGGGCAATCAGGATGTGGAATTCCCTGCCAGGGAAGGTGGTAATGGCGTACTCTGTAATTGGATTTAAAAAGGAATGGATAAATTTCTGAATGAAAATGCTATCCAAGGTTATAATACAGGTTGAGTATCCCTTATCCAAAATGCTTGGGACCGGAGGTATTTTGGATATCGGATTTTTCCGTATTTTGGAATAATTGCGTACCATAATGAGATATCATGGTGATGGGACCTAAATCTAAGCACAGAATGCATTTATGTTACATATACACCTTATACACACAGCCGGAAGGTAATTTTAGCCATTATTTTTTATAACTTTGTGCATTAAACAAAGTGTGTCTACATTCACACAATTCATTTATGTTTCATATACACCTTATACACACAGCCTGAAGGTCATTTAATACAATATTTTTAATAACCTTGTGTATTAAACAAAGTTTGTGTACATTGAGCCATCAAAAAACAAAGGTTTCACTATCTCACTCTCACTCAAAAAAGTCCGTATTTCGGAATATTCCGTATTTCGGAATATTTGGATATGGGATACTCAACCTGTACTTAAAATATCAACGTGGTTAATCCGGGGGTAACATGAGTTATAGTAGCTAACTAGTCATAAAACATTATTTAGCAAGTATGTAGAATCATCACAACTTAAAACAGGTTGAACACGATGGGCAATTTGCCTCTATTCAACCTCAAATACTGTTACTATGTTACTAATGTGGACCCCAGTATCCTCTAGGACGTAAGAGAAAATAGGATTTTAATTACCTACCAGTAAATCCTTTTCTCGTAGTCCATAGAGGATACTGGGCGCCCGCCCAGTGCTTCGTGTTTCCTGCACTGTTACTTTAAGTATTGTTGTTGGTTCAGCTGTTGCTGTTCCTGTTCAAGTTTGGTTAGCTTGGCTTTCCTTTTGTTTGGTGTGTGCTGGTTCGAATCTCACCACTGTTTTATTAAATCCTTCCTTCAATGTATATCCGCCTCCTCAGGCACAGTTTCTAGACTGAGTCTGGTAGGAGGGGCATAGAGGGGGGAGCCAGTGCACACTATTGATTTCTTAAAATGCCCATGGTACTAATGTGGACCCCAGTATCCTCTGCGGACTACGAGAAAAGGATTTACTGGTAGGTAATTAAAATCCTATTATTTCCTACCAAACAAGTTTGTGGCTTAAAACTGTTTTCGGCATACATCATAATTTGGACTTTTTGTATCTAATGGTCAACTGGTAATTCAGCTACATTACCATGCTGTTTACTATGTGAAAGTATATAATTCTCTCTTGTATACAGGTAATAAGAGCAAAACTGATGATACAGACTCTGAAGATGAAGAGTGGCCATCACTGGAGAAGGCTGCTGCCATGGCTGCAGGTGCCTATAGTGAGGAAGTGGAGGTGAATCCTGAGGATGAGAGAGCCATTTCAATGTTCATGAATAAAAACCCACCACTGAGGTGAGACTGTTTTAGGTACTGGAGTTTAGAGTCCTACATAATTCCAACATCATGGACAGTGGAGTGGGAATCTTATTTGTGTTATCCCTAATGTCCATGTTGGATAGAGGCAATACAGCATTTTTCTACATTGAGGGTGTGTCCTGTCAAAGTGGCTCATAATTTTGTTGCAGCTCCACAATTTGGTAATGAAGATGTTGAAATGAACACTGTTCCTCCATGTTGCTATAGCACTGGGGAGGATCATATGCAGGAGGTTACTATGGGCCTGATTCAGAGAATGGTGCATTATGCACAGCAGCTGCGTCTTTGGATGCAGCTGCTGTGTGTAAATATGCAAATGCTACAGGAGGCATCTTGTGTAAATACACCCCTGCAGGATTCTGTGATCCACTGCTGGGTCTGAGAACGCAGCACCATATCACTCCGCAAAAACAAACATCTGCAGCATCTCAATCTGCAAGCAACAGTGCATACTACTCTGAATCTGGCCCTAGATACCACACAGGGAAGGAGTTTGGATGCATTTTCTTTCATTTGGACACAGATCGAGCTGAAAAAGTTGTAAATATCCAATTTCTGCAGCGGGATACACTGGTATTACACAGGGAATAACATCGGGGTGTAGAGTAGGATCTTGATCCGAGGCACCAACAGGCTAAAAGCTTTGACTGTTCCCAAGATGCTCAGCGCCTCCTCCTCTATAACCCCGCCTCCGTGCATAGGAGCTCAGTTTGTAAGTTGGTGCCTGCAGTGCAGGCAGCTAACAGGCAGGGCTGCTCCAGCAGCCCTAAGAAGAGCTGTTTTAACCACTTAACTGGCATGGTCAGATTTCATGCAACTGCGCCGTCCCACCCTGTCCCCCCATTTTTGACGAGGAGATCCGTTCTGCAGATGTGCATAATATAATGTTTAAATATTTAAAAAAATACTTTTTCAACTTTATTAAATAAAATAAATTTCTCATACGTCCTAGAGGATGCTGGGGATGCTTCAAGAACAATGGGGTATAGACGGGATCCGCAGGAGACATGGGCACTTAAAGACTTTAAAAGCGGTTTGAACTGGCTCCTCCCTCTATCCCCCTCCTCCTCCAGTTAGATTCTGTGCCCAGGGAGACTGGTCAAACACAGGGGAGCTCTACTGAGTTTCTCTAGAAAAAGACTTATGTTAGGTTTTTTATGTTTAGGGCGCTCTGCTGGCAACAGGCTCCCTGCTTCGTGGGACTGAGGGGAGAGAAGCAGACCTACTTCTGTGAGTTCAAAGGCTCTGCTTGTTAGGCTACTGGACACCATTAGCTCCAGTGGGTCCGATCACTTGGTACGCCTAGCTGCTCTTTCCCGGAGCCGCGCCGTGAGTAAAAGAAGAATCGAAGACTTCAGTGACGGCAGAAGACTTCAGGTCTTGAGGTACCGCGCAGCAATGCTCCCACACACACAGCGGCACCAACTGGGTGCAGGGCGCAGGGGGGGCGCCCTGGGCAGCATGTAGACCTGAAATAAACTGGTAAAAGTTATATGAAAAGTGCCTGGGCACTTAATATAGACCCCCGCCAGTATAAATATGCTAAAATGAGCGGGACTGAAGCGCCCCAGTGAGGGGGCGTGGCTTAGCCCTCACAGCTCTAACCGGCGCCATTTTCTCTTCACAGAAGCTGCAGAGAGCTGGCCCTGACCTCCATACTGCTGTACAAGTAACGGTGCAAAACAGTACATTTGGTGCTATTATCTTTATTATAAAAGTGCTAACAGGTCTGAGGCATTGTATATAAAGTTTCAGTACCGGGATAGGCGCTGGGTTGTGAGATGGCAAACTCCCTCTGTGTCTTTCTAACAGGCTTTGCTGTTGGTCTGTCCCCTATAGCCCCAGTGTGATTGCAGGTGTCGGTACGTGTGTGTCGACATGTCTGAGGCTGAGTGCTCTTCCCAGGAGGAGGCTGGAGTGGGGACAGAAAAGACTGTGGGAGTGACCGTGTCGGCACCGCCAACGGCTGATTGGGTAAATATGTTGAGTGTTTTGAATGCAAATGTGGCTCGGTTGACTAAGAGATTAGATAAATCTGAGTCTAAGAACCAGACATGGAGAAAATCCATGGAGGATGCATTGTCACAAGCTCAGACCCCTTCGGGGTCACAGAAACGTGCATTTACCCAGATAGCAGATACAGATACCGACACAGATTCTGATTCCAGTGTCGACTACAGTGATGCCAGATTAAATCCTAAACTGGCTAAGGGCATTCAGTACATGATTGTGGCGATAAAAGAAGTATTGCATATCACAGAGAACCCTGCTTTTCCTGATACAAGGGTCTGTATGTTTAAAGGAAAGAATCCTGAGGTAACGTTTCCTCCCTCTCATGAACTGAACGATCTTTTTGAAAAGGCTTGGGAAAATCCTGACAAGGAGGTACAGGTTCCCAAAAGAATTCCAGTGGCATATCCGTTTCCCTCTAGGGACAGGGAAAAGTGGGAGTCAACACCCACGGTGGACAAAGCTCTATCGCGTCTGTCCAAAAAGGTGGCGCTTCCGTCTCCTGACACGGCAGCCCTAAAGGATCCTGCGGATCGTAAGCAGGAAAATACACTAAATCCATTTATGTCACTACGGGTTCGCTACTCAGACCTGCCGTTGCTTCGGCATGGGTGAGTAGCGCTATTGAAAAGTGGGCAGATAACTTGTCATCTGAGATAGATACCCTGGACAGGGATAGCGTGGTTTTGACTCTGGGTCATATCAGGGACGCTGCAGCATATTTAAAAAAAGCTGCGAGGGGTATTGGCCTTTTTGGATCAAGGGCCAATGCCATGGCAGTCTAGGCTAGAAGGGCATTGTGGATTCATCAATGGAATGTTGATGCTGACTCTAAGAAGACTATGGAGTCTCTACCGTTTAACGGTAGCGTCTTGTTTGGTGACGGCCTCACTGACCTGGTATCTACGGCTACCGCGGGTAAGTCATCATTTTTACCTTATGTTCCTGCACAACAAAAAAAACGACCCACTATCAGATGCAGTCCTTTCGGCCCAATAAATACAAAAAAGGACGTGGATCCTCCTTCCTTGCTGCGAGAGGAAGAGGAAAGGGAAAAAGGTCACAGGCTGTGGCAAGTTCCCAAGAGCAGAAGTCCTCTCCGGCTTCTACCAAATCCACCGCATGACGCTGGGGCTCCTCTGCGGGAGTCCGCACCGGTGGGGGCACGTCTCAAACTCTTCAGTCAGGTCTGGGTGCGCTCGGACCTGGATCCTTGGATAGTAGAAATAGTAACCCAAGGGTACAAATTAGAGTTTCAAGACGTGCCCCCTCACCGATTTTTCAAATCGGCCATGCCATCTTCTCTTCCAGAAAGATAGGTAGTATGCGCTGCAATACTAAAGCTGTGTCAAAATCAAGTCATTGTCACAGTACCCCCGTCACAACAGGGGGAGTGTTTTTATTCGAGTCTGTTCGTGGTCCGAAGCCAGATGGCTCGATCAGACCGATTTTGAACCTAAAATCCCTCAGTTTCTTTCTAAAGAAATTCAAATTCAAGATGGAATCTCTCCGAGCAGTGATCTCCAGTCTGGAGGAGGGGGATTTTATGGTGTCGGTCGACATAAACGATGCCTACTTAGACGTTCCCATATATCCTCCACATCAGGCATACCTGAGGTTTGCTGTTCAGGATTGTCATTACCAATTTCAGACGTTGCCGTTTGGTCTGTCCGCGGCTCCGAGGATTTTCACCAAGGTTATGGCGGAAATGATGGTTCTCCCGCACAAGCAGGGAATCACAATTATCCCGTACTTGGACGATCTCCTCATAAAGGCGAGATCCAAGGAGCATTGCTGAAAAACGTTGCGCTCTCACTGACTATTCTGCAACAACATGGTTGGCTCGTAAACTTGCCAAAATCACAGTTGGTTCCGACGACATGGCTGTCGTTCCTGGGTATGATTCTGGATACAGAATTACAGAGAGTTTCTCTGACGTCCTAAGTGGATGCTGGGACTCCGTAAGGACCATGGGGAATAGCGGCTCCGCAGGAGACTGGGCACAACTATAAAGAAAGCTTTAGACTACTTGTGTGCACTGGCTCCTCCCACTATGACCCTCCTCCAGACTTCAGTTAGAATCTTGTGCCCGGCTGAGCTGGATGCACACTAGGGGCTCTCTTAATCTCCTAGAAATAAAGTATATTTAGGTTTTTTATTTTACAGTGAGATCTGCTGGCAACAGACTCACTGCAGCGAGGGACTAAGGGGAGAAGAAGCGAACCTACCTAACTGGTGGTAGTTTGGGCTTCTTAGGCTACTGGACACCATTAGCTCCAGAGGGATCGTCTGCAGGACCCGACCTTGGTGTTCGTTCCCGGACCGCGCCGCCGGCCCCCTTACAGAGCCAGAAGCAAGAAGTGTTCCGGAAAATCGTCGGCAGAAGACTTAAGTCTTCAACAAGGTAGCGCACAGCACTGCAGCTGTGCGCCATTGCTCCTCATGCACACCTCACACTCCGGTCACTGATGGGTGCAGGGCGCTGGGGGGGGGGGGGCGCCCTGATGGCAATATAAGACACCTTGGCTGGCAAATCTACACCATATATAGTCCTAGAGGCTATATAGGTGTAAAAATACCCCTGCCAGAATCCCAGAAAAAGCGGGAGAAGTCCGCCGGAAAAGGGGCGGGGCCGTCTCCCTCAGCACACTGGCGCCATTTTTCCCTCACAGCTCCGCTGGAAGGAAGCTCCCTGGCTCTCCCCTGCAGTCTACAAGCTACAGAAGGGTAAAAAAGAGAGGGGGGGCACTAAATTTAGGCGCAGTGTGTGTATGTATATATGTATATATATATATATATATGTATATATATATGATGAAAGAACGAGGCGGCACTCTGGAGACTTTGGTGAAGCGGTGAACTTTGTCAGGTGAGACTTTATCAACGTTTCGGGGTGCAAGCCCCCGTCATCAGGACACACAGTGTGTCCTGATGACGGGGGCTTGCACCCCGAAACGTTGATAAAGTCTCACCTGACAAAGTTCACCGCTTCACCAAAGTCTCCAGAGTGCCGCCTCGTTCTTTCATCCTATATACAAACCATCGGGTCTGCTTGGGAGGGCACCGGAGCGTGAGCCTTGCTCTATTAGCCCACGGGAGAGTGCCAGACATATTTCTTCTAATATATATATATATATATATATATATATATATATATATATATATATATATATATATATATATAAATAAAAAGCAGCTACAAGGGAAAACACTCATTTATAGTGGGATCCCTGTGTTATATAGCGCTCTGGTGTGTGCTGGCATACTCTCTCTCTGTCTCCCCAAAGGGCTTTGTGGGGTCCTGTCCTCTGTCAGAGCATTCCCTGTGTGTATGCGGTGTGTCGGTACGGCTGTGTCGACATGTTTGATGAGGAGGCTTTTGTGGAGGCGGAGCAGATGCCTATAAATGTGATGTCACCCCCTGCGGGGTCGACACCTGAGTGGATGGTGCTGTGGAAGGAATTACGCGACAGTTTCGACTCCTTGCATAAAAGATTTGACGACATACCAAATGTGGGACAGCCGGCTTCTCAGCCTGTGCCTGCCCAGGCGTCTCAAAAGCCATCAGGGGCTCTAAAACGCCCGCTACCTCAGATGGCAGACACAGATGTCGACACGAATACTGACTCCAGTGTCGACGACGATGAGACTAATGTAACTTCCAGTAGGGCCACACGTTATATGATTGAGGCAATGAAAAATGTGTTGCACATTTCTGATGTTACCCCCGGTACCACAAAAAAGGGTATTATGTTTGGAGAGAAAAAACTACCAGTAGCTTTTCCTCCATCTGAGGAGTTAAATGAAGTGTGTGAAGAAGCGTGGGCTTCCCCTGATAAGAAACTGGTAATTTCTAAGAGGTTACTAATGGCGTACCCTTTCCCGCCAGAGGATAGGGCACGTTGGGAAACATCCCCTAGGGTGGATAAAGCGCTCACACGCTTGTCAAAGAAGGTGGCACTACCGTCTCCGGATACGGCCGCCCTGAAGGAATCTGCTGATAGAAAGCAGGAGGCTATCCTGAAGTCTATATATAAACACACAGGTGTTATACTGAGACCAGCTATTGCTTCAGCATGGATGTGCAGTGCTGCAGCTGCGTGGTCAGATTCCCTGTCAGAAAATATTGATACCCTAGACAGGGACACTATATTGCTAACCGTAGAGCATGTTAAAGACGCACTTTTATACATGAGGGATGCACAGAGGGATATTTGCCGGCTGGCATCTAAAATTAGTGCAATGTCCATTTCTGCCAGAAGAGGGTTATGGACTCGGCAGTGGACAGGAGATGCAGATTCCAAAAGGCACATGGAAGTTCTGCCTTATAAGGGTAAGGAGTTGTTCGGGGATGGTCTCTCGGACCTCGTTTCCACAGCAACAGCTGGGAAGTCTACATTTTTACCCCATGTTACCTCACAGCCAAAGAAAGCACCGTATTATCAGGTACAGTCCTTTCGGCCCAATAGGGGCAAGCGGGTTAAGGGCGCGTCCTTTCTGCCCAGAGGCAGAAGTAGAGGAAAAAAGCTGCAGCATACAGCCAGTTCCCAGGAACAAAAGTCCTCCCCCGCTTCCTCTAAGTCTACAGCATGACGCTGGGGCTCCACAGGCGGAGCCAGGTACGGTGGGGGCCCGTCTCAAATATTTCAGCAATCAGTGGGCTCGCTCACGGGTGGATCCCTGGATATTTCATTTAGTATCTCAGGGGTACAAGCTGGAATTCGAGACGTCTCCCCCCGCCGTTTCCTCAAATCTGCCTTACCAACCACTCCCTCAGGCAGGGAGGCAGTTTTACAGGCAATTCACAAGCTGTATTCACAACAGGTGATCGTAAAGGTGCCCCTACTTCAACAAGGACGGGGTTACTATTCCACAATGTTTGTGGTACCGAAACCGGACGGTTCGGTGAGACCCATTTTAAATTTGAAATCCTTGAACACATATATAAAAAAATTCAAGTTCAAGATGGAATCGCTCAGGGCGGTTATTGCAAGCCTGGACGAGGGGGATTACATGGTATCACTGGACATCAAGGATGCTTACCTGCATGTCCCCATTTACCATCCTCACCAGGAGTACCTCAGATTTGTGGTACAGGATTGTCATTACCAATTCCAGGCTTGCCGTTCGGTCTATCCACGGCTCCGAGGGTCTTTACCAAGGTAATGGCCGAAATGATGATACTCCTTCGAAAGAAGGGAGTTTTAATTATCCCGTACTTGGACGATCTCCTGATAAAGGCGAGGTCCAGGGAGCAGTTGTTGGTCGGGGTAGCACTATCTCGGGAGGTGCTACAACAGCACGGCTGGATTCTAAATATTCCAAAGTCACAGCTGGTCCCTACGACGCGTCTACTGTTCCTGGGAATGGTTCTGGACACAGAACAGAAAAAAGTGTTTCTCCAGGAGGAGAAGGTCAAGGAGCTGTCATCTCTAGTCAGAGGCCTCCTAAAACCAAAACAGGTGTCGGTGCATCACTGCACGCGGACCCTGGGAAAGATGGTAGCTTCCTACGAAGCAATTCTATTCGGCAGGTTCCATGCAAGAACTTTTCAGTGGGACCTGTTGGACAAGTGGTCCGGATCGCATCTTCAGATGCATCGGCTGATAACCCTGTCTCCAAGGACAAGGGTGTCTCTGCTGTGGTGGCTGCAGAGTGCTCATCTTCAAGAGGGCCGCAGATTCTGTATACAGGACTGGGTCCTGGTGACCACGGATGCCAGCCTTCGAGGCTGGGGGGCAGTCACACAGGGAAGAAACTTCCAAGGACTATGGTCAAGTCAGGAGACTTCCCTACACATAAATATTCTGGAACTAAGGGCCATTTACAATGCCCTAAGTCAGGCAAAACCCCTGCTTCAAAACCAGCCGGTACTGATCCAGTCAGACAACATCACGGCGGTCGCCCATGTAAACCGACAGGGCGGCACGAGAAGCAGGACGGCGATGGCAGAAGCCACAAGGATTCTCCGATGGGCGGAAAATCACGTGTTAGCACTGTCAGCAGTGTTCATTCCGGGAGTGGACAACTGGGAAGCAGACTTCCTCAGCAGGCACGACCTCCACCCGGGAGAGTGGGGACTTCATCCAGAAGTCTTCCAAATGATTGTAAACCGTTGGGAAAGGCCACAGGTGGACATGATGGCGTCCCGCCTCAACAAAAAACTAGAAAAGTATTGCGCCAGGTCAAGAGACCCGCAGGCGATAGCTGTGGACGCTCTAGTGACACCGTGGGTGTACCGGTCTGTTTGTGTTCCCTCCTCTTCCTCTCATACCAAAGGTACTGAGGATAATAAGGAGAAGAGGAGTAAGAACTATACTCATTGTTCCGGATTGGCCAAGAAGAGCTTGGTACCCGGAACTTCAAGAAATGATGTCAGAGGACCCATGGCCTCTGCCGCTCAGACGGCACCTGCTGCAGCAGGGGCCCTGTCTGTTCCAAGACTTACCGCGGCTGCGTTTGACGGCATGGCGGTTGAACACCGGATCCTGAAGGAAAAGGGCATTCCGGAGGAAGTCATTCCTACGCTGATAAAAGCTAGGAAAGAAGTTACCGTAAACCATTATCACCGCATATGGCGTAAATATGTTGCGTGGTGTGAGGCCAGGAAGGCCCCAACGGAAGAATTTCAGCTGGGCCGTTTCCTGCACTTTCTACAGTCAGGGGTGACTATGGGCCTAAAATTGGGTTCCATTAAGGTCCAGATTTCGGCTCTATCGATTTTCTTCCAGAGAACTGGCTTCACTGCCTGAAGTTCAGACTTTGGTTAAGGGAGTGCTGCATATTCAGCCCCCTTTTTGTGCCTCCAGTGGCACCTTGGGATCTCAACGTGGTGTTGGATTTCCTAAAGTCACATTGGTTTGAGCCACTTAAAACCGTGGAATTGAAATATCTCACGTGGAAAGTGGTCATGTTGTTGGCCTTGGCTTCGGCCAGGCGTGTATCAGAATTGGCGGCTTTGTCATGTAAAAGCCCTTATCTGATTTTCCATATGGATAGGGCAGAATTGAGGACTTGTCCCCAATTTCTCCCTAAGGTGGTATCAGCCTTTCATCTGAACCAACCTATCGTGGTGCCTGCGGCTACAAAAGACTTGGAGGCTTCCAAGTCGTTGGATGTAGTCAGGGCCCTGAAAGTCTATGTTTCCAGGACAGCTGGAGTCAGAAAGACTGACTCGCTATTTATCCTGTATGCGCCCAACAAGTTGGGTGCGCCTGCTTCAAAGCAGACCATTGCTCGCTGGATCTGTAGTACGATTCAGCTTGCACATTCTGCGGCTGGACTGCCGCATCCTAAATCAGTGAAAGCCCATTCCACGAGGAAGGTGGGCTCTTCTTGGGCGGCTGCCCGAGGGGTCTCTGCTCTTCAACTTTGCCGAGCAGCTACTTGGTCGGGGTCAAACACGTTTGCTAAATTCTATAAGTTTGACACCCTGGCTGAGGAGGACCTAGAGTTTGCCCATTCGGTGCTGCAGAGTCATCCGCACTCTCCCGCCCGTTTGGGAGCTTTGGTATAATCCCCATGGTCCTTACGGAGTCCCAGCATCCACTTAGGACGTCAGAGAAAATAAGAATTTACTCACCCATAATTCTATTTCTCGTAGTCCATAGTGGATGCTGGGCGCCCATCCCAAGTGCGGATTGTCTGCTATACTTGTATATAGTTATTGTTTAACTAAAGGGTTATTGTTGAGCCATCTGTTGAGAGGCTCAGTTGTTATCATACTGTTAACTGGGTATTTGTATCACGAGTTATACGGTGTGATTGGTGTGGCTGGTATGAGTCTTACCCGGGATTCAAAATCCTTCCTTATTGTGTCAGCTCTTCCGGGCACAGTATCCTAACTGAAGTCTGGAGGAGGGTCATAGTGGGAGGAGCCAGTGCACACCAGTAGTCTAAAGCTTTCTTTATAGTTGTGCCCAGTCTCCTGCGGAGCCGCTATTCCCCATGGTCCTTACGGAGTCCCAGCATCCACTACGGACTACGAGAAATAGAATTACCGGTGAGTAAATTCTTATTTTTTCTTCCAGTGGAAAAGGCTCTGGACATGCAGAACATGGTAAAACAGATTCTGAAACCGGCAAGAGTGTCGATTCATCAATGCACTCGGTTGCTGGGGAAGATGGTGGCGGCCTACGAGGCCATTCCGTATGGCAGGTTCCATGCCAGGGTGTTTCAGTGGGACCTGTTGGACAAGTGGTCCGGGTCTCACCTGGACATGCACCGGAAAATAATCCAATCTTCCAGGATCTCCCTTCTGGGATGGCTGCACAGTTCTCACCTTCTGGAGGGACGCAGGTTCGGGATTCAGGATTGGATCCTGGTGACCACAGATGCAAGTCTCCGAGGCTGGGGAGCAGTCACACAGGGGAGAAACTTTCAGGGAAAATGGTCAAGCCAGGAATCTTGTCTGCGCACAAACATTCTGGTTATAAGGGCCATTTACAACGGCATTCTGCAAGCGGAACATCATCTTCGCGGTCTGCCCGTCTTGATTCAGTCAGACAACATAACAGCAGTGGCGTACATAAACCGGCAGGGCAGAACAAAGAGCAGAGCGGCGATGGCCGAGGCCACGAAAGTTCTTCGCTGGGCGGAGAGACATGCAAGCGCTCTGTCAGCAGTCTTCATTCCAGGAGTGGACAACTGGGAAGCAGACTTCCTCAGCAGACATGATCTCCATCCAGGAGAGTGGGGTCTTCATCAAGAGGTCTTTGCAGAAGGGACAAGTCGCTACATGATGGTGTCCCGCCTCAACAAGAATCTTCAGAGATATTGTTTCAGGTCGAGGGACCCTCAAGCAATAGCGGTGGACGCCCTAGTGACACCGTGGGTGTTTCCGTCGGTCTATGTGTACCCTCCACTTCCACTCATTCCAAAGGTGATAAAGATTATAAGAAGAACAAGGGTTCAGGCGATACTCATTGTTCCGGATTGGCCAAAAAGGGCCTGGTATCCAGATCTTCAGGAGTTGCTCATAGAAGATCCCTGGCCTCTTCCTCTATGGGAGGACCTGTTACAACAAGGACCGTGCGTGTATCAAGACTTACCGCGGCTGCGTTTGACGGCATGACGGTTGAACGCCAAGTCTTAGCCTGAAAGGGTATTCCCAGTGAAGTCATTCCCACACTTCTTCAGGCTAGAAAAGAAGTAACGGCAAAGCATTACCACCGCATTTGGAGAAAATGTGTCTTGGTGTGAATCCAAGAAGGCTCCTACGGAGGATTTTCAGCTGGGGCGTTTGCTCCATTTTTTGCAAGCAGGTGTGGATGCGGGCCTAAAGTTAGGCTCCATTAAAGTACAAATTTCGGCCTTATCAATCTTCTTTCAGAAAGAATTGGCCTCCCTTCCAGAAGTTCAGACCTTCGTGAAAGGCGTGCTGCACATCCAACCTCCATTTGTGCCCCCTGTGGCACCGTGGCAGTTCCTGCAATCTCATTGGTTTGAACCTTTGCGTGAGGTGGAGTTAAAATTCCTTACTTGGAAAGTAGTCATGTTGTTGGCCTTGGCATCCGCAAGGTGGGTATCTGAGTTGGCGGCTTTGTCTCACAAAAGCCCCTATTAATCTTCCATGCTGATAGAGCGGAGTTGAGAACTCGTCAGCAATTTCTGCCAAAAGTGGTTTCATCATTTCACGTAAACCAGCCTATTGTGGTGCCAGTGGCTACTGACGCCTTGGCGGAATCGAAATCTCTCGATGTGGTTAGAGCTTTGAAAATCTATGTCGCCAGAACGGCGCAGATTAGGAAAACAGAGGCTCTGTTTGTCCTCTGGGCTCCTGCTTCCAAGCAGACTATTGTGCGCTGGATCTGTAATACGATTCAGCAGGCTCATTCTACGGCAGGATTGCCGTTACCGAAATCTGTGAAAGCCCATTCTACCAGAAAGGTGGGCTCTTCCTGGGCGGTTGCCAGGGGGTCTCGGCATTACAGCTTTACCGAGCTGCTACTTGGTCGGGTTCAAACACCTTTGCAAAGTTTTACAAGTTTGATACCCTGGCTGAGTAAGACCTCTTGTTTGGTCAATCGGTGCTGCAGAGTCATCGGCACTCTCCCGCGCATTCTAAAGCTTTGGTATAAACCCCATGGTTCTTGAAGCATCCCCAGCATCCTGTAGGATGTATGAGAAAATAGGATTTTAATACCTACCGGTAAATCCTTTTCTCTTAGTCCGTAGAGGATGCTGGGCGCCCGTCCCAGTGCGGGCTGTATCTGCAGTTTGGTTATGGTTACACTCGTGTTGAGTTAAGTTCAGTCAGTCTGTGGCTGATGTTGGTCATGCCGTTGCATGCGTTGTTGAATGCCATGTTGTACGGCGTGTTTGAGGTGTGAGCTGGTATGTATCTCACCTTAGTTTAAAAATTACATAAATCCTTTTCCTCGAAATGTCCGTCTCCCTGGGCACAGTTCCTGTAACTGGAGTCTGGAGGAGGGGCATAGAGGGAGGAGCCAGTTCACACCGCTTTTAAAGTCTTAAAGTGCCCATGTCTCCTGCGGATCCCATCTATACCCCTTGGTTCTTGAAGCATCCACAGCATCCTCTACGGACTAAGAGAAAAGGATTTACCGGTAGGTATTAACATTGTTTTTTTAAAATAGGATTTTAACGCTTTTGAAGGGAAAAATTGTCAGTTAAGTGGTTAAAGAAGATAGAAGACTTCAAGGGCTGCAGCAGAGGCACTCTAGTGCTAGATATCATTCTGATATCTCCTGCTGCAGCTCCATCACCTCCCTCAGCGGCGCTGTATACTCCCGCGTCCCTGGTTGCCGGATACTTACAGCGGAGGCTCCGGTTCTTCAGCCAGGGCACACACACTAACCGAAGTTCTGCGGGATCGCGTGGCCGCACTCAGGGAGGAGGTAAAAGGGTCCCCCCAGGCGGGACCCGCTGGAAATCGCGATCCGGCGCGTCTATTAGGAGACGGGCTGCACGCGCTGGCGTTGACACTGTGGCCGTACAATGACCCCACTAGACCACCAGGGCAAGGGCACAGGTCGGATGAGGCTATAAATCTATTTTATTAAGGACCGCAGCACCCGTTGGTGAAGTCCAGCAAGGGGATAAGGCTCTGGCCTGTAGCCCCTCCCTCAGCCACTGGGCGCCATTTAGAGTAAATGTTCCCGCCATGGAGCTGCATCTCTGTCTCCCTCACTCCATGTCAGCGTTTGGGCGCCATTACACACAGTTGCGCTGATTCTGGGACTGCTGGGTGATGCCTCCTCTGTAAAGCCACCTGCATCATCAGTGCTGTGCATTTACAGAACACTAAAGTATTCTACATGTCGTTGAGACAGTGTTAGTTAAGAACAAGTGCATACTTCAGGGTTATTTAGTACAAGTACCCTGTGATATTTATCCAGTTTTTACTGTGCATGGATATATCTGTTTATATACATAGCTTTACTCAGTAATAGTATTGCTAGTCCAGTGCAGTTTTATTGTTTGTCATAATTCCTGCATTGTACATGTGATTGTGTATGTGCATATAGCTGTTGGGTGATCTACACTCCGTGTATCTCACTTCTACTGCTATCCCTATATTCTGTAACCTGAGGGGGCTCCATGCGTCAGGGTTATTAGATAATATAGGTATTTCACAGGATATACGTATTTTGTATTTTTCTCTGTGTTTTTCAGTCACATTTGACCTCAGAAATCCTCTGTTATTGCTGTCTCACTGCACGGAGGGTTTGTTTTAGGTATTATATCTGCTGATATTGTACTGTGTCGCCCGTGGTTTACGCTTTCATACCATGTCAGCTACAGGGGGCGATGTGTCTGGGGCTGATTCCGCAGGATAACATGGCTGCGGAGGGTTCATGTTTTGGGGGTTCTTTACCCCCCAGTCAGTTTGTAACAACGGGGGCACATCAGGGCCCGCCTTGGTCTGCCTTTTCTAATTTACTGCACGCTGGTAACTAGACTTGCGCCCCCTATGGGACCTCCTGTGCCTTATCAGCCTTATATGGTCCCTGCGGTTAATCCGCCATGGACAGATGCTCTGTCCACTCAGTTACAGCACTTGAATAAGTCTTTGGATAAACTTTTTCCTGACCCTTGCCCGCCTAAGACTAAACCTAAGAAGTTCTCTAAGGGGGCTGTTACTTCCTCTCAATCCACGCATGTTCCAGATACCTCTTCCGATGAAGATGGCATGTATACTGACCCCACAGACTCTGATCATGACGTTTCTGATGAGGAATCTGTTTCACAGGTGGATGTTCCTGATCTCCTAGAGGCTATCAGGCTCATTATTCAGATTGATGATGGTCCTGAGCCTGCTACTACATCTAAGAATCCGGACAGGTTCAAACGTCAGAAGGTTACTAAATTGGTTTTACCTCATTCTGACCATTTGGTTGACATACGTCAGGAATCCTGGGAGAACCCAGGAAAGAAATTCACCCCGCACAAGAAGATGCTAGCCTGCTATCCCCTTGCGGCAGAATTGAGTAAAATTGGGAAACTCCACCGCCGGTGCACTCGCAAATCGCTCGGCTGGTGGTGTCATCTGCTCTGCCTGTCGCTACCGTCACTTCTCCCAAGGAGCCGACGGATAAGTGTGTGGAGGGCTGCTTAAAAGCTATCTATACCCTTGCAGGTGCTGCGCATAGGCCCACCATTGCGGCTACTTGGGCCGCAGAAGCTATTGAGGCGTGGGCTCAGGAAATAGAGGCTGAGTTTCCGTCCAATTTTTCTGAACACGGCATCTCATTACATTAAAGAAGCAGCTTCAGATGCAGGTGTTCTGGCGGCCAAGGCTGCTACGACATCCATTTTGGTTCGCCGTATTCTCTGGTTACGGTCCTGGTCTGTGGACTTGGACTCTAAGAAAACCCTGGAGGTGCTCCCGTTTAAAGGAAACATCCTTTATCTTACGTCCTAGAGGATTCTGGGGTCCATATTCGTACAATGGGTATAGACTGGTCCACCAGGAGCCATTGGCACTTTAAGAGTTTAACAGTGTGCGCTGGTTCCTCCCTCTGCCCCTCCTACCAGACCCAGTTTAGAAAATGTGCCCGGAGTAGCCGGGCACAGCTAAGGAAGCTCCATAAGCGTTCCTTTAGTTTTATTATTTTTAATAGAGTTAAGGCACAGGGAGGCTGCTGGCAACAGGCTCCCTGCTTTGTGGGACTAAGGGGGGGGGGGGGGGGGGAGTAGTATCCGCCCTGCGGGGTCTGAGCCACTTACTCCGCTGACAGGACACTGAACTCCTGAGGGGATAGAACGATCGCCGCCACAGGGGATCGCTCACCCCAGCAGCATGCCGCCACCCCCTTACAGAGCCAGAAGATCGTGGCGAGTTAGTCACCGGCCCCCCTGATGAGCGGGGAGCCGGTGTGAAGATGGCGGCATCAGGGTAGGGAGCGCAGTATTAACCGTGCTCCGGAGCTCAGAGGCACACTGAGGGGCGCCCTGAGCCAGCGCCTACACCCTGCACTGGTCAGCAAGCTTGTCGGGGTCCCTGGGTCTCTGCCAACATATACCTCAGGCCAGTATAATCCTTGTGAAGAGCTGGAAGACGCGCCATCTTCAGGGGGCGGAGCTTCTCAGAGCATTCAGCGCCATTTTCTCTGCCTGCAGTCTTCAGTACTGTCCCTCCACATCAACTCCAGCTATCTGTACGGTACCAGGGAGTTGTAGAATGGGGGGAGGCAGTGTATACACTGTGTCTACCTATTAAGGAGCACAGTCAGCGCGGGGTGGGGGATTCCCTGTTCCTCAGAAGCGCTGTGTGTGGGTTGGCTCCACTTTCTGTGTGTCTCTGCCATTCTTGGGGGGAAACTCTTTCTGCCATTACCCTGTGTGTATGTGGGGTGTGTGGGGATTGCAAGCAGCCATGTCTAGAGACTCTGTATCATATGCTGCGGAGGATATATCTTCTCAGGTAGATCCATTCCATGTAATCAGGATTGCACTGTTGTAGCACATATCCCAGCTAGGGAACCGGAGTGGTTAGCCTCTCTTAAGGGGGTTATTTCTCAGATTTCTGAGAGGGTTGCACAGACTGAGAATGTTACTTAGGCTTTACAGTCCACTATGGCAGTATGGTCTGGTTCTGTTCCCTCAGGCCCTCCTGCGGCACACCTTCAAAAACGTGCTCTTGCCCAAATTACGCAGGATGACACGGATACCGATTCCGACACAGCAGACGGTGATGGGAATGTGTTGAGAGGGGCGGCATCACTTGCTAAGGGGGTGCAGTTGATGATTGAAGCCATGAGAAATGTGTTGAATATTGCTGACGCAACTCCTGAGCAGGTTGAGGAGGCTTACTTCACTGATAATAAGAAAGCCTCGCTAACCTTCCCTGCATCTAAAGAATTAAATGCTATTTTTGAAAAATCCTGGGAGAACCCGGAGAAAAAATTCCAGATCCCCAAAAAAGGGTTCTGGTTGTTTTCCCTTCCCTGAGGAAGATAGGAAAAAAAAGGGGAAACCCCGCCTATAGTTAACGTATCTGTCTCCAGGCTGTCAAAGAAGGTTGGCTTACCTGTCCCAGGATCTACCGCGTCGAAAGAACCGGCTGATCGCAAGGTTGACACTACGCTCAAGTACATATGTACGGCTTCAGGGGCGATACTGCGGCCTACTATTGCCTGTGCATGGATTTCTAAAGCTATAGCAAAGTGGTCAGGCATACTACTAGAAGACTTGGCTACGATGGATAAGGGTAACGTTGAATTGTTTTTACGTAACATACAGGATTCTGCTGGATTTATGGTAGAATCCATGAAGGACCTGGGTTCCATGGCTGCAGGGATCTCCTCCATGTCCGTCTCGGCTCGAAGGGGTCTCTGGCTGCGCCAATGGTCTGCAGATGTGGAATCCAGAGAAGTGTGGAGAACCTACCCTACACAGGTCAGGCATTATTTGGGGAAGCGTTGGATGTGTGGATTTCCACAGCAACCACGGGTAAGTCTTCTTTTCTTCCCTCAGCTGCACTGGCTACGAAGAAACCTTTTTCTCCCAATACGTCACAGTCCTTTTGGCCCGCTAGGCTTAGAAGGAACAAGCCCTCTAACACCTTCTTTAGAGGATGTCGTGCTAAATCCAGAAAACCTGCACCTGCAGGTGCCCAGGACCAGAAGTCTGCTTCTGTTGCCTCAAAATCCTCAGCATGACGGTGGACCGCACAGCCTGGGGGTCGGTCAAGTGGGAGCAAGACTCCGGCATTTCAGCCACGTGTGGGTGTCGTTCGGCTTGGATCCCTGGGTGCAGGATATTGTGTCCTAGGGGTACAGGCTGGAGTTTCAAACTCTTTCACCTAACCGATTCTTCAAATCAGGCTTGCCAGCTTTGCTGACAGACAGGGCTATCCTACAGGAAGCTGTCAGAATATTGGAAATGTCAGAAGTCATTGTTCCGGGTCCACCACATCAGCAAAACAAGGGTTACTATTCGAATCTTTTTGTGGTACTGAAGCCGGATGGTTCGGTCAGGCCAATTTTAATCTTGAAATCTTTAAACCCTTATATAAGGGAGTTCAAATTCAAAATGTAGTCTTTGAAGACGGTGATCTCAGGTCTGGAGGAGGGGGAGTTTCTGGTGTCCCTGGACATCAAGGATGCGTACCTCCACATTCCCATGTGGTCGCCGCATAAGGCGTATCTCAGATTTGCACTGTTAGATCACTATCAGTTTCAAGCACTGCCATTCTGTCTCTCCACGGCACCAAGGATCTTCACCAAGGTGATGGCAGAGATGATTGTTCTCCGCAAGCAGGGGGTGAACATAATTCCATATCTGAACGACCTGCTGATCAAGGCATCGTCCTGGGAGAAGTTAAGGTCCATTGCTCTCACGACGCATCTGCTCAGGGAGCACGGTTGGATCCTGACCCTTCCAAAGTCTCATCTGAAGCCGACAAGGAGGCTGTCTTTCCAGGGGATGATCCTCGACACGGAGGTGCAGAGGGTGTTTCTCCCGGTGAAGGAAGCCTTGGTGATACAGTCAATGGTCCGGGATGTCTTAAAGCCTGCTCAGGTATCGATTCATCAATGCATCTGCCTTTTGGGTAAGATGGTTGCCTCCTACGAGGCTCTGCAGTTCGGAAGGTTTCATGCTCGGTCCTTTCAGCTGGATCTCCTGGACCAGTGGTTGGGATCTCACCTACACATGCACCAGAGGATACGTCTATTGCCGAAAGCAAGGATTTCACTCCTCTGGTGGCTACAACTGCTGCACCTTCTGGAGGACCGCAGGTTCGGGTTTCAGGACTGGATCCTTCTAACTACGGATGCAAGTCTCAGAGGTTGGGGAGCAGTCACTCAAGGGGAGACCTTCCAAGGAAGGTGGTCAAGTCAGGAATCCCTTCTTCCTATAAATATCCTGGAGCTAACAGCCGTGTACAACGGTCTTCTTCAAGCAGCACACCTTCTACAGGGGCAGGCTGTCCTGGTGTAGTCGGACAACGTGACCACGGTGGCCTACATAAACCGACAAGGCGGAATGAAGAGCAGAGCTGCAATGTCAGAGGTGGCAAGAATCCTCCTCTGGGCAGAAAGGCACGCAGTGGCGATGTCAGCAATCTTCATTCCGGGAGTAGACAACTGGGAAGCGGACATCCTCAGCAGACACGATCTCCATCCAGGAGAGTGGGGCTTCCACCTGGGGGTGTTCGAGGAGGTAACCGGTTGGTAAGGTGTACCTCACGTAGACATGATGGCCTCCCGTCTCAACAAGAAGCTGCGGAGGTACTGTTCCAGGTCGAGAGACCCACAAGCAGTGGCGGTGGACGCACTGGTGACACCGTGGGTGTTCAAGTCAGTATATGTGTTTACTCCACTTTCTCATTCCAAGAGTTCTACAGCTTGTAAAAAGAACAAGGGTTCAGGCAATCCTCATTGCTCTGGACTGTCCAAGGAGGGCTTGGTACGCGAATCTGCTGGATCTACTACTGGAAAATCCACGGCCTCTACCTCTTCGGGAGGATCTTCTACAACAGGGGCCATTCGCTTATCAAGACTTACCACGACTACGTTTGACGGCATGGCGGTTGAGCGCCAGATCTTTGCTCAGAAGGGTATTCCGAGCGTGGTTATTCCTACCTTGATACAGGCTAGGAAGGGAGTAACGTCTAAACATTACCATCGAATTTGGAAAAAATATGTGTCTTGGTGTGAATCCAAGAAGTTTCCTGCGGTGGAGTTTCAACTTGGACGGTTTCTCCTGTTCCTGCAAGCAGGTGTGGATATGGGCCTGAGATTGGGGTCACTAAAGGTCCAAATTTCGGCTTTATCCACTTCCTTCCAGAAACAATTGGCTGCCCTCCCTGAGGTTCAGACCTTTTTGAAAGGGGTTCTGCACATCCAGCCTCCCTTTGTGGCGCCGACGGCTCCCTGGGATCTTGATGTGGTGTTGCATTTCCTGCAATCGGATTGGTTTGAGCCTTTACAGGAGGCTGAGGTCAAGTTTCTCATGTGGAAGGCTGTCACTTTGTTGGCCTTAGCTTCTGCACAACATGTTTCGGAATTGGGGGCTTTGTCCTGTAAAAGTCCCTATTTGGTCTTCCATGAATATAGGGTGGAACTCAGGACTCGTCAACGGTTCCTTCCAAAAGTTGTCGGCTTTTTATATCAACCAACCTATTGTGGTGCCAGTGGCTACTGACTCAGTTGCTTCAAAGGCCTTGGATATTGTGAGGGCTTTGAAGATCTATGTGAAGAGGACTGCCCATCACAGAGAAAATCGGACTCTCTGTTTGTCCTGTATGATCCCAAGAAAATTGGGTGTCCTGTTTCTAAGCAGACGATTTCTCGCTGGATGAGGTACACTATCCAGCATGCTTATTCTACGGCAGGATTGCGTGTCCAAAATCTGTTAAGGCCCACTCTACTCGTAAGCTTCCCAGGTGTCTCGGCTTTACAGCTTTGCCGAGCGGCTACTTGGTCTGGGTCGAACACGTTTGCTAAGTTTTACAAGTAAGATACTTTGGCTTCTGATGACCTCAAGTTTGGTCAAGCAGTTCTGCAGGAGCCTCCGCGTTCTCCCTCCCGTTCTGGGAGCTTTGGTACATCCCCATGTTACTAATATGGACCCCAGCATCCTCTAGGACGTAAGAGAAAATAGGATTTTAATTACCTACCGGTAAATCCTTTTCTTGTAGTCCGTAGAGGGTGCTGGGCTCACGCCCAGCGCTTCGTTATCCTGCATTGGTTTTTTGGTTCAGTACTGCCTTGTTCCTAGGTAACTTCTGCGTTTCTTTACTGTTTCAGCTGTTGCTGAGTTTTCTGGCTTGTTTGCCAGGTTTTCCATGTTTGTATGAGCAGGTATGTTTCTCGCCACTATCTGTGTAATTCCTTCTCTCGAAGTATGTCGTCTCCTCGGGCACAGTTTCTAGACTGGGTCTGGTAGGAGGGGCATAGAGGGAGTAGCCAGCCCACACTGTTAAACTCTTAAAGTACCAATGGCTCCTGGTGGACCCGTCTATACCCATGGTACTAATATGGACCCCAGCATCCTCTACGGACTACGAGAAAAGGATTTACCGGTAGGTAATTAAAATCCTATTTTTGGTGAGGATCTCCACAAGATTGTCGCTGACTTGGCGCCTGCTAACACTGCATGTCTACTTAGTACTACTCCTTCGGCCCCGAAGTACTTCCTTTCGTTCCTTTCGCCCTCCGGGTCAGGCGTACCCGAAACAGTCTTGCACTTCCAGAACCACCAAGCCTAAACGTGCCTGGGCTGCCCGTCAGCCGGTTTCCAAATCTGACAAGCCTGCGGCATGACGGGGCGGGCCTCACCCTGGGGGATCCCAGGGTGGGAGTATGACTTCTACAGTTTATCCAGGTATGGTTGAAGACAACTTCAGACGCTTGGGTACGGGAAGTCGTCGCTCACGGATACGCTATATCTTTCAAGACACATCCCCCTCATCGCTGTTGCCTGACGGACATACCTTCGGATCAGGTGAAGGCAACAACTCTCCGTTTAGTGGTACAATATCTCCTGGACACCGGAGTGGTAATGCCGGTGCCTCTGGCCCAGAGGGGCAGGAGTACTATTCAACGCTGTTCCTAGTCCCCTAAACCGAATGGTTCCTCCCGGCTCATTCTCAACCTCAAATCTTTGATCAAGTTTGTGAAGGTCTCCAAGTTTTGTATGGAGACCCTTCGCTCTATTGTCCTGGCTTTGGAACCAGGGGACTATATGGTATCCCCTGGATATACAGGATGCTTACCTGCATATCCCTATTGGCATGTCACATCGGCAATACCTGCGATTTGCTATTGGCAATCTCCATTATCAATTCTGGGCCGTACCGTTTAGTCTGACCACGGCTTCGCAAATTTTCACCAAGGTCATGGCAGTTATGACTGCTTCACTCCACCGTTGGGGCATCTGGATCCTGCCGTATCTGGACGACTTGCTGATCCTGGCCAATTCCCCAGAAGTTCTCCTCCTCCGTCATTTGGATCTGGTAGTCCAGTTTCTGCAAGCCCACGGGTGGCTTATCAACTGGAAGAAATCATCCCTGGTCCCTGCCCAGAGCATGGTGCATCTGGGAGCGTTGTTGGACACACACAACCAGAGGTTGTTTTTGTTACGGGAGAAAGTCCTGAAACTTCAGGACAAGATACGTTGCTTCCTCTCTCGGCCGCGTGTGTCGATACACTCGGCGATGCAAGTACTAGGCCTTATGGTGTCTGCTTTCGACATGGTGGAGTATGCTCAATTTCATTGCCGCCCTCTGCAGAAACTGATTCTTGCCAAGTGGGACGCCTGCCTCACCGGATCAGGTCTCAAATGATCTCCTTGTCTCCGGAGGTCCGTCTGTCACTGACCTGGTGGCTGCAGGACCAATGTTGAGCAGGGGTTGTCTTTTCTGGATCTCCAACTGGGTCCTTCTGACGACGGATGCCAGTCTGAGGGGTTGGGGCGCGTTGTTGGAGCAACACTCTCTTCAGGGTCGGTGGACCAGGGAGGAGTCTCTCCTCCCGATAAACATTCTGGAATTGCGGGCAGTGTTCAATGCTCTGAAACTGGCCCAGCATCTGGTACTGAACAGGCCTGTTCAAGTACAGTCAGACAACGCCACCACGGTGGCGTACATAAATCATCAAGGCGGCACTCAAAGCCGCATGGCAATGATGGAAGAGTCAATGATTCTTCAATGGGCGGAACGCCATCTGCCAGCCATATCGGCAGTGTTCATTCCGGGGGTCCTCAACTGGGAAGCAGACTCCCTCAGTCGTCAGGACGTACACGCCGGAAAGTGGAGCCTTCATCCAGAAGTATTTATACTCCTAGTTGGCAAGTGGGGCCTGCCAGATGTAGACCTGATGGCATCTCGAATAAGTCACAAGGTTCCGATCTTCGGAGCAAGAACAAGGGATCCTCAAGCAGCGTTCGTAGACGCACTGGCAATACCATGGAACTTTCGGCTGCCGTACGTGTTCCCTCCGGTGTCACTCCTGCCCAGAATAGTGAGGAAGTTCAAGCAAGAAGGAGTAATCCTTCTAATAGCTCCAACGTGGCCCAGATGGCATTGGTTCTCAGACCTACAGGGCCTCTCGTTGGATTGTCCCCTTCTACTTCCACGACGAGCAGATCTCCTCGTTCAGGGCCCTTGTGTTTACCAGGATTTGGCCTGACTGGCTTTGACGGCGTGGCTCTTGAAGCTTCCGTACTGAGGGCCAAAGGATTTTCTGAGGCGGTCATTCAAACTATGTTGAAGGCCCGTAAGTCGGCTTCTGCTCGGATTTACCATAGGGTCTGGAATTCTTACTTTGCTTGGTGCGCATCTAACAATCATGACGTTTTCAAGTTTTCCAAACTTTTGGCCTTCCTACAACAGGGCCTGGACTTGGGCCATCGGCTGGCCTCCCTCAAGGTTCATATTTCTGCCTTGTCTGTATGGTTTCAGAGAAAAATTGCGACTCTGCCTGATGATCATACATTCACTCAGGGTGTTTTACGGATTCAACCTCCCTATGTCCCACCTGTGGCTCCTTTGGATTTGTCGGTGGGTCTGGAGGCTTTGCAAGAGTCTCCGTTTGAACCTCTTGAATCTGTGGACCTTAAGTGGCTTTTCCTCAAGGTCTTGTTTCTGCTGGCTATTGCCTCCGTTAGACGGGTATCAGATTTGGGTGCCTTGTCTTGTAGGTCCCCCTATCTGATTATTCACCGTGACCAGGCGGTTCTTTGGACGTGCCCTGGTTATCTACCTAAGGTGGTGTCTTCTTTTCTCCTTAACCAGGAGATTGTGGTTCCGGCCTTTGTCTCTCTGGATTTATCCTCCAAAGAGCGGTATTTGGATGTGGTTCGGGCTCTCCGTATCTATGTGAAGAGGACAACCTCCGTTAGGAAGTCTGATTCTCTTTTTGTACTGTTTGGTTTTCACAAACGTGGCTGGCTTGCTAACAAGCAGATCTTGGCCAGATGGATTAGAATGGTGATTGCACATGCTTATGTACAGGCTGGCCTTCCAGCTCCTGCTGCCATCAAAGCCCATTCTACTCGGTCTGTTGGACCTTCTTGGGCGGCCTGCCGTGGTGCGACTCTTGAACAATTGTGCAAGGCGGCTACATGGTCCTCAGTGAACACGTTCATAAGGTTCTATGACTTCGATACTTAAGCCTCCTTTGGACGCCGGGTTCTTGGGCCCGCTACAGTGCGTCCCCTTCCATGAGGAACTGCTTTAGGACATCCCCGATGTTATTCCCTGCGGAATACCAGTGTACCCCACTGCAGAAAAGGAGATTTATGGTAAGAAATCTCTTTCTGCGAGGTACACTAGATTCCACAGGGTGCCCACCCTGACGCACTTAGCTTCTTTGGGTTTGTATGGCATTAGCTGCTGATACCTTCTCCTGTCGTGAGAATGTGGTGTACGTGGCTACTAACGGTTGTGTTATCTTTTGCCTGCTACTGCATTGGACTGGTTAACAAAACTGAGCTCCTGTGCACGGAGGCAGGGTTATAGAGGAGGCCACGCTGAGCATCTTGGGAAAAGTCAAAGCTTTTAGCATGTTGGTGCCTCTGATCAAGATCCCACTCTACACCCCGATGTTATTCCCTGTGCAATCCAGTGTACCTCGCAGAAAGAGATTTAACAAGGGTAAGTTCTCACCATAAATCTCCTTTTTAAAATACTATATGAATAAATATCTAGCTGTGTTTTAAGTATCTAATGGCTTAAAAAATAGTCATGTACTGAGGCAACTTGGGTTACTGTATTGCACTTTCTAAGCACAGATTGTAAGAAGCCCCTTTTATCACGACTAATACAAGGTTAAGTGACTGGTTATATGTTTTCATTAAATAGTTTGACTTGTGTTCATGTGTTTTTAGGCGCACTCTTGCTGATATAATTATGGAAAAGATCACCGAAAAGCAGACGGAAGTAGAAACAGTGATGTCGGAGGTTTCTGGAAGACCTATGCCACAGCTAGACCCCAGGGTGCTAGAAGTATATAAAGGAGTGAAAGAGGTGAACTATGAAGTTGTCAAAAAATGATTTTCTTTATCTCCGTTTAACATGCTCAGAAGTTGCATTATAGCAAGTGTTTTTCTTCCACATGTCATTTTATTGTAACTATAAAATGCAATGATGAGCACTAATTTTCTCTAACTCAGAGAGGAACAGCCTGACGCTAAAGGTCTTTCCTGTTACGGATTTTTTTCACATGTATTTCAGCTCTTTATGCTTCTTCTAACGCTACGGTTATGGTTAATGTCTAACTATTAGATACTCTCCCGATTTTGAATGAGACTAGACAAGGTTGTCCCTTTCCACCTCTAATCTTTTGCCCAGCAGGTCTGGGAATCTGGTCATGGCATGCAGGTGGGGAATCATTGGGGTGGGTAATATTTATTATTTCTCTGACGTCCTAGTGGATGCTGGGAACTCCGTAAGGACCATGGGGAATAGCGGCTCCGCAGGAGACTGGGCACAAAAGTAAAGCTTTAGGACTACCTGGTGTGCACTGGCTCCTCCCCCTATGACCCTCCTCCAAGCCTCAGTTAGATTTTTGTGCCCGGCCGAGAAGGGTGCACACTAGGGGCTCTCCTGAGCTTCTTAGTGAAAGTTTAGTTTTAGGTTTTTTATTTTCAGTGAGACCTGCTGGCAACAGGCTCACTGCATCGAGGGACTAAGGGGAGAAGAAGCGAACTCACCTGCGTGCAGAGTGGATTGGGCTTCTTAGGCTACTGGACACCATTAGCTCCAGAGGGACCGAACACAGGCCCAGCCTCGGAGTCCGGTCCCAGAGCCACGCCGCCGGCCCCCTTACAGAGCCAGAAGCAAGAAGAGGTCCGGAAAATCGGCGGCAGAAGACATCCTGTCTTCACCAAGGTAGCGCACAGCACTGCAGCTGTGCGCCATTGCTCCTCCGCACACTTCACACTTCGGTCACTGAGGGTGCAGGGCGCTAGGGGGGGGCACCCTGAGCAGCAATAAAAACACCTTGGCTGGCGAAAATACATCACATATAGCCCCCAGGGCTATATGGATGAATTTTAACCCCTGCCAGATTCCACAGAAAAACGGTAGAAAAGGCCGCCGAGAAGGGGGCGGAGCCTATCTCCTCAGCACACTGGCGCCATTTTCTCTCACAGCTCCGTTGGAGGGAAGCTCCCTGGCTCTCCCCTGGAGTTACTACACTACAGAAAGGGGATAAAAAAGAGAGGGGGGCACTAATTAGGCGCAGTATAACAATACAGCAGCTATAAGGGGAAAAACACTTATATAAGGTTATCCCTGTGTGTATATATATATATATATATATATATATATATATATATATATATATATATATATATATATATATATATATAGCGCTCTGGTGTGTGCTGGCATACTCTCCCTCTGTCTCCCCAAAGGGCTAGTGGGGTCCTGTCCTCTATCAGAGCATTCCCTGTGTGTGTGCTGAGTGTCGGTACGTTGTGTCGACATGTATGAGGAGAAAAATGAGGTGGAGGCGGAGCAATTGCCTGTAACAGAGATGTCACCCCCTAGGGAGTCGACATCTGAGTGGATGAGCTTATGGAAGGAATTATGTGAGTCAGCTCTTTACAAAAGATTGATGACATGAGACAGCCGGCGACTCAGCCTGTGCCTGTCCAGGTGTCTCAAAAGCCATCAGGGGCTCTAAAACGCCCGTTACCGCAGATGGCAGATACAGACGCCGACACGGATACTGACTCCAGTGTCGACAATTAAGAGACGAATGTGACTTCCAGTAGGGCCACACGTTACATGATTGAGGCTATGGAAAATGTTTTTCTCTAACGTCCTAAGTGGATGCTGGGGACTCCGTAAGGACCATGGGGAATAGCGGCTCCGCAGGAGACTGGGCACAAAAGTAAAGCTTTAGAACTACCTGGTGTGCACTGGCTCCTCCCCCTATGACCCTCCTCCAAGCCTCAGTTAGATTTTTGTGCCCGAACGAGAAGGGTGCACACTAGGTGGCTCTCCTGAGCTGCTTAGTGAAAAGTTTAGTTTTAGGTTTTTTATTTTCAGTGAGACCTGCTGGCAACAGGCTCACTGCATCGAGGGACTAAGGGGAGAAGAAGCGAAGGCACCTGCGTGCAGAGTGGATTGGGCTTCTTAGGCTACTGGACATTAGCTCCAGAGGGACGATCACAGGCCCAGCCATGGATGGGTCCCAGAGCCGCGCCGCCGGCCCCCTTACAGAGCCAGAAGACAGAAGAGGTCCGGAAAATCGGCGGCAGAAGACGTCCTGTCTTCACCAAGGTAGTGCACAGCACTGCAGCTGTGCGCCATTGCTCCTCAGCACACTTCACACTTCGGTCACTGAGGGTGCAGGGCGCTAGGGGGGGGCGCCCTGAGCAGCAATAAAAACACCTTGGCTGGCGAAAATACATCACATATAGCCAGTGGTGCAAGTAGAAAAAATGTCTTACGGGTACTGTGTGCGCGCGCCGAAGGCGCGCGCGCAAAAAAAATGGGTGTGGCCAAATGCCACATGGGGCGTGGCCAATGAAAATGGGGGCGTGATACACATATGGGGGAGGGGCAGATACACGTATGACCCCAATAGTGTCAGATACACGTTGCACCACAGTGCTAGATATACATTGCCCCACAGTGCCAGATACATATAACCCCACAGTGCCAGATACACATTGCCCCACAGTGCCAGATACACAAATGTCCCCAGAGTGTCAGATACACATTGCCTCACAGTGCCAGATACACATTGCCCCACAGTGCCAGATGCACATTGCCCCACAGTGCCAGATACACAAATGTCCCCAGAGTGCCAGATACACATTGCCCCACAGTGCCAGATACACATTGCCCCACAGTGCCAGATACACATTGCCCCACAGTGCCAGATACACAAATGTCCCCAGAGTGCCAGATACACATTGCCCCACAGTGCCAGATACACATTGCCCCACAGTGCCAGATGCACATTGCCCCACAGTGCCAGATGCACATTGCCCCACAGTGCCAGATACACATTGCCCCACAGTGCCAGATACACATTGCCCCACAGTGCCAGATACAGAAATGCCCCCAGAGTGCCATACATTGCCTCACAGTGTCAGATACACATTGCCCCACAGTGCTAGATACACAAATGCCCCCACTGTGTCAGATATACATTGCCCCCCGTGCCAGATACAGAAATGCCCCTACAGTGCCAGATATGCCCCCAGTGCCAGATATCCTCCAGTGCCAGGTATACATGCCCCCCTGTGCCAGATATCCCCCAGTGCCAGGTATACATGCCCCCCTGTGCCAGATATCCCCCAGTGCCAGGTATATATGCCCCCCTGTGCTAGATATGCCCCCAGTGCCAGATATCCCCCAGTGCCAGGTATACATGCCCCCTCAGTGCCAGATATCCCCCAGTGCCAGGTATACATGCCCCCCCAGTGCCAGATATCCCCCAGTGCCAGGTATACATGCCCCCCTGTGCCAGATATCCCCCAGTGCCAGGTATATATGCCTCCCTGTGCCAGATATGCCCCCAGTGCCAGGTATACATGCCCCCCTGTGCCAGATATCCCCCAGTGCCAGGTATATATGCCCCCCTGTGCCAGATATGCCCCCAGTGCCAGGTATACATGCCCCCCTGTGCCAGATATCCCCCAGTGCCAGGTATATATGCCCCCCTGTGCCAGATATGCCCCCAGTGCCAGGTATATAATATATGCCCCCCTGTGCCAGATATGCCCCCAGTGCCAGGTATACATGCCCCCCCAGTGCCAGGTATAACATGCCCCCCTCCCCTACTCACCGCTGCCGTCGCTGTCCTCCTGTCTGTCATGTGAGGGAAGGAGAGTGCAGCCTGCGCCTCTCGTTCCCCTCAGTCTTCGGCGGGTGTCTCAGTTTAATTCAGCGCCGATCCGTGAGCCAATCAGAGCTCGCGGGTGCGAGCTCTGATTGGCTCACGGATCGGCGCTGAAGTAAACTGAAACACCCACCGGAGACTGAGGGGAACGAGAGGCGCAGGCTGCACTCTCCTGCCCTCACATCAGAGGCGTGTGCGGCGGTGCGGCGTGGGGGAGGGAGGGAAGGAAGAGGAGCGGCGGCCCGTCGGTGTGGGTACGGCGTACCCACGGCTAAATTCTTACGGGTACGCCGTACCCACCCGTACCCGCCCACTTGCACCACTGCATATAGCCCCCAGGGCTATATGGATGAATTTTAACCCCTGCCAGAATCCATAAAAAAGCAGGAGAAAAGTCCGCGAAAAAGGGGCGGAGCCTATCTCCTCAGCACACTGGCGCCATTTTCCCTCACAGCTCAGTTGGAGGGAAGCTCCCCTGGCTCTCCCCTGCAGTCACTACACTACAGAAAGGGTTAAAAAAGAGAAGGGGGCACTAATTAGGCGCAGTATTAACAATACAGCAGCTATAAGGGGAAAAACACTTATATAAGGTTATCCCTGTATATATATATAGCGCTCTGGTGTGTGCTGGCAAACTCTCCCTCTGTCTCCCCAAAGGGCTAGTGGGGTCCTGTCCTCTATCAGAGCATTCCCTGTGTGTGTGCTGTGTGTCGGTACATTTGTGTCGACATGTATGAGGAGAAAAATGATGTGGAGACGGAGCAGATTGCCTGTAATAGTGATGTCACCCCCTAGGGGGTCGACACCTGAGTGGATGAACTGTTGGAAGGAATTACGTGACAGTGTCAGCTCTGTATAAAAGACAGTGGTTGACATGAGACAGCCGGCTACTCAGCTTGTGCCTGTCAAGACATCTCATAGGCCGTCAGGGGCTCTAAAGCGCCCGTTACCTCAGATGGCAGATATAGACGCCGACACGGATACTGACTCCAGTGTCGACGGTGAAGAGACAAATGTGACTTCCAGTAGGGCCACACGTTACATGATTGAGGCAATGAAAAATGTTTTACACATTTCTGATAATACGAGTACCACCAAAAAGGGGTATTATGTTCGGTGAGGAAAAACTACCTGTAGTTTTCCTGAATCTGAGAAATTAAATGAGGTGTGTGATGATGCGTGGGTTTCCCCCGATAACAACTGATAATTTCTAAAATGTTATTGGCATTATATCCTTTCCCGCCAGAGGTTAGGGTGCGTTGGGAAACACCCCCTAGGGTGGATAAAGCGCTCACACGCTTGTAAGAACAAGGGCTCTACCCTCTCCTGAGATGGCCGCCCTTAAGGATCCTGCTGATAGAAAGCAGGAGGGTATCCTAAAATGTATTTACACACATACTGGTGTTATACTGCGACCAGCAATCGCCTCAGCCTGGATGTGCAGTGCTGGGTTGGCGTGGTCGGATTCCCTGACTGAAAATATTGATACCCTAGATAGGGACAGTATATTATTGCCTATAGAGCATTTGAAAGATGCATTTCTATATATGCGTGATGCACAGCGGAATATTTGCCGACTGGCATCAAGTCTAAGTGCGTTGTCCATTTCTACCAGTAGAGGGTTATGGACACGACAGTGGTCAGGTGATGCGGATTCCAAACGGCATTTGGAAGTATTGCCTTATTAAGGGGAGGAGTTATTTGGGGTCGGTCTTTCAGACCTGGTGGCCACGGCAACAGCTGGGAAATCCACGTGTGTACCCCAGGTCGCCTCTCAACATGAGAAGACGCCGTATTATCAGGCGCAGTCTTTTCGTGGACAAGCGGGCAAAAGGTTCCTCATTTCTGCCCCGTGACAGAGGGAGAGGAAAAAGGCTGCAGAAATCAGCCAGTTCCCAGGAACAGAAACCCTCTCCCGCCTCTGCCAAGCCCTCAGTATGACGCTGGGGCTTTACAAGCAGAATCAGGCACGGTGGGGGGCCCGTCTCAATGAATTTCAGCGCGCAGTGGGCTCACTCGCAAGTAGACCCCTGGATCCTTCAGGTGATATCTCAGGGGTACAAATTGGAATTCGAGACGTCTCCCCCTCGCCGTTTCCTAAAGTCGGCTTTACCGATGTCTCCTTCTGACAGGGAGACAGTTTTGGAAGCCATTCACAAGCTGTATTCCCAGCAGGTGATAATCAAGGTACCCCTCCTGCAACAGGGAACGGGGTATTATTCCACACTGTTGTGGTACCGAAGCCGGACGGCTCGGTGAGACCGATTCTAAATCTAAAATCTTTGAACACTTACATACAGAGGTTCAAATTCAAGATTGAGTCACTCAGAGCAGTGATTGCGAACCTGGAAGAAGGGGACTACATGATGTCTCGGGACATCAAGGATGCTTACCTTCATGTCCCAATTTACCCTTCTCACCAAGGGTACCTCAGGTTTATGGTACAGAACTGTCACTATCAGTTCAGACGCTGCCGTATGGATGGTCCACGGCACCCCGGGTCTTTACCAAGCTAATGGCCGAAATGATGATATTCCTTCGAAGGAAGGGAATTTTAGTTATCCCTTACTTGGACGATTCCCTGATAAGGGTAAGATCCAGGGAACAGTTGGAGGTCGGTGTAGCACTATCTCAGGTAGTGTTGCGGCAGCACGATTGGATTCTCAATATTCCAAAATCGCAGCTGGTTCCGACGACTCGTCTTCTGTTCCTAGGGATGATCCTGGACACAGTCCAGAAAAAGGTGTTTCTCCCGGAGGAGAAAGCCAGGGAGTTATCCGAGCTAGTCAGGAACCTCCTAAAACCGAGCCAACTCTCAGTGCATCAATGCACAAGGGTTCTGGGTAAAATGGTGGCTTCCTACGAAGCAATCCCATTCGGCAGATTCCACGCAAGAACTTTCCAGTGGGACCTGCTGGACAAATGGTCCGGGTCGCATCTTCAGATGCATCAGCGGATAACCCTGTCACCAAGGACAAGGGTGTCCCTCCTGTGGTGGTTGCAGAGTGCTCATCTTCTAGAGGGCCGCAGATTCGGCATTCAGGACTGGGTCCTGGTGACCACGGATGCCAGCATGCGAGGCTGGGGAGCAGTCACACAGGGAAGGAATTTCCAGGGCTTATGGTCAAGCCTGGAGACATCACTTCACATAAATATCCTGAAGCTAAGGGCCATTTACAATGCTCTAAGCTTAGCAAGACCTCTGCTTCAAGGTCAGCCGGTGTTGATCCAGTCGGACAACATCACGGCAGTCACCCACGTAAACAGACAGGGTGGCACAAGAAGCAGGAGGGCAATGGCAGAAGCTGCAAGGATTCTTCGCTGGGCGGAAAATCATGTGATAGCACTGTCAGCAGTATTCATTCCGGGAGTGGACAACTGGGAAGCAGACTTCCTCAGCAGACACGACCTCCACCCGGGAGAGTGGAGACTTCACCCAGAAGTCTTCCACATGATTATAAACCGTTGGGAAAAACTCGACAGGTATTGCGCCAGGTCAAGGGACCCTCAGGCAATAGCTGTAGACGCTCTGGTAACACCATGGGTGTACCAGTCAATGTATGTGTTCCCTCCTCTGCCTCTCATACCCAAGGTACTGAGATTGATAAGATGGAGAGGAGTAAGCACTATATTCGTGGCTCCGGATTGGCCAAGAAGGACTTGGTAACCGGAACTTCAAGAGATGCTCACGGAGGATCCGTGGCCTCTACCTCTAAGAAGGGACCTGCTCCAGCAAGGACCCTGTCTGTTCCAAGACTTACCTCGGCTGCGTTTGACGGCATGGCGGTTGAACGCCGGATCCTGAAGGAAAAAAGGCATTCCGGATGAAGTCATCCCTATCCTGATCAAAGCCAGGAAGGATGTAACCGCAAAACATTATCACCGCATTTGGCGAAAATATGTTGCGTGGTGCGAGGCCAGTAAGGCCCGACGGAGGAAATTCAACTGGGTCGATTCCTACATTTCCTGCAAACAGGAGTGTCTATGGGCCTGAAATTGGGGTCCATTAAGGTTCAAATTTCGGCCCTGTCAATTTTCTTCCAAAAAGAACTAGCTTCAGTCCCTGAAGTTCAGACGTTTGTAAAAGGGGTACTGCATATACAGCCTCCTTTTGTGCCTCCAGTGGCACTTTGGGATCTCAATGTAGTTTTTGGGTTCCAAAAGTCACATTGGTTTGAACCACTTAAATCTGTGGAGTTAAAATATCTCACATGGAAAGTGGTCATGCTGTTGGCCCTGGCCTGGGCCAGGCGCGTGTCAGAATTGGCGGCTTTATCCTGTAAAAGCCCTTATCTGATTTTCCATTCGGACAGGGCGGAATTGAGGACTCGTCCTCAGTTTCTCCCTAAGGTGGTTTCAGCGTTTCACCTGAACCAACCTATTGTGGTGCCTGCGGCTACTAGGGACTTGGAGGACTCCAAGTTGCTAGACGTTGTCAGGGCCCTGAAAATATATGTTTCCAGGACGGCTGGAGTCAGAAAATCTGACTCGCTGTTTATCCTGTATGCACCCAACAAGCTGGGTGCTCCTGCTTCTAAGCAGACTATTGCTCGTTGGATTTGTAGTACAATTCAGCTTGCACATTCTGTGGCAGGCCTGCCACAGCCAAAAATCTGTAAATGCCCACTCCACAAGGAAGGTGGGCTCATCTTGGGCGGCTGCCCGAGGGGTCTCTGCTTTACAACTTTGCCGAGCAGCTACTTGGTCAGGAGCAAATACGTTTGTAAATTTCTACAAAATTGATACCCTGGCTGAGGAGGACCTGGAGTTCTCTCATTTGGTGCTGCAGAGTCATCCGCACTCTCCCGCCCGTTTGGGAGCTTTAGTATAATCCCCATGGTCCTTACGGAGTCCCCAGCATCCACTTAGGACGTTAGAGAAAATAAGAATTTACTTACCGATAATTCTATTTCTCGTAGTCCGTAGTGGATGCTGGGCGCCCATCCCAAGTGCGGATTGTCTGCAATACTGGTACATAGTTATTGTTACCAAAAAATCGGGTTATTGCTGTAGTGAGCCATCTTTTCTAGAGGCTCCTCTGTTATCATGCTGTTAACTGGGTTTAGATCACGAGTTATACGGTGTGATTGGTGTGGCTGGTATGAGTCTTACCCGGGATTCAAAATCCTTCCTTATTGTGTACGCTCGTCCGGGCACAGTATCCTAACTGAGGCTTGGAGGAGGGTCATAGGGGGAGGAGCCAGTGCACACCAGGTAGTTCTAAAGCTTTACTTTTGTGCCCAGTCTCCTGCGGAGCCGCTATTCCCCATGATCCTTACGGAGTCCCCAGCATCCACTACGGACTACGAGAAATAGAATTATCGGTAAGTAAATTCTTATTTTACACATTTCTGATAATACCAGTACCACTAAAAAGGGTATTATGTTGGGTGAGAAAAAACTGCCTGTAGTTTTTCCTGCATCTGAGGAATTAAATGAAGTGTGTGATGATGCGTGGGTTTCCCCCGATAAAAACTGTTAATTCCTAAAAAGTTATTAGCATCATACCCCTTCCCGCCAGAGGATAGGGCACGTTGGGAAACACCCCCTAAGGTGAATAAAGCGCTCACACGCTTGTCTAAACAGGTGGCACTACCGTCCCCGGATACGGCCGCCCTTAAGGAACCTGCTGACAGAAAGCAGTAAAATATCCTAAAATGTATATACACTCACACGGGTGTGATACTGCGACCAGCAATCGCCTCAGCCTGGATGTGCAGTGCTGGGGTGGCTTGGTCGGATTCCCTGACTGACAATATTGATACCCTAGATAGGGACAGTATATTACTGACTATAGAGCATTTAAAAGATGCATTTCTATATATGCGTGATGCACAGAGGGATATTTGCCGACTGGCATCAAGAGTAAGTGCGCTGTCCATTTCTGCCAGAAGAGGGTTATGGACAAGACAGTGGTCAGGTGATGCTGATTCCAAAAGGCATATGGAAGTATCGCCTTATAAAAGGGAGGAGTTATTTGGGGTAGGTCTAACAGACCTGGTGGCCACGGCAACGGCTGGAAAATCCACAATTTTACCCCAGGTAGCCTCTCAACATAAGAAGACGCCGTATTATCAGGCGCAGTCCTTTGGGCCCCATAAGGGCAAGTGGGCAAAAGGCTCCTCATTTCTGCCCCGTGGCAGAGGGAGAGGAAAAAGGCTGCAGCAAACAGCCAGTTCCCAGGAACAGAAGCCCTCTCCCGGTTTCTGCCAAGTCCTCAGCATGACGCTGGGGCTTTACAAGCGGACTCAGGCACGGTGGGGGCCCGTCTCAAAAATTTCAGCGCGCAGTGGGCTCACTCACAGGGGATCCCTGGATCCTTCAGGTGGTATCTCAGGGGTACAAATTGGAATTCGAGACGTCTCCCTTTCGCCGTTTTCCTAAAGTCTGCTTTACCGACGTCTCCCTCCGACAGGGAGGCGGTATGGGAAGCCATTCACAAGCGCTATTCCCAGCAGGTGATAATCAAGGTACCCCTCCTACAACAGGGAAAGGGGTATTATTCCACGCTGTTTGTGGTACCGAAGCCGGACGGCTCGGTGAGACCTAATTTAAATCTGAAATCCTTGAACACTTACATACAAAGGTTCAAATTCAAGATGGAGTCACTCAGAGCGGTGATGGCAAACCTGGAAGAAGGGGATTATATGGTGTCTCTGGACATCAAGGATGCTTATCTCCATGTCCCAATTTACCCTTCTCACCAAGGGTACCTCAGGTTTGTGGTACAGAACTGTCACTATCAGTTTCAGACGCTGCCGTTTGGTTTGTCCACGGCACCCCGGGTCTTTACCAAAGTAATGGCCGAAATGATGATACTCCTTCGAAGGAAGGGAGTTTTAATTATCCCTTACTTGGACGATCTCCGGATAAGGGCAAGATCCAGGGAACGGTTGGTAGTCGGGGTAGCACTATCTTAAGTAGTGTTGCGGCAGCACGGTTGGATTCTTAATATTCCAAAATCGCAGCTGATCCCGACGACACGTCTTCTATTCCTAAGGATGATCCTGGACACAGTCCAGAAAAAGGTGTTTCTCCAGGAGGAGAAAGCCAGGGAGTTATCCGAACTAGTCAGAAACCTCCTAAAACCAGGCCAAGTGTCAGTGCAGCAGTGCACAAGGGTCCTGGGAAAAATGGTGGCTTCCTACGAAGCAATTCCATTCGGCAGATTCCACGCAAGAACTTTCCAGTGGGACCTGCTGGAAAAGTGGTCCGGATCGCATCTTCAGATGCATCAGCGGATAACCCTGTCACCAAAGACAAGGGTGTCTCTCCTGTGGTGGTTGCAGAGTGCTCATCTTCTAGAGGGCGCAGATTCGGCATTCAGGACTGGGTCCTGGTGACCACGGATGCCAGCCTGCGAGGCTGGGGAGCAGTCACACAGGGAAAAAATTTCCAGGGCTTGTGGTCAAGCCTGGAGACATCACTTCACATAAATATCTTGGAGCTAAGGGCCATTTACAATGCCCTAAGCCAAGCAAGACCTCTGCTTCAAGGTCAGCCGGTGCTGATCCAGTCGGACAACATCACGGCAGTCGCCCACGTAGAGAAGCTGCAAGGATTTTTCGCTGGGCGGAAAATCATGTGATAGCATTGTCAGCAGTGTTCATTCCGGGAGTGGACAACTGGGAAACAGACTTCCTCAGCAGAAGTCTTCCACATGATTGTAAACCGTTGGGAAAAACCAAAGGTGGACATGATGGCGTCCCGCCTAAACAAAAAATTGGACAGGTATTACGCCAGGTCAAGGGACCCTCAGGCAATAGCTGTGGACGCTCTGGTAACACCGTGGGTGTACCAGTCAGTGTATGGGTTCCCTACTCTTCCTCTCTTACCAAAAGTATTGAGAATTATAAGACGGAGGGGAGTAAGAACTATACTCGTGGCTCCGGATTGGCCAAGAAGGACTTGGTACCCGGAACTTCAAGAGATGCTCACGGAGGACCCGTGGCCTCTACCTCTAAGAAGGGACCTGCTCCATCAAGGACCCTATCTATTCCAAGACTTACCGCGGCTGCGTTTGACGGCAGGGCGGTTGAACGCCGGATCCTGAAGGAAAAAGGCATTCCGGATGAAGTCATCCCTACCCTAATCAAAGCCAGGAAGGATGTAACCGCAAAGCATTATCACCGCATTAGGCGAAAATATGTTGCGTGGTGCGAGGCCAGTAAGGCCCCGATGGAGGAATTTCAACTAGGTCGATTCCTGCATTTCCTGCAAACAGGAGTGTCTATGGGCCTAAAATTGGGGTCCATTAAGGTTCAAATTTCGGCCCTGTCAATTTTCTTCCAGAAAGAACTAGCTTCAGTTCCTGAAGTTCAGACGTTTGTAAAAGGGGTACTGCATATACAGTCTCCTTTTGTGCCTCCAGTGGCACCTTGGGATCTCAATGTAGTTTTGGGGTTCCTAAAGTCACAATGGTTTGAACCACATGAATCTGTGGAGTTAAAATATCTCACATGGAAAGTGGTCATGCTGTTGGCCCTGGCCTAGGCCAGGCGCGTGTCAGAATTGGCGGCTTTAGCCTGTAAAAGCCCTTATCTGATCTTCCATTCAGACAGGGCGGAATTGAGGATTCGTCCTCATTTTCTCCCTAAGGTGGTTTCAGCGTTTCATCTGGACAAACCTATTGTGGTACCTGCGGCTTCTAGTGACTTGGAGGACTCCAAGTTGTTGGACATTGTCAGGGCCCTGAAAATATATGTTTCCAGGACGGCTGGAGTCAGAAAATCTGACTCGCTGTTTATCCTGTATGCACCCAACAAGCTGGGTGCTCCTGCTTCTAAGCAGACTATTGCTCGTTGGATTTGTAATACAATTCAGCTTGCACATTCTGTGGCAGGCCTGCCATAGCCAAAATCTGTAAAAGCCCATTCCACAAGGAAGGTGGGCTCATCTTGGGCGGCTGCCCGAGGGGTCTCGGCTTTACAACTTTGCCGAGCAGCTATTTGGTCAGGGGCAAACACGTTTGCTAAATTCTACAAATTTGATACCCTGGCTGAGGAGGACCTGGAGTTCTCTCATTCGGTGCTGCAGAGTCATCCGCACTCTCCTGCCCGTTTGGGAGCTTTGGTATAATCCCCATGGTCCTTACGGAGTTCCCAGCATCCACTAGGACGTCAGAGAAAATAAGAATTTACTTACCGATAATTCTATTTCTCGTAGTCCGTAGTGGATGCTGGGCGCCCATCCCAAGTGCGGATTGTCTGCAATACTTGTACATAGTTATTGTAAACTAAATCGGGTTATTGTTGTTGTGAGCCATCTATCCAGAGGCTCCTCTGTTATCATGCTGTTAACTGGGTTCAGATCACAGGTTGTACGGTGTGATTGGTGTGGCTGGTATGAGTCTTACCCGGGATTCATAAATCCTTCCTTATTGTGTACGCTCGTCCGGGCACAGTATCCTAACTGAGGCTTGGAGGAGGGTCATAGGGGGAGGAGCCAGTGCACACCAGGTAGTCCTAAAGCTTTACTTTTGTGCCCAGTCTCCTGCGGAGCCGCTATTCCCCATGGTCCTTACGGAGTTCCCAGCATCCACTACGGACTACGAGAAATAGAATTATCGGTAAGTAAATTCTTATTATTTAGTTATAGATCTATCAATCTATAGATAAATGTAGAGTAAACCTGTACCGCAGCGCTTTGTAGTAAATATTTCAGTTATTCCCCTCAGTCACTGCAGCAGTAGAGCTTACAATTTATATTCCATATCGCATAGTCATGCATACACTCTAGGGCTCATATGTTGTTAGAAGCCAGTTAATGTAAAGTATCAGTATGTTTTTGGGATTGTGGAAGGAAATTGGAACACCCAGAGGAAACCCAAGCAAACAGAGGGAAAACATACAAATGCCAAAATATCAACTGGAATAAAAGAGACCACATATAAACTCTGTTACAGATGCTTCCCATCCAACTTCACTGCGCACTTTATGTTGGATGTAATTGTTTTCAGAGTGAAGCTGTGTGTCATCCTAGGGCAGCTGGGATAAACAATTATTTCTATCAATGCATATATATCAGAGCTGTAAATAAGAAAAGGAACGAAAACGCAGATGGAAGCTAGAAATAAACTACTATTAATTTTAGAAAAGTTAAAGGAGAAATTATGTAATACATTACTGATTGTGGGAAAACCCTGTTAAAGACTTACAGTATGTTCCTGGCTGATTGTCATATGGACTCTATCGGCACAGACAGCTATCTGCTATAAGTGCTGGATTCCAGGATTGGGGAGATGGGGAATGGCATAAATTGGGAAATTAGTTAAGTGTATACACATACAGTATGCGGGTCTGTGCTTTTTCTCCCTTCTCTGTAAAATGATAATTCAAACAAATAATTAGATGCCTTGCTCACTAGGCTGTGGTAAGACTTCTTGTCTCTTTTCAGGTCTTGTCCACATACCGTAGTGGTAAGTTGCCGAAAGCCTTCAAGATCGTCCCAGCTCTAGCAAACTGGGAGCAGATACTGTACATTACAGAGCCTGAGACCTGGACTGCTGCAGCAATGTATCAGGCCACACGGTATGTGTTTGTGTAATAACATTCATACCCAGCCCTCACTGTGATACTGTATTTTGTCTGATTGTATTGACTTTTAATTTTCTCACATTGCCAGGATCTTCTCTTCTAACTTACCTGAGCGTATGGCTCAGCGCTTCTACAACCTGGTTCTACTCCCACGTGTGAGAGATGACATTGCAGAGTACAAGCGCCTCAACTTCCACCTTTACATGGCTCTTAAAAAGGCATTGTTCAAACCTGGGGCATGGTTTAAAGGTATGCTCTTAGATTTATTGCTGTATTTTGAGTAAAGCTTGGTGGAAAATGAAATGTGCTACAGGACAACGCTTTCAAATCTAAAAATGACTGACAAAAAAAATCAAGATTTCTCCTTCATCCACTAGGGGCCACTGGAGTGCAGATACAATGGGGGATATAGTAGGCAGTAACTGGGAGCTGGCACTTAAAATTTATTAACCATGTGACTAGCTCCTCCCATACGATGTCCCCCCTCCAAGCCAGTCTTTCATTTGTGCCCAAGTGAGCTGGTTCACTCTTGGGACTTCTGAAGAATTTTTGATTTTTATTTATTATTTTATTTTTACTCACAGACTGGCAGCTCTGCCTCTGCCAGTCTGCACTGCGGGAGCTGCCGGCGGGGTCCCATCGCAGTTGCATGCGGCTCGGGATGGTCCCCGGCTGAAGGAGACACTAGCTCTCTGGAGCTAGCCGGACACCGCTGCGTGTCGGGGCCACTCCATCAGCGGAAGATTCCGGCAGCAGGGCAGCGGTGAGTATGACAAGCCTCATGGCTTAGAGCACTAATGCTGTGCACTATGTTGCATATGGACACCCCCCCCACACTCCCCGCTCCGCTCTGTTGAGGATGGCTCCTATAGCTCACTCAGCAGGTCAAACCCCAGTCAGCCGCCCAGTATAGTAATAGATTTTACCCCGGCCTCGGCTCACATTGCCGGCGGGGGTTACTTCTCCCCGCTGCGGTCAGAGGCGCTTTTGCATCTTTGAATTAGGCACCATTACGGGGGAGGGGGGCGGAGCTTAATCCCGCTCTGGGCTCTCAGCTCCCTACAGGCCCGGCGGCTCAGCGCGCGCTGGCGGCCATCTTCAGAATGCTGCATCGCAGAATGGGGGGGCTCGGCAAGCTACATCCCTGGACACAGTGAGCAGTTTCAGTGGGGGCGCTAGGGATCGTGTGAGGCACCTGTAATTTATTAATAGTGCCTGACACTGCAACCATACTGTGCAGGATTCATAGGGCTACTGTGGCTGCACTTCTTTCTTCTCCCCCCCCCCCCCCCCCCTCTCATTCTGCCTATTGCTGTGTGTGTGGGGGAGTGTGACAGGTGCTCCCATCGCTGGGACACAGAAGGTTTTCCAATGTCAGAAGTGTTCTGCAAAATTCATTGTGGGTCTGAGCCATCTGCTCAGCACTCATCACAGCTCACAGAGGTTATGTCCCTGATAACTAGGGAACTGAGGGCTTCTAGGGAACATGTATTGCACCTTTTCTTACTAATTTAGCAGTACACTACATACAGGGCGGGTATTGCCTTCCCTTTATTTCTTTGTTTCACACTTTTTTCTTGTAGTGGGCTACGCTTTATTAACAACGACACTACTAATACTATTTGAAATTTGGGGAATGTGTGTGGCATCAGACAAATAGCCGCTGTGGCTCAGTATGCTAATAGCGGGGACATTTGAACACAGACCCGGGTTTGAATCCCAGCAAAAACTAACTTTAAGGAAAACGTGCCTGTAACTGCACGTTATAGTGCAGGGATTACATAGGGCTACACTTCTTTAACCCACCTTTTCTCTTTTCGTTTAACTAAACGTAATACTCAGAATTCCCTGTTATGTGAGGATTGTGCGGTGGAGCCATCTGCTCAGCCCTCAACGCAGCTGCAGTGCGCTCCTGTTTGGGCAGTTCAGCTTATGCAGGTAATGTCACTGTTAACCAGAGACCCCGTCCGTCATTTCTCCTCTCCAGGTTTCTAAAAGGAGGTTGCTAACCTCGATGTTACACGACTCTGCGGATGAGAGGCCTCTCTTGGAGGAGGCGATAGATGTCCAGGATACTGGTGACATTGGTTTTCTGTGGAGTCTGAACCAGTATCTCAGGGTATCGAGGCGCTTTTTGCAGCAGTTCGTCTGGTGCTATAGGTAAATGAGTCAGAACTAGACATTTCACGTCCCTCGGGGCGCCAATGAAGAACTGACAGCGACTTTTCCAGTTTCGTTTGAGCTGGATGTGCCCCTGACGGCGGCCTGGAAACATCCGGATGCACAATTTCAGGTATCAAACAATGTTTGCCTTCCTATCCTTTTCCTCGCAGATAGCAGGAAATGTATACCCCTCGATGTATCGCCGGTCCAAGAAGCTGCCGGTTCCTGATGCAACCTCGCTGAAGGAGCCGTCTGAGAGGAATATGCGGCAGCAGGGGTTCTACTTTGTCCGGCGCAGGTAGGTTGTTGGGGAACAATTGTCCTCTGGGTTACAGGACGGTTTGCATCAGTATCAGCTGATGGGTTCGGTTTTTCATCACTTGTGGTTACATACTTGATTTTAGAGTCCAACCGTCTCAGTGTTTCTTCACCATGGGTTTGCCGGTTTCCGACGACAGGGGAGTCGTACTGCAGGCGGCGTTTCAGATGCTTCTATCCGCTGGGGTGCTGATCCCTGTTTCATCGCATTATCGGAAACGGGGCTATTTCTCAGGCCTTTGTTTTTTCCCATAACGGAGCCAGGTGGCTCGGCCAGGCCTATTTTGATATTAAAGGATCTCATTCCATTTTTGAGGAATCCCTTCAGTCTGTTATTGCCAGTTAGGTGCATAACGGGTTTAGGCGTCCTTAGACATCAGGGATGCCTGCTTACTGGTTCCCATCTTCCTCATCTGGCTTTTCTCCGATTCGCGATGTGGGATACTTATTTCCGCTTTTAGACCTTTCCGTTCAGTCTCTCTTCCGCTCCCAGAGTGTTCATGAAAGTCATGGCAGTCAGGAGGGCCTTACTTCACAAGCAGGGAGTGACGTTTGTTCCCTTGCTGGACAATCTACTGCTGGAGACCCACTCTGCAGATCGGTTGCTTCAGAATATCCGGATGATCCAGGATCTTCTGATTCGGCACGGGTCTCATTTATGCCCCTCGCACAGTTTCTGTTCTTGGGGATGATTCTCAACACGGTCCGGCAGAGGATTTTTCCTTCCTCAGGACCAGTTCCTCTCTCTGCAGCCAAGTGCGGCGCTGAGAGAGGTCACCAACGTCCTCCTCTGAGCAGAGGAAAACAATCTTCATTCCAGGGATGGTCAAGCTTAACAGGTAGGGCACCCGGGTGAGTGGACACTCCATCCCCGGAGTTTCGTCAGCTGGTCCACTGTTAGGGGAGACTTCCGATCGACCTCATGATGTTCCGACTGACTCTTCAATTGCCTCTTTACGGCTCTCGGACGAGAGCCCTGGTGGCTGTAGTCGTGCATGCCCTCACGGCTCCTTGGAACTTCTGGTTAGTTTATCTTTCCTCCTTTCCTGTTACTACCTCAATTTCTGCAACGCATAAAGGGAGAATGTGCGCTAATCTTCCCGGTGGCTCCAGTTTGTCCGTGCAGGACTTGGAACTCCACCCTGCACCTGTTGTCAGTAGAGGAGCCTTGGCTCCTGCCTCTCCGGGACAATCTTCTTCAACAGGGTCCTTTTCTTTGTTTAGCCTTACACAGGCTTCGTTTGACGGCGTGGCTGTTAACAAGACCTTCTAAGACGGAAGGGGTTCCTCGTTCGGTTATACCTACTATGCTCCGAACTCAGAAGTCAGTTACCTCGTCTCACTATTACCACTTTTGGAAACTTTTTGAGGCCTGGGATGAACGACAAGAGTTTTCCCTTCGGTTTTTCATTTAGCCGCCTTCTTCGTTTTCTCCAGGTGGTTTTCTCGGCTGAGCCTCGACTTGGTTCAGCTGCGGTTCAGGTCTCTGCTCTTTCGGTTTTCTTCCAATGGAGATTGGCCTTGCTGCCGGAAGTTCGGATTTTCTTGCAGGAGGGGTTCTCTAAATGCAGCCACCCTTTCGCCCTCCAACGGCACCATGGGACCTCAAACGGGTTCTCACTTTTCTGCAGTCTCCATTATTTGATTTCTGGAGTCGGTGGTGAGGTATTTTCTCGTCGGGAAGGTGGTCCTTCTCCTGGCTCTGGCTTCGACCAGATGGAAGCTTGGCTCTCTCTCACTCTCTCTCTTTCCCTATTGTCGGCCTCCTTACCGTATATTCCAGGAGGATACGGCTGAGCTTCATGCTCAGATGTCGTTTCTTCCAAGGGTGGTGTCCGCTTTTCACGTAAATCAGCCACTTGTGTTTTTGGCCCTCTCGGCGGATTCGCCAGATTTGTGATCTTTGGATGTTGTCCAGATGGCTTCGACTATTCGGCAGTCTGTTTTCTTCTTTGTTCTGTACGATGCTCCCGTCCTGGATGGCCGGTGTCCCAGCAGACGTTGGCCTGTTGGATACGTCTGACCATCAGACAGGCTTATTTGGCGGTTGCTCGAGAGCCTCTGTCTTCCATTTCGCGCACTCTACGTGCTCTGTGGGACCTTCTTGGGTGGCCACCCACGGGGTTTCCATAACTAACGTAATGTCGCGATGCCACTTGGTCGGGCCCTCATACGTTTGTCACGTTGTACAGGTTTGACACTTGTGGCCTCTGTCACAGTTTGGCCGGGCGGTTTTGCAGGACTCTCTGCGCTCTCCCTCCCGTCTTGGGAGTTCTGGGATGTCCCCATTGTATCTGCACTCCAGTGGCCCCTAGTGGATGAAGGAGAAATCAGGATTTTGGTACTTACCAATAAATTGCTTTCTCCGATTCCACAGGGGCCACTGGACGCCCACCCACTTGTCTGTTTGCAGGTCACTGTGTGACTGCTCGTTTTGTTCATGTTACCCTTTCACTATGTTTTCAGGTTTCCTTGGTGTTTTCCTGTTTTAAATGGCTTAAGCGAGCCTCCTCTATTTTAATGTTGGTCTTTTCCAGCTCTCCTCGGGCACATTTGTAACTAGACTGGCTTGGAGGGGGGACATAGTAGGGGAGGAGCTAGTCACATGGTTATAAATTTAAAGTGCCTGCTCCCAGTTACTGCCTACTATATCCCCCATTGTATCTGCACTCCAGTGGCCCCTGTGGAATCGGAGAAAGGGATTTATCGGTAAGTACCAAAATCCTGATTTTGAAATGGCCTGTTCAAACAACCCAAATGTTGTAGTGGGAATAATTAAAAAAACCTGTACAAACTAAAGATCACAGGCATCAATGGACTGAAGCAGTGTAGTCAGGAGCTGTGGGACAGCATTTTTCAAATGTAGTGGAAGAAACTGGAAAACTTGTATAGTAAAAGGTCGGCGAGCAATGAGGCCACGCCCCCACAAGATGTCACCACACTCCTTTTTCATGCATGCACGTAGTACACTGCCCTGCCTGAATAACATCCGTAGTCCATCCCTGCCTGGGCTTATGACATTGCTAACTGGACCCTGACGGACTGGCAACATGTGGTGTAGTCCTATAAGTCATGATTATTATTATTAACAGTTTCTTATATAGCGCAGCAAATTCCGTTGTGCTTTACACAGCAATGATGAACCGGGTTCGGGAGGAAGGGAAAGTTAAGAATTAGAAGACGTGAGGATATGTGTGGACTGTGCAGAGTGGATGCAATTTGATAGGAAATTTTATGTGGCTGGTTCTGGAATTTGATACACTTGCCTGAAGAGGTGAGTTTTCAGGGAACTCTTGAAGGTTTGGAGACTAGAAGAGAGTCTTATTGTGCGTGGTAGGGCATTCCACGGAGTGGGTGCAGCCCGAAGAAAGTCCTGCAATCGTGAGTGGAAGCGAGTAATGAGTGTGGATGAGAGACGCAGATCTTGTGAAGGGCAAAGAGGTTGGGTTGGGAGATATTTTGAGATAAGCGAAGTGATGTTTCTTGGTGTAGTTTGGTTAATGGCCTTGTGTGTGAGAAAAGTATTTTATATTGAATAGGGTAGAATAGTGGATCTGCAGACGATGAACGTCTAGCGAGGAAGATTAGCCTCGCAGCTGCGTTCAGAATGGATTGTAGTGATGAGCCTCGTTCTGGGAAGACCAGTTTGGAGACTATTGCAATAATCAATGCGGGAGATAATGAGAGCATGGATTAGAGTTTTAGCAGTGTCTTGTGTAAGGAGTGGTCGTATATTGGATATGTTTTCTCTAGCATCCATAAGGGATATTGGGGAGACTTAGTACGATGGGGTATAGACGGGGTCCAAAGGAGCCGGTGCACTTTAAAGTTCTTCACTGGGTGTGCTGGCTCCTCCTCTTTGTCCCCTCCCACAGGCAGTTTAGAAAAAGTGCCCTCAGGAGATGATGCACACTCTGCAAGCTCCAGAGTTTTTGGGGTGAGGTATCAGTGCCACTTCCCGCTGCAGGACCATTGTACGGAGAGGTTTCTGCACAGTGGGGCACTGCGCCTTGGCGGTCACAATCGCAGCACACCCCTATTAGATGCCTGAAGGTGACAACGGTGGTGAGTACAAACCGGGGGCACCACTAGGGGGGTCCCCCGGTTTATGGTGCGGCTGAACGCGGGTGCGGCATACGGGACCCTCCTGGGGGGGGACTCGCTAGAGACCCATGTGTACACTGGCTAGTGGTGGCTTAAACTAGCACTTGTGTGATGTTTTTAAGCAGAATAGGAGACATTACTAGGAGATTTACTGTGAACATGGTGAAACACAAACTATGCACACACTGTGCCACAACAGATTCTCTCCCTTATCATCTAATTCTGTTTCATGTGAACAATGCAGCCAATCTTTAGAAACCCAGTGAGGGGGCTGGGGGGGAGGGTCCAGAGCCCTGCTGGCTAGTGGCCCTTAAGAATATGATGTCTGATATGTCATCACAACTCACTTCTAATGTTCAGAAAACTCAGCAACTACAACAGGCTGTTGCAGACTTAGCTGCTAGGGCAGATGTTACAAAGCCTCCCCTCTCTAACTCAGGACCACAAAAGTGTGGTTTACCTGCCTTACTATCTGATTCAGATGAGGATATACAGGAGGATGGGGATGACTTGGATCCCGTTAGTGGTGATTCCGTTTCTGCTCAGGGTATTGAGCCCCTCATTCTGGCTATACGGGACATGTTAAAGCTCCCTCTAGGGGACGCTGCGTCACAGCAGTCGTTTTTCTTTACACAGAACAAGCCTAATGTCACTTTCCCTGATTCTGCAAAGTTAAATGACCTATTTAAGTTAGCCTGGAAAAATTCAGACAAAAAATACCAAATGTTAAAAAGATTTTTGCACACTTTCCCATTTGCTCCTGAAGGTAGGAAATTCTGGGAAGAACCCCTGGGAGTTGACGTATCACTCTCGAATGTCAAAAAAGGCAGTGCTGTCTGCCCCGGTCTCCTTTACCATAAAGGACCTGGGGACAGAAAAATAGAGACTACACTAAAGTCTATCTACACAGCAGCAGGTGTATCACAAAGACCGGTCATAGCGGGTTGCTGGATGACCCATGCAATTTACACAGGGGCTTCTCAAATTCAGGAGGGCCTCTCCGGGGATATGCCTCTGGTCACTACGGTGACTCTCCTGAAGCACATTCAGGACGCTGCATGCGTCCTGTGTGACTCGCTCAAGGTTGAGTTGGATACGTGGATTTCCAAAGTCAGTGCAGGGAAATTCATGTTTCTCCTCTCTGGGGCCCCGCCGGCTAGGCATTCCTACCCGGGGCCCGTCTGTTCAGTCCTTTCGGTCTAACAGATTTCGATCTAGGTCCAGAGATGCTTCCAATGCGGCTAGAGGCACCAGAGGTAAGACAAGAAGACCTGCAAACACCAGTTCTCAGGAACAGAGCACCAATTCTGCTTCCACTAAGTCCTCAGCATGACCGTGCCCACCCACCCCGAGGGGATCTCGAGGTGGGAGCTCGATTGCATCACTTCAGCCGCTTCTGGGAGGTTTCCTGTCAGGATGCCTGGGTCAAGGACCTCATTTCAGGGCTACAAGCTGGAGTTCGACGGTGCTCCTCCCCAACGATTTTTCAAATCAAGCTTACCAGCTTTGGAGAATACGCAAGTCACGTTGCAACAGGCCATCCACAAGTTGGTCCAGTCCCACATCATTGTTCCAGTCCCAATACCACAACGAGGAAAGGGTTATTGCTCCAACCTGTTTGTGGTATCGAATCCGGACGGTACGGTAAGACCCATTTTGAATCTAAAGTCCTTGAACCCTTACCTAAAGGCTTTTAAGTTCAAAATGGAATCCTTGAGAGCAGTGATTGCGGGCCTGGAGGAACAAGAAACCATGGTTTCCTTGGATATCAAGGGTGCCTACCATCATATTCCAATTTGGCCACCTCATCAGGCTTATCTAAGGTTTGCCATACTGGACGATCACTACCAGTTCCAGGCACTGCCCTACGGCCTGTCCACAGCTCCGAGGGTATTCACAAAGGTAATTGCAGAGATGATGTTCCAGAGTCGGGTCCAGGGGTCAATGTTGTCCCTTACCTGGACGATCTCCTAATAAAAGCAAGATCCAGGGAGCTTTTATTGCTCCATATCGACCACACTATCCAACTTCTGTCACACCATGGGTGGATTCTCAATTTACAGAAGTCCCACCTGGAGCCAACTCAGCGGCTCTTGTTCCTGGGGATGTTACTGGATACTGTGGCCCAGAAGGTGTTCTGCATGGTGCTCCGACCTGCTCGAGTATCCATCCATCTTTGAATAAGATTGTTGAGGAAGATGGTTGCCTCATAAGAGTCGACCCAATATGGGAGGTTCCATGCCAGAACATTTCAATAGGATCTCCTGAGCAAGTGGTCCGGATCACATCTACAGATGCACCGGATGATACGGATGTCACCTCAGGCCAGGATTTACTTCCTGTGGTGGCTGCAGTCCTCCAGTCTCCTGGAAGGCTCGAGTTTCGGGATTCAGGATTGGATCCTCCTCACAACGGATGCGAGTCTGAGAGGGTGGGGAGCTGTCACCCAAGGGGCTCAGTTCCCGGGCAGGTGGTCAGCCCACGAAGCCCTCCTTCTGATCAACATTCTGCAACTTCAGACAGTCTACAATGCTCTGCTTTAGGCCTCTCCTCTGCTCAAGCATCACACGATCCATGTACAGTCAGACAACGCCACAGCAGTGGCGTACATCAATCGGCAAGGTGGGACAAAAAACGCCACAGCAGTGGCGTACATAAGTCGGCAAGGAGGGACAAAAAGCAGAGCCTGCATGCGAGAGATGTCAAAAATACTCCTCTAAGTGGAAAGAAATGCAAGAGCAATGTCAGCACTCTTCATTCCGGGAGTGGACAACTGGGAAGTGGACTTCCTGAGTCGTCACGATCTCCACCCGGAGGAGTGGGTGCTCCACCATCAGGTGATTCAGCAGATCATTCACCGGTGAGGCTTCCCACAAATAGACATGATTGCTTCTCAATGCAACAAGAAGCTTCACTGGTATTGATCACGAACCAGGGACTCCCAGGCGAGGGCAGAAGATGCACTGACGTCGCCTTGCCCTTACCGGCTGGTCTACCTGCTTCCTCCGATTCCGTTGCTCCCGAGGGTGCTGAAGCGAATCAGAAATCAGGGAGTTCAATCAATTCTGATTGCCCCGGATTATCCTCGGAGGGCGTGGTACGCGGATCTTATGGACGTCGCAGAACCTTGGCCTCTACCACTAAGAAGAGATCTTCTTCAACAAGGGCCGTTCATCTACCCGGTCTTACGGCGACTTCGTTTGATGGCATGGAGGTTCAGCGGAACATCCTAGCTCACAAGGGTCTTTCCAAGAATGTGTTTTCTCTAACGTCCTAGTGGATGCCGGGGACTCCATAAGGACCATGGGGAATAGACGGGCTCCGCAGGAGACAGGGCACTTTAAGAAAGAATTAGGAATACTGGTGTGCACTGGCTCCTCCCTCTATGTCCCTCCTCCTGACCTCAGTTTGAATCTGTGCCCGGACGAGCTGGGTGCACCTTAGTGAGCTCTCCTGAGCTTGCTAAATAGAAAGTATTTTGTTAGGATTTTTTTATTTTCAGAGAGATCTGCTGGCAACAGACTCTGCTATGTGGGACTGAGGGGAGAGAAGCAGCCCTACTCACTGTGGATAGGTCTTGCTTCTTAGGCTACTGGACACCATTAGCTCCAGAGGGATCGTACACAGGAACGCACCCTTGGTCGTCCGATCCCAGAGCCGTGCCACCGTCCCCCTCGCAGAGCCAGAAGCCGGCGTGAGAAGCAAGAAGACTTCAAAAGCGGCGGCAGAAGACTCCAGTCTTCATATGAGGTAGCGCACAGCACTGCAGCTGTGCGCCATTGCTCCCACATTAAACCCACACACTCCGGTCACTGTAGGGTGCAGGGCGCAGGGGGGGGGGGGGCGCCCTGGGCAGCAATTAGAGACCTCTTGGCAAAGTGGGCATATATACAGTTGGGCACTGTATATATGCATGAGCCCCCGCCATTATTTTACACAAAATCACGGGACAGAAGCCCGCCGCTGAGGGGGCGGGGCTTCTTCCTCAGCACTCACCAGCGCCATTTTCTATCCACAGCTCCGCTGAGAGGAAGCTCCCCAGGCTCTCCCCTGCAGATTCACAGTAGAAAGAGGGTAAAAAGAGAGGGGGGGGGGGGGGGCACATAAATTTAGCGCAAAATCAGTATATACAGCAGCTACTGGGTAAACACTAAGTTACTGTGTAATTCCTGGGTCATATAGCGCAGGGGTGTGTGCTGGCATACTCTCTCTCTGTCTCTCCAAAAGGCCTTGTGGGGGTTCTGTCCTCAAATAGAGCATCCCCTGTGTGTGTGGTGTGTCGGTACGCTTGTGTCGGCATGTTTGATGAGGAAGGCTATGTGGAAGCAGAGCAGGTACAAATGAATGTGGGATCGCCGCCGACGGCGCCAACGCCCGATTGGATGGATATGTGGAAGGTTTTAAATGATAATGTTAATTCCTTGCATAAAAGGTTGGATAAAGCTGAAGCCTTGGGGCAGTCAGGATCTCAACCCATGCCTGCTCCTACAGCGCAGAGGCCGTCAGGGTCTCAGAAGCGCCCACTATCCCAAATTGTTGACACAGATATCGACACGGATTCTGACTCCAGTGTCGATGGCGATGATGCAAAGTTGCAGCCTAAAATGGCTAAAGCCATCCGCTACATGATTATAGCAATGAAGGATGTATTGCACATCTCAGAGGAAAACCCAGTCCCTGACAAGAGGGTTCATATGTTTGGGGAAAAAAGGCATGAGGTGACCTTTCCCCCTTCACATGAGTTAAATGAGTTATGTGAAAAAGCTTGGGAATCTCCAGATAGAAAAATGCAGATTTCCAAACGGTTGCTTATGGCGTATCCTTTCCCGCCAACGGACAGGTTACGCTGGGAATCCTCCCCTAGGGTAGACAAAGCTTTGACACGCTTATCTAAGAAGGTAGCCCTGCCGTCACAGGATACGGCCACCCTAAAAGATCCTGCGGATAGAAAGCAGGAAGGTATCCTGAAGTCCATTTATACACATTCAGGTACCCTACTAAGGCCGGCAATTGCGTCGTCCTGGATGTGTAGTGCTGTAGCAGCATGGACAGATACTTTATCTGAGGAACTTGATACCTTGGACAAGGATACTATAATACTGACCCTGGGGCATATAAAAGACGCTGTCCTATATATGAGAGATGCCCAGAGAGACATTAGCCTACTGGGCTCTAGAATAAATGCAATGTCGATTTCTGCCAGAAGGGTCCTGTGGACTCGGCAATGGACAGGTGATGCCGACTCAAAAAGGCACATGGAGGTTTTACCTTACAAGGGTGAGGAATTGTTTGGGGACGGTCTCTCGGACCTAGTTTCCACAGCTACGGCTGGGAAGTACATTTTTTTGCCATATATTCCCTCACAACCTAAGAAAGCACCATATTACCAAATGCAGTCCTTTCGATCACAAAGAGGCAAGAGAGTCCGAGGTGCGTCCTTTCTTGCCAGAGGCAGGGGTAGAGGAAAGAAGCTGCACAATACAGCTAGTTCCCAGGAACAGAAGTCCTCCCCGGCTTCCACTAAATCCACCGCATGACGCTGGGGCTCCACAGGTGGAGCCAGGATCGGTGGGGGCGCGTCTCCGAAATTTCAGCCACCAGTGGGTTCGCTCACGGGTGGATCCCTGGGCTATACAGATTGTATCTCAGGGATACAAGCTGGAATTCGAAGTGATGCCCCCTCACCGTTACCTCAAATCGGCCCTGCCAGCTTCCCCCATAGAGAGGGAAATAGTGTTAGCGGCAATTCACAAATTATATCTCCAGCAGGTGGTGGTAAAGGTTCCCCTCCAACAGGGAAGGGGTTACTATTCGACAATGTTTGTGGTACCGAAACCGGACGGTTCGGTCAGACCCATATTGAATTTAAAATCCCTGAACAGTTACCTGAAAAGGTTCAAGTTCAAGATGGATTCGCTCAGAGCGGTCATTGCAAGCCTGGAAGAGGGGGATTTTATGGTGTCTCTGGACATAAAGGATGCTTACCTGCATGTCCCCATTTATCCACCTCATCAGGAGTACCTCAGATTTGTGGTACAGGACTGTCATTACCAATTCCAGACGTTGCCGTTTGGTCTGTCCACGGCACCGAGAATATTTACCAAGGTAATGGTAGAAATGATGGTGCTTCTGCGAAAGCAAGGAGTCACAATTATCCCATACTTGCCCGATCTCCTCATAAAGGCGAGGTCCAGAGAGCAGTTGCTGATCAGCGTAGCACACTCTCGGGAAGTGTTGCAACAGCACGGCTGGATTCTAAATATTCCAAAGTCGCAGCTGATTCCTACGACGCGTCTGCCCTTCCTGGGCATGATTCTGGACACAGACCAGAAGAAGGTTTTTCTCCCGACGGAGAAGGCTCAGGAGCTCGTGACTCTGGTCAGAGACCTCTTAAAACCAAAACAGGTGTCGGTTCATCACTGCACGCGAGTCCTGGGAAAGATGGTGGCGTCATACGAGGCCATTCCCTTCGGCAGGTTCCATGCGAGGACCTTTCAGTGGGATCTGTTGGACAAGTGGTCCGGATCGCATCTTCAGATGCATCGGCTGATCACCCTATCCCCCATGGCCAGGGTGTCTCTTCTGTGGTGGCTGCAGAGTGCTCACCTTCTCGAGGGTCGCAGGTTCGGCATTCAGGACTGGGTCCTGGTGACCACGGATGCAAGCCTCCGAGGGTGGGGGGCAGTCACACAGGGAAGAAATTTCCAGGGTCTGTGGTCAAGTCAGGAGACTTGTCTGCACATCAATATCCTGGAACTAAGGGCCATATACAACGCCCTAAGTCAAGCGGAGCCTCTGCTTCGCAACCATCCGGTGCTGATTCAGTCAGACAACATCACCGCAGTGGCTCATGTAAACCGCCAAGGCGGCACAAGGAGCAGGGTGGCGATGGCGGAAGCCACCAGAATTCTTCGCTGGGCGGAGAATCGCGTAAAAGCACTGTCAGCAGTGTTCAGTCCGGGAGTGGACAACTGGGAAGCAGACTTCCTCAGCAGACACGACCTCCACCCGGGAGAGTGGGGACTTCATCAAGAAGTCTTCACACAGATTACAAGTCGATGGGAACTGCCACAGGTGAACATGATGGCATCCCGCCTCAACAAAAAGCTACAAATGTATTGCGCCAGGTCAAGACACTAGTGACACCGTGGGTGTTCCAGTCTGTTTATGTGTTTCCTCCTCTTCCTCTCATACCCAAGGTGCTGAGAATCGTAAGAAAAAGAGGAGTGAGAACAATACTCATTGTTCCGGATTGGCCAAGAAGGACTTGGTATCCGGAACTGCAAGAAATGCTCACAGAGGACCCATGGCCTCTGCCTCTCAGACAGGATCTGTTGCAACAGGGGCCCTGTCTGTTCCAAGACTTACCGCGGCTGCGTTTGACGGCATGGCGGTTGAACGCCGGATCCTAGCAGAAAAAGGCATTCCGGATGAGGTTATTCCTACGCTAATAAAGGCTAGGAAGGACGTGACGGCTAAACATTATCACCGTATATGGCGTAAATATGTTGCTTGGTGTGAGGCCAGGAATGCCTCTACAGAGGAATTCCGGCTGGGCCGTTTCCTTCACTTCCTACAGTCGGGAGTGACTATGGGCTTAAAATTGGGGTCCATTAAGGTCCAGATTTCAGCCCTATCCATTTTCTTTCAAAAGGCACTGGCTTCTCTTCCTGAAGTTCAGAAGTTTGTAAAGGGAGTGCTGCATATTCAGCCCCCTTTTGTGCCTCCAGTGGCACCTTGGGATCTTAACGTGGTGTTGAGTTTCCTGAAATCACACTGGTTTGAGCCACTTAAAACCGTGGAGTTAAAATATCTCACGTGGAAGGTGGTCATGCTATTGGCCTTAGCTTCGGCTAGGCGTGTGTCAGAATTGGCGGCTTTGTCACATAAAAGCCCCTATCTGGTTTTCCATATGGACAGGGCAGAATTACGGACTCGTCCGCAATTTCTGCCGAAAGTGGTGTCCTCTTTTCATTTGAACCAACCTATTGTGGTGCCTGCGGCTACTCATGACTTGGAGGATTCCAAGTTACTAGATGTAGTCAGGGCTTTGAAGGTTTATGTAGCCAGAACGGCTGGAGTCAGGAAAACTGAGTCGCTGTTTATCCTGTATGCATCCAACAAGCTGGGTGCTCCTGCTTCAAAGCAAACTATTGCTCGCTGGATCTGTAACATGATTCAGCAGGCTCATTCTGCGGCTGGATTGCCGCCTCCAAAATCAGTAAAAGCCCATTCCACAAGGAAGGTGGGCTCTTCTTGGGCGGCTGCCCGAAGGGTCTCGGCATTACAGCTTTGCCGAGCAGCTACTTGGTCGGGTTCAAACACTTTTGCAAAGTTCTACAAGTTTGATACCCTGGCTGAGGAGGACCTTGTGTTTGCTCATTCGGTGCTGCAGAGTCATCCGCACTCTCCCGCCCGTTTGGGAGCTTTGGTATAATCCCCATGGTCCTTACGGAGTCCCCAGCATCCACTAGGACGTTAGAGAAAATAAGATTTTACTTACCGGTAAATCTATTTCTCGTAGTCCGTAGTGTATGCTGGGCGCCCGTCCCAAGTGCGGACTTCTTCTGCAATACTTGTATATAGTTATTGCTTAAATAAGGGTTATGTTATGGTTGCATCAGGTTTATCTGGTGCTCTGTTGTTGTTCATACTGTTAACTGGGTAAGTTTATCACGAGTTATACGGTGTGGCTGGTATGAGTCTTACCCTGGATTCCAAAATCCTTTCCTTGTACTGTCAGCTCTTCCGGGCACAGTTTCCTTAACTGAGGTCTGGAGGAGGGACATAGAGGGAGGAGCCAGTGCACACCAGTATTCCTAATTCTTTCTTAAAGTGCCCTGTCTCCTGCGGAGCCCGTCTATTCCCCATGGTCCTTACAGAGTCCCCAGCATCCACTACGGACTACGAGAAATAGATTTACCGGTAAGTAAAATCTTATTATTACTACCGTGGTTCAGGCCCAGAAACCTGTGACGTCAAAACACTTATCATATCTGGAGAAGATATGTCTCTTGGTGCGAGGAACGCACATATCCACCTACAGAGTTCCACTTGGGACGTTTCTTAAGTTTCCTGCTGGCTGGTGTGGATAAGTGCTTACGTCTGGGTTCCGTTAAGGTCCAGATTTCAGCTCTCTCAATTTTCTTTCAAAAGAAATTGGCAGTGTTGCCAGAAGTTCAGACCTTCTTACAAGGGGTGCTCCACATACAACCTTCTTTTGTGCCACCTACGGCACCCTGGGATTTGAATGTGGTGTTGAAATTTCTACAGTCCTCCTGGTTTGAATCTCTAATGACGGTAGAAGACAAGTACCTTGCGTGGAAGACGGTGATGTTACTGGCCCTGGCTTCTGCTAGACGGTGTCCCAGAATTGGGGGCATTATCGTATAAAAAACCCTACTTGGTCTTTTACGAGGACAGAGCAGAGCGCAGGACTAGGCAGCAGTTACTGCCGAAGGTTGTCTCTGCGTTCCACTTGAATCAGTTTATTGTGGTTCCATCCAGTTCTGGTACTTCTGCTCCTCCGGAGATATTGGATGCTGTGTGAGCCTTGAAGATCTATGTCATGCGAATGGCTCGGATCAGAAAGACGGATTTCTTGTTCGTGCTCTATGATGCTCAGAAAAAGGGTTGCCTGCTTCAATGCAGTCCATTGCCCGTTGGCTTAGACTTACTATCCAGCAGGCCTATGTGTCGGCAGCCTTACCTGTTCCTAAGTTTCTGAAGGCCCACTCTACAAGATCGGTGAGCTCTTCCTGGGCAGCTGCCTGTGGAGTCTCGGCCTTGCAACTCTGCTGAGCTGCTACCTGGTCGGGGAAGAACACTTTTGTAAAATTCTACAAGTTTGATACCCTGGCCAAAGATGATACCCAGTTTGGGCAGGTGGTGCTGCAGAAGTCTCTGCACGTTCTGGAAGCTTTGGGACGTCCCTGTCGTACTAAGTCTCCCCAATATCCCTTATGGATGCTAGCGTAAATAGGATTTTAATTACCTACCGGTAAATCCTTTTCTCGTAGTCTTTAAGGGATATTGGGTGCCCGCCTCAGTGCATTGACTTTTCTGCAGGTTCTCTTTTATATGGTTACCTATTTAGCTGTTGCTGCTGTTGTTACCAGCCGTTGCTGGTTGTTGTATGTTAGTGGTGTGCTGGTGTATAAATCTCACCACTCATTGTTATGTTCCTCTCATATATGTCCTTTCTCCTTCGGGCACTGTTTTACCTATAACTGCCTGTGGGAGGGTGCATAGAGGGGAGGAGCCAGGACACCCTGGGAAGAAATTTAAAGTGCACCCGCTCCTTTGGACCCCGTCTATACACCATCGTACTATGTCTCCCCAATATCCCTTATGGACTACAAGAAAAGGATTTACCGGTAGGTAATTAAAATCCTATTTTTTTTAGATGCATGATTGCAGTTTGAATGTGGGGGAACAAAGGAAAGATCAGAGTCAAGGATGACACCTAATCAGCAAGCTTGTGGGGTAGGGTTGATTGTCGAGTTTTCAACAGTGATGGAGACCTCAGGTTGGTAACTACTATTGGCCGGTGGAAATATAATTAACTCTGTTTTCTCTGACGTCCTAGTGGATGCTGGGACTTCCGTAAGGACCATGGGGAATAGCGGCTCCGCAGGAGACTGGGCACAAAAGTAAAAGCTTTAGACTAGCTGGTGTGCACTGGCTCCTCCCCCTATGACCCTCCTCCAAGCCTCAGTTAGATTTTTGTGCCCGAACGAGAAGGGTGCAGGCTAGGTGGCTCTCCTGAGCTGCTTAGAAGTAAAAGTTTAAATAGATAAGGCGCTCACACGCTTATCAAAACAAGTGGCGTTACCGTCTCCTGATACGGCCGCCCTCAAGGAACCAGCTGATAGAAGGCTGGAAAATATCCTAAAAGGTATATACACACATACCGGTGTTATACTGCGACCAGCAATCGCCTCAGCCTGGATGTGCAGCGCTGGAGTGGCTTGGTCGGATTCCCTGACTGAAAATATTGATACCCTGGATAGGGACAGTATATTATTAACTATAGAGCATTTAAAGGATGCATTACTATATATGCGAGATGCACAGAGGGATATTTGCACCCTGGCATCTAGAGTGAGTGCGATGTCCATTTCTGCCAGAAGAACGTTATGGACGCGACAGTGGTCAGGTGATGCGGATTCCAAACGACATATGGAAGTATTGCCGTATAAAGGGGAGGAGTTATTTGGGGTCGGTCTATCGGACCTGGTGGCCACGGCAACGGCTGGAAAATCCACCTTTTTACCCCAGGTCACCTCTCAGCAGAAAAAGACACCGTCTTTTCAAACTCAGTCCTTTCGTCCCTATAAGGGCAAGCGGGAAAAAGGCCGCTCATTTCTGCCCCGGGGCAGAGGGAGAGGAAAAAGGCTGCAGAAATCAGCCAGTTCCCAGGAACAGAAACCCTCTCCCGCCTCTGCCAAGCCCTCAGTATGACGCTGGGGCTTTACAAGCAGAATCAGGCACGGTGGGGGCCCGTCTCAATGAATTTCAGCGCGCAGTAGGCTCACTCGCAAGTAGACCCCTGGATCCTTCAGGTGATATCTCAGGGGTACAAATTGGAATTCGAGACGTCTCCCCCTCGCCGGTTCCTGAAGTCTGCTCTACCAACGTCTCCCTCCGACAGGGAGGCAGTATTGGAAGCTATTCACAAGCTGTATTCCCAGCAGGTGATAATCAAGGTACCCCTCCTACAACAGGGAAAGGGGTATTATTCCACGCTGTTTGTGGTACCGAAGCCGGACGGCTCGGTGAGACCAATTTTAAATCTAAAATCTTTGAACACTTACATAAAAAGGTTCAAATTCAAGATGGAGTCACTCAGAGCAGTGATAGCGAACCTGGAAGAAGGGGACTATATGGTATCTCTAGACATCAAAGATGCTTATCTCCATGTCCCAATCTACCCTTCTCACCAAGGGTACCTCAGGTTTGTGATACAAAACTGTCATTATCAGTTTCAGATGCTGCCGTTTGGATTGTCCACGGCACCACGGGTCTTTACCAAGGTAATGGCCGAAATGATGATTCTTCTTCGAAGAGAAGGCGTATTAATTATCCCTTACTTGGACGATCTCCTGATAAGGGCAAGGTCCAGGGAGCAGTTAGAGGTCGGGGTAGCACTATCTCAGGGAGTGCTACGTCAGCACGGGTGGATTCTAAATATCCCAAAATCACAGCTGATTCCAACAACACGTCTACTGTTACTAGGGATGATTCTGGACACAGTCCAGAAAAAGGTTTTTCTCCCGGAGGAGAAGGCCAGGGAGTTATCCAAGCTAGTCAGGAACCTCCTAAAACCAGGACAAGTGTCAGTGCATCAATGCACGAGAGTCCTGGGAAAAATGGTGGCTTCTTACGAAGCGATTCCATTCGGAAGATTCCATGCAAGAACTTTTCAGTGGGATCTGCTGGACAAATGGTCCGGATCGCATCTTCAGATGCATCAGCGGATAACCCTATCTCCAAGGACAAGGGTGTCTCTCCTGTGGTGGTTACAGAGGGCTCATCTTCTAGAGGGCCGCAGATTCGGCATTCAGGATTGGATGCTGGTGACCACGGATGCCAGCCTGAGAGGCTGGGGAGCAAGGCCTCTGCTTCAGGGTCAACCGGTATTGATCCAGTCGGACAACATCACGGCTGTCGCCCACGTTAACAGACAGGGCGGCACAAGAAGCAGGAGGGCAATGGCAGAAGCTGCAAGGATTCTCCGCTGGGCGGAAAATCATGTGATAGCACTGTCAGCAGTGTTCATTCCGGGAGTGGACAACTGGGAAGCAGACTTCTTCAGCAGACACGACCTCCACCCGGGGGAGTGGGGACTTCATCCAGAAGTCTTCCAAGTGATTGTAAACCGTTGGGAAAAACCAAAGGTGGACATGATGGCGTCCCGTCTCAACAAGAAACTGGACAGATATTGCGCCAGGTCAAGGGACCCTCCGGCAATAGCGGTGGACGCTCTGGTAACACCGTGGGTGTTCCAGTCGGTGTATGTGTTCCCTCCTCTGCCTCTCATACCAAAAGTACTGAGAATCATAAGAAGGAGAGGAGTAAGAACTATACTCGTGGCTCCGGATTGGCCAAGAAGAACTTGGTACCCGGAGCTGCATGAGATACTCACGGAGGACCCGTGGCCTCTACCTCTAAGAAAGGACCTGATTCAGCAGGGACCTTGCCTGTTCCAAGACTTACCGCGGCTGCGTTTGACGGCATGGTGGTTGAACGCCGGATCCTGAAGGAAAAAGGCATTCCAGATGAAGTCATCCCTACCCTGATCAAAGCCAGGAAGGATGTAACCGCAAAACATTATCACCGCATTTGGCGGAAATATGTTGCGTGGTGTGAGTCCAAGAAGGCCCCTACAGAGGAATTTCAACTGGGTCGTTTCCTGCATTTCCTGCAAGCAGGATTGTCTATGGGCCTAAAATTAGGATCCATTAAGGTTCAAATTTCGGCCCTGTCGATCTTCTTCCAGAAGGAACTGGCTTCAATTCCTGAAGTCCAGACTTTTGTAAAGGGGGTACTGCATATACAGCCTCCCTTTGTGCCTCCAGTGGCACCCTGGGATCTCAATGTGGTTTTGGGATTCCTAAAATCACATTGGTTCGAACCACTTGCCACAGTGGATTTAAAATATCTCACATGGAAAGTGGTAATGCTGTTAGCCCTGGCTTCAGCCAGGCGCGTATCAGAATTGGCGGCTTTATCCTATAAAAGCCCTTACCTGATATTTCATTCGGATAGGGCGGAATTGAGGACTCGTCCTCAATTTCTCCCTAAGGTGGTTTCAGCGTTTCCTGCGGCTACTAGGGACTTGGAGGACTCCAAGTTGATGGACGTAGTCAGGGCCCTGAAAATATATGTTTCCAGGACGGCTGGAGTCAGAAAATCTGACTCGCTGTTTATACTGTATGCACCCAACAAGCTGGGTGCTCCTGCTTCTAAGCAGACGATTGCTCGTTGGATTTGTAATACAATTCAGCTTGCACATTCTGTGGCAGGCCTGCCACAGCCAAAATCTGTTAAAGCCCATTCCACAAGGAAGGTGGGCTCATCTTGGGCGGCTGCCCGAGGGGTCTCGGCTTTACAACTTTGCCGAGCAGCTACTTGGTCAGGGGCAAACACGTTTGCTAAATTCTACAAATTTGATACCCTGGCTGAGGAGGACCTTGAGTTCTCTCATTCGGTGCTGCAGAGTCATCCGCACTCTCCCGCCCGTTTGGGAGCTTTGGTATAATCCCCATGGTCCTTACGGAAGTCCCAGCATCCACTAGGACGTCAGAGAAAATAAGAATTTACTTACCGATAATTCTATTTCTCGTAGTCCGTAGTGGATGCTGGGCGCCCATCCCAAGTGCGGATTGTCTGCAATACTTGTATATAGTTATTGTTACAAAAAAATCGGGTTGTTTATTGTTGTGAGCCATCTTTTCAGAGGCTCCTACGTTTATCATACTGTTAACTGGGTTCAGATCACAGGTTGTACGGTGTGATTGGTGTGGCTGGTATGAGTCTTACCCGGGATTCAAAATCCTTCCTTATTATGTACGCTCGTCCGGGCACAGTATCCTAACTGAGGCTTGGAGGAGGGTCATAGGGGGAGTAGCCAGTGCACACCAGCTAGTCTAAAGCTTTTACTTTTGTGCCCAGTCTCCTGCGGAGCCGCTATTCCCCATGGTCCTTACGGAAGTCCCAGCATCCACTACGGACTACGAGAAATAGAATTATCGGTAAGTAAATTCTTATTTTTGAAATATTAAGTTTGAGGTGGCGAGATGTCATCCAAGATGAAATGGCAGAAAGGCATTCAGTGACACGGCCCAGTACAGATAGAGACAAATCAGGGGAGGATACAGATGATACTGAAATCCAAAAGAGCTGATTAGTTTGCCAAGAGATGAGGTATAGATGGAGAAAAGCAGTGGACCCAAGACTGAACCTTGCGGTACTCCAACTGAAAAAGTTAGCGAAGAGGAGGAAGATTCAGAGAAGCGAACACTGAAGGAGTGATTAGATAGCTAGGATAGTAACCAAGAAAGGGCTGTGTCTTTAAGACCTAGGGATTGTAGTGTTTGTGTGAGAAGAGAGTGGTCAACAGTGTCAAAAGCAGCAGATAGTTCTAGAAGAATAAGAAGTGAGTAATGGCCTTTAGACTTTGCAATGACCAAATCATTAATCACTTTTGTCAGTGCTGTCTCTGTGGAGTGTTGGGAACTGAAGCCTGACTGAAGTGGGTCCAATAAGTTGTGTGAGTTAAGAAAGCGTGTGAGTCGAGTGTAGGCAAGTCTCTCAAGTAGCTTAGAGAGGCAAGGGAGCAGAGAGATGGGGCAGTAGTTTGTGAGAGTTAGGGTCAGAATTATGTTTTTTTCAAAATGGGAGTAATCACTGCATGCTTGAAGAGTGAAGGAAAAATACCAGTACAGAGAGATTACAGATGCTAGTTAAGGTAGGGATGAGCATAGGAGACAGAGCTTTACTTACTTGTGAGGGTAAAGGATCAAGAGGAGAGGTAGTAGAGAAGCAGGATGAGAAGAGTGATCAAATGAAGAGAGTGTGCCAGAGGTTTCATGTAAAGAACCGAGCGCGTCACTGGCTGATGAGCATACCATTTCATCTCGGATCTTATCAATCTTCTCCTTGAAGTAGGAAGCAAGATCTTGTGCCTTGATAGTGGCTTGTGGGGTAGGTGAGGGTGAATTCAGAAGTGATTTAAATGTATTAAAGAGTCATTTGCGGTTAGAGGCTTGAGCAGAGATGAGAGTTTGGAAATATCTTTGGCAGTGTCCAGGGCATTTCGATAAGAGCGGTAGTCTTATATGTGAGGAAGTCACTTGAAATACGAGATTTACGCCACTGACGGTCAAGTTTACGTGTGAGTTTTTGTGGATATCTTGTTAATTTAGAGTGCCACGGTTGACATCTAGGCCTACATGGAGTGTCATGGGTAGCTTGAGCTACTTCATCAAGGGCTATTTTTAGAGTCTGGTTCAGGTGTGATACAGCCACGTCAGGAGAGGTGAATGCAGAAATAGGTGAAAGCAGTTGTTGGAGTGAGGTGGAAAGTTCTTGAAGATTGTGTTAATATTTCTGCGGGATTGAGGAGGATTGGAGGACTTCAGCAACACGGAGTTTCAATTGATGGAGGAGAGCATACATGTGATAAGGTTGTGATCTGAGAGAGGGAAAGGAGTGTTAGCGAGTTCAAAAACGGAGCATAGTCTGGTGAATACTAGATCAAGGCAGTGGCCCTCCTGATGAGTAGAGGAGTCACTCCATTGGGAGAGGCCGAGAGATTAGATAGAGTAGTTTGGAGGCATGAGCTGCAGATTTTGGACAATCAATAGTAATATTGAAATCACCCATGATGACGGTGGAGATGTCAGAGGGTAGGAAGTGAGGGAGCCAGGCAGAAAAATGGTTCAAGTTGTTTCCGACATGAACCCAATCAAGTATTTATTGAACATGGGTGCGAATGGACCTCTACACCTAGATCCTGCACCTACATTTATCAGGGATCTGTGGAAGCTATCCAGACGGCCATGGGTCAGCATCTCTGCAGAGGTCTTCCGTACACTTGTGGAATCAGTGCCGTGTCAAGTTGCTGCACTTCGCCAGGCTTGAGCTGTTCCTACACAGTACTAGGCACCTATCCCATGATTTTTCAGTGTTGAATTAGAGAATTGGTTCCAGAGACTGATCCAGTTTGTATTAACCCTCTCCAGACTACTCTGCATTATGCCTACGATCTGTAATACTATCTACCTGCATGAGGATGAGCTCCATCAAACCACCTAGCTCCATCCACTTTTCTAATACAGAAACCAGTACTAGGGTTCCTTACCCAATTCAATAAAACCCTAGAGACCTGGCAAGTTACTGTTGTTTAAAATGTTATTTGCATCTAAAATAGATTTTTCTCTTGCGTCCTAGAGGATGCTGGGGTCTACATTAGTACCATGGGGTATAGACGGGTCCACCAGGAGACATTGGCACTTTAAGAGTTTGAGAGTGTTGGCTGGCTCCTCCCTCTATGCCCCTCCTACCAGACTCAGTTTAGAAAATGTGCCCGGAGGAGCCGGTCACAGCTTGGGGAGCTCTCCAGAGTTTCCTTAGTAAAAGTTATTTTTTAGAGTTTGTTTTACAGGGAGGCTGCTGGCAACAGCCTCCCTGCAACGAGGGACTTAGGGGGGGGAGCAGTGTCCGCCCTGCGGGGTCTGAGCCACTGTCTCCGCTGACTGGACACTGAGCTCCAGAGGGGATAGATCGTTCCCCGACACAGGGGATCGCTCACCCCCTTGCAGAGCTGAAGATTGTGGCGAGTGAGACACCGACCCCCCTAGCAAACGGGGGGCTGGTGTGAAGATGGCGGCATCAGGGTAGGAGCGTAGTATTAACTGCGCTCCGGGAGGCTCAGCGGTACATTGTGGGGTGCCCTGAGCCAGCACCTGCACCCTACCCTGGTCACTCAGCCTGTCGGGGTCCCCGGATCTCAGCCAGCATCAATCCTCAGGCCAGTATAATCCGATGAAGAGCGGGAAGACAGTGCCATTTGGGGGGCTGAGCTTCTCAGAGCGGAACCAGCAGCGTTCAGCGCCATTTTCCTGCCTGCACAGCATTGTCCAGGAAAGAAGCAAGTCCCTTCACAGCAATCTCCAGCTATCTCACGGTACCAGGGGGGTTGTAGAAGGGGAGGGGGGAGGCTGCAAAACAACTGTGTAACCTATTAAGGTACACCGTCAGCGCACATAAGGGGTCTCCCTTATATGTATAAAAGTGCTGTGTGTGTGTTGGCTCCATCTCTGTCTCTCTCTTGCCATTCTTGGTGAGAAACTGTCTGTATCCCCTGTGTGTGTGTGTGTGTGGAGTGTTTGGTCACCAATATCAATGTCCAGGGACTATGTGTCATATGCTGAAGAGGATTTGTCCTCTCAAGATGATCCCATTCCATGTGATCAGGATTGCACTGATTTAGCACAGATTCCAGCAAGGGAGCCGGAATGGTTATCCTCTATCAAAAATATGATTTCTCAGATTTCACAGAGGGTTGTACAAAATGAATCTGCTACCCAGGTGCTGCAGAATATGGCAGTCTGGCCCAGTTCTGGTAACTCAGGTCCCCCCGCTGTGTACTCCCATAAGCATCCTTTAGCACAAATTATGCAGGATGATGTCGATACAGATGCTGACGGTGATGATGGGGTACGGAGGACAGCATCTCCGGCTAAAGGGGTGCAGTTGATGATAACCGTAGAGGATGCTGGGCGCCCGCCCGGTGCTTAGTTTTCCTGCAGTTATCTGGTTCAGTACAACTTTGTTGTTAGTTATGTACTGCATTATTACTAGGTAAGTAATGTTTCAGCTGTTGCTGAAGTTTTTCAAGTTCAATGGCTTTATGTGCCTTGTATGTGTGAGCTGGTATAAATCTCGCCACTATCTGTGTATAATCCTTCTCTCGAAGATGTCCGTCTCCTCGGGCACAGTTTCTAGACTGAGTCTGGTAGGAGGGGCATAGAGGGAGGAGCCAGCCCCCACACTCAAACTTTTAAAGTGCCGATGGCTCCTGGTGGACCCGTCTATACCCCATGGTACTAATGTGGACCCCAGCATCCTCTACGGACTACGAGAAAAGGATTTACCGGTAGGTAATTAAAATCCTATTTTTTCTATTTTTCTTTATTATTATATTTTTTTTTTTGGGGGGGGGGGGGGTGTTCTATAAAATTGGTTATTGTTTTGTTTCAGAGGTCTCATACATGGATAGGGTTCAACTATGCAATGTTCTCAATGTATCGATGCATTGTAGCTTAGAGTGGTCTGGTGGGATATAAAAGATCATATCGTCTCAGATATAATTTGTTCCTGTCTTCATAATCCCCCTTAGTCTCGTAAACCGTAGTGGGAAGTGATTACTGCCCTGTAGAGAAATATGCCGTAAAAGTTTTTAGGGCTGCATCTGTGGCAAGCTGGGTGTATGCTTTGATGGGAAAGGTTTAGTGGATTACAAAGAAAAAGCATGAAGAACGGATCTTGGGTATTTGTACTGTCCAGCTAAATTCGGGAGAAATCTTAAATCCATGCAAAAGGGGGCAGGACCATAGGGTTTTAAAAGTATCTGCAAATACCATATATGTAGGTCCTGATTTGAAAGGGCATTTCCAGGTACAATGATGGCATGCACATTGAAATACGTGGTAAGTATGTTCACATAAAGAAGCCTTGTGTGCTCAGGATTTCTTGGTTTTCACAAATTATTCTTACTGTAGAAAAGAAACGGAAGTGAAAAAATGTATGGACTCTGGTGCCAACAGCACCAGTGTTTCTGTGCTTACCACAATGGTTTACAGATCTGCATCTTTCTTACTAGGTATCCTTATTCCCCTCTGTGAGTCTGGGACCTGCACTCTAAGGGAAGCTGTTATCATTGGGAGTATCCTGACTAAGTGTTCTATACCTGTTCTACACTCCAGGTACCTGCGGATATTATTAACTAAGCATATCAACACTAGAAATATAAAGGTCAAACCAGATTCCGCAAGTTGTATTTCATTTCTTTATTATCATTTATTATGTATGAGGAAATCATATCACAGAATCATTGAATAACAACATTGTTATGGAGATGCAGCTACTTCTCATAGCTTTACAAGATGGGTGGTTGTCGGAACTATATGGTATGTGCTAGATGGGAGTACATAGAGGGAGGAAGTAATGACATCTGTAGATTGCTATCAATAAAGAGAAATGCCAATGTTTTTTAAACCAGAGCTTTATTTACACATCCAGTTTCTTTTAAATTGGATATTTTTAATATATTTGACAGCTCTAATAAGCAGGGCACTTTCTACCCTCTTTTATGTTTGGAACATCCTTCTTTAACTTCATGTATACTGTGTTCCCTGTATGAATTGTTCTTGCAGAGGTTTCTAACACCTTACAAATAACCAATAAAACTAGTAGTGAATTCCACTGAGGCAATAAACCATATTCTGTTATTGATAGCTAATCAATTTAGCTTTGTACAACTAGTTTTTTTAATCATATGCATCATTATTGTAGCCATGTATTTATCCATTAATAAGTTTGTTTAAACATGAAGCTGGGTTAAAAGGTATAACTACTTTCTCTTACGTCCTAGAGGATGCTGGGGTCCACATTAGTACCAAGGGGTATAGACGGGTCCACCAGGAGCCATTGGCTCGGTTTAGAAAACGTGCCCGGAGGAGCCGGTCACAGCTAGGGGAGCTCTACAGAGATTTTCTAGAAAAGTTTATTTTTAGAGTTTATTATTTCTCTGACGTCCTAGTGGATGCTGGGAACTCCGTAAGGACCATGGGGATTAGCGGCTCCGCAGGAGACTGGGCACAAAAGTAAAAGCTTTAGGACTACCTGGTGTGCACTGGCTCCTCCCCCTATGACCCTCCTCCAAGCCCCAGTTAGATTTTTGTGCCCGGCCGAGAAGGGTGCACACTAGGGGCTCTCCTGAGCTTCTTAGTGAAAGTTTTAGTTTTAGGTTTTTTATTTTCAGTGAGACCTGCTGGCAACAGGCTCACTGCATCGAGGGACTAAGGGGAGAAGAAGCGAACTCACCTGAAGTGCAGAGTGGATTGGGCTTCTTAGGCTACTGGACACCATTAGCTCCAGAGGGACCGAACACAGGCCCAGCCTCGGAGCTCGGTCCCAGAGCCGCGCCGCCGGCCCCCTTACAGAGCCAGAAGCAAGAAGAGGTCCGGAAAAATCGGCGGCAGAAGACATCAGTCTTCAACAAGGTAGCGCACAGCACTGCAGCTGTGCGCCATTGTTACTCAGGCACACTTCACACTCCGGTCACTGAGGGTGCAGGGCGCTAGGGGGGGGGCGCCCTGAGCAGCAATGTAAAACACCTTGGCTGGCATAAATACACCACATATAACCCCCAGGGCTATATGGATGTATTTTAACCCCTGCCAGAACTTACAAAAAAGCGGGAGAAAAGGCCGCCGAGAAGGGGGCGGAGCCTATCTCCTCAGCACACAGGCGCCATTTCCATCACAGCTCCGCTGGAAGGACGTCTCCCTGACTCTCCCCTGCAGTCCTGCACTACAGAAAAGGGTAAAAAAGAGAGGGGGGGCACTAATTTGGCGCAGTTTTGATATAACAGCAGCTATAAAGGGAAAAGCACATTTTATAGTGGTATTCCTGTTTATATATAGCGCTCTGGTGTGTGCTGGCATACTCTCCCTCTGTCTCCCCAAAGGGCTAGTGGGGTCCTGTCCTCTATCAGAGCATTCCCTGTGTGTGTGCGGTGTGTCGGTACGATTGTGTCGACATGTTTGAGGAGGAAAATGAGATGGAGGCGGAGCAATTGCCTATTATACAGTTGTCACCCCCTGGGGAGTCGACACCTGAGTGGATGAGCTTATGGAAGGAATTGCGTGACAGTGTCAGCTCGTTACGACAGACAGTTGACGACATGAGACAGCCGGCTACTCAGCTTGTGCCTGTCCAAGGGTCTCAAACGCCATCAGGGGCTTTAAAATGCCCATTACCTCAAATGGCAGACACAGACACGGATACTGACTCCAGTGTCGACGATGATGAGACAAACGTGACTTCCACTAGGGCCACACGTTACATGATTGAAGCAATGAAAAATGTATTGCATATCTCTGATAATACAAGTACCACTAAAAAGGGTATTATGTTTGGTGAGAAAAAACTGCCTGTAGTTTTTCCTGTATCCGAGGAATTAAATGAAGTGTGTGATGAGGCGTGGGTTTCCCCCGATAAAAAACTGATAATTCCTAAAAGGTTATTGGCATCGTACCCTTTCCCGCCAGAGGATAGGGCACGTTGGGAAACACCCCCTAGGGTGGATAAAGCGCTCACACGTTTGTCAAAACAGGTAGCACTACCCTCTCCTGATACGGCCGCCCTAAAGGAACCTGCCGATAGAAAGCTGGAGAATATCCTAAAATGTATATACTCTCACACGGGTGTTATACTGCGACCAGCAATCGCCTCAGCCTGGATGTGCAGTGCAGGCCTGGCGTGGTCGGATTCCCTGACTGAAAATATTGATACCCTAGATAGGGACAGTATATTACTGACTATAGAGCATTTAAAAGATGCATTTCTATATATGCGTGATGCACAGAGGGATATTTGCCGACTGGCATCAAGAGTTAGCGCGCTGTCCATTTCTGCTAGAAGAGGTTTATGGACGCGGCAGTGGTCAGGTGATGCGGATTCTAAAAGGCACATGGAAGTATTGCCTTATAAGGGGGAGGAATTATTTGGGGTAGGTCTATCAGACCTGGTAGCCACGGCAACTGCTGGAAAATCCACATTTTTACCCCAGGTAGCTTCTCAACCTAAGAAGACGCCGTATTATCAGGCGCAGTCCTTTCGGCCCCATAAGGGCAAGCGGGCAAAAGGCGCCTCATTTATGGCAGAGGGAGAGAAAAAAGGCTGCAACAAAGGGAGAGAGAGAGGGAGAGAGAGAGAGGGAGAGAGAGAGAGGGAGAGAAAAAAGAGGGAGAGAAAAAAGGCTGCAACAAACAGCCAGTTCCCAGGAACAAAAGCCCACTCCCGCCTCCGCAAAGTCCTCAGCATGACGCTGGGGCTTTACAGGCAGACACGGTGGGGGCCCGTCTCAAGAAGTTCAGTGCGCAGTGGGCCCACTCGCAAGTGGACCCCTGGATCCTTCAAGTGGTATCTCAGGGGTACAAATTGGAATTCGAGACGTCTCCCCCTCGCCGTTTTCTAAAGTCTGCTTTACCGACGTCTCCCTCAGACAGGGAGGCAGTATTGGATGCCATTCACAAGCTGTATTCCCAGCAGGTGATAATCAAGGTACCCCTCCTACAACAGGGAAAGGGGTACTATTCCACACTATTTGTGGTACCGAAGCCGGACGGCTCGGTGAGACCAATTTTAAACCTAAAATCCTTGAACACTTACATACAAAGGTTCAAATTCAAGATGGAGTCACTCAGAGCAGTGATTGCAAACCTGGAAGACGGGGACTATATGGTGTCTCTGGACATCAAAGATGCTTACCTACATGTCCCAATTTGCCCTTCTCACCAAGGGTACCTCAGGTTTGTGGTACAGAACTGTCACTATCAGTTTCAGACGCTGCCGTTTGGATTGTCCACGGCACCCCGGGTCTTTACCAAGGTAATGGCCGAAATGATGATACTCCTTCAAAGGAAGGGAGTTTTAGTTATCCCTTACTTGGACGATCTCCTGATAAGGGCAAGATCCAGGGAACAGTTGGAAATCGGGGTAGCACTATCTCAGATAGTGCTGCGCCAGCACAGTTGGATTCTCAATATTCCAAAATCTCAGCTGATCCCGACTACCCGACTCCTATTCCTAGGGATGATCCTGGACACAGTCCAGAAAAAGGTGTTTCTCCCGGAGGAGAAAGCCAGGGAGTTATCCGAACTAGTCAGAAATCTCCTAAAACCAGGCCAAGTGTCAGTGCATCAATGCACAAGGGTCCTGGGAAAGATGGTGGCTTCTTACGAAGCAATCCCATTCGGCAGATTCCACGCAAGAACCTTCCAGTGGGATCTGCTAGACAAATGGTCCGGGTCGCATCTTCAGATGCATCAGCGGATAATCTTGTCACCAAGGACAAGGGTGTCTCTCCTGTGGTGGTTGCAGAGTGCTCATCTTCTAGAGGGCCGCAGATTCGGCATTCAGGACTGGGTCCTGGTATCCACGGATGCCAGCCTGAGAGGCTGGGGAGCAGTCACACAGGGACGAAATTTCCAGGGCTTGTGGTCAAGCCTGGAGACATCACTTCACATAAATATCCTGGAGCTAAGGGCCATCTACAATGCTCTAAGCCTAGCAAGACCTCTGCTTCAAGGTCAGCCGGTGCTGATCCAGTCAGACAACATCACGGCAGTCGCCCACGTAAACAGACAGGGCGGCACAAGAAGCAGGGGGGCAATGACAGAAGTTGCAAGGATTCTTCGCTGGGCGGAAAATCATGTGATAGCACTGTCAGCAGTGTTCATTCCGGGAGTGGACAACTAGGAAGCAGACTTCCTCAGCAGACACGACCTCCATCCGGGGGAGTGGGGACTTCACCCAGAAGTCTTCCACATGATTGTGAACCGTTGGGAAAAACCAAAGGTGGACATGATGGCGTCCCGCCTCAACAAAAAACTGGACAGGTATTGCGCCAGGTCAAGGGACCCTCAGGCAATAGCTGTGGACGCTCTGGTAACACCGTGGGTGTACCAGTCAGTGTATGTGTTCCCTCCTCTGCCTCTCATACCCAAGGTACTGAGGATCATAAGAAGGAGAGGAGTAAGGACTATACTCGTGGCTCCGGATTGGCCAAGAAGGACTTGGTACCCGGAACTTCAAGAGATGCTCACAGAGGACCCGTGGCCTCTACCTCTAAGAAAGGACCTGCTTCAGCAGGGACCCTGTCTGTTCCAAGACTTACCGCGGCTGCGTTTGACGGCATGGCGGTTGAACGCTGGATCCTGAAGGAAAAAGGCATTCCGGATGAAGTCATCCCTACCCTGATCAAAGCCAGGAAGGATGTAACCGTGCAACATTATCACCGGATTTGGCGTAAATATGTTGCGTGGTGCGAGGCCAGGAAGGCCCCTACAGAGGAATTTCAACTGGGTCGTTTCCTACATTTCCTGCAAACAGGACTGTCTATGGGCCTAAAATTAGGGTCCATTAAGGTTCAAATTTCGGCCCTGTCGATTTTCTTCCAGAAAGAACTGGCTTCAGTTCCTGAAGTTCAGACGTTTGTCAAGGGGGTACTGCATATACAGCCTCCTTTTGTGCCTCCAGTGGCACCTTGGGATCTCAATGTAGTTTTGGGGTTCCTAAAATCACATTGGTTTGAACCACTCTCCACTGTGGACTTAAAATATCTCACTTGGAAAGTGGTAATGTTGTTAGCCCTGGCTTCAGCCAGGCGTGTCTCAGAATTGGCGGCTTTATCCTATAAAAGCCCTTACCTAATTTTTCATACGGACAGGGCAGAATTGAGGACTCGTCCTCAATTTCTCCCTAAGGTGGTTTCAGCATTTCACTTGAACCAGCCTATTGTGGTGCCTGCGGCTACTAGGGACTTGGAGGACTCCAAGTTGCTGGACGTAGTCAGGGCCCTGAAAATATATGTTTCCAGGACGGCTGGAGTCAGGAAATCTGACTCGCTGTTTATCCTGTATGCACCCAATAAGCTGGGTGCTCCTGCTTCTAAGCAGACGATTGCTCGTTGGATTTGTAGTACAATTCAGCTTGCACATTCTGTGGCAGGCCTGCCACAGCCAAAATCTGTAAAAGCCCATTCAACAAGGAAGGTGGGCTCATCTTGGGCGGCTGCCCGAGGGGTCTCGGCTTTACAACTTTGCCGAGCAGCTACTTGGTCAGGGGCAAACAAGTTTGCTAAATTCTACAAATTTGATACCCTGGCTGAGGAGGACCTGGAGTTCTCTCATTCGGTGCTGCAGAGTCATCCGCACTCTCCCGCCCGTTTGGGAGCTTTGGTATAATCCCCATGGTCCTTACGGAGTTCCCAGCATCCACTAGGACGTCAGAGAAAATAAGAATTTACTTACCGATAATTCTATTTCTCATAGTCCGTAGTGGATGCTGGGCGCCCGTCCCAAGTGCGGATTGTCTGCAATACTTGTACATAGTTATTGTTACAAAAATCGGGTTATTATTGTTGTGAGCCATCTTTTCAGAGGCTCCTCTGTTATCATGCTGTTAACTGGGTTCAGATCACAGGTTGTACGGTGTGATTGGTGTGGCTGGTATGAGTCTTACCCGGGATTCATAAATCCTTCCTTATTGTGTACGCTCGTCCGGGCACAGTATCCTAACTGAGGCTTGGAGGAGGGTCATAGGGGGAGGAGCCAGTGCACACCAGGTAGTCCTAAAGCTTTTACTTTTGTGCCCAGTCTCCTGCGGAGCCGCTAATCCCCATGGTCCTTACGGAGTTCCCAGCATCCACTACGGACTATGAGAAATAGTATTATCGGTAAGTAAATTCTTATTTCTCTATCGTCCTAAGTGGATGCTGGGGTTCCTGAAAGGACCATGGGGAATAGCGGCTCCGCAGGAGACAGGGCACAAAAAAGTAAAGCTTTACTAGGTCAGGTGGTGTGCACTGGCTCCTCCCCCTATGACCCTCCTCCAGACTCCAGTTAGATTTTGTGCCCGAACGAGAAGGGTGCAATCTAGGTGGCTCTCCTAAAGAGCTGCTTAGAGAAAGTTTAGTTTAGGTTTTTTTCTTTACAGTGAGTCCTGCTGGCAACAGGATCACTGCAACGTGGGACTTAGGGGGAAAGTAGTAAACTCACCTGCATGCAGAGTGGATTTGCTGCTTGGCTACTGGACACCATTAGCTCCAGAGGGATCGAACACAGGCCCAGCCGTGGAGTCCGGTCCCGGAGCCGCGCCGCCGACCCCCTTGCAGATGCTGAAGCGTGAAGAGGTCCGGAAACCGGCGGCTGAAGACTCCTCAGTCTTCATAAGGTAGCGCACAGCACTGCAGCTGTGCGCCATTTTCCTCTCAGCACACTTCACTGGGCAGTCACTGAGGGTGCAGAGCGCTGGGGGGGGGCGCTCTGAGAGGCAAATATAAACCTTATACAAGGCTAAAAATACCTCACATATAGCCCATAGGGGCTATATGGAGATATTTAACCCCTGCCTGACTGGAAAAATAGCGGGAGAAGAACCCGCCGAAAAAGGGGCGGGGCCTATCTCCTCAGCACACGGCGCCATTTTCTGTCACAGCTCCGCTGGTCAGAACGGCTCCCAGGTCTCTCCCCTGCACTGCACTACAGAAACAGGGTAAAACAGAGAGGGGGGGCACATTAATGGCTATATATATATATATATTAAAGCAGCTATAAGGGAGCACTTAATATAAGGATATCCCTTGTATATATAGCGCTTTGTGGTGTGTGCTGGCAGACTCTCCCTCTGTCTCCCCAAAAGGGCTAGTGGGTCCTGTCTTCATTAGAGCATTCCCTGTGAGTTTGCGGTGTGTGTCGGTACGTGGTGTCGACATGTATGAGGACGATATTGGTGTGGAGGCGGAGCAATTGCCAAATATGCAGATGTCACCCCCCAGGGGGTCGACACCAGAATGGATGCCTTTATTTGTGGAATTACGTGATGGTTTATCTTCCCTTAAACAGTCAGTTGAGGACATGAGGCGGCCGGACAATCAATTAATGCCTGTCCAGGCGCCTCAAACACCGTCAGGGGCTGTAAAACGCCCTTTGCCTCAGTCGGTCGACACAGACCCAGACACGGGCACTGATTCCAGTGACGACGGTAGAAATTCAAACGTATTTTCCAGTAGGGCCACACGTTATATGATTTTGGCAATGAAGGAGACGTTACATTTAGCTGATACTACAGATACCGTAAAACAGGGTATTATGTATGGTGTGAAAAAACTACAAACAGTTTTTCCTGAATCAGAAGAATTAAATGACGTGTGTGATGAAGCGTGGGTTGCTCCTGATAAAAAGTTGATAATTTCAAAAAAAGTTATTGGCATTATACCCTTTCCCGCCAGAGGTTAGGGCGCGCTGGGAAACACCCCCTAAGGTGGACAAGGCGCTCACACGCTTATCCAAACAAGTGGCGTTACCCTCTCCTGAGACGGCCGCACTTAAGGATCCATCAGATAGAAAGATGGAAGTTATTCAAAAGAATATATACACACATGCAGGTGTTATACTACGACCAGCTATAGCAACTGCCTGGATGTGCAGTGCTGGAGTAGTTTGGTCAGAATCCCTGATTGAAAATATTGATACCCTAGATAGGGACAATGTTTTACTGTCGTTAGAACAAATAAAGGATGCATTTATCTATATGCGTGATGCACAGAGGGATATTTGCACACTGGCATCTCGGGTGAGTGCTATGTCCATTTCAGCCAGAAGAGCCTTATGGACACGACAGTGGACAGGCGATGCGGATTCAAAACGTCACATGGAGGTTTTGCCGTATAAAGGGGAGGAGTTATTTGGAGTTGGTCTATCAGACTTGGTGGCCACGGCTACTGCCGGGAAATCCACTTTTTTACCTCAAGTCACTCCCCAACAGAGAAAGGCACCGACCTTTCAACCGCAGCCTTTTCGCTCCTACAAAAATAAGAGAGCAAAGGGCTTGTCGTACCTGCCACGAGGCAGAGGAAGAGGGAAGAGACACCAACAGGCAGCTCCTTCCCAGGAACAGAAGCCCTCCCCGGCTCCTGCAAAAACCTCAGCATGACGCTGGGGCCTCTCAAGCGGACTCGGGGACAGTGGGGGGCCGTCTCAAAAATTACAGCGCGCAGTGGGCTCACTCGCAGGTAGACCCCTGGATCCTGCAGATAATATCTCAGGGGTACAGGTTGGAATTAGAGACGGATCCTCCTCATCGTTTCCTGAAGTCTGCCTTACCAACCGTCTCTTCCGAAAGGGAGAGGGTGTTGGAAGCCATTCACAAGCTGTACGCTCAGCAGGTGATAGTCAAAGTACCCCTATTACAACAAGGAAAGGGGTATTATTCCACTCTATTTGTGGTACCGAAGCCGGATGGCTCGGTAAGGCCTATTCTAAATCTGAAGTCCTTGAACCTCTACATAAAAAAGTTCAAGTTCAAGATGGAGTCACTCAGAGCAGTGATAGCGAACCTGGAAGAAGGGGACTTTATGGTATCCTTGGACATCAAGGATGCGTATCTACACGTTCCGATTTACCCCGCACACCAGGGGTACCTCAGGTTCATTGTTCAAAACTGTCACTATCAGTTTCAGACGCTGCCGTTCGGATTGTCCACGGCGCCTCGGGTCTTTACCAAGGTAATGGCCGAGATGATGATTCTTCTTCGAAGAAAAGGCGTATTAGTTATCCCATACTTGGACGATCTCCTAATAAGGGCAAGGTCCAGAGAACAGCTGGAGACAGCTTTAGCACTATCTCAAGAGGTGCTAAGACAACACGGGTGGATTCTGAATATTCCAAAATCCCATTTAATCCCGACAACTCGTCTGCTGTTCCTAGGAATGATTCTGGACACGGTTCAGAAAAAGGTTTTCCTTCCAGAGGAAAAAGCCAAGGAGTTATCCGATCTGGTCAGGAACCTCCTAAAACCAGGAAAAGTGTCAGTACATCAATGCACAAGAGTCCTGGGAAAAATGGTGGCTTCTTACGAAGCAATTCCATTCGGCAGATTCCATGCAAGAATATTCCAAAGGGATCTGTTGGACAAATGGTCAGGGTCGCATCTGCAGATGCACCTGCGAATAACCCTGTCACCAAAGACAAGGGTGTCACTTCTGTGGTGGTTGCAGAAGGCTCACCTATTAGAAGGCCGCAGATTCGGCATTCAGGATTGGATCCTGGTGACCACGGACGCCAGCCTGAGAGGCTGGGGAGCAGTCACACAAGGAAGAAACTTCCAGGGAGTATGGACGAGTCTGGAAAAGTCTCTTCACATAAACATTCTGGAACTAAGAGCAATCTACAATGCTCTAAGCCAGGCGGAACTTCTCCTGCAAGGAAAGCCGGTGTTGATTCAGTCGGACAACATCACGGCGGTCGCCCATGTAAACAGGCAGGGCGGCACAAGAAGCAGGAGTGCAATGGCAGAAGCTGCCAAGATTCTTCGCTGGGCGGAGAATCACGTGATAGCACTGTCAGCAGTGTTCATCCCGGGCGTGGACAACTGGGAAGCAGACTTCCTCAGCAGACACGATCTTCATCCGGGAGAGTGGGGTCTACATCCAGAAGTCTTCAACATGTTAATAGACCGTTGGGAAAGACCAATTGTAGACATGATGGCGTCTCGCCTCAACAAGAAACTGGACAAATATTGCGCCAGGTCAAGAGATCCACAGGCAATAGCTGTGGACGCACTGGTAACTCCTTGGGTGTACCAGTCAGTGTATGTGTTTCCTCCTCTGCCGCTCATACCAAAGGTATTGAAGATCATACGGCAAAGAAGAGTAAGAACAATACTAGTGGTTCCGGATTGGCCGAGAAGGACTTGGTATCCGGAACTTCAAGAGATGCTCACGGACGAACCGTGGCCTCTACCTCTGAGAAGGGACCTGCTACAGCAGGGTCCCTGTCTTTTTCAAGACTTACCGCGGCTGCGTTTGACGGCATGGCGGTTGAACGCCAGATCCTAAAAGGGAAAGGCATTCCAGAAGAAGTCATTCCTACCTTGATTAAGGCACGGAAGGAAGTCACCGTGAAACATTATCACCGCATTTGGCGAAAATATGTAGCGTGGTGCGAGGATCGGAGGGTTCCGACGGAGGAATTCCAACTGGGTCGTTTCCTACATTTCCTGCAATCAGGATTATCTATGGGTCTCAAATTGGGATCCATTAAGGTTCAAATTTCGGCCCTGTCAATATTCTTCCAAAAAGAATTGGCCTCTGTCCCTGAGGTCCAGACTTTTGTCAAGGGAGTACTGCATATACAGCCTCCTGTGGTGCCTCCGGTGGCACCGTGGGATCTAAATGTAGTTTTAGATTTCCTCAAATCCCATTGGTTTGAACCATTGAAAAAGGTGGATTTGAAATATCTCACATTGAAAGTGACTATGTTACTAGCCCTGGCCTCTGCCAGGAGAGTATCTGAATTGGCGGCTTTATCTTATAAAAGTCCTTATCTAATCTTCCATTCGGATAGGGCAGAACTGCGGACTCGTCCGCATTTTCTCCCTAAAGTGGTATCAGCATTTCATCTGAACCAACCTATTGTGGTGCCTGCGGCCACTAGCGACTTGGAGGACTCCAAGTTGTTGGACGTTGTCAGAGCCTTAAAAATATACATTGCAAGGACGGCTGGAGTCAGAAAATCTGACTCGCTGTTTATATTGTATGCACCCAACAAGTTGGGCGCACCTGCTTCTAAGCAGTCGATTGCTCGTTGGATTTGTAACACAATTCAACTTGCACATTCTGTGGCAGGCCTGCCACAGCCTAAAACTGTAAAAGCCCACTCCACAAGGAAGGTGGGCTCATCTTGGGCGGCTGCCCGAGGGGTCTCGGCATTACAACTCTGCCGAGCAGCTACGTGGTCGGGGGAGAACACGTTTGTAAAATTTTACAAATTTGATACCCTGGCAAAGGAGGACCTGGAGTTCTCTCATTCGGTGCTGCAGAGTCATCCGCACTCTCCCGCCCGTTTGGGAGCTTTGGTATAATCCCCATGGTCCTTTCAGGAACCCCAGCATCCACTTAGGACGATAGAGAAAATAAGAATTTACTTACCGATAATTCTATTTCTCGGAGTCCGTAGTGGATGCTGGGCGCCCATCCCAAGTGCGGATTATCTGCAATACTTGTACATAGTTATTGTTAACTAATTCGGGTTATTGTTAAGGAGCCATCTTTAAGAGGCCCTTTCTGTTGTCATACTGTTAACTGGGTTTAGATCACAAGTTGTACGGTGTGATTGGTGTGGCTGGTATGAGTCTTACCCGGGATTCAAAATGCCTCCCTTATTGTGTATGCTCGTCCGGGCACAGTACCTAACTGGAGTCTGGAGGAGGGTCATAGGGGGAGGAGCCAGTGCACACCACCTGACCTAGTAAAGCTTTACTTTTTTGTGCCCTGTCTCCTGCGGAGCCGCTATTCCCCATGGTCCTTTCAGGAACCCCAGCATCCACTACGGACTCCGAGAAATAGAATTATCGGTAAGTAAATTCTTATTTTTTACATAGAGGCTGCTGGCAACAGCCTCCCTGCAGTGAGGGGCTAAGGGGGGGAGCAGAGTCCGCCCTGCGGGGTCTGAGCCACTGTCTCCCCTGACTGGACACTGAGCTCCAGAGGGGTCTGATTGTTCACCACCACAGGGGACCGCTCGCCCCAGCAGCATGCCGCCAACCCCTTACAGAGCTGAAGAAGTGGTGAGTGAGACACCGACCCCCCCCTAGCAAGCGGGGGGCCGTTGTGAAGATTGCAGCGGGGAGGGAGCGCAGTATTAACTGCTCTCCTGGGAAGGCTCAGCTGCACATGGTACGGCGCTGTGAGGGGTGCCCTGGGCCAGCGCTTACCCGCTACACTGATCCAGAAGCCTGTCTTAGCCAGCACAATTTCCTCAGGCCAGTATAATCCGTGAAGAGAGGGAAGACCACGTCATTAAGGGGGCGGAGCTTCTCAGCGGACCCAGCAGCGTTTCAGCGCCATTTTTCTGTCTGCACAGCGCTGAGAGAAAGAACTGGTCCCTCCACAGCAACTCCAGTTATCTGTACACGGTACCAGGGGGTTGTAGAAGGGAGGGGAGGCTGTAATAAGGCTGTGTGTCCTATTAAGGTGCACAGTCAGCGCTGACAAGGGGTCTCCCTTTGCTGAAAGCGCTGTGTGTGGGTTGGCTCCAATCTCTGTGTCTCTCTTGCCATTCTTGGGGGGGAAACTCTGCCCTCACCTGTGTGTGTGTGTGGAGTGTTTGGTGGTCTCCTTTAGCTATGTCTAGGGACACTGTCTCATGCTGCAGAGGATTTATCCTCCCAGGATGATCCCATTCCATGTAATCAGGATATCACTGGTTTAGCACAGATACCAGCAAAGGAACCAGAGTGGTTTTCCTCTATCAAATATTGGATTTCTCAGATTTCTGACAGGGTTGCAAGTAATGAATCTGCAACCCAGGTATTACAGAGCTCTATGGCAGTATGGCCGGCTTCTGGTACCTCGGGACGCCCCGCTATATACTCCCACAAACGTGCGCTTGTGCAGGTCACACAAGACGACACGGATACCGATTCTGACACCACAGACAGTGATGGGGATGTGTTACGGGGGTCCGCATCTCTTGCAAAGGTGGTGCAATTTTTGATGGAGGCTATCAGGGATGTGTTGAATATTAATGATACCACACCTGAGCAGGTTGAGGAGTATCTTTTCACTGAAAATAAAAAAGCCTCCCTAACCTTTCCTGCGTCAAAAGAATTGAATGCTATATTTGAAAAGCATGGGTAAACACTGAGAAAAAATTTGAGGTCCCTAAAAGTGTCCAGGTGGCGTTTCCTTTCCCTGAGGAGGATAGGAAAAAATAGGAAAACTCGCCGATTGTTGACGAATCTGTGTCCAGACTCTCAAAGAAGGTGGTTTTACCTGTTCCAGGATCTACCGCCTTAAAGGAGCCGGCTGATAGAAAAATTGATAACACGCTTAAATCAATGTACACTGCTTCAGGGGCCATATTACATCCCACTATTGCTACTGCATGGATTGCAAAGGCAATAGTAAAGTGGTCGACTACCTTACTTGAGGATTTGGATATGATGGATAGGGATGACGTTGCTTTATATTTACGCAACATACATGATTCAGCAGGTTTTATGGTAGAATCCATGAAAGACCTGGGATCCATGGCTGCGGGAATATCTTCCATGTTTGTTGCAGCTCGTCTGGGACTGTGGCTGCGCCAGTGGTCGGCCGATGCGGAATCCAGGAAAAGTGTAGAGGCCCTACACCATACAGGTCAGGCTCTCTTTGGGGAAGCGCTAGATGCGTGGATATCCACGGCTACAGCGGGTAATTCTCCCTTTCTTCCCTCAGCAGCACCTGCTCCGAAGAAATCCTTCTCTTCATCTGCAACGCAGTCCTTTCGGCCTAACAGGCCTAGAAAGGCCAGAACGTCCAATACCTTCTTTAGGGGAGGTCGAGTTAAGTCCAAGAAACCTGCATCTGCAGATTTCCAGGAGCAAAAGCCTGCTTCAGGTACGTCAAAGTCCTCCGCATGACGGTGGACCGCGTGGGCCGGAAATGGGCCAGTGGGAGCCAGACTCAGACACTTCAGTCACGTCTGGGTATCGTCGGCCTGGATCCCTGGGTGATAGATATTGTATCCCAGGCTGGAATTTCAAAGTCTCTCTCCTCATCGTTTTTCAAATCAGGCTTACCAACTCTGTTGGCAGGCAGCACTGTACTACAGGACGCTGTCCAAAAACTGGTGGATGCACAGGTCATTGTGCCAGTACCACCTCACATGCAGAACAAAGGTTACTATTCGAACCTTTTCGTGGTACCGAAACCGGATGGTTCAGTCAGAACCATTCTGAACCTGAAATCATTGAACCCCTTTCTAAAGGAGTTCAAGTTCAAGATGGAGTCTCTCAGGGCGGTGATATCAGGTCTGGAAGAGGGAGAATTCCTGGTATCACTGGATATCAAGGATATGCGTACCTCCACATTCCGATCTGTCTGCCGCATCAGGCTTATCTCCGTTTCGCATTGCTGGACTGTCATTTCCAGTTCCAGGCCCTGCCATTTTGCCTCTCCACAGCACCATGGCTTTTTACCAAGGTGATGGCAGAAATTATGTTTCTCCTCCGCAAACAGGGTGTATACATCATTCCATATCTGGACGATCTACTGATAAAGCATTGTCCAAGTAGAAGCTGCTGCAATCCATTGTTCTCACAACACGCCTCCTCAAGAGTCATGGTTGGATACTGAACCTTCCAAAGTCACATTTGGAACCAACCCAGAGGTTGTCCTTTCTGGGAGTGATCCGGGACATGGAAGTGCAAAGGGTGTTTCTTCCGCAGGAAAAGGCGTGGGTGATACAAGCTATGGTCTGGGATGTCCTGAAGCCATCCCTGGTGTCGGTTCATCAATGCATTTGCCTATTGGGAAAGATGGTGGCCTCTTACGAGGCTCTTCAGTACGGGAGATTCCATGCTCGGACCTTCCAACTGGATCTCCTGGACAAGTGGTCGGGATCTCATCTCCACATGCACCAGAGAATTCATCTGTCGCCAAAGGCCAGGATTTCACTCCTCTGGTGGCTCCAATTGCCTTACCTTCTGGAGGGCTGCAGGTTCGGGATTCAGGACTCCTAACCACAGATGCGAGCCTTCGGGGCTGGGGAGCAGTCACTCAAGGAGTAACCTTCCAAGGAAGGTGGTCAAGCCTGGAAGCCGGCCTGCCCATCAACATCCTGGAACGGAGAGCCGTCTACAACGATCTTCTTCAGGTGGCCCCTCTTCTAAGAAATCGGGCCATTCAAGTGCAGTCTGACAACATAACAACAGTGGCTTACATAAACTGACAAGGCGGAACGAAGAGCAGAGCGGCAATGTCACAAGAATACTCCTCTGGACAGAAAAACACGTTGGCGCTGTCAGCCATCTTCATTCCGGGAGTAGACAACTGGGAAGCAGACTTCCTCAGCAGACACAATCTCCATCCAGGGGAGTGGGGTCCCCATCCGGAGGTGTTCATGGAAATAACAGACCTTTGAGGAGTACCCCAAATAGACCTGATGGCCTCTCATCTCAACAAGAAGCTTTGCCGTTATTGTTCCAGGTCGAGGGACCCACAGGCAGTGGCAGTGGACGCCCTGGTGTCTCCTTGGGTGTTCCAGTCAGTGTACGTGTTTCCACCACTCCCACTCATCCTAAAGCTCATAAGGAGAACAAGGGTTCAAACGATCCTAATTGCCCCAGACTGGCCAATAAGGGCTTGGTACGCGGATCTTCTGAATCTACTGCAAGAATAACCAAGGCCTCTTCCTCTTCGGGAGGACCTGCTGCAGCAGTGGCCGTTCGCGTATCAAGACTTACCTCGGCTACGTTTGACGGCATGGAAGTTGAGCGCCTGATACTTGCTAGGAAGGACATTCTGAAGAAGGTCATTCCTACCCTGATACAGGCTAGGAAAGGGGTAACGTCTAAACATTACCATCGTATTTGGAAGAAATATGTCTCTTGGTGTGAGTCCAAGAGGTTTCCTACGGTGGAGTTTCAACTCTGACGTTTTCTCCTCTTTCTGCAAGCAGGACTGGATATGGGCCTGAGGTTAGGATCTGTGAAGGTCCAGATTTCGGCCCTATCTATTTTCTTTCAGAAACAATTGGCTGCCCTCCCTGAGGTTCAGACTTTTTTGAAGGGAGCTCTGCACATCCAACCTCCCTTTGTACCGCCTACGGCGCCCTGGGACCTTAACGTGGTGTTGCAGTTCCTCCAGTCGGATTGGTTTGAGCCTCTACAGGAGGTTGAGGACAAATTTCTTACATGGAAGGCGGTCACGTTGTTGGCCTTAGCTTCTGCTAGACGCGTGTCCGAATTGGGGGCTGTATCCTGTAAAAGCCCTTACTTGATCTTCCACGAAGATAGAGCTGAGCTCAGGACACGTCAGCAGTTTCTTCCGAAGGTTGTGTCAGCATATCATATCAACCAACCTATTGTGGTGCTAGTGGCTACTGACTCCTCAATTACATCAAAGTCCTTGGATGTTGTAAGGGCTCCGTAGATATATGTGAAGAGAACTTCTCGTCACAGAAAGTCGGACTCTCTGTTTGTCCTATATGATCCCAAGAAAATTGGGTGTCCTGCTTCTAAGCAGACTATTTCTCGCTGGATTAGGTTCACTATCCAGCACGCTTATTCTATGGCAGGACTGCCGTGTCCAAAATCTGTTAAGGTCCACTCTACTCGTAAAGGGGGGTCTTCCTGGGTGGCTGCCCGGGGTGTCTCGGCAGTACAACTTTGTCGAGCTGCAACTTGGTCTGGGTCGAATACGTTTGCAAAGTTTTACAAGTTCAATACTTTGACAGAACTGCAGCTCATCAGAGGCCAATCAGTTCTGCAGGAGCCTCCGCGCTCTCCCTCCCATTCTGGGAGCTTTGGTACATCCCCATGGTGCTAATGTGGACCCCAGCATCCTCTAGGACGTAAGAGAAAATAGGATTTCGGTTACCTAACGGTAAATCCTTTTCTTGTAGTCCGTAGAGGATGCTGGGCGCCCGCCCAGCGCTTCGTTTTCCTGCAAATGTTATTTGGTTCAGTATAACTTCATTTAGTTGAGTACTGCATTGTTACTTGGTAAATAATATTTCAGCAGTTGCTGAGTGTTCAAGCTTCGTTGGCTCGACGTGCCTTGTATGTGTGAGCTGGTACGAATCTCACCACTATCTGTGTATAATCCTTTTCTCGAAGATATCCGTTTCCTCGGGCACAGTTACTAGACTGAGTCTGGTAGGAGGGGCATAGAGGGAGGAGCCAGCCCACACTCTCAAACTCTTAAAGTGCCAATGGCTCCTGGTGGACCCATCCATACCCCACAGTACTAATGTGGACCCCAGCATCCTCTACGGACTACGAGAAAAGGATTGACCAGCAGGTACCAAAATCTTATTTCTCTGACGTCCTAGTGGATGCTGGGAACTCCGTAAGGACCATGGGGAATAGCGGCTCCTCAGGAGACTGGGCACAACTAAAAGAAAGCTTTTAGACTACCTGGTGTGCACTGGCTCCTCCCACTATGACCCTCCTCCAAGCCTCAGTTAGATTTCTGTGCCCGGCCGAGCTGGATGCACACTAGGGGCTCTCCTGAGCTCCTAGAAAGAAAGTTTATTTTAGGTTTTTTATTTTACAGTGAGACCTGCTGGCAACAGGCTCACTGCATCGAGGGACTAAGGGGAGAAGAAGCGAACCTACCTGCTTGCAGCTAGCTTGGGCTTCTTAGGCTACTGGACACCATTAGCTCCAGAGGGATCGACCGCATGGAACTGGCCTTGGTGTTCAGTCCCGGAGCCGCGCCGCCGTCCCCCTTACAGAGCCAGAAGCAAGAAGAGGTCCGGAAAATCGGCGGCAGAAGACATCCGTCTTCACCAAGGTAGCGCACAGCACTGCAGCTGTGCGCCATTGCTCCTCATGCACACTTCACACTCCGGTCACTGAGGGTGCAGGGCGCTGGGGGGGGCACCCTGAGCAGCAATAAAAACACCTTGGCTGGCAAATATATCACAATATATAGCCCCAGAGGCTATATATGTGATAAATACCCCTGCCAGAATCCATAAAAAAGCGGGAGAAAAGTCTGCGAAAAAGGGGCGGAGCTATCTCTCTCAGCACACTGGCGCCATTTTCTCTTCACAGTATAGCTGGAAGACAGCTCCCCAGGCTCTCCCCTGTAGTTTGCAGGCTCAAAGGGTTAAAAAGAGAGGGGGGCACTAAATTTAGGCTCAATATTGTATATACAAGCAGCTATTGGGAAAAATTCACTCATTATAGTGTTAATCCCTAAATTATATAGCGCTCTGGTGTGTGCTGGCATACTCTCTCTCTGTCTCCCCAAAGGGCTGTGTGGGGTCCTGTCCTCAGTCAGAGCATTCCCTGTGTGTGTGCGGTGTGTCGGTACGGCTGTGTCGGTACGGCTGTGTCGACACGTTTGATGAGGAGGCTTATGTGATGGCAGAGCAGATGCCGATAAATGTGATGTCGCCCCCTGTGGGGCCGACACCAGAGTGGATGGATAGGTGGAAGGTATAAACCGACAGTGTCAACTCCTTACATAAAAGGCTGGATGACGTAACAGCTATGGGACAGCCGGCTTCTCAGCCCGCGCCTGCCCAGGCGTCTCAAAGGCCATCAGGGGCTCAAAAACGCCCGCTCCCTCAGATGGCAGACACAGATGTCGACACGGAGTCTGACTCCAGTGTCGACGAGGTTGAGACATATACACAATCCACTAGGAACATCCGTTACATGATCCCGGCAATAAAAAATGTGTTACACATTTCTGACATTAACCCAAGTACCACTAAAAAAGGGTTTTATGTTTGGGGAGAAAAAGCAGGCAGTGTTTTGTTCCCCCATCAAATGAGTGAATGAAGTGTGAAAAAGCGTGGGTTCCCCCGATAAGAAACTGGTAATTTCTAAAAAGTTACTGATGGCGTACCCTTTCCCGCCAGAGGATAAGTTACGCTGGGAGATATCCCCTAGGGTGGATAAGGCGCTCACACGTTGTCAAAAAAGGTGGCACTGCCGTCTTAGGATACGGCCACTTTGAAGGTACCTGCTGATAAAAAGCAGGAGGCTATCCTGAAGTCTGTATTTACACACTCAGGTACTAGACTGAGACCTGCAGATAGTGCTGCTGCAGCGTGGTCTGTAACCCTGTCAAACAGGGATACTATTTTGCGAACATAAGACATCGTCTTATATATGAGGGATGCACAGAGGGATATTTTGCCGGCTGGCATCCAGAATTAATGCAATGTCCATTCTGTCAGGAGGGTATTAGAGACCCGACACTGGACAGGTGATGCTGACTTTAAAAGGCACATAGAGCCTTATAAGGGTGAGGAATTGTTTGGGGATGGTCTCTGGGACCTCGTATCCACAGCAACAGCTGGGAAGAAAATTTTTTACCTCAGGTTTCCTCACAGCCTAAGAAAGCACTGTATTATCAGGTACAGTCCTTTCGGCTTCAGAAAAGCAAGCGGGTCAAAGGCGCTTCCTTTTTGCACAGAGACGAGGGAAGAGGGAAAAAGCTGCACCAGTCAGCCAGTTCCCAGAATCAAAATTCTTCCCCCGCTTCCTCTGAGTCCACCGCATGACGCGGGGGCTCCACAGGCGTAGCCAGGTACGGTGGGGGGCCGCCTCAAAAATTTCAGCGATCAGTGGGATCGCTCACAGGTGGATCCCTGGATCCTTCAAGTAGTATCTCAGGGGTACAAGCTGGAATTCGAGGCGTCTCCCCCCCGCCGTTTCCTCAAATCTGCCTTGCCGACAACTCCCTCAGGCAGGGAGGCTGTGCTAGAGGCAATTCACAAGCTGTATTCCCAGCAGGTGATAGTCAAGGTGCCCCTACTTCAACAAGGACGGGGTTACTATTCCACACTGTTTGTGGTACCGAAACCGGACGGTTCGGTGAGACCCATTTTAAATTTGAAATCCTTGAACACATACATAAAAAAATTCAAGTTCAAGATGGAATCGCTCAGGGCGGTTATTGCAAGCCTGGAGGAGGGGGATTACATGGTATCCCTGGACATCAAGGATGCTTACCTACATGTCCCCATTTACCACAGAGACCTCCTGAAACCAAAACAGGTATCGGTGCATCACTGCACACGAGTCCTGGGAAAAATGGTAGCTTCTTACGAAGCAAAATTCCATTCGGCAGGTTCTATGCAAGAACCTTTCAGTGGGACCTCTTTGACAAGTGGTAGGGATCGCATCTTAAGATGCATCGGCTGATAACCCTGTCTCCAAGGACGAGGGTATCTCTACTGTGGTGGCTGCAGAGTGCTCATCTTCAAGAGGGCCGCAGATTCGGCATACAGGACTGGGTCCTGGTAACCACGGATGCCAGCCTTCGAGGCTGGGGGGCAGTCACACAGGGAAGAAATTTCCAAGGACTTTGGTCAAGTCAGGAGTCGTCCCTACACATAAATATTCTGGAACTGAGAGCCATTTACAATGCCCTAAGTCTGGCAAGGCCTCTGCTTCATAACCAGCCGGTACTGATCCAATCAGACAACATCACGGCACTCGCCCTTGTAAACCGACAGGGCGGCACAAGAAGCAGGATGGCGATGGCAGAAGCCACAAGGATTCTCCGATGGGCGGAGAATCACGTCTTAGCACTGTCAGCAGTGTTCATTTCGGGAGTGGACAACTGGGAAGCAGACTTCCTCAGCAGACACGACCTACACCCGGGAGAGTGGGGACTTCATCCAGAAGTCTTCCAACTGTTGGTAAACCGTTGGGAAAGGCCACAGGTGGACATGATGGCGTCCCGCCTAAACAAAAAACTAGATATTGCGCCAGGTCAAGGGACCCTCAGGCAATAGCTGTGGACGCTCTAGTGACACCGTGGGTGTACCAGTCGGTTTATGTATTCCCTCCTCTGCCTCTCATATCAAAGGTACTGAGAATAATAAGAAAACGAGGAGTAAGAACGATACTCGTGGTTCCGGATGGGCCAAGAAGAGCTTGGTACCCAGAACTTCAATAAATGATATCAGAGGACCCATGGCCTCTACCGCTCAGACACGATCTGCTACAGCAGGGGCCCTGTCTGTTCCAAGACTTACCGCGGCTGCGTTTGACGGCATGGCGGTTGAATTCCGGATCCTAAAGGAAAAAGGCATTCCGGAGGAAGTCATTCCTACGCTGATAAAAGCCAGGAAAGAAGTAACTGCAAACCATTATCACCGTATTTGGCGAAAATATGTTGCGTGGTGTGAGGCCAGGAAGGCCCCAACAGAGGAATTTCAGCTGGGTCGTTTTCTGCACTTCCTACAGTCAGGAGTGACTATGGGCCTAAACTTGGGTTCCATTAAGGTCCAGATTTCGGCTCTGTCTATTTTCTTCCAGAAAGAACTGGCTTCACTGCCTGGAGTTCAGACATTTGTAAAGGGAGTGCTACATATTCAGCCCCCTTTTGTGTCTCCTGTGGCACCTTGGGATCTCAACGTGGTGTTGAGTTTCCTAAAATCACATTGGTTTGAGCCACTTAAAACTGTGGATTTGAAATATCTCACGTGGAAAGTGGTCATGTTATTGGCCTTTGCTTCGGCCAGGCGTGTGTCAGAATTGGCGGCTTTGTCATGTAAAAGCCCTTATCTGATTTTCCATATGGATAGGGCAGAATTGAGGACTCGTCCCCAGTTTCTCCCTAAGGTGGTATCAGCTTTTCACTTAAACCAACCTATTGTAGTGCCTGTGGCTACTAGGGACTTGGAAGATTCCACGTTACTGGACGTAGTCAGGGCCTTAAAAATTTATATTTCCAGGACGGCTGGAGTCAGGAAAACTGACTAGCTTTTTATCCTGTAGGCACCCAACAAAATAGGTGCTCCTGCTTCTAAGCAGACTATTGCTCGCTGAATTTGTAGCACAATTCAGCTGGAGCATTCTGCGGCTGGATTGCCGCATCCTAAATCAGTAAAAGCCCATTCCACGAGGAAAGTGGGCTCATCTTGGGCGGCTGCCCGAGGGGTCTCGGCTTTATAACTTTGCCGAGCTGCAACTTGGTCAGGGGCAAACACGTTTGCAAAATTCTACAAATTTGATACCCTGGCTGAGGAGGACCTTGAGTCATCAGCACTCTCCCGCCCGTTTGGGAGCTTTGGTATAATCCCCATGGTCCTTACGGAGTTCCCAGCATCCACTAGGACGTCAGAGAAAATAAGATTTTACTCACCGGTAAATCTATTTCTCGTAGTCCGTAGTGGATGCTGGGCGCCCATCCCAAGTGCGGATTGTCTGCAATACTTGTGTATGTAGTTATTGCCTAACTAAGGGTTATTGTTGAGCCATCTGTTGAGAGGCTCAGTTATATTTCATACTGTTAACTGGGTATAGTATCACAAGTTATACGGTGTGATTGGTGTGGCTGGTATGAGTCTTACCCGGGATTCAAAATCCTTCCTTATTGTGTCAGCTCTTCCGGGCACAGTATCCTAACTGAGGCTTGGAGGAGGGTCATAGTGGGAGGAGCCAGTGCACACCAGGTAGTCTAAAAGCTTTCTTTTAGTTGTGCCCAGTCTCCTGAGGAGCCGCTATTCCCCATGGTCCTTACGGAGTTCCCAGCATCCACTACGGACTACGAGAAATAGATTTACCGGTGAGTAAAATCTTATTTTCTCTGACGTCCTAGTGGATGCTGGGGACTCCGAAAGGACCATGGGGAATAGCGGCTCCGCAGGAGACTGGGCACAAAAGTAAAAGCTTTAGGACAAGCTGGTGTGCACTGGCTCCTCCCTCTATGACCCTCCTCCAAGCCTCAGTTAGATTTTTGTGCCCGAACGAGAAGGTTGCATACTAAGGGGCTCTCCTGAGCTGCTTAGAGTAAAAGTTTAAAGTAGGTTTTTTTATTTTCAGTGAGACCTGCTGGCAACAGGCTCACTGCACCGAGGGACTAAGGGGAGAAGAAGCGAACTCACCTGCGTGCAGAGTGGATTGGGCTTCTTAGGCTACTGGACATTAGCTCCAGAGGGACGATCACAGGCCCAGCCATGGATGGGTCCCGGAGCCGCGCCGCCGGCCCCCTTACAGAGCCAGAAGACTGAAGAGGTCCGGAAAATCGGCGGCAGAAGACGTCCTGTCTTCAATAAGGTAGCGCACAGCACCGCAGCTGTGCGCCATTGCTCTCAGCACACTTCACACTCCGGTCACTGAGGGTGCAGGGCGCTGGGGGGGGCGCCCTGAGACGCAATAGAAACACCTTATTTGGCAAAAAATACATCACATATAGCTCCTGGGCTATATGGATGCATTTAACCCCTGCCAATTTTTCCTTAAAAAAGCGGGAGAAAGGCCGCCGAGAAGGGGGCGGAGCCTATCTCCTCAGCACACTGGCGCCATTTTTTCCTCACAGCTCCGTTGGAGGAAGGCTCCCTGACTCTCCCCTGCAGTCCTGCACTACAGAAACAGGGTAAAACAAGAGAGGGGGGGCACTAATTTGGCAGATAAATATATACAGCAGCTATATCAGGGAAAAACACTTATATAAGGTTATCCCTATATATATATAGCGCTCTGGTGTGTGCTGGCAAACTCTCCCTCTGTCTCCCCAAAGGGCTAGTGGAGTCCTGTCCTCTATCAGAGCATTCCCTGTGTGTGTGCTGTGTGTCGGTACGTTGTGTCGACATGTATGAGGAGGAAAATGGTGTGGAGGCGGAGCAATTGCCTGTGTTAGTGATGTCACCCCCTAGGGAGTCGACACCTGACTGGATGGTCTTATGGAAAGAATTACGTGATAGTGTCAGCACTTTACAAAAGACTGTTGACGACATGAGACAGCCGGCAAATCAGTTAATACCTGTACAGGCGTCTCAAACACCGTCAGGGGCTCTAAAGCGCCCGTTACCTCTGGTCGACACAGACACTGACTCCAGTGTAGACGGTGAGGAAACAAACGTATTTTCCAGTAGGGCCACACGTTACATGATCACGGCAATGAAGGAGGTTTTGAACATTTCTGATACTACAAGTACCACAAAAAAGGGTATTATGTGGGGTGTGAAAAAACTGCCCGTAGTTTTTCCTGAATCAGATGAATTAAATGAGGTGTGTGATGAAGCGTGGGTTTCCCCCGATAAAAAACTGCTAATTTCTAAAAAATTATTGGCATTATACCCTTTCCCGCCAGAGGTTAGGGCGCGTTGGGAAACACCCCCTAGGGTAGATAAGGCGCTCACACGCTTATCAAAACAAGTGGCGTTACCGTCTCCTGATACGGCCGCCCTCAAGGAACCAGCTGATAGGAAGCTGGAAAATATCCTAAAAAGTATATACACACATACTGGTATTATACTGCGACCAGCAATCGCCTCAGCCTGGATGTGCAGTGCTGGGGTGGCTTGGTCGGATTCCCTGACTGAAAATATTGATACCCTGGACAGGGACAATATATTATTGACTATAGAGCATTTAAAGGATGCATTTCTATATATGCGAGATGCACAGAGGGATATTTGCACTCTGGCATCAAGAGTAAGTGCGATGTCCATTTCTGCCAGAAGAGGGTTATGGACGCGACAGTGGTCAGGTGATGCGGATTCCAAACGGCATATGGAAGTATTGCCGTATAAAGGGGAGGAGTTATTTGGGGTCGGTCTATCGGACCTGGTGGCAACGGCTGGGAAATCCACCTTTTTACCCCAGGTCACCTCTCAGCAGAAAAAGATACCGTCTTTTCAGGCTCAGTCCTTTCGTCCCCATAAGGGCAAGCGGGCAAAAGGCCACTCATATCTGCCCCGGGGCAGAGGAAGGGGGAAAAGACTGCAGCAGACAGCCTCTTCCCACGAACAGAAGCCCTCCCCCGCTTCTGCCAAGTCCTCAGCATGACGCTGGGGCCTTACAAGCGGACTTTTCAGCGCGCAGTGGGCTCACTCGCAAGTGGACCCCTGGATCCTGCAGGTAGTATCTCAGGGGTACAAATTGGAATTCGAGACGTCTCCCCCTCGCCGGTTCCTGAAGTCTGCTTTACCAACGTCTCCCCCCGACAGGGAGGCGGTATTGGAAGCCATTCACAAGCTGTATTCCCAGCAGGTGATAATCAAGGTACCCCTCCTACAACAGGGAAAGGGGTATTATTCCACGCTGTTTGTGGTACCGAAGCCGGACGGCTCGGTGAGACCTATTTTAAATCTGAAATCCTTGAACACTTACATAAAAAGGTTCAAGTTCAAGATGGAGTCACTCAGAGCAGTGATAGCGAACCTGGAAGAAGGGGACTATATGGTGTCTCTGGACATCAAGGATGCTTACCTCCATGTCCCAATTTGCCCTTCTCACCAAGGGTACCTCAGGTTTGTGGTACAGAACTGTCACTATCAGTTTCAGACGCTGCCGTTTGGATTGTCCACGGCACCTCGGGTCTTTACCAAGGTAATGGCCGAAATGATGATTCTTCTTCGAAGAAAAGGCGTCTTAATTATCCCTTACTTGGACGATCTCCTGATAAGGGCAAGGTCCAGAGAACAGTTAGAGGTCGGAGTAGCACTATCTCAAGTAGTACTACGACAGCACGGATGGATTCTAAATATTCCAAAATCGCAGCTGATTCCGACGACACGTCTGCTGTTCCTAGGGATGATTCTGGACACAGTACAGAAAAAGGTGTTTCTCCCGGAGGAGAAAGCCAGGGAGTTATCCGACCTAGTCAGGAACCTCCTGAGACCAGGCCAAGTGTCAGTGCATCAATGCACAAGGGTCCTGGGAAAGATGGTGGCTTCTTACGAAGCGATTCCATTCGGCAGATTCCACGCAAGAACTTTTCAGTGGGATCTGCTGGACAAATGGTCCGGATCGCATCTTCAAATGCATCAACGGATAACCCTGTCTCCAAGGACAAGGGTGTCTCTCCTGTGGTGGTTACAGAGTGCTCATCTCCTAGAGGGCCGCAGATTCGGCATTCAGGATTGGGTCCTGGTGACCACGGATGCCAGCCTGAGAGGCTGGGGAGCAGTCACACAGGGAAAAAATTTCCAGGGCTTGTGGTCAAGCATGGAAACGTCACTTCACATAAATATCCTGGAACTAAGGGCCATTTACAATGCCCTAAGTCAGGCAAGGCCTCTGCTTCAGGGTCAGCCGGTGTTGATCCAGTCGGACAACATCACGGCAGTCGCCCACGTAAACAGACAGGGCGGCACAAGAAGCAGGAGGGCAATGACGGAAGTTGCAAGGATTCTTCGCTGGGCGGAAAATCATGTGATAGCACTGTCAGCAGTGTTCATTCCGGGAGTGGACAACTGGGAAGCAGACTTCCTCAGCAGACACGATCTCCACCCGGTGGAGTGGGGACTTCACCCAGAAGTCTTCCACATGATTGTGAACCGTTGGGAAAAACCAAAGGTGGACATGATGGCGTCCCGCCTCAACAAAAAACTGGACAGATATTGCGCCAGGTCAAGGGACCCTCAGGCAATAGCTGTGGACGCTCTGGTAACACCGTGTGTGTACCAGTCAGTGTATGTGTTCCCTCCTCTGCCTCTCATACCCAAGGTACTGAGAATCATAAGAAGGAGAGGAGTAAAGACTATACTCGTGGCTCCGGATTGGCCAAGAAGGACTTGGTACCCGGAACTTCAAGAGATGCTCACGGAAGACCCGTGGCCTCTACCTCTAAGAAAGGACCTGCTCCAGCAGGGACCATGTCTGTTCCAAGACTTACCGCGGCTGCGTTTGACGGCATGGCGGTTGAACGCCGGATCCTGAAGGAAAAAGGCATTCCGGATGAAGTCATCCCTACCCTGATCAAAGCCAGGAAGGATGTAACTGTGCAACATTATCACCGTATTTGGCGTAAATATGTTGCGTGGTGTGAGGCCAGGAAGGTCCCTACAGAGGAATTTCAACTGGGTAGTTTCCTGCATTTCCTGCAAACAGGACTGTCTATGGGCCTAAAATTTGGGTCCATTAAGGTTCAAATTTCGGCCCTGTCAATATTCTTCCAAAAAGAACTAGCTTCAGTTCCTGAAGTTCAGACGTTTGTCAAGGGAGTACTGCATATACAGCCTCCTTTTGTGCCTCCAGTGGCACCTTGGGATCTCAATGTAGTTTTGGGGTTCCTAAAATCACATTGGTTTGAACCACTCACCACTGTGGACTTAAAATATCTCACATGGAAAGTGGTAATGCTGTTAGCCCTGGCTTCAGCCAGGCGTGTATCAGAATATGCGGCTTTATCCTATAAAAGCCCTTACCTAATTTTTCATACGGATAGGGCAGAATTGAGGACTCGTCCTCAATTTCTCCCTAAGGTGGTTTCAGCATTTCACTTAAACCAGCCTATTGTGGTGCCTGCGGCTACTAGGGACTTGGAGGATTCCAAGTTGCTGGACGTAATCAGGGCCCTGAAAATATATGTTTCCAAGACGGCTGGAGTCAGAAAATCTGACTCTCTGTTTATCCTGTATGCACCCAACAAGCTGGGTGCTCCTGCTTCTAAGCAGACTATTGCTCGTTGGATTTGTAGTACAATTCAGCTTGCACATTCTGTGGCAGGCCTGCCACAGCCAAAATCTGTAAAAGCCCATTTCACAAGGAAAGTGGGCTCATCTTGGGCGGCTGCCCGAGGGGTCTCGGCTTTACAACTTTGCCGAGCAGCTACTTGGTCAGGGGCAAACACGTTTGCTAAATTCTACAAATTTGATACCCTGGCTGAGGAGGACCTGGAGTTCTCTCATTCGGTGCTGCAGAGTCATCCGCACTCTCCCGCCCGTTTGGGAGCTTTGGAATAATCCCCATGGTCCTTACAGAGTCCCCAGCATCCACTAGGACGTAACAGAAATAAAGGGAACACTAAAATAACACATCCTAGATCTGAATGAATGAAATATTCTTATTAAATACTTTGTTCTTTACATAGTTGAATGTGCTGACAACAAAATCACACACAAATTATCAATGGAAATCAAATTTATTAACCCATGGAGGTCTGGATTTGGAGTCACACTTAAAATTAAAGTGGAAAAAAACACACTACAGGCTGATCCAGCTTTGATGTAATGTCCTTAAAACAAGTCAAAATGAGGCTCAGTAGTGTGTGTGGCCTCCACGTGCCTGTATGACCTCCCTACAATGCCTAGGCATGCTCCTGATGAGGTGGCGGATGGTCTCCTGAGGGATCTCTTCCCAGACCTGGACTAAAGCATCCGCCAACTCCTGGACAGTCTGTGGTGCAACGTGGCGTTGGTGGATGGAGCGAGACATGATGTCCCAGATGTGCTCAATTGGATTCAGGTCTGGGGAATGGGCGGGCCAGTCCATAGCATCAATGCCTTCGTCTTGCAGGAACTGCTGACACACTCCAGCCACATGAGGTCTAGCATTGTCTTGCATTAGGAGGAACCCAGGGCCAACCGCACCAGCATATGGTCTCACAAGGGGTCTGAGGATTTCATCTCGGTACCTAATGGCAGTCAGGCTACCTCTGGCAAGCACGTGGAGGGCTGTGCGGCCCCCCAAAGAAATGCCACCCCACACCATTACTGACCCACTGCCAAACCGGTCATGCTGGAGGATGTTGCAGGCAGAACGTTCTCCTTGGCGTCTCCAGACTCTGTCACATGTGCTCAGTGAGAACCTGCTTTCATCTGTGAAGAGCACAGGGCGCCAGTGGCGAATTTGCCAATCTTGGTGTTCTCTGCCAAACGTCCTGCACGGTGTTGGGCTGTAAGCACAACCCCCACCTGTGGACGTCGGGCCCTCATATCACCCTCAAGGAGTCTGTTTCTGATCGTTTAAGTAGACACATGCACATTTGTGGCTTGCTGGAGGTCATTTTGCAGGGCTCCGGCAGTGCTCCTCCTGTTCCTCCTTGCACAAAGGCGGAGGTAGCGGTCCTGCTGCTGGGTTGTTGCCCTCCTACGGCCTCCTCCACGTCTCCTGATGTACTGGCCTGTCTCCTGGTAGCGCCTCCATGCTCTGGACACTACGCTGACAGACACAGCAAACCTTCTTGCCACAGCTCACATTGATGTGCCATCCTGGATGAGCTGCACTACCTGAGCCACTTGTGTGGGTTGTAGACTCCGTCTCATAGTGAAAGCACCGCCAGCTTTCAAAAGTGACCAAAACATCAGCCAGAAAGCATAGGAGCTGAGAAGTGGTCTGTGGTCACCACCTGCAGAACAACTCCTTTATTGGGGGTGTCTTGCTAATTGCCTATAATTTCCACCTGTTGTCTATTCCATTTGCACAACAGCATGTGAAATTGATTGTCAATCAGTGTTGCTTCCTAAGTGGACAGTTTGATTTCACAGAAGTGTGATTGTTTAAGTGTTCCCTTTACTTTTTGAGCAGTGTGTGTGTGTGTGTATATATATCTATTTATTTCCCTTTATTTTTTTTGAGCAGTGTGTATATCTATCTATATATGGAGAGAGATATATATAATTACAATATGAGACCCTGACACACCTAGCCCCCCAGGGTACAGAATATAGTGATAGCAAGACATGTGATACACTAGAATAAAATCCACACAGCAGCTACAGGCACACTCAGTCACAGGTACAATGCAGACGTTATTACAGATAACCAATAAAACTGCACTGGACTAGTAAAACTACATATAGATATGTATGTATATAGATATAACAATACACAGTAGAGCTTGTACTAAATATTCAGGTAGCAGTAGACTTGTTCTTAACAAACACTGTCTAAAATGACATGTAGATTACTTAAGTGCTTGTAAATGCACAGCGCTGATGAGACAGGCGGCTTTACAAGGAGACAGTGCCCTGCAGTCCCGGAAATCAGACCAGCTACTTGTGTAAAGATGGTGCCAAAATCTCTGTCAGGGAGTGAGGGAGAGTGAAATGCAGCACCAGGGCGGGAACATCAGCAGTAGATGGCGCCCGGAGCTGGGGGAGGGTCTACAGTTCAGCGCCTTATTCCCTATGCTGGTCCTCACCAACGGGTACTGTGGAGCCTATGTAAAACATATTTTAGTAAATCCGACCTGTGTTCCCTGCCCTGGTGGATACAGTGGGGTCCCTGTGCAGTACAGTGTCCACGCCAGCGGCGCGGTCCATCTCCTGAGACCGCGATTTACCGGACGGTCCCACCTGGGGGACCCTCTTACCCTGATGTGCAGCCACGCGATCCAGGAGAGCATCAGCTGTGGTGTGCCTGATGACCGGTGCGCCTCCGCTGCAAGTACCCGGGAACCCGGCCGCAGGAGTATGCAGCGCTGCTGGGGAGGTGTTGGAGCCGCAGCACAGAATGTCAGAATGACATAAACAGTGCTGCGGCCCATGAAGTTTTCTTAAAAAGCTCTTTTCAGGTCTGCCTAGCGCAGCCCCACCTCTTAGTGACCAGCTCTGCAGGCACCAACTTAAAAACTGAGCTCCAGTGCCCGAGGGCGGAGTTATAGAGGCGGCGGTGCAGTGCATCCTGGGAACAGTCCAAGCTTTAGCCTGTTGGTGCCTCGGATCAAGATCCAACTCTACACCCCAATGTATTCCCTGTGGTATCCCAGTGTACCTCGCTGCAGAAAAAATCAGGTTTTTGAAGGCAGTGAAAAAGGGGTATTAGAGTACAGCCACTTTCAAATGACATTTAATTTATTGACTTACTGTACATAGGCCCTCCTTTAGCAGCAATAAATATTCCTGGAGTAAGATACCCCTGTAGTTGTATCCAATGACGTATACCATACTACTACCAATAAAAGACTGCATTATACCAATGAAATTGTTGAAAATAACAGAAGGCAGTTAGAAAGAAAAAATAAAAAATACATAAGAAGTGTTCACTATCTGCTGTTATTTTGGGCTTTTTTGTACATTTTTGAGAGGTCAAGCATTGTTTTTTTAGCTTTTCGAGTAAGTTATAAGGGGTAGATATAAGGGAATGGATGGACACGGGTTCAATTTACTGTAGAAGACAAATGTAAGTTGTAAGATTACTAATGGCTACTTTCAAAAATGCTTCTAAAAAGTAATACGATTCTCCACTATTAAGACACTTTAACATTATTTGCTTTAACTTTTCACCTTGTTTTGCCTCCACCTTTCCTTATGCTAGTGCTGCTATGCTGAAGATTGCGGAGATGGAATATAATGGAGCCAACAGTATATTCCTCAGGCTGCTGATAGATAAGAAGTATGCTCTTCCCTTTCGGGTGCTTGACGCTCTTATCTTCCACTTTCTGGCATTCCGCTCAGACCGTAGAGAGCTTCCAGTGCTTTGGCATCAAAGTCTTCTTACACTCTGCCAGCGATATAAGGAAGATATGTCATCAGAGCAGAAAGAGGCGTTACTGGAGCTGCTGCGAGTTCACACTCACCCACAGATATCGAATGAGATTCGGCGTGAACTAGCAAACTCCAAATCCAGAGATGTAGAGTGTGCAACACCCATGGGCATGGACTGATCCGCACAGTGTTCAGCTAGTGTGACTGTATGTGATGGAACTTTGCTATAACTTTTTGAAATTGTTGGAAAGCCTTATCTACTATAGGTCTTTGTAGATGAAATATCAGTGAAGCAATTCAGTTGATGGACAAGTACAGCATAGCTGTGAAGTATAGACAATTGTGCCTTCATTATACAAGGAAGCGTCCTTAATGCAAAAATAAATAAATTATGACCTATATCTCAAATGTAAACGTGTTTTTGGAGTGCTGATCGTACACACACAATTTCTGTTTGAACTAGGCTAATGCGGTCAACCACTTAAAAACTTGTGTGATACCTGTACTACTACAATACACTTATATTTTGTTATTCATAGCTGTCCCACTTATTTTGGGTAGTGGAGAATGCAAGTTCCAACAGCAAATGTAATGAATTTCAGTATAATTGAATTACCATGTGTATAAAAAGCAGGCAAGACGTTGAGTAGAGGATTGTTTACACACACTGCGGTCAGTTTGGATGTAATATAAATTCAGGCACGTATCCTATTGCAATAAACATTTCTTACATATATACTGATGTCGACAAGCTCCGCTTGACTGTAAGTAAGGGTGTGCATGCACAGCTGCATCTGTGATCCCTAGGCTTTACATTATATGATCGCGGGTGTGACTTTTTAGGACCTAACTGATGGCTTAACAAGTGCTGATTGTGCCTACACTCTCTACAGTCATTTTACATAATGTATTGGTGTGCCAAATCTACACCTGCGTAAAGGTGCCTGTTCTCTAGTGCATATGCCGCACAGGCCATGTCCGAGCTGCCTACTGTACACAAGTTTGAGGTTGCGATGGAAGTGCAATGTGCATATGCAATGACAGTTTTGTTTGATGACTGACCTTTTCCCAATTAAGTTTTAATAAGGAATGCAGTAACTAGAAGTCAAGTTTATGCTTTCTTTAAAATAAACTCTCTTGACATGCATTATTCACACAAAGGCAAAATAAGTCGCTGACAGAAACCAAAGATTTTTTTTGTTTTTAATAGTAATGCTTCTAGGTACATGCTATTCTATGAATAAACACCTACCATGTACTTAGGGAACAGAAACAGAACAAATAGGAAATTTTTTTTTTTATGAAAATAGAGAAACAATGCTACAATGTCCAACATGGTAAGAGATCAGGAAAGAGAGTAACCTTACATTAGCCCAATAAGGACAAAGTACTATATTTACCAATACTGTTTATTCTGGAGATGTTTATCTTAATAAAGGATAACTACAACAAACATGTCTATAACAGATGAAGAAAAATGAAATACTCCAATCAGTAGAGCGTTTATGGGCGATTGTCATTTACTCTAATTACTAGATTTTTATGCCAACCAGCCAACTAGTTGGGCAGCTGGACAGATAATCTTCAAGTGTATGCCCAGCTTCAGTAACGTAGGGCCACAGTACTTTCAAAGCTAAAGAGTATTTTCTTCTTCCTTGTGTGATGTAACCATTTTGCCTTTTCAAGAGCTACGTTAAGGCTGATTTCTCCATGGGTTTGTTTTTTTTTTTTTTTGAAAGCTGAAAACTAGGTCATATGTGTTCTCCATGACCATTTGTATGATAGCTGACCGCAATGCTGCTATGTTGCTCACAGCACATCCGCCAAACTTTTATGTTACTGTCTCATTATAACTTTAAATAAAAGTGAACCTCTAATATAATCTATAGAAGCTTTGTAGATGTGTGACCCTTAAAACAGAGAACTCCACCCAATATATATAAACAGTGAATATGTCTGGCACTCTCCTTTTCTTTAAGCTGAATGAGCTGAAGCTCCTGCTCCGGTGCCCTCCTAAGCAGGCTGTGCAGTCTGCTAATATAACCAAGGAAGTCAATGGCGGCACTCTGGAGACTTGGTTAAAGTGATGAAAAAATGGTGCTGTTTTTCTTCAGGAAAAGCATATGCTTTTCCTGAAGACGGGGGCGAGTACCCCGAAACGTTGAAATAAACAGCACCATTTTTTCATCACTTTAACCAAGTCTCCAGAGTGCCGCCATTGACTTCCTTGGATAATATATATATATATATATATATATATATAAAAAAGGGGGGGCCTACTTCTATTAAGACATCCACCTCTGCGCCCCCTCCCCACAACAAATAGTACATTTCAATAGTGTAGTATCCTTTCACTCCAACAGGATACCTAATGGTCCAAAGCTGTACTCTATACTGCTAAGGGATGACCAGTTTTAAACATGCAGTGGTTGATGTTAATCTACTGCGCCCTCAACATTGACATGAATAATCAGATTCTCACAGAGGAGAGGCATCAATGAACCCTATGAAATTGGCAAGGTGCAGTATAAAGAGGATCAGAAGGTACCGGACTGTTCCAGGTTTCGGGTAGGTGGGGTGCAAAGTTGGAAGAAAACAAACCTTTTATCTTAACATCTTGAACTCTGCCAAAAATGAATCTTTAACTTCTTTCAAAATTTTAAATCTATACAAACTGCCAAAAAAGATTTTACTGACAGACCCATCTACTAGTTCACCTGCTCACACTTCGTTTCTATTTTGAGGTTTTGACCTTTGATTTGCAGAGCGCCAGGAAACCAGCTGGGCTCTGACTAGGGGTGCATTGGTAAAATCTTTTCTGTATGTGATAGCACAGATGTAAGTTGCTCCGTTTAACCGTTAATGTGTAATGTGTATCGTTATATGAAGCTATGATATGTTAGCATAGGTGTGGTAGCCTCGCAGTCGCAGATTATTGGTCTCCAAGCGTCTTCAGTCAGAACAGATTCGATCAGAATGTGGCAGTTCAGCAACTCATCCTGTGGAAAGTGTTAGTAAAACATCAGTGATTAACCTCACATGGCCTTAATACTAATACACTTTCTAAGGAATGTTTGACTGGGTTCAGAGTGCCTTATTATATTCAGGGGTAGATGAATGAATCTGGCACATATTGTGCTGTTATCACTCTTCCCGCTTCGCCACTTTAACGAATCAAAGTGGGAAACACTAGATGTATTAACATCGGTTCCGGTATGAAAGATAGATAGTGTCTAGTTAGACAGTCAATAGATAGACACCATATGTTAGATGGACATTAGGTCGACAGGGTCAAGAGGTCGACATGGAAAAGGTCGACCGGTCAAAAGGTCGACATGAAAACGGTAGACACCATGTTTATTGCATTTTTGTGGTTTGTGTGGATAGTTTTGTCATCTGGGACCCCCAATTGTAGAAAGGCATACCCTCGCGGGGCTCGCTTTGCTCGCCACGCTTCGGGCACGGTGGCTCGCTGCGCTCGCCACAAGGTTTATAACCAACTCTATGCCGACATGGATAAAGTATGAAATAATCCAAAAACATGTTACATTTTTAAAAAAACATTTGTCAATCTTTTTTATGTCGACCTTTTGACCATGTCGACCCTTTGACCCTGTCGACCTAATGTCTGTCTAATATATGGTGTCTATCTATTGACTGTCTAACTAGACACTGTCTATCTATCAAACGGATAGGATTAACATCTTGGCTGCTGGAGAGGTGGAGTGAAAACTTTCCCCTCCGGCGCTGCCTGGCAGAGCATCAGCCTAGTGCTGTGGTATATAGGCAACAACACCTGCAGCTATCAAAATCAATAGCTGTAGGTGTCAGAACGGTCAGTGCTGCTAACCGTTCATACATTGCCTGCCACAATGGCATGCTATCTTGTAAATAGCAGTGCTGATATGGACAGGAGCACATAGCACCCCTGTCACTTTTCAAGCACAGCCTCTGTCATACATTGGGGGGGTGCACATAACATGCGCCGATACCAATTCTCCCCCATAATGATGTTTAATACATCTACCCTGCAGTCTTCAATTTCTTGTCATCAAATAATGGGAATGCATCCGCAGAGATTGAGACTTTTAAGAAAACTACCACTGATAAAGACAAAAGTTGGTGGTTCTCATTTAAAACAATTTTCCAAACTTCTAGACAAGGGACATTTTTGTTGTTCTCGTGACACCACTGTTTCTAAGTAGATTTATGTACAATAGTGTTCAGAAATGTTCCCCAGAGTATCCTAGAAGCAATCATCGGTACACTAGTGCTTATATTAGTGAGGCCTAAGCAGTGTCATAATTATGGAGTAGAATGTAGACAAACAGGAAGTCATACTGAAACATAGGGGCAGATTTATCCATTTAACTGAAGATTTCTGCTGCGGGGTACACTGGGCTCCACAAGGATTCACATCGGGGTGTAGAGTAGGATCTTGACCCGAGGCACCAACAGGCTCAAAGCTTTTGACTGTTACCAAGATGCTCAGTGCCGCCTCCTCTATAACCCTGCCTCTATGCACAGGGAGCTCAGTTTGTAAGTTGGTGCCATGCAGTAAGCAGGCACTTAACAGGAGGGCTGCCTCATGGCAGTCCATTGATAGCTTAAATGACAAGAAAAATGAAGATGTTTCTTTTTTCTAATCAAGACTTCAAGGACTGCAGCAGACACAGTCTTTCTGACTTGCCTGTGTGCGGCTCCCTCACCCCCAGCGGCGCTGTATACTCCCGCGTCCTGGTTGCCAGGTCACTGCAGCAGAGGTGCCGGCTTCTTCTAAACATGAGTCACACGCGCGCTGCCGTCTCCCGGATCGCGGGGTCCGCAGACAAGGGGGAGGTAAGGGGCTCCTGTGCCCGCTATATACCGTGATCCAGTGCGGCTGTAGGAGGTGGGCCACGTGTGCGCTGGCGTGGACACAATACTGGGCAGCCGCTTCACTAGCCACCAGGGTCTACTTATGGGCACAGGTCAGGGGGACATTTTATAAACCTCCGTTCTACACTGCCCGCAAGCACCCGGTGGGGATGCCAACAGGGGGAGCAGGTTGGACCTGAGGCCCCTCCCCCCAGCACCAGGGCGCCATTTCAGCAATGTTCCCACCCTGGAGCTGCTTCTCTCTTATTCCCTCCCGGTCATCAGCCATTACAGACAGAGCCTTGCTGTTCCTGGGACTGCTAGGGCAAATCCTCCTCTGTGGAACCGCCTGATTGCCAGTGCTGTGCTTCCTACAGAACACTTAAGTACCTGTCACTAGTTAGTTAAGAAAGAGTGCATACATTCAGGGTTGTGTGGGTACAAACACCCTGTGATATACATTCAGTGATTACTGTGCATTGTTATACCTATTGTTATCACATATAGCCATACTGAGTATTACTTTGTATTGCTAGTCCAGTGCCGTTTATGGTACATAATTTCTGCATGTGACTATGGGGGTAATTCTGAGTTGTTCGCAGCAGCAAGTTTGTTAGCAATTAGGCAAAACCATGTGCACTGCAGGGGGGCAGATATAACATTTGCAGAGAGAGTTAGATTTGGGTGGGTTATTTTGTTTCTGTAATACAAGTTATCAGTTCCGCACCAGCAATACACCATGAAACCATATATACAAAATCAATATATATAACCAATATAAATAGCGCTGGCATCTGAACCATTAGGCAACACTTTATTATTGGTGGTGCTCCCAAAAAAACTTTTTGTAGATCAACTACAGATATATGGGGAAAGGAAAGACAAAAGATTCCTTTTTGGGAGCACTCTTCAATGTAAATTCATACAAGATAAGGTCAGAATATGAGTGTGAAATAAGCAATGTAATGGTGAATCATCTAAAACAGGGCTGGCCAAACCAGTCCTCGAGATCTACCAACAGTACACATTTTCCAGACCACCTAGAAGGTGCACAGGTGTAGTCATTACTAATTAAGATGTGCTGCATTCATTCCTAACTGACAATTCTACAGATCTCCAGGAGGCCTGGAAAACATGAACTGTTGGTAGATCTCGAGGACCGGTTTGGCCAGCCCTGATCTAAAACATAACATTTATTCTGTTTATATTTTAAAATAAAGACCTTATGGTCAAAATTTAAGAGTCTTGATCTTCTCCATTGATATGAATTCAAGACAAAAATAAAGGTGAAGTACAGAAATTAATTGTGGGAGTGTACAACAATTGCTGTTCAACCAGTGTTTAGAAATAAAAGTGATCATCTAGGTCAGGGGTGTCAAAGACAAGGCCCGCGGGCCAAATCCGGCCCGCCAGACCTCGTCTGATGGCCCGCGGTGCCGCCGCCATGAAACCCCCTTCTCCCGAGTGCCCAGCTCGGGGGGGGGCGGGGTTTCGCGGAATGACGCGATTGCGTCGTGACGTCACGGCGCAAACGCGTCATTCAACGAAACCCCGTCGGAGGAGGGAGAAGGGAGCCGCGCAGACGAGGAGGGAGAGGCGGCTGAAGAGCGGCGAGAACCGCTTCAAATGTAAGTCAGCCCCTCTCCCTTCCTCTCTTTCTCTCTCTCTCCCTCCTTCCACCACCTGCCACAATGTGTAAAATGGGGACCTGTACCTGCCGCTATGTGTAAAATGGGGACCTGTACCTGCCGCTATGTGTAAAATGGGGACCTGTGCCTGCCACAATGTGTAAAATGGGGACCTGTGCCTGCCACAATGTGTAAAATGGGGACCTGTACCTGCCACTATGTGTAAAATGGGGACCTGTGCCTGCCGCAATGTGTAAAATGGGGACCTGTGCCTGCCGCAATGTGTAAAATGGGGACCTGTGCCTGCCACAATGTGTAAAATGGGGACCTGTGCCTGCCACAATGTGTAAAATGGGGACCTGTACCTGCCGCTATGTGTAAAATGGGGACCTGTGCCTGCCACAATGTGTAAAATGGGGACCTGTGCCTGCCACAATGTGTAAAATGGGGACCTGTACCTGCCGCTATGTGTAAAATGGGGACCTGTGCCTGCCACAATGTGTAAAATGGGGACCTGTGCCTGCCACAATGTGTAAAATGGGGACCTGTACCTGCCGCTATGTGTAAAATGGGGACCTGTGCCTGCCGCAATGTGTAAAATGGGGACCTGTGCCTGCCGCAATGTGTAAAATGGGGACCTGTGCACTATAAAAGGGGGCACATGGCTGGGCACTATAAAAGGGGGCACATGGCTGGGCACTTTAAAAGGGGGCAGATGGCTGGGCACATATAAGGCAGGTGGAGCGGTAAATTTTGGATAGACCTACAGATACAACCGGCCCTTTGATGGGGACCAAACTGCTGATGCGGCCCCCGATGAATTTGAGTTTGACACCCCTGATCTAGGTGATGCCCACAGTACCCAGTATTCCTATGTGGTCTCCCATCCAAGTATTGACCAGGTCTATCCTATCAGCTTCCGAGATTTAAAAGATCGGGCTGATTTTGGGATAATATAACCGTGGACAGTGATAAAGATGATATCAGAAGGAAGAGAGAACCCACTTCTGCTGTCTGTACTCTGCCTGTTACACATCAGGGAGTTATTAATCCCCAGGCTTTTCCAGATGCGAGTGTTGGAAAGGAGAACCACAACCATAAAGTAGAAGATAGTCCACTGAGAATTCTTAGAATAATCCACTCTCAGCAGGGGTGTCAGGACGTTTTTTGGTTGGGGGGGGGGGGGCCAAGATAAAATCTCAGTTTGGCGCCCCTAGCTGGCCACCTTAGACAGGTCACTTGTACCAGTATGGAACTCTATGTCCTTTACTTACATTACACCGCACAGTAATGTCCGTTACATTACACCGCACAGTAGTGCCCGTTAGTCACATTACACCGCACAGTAGCATCCTTTAAACACACTACACCACACCGCAGCATCAATTACTCACATTACACCGCACAGTAGCATCCGTTACTCACATTACAGCACACAGTGGCGTCCGTTACATACATTACACAGCACAGTAGCGTCCGTTAGTCACATTACACTGTACAGTATTGTCCGTTAGTCACATTACACTGCACAGTAGCGTCAGTAAGTCACATTTCACCGCACAGTACCGTCCGTTAGTCACATTACACTGCACAGTAGCTTCCGTTAGTCACATTACATTGCACAGTAGCGTCCATTAGTCACATTACACTGCACAGTAGCTTCCGTTAGTCACATTACGCTGCACAGTAGCGTCCGTTGGTCACATTACAATGCACAGTAGCGTCCGTTAGTCACATTACACCGCACAGTAACATCCGTTAGTCACATTACACCGCACAGTAGCGTCCTTTAAACACACCACACAACAGCATCCGTTACTCACGTTACACCGCACAGTAGTGTCTGTTAGTCACATAACACTGCACAGTAGCATCCTTTAAAGACACTACACCACACAGCAGCTTCCGTTACTCACATTACACCGCACAGTAGTGTCTTAAGTCACATTACACCGCACAGTAGCATCTGTTACTCACATTACAGCACACAGTAGCGTCCATTAGTCACATTTCACAGCACAGTAGCGTCCGTTAGTCACATTACAACACACAGTAGTACCCTTATACACAGTACATCACACAGTAGAGCCCCTTATACATGTCACGCCACACAGAAGAGCCGCTTATACACATTGCACCACAGCAGAACTCCTTATACACGTTACACTACACCTGTAACACATGTACACATGTAATGCCAGGTAGAGCTGCTTAAACACCTCCTACCTGCCACCCAAACCCACTCCCCTACCGTCATTCATTGAATACTTATTCACATTGATGCTGATTATATATATATATATATATATATATACATACGTGATTCGTCCGGCACTCACAAATGAACAGCTTGCTGTGTAAGTGCTCCGGTGCCCTCCCAACAGACGCTGCGGTCCGTGTGTATGTAGAAGAAGGTATGCGGCGGCACTCAGGAGACGGGTAACAGGTGAAACATTACCCGTCTCCTGAGTGCCGCCGCATACCTATATATATATATATATATATATATATATATATAAAAGGAAATAGAGTTTCCCCAGGGAGCTAGTGATATTCTTTGGTATATCAAGAGTTTTCACTTCAAATAAAAAATCATGAGAAATAGACTTATTTATTTCATAAAATACAGTAAAATAAGCTGTATCACAATATGTCCAAAGTGACAATCAACAAAGTTTCGTACAAATATTTGTGTTGGTAACAATTCAGTCACATAACATGATAATTGATCCTCCTTGAAGAGATGACAAAAACCGCTGTCTTAACCCAACGCGTTTCGTCCTACGGACTTCATCAGGGGTTATATTTATAATCAAAGGATCACAGTATGGACAAGCAACTTAGGGTGTCTTCAAAGGTAAATAAAAACACTTAAAAGTGATATCGAACTAGATCACACCACATGGGATATCAATTAAGCACATTAGATGTAATTCATTCTGTGTTTATCCACTGAGCCAAACTATGTTTGGAGATTTCTGAGAGCAATTGTATTTAAACCACTTGTGTTGAAAAAATAAGAATTTACTTACCGATAATTCTATTTCTCGTAGTCCGTAGTGGATGCTGGGGACTCCGTAAGGACCATGGGGAATAGCGGCTCCGCAGGAGACTGGGCACAAAAGTAAAGCTTTAGAACTACCTGGTGTGCACTGGCTCCTCCCCCCATGACCCTCCTCCAAGCCTCAGTTAGGATACTGTGCCCGGACGAGCGTACACAATAAGGAAGGATTTTGAATCCCGGGTAAGACTCATACCAGCCACACCAATCACACCATATAACTTGTGATCTAAACCCAGTTAACAGCATGATAACAGAGGAGCCTCTAGAAAAGATGGCTCACTACAGCAATAACCCGATTTTTTGGTAACAATAACTATGTACCAGTATTGCAGACAATCCGCACTTGGGATGGGCGCCCAGCATCCACTACGGACTACGAGAAATAGAATTATCGGTAAGTAAATTCTTATTTTCTCTAACGTCCTAAGTGGATGCTGGGGACTCCGTAAGGACCATAGGGATTATACCAAAGCTCCCAAACGGGCGGGAGAGTGCGGATGACTCTGCAGCACCAAATGAGAGAACTCCAGGTCCTCCTCAGCCAGGGTATCAAATTTGTAGAATTTTACAAACGTATTTGCTCCTGACCAAGTAGCTGCTCGGCAAAGTTGTAAAGCCGAGACCCCTCGGGCAGCCGCCCAAGATGAGCCCACCTTCCTTGTGGAATGGGCTTTTACAGATTTTGGCTGTGGCAGGCCTGCCACAGAATGTGCAAGCTGAATTGTACTACAAATCCAACGAGCAATAGTCTGCTTAGAAGCAGGAGCACCCAGCTTGTTGGGTGCATACAGAATAAACAACGAGTCAGATTTTCTGACTCCAGCCGTCCTGGAAACCTATATTTCCAGGGCTCTGACAACGTCTAGCAACTTGGAGTCCTCCAAGTCCCTAGTAGCTGCAGGCACCACAATAGGTTGATTCAGGTGAAACGCTGAAAACCACCTTAGGGAGAAACTGAGGACAAGTCCTCAATTCCGCCCTGTCCGAATGGAAAATCAGATGAGGGCTTTTACAGGATAAAGCCGCCAATTCTGACACGCACCTGGCCCAGGCCAGGGCCAACAGCATGACCACTTTCCATGTGAGATATTTTAACTCCACATATTTAAGTGGTTCAAACCAATGTGACTTTTGGAACCCAAAAACTACATTTAGATCCCAAGGTGCCACTGGAGGCACAAAAGGAGGCTGTATATACAGTACCCCTTTCACAAACGTCTGAACTTCAGGGACTGAAGCTAGTTCTTTTTGGAAGAAAATTGACAGGGCCGAAATTTGAACCTTAATGGACCCCCATTTCAGGCCCATAGACACTCCTGTTTGCAGGAAATGTAGGAATCGACCTAGTTGAAAATTCCTCCGTCGGGGCCTTACTGGCCTCGCACCACGCAACATATTTTCGCCAAATGCGGTGATAATGTTTTGCGGTTATATCTTTCCTGGCTTTGATCAGGATAGGGATGACTTCATCCGGAATGCCTTTTTCCTTCAGGATCCGGCGTTCAACCGCCCTGCCGTTAAACGCAGCCGCGGTAAGTCTTCGAACAGACAGGGTCCTTGCTGGAGCAGGTCCCTTCTTAGAGGTAGAGGCCACGGATCCTCCGTGAGCATCTCTTGAAGTTCCGGTTACCAAGTCCTTCTTGGCCAATCCGGAGCCACGAATATAGTGCTTACTCCTCTCCATCTTATAATTCTCAGTACCTTGGTTATGAGAGGCAGAGGAGGGAACACATACACTGACTGGTACACCCACTGTGTTACCAGAGCGTCTACAGCTATTGCCTGAGGGTCCCTTGACCTGGCGCAATACTTGTCGAGTTTTATAAACATGTGGAAGACTTCTGGGTGAAGTCCCCACTCTCCCGGGTGGAGGTCGTGTCTGCTGAGGAAGTCTGCTTCCCAGTTGTCCACTCCCGGAATGAATACTGCTGACAGTGCTATCACATGATTTTCCGCCCAGCGAAGTATCCTTGCAGCTTCTGCCATTGCCCTTCTGCTTCTTGTGTCACCCTGTCTGTTTACGTGGGTGACTGCCGTGATGTTGTCCGAATGGATCAACTCCGGGTGACCTTGAAGCAGAGGTCTTGCTGAGCTTAGAGCATTGTAAATGGCCCTTAGCTTCAGGATATTTATGTGAAGTGATGTCTCCAGGCTTGACCATAAGCTCTGGAAATTCCTTCCCTGTGTGACTGCTCCCCAGCCTCGCAGGCTGGCATCCGTGGTCACCAGGACCCAGTCCTGAATGTGCGGCCCTCTAGAAGATGAGCACTCTGCAACCACCACAGGAGAGACACCCTTGTGCTTGGTGACAGGGTTATCCGCTGATGCATCTGAAGATGCGACCCAGACCATTTGTCCAGCAGGTCCCACTGGAAAGTTCTTGCGTTGAATCTGCCGCATGGGATTGCTTCATAGGAAGCCACCATTTTTCCCAGAACCATCTCATTGATGTACTGAGACTTGGCTTGGTTATAGGAGGTTCCCGACTAGCTCGGATAACTCCCTGACTTTCTCCTCCGGGAGAAACACCTTTTTCTGAACTGTGTCCAGGATCATCCCTAAGAACAGAAGACGAGTCGTCGGAATCAGCTGCGATTTTGGAATATTGAGAATCCAATTGTGCTGCCGCAACACTACCTGATATAGTGCTACACCGACCTCCAACTGTTCCCTGGATCTTACCCTTATCAGGGAATCGTCCAAGTAAGGGATAACTAAAATTCCCTTCCTTCGAAGGAGTATCATCATTTCGGCCATTACCTTGGTAAAGACCCGGGGTGCCGTGGACCATCCATACGGCAGCGTCTGAAACTGATAGTGACAGTTCTGTACCATAAACCTGAGGTACCCTTGGTGAGAAGGGTAAATTGGGACATGAAGGTAAGCATCCTTGATGTCCCGAGACATCATGTAGTCCTCTTCTTCCAGGTTCGCAATCACTGCTCTGAGTGACTCAATCTTGAATTTGAACCTCTGTATGTAAGTGTTCAAAGATTTTAGATTTAGAATCGGTCTCACCGAGCCGTCCGGCTTCGGTACCACAACAGTGTGGAATAATACCCCGTTCCCTGTTGCAGGAGGGGTACCTTGATTATCACCTGCTGGGAATACAGCTTGTGAATGGCTTCCAAAACTGTCTCCCTGTCAGAAGGAGACATCGGTAAAGCCGACTTTAGGAAACGGCGATGGGGAGACGTCTCGAATTCCAATTTGTACCCCTGAGATATCACCTGAAGGATCCAGGGGTCTACTTGCGAGTGAGCCCACTGCGCGCTGAAATTCATTGAGACGGGCCCCCACCGTGCCTGATTCTGCTTGTAAAGCCCCAGCGTCATACTGAGGGCTTGGCAGAGGCGGGAGAGGGTTTCTGTTCCTGGGAACTGGCTGATTTCTGCAGCCTTTTTCCTCTCCCTCTGTCACGGGGCAGAAATGAGGAACCTTTTGCCCGCTTGCCCACGAAAAGACTGCGCCTGATAATACGGCGTCTTCTCATGTTGAGAGGCGACCTGGGGTACAAACGTGGATTTCCCAGCTGTTGCCGTGGCCACCAGGTCTGAAAGACCGACCCCAAATAACTCCTCCCCTTAATAAGGCAATACTTCCAAATGCCATTTGGAATCCGCATCACCTGACCACTGTCGTGTCCATAACCCTCTACTGGTAGAAATGGACAACGCACTTAGACTTGATGCCAGTCGGCAAATATTCCGCTGTGCATCACGCATATATAGAAATGCATCTTTTAAATGCTCTATAGGCAATAATATACTGTCCCTATCTAGGGTATCAATATTTTCAGTCAGGGAATCCGACCACGCCAACCCAGCACTGCACATCCAGGCTGAGGCGATTGCTGGTCGCAGTATAACACCAGTATGTGTGTAAATACCTTTTAGGATGCCCTCCTGCTTTCTATCAGCAGGATCCTTAAGGGCGGCCATCTCAGGAGAGGGTAGAGCCCTTGTTCTTACAAGCGTGTGAGCGCTTTATCCACCCTAGGGGGTGTTTCCCAACGCACCCTAACCTCTGGCGGGAAAGGATATGATGCCAATAACATTTTAGAAATTATCAGTTGTTATCGGGGGAAAACCACGCATCATCACACACCTCATTTAATTTCTCAGATTCAGGAAAACTACAGGTAGTTTTTCCTCACCGAACATAATACCCCTTTTTGGTGGTACTCGTATTATCAGAAATGTGTAAAACATTTTTCATTGCCTCAATCATGTAACGTGTGGCCCTACTGGAAGTCACATTTGTCTCTTCACCGTCGACACTGGAGTCAGTATCCGTGTCGGCGTCTATATCTGCCATCTGAGGTAACGGGCGCTTTAGAGCCCCTGACGGCCTATGAGACGTCTGGACAGGCACAAGCTGAGTAGCCGGCTGTCTCATGTCAACCACTGTCTTTTATACAGAGCTGACACTGTTACGTAATTCCTTCCAACAGTTCATCCACTCAGGTGTCGACCCCCTAGGGGGTGACATCACTATTACAGGCAATCTGCTCCGTCTCCACCTCATTTTTCTCCTCATACATGTCGACACAAACGTACCGACATACAGCACACACACAGGGAATGCTCTGATAGAGGACAGGACCCCACTAGCCCTTTGGGGAGACAGAGGGAGAGTTTGCCAGCACACACCAGAGCGCTATATATATACAGGGATAACCTTATATAAGTGTTTTTCCCCTTATAGCTGCTGTATCTTTAATACTGCGCGTAATTAGTGCCCCCCTCTCTTTTTTAACCCTTTCTGTAGTGTAGTGACTGCAGGGGAGAGCCAGGGAGCTTCCCTCCAACGGAGCTGTGAGGGAAAATGGCGCCAGTGTGCTGAGGAGATAGGCTCCGCCCCCTTATCGGCGGCCTTATCTCCCATTTTTCTATGTATTCTGGCAGGGGTTAAATTCATCCATATAGCCCAGGAGCTATATGTGATGCATTTTTTGCCCTCCAAGGTGTTTTTATTGCGTCTCAGGGCGCCCCCCCCCAGCGCCCTGCACCCTCAGTGACCGGAGTGTGAAGTGTGCTGAGAGCAATGGCGCACAGCTGCAGTGCTGTGCGCTACCTTGTTGAAGACAGGACGTCTTCTGCCGCCGATTTTCCGGACCTCTTCTGTCTTCTGGCTCTGTAAGGGGGCCGGCGGCGCGGCTCTGGGACCCATCCATGGCTGGGCCTGTGATCGTCCCTCTGGAGCTAATGTCCAGTAGCCTAAGAAGCCCAATCCACTCTGCACGCAGGTGACTTCGCTTCTTCTCCCCTTAGTCCCTCGATGCAGTGAGCCTGTTGCCAGCAGGTCTCACTGAAAATAAAAAACCTAAAACTAAACTTTTCACTAAGCAGCTCAGGAGAGCCACCTAGTGTGCACCCTTCTCGTTCGGGCACAAAAATCTAACTGAGGCTTGGAGGAGGGTCATGGGGGGAGGAGCCAGTGCACACCAGGTAGTTCTAAAGCTTTACTTTTGTGCCCAGTCTCCTGCGGAGCCGCTATTCCCCATGGTCCTTACGGAGTCCCCAGCATCCACTTAGGACGTTAGAGAAATAGCTCATAGAGCAGCTTTTCACTAAATCGCAGCAGCTAGGAGCATTACTGGATGCAGAGAGGTACATTTACAGTTTTCTGCCTTGTGTAAAATCTACGTTTGGATGCGATTTAGTGAAAAGCTGCTCTATGAGCTATTTTTCAACACAAGTGGTTTAAATACAATTGCTCTCAGAAATCTCCAAACATAGTTTGGCTCAGTGGATAAACACAGAATGAATTACATCTAATGTGCTTAATTGATATCCCATGTGGTGTGATCTAGTTCGATATCACTTTTAAGTGTTTTTATTTACCTTTGAAGACACGCTAAGTTGCTTGTCCATACTGTGATCCTTTGATTATAAATATAACCCCCGATGAAGTCCGTAGGACGAAACGCGTTGGTTAAGACAGCGGTTTTTGTCATCTCTTCAAGGAGGATCAATTATCATGTTATGTGACTGAATTGTTACCAACACAAATATTTGTACGAAACTTTGTTGATTGTCACTTTGGACATATTGTGATACAGCTTAATTTACTGTATTTTATGAAATAAATAAGTCTATTTCTCATGATTTTTTATTTGAAGTGAAAACTCTTGATATACCAAAGAATATCACTAGCTCCCTGGGGAAACTCTATTTCCTTTTTTTATTCGTAACCATTGTACCCCGTCTAACAGGGGGTACTTCCCCTACGGTGTAGCTCTTCATATCTTTAGCGCGAAAAAGGTCTTATACTTTTTCTACATATATATATATATATATATATATATATATAGTTATTTGTATATTGTTATTCATTCCTATTAAATTGCTTTTAAAAACAGCACAGTTAATTTAGATGGTCCAGTAATTCTCTTTTCCCTGGTGGCCTACTGTGAAAACATTCAGCAGGTGTTCACTACTCCCAACCCCTTATACAAGTTACACCACCGTAGAGCCGCTTATACACTTTACACGACAGTAGAGCTGCTTATACACGTTACACCACAGTAGAGCCGCTTATACACGTTACACCACAGTAGAGCCTCTTATACACTTTACACCACAGTAGAGCCGCTTATAAACGTTACACCACAGAAGGGAAGGGAACCTTAAAGTTCTATATACAGTGGCACTGTCAGATAGCGTGAGCACAGGTGCCACTGCAGTGTCTCCACCCCATGCATACACTAAAATAATAAGGGTATTGCAAGGGTTGGCTGTCATGTATGCCCAGAGGTTTGGAAGTGCACCCGCATTTTACCCTACACACAATATTTATAGGCACTGTCACCGCACCCATGGACACTTACCCCAGGGCAGGTCGGTGGTCTTGGACTTAACTTTCCTTCTACTGCCTGTGTCCTTCTTGGTCCTGTGTCCCTTACTGTCTCCTCTTCTGTCACTGGCTACTGGAGGCGGAGCTGTGAGGAGTGACCAGAGACATTAAAGGAAGGGACAGGCCCAGAGGCGCGTGGCCCGGTTTAGAGGTGTGGCAATGCCCCCTCACATCCAAAAAAGTTCGGTAATACTATGCACAGGGACGCATACTGGTGCCATGTGTTCCAGAGGGGGGACATTTGTATGCGGGGGGGAAGGGGGGGGGATCAGTACACGGACAGGGGCTTTCTCCAACAGGGCAGGGGCACAGTAGCTGGTAACATGGAGCAGGAGGTATTTTGTGTGAATAATAGACACCTGGCGGGGGACACCCATGTATCACACACACACACAGATACCACTACATGTGAGGGACAGCACTCTTACCTCTTTTATGTTGCAGCCCCCCCCCCCCTCCCAATCACTCCTGTGGGCTCCTTAAACTGCTAGGAGGGGAAGGAGACTCTAACTGCTGCCGAGTGCAGTCTGTACCCACACTGTCTCACCAGCAGCTCTACCTGCACCCGCTCCGGCGCTACCGCTAGCGGCTCAGCTCAGATGTGCAAGAGCAGAGCCACCGGCGGGTGGCCCACGGACCACCACTGCATAGGCAATTGCCTAGTTCAGCTCTGCGCGAGTGACGGTGACTGTCACTGAGTGCAGTGCGCCCTCATCAGGCCGGCGCTCTGCGCAACCGCGAAGGTAGGGGATTGATCCAGGTGGATGGCGCCTCCCTCATGTTTGGGGGGAGCAAGCTGCCCCCTTGCCCCCCCCCCCCCCCATTCCGACGCCCCTGACTCTCAGTATTTGAAGGAAGATAAATACTTCTGCTTTCTGTTGATAGCAAAATGTACGCTGAAAAGAGCTGAACTCTAATCAGCACTGCTATCAGCCAGATGAGAGAGTGATAGAATATTACAAGCATTATACACAATATCTGGATAATTAAGAACAAATCTTTGAGTAATTAATACTCTAATGCAACATGAAAGGTGTTGTGATATATGCGAAATCCAAATAGAGTCTGCCAGATCCTTTAATTTTATAGGATTGAAATGTCCACATTTTCACCTAGCAGAATTTGGATCAAATATCCACATTTTTCTCCTGATCAAGTAATTAGAGCCTAACTCTATAAAAACTTGAGCATCTCCAAGAATCACTATTTAGTATAGAAACATTGGAAAGAAAAGGATTGTCTCTTTGTTGGCGCACTATAAGAAAGAGAATGAGTATTTAAAATTTAACTTTTAATTCCATGGAATTAAAAGTTAAATTTTAAATACTCCATTCTCTTTCTTATAGTGCGCCAACAAAGAGACAATCCTTTTCTTTCCAATGTTTCTCTTCTAGCCCATTGTCTATGGCGGCACCCCCACATACCATTGTCAACTGATTTATAATAATAAAATTGTGGAATCATATTAGATTATTATTAGCATCACTAATTGAATAAGAGTCCAGTGCGGAGGATTTTGTTCCCTTTTCCCCTTCTCCCTGAATCTATATCACTATTTAGTATACAAGAAGAAAAAGCAAACAATAAGTAATGATCAAGCGTATAAAAAGAGTTTTTCACTGGTATCCAAAGAATCTGTGGTATACATGCTTTTCCGATCAGATTTCGGTTTTGGAAAAGGGTCTTTCATTTTCCCCAACATCCACATTTCATCCATTTAAATGGGAAACTAATTTGAGACTATTTGGCCAAAAACTCCTATTAACTAAATATTTCAATAATAAAAATACTGAAATAACAACTATGCCCGCAGATACATTATCCCAACAGGAGATTGAAGCTGTCAGGATCTTGGAAGAACTTGCGGATGAACATGATGACCCCAGTGAAGACCAAGATCTACAACATAAACGGCCTATATGCAAAAAGAAATCTACATTTTTTCCAGGAGACCAGACATGTCCAGAAATCAGAATCTTCCTCAATCTTGTATCTCGAGATTTCGATAAACTGTACAAACAGCAGAAATTCCATCGAAAACCTGGCAATCTGACTTACTCTCAAAAGAACGCGCTAAAACAAATCCGAAGTTGGGATGATGTCCAAATTAAGCCATCGGATAAGGGCGGCAACATTGTGATTTGGCCAACCAATTTATATCTCAAGGAGGCCAGTCGCCAATTGAATGACACTTCTTGTTATAAAATTACTCTGTTTGACCCCACACCTCACAAAATACATGAGAATTATTGACAGACATCTACAACTTGGAACTATTACAAAAGGAGAATGGGAATACTTACGTCACATCCTCGAACACCTACATTCTACTTACTGCCAAAAGTACACACAAATTTTAAAAACCCACCTGGAAGGCCCATTATATCAGGCAATGTTGGCCTTCTAGAGAAAGCTAGTTGCTTTCTGGATGTACATCTAAGACACCACGTTCTGACTCTTCCTTCGTACATCAAGGACACTACCGATGTACTTAAAAAGGTACACAATGTATATTTGGAGGAATTATACTTATTGGTGAGCCTCGATGTCGAGGCATTATACACATCTATAAAACATGAATTGGGCGTGAGGGCAGTAAGGTATTTTCTAACAATAGAAGGAATAGGTGAATTCCAACAATTTTTGTTGTAATACAAATTCCAGTAATTCTATCATAACTACTTCCTGTTCAACAGTCGCTTTCACATTTAATTGAGGGGCACTGCGATGGGGGCAGCCTGCGCCCCAACGTACGCTAATTTATTCTTGGGGCGGTGGGAACGAGAAATCGTTTTCAGCGACGATCAAGAACATTATACCAATCATATCGTCACATGGATGCGTTTCATAGATGATATTTTCATGATATGGGACGGTCCAGAAACCAAACTGGAGGAATATATTCAAACTGTCAACAGTAACAACGTGAATTTTAAATTCACTTATACCAGTAGCAGAATGAGTATCTCCTTCCTGGACCTCAGAATATATTGAGACGGTAATAATAAGATCGCTACAGAGATCTTCAGGAAGGAAACATCAACCAACAGTTTACTTCATTCCTCCAGTGCACATTTTCCACCGACCATCAGGAACATTCCCAAGGGTGAGTTTCTCCGGTTAAAACGGAATTGTTCAGATGAACTAAGCTTCCGGAACACGTGTGAAGATCTTAGTATCAGACTTAAGGTACGCGGCTATAGTAATCGCCTGATCAAGAAGGCCAAATACAAAATTAGCAAAATACAGCGTGAATCTTTAATATTTGTGGATAAGAAGGATCCAGAACCAAAAGAAGTGGGGACAATAAGATTCATTGGCGATTTCTGTAGGAGTTAGAGAGAAGCCAGACAAATCTTGCAAAACCATTGGCATGTATTGAAAATGGATGAAGATCTATCCGAACATATTGGGGATAAGATCAATATGAGTTGGAGACGAGCACCCAACCTAAAAGACAAATTAGTGAAAAGTCACTTTTCACATTCATCAAAATCTCAAGCATCTTTACAGGGCAGTTACCCTTGTGGCAACTGCAAGGCCTGTTCATATATCTGTAACCAAGTGGTTGTCAAGGATAAATACAACCAACAAATGCAGATCAAAGGATATTTCAATTGCAGGACAGAAAATTTGATCTATTGCATTGTATGCCCGTGCAATTTACGCTATGTGGGCATGACCTCACGTATGCTCAAAGTGAGAGCACTGGAACATGTGGGGAGTGTCCAAAATGCTAGGTCAGATTCATCCAAATTTAAGACATTGACCACTGTTGCAAAACATATTTTCCAAGTTCACAACAGTAGAACCCAAGATCTACGGATTTTTGGTCTGGAACATGTGAAAATGGGCCTAAGAGGGGGAGACATAATGACCAGGCTGCAGAAAAAGGAATCAGAATGGATCTTCAAGCTACATTCATTGATACCTAGAGGGTTAAATGAGAACATAAATTACAACGTTTTTCTCGAATAACCCTTAGGTCTGTATTGTATCCGGTAGATCTCTAAGATTCTGAGGTTCCCTTCAGAATAAATATACATTTTTAATGTATTAATGTTTACTCTAGAATGAGTTAGTACTCTGGTTTCCATACCTCTGGTTTTACCATCCATTACTCATCCACGTCTCACTCACATACATCAATGTTTATTTGCACTTTTTGTACTCAGTTTGTTTTAATCACATATCACCTTGATTTATTCACTTATTAATTCTAATTTGAATCACCTTACAAACACTGATATTCATCTCACATCGTAGCTATTTACTTACACTGACTTTCAGCAGTTCACACACTACATTTACTTCAGTTTAGCACCATGCTCACTCTTACCTTCACTTTCACATCATCATACCCAAGGGCACTTTGTTAATACATTCATCCCATCACTCAACAGCTCAGTCTCTTCACATTTTCTTTCTCTTTTTTTCTCTCTTATTAACCTTACCAATTACCTTTAATCCATTAGAACCTTCCCCAAATCACATATTTACATATTTATTTAGTTTAGAACACTTATCTAGCAACATGCACACTCCTTATTATATTATATTTCTCTTACGTCCTAGAGGATGCTGGGGACTCCAAAAGGACCATGGGGTATAGACGGGATCCGCAGGAGACATGGGCACATTATAAGACTTTGAATGGGTGTGAACTGGCTCCTCCCTCTATGCCCCCCCTCCAGACCTCAATTAGATTCTGTGCCCAGAGAGACTGGAAACACACTAGGGGAGCTCTCCTGACTTTCTCTGAAAAGACTTTTAGTAGGTTTTTTATTTTCAGGGAGACCTGCTGGCTACAGGCTCCCTGCATCGTGGGACTGAGGGGAGAGAAGTCAGACCTACTTTTTCTTAGTCAAAGGCTCTGCTTCTTAAGCTACTGGACACCATTAGCTCCAGAGGGTTCGATCACTTGGTGTGCCTAGCTGCTTGTTCCTGGAGCCGCGCCGTCACCCCCCTCACAGAAGCCAGAAGAAAGAAGCCGGGCGAGTATTCAGAAGAAAGAAGACTTCAGTGACGGCAGAAGACTTCGGTAACGGAGGTACAGCGCGGCGGTCGCGCTGCGCTCTATACTCCCACACATACACCATCGGCACATGCAGGGCGCAGGGGGGGCGCCCTGGGCAGCAGTTACTGAGGTTTTTAACACTGGCAAAGAGCACTAAATATAAGACCCCTGCCAGTATAAATATTTAAAACTGAGCGGGACTACAGCGCGCCGGAAGGGGGCGAGGCTTAGCCCTCACAGCTTACCAGCGCCATTTTCTCTCTTCACAGACACTGCAGAGACGCTGGCCTGGACCTCCACTCTCCTTATCAAGTACAGGGAGCAAAAAAGGGGGGGGGCACAGTAAATTGGTGCTATATAAACAGCGCAGTGATCATATATTATTTTTTCAGTAGTATATGGGCGCTGGGGTGTGAGCTAGTATACTCCCTCTGTGTTCTCTCTAACAGGCTTCCCTGTGGATCTGTCCCCTATTGCCAGTGTGAGAGTGTGTGTGTCGGTACGGTGTGTCGACATGTCTGAGGCTGAATGCTCCTCCCCGGAGGAAGTTACTGGGGCGCAGAGAAGGATTTGGGAGTGACTCTGTCGGCACCGCCTACTGCTGATTGGGTGAATATGTTGAGTACATTGAATACAAATGTGGCGCTATTGTCTAAAAGGCTGGATAAGTCTGATTCTCAGACACAAACGTGGAGAAAATCCATGGAGGACGCCTTATCCCAGGTACAGGTCCCCTCAGAGTCACAAAAGCGTTAATTTACCCAAATAGCTGATACGGATACCGACACTGACTCTGACTCCAGTGTCAACTATAGTGAGGCCAGTTTACATTCGAAATTGGTTAAGAGTATTCAGTACATGATTGTGGCTATTAAAGATGTTTTACATATTTCTGAAGTACCTGCTGTTCCTGATACAAAGGTATGTTTGTATAAGGGAAAGAAACCTGAGGTAACGTTTCCCCCCTCTCATGGACGGAACGCTCTTTGTGAAAAGACTTAGGAATCGCCTGATAAAAGATGGTAGATTCCCAAGAGAATTCTTATGGCATATCCTTTCCCCTCTGACGACAGGGAAAAGTGGGAGTCGTCTTCCAATGTGGACAAGGCTCTGTCCCGGCTGTCCAAGAAGGTGGCGCTTCCGTCTCCCGACACTGCTGCCCTCAAGGATCCTGCGGATCGCAAGCAGGAAGCGACATTAAAGGCCATTTATGTCACTACGGGTGCACTCCTCAGACCTGCCGTGGCGTCGGCATGGGTGAGTAGTGCTATTGCTAAGTGGGCTGATAATTTAGCATCTGACATGGATACCCTGGATAGGGATAACATTCTTTTGACTCTCGGTTATATCAGGGACGCTGCAGCTTACCTAAAGGATGCAGCGAGGAATATTGACCTCTTGGAAACCAGGTGCAAATGCCATGGCAGTCTCGGCCAGGAGAGCGCTGTGGATTCATCAATGGAATGCTGATGCCGACTCCAAGAAAGCTATGGAAGCTCTCCCTTATAAAGGTAGTGTCTTGTTTGGTGACGGCCTCGCTTACCTGGTGTCTACCGCTACAGCGGGTAAGTCATCTTTTCTTCCTTATGTTCCAGCACAACAGAAAAAGGCACCCCATTATCAGATGCAGTCTTTTCGGCCCAATAAATACAAAAAAAGGAAGAGGCTCGTCCTTCCTTGCGTCAAAAGGCAGAGAAAGGGGAAAAAGGTCGCCTGCTGTGTCAGGCTCCCAGGACCAAATGTCCTCCCCGGCCTCTGCCAAGTCCACCGCATGACGCTGGGGCTCCCCTACGGGAGTCCGTGCCGGTGGGGACGCGACTCTTCAGTCAGGTCTGGTTTCACTCGGGCCTAGATCCTTGGGTGTTAGACATAGTGTCCCGAGGGTACAAACTGGAGTTTCAGGAGGTGCCCCCCACCGATTTTTCAAATCGGCCTTGCCAGTTTCTATCCCAGAAAGGGAAGTAGTGAGTGCTGCGATACAAAAGCTGTGTCTCCAGAGTGTCATTGTCCCGGTACCCCCGTCCCAACGGGGAGAAGGGTTTAATTCGAGCCTTTTTGTCGTGCCAAAGCCGGATGGCTCGGTCAGACCGATCCTGAACTTTAAATCCCTCAATCTGTATTTAAAAACTTTCAAGTTCAAGATGGAATCTCTTCGAGCAGTCATCTCCAGCCTAGAAGGGGGGATTTTATGGCGTCAGTCGACATAAAAGATGCCTACTTACACGTCCCGATATATCCTCCACATCAGGCTTTCCTGAGATTTGCGGTGCAGGATTATCATTACCAATTTCAGACGTTGCCGTTTGGGCTTTCCATGGCCCCGAGGGTCTTCACCAAAGTGATGGCGGAAATGATGGTACTCCTACACAAGCGGGGTGTCACAATTATCCCGTACTTGAACGATCTCCTGATAAAGGCGAGATCGAAGGAGCAGTTGCTAAGAAATGTGGAACTCTCCCTGACGGTTCTGCAACATCATGGTTGGATTCTAAATTTGCCAAAGTCTCAGTTGATCGCGACAACTCGGCTGCCCTTCTTGGGCATGATCCTAGACACAGAACTGCAGAGAGTGTTTCTTCCAGCGGAAAAAGCTCTGGAAATCCAATGCATGGTCAAGGAGATTCTGAAACCGGCAAGAGTGTCGAGTGCTAGGGAAGATGGTTGCGGCTTACGAAGCCATTCCGTTTGGCAGGTTTCATGCCCGGGTGTTTCAGTGGGACCTGCTGGACAAATGGTTCGGGTCTCACCTGCACATGCACCGGAAAATAAGTCTATCTTCCAGGACCAGAATTTCTCTTCTGTGGTGGCTGCAAAGTTCTCACCTTCTAGAGGGACACAGGTTCGGGATCCAGGATTGGGTCCAGCTGACCACGGATGCAAGTCTCCGAGGCTGGGGAGCAGTCACTCAAGGAAGAAGTTTCCAGGGAAAATGGTCAAGCCAGGAAACTTGTCTCCACATAAACGTAATGGAGTTAAGAGCCATCTACAACGGCCTTCTGCAAGCGGAACACCTTCTTCGAGGTCTACCTGTCCTGATTCAGTCGGACAACGTAACAGCGGTGGCGTACGTACACCGCCAGGGTGGAACAAAGAGCAGATCGGCGATGGCGGAGGCCACAAAAGTTCTCCGCTGGGTGGAAAAACACGTGAGCCCTCTGTCAGCAGTCTACCTTCCAGGCGTGGACAACTGGGAAGCAGACTTCCTCAGCAGACACGATCTCCATCCAGGAGAGAGGGCCCTTCATCAAGAGGTATTTGCAGAAGTGACAAGGCGTTGGGGAATTCCTCAAATAGACATTATGGCGTCTCGCCTCAACAAGAAGCTTCCGAGGTATTGTTCCAGGTCGAGGGACCCCCAAGCCAGTGCGGTGGACGCCCTGGTAACTCCGTGGGTGTTTCAGTCGGTATATGTGTTCCCTCCACTTCCTCTCATTCCAAAAGTGTTGAGGATCGTAAGACGAACAAGGGTTCAGGCGGTGCTCGTCGTTCCAGATTGGCCACGGAGAGCCTGGTATCCGGATCTTCAGGAATTGATCATAGAAGATCCTTGGCCGCTTCCTCTCAGAGAGGACCTGTTACTGCAGGGGCCATGCGTATTTCAAGACTTACCGCGGCTGCGTTTGACGGCGTGGAGGTTGAACGCCAAATCCTAGCTCGAAAGGGTATTCCTGGGGAAGTCATCCCCACTCTCCTTAAGGCTAGAAAGGAGGTCACGGCGAAGCATTATCACCGTATTTGGAGAAAATATGTGTCATGGTGTGAAGCCAAAAAGGCTCCTACGGAGGAGTTTCAGCTGGGTCGTTTCCTCCATTTTTTCCAGGCAGGCATGGATGAAGGCCTGAAATTCGGTTCCATCAAAGTGCAGATTTCGGCTTTATCTATTTTCTTTCAAAAAGAATTGTCCGCCCTTCCTGAAGTTCAGACTTTCGTGAAGGGAGTGATGCATATCCATCCTCCGTTTGTGGCACCGTGGGATCTTGACGTGGTGTTACAATTTCTTATGTCTCACTGGTTTGAACCTTTGCGAAAGGTTGAGTTAAAATTTTTCACTTGGAAAGTGGTCATGCTTTTGGCCTTGGCGTCCGCCAGATGGGTGTCGGAATTGGCGGCTTTGTCTTACAAGAGCCCATATTTGTATTTTCCATGTGGATAGAGCGGAATTGAGGACTCGTCAACAATTTCTTCCGAAGGTGGTTTCTTCGTTTCACATTAATCAACCTATTGTGGTCCCTGTGGCTACGGATGCCGTGACGGTGCTTAAATCTCTCGATGTCGTAAGAGCTTTGAAAATTTATATCACCAGAACGGCTCTTGTTAGGAAAACGAAGGCTCTGTTTGTCCTGTACGCTTCCAACAAGATTGGAAATCCTGATTCCAAGCAGACTATTGCATGCTGGATTTGTAATACGATTCAGCACGCTCATTCTTCGGCTGGATTGCCGTTGCCAAAGTCAGTGAAGGCCCATTCTACCAGGAAGGTGGGCTCATCTTGGGCGGCTGCCCGAGGGGTCTCGGCACTTCAACTGTGCCGAGCGGCTACGTGGTCGGGTTCAAACACTTTTGCAAAATTCTACAAGTTTGATACCCTGGCTGATGAGGACCTCATGTTTGCTCAGTCGGTGCTGCAGAGTCGTCCGCACTCTCCCGCCCGGTCTGGAGCTTTGGTATAGACCCCATGGTCCTTTTGGAGTCCCCAGCATCCTCTAGGACGTAAGAGAAAATAGGATTTTAATACCTACCGGTAAATACTTTTCTCCAAGCCTGTAGAGGATGCTGGGCGCCCATCCCAGTGCGGACTGTTACTTGCAGTTGTATTGTTAGTTGTTGTTTTCGGTTACACAGAGGTTGTGTATCGGTTATGTCCAGCTTGTTGCTGTTTTTCGTTCATACTGTTGTCTGGTATTCCTGATAATCCAGTTGTACGGTATGTTTGTGGTGTGAGCTGGTATGTATCTCACCCTTAGTGTAACAAAATCCTTTTCCTCGAAATGTCCGTCTCCCTGGGCACAGTTCCTATAACTGAGGTCTGGAGGAGGGGCATAGAGGGAGGAGCCAGTTCACACCCATTCAAAGTCTTATAGTGTGCCCATGTCTCCTGCGGATCCCGTCTATACCCCATTGTCTTTTTGGAGTCCCCAGCATCCTCTATGGACTAGGAGAAAAGGATTTACCGGTAGGTATTAAAATCCTATTCTAACGCTATTTTGTAATTACATTCATTTCATCAGCTCACCAGTCCTTTTAAATTCAATTTCATTATTATGTCCTCTATATTTATTTATTAATATACACTTTTTTCTGTATTTATTCAATCTTCCACACACAAACTTTTATATTTATATTGATTTCCTTTTATAACAAAAACTGTCTCTATATATTTATATATTTATATTAATATATTATTATATCATATTATATTATATTACACCTTTCTATGGTGGTCTTTCCGAGTTGTTCGCTCGCTGCCGATTTTCGCAGTGCAGCGAACGAGTGAAAAAACGGCAAAAATGCGCATGGTACATGCATGCGCTAAGTACTTTCACACAAAACTTTGTAGATTTACACAAGCTCGAGCGACGTTTTTTAATCGCTCGAGTGATCATAGTATGATTGACAGGAAGTGGGTGTTTCTGGGCGGAAACTGGCCGTTTTCAGGGAGTGTGCTAAAAAACGCAGGCATGCCAGGTAAAAACGCAGGAGTGGCTGGAGAAACTTGGGAGTGGCTAGCCGAACGCAGATCGTGTTTGTGACGTCAAACCAGGAACTGAACGGACTGAGGTGATCGCAGTCTAGGAGTAGGTCTGGAGCTACTCAGAAACTGCAGGGAATTATTTAGTAGCAGTTCTGCTAATCTTTCGTTCGCTATTCTGCTAAGCTAACATACACTCCCAGAGGGCGGCGGCCTAGCGTTTGCAATGCTGCTAAAAGCAGCTAGCTAGCGAGCGAACAACTCGGAATGTGGGCCAATATACATACTTTCTGCTGTGGGGTACACTGGGCTCCACAAGGATTGGACAGTGGGGTGTAGAATAGGATCTTGATCCAAGGCACCAACAGGCTCAAAGCTGTGACTGTTCCCAGAATGCACAGCGCCGCCTCCTATATCACCCCGCCTCCCAGCACAGGAGCTCAGTTTTGTAAGTTGGTGCTGCAGTAAGCAGGCACTGAACAGAGGGGCGGCTCCAAGCAGCCCTAAGAAAAGCTTTTTATGAGGTAAAAAGTGAAGACTTCAAGGGCAGCAGCGGTGGTAAATGTCTTATGACATTCACTGCTGCAGCTCCAGCTCTCCCCAGCGGCGCTGTACACTCCCGAGCCCTGGTTGCCGGGTAGCTACAGCAGAGGCTTCGGTTTTCTTCACGTTAGACACACACGGCTGGGGCTCTCCAGGATCGCGTGGCCGCGCTTCGGGAGGTGGTAAGTGGGTCCCGCTTGCGGGACCCGGTCCTTATCGCGATCCGGCGCGGTCAGTGGGAGGCGGGCCGCGCGCACTGGCGGTGGACACTGTGGCAGTACAGGCGACCGCACTAGATCACCAGGGCATGGGCGCAGGTCAGGTTTTCTCTCTAAACCAATTCTTATAACGCCCACAGTACCCGGTGGTTTTGCCAGCAGAGGGGATAAGGCTTAGACTTGAAGCCCCTCCCCCAGGGCGCCATTTCTAGCAAGTGTACCCGCCCTGGATCTGCATATCTGTCTTTTCCTCACTCCATGGGGTATATTTACTAAGGTCCCGATTTTGACCGAGATGCCGTTTTTTCTTCAAAGTGTCATCTCGGTAATTTACTAAGCAAAAATCACGGCAGTGATGAGGGCATTCGTAATATTTTGGAAGTCCTAGGAAAAAATCACGAATCAATACACCATCGGTCAAATACGCCTGCAATTTGGTAGAAATCGGGAATTTACTAAAAAGTGCAAAACACAAACACTGCCGACAATAGCCAAACACTGCCGTGATGAAATACAAATCGTGAAAAAGTGCTAAAAAAAAACAGACCTGCTTTTTTATCCCGTGTTTGTATAGGCATGCACGGATCCATGAGATCCGTGCATGTTTTTCAGTGGGAAGGGGTGGGAAATGTTTTAATTTTTCAACAAAAAAAAATGCGTGGGGTCCCCCCTCCTAAACCAAACCAGCCTCGGGCTCTTTGAGCCGGCCCTGGTTGCAAAAATATGGGAAAAAAATTGACAGGGGTTCCCCCATATTTAAACAACCAGCACCGGGCTCTGCGCCTGGTCCTGGTTCCAAAAATACGGGGGACAAAAAGCGTAGGGGTCCCCCGTATTTTTGAAACCAGCACCGGGCTCCACTAGCTGGACAGATAATGCCACAGCCGGGGGTCACTTTTATACAGCGCCCTGCGGCCGTGGCATTAAATACCCAACTAGTCACCCCTGGCCGGGGTACCCTGGAGGAGTGGGAACCCCTTCAATCAAGGGGTCTCCCCCCTCCAGCCACCCAAGGGCCAGGGGTGAAGCCCGAGGCTGTCCCCCCCATCCAATGGGCTGCGGATGGGGGGCTGATAGCCTTTGTTGTAAGTTATGAATATTGTTTTTAGTAGCAGTACTACAAGTCCCAGCAAGCCTCCCCCGCAAGCTGGTACTTGGAGAACCACAAGTTCTGTCTGACAGGCGGCACACGGCAGTGTTACAATGTAGCGCCTATGCGCTCCATTGTAACCAATGGTGGGAACTTTGTGGTCAGCGGTGAGGTTACTTTCGGTCACCCGCTGACCACAAAGTTCCCACCATTGGTTATAATGGAGCGCATAGGCGCTACATTGTAACACTGCCGTGTGCCGCCTGTCAGACAGTACAGGAGCACACAGCCGATCAGGTGGGTGCCACAACGTGGCGCTCCCTGATTGGCTGAAGAAACCCACTTAGACATCAGTCAGAGGGGGTTTCTGGCCTTCGGGGAAAGGGGTCCCATGTGAAAACATGGGGCTCCTTTCAGTTCGTAGTCGGGTGTCCCGTTTTTTTATTTTTACAAGTACGTGGATTACAAATGGATTATCCGAGGAGCCCTCTACACTGGATTTGGTGAGTAGAATTTTTTCAACAGGTACACCATGGATTCTGCATGGAGAAGAGGACCGACCCTCGTGTGAACATATGGTGTGTATGTATGCATTAAAGTTATACTTTCAAGGTGTGTGTGTAATGTCTTTATTGGGGTATTTTTTTAGAAGTAGTACTACAGGTACCAGCGGGCCCGGTTTACCGCCGCATGCTGGTACTTGTGGTTCTCCAAGTACCAGCTTGCGGGGGAGGCTTGCTGGGACTTGTAGTACTGCTACTAAAAACAATATTCATAACTTACAACAAAGGCTATCAGCCTCCCATCCGCAGCCCATTGGATGGGGGGGACAGCCTCGGGCTTCACCCCTGGCCCTTGGGTGGCTGGAGGGGGGAGACCCCTTGATTGAAGGGGTTCCCACTCCTCCAGGGTACCCCGGCCAGGGGTGACTAGTTGGGTATTTAATGCCACGGCCGCAGGGCGCTGTATAAAAGTGACCCCCGGCTGTGGCATTATCTGTCCAGCTAGTGGAGCCCGGTGCTGGTTTCAAAAATACGGGGGACCCCTACGCTTTTTGTCCCCCGTATTTTTGGAACCAGGACCAGGCGCAGAGCCGGTGCTGGTTGCTTAAATATGGGGGAACCCCTGTCAATTTTTTTCCCATATTTTTGCAACCAGGGCCGGCTCAAAGAGCCCGAGGCTGGTTTGGCTTAGGAGGGGGGACCCCACGCAATTTTTTTTTTAAGTTTAAACATTTTTTTTTTTTTTTTTTTCAAGGTGCACAATGAAGCCCAGCACGGATCTCTCAGATCCGGCCGAGATTCATTGTATTAAAGTCGGCAGTGTTTTACAAGTCACTCACGTAAAACACTGCCTAAAAAAACGAATGACATCGACATCGGAAAAACCGAAAATGCAGAATACGGCAGCTTAGTTAATTAGTCATAATCAATTCAAAAAGTTGCATATTTACACTTTCGATGTCATTCGTGATTGAACTTTGACCTCAAACGGGAAAATACGATTCTTAGTAAATTTACCCCCATGTCAGTGTCTGCGGCGCCATTATCCCTCAGCTCACTGTTCCTGGGACTGCTTGGGGAAATCCTCCTATGTAAAGCCGCCTGGTTGTCAGCGCTGTGCTTTTACATGACACTTAAGTATTCTACCTGCCTTTTTAGAAAGTGATAGTTATGAAAGAGTGCACTAGGTCAGGGTTTTATAGTACAATTACCTTGTGATATACATCCAGTTCTTACTGTGTACTGTTATATCTATTGTTATATAGCTGTGTAAGCTAGTCCAGTGCAGTATTATTGTCAGTAATAACCTCTGCATTGTACAAACTGACTTTCTGTGTGTGCATTTGATAGCTGAGTGGTGTCCATTTTGTGTCTTTCACTCAACCTGCTATCCCTATATTCCATACCCTGAGGGGGCTTGGTGCGTCAGGTGTTATCTAATATAGGATTTTCACAAAGCTATACTGTATTACGTATTTTTCTCTGTGATTTAGTCACCATATCTCTCCTTTATCTCTCCTAGTGCTGACTACATTGCGCAGGGGTTTGGGTTCAGAGGTATAGTGCTGCTGATAATTGTACTGTGTTAACCTCATACTGCAAGTTATATCATGTCTGCTTCTGAGGGTAACGGTTCTGGGGCTGAACACACTGCCGGTGTTGCTGACGCCGCGGGGCCATATGAGGAGAATATAGTAGCTGTGGGCTCTGGTTCTGGGGGCTCCTTGCTCCCCAGTGGGACTGTGGCAATGGAGGCACATACTGACCCACCGTGGGCCGCTTTTTCCACGCTTCTGCATACGCTAGTTCATAAACTAACTCCCCCTATGGGACCCCCAATTTATCTGCTCAATTAAAGAAGTTGAACCAGTCCTTGACTACTAAAAAGTCTGACCAACGCTCGCCTAAGTCCAAGAGGTCCTGTAAGCGAGCGCATATCTCCTCGCAATCCACTGCTGTCACTGACACCTCGTTTGATGAAGACGGCACATATACTGACCCCTCAGGTTCTGACTCAGATACGGCTGATGGGGAGGGTAGTTCACATGTGGATGTTCCTGATCTTTTGGAGGCTATTAAGTTAATTCTGCAGATTACGGATGATCCCGAGCCATCCGTCCCTCCTAAGAACCAGATAGGTTCAAGCGTCAGAAGGTGGTTAAGCAAGTTTTACCTCACTCTGGTCACCTAGTGGATATACGTCAGGAACCCTGGGAAAACCCGGGTACGAAGTTTGTGCCTCAAAAGAAGATGCTGGCTCGCTATCCCCTCGCGCCAGAGCTGTCTAAAAATTGGAAAACGCCTCCTCCAGTGGACTCACATGTGGCTAGGATGGTGGTTTCCTCAGCTCTACCTGTCACTACCGTCACGTCTCTAAAAGAGCCTACGGATAAACGTGTGGAGGGTTGTCTGAAAGCGATTTACACCCTCACGGGTGCTGCACAAAGGCCCACTATTGCAGCAAAATGGGCTGCAGAGGATATTGAAGCATGGGCCTTGGAGTTAGAAGCTGAAATCTCTTCTGACCATGCTAGACAATGCTTGTCATATATTGTCACAGCTTCTCGATATATTAAAGAGGCGGCTTCTGATGCCGGTATCCTAGCAGCCAAGGCCTCTACTACATCAGTCCTGGCTCGCCGGTTATTGTGGCTGAGATCCTGGTCTGTGGATCTGGACTCTAGAAAACCCCTGGAGGTACTCCCTTTCAAGGGAGATATTTTGTTTGGGGAGGACTTAAATAAGATTGTGGCTGACTTGGCTACTGCCAAAACTGTCTGTCTGCCTAATACCGCTCCTTCTGTGTCGAAGGCTAAAGGTACGTCCTTTCGCCCCTTTCGTCCTTCAGGTAAAGCAAAAGGTCAGGCGTACCATAAGCAGGCCCGCACTTCCAAACCTGGTAAGCCGAAGCCCAAAAGAGCCTGGGCTGCCCGTCAGCCAGCTGCCAAGACCGATAAGCCTGCCGCATGATGGGGCGGGCCTCCCCTTGGGGGATCCCAGGGTGGGGGGCCGGCTTCTAGGATATACCCAGGAATGGTTGAAGACCACTTTAGATGCCTGGGTACGGGAAGTCGTCACTCGAGGTTACGCCATAGCCTTCAAAAACCGACCCCCTCATCGATTTTGCCAGACAGACGTCCCTTTGGACCAGACAAAGGCAAAAGCTGCACACTCGGTGGTACAGACCCTCCTGGATACAGGAGTCGTCGTACAGGTGCCTCTTGCTCAGAGGGGCCGGGGGTACTATTCTCCGCTGTTTCTGGTCCTGAAACCAAATGGGTCCTCCCAGCCCATTCTCAACCTCAAGGCATTGAACAGGTTTGTGAAGGTTTCCAAGTTCCGTATGGAAACCCTTTGCTCTATAGTTCTGGCCTTGGAACCTGGGGACTACATGGTCTCCCTGGACATACAGGATGCTTACCTGAATATTCCTATAGCAGTGTCACATCAACCATACCTGAGGTTTGCTATTGGCAACCTACATTACCAGTTTTGGGCGTTACCTTTTGGTTTGACAACGGCTCCGCGAGTCTTCACCAAAGTTATGGCGGTGATGACGGTGGTACTCCGCCGTCAAGGGGTCAGGATACTGCCGTATTTGGACGACTTGTTAATCCTGGCAAATTCCCCAGATCTTCTCCTGCGTCATCTGGATATGACGGTCCGGTTTCTACAAGCCCACGGGTGGCTCATCAACTGGAAGAAATCCTCCCTGGTCCCTGCTCAGAGCATGGTGCACCTGGGAGCGTTGTTGGACACTCACAACCAGAGGTTGTTCTTGTCTCAGGAGAAAGTCCTGAAGATTCAGGACAGGATTCGTTGCTTCCTTTCTCGTCCGCAAGTGTCGATACATTCGGCAATGCAGGTGCTGGGCCTAATGGTATCAGCATTCGACATGGTGGAGTATGCTCAATTCCATACTCGCCCCCTCCAGAGGCTGATTCTAGCCAAGTGGGACGGCCTGTCTCACCGGATCAGATCTCAAATTATCTTCTTGACTCAGGAGGTCCGTCTGTCGCTACACTGGTGGCTCCGGGACCTTCAATTGTGCAGGGGTCATCCCTTCTGGATATCCAACTGGGTCCTGATGATGACAGATGCCAGTCTAAGAGGTTGGGGCGCGGTGCTGGAGCAACACTCCCTTAAGGGTCGGTGGACCAATGAGGAATCTCTCCTCGCGATCAACATTCTGGAATTGCGGGCGGTCTTCAGTGCGTTGAACCTGGCCCAGCATTTAATTCAGAATCGTCCTGTTCAAGTACAGTCGGACAACGCCGCCACAGTGGCTTACATAAATCATCAAGGCGGCACTCTAAGCCGTTTGGCAATGAAGGAAGTCTCACGAATTCTACGTTGGGCGGAACGCCATCTACCGGCCATCGGTAATATTCATTCCGGGAGTCCTGAATTGGGAAGCGGACTTTCTCAGTCGTCAGGACATACATGCCGGCGAGTGGGGCCTCCATCGAGAAGTGTTTCAACTCGTGGAAAAGTGGGGTCTTCCAGACGTGGATCTGATGGCGTCTCGACACAATCACAAGGTTCCGGTCTTCGGAGCAAGGACAAGGGATCCTCAAGCAGCATTCTTGGATGCGCTGGCGGTGCCGTGGAAGTTTCGGCTGCCGTATGTGTTCCCTCCGGTGTCACTCCTGCCCAGGGTAATTCGGAAGTTCAAGCAAGAAAAAGGAAATCTGCTTCTCATAGCTCCAGCGTGGCCCAGACGGCACTGGCTTTCAGTCCTGCAGGGCCTATCGTCGGAGTATCCAATTCTACTTCCACAACGCCCAGACCTCCTCTTTCAGGGCCCCTGTGTCTACCAGGACCTAGCCCGGCTGTCTTTGACGGCGTGGCTCTTGAAGCTTCCGTCTTGAGGGCTAAGGGTTTTTCTGAAGAGGTCATTAAAACTATGTTGCGGGCACGGAAACCGGCTTCTGCTCGGATTTACCATAGGGTCTGGCATTCCTACTTTGTTTGGTGCGCATCTAACAATTATGATGCTTCCAAGTTTAGTACAGCCAAGCTTTTGGCTTTTCTGCAGCAAGGCCTAGAGTTGGGCCTGCGTCTGGCCTCCCTAAAGGTTCATATTTCTGCCTTGTCGGTGTGGTTTCAGAGAAAAATTGCGACTTTGCCTGATGTTCATACTTTCACTCAGGGTGTGTTGCGTATCCAACCTCCCTATGTCCCGCCTGTGGCTCCTTGTACTTGTCGGTGGTTTTGGAGGCGTTGCAGGAGCCTCCATTTAAACCCCTTGGTTCAGCTGACCTTAAATGGCTTTCCCTTAAGGTGGTGTTCTTGCTGGCTATTGCCTCTACTAGAAGAGTGTTGGATCTGGGTGCCTTGTCTTGTAGTTCCCCATATCTGATCTTTCACCGTGATCGGGCGGTTCTTAGGACTCGTCCCGGATATTTACCTAAGGTGGTTTCTTCGTTTCACCTTAATCAGGAGATTGTGGTTCCGGCCTTTGTCTCTCCTGATTTGTCTCCCAAAGAGCGGTCTTTGGATGTGGTACGGGCTCTCTGTATCTATGTGAAGAGAACTGCTTCTATCCGAAAATCTGATTCTCTCTTTGTTTTGTTTGGATTTCACAAACGTGGCTGGCATGCTCACAAGCAGACCCTGGCCAGATGGATTAGAATGGTGATTGCACATGCTTATGTGAAGGCTGGTCTCTCTGCTCCTGATCACATTAAGGCCCATTCTACTCGGTCTGTTGGACCTTCTTGGGCGGCCCAACGTGGTGCGACCCTTGAACAATTGTGCAAGGCGGCTACGTGGTCTCACGGGAACACGTTCATAAGGTTCTATGCCTTCGATACTGCCGCTTCCTTTGGACGCCGGGTTGTTGTGCCCGCTACAGTGCTTCCCCTCCCATAAGGAACTGCTTTAGGACATCCCCATTGTCCAATCCTTGTGGAGCCCAGTGTACCCCGCAGCAGAAAACGAGTTTTATGGTAAGAACTTACCTTTGTTAAAACTCTTTCTGCGAGGTACACTGGGCTCCACAAGGCGCCCACCTTGACGCACTTAGCTTCTTTGGGTTGGTATGGCATTAGCCGCTGACACTTCTCTTGTCGTGAGAGTGTGATGTATGTGGCTACTAACTGTTGTCGTCTCTTTTCCTGCTACTGCATTGGGCTGGATAACTAAAAACTGAGCTCCTGTGCTGGGAGGCGGGATGATATAGGAGGTGGCTCTGTGCATTCTGGGAACAGTCAAAGCTTTGAGCCTGTTGGTGCCTCGAATCAAGATCCTATTCTGGGGAGCGTGGCTTGACTGGAGAAGAAAGCAGACGTGTCTCTGCTGGCCTCCTCTCTCCAGTGTTCTTTAACCCCATATTTTGTGAGCTCACCCCCTGTATTCCCTCTCTGGGGGCTCCCCTTCCCTCCCTGCAAGCCTCCTCAGCCCTGGTGTGAGAGCCGCGGAGCAGTTTTCACTGCTCTCGCAGGTTGCGGCCTATACACTCCCGGAAGCCGGGGACTCGCGTACTCCCGGCGCCCGCGATTCGAGCTACACGGCGGAGACGCGGCGCCGGGAAGCGGTGCGGATCCCACACAGGAGCGCCGGACCATCCAGAAGCCTTCCCCTGACCCCCAGGGTGGATACCCCCTGAGGCAGCAGGTCGGGGAGACGCCGGGCAGCAGGGGAGAGCGGTGGATCTGAAGCCCAGGGAGACGCGGCGGCCATCTTTAATCCTACTGGAGGAGCTGGATCTGAGGTAGCAGTGTGCCTGTATAACTGTTGGGGTCTCTGGATTAGGGCTACACCAGGATTGGTGGCCCTCTGGCACTGTTCTCCCCCTGCTCTTACTCTGGGGCCCCTGTTGAGAGATTTGTGCATTCACTTGTGTGGGGAGAAATAGCCTTTTACTTGGCACTATTATTTTCTACTGCAACTGCCCCATCTAGTGGCCTCTGGATGTAATAGCATACATTTCTCACACAGTGTGCTGGATATATAATACATATTGCTCTGCAGAATTCATAGGACCGCAGATATCCCGGCACCTGCCGAGACGATCGGCCGCGATGTCCTCATGGTTGAATAACCAAGATATTATGAAGTGATCGCTCTGAGATAACTCTGCCTACACCCGAATGCTCCTATGACATGATGTGACAACTTGACTTTTGCGTGGATCCCTCCTCAATTGATATCTCAGAAGCCTTGTGCCTCCCGTTCCTCTACCTTTGTCATTCAGCGCTGCCATGCCTCCCAAGAAATATAAGGCCGCTAAAACTGTCTCCCAGGTGGCGTTCTTTAAACCTTCTCCTCAGGCCGCTAAAGCAAAGGATGCACGGGGTGGTGCCTCTAAACCTGCTGTCCCGGTGCCCTCGCCATCTAGAGACATGTCCGCCCCTGCCACAGCACACCCCAGCTCCATCAATAATGGTGACTCGCTTGCGGTGGGTGCTATGAAACATCTCCTAACACAATTTAAGGATGAAGTCGCGGCAGAATTCAGAGCGACCATGAAGAAATGTCAGAGATCTATCGACGAGATAGGTGGCCGCACCGATCACCTAGAAACGAAAATGGGTAAGGTGGTGTCGTCGCACAACGACCTGATCTCTTCTCATGATCTGCTCCAAAATGAGGTCACGGCACTCAGGGACAAACTCTCGGATATTGAGGACAGATCGAGACGTAACAACATAAAGCTACGTGGTGTGGCGGAAGCTGTCGCTAATAGCGCTTTAAAAGATTTTGCAGTTGACCTCTTCAGCAAACTCCTTCCTTCATTCCGCTCAGTGGACTTTCTACTTGACCGTATCCATAGGCTCCCTAAAGCCAGGAACGCTCCTGATGGTGTCCCCCGGGATGTCCTTATGAGGTTACGCTATTTCCACGTGAAGGAGGCGATCTTGAAAGCTGCTAGACCCTCGGATACTGCATCGGAGGCTTTGGGCTCACTTCAGATCTTCGGAGACCTGTCCCCTGCTACTTTAGCGAAACGGCGCTCTCTTTACCCCATCACATCAGTGCTACGTAAAGAGAACATTCTATACAGATGGGGATATCCCACTAAGTTGCTTATTTCTCGAGAAGGTTCTACTGTTGTCATAACGAATGTCGAGGAGGGGAAAAAGATCCTAGCATCATGGAACTCTGCAAGCTCTTCTACACACACCTCTCCCGAGCGGGGCCTTCAGCGGGACTGGGCCTCTTCGGCTGCAGAACTTTGAGTATTGTTTGATTTACTACACTTGCATTGATTTCATGTCTTCTGATCGGTTTGTAGTGTCGTATTCCTACGTTGCACCAGTTCCTTGGCAATTGTTTGATGAGGGTGTCTACGCGATATCTGAGTGTTATTAGCATATTTTTCAGTGATGCCTTCTCTCTGCCGATTTACTGTTTGCTGCCTGTCTCTGCTGCCCCGACTGCCGCCCGCATTTCTTTGTCGGCTGGGAACTCTACCCGAGTTTCCTTTAATCCCGGTGGCTGTCGGGGGACCAGAGATGGAGGGCCGAGGAACTACATTTTGTTTAATTTTGGTTCGGGTGCGGGCAGATTGACCACTACCCCCCACAGTTTAACTCTGAGTCGCCATGGTTAGGCATCCACATGTGCCCCCGAGAGGGGTTATTGTTCTGTTTCTTCTTTCTGTTATCCTTCATCTTTTTTGTCCTTTCTTTCCCTTTCCCTCTCTTTTTGTCCGGAAACGTTACACACACTTTTTACTTGCCAGTTGGTTGTCGATAGTTATGCAATCCCCGACAGTTTTACAATATGGTTAACATTGTTTCTAAAAATGCAAAGGGTCTTAATTCCCCACACAAGAGGAGATTAGCACTTAATTATTTCCATAAACTTAAAGCTCAAATCATAGCCGTCCAAGAGACTCGCTTTATTAAATCAGCCCCTCCAAGGTTTACTAATGGGAGATTTCCCCATTGCTATCTGGCCAACGGGCCAGCAAAGGCGGCGGGGGTGGCAATCTTGATATCTCAACACTGCGCGTTTTCCCTCACTTCGCAATACTGCGACCCTGAGGGGAGAATTCTAATCTTGGTTGGCACTCTTGAAAATAAAGAGGTGACATTAGTTTCTTGCTACGCTCCCAACAACAAGCAACTAGCATTTTGCAGGAAACTGCGCTAAGGTGCAACAATTGGCTAAGGGCGCTTTACTCCTAATGGGGGACTTTAACTTGACCCTGGACCCTTTAGTTGATAACTCTAGCAAGCGGCCCTCGCTCTCCAGTCAGCTCCATAGGAATGCAAAGGGCTTTAGCCAGCTACTGGCGAAATATGATCTTTTAGACCTCTGGCGCGTTAAACATCCAATGGACAGAGATTACACGTTTTTCTCCCCGGTGCATGAATCCTATTCTAGAATAGATCTAGCATTAGCAGACAAGTGGACTCTACAGTCCATCCGTAAAATCTCCATTCTCCCCATGTCCTGGTCGGATCACTCCCCACTATACATCGAATGGGACACAAATAGTAGAAAGGTTACCCCGGCCCCCTGGCGCTTAGGTAAACTCAGTCTTCTTCAGCCAGAGACCACGCAGGCGATCCAAACCACCTTGGATCATTATCTCTCTGAGAACTCTCCTCAGGAGACATCTATCTTCACATTCTGGTGCGCCCTCAAGGCAGTAACACGAGGGACGGTGATTCAAACTGCGGCTAAGCTTAAAAGGGCATATCGCAAGAAATTTGAACTAGCTGAGCTCACAGTCGCTTCCCTGGAGAGTTCTCACAAGGCACATCCACACGATAAAGCCCTCCTTAAGTCATTGAAAGAAGCAAGGGAGGCGGTAAATGTTTTCTATCTAGCGGAGGTCCAACGCAACCTACATAGACTGAACCAAAAATGTTATGTTTATGGAAACAGAGCTGGTAGACTACAGGCGAGGAAGCTGAGGGGTAAGAAGGTGAAAGAAAAAATCCATATTGTCCACTCAGATAGGGGTAAGAGAGTCTATGATCCTGACGAAATTGCAAATGTCTTTGCATCCTATTACTCTAAATTATACAACTTGAAGGGGGATTCTTCTACTTTTCAACCTACAGGCATAGATGTTCAGAATTTTCTGAGTAACTTTCCTCTCCCCTCGCTGTCGTCGGAGTCTTGTAGCTCTCTTAGTGTGCCTTGGACTTTAGCCGAAGTTGAAAAGGCTATTGACTCCCTTCCAGCGGATTGGGCCCCGGGACCCGATGGTTACCCTTCTGGATTCTATAAATCTTTTAAGGAGAACTTGGCCCCGGTGCTCTTGTCAGTGTTTAATGAAGCCTCAGAGGCTGGCCACTTCCCCAAAGAGATGCTGGAAGCTCAAATCATCACCTTTCCCAAACCGGGAAAAAGCCCTACCTCAGTCCAAAATTTTAGACCAATTGCTTTATTAAATACGGATCTAAAAATGTATGCCAAATTAATTGCTAACCGTATCAGTCCCCTTCTCCCTTCCCTTATCAACCCTGATCAAGTGGGCTTCATCTTAAACCGACAGGCCCCGGATAATACGCGTAGGGTGATTAATGTTATTGAACACTCTGCCTGTAGAAGAGAACCCCTCCTAGTTTTGTCTCTGGACGCCGAAAAGGCGTTCGATAGATTGAACTGGGATTTTATGAGATTAACTTTGGACAAATTTGGCTTCTCTGGAAGGATCTTAGACTCTATCCTGGCTCTCTACTCCACACCCAGTGCGCGGGTCCTTGTTAACGGATGCCTTTCTTCACCCTTCAATATTTCTAATGGCACGCGACAGGGCTGTCCGCTATCTCCTCTTATTTTTGCATTGGCGATAGAACCCTTGGCTGCCTGCATTAGATCCCGGGACTCGATTAGAGGCCCGGTTATAGGGGGCATTTCCCACAAAATTAGCTTGTTTGCGGACGATATTCTGCTATGTCTTTCTGACCCCGAGGCTTCCTTGCCAGTTCTTCATGACGTCCTACAAAGTTATTCGGATGTTTCCTTTTATAAATTAAATACAAATAAAACTGAAGCCCTCCCACTCAATATATCTCCGACTGTGGTCTCTAGGTTGAAGGATTCGTACAAATATGCCTGGAAGTCCTACTCTTTTAGATATCTAGGAATTAATTTAACCAGAGAAGATAATTTAATTGAGTGTAATTATGCTCCATTATTAAAAGCATTTACGGAGCTGACTGGGGAGTGGATGCTACAGGAAGTGTCTTGGTTGGGTAGGATTGCTGCTGCCAAAATGGTCCTGTTGCCGAAATTAATGTACCTGTTTCGCGCCATACCAAGGCCCCTTCCCAAACTCTTCTATAATAAATTTAATCAGGTCCTGATCAGATATGTGTGGGGAGGCTCTAGACCAAAAATTGCAAAAAAAACTCTCATTCTGCCCAAACTGTCTGGTGGGGTAGCTTTCCCAGATATAGAAAAATACCATGCTGCATGTCTGATGAGTCAGTCTAGAGACTGGTTCGACACCTCGAGTCCGAAACCTTTGGTTATCCTGGAAGCTTCATGCTTCGACGCTGTTTCTCTCCCTGATCTGTTTTGGTTACCACTGTCTGCGGTTCGGAGTAGGGCCGGATCCTGCAAGTCTATTAAAACGACCCTAGATTCATGGCATAAACTAGTGCTCTCTTCGGAAGAGATTAATTTACCTGCCCCCTGCCTGTCGTTATCTGCTCTTATGTTATCGATTCCTAATGTCTCCCTAGAGGAGTGGATTCGGAAGGGGCTTTCCACTGTGGGCGATTTATTTGTAGGCGACGTCTTGATGTCCTTTTCTCAATTGCAAGAGAGATTTGGGATTCGGACTCAAGATTTTTTCAAATACCTGCAGGTGAGAAGTTGGTTACACTCATTTACTCCCTCACATCTCCACAAACCTTCTCTTCCGGCTTATATTATAAGCCGATTGGAGTCGTTCTCGCATAAATATGGGATTACGTGGTGGTACCAATTTCAATTGACTAATGGCCCACAGACAAAATTAAAAGCTCAGACTTTATGGGAAAGAGATTTGAATAGGTCCATTGTTGATGCAGATTGGGACAGTATATTTAGATCTTGTTTTAAAGTCTCCAAATGTGTTAACCACTCCGAAATGTTCTACAAGCTTATACAGAGGGCCTACTTTACCCCTGCAAAACAACACAGGATCTGGCCTTCACAATCTAAATCATGTTGATATAAATGCGGCTCTACGGGGGATATCTTTCATATCTTCTGGGCATGCCCTCATATACAACCACTTTGGAGAGAGGTTTTACATATGGCTAGCATAGTGTTAGGGCTCAACATCCCCCTGGACCCAGCTCTAGCGCTATTCCATTTATACGTTGATCGCCTCTCCGCAGGTGATCGCTACGTCTTGGGACACATCTTGATAGCCACTAAAGCTGCTATAGCACAATTGTGGAAGTCTGAGAATATTCCTACCTTAGCGTTTATTCAAAATAAGATTCACAAACATTTCATTTTCGAAACAGCGGAGGCTAAATACTCTTCCTCGGCTAACTCTATCCACCTGAAATGGTTAGGATGGTCCGACTATAGGAGTAGAGAAGGTAGGCTAACCGTTTATAGCTCCCCAATTGAGATGTCTGTGCTTTACACCACCTAGATTGACCTTTACAAGAATGTTGTGCTATCAGGTATTTTCTAGTTTAATGTATTTTAGTCCTTATTGGTTTTTTTTTTCTTCTTCCATGTCTTTTCTCAGTGCTTTCTCCTTCTCATGTATCTGAACGCCTAATGTAGCCAATTGTATATTCATCCGACTGTGCTCTGTTTGTATTTTGCATATGGTAACCATTCCGGACTTCCCCTGTGTTTCCCTTACCTCTTTTTTCTGTTCCCCATTTCTGTGTGTAAACTCTTCAATAAAAATGTAATGTTTAAAAAAAAATCCTATTCTACACCCCATTGTCCAATCCTTGTGGACCCCATTGTACCGCAGAAAGAGTTTTAACAAAGGTAAGTTCTTACCATAAACTCGTTTTTCCTGTATACATAAATTTTCCCCTGCTCACTCACTGATCAACTCGCGTGGAACCCCTTTTTCTTTTGCTGTAATCAGGGACTTTGGAATATCACTAACCAATATGGAATTTGATTTAATCATATCATTGCCTGCAGCAGTCATCATCCTAGCAACATCTATTGAAATATAAATAAATATAAAAAAATGTATTACATCAGATTTATTTCAGAATGGACTGAATTTAATATACTGGAAATGTATCAATCATTTCAATAGTACTGAGGACTGTTGAAGACTTCCCCGTAATAACAGTACTGACCACATAATACTCAGGGATCTATTTGATTGGATGATTAACATGTCATCTAAATTTAACCTCTACGATTGGGTGTCTCTTTTTATTTCACGGCTGGGCTTGCGGGATTGAGGCTCCTGTGAACAAGCTCAACGGTGAAACGTACGTCGGGACAGACGTCACCAGGTGACGTCGTTGCGGCTACGCCCCTTCCGGACCGGGCGGCCGCGTCACTTTGGCGTGTGGAAACTCTGTGGGGAGTCGGGAGAACGCCAGATGGCGACAACTGAATAGATCTGCCTGACCAGCGCCTGAATAGTATATACATAGATCAGAATTCTCAGTGGACTATCTTCTACTTTATGGTTGTGGTTCTCCTTTCCAACACTCTCTCATCTGGAAAAGCCTGGGGATTAATAACTCCCTGATGTGTAACAGGCAGAGTACAGACAGCAGAAGTGGGTTCTCTCTTCCTTCTGATATCATCTTTATCACTGTCCACGGTTATATTATCCCAAAATCAGCCCGATCTTTTAAATCTCGGAAGCTGATAGGATAGAACTGGTCAATACTTGGATGGGAGACCACATAGGAATACTGGGTACTGTGGGCATCACCAAGATGATCACTTTTATTTCTATCTGAAACACTGGTTGAACAGCAATTGTTGCACACTCCCACAATTAATTTCTGTACTTCACCTTTCTTTTTGTCTTGAATTCATATCAATGGAGAAGATCAAGACTCTTAAATTTTGACCATAAGGTCTTTATTTTAAAATATAAACAGAATAAATGTTATGTTTTAGATGATTCACCATTACATTGCTTATTTCAGACTCATATTCTGACCTTATCTTGTATGAATTTACATTGAAGAGTGCTCCCAAAAAGGAATCTTTTGTCTTTCCTTTCCCCATATTTTGTTTCTGTGCAGGGTAAATACTGGCTGCTTTATTTTTACACTGCAATTTAGATTTCAGTTTGAACACACCCCACCCAAATCTAACTCTCCCTGCACGTTATATCTGCCCCTCCTGCAGTGCACATGGTTTTGCCCAACTGCTAACAAAATTGCTGCTGCGATCAACTCAGAATTAGGCCCTATGGGGGTCATTCCGAGTTGATCGCTAGCTGCCGTTGTTCGCAGCGCAGCGATCAGGCTAAAAATTGGCATTTCTGCGCATGCGTATGGTGCGCACTGCGCATGCACGTCGCACTTTCACAAAAGCCAACGTAGTTTTACACAAGGTCTAGCGACGCTTTTCAGTCGCACTGCTGATCGTTGAGTGATTGACAGGAAGTGGGTGTTTCTGGGTGGTAACAGCGTTTTCAGGGAGTGTGCTGAAAAACGCAGGCGTGCCAGATAAAAACGCAGGAGTGGCTGGAGAAACGGGGGAGTGGCTGGCCGAACACAGTGCGTGTTTGTGACGTCAAAACAGGAACTAAACAGTCTGAAGGAGTAAGTTTCGAGCTACTCAGAAACTGTACAATCTTTTTTGGTAGCAGCGCTGCGACCCTTTCGTTCGCACTTAGCGTTTGCACTGCTGCTAAAAACAGCTAGCGAGCGAACAACTCGGAATGAGGGCCTATATACGTGTGAGTGCATGTAGCTGCTGCGTGGTTGCCGTATTGCAGGGTATTTCATTCAGTGGGCTATTACTATATTGCTATACCTGAGGGGGCCAAGTGTTTCAGGTTTTTCTGTGTTTAATATAGGATTGTATCACAAGATATACTGATTGTGTATTTTTACTTGTGATTTATAGTCACCATATAAACTATATCTCTTGAACTCCCCTTTCTGAGAGTTCTTACTAGGTATAGTGCTGCTACACTTTGTACCAGGTTGCCCGATATTGTGCACATAGTTATGTCTGATACACGTGGCAACGACGCTGGGGCTTCTCCCACACTGCGTGGTAGTGAGGCCGTGGACATAACTGAGGATAATATGGCAGCTGAGAGTTCAGGTTCAGGGGGTTCCTTACCCACCAGTGGGTCGGTAGCACCTGGGGCATCACAAGACCCACCTTGGGCTACATTTTCCACATTGTTAAACACGCTTGTGACTAAATTGTGGGACCACCTGTGCCACTGCAACAGTTTATGGTCCCTGCTGTGAACCCGCCATGGGCGGATCAGCTTTCCACTCAGTTACAGCATTTGAACCGATCTATGACTAAATCTAAGTGTCACTCTCGCCCGCTTAAGACTAAGTCGTCTTCTAAGCGGGCCATTACCTCCTCCCAATCCACTGCTATTCCAGACACGTACTCTGACGAGGACGGTGTATATAGTGACCCCACAGACACAGATGTTTCTTATGGGGAAGGGAAGTCATTGGTGGATGTCCCGGATTTGATTGAGGCAATACGGCACATTCTTCAGGTGTCTGATGATCCTGACTGTCTCCAAGAAACCGGATAGGTTTAAACGTGAGAAGGTGGTTAAACAAGTTTTATCCCATTCTGAACACCTGGTTGACATATGTCAGGAATCCTGGGAAAATCCGAGGACAAAATTCACACAGAATAAGAGACTGTTGGCTCGCTATCCTCTCTCTGCGGAGGTATGTAGAAATTGGGAAACCCGTCCGCCTATAGATTCTCATGTGGTGCGTATAGTGGTTTCCTCTGCTCTGCCACTAACTACCGTCATATCTCTGAAGGAACCGACGGATTGTCGTGTGGAGGGCTGTTTAAAAACGATTTATACCCTGACGGGGGCTGTGCATAATCCAACAATTGCAGCGACTTGGGCTGCTGAAGCTGTTGAGGCGTGGGCTCAGAAATTGGAGGCGGAATTGCCTTCCAATGCATCTGAGCATGCTTGACAATGTCTCTTGTTTATTGCCACGGCTTCTCTGTACCTTAAGTAGGCGTCATCCGATGCCGGGGTGCTCGCAGCCAAGGCTGCTACTACGTCCGTCTTGGCCAGACGTATCCTTTGGTTGAGATCCTGGTCGGTGGATATGAATTCCAAGAAAACTCTGGAGGTGCTTCCTTTCAAGGGAGATATTCTCTTTGGAGAAGACTTCAATAAGATTGTGACTGATCTGTCTACTGCTAAAACAGCTTGCCTAGTACGGCTCCTTCAACACAGAAAGCTAAAAGTACTTTCCCTCGGCCCTTTCGTCCTCCAGGAAAGCTAAAGGTCAGTCGTACACAAAGCAAGCTCCTGCTTCCAGACTTGCCAAGCCCAGTCCGAAGCGAGCCTGGGGATCCCAAGGTGGAGGGCCAACTTCAAGGTTTTGCCCAGGAATGGTTAAAGACCACTTCAGATGCCTGGGTGAGGGAAGTCGTTGCTTGAGGTTACGCCATACCCTTCAAGAATCGTCCTCCGCAGTGGTTTTGCCTGACAGATGTGCCTTTGGATCCGGCAAAAGCAAACACGTTGCACTCGCTGTTACATTCCCTCCTGACCGCAGGTGCCTCTGGCTCAGAGAGGCAAGGGGTACTATTCAAGGGGTACTATTCATCGCTGTTTCTAGTCCCGAAACCGAACGGGTCCTCGCGGCCCATTCTCAATCTGAAGTCCTTGAAATAGCATGTGCGGGTCTCAAAGTTTCGTATGGAAACTCTGCGCTCTATTGTTCTGGCCATGGAGCCTGGGGACTATATGGTCTCCCTGGACATACAGGATGCCTATCTACATATTCTTACTGCGGTATCTCATCAACAGTACCTGCGTTACCCTTTGGTTTGACAATGGCTCCCAAAGTTTTCACCAAAATAATGGCGGTCATGACGGCTACACTCCGCCGTCAAGGGATCAGGCTCCTACCATACTTGGACGATTTGTTGATCCTGGCAAATTCCCCAGAACTTCTCCTGCGTCATCTCGATCTGACGGTCCAGTGCATGAAAGCCCACAGGTGGCTAATCAACTGGAAGAAATCCTCCCTGGTTCCTGCTCGGAGCATGTTACATCTGGGAGCGTTATTGGACACTCACAACCAACGGTTGTACCTGTCTCAGGAGAAAGTCCTGATGCTTCAGGACAGGATTCAATGCTTCCTATCTCGTCCGCAAGTGTTGATACATTCGGCAATGCAAGTGCTGGGTCTCATGGTGTCGGCTTTCGACATGGTGGAGTTTGCTCAGTTCCACTCTCGCCCTCTGCAGAAGTTAATTCTGACCAAGTGGGACAGCCTGCCTCACCGGATAAGATCTCACATGATCTCAATGTCTCCGGAGGTCCGCCTGTCAATGAGCTGGTGGCTGCTGGACAAACGATTGAGCAGGGGACGTCCCTTCTGGATATCCAACTGGGTTCTTCTGACGATGGATGCCAGTCTGAGAGGTTGGGGCGCGGTGTTGGAACAACACTCTCTTCAGGGCCGGTGGACCAAGGAGGAGTCTCTGCTCCCGATCAATATTCTGGAATTGTGGGCAGTGTTCAATGCGTTGACAATGGCCCAGCATCTTATACAGAACAGACCTGTTCAAGTACAGTCGGACAACGCCACCACGGTGGCGTACATAAATCATCAGGGCGGCACTCAAAGCCACATGACAATGAGGGAAGTATCACGGATTCTTCAGTGGGCAGAATGCCATCTACCGGCAATATCCGCAGTGTTCATTCCGGGCGTCCTGAACTGGGAAGCGGACTATCTCAGTCATCAGGACGTACACGCAGGAGAGTGGAGCCTCCATCCGGAGGTGTTTCAACTTCTCGTGGACACGTGGGGCCTTCCAGATGTGGATCTGATGACGTCTCGACATAATCACAAGGTTCCGGTCAAGGACAAGGGATCATCAAGCTGCGTTCGTGGACGCTCTGGCAATTCCATGTAATTTTCAGCTAACGTATGTGTTCCATCCTGTCACTCCTGCCCAGAGTAATACGGAAGTTCAAGCAAGAAGGAGGAAACCTGCTTCTGGTCACTCCGGCGTGGCCCAGACAGCACTGGTTCTCCGACCTACTGGGTCTCTCGTGGGATCGTCCCCTTCTACTTCCACAACGACCAGACCTCCTCATTCAGGGCCCTTGTGTTGGCCTGTCTGGCTTTGACGGCATGGCTCTTGAAGCTTCCGTCCTGAGGGCCAAGGGTTTTTCTGAGGCGGTCGTTCAAACTATGTTGAAGGCCCGCAAGCCGGCTTCTGCTCGGATTTACCATAGGGTCTGGAATGCTTACTTTACTTGGTGTGCATATCACAATCATGATGTTTTCAAGTTTAGTACAGCCAAACTATTGGCCTTACTACAACAGGGCCTGGACTTAGGCCTGCGTCTGGCCTCCCTCAAGGTTCACATCTCTGCCTTGTCGGTTTGGTTTCAGAGAAAGATTGCCACCCTGCCTGATGTCCATACATTCACTCAGGGTGTATTGAGGATTCAGCCTCCTTATGTGCCGCCTGTGGCCCATTGGGACTTGTCGGTGGTTTTGGAGGCCTTGCAAGGGTCTCTGTTTGAGCCTCTTGCCTCTGCTGACCTTAAGTGGCTTTCCCTTAAGGTCCTATTCTTGCTGGCTACTGCTTCAGCTAGAAGGGTCTCGGACTTGGGTGCATTATCCTGCAAGTCTCCCTGTTTGATTTTTCACCGTGACCGGGCGGTTCTTAGAATGCGGCCAGGTTATTTGCCTAAGGTGGTGTCTTCTTTCCACCTTGGAGATTGTGGTTCCGGCCTTTAATTCTCCTGAGTCGTCTCCCAAAGAACGGTCTTTGGATGTGGTACGGGCTTTCCGTATTTATGTGAAGAGAACTTCCTCCGTAAGGAAATCTGATTCTTTTTGTATTGTTTGGTTTTCACAAACGTGGCTGGCCTGCCTCCAAGCAGACTCTGGCCAGATGGATTAGAATGGTGATTGCACATGCTTATGTACAGGCTGGTCGTCCAGCTCCTGCTACCATTAAGGCCCATTCTACTCGGTCGGTTGGACCTTCTTGGGCTGCCCACCGTGGTGCGACCCTTGAACAATTGTGCAAGGCGGCTACGTGGTCCTCAGTGAACACGTTTATAATGTTCTATGCCTTCGATACCGCCGCTTCCCAGGGTGCTTCCTTTGGACACCGGGTTCTTGTGCCCGCTACAGTGCGTCCCCTCCCATAAGGATCTGCTTTAGGACATCCCCGATGTGAATCCTTGTGGAGCCCAGTGTACCCCGCAGCAGAAAACGAGATTTATGGTAAGAACTTACCGTTGTTAAATCTCTTTCTGCGAGGTACACTGGGCTCCACAAGGCGCCCATCCTGACGCACTTAGCTTCTTTGGGTTGGTATTGGCATAGCCACTGACGCCCTCTCCGGCGGTGAGTGTGTGGTGTACTTGGCTACAAGCGGTTGTCGTCTCTGGTACCTGCTACTGCATTGGGCTGCTTAACGAAACTGAGCTCCCTGTGCATGGAGGCGGGGTTATAGAGGAGGTGGCGCTGAGCATCTTCGGAACAGTCAAAAGCTTTGAGCCTGTTGGTGCTGCGGATCAAGATCCTACTCTACATCCCGATGTGAATCCTTGTGGAACCCAGTGTACCTCGCAGAAAGAGAGTTAACAACGGTAAGTTCTTACCATAAATCTTGTTTTTTCCCTTCAAAACCATTCATGCAATTGTTGTTTTTTTATCTAATATAATGAAATATTATATTATGCACATCTGCAGAACGGATTTCCTTGTCAAAAACTGGGAGAAAAAGTGGGGAGGCGCGGTCGCATGTGATCTGACCATGCCAGTAAAGTGGTTAATAAATTATATTCCTTTCCTCACTCATTACTAATCTTAAATGGTGCTCCAACCAAGCAGCTCCTGTCGTGTTTGAAAGATGACAGGAGCTGATTGGTTGGAGCACCATTTAAGATTATTAACGAGTGATAAGCTAGGTACACACAGTCAGATTTTTTCTTCTTCAGCCCGACAATCGGACAAATTTTCGGGAAAATTGTAGGCACCAATATCTGAGCTACACAATAAAAGATTTTATCTTTTAAGTTAACAATTTTCCACCACATCACACTGCATTTGTATATGTCCGCCCACAAGTAGGATGATATAGTGAGAGGAAAACCTAGGAAATATGAGCAGATTATTGAGAACGCACACACACACTGCTCAATATCTGGAGTTTGTGGCAGATATTTTTGGTTTGGGATGATAGACCCGAAAATCCATTATGTGTGTGGGTGAGATTTTCCAGAATTATCGGCAAAACGCTGACACGATCGCTCATACACACTATACAATAACTTTGGGTGTTGTAATTATTGGCAAATCGGCCCAATAATTGTATAGTATGTACCTAGCTTAAGGATCAGGTTGTACAGTGAAATCAGTCTGTAATACTAATGCATTATTTTTTTAATTAAAGTTCATACATCCAACTAGTTAAATTCAATTTATGTTACTCACTGTAGCTGCATCAATCAGTGCTGCCAGGAATGTAATCATCTCCTCTCCAGGGTGTGGAAGCAGACCCAAACTGAACAATGCTTTTGTTACACAGGCTGCAGTGATCATGGAAGGAGCATAAACTGAGACATTACAATCTGTGTGGCAAGATAGCAAGGACAACATTTGTTACAATGGGTTCAGAATGAAGATTGCTTACAAGTCTCCAAGATGATGGTGGTAGGCACATACCGACTGAGCAAAGTGTGACATACGTCTGAGAATATCTCCGGAGTAAGGCACGCTGCTCAGTGGACAATGGTATTCGTTCCAAAATCTGGTCAAGGAAGTCATGTGATATTATTACTGCCAAGTTCCAGTGCAGGTGACCAACAATGAAGATTTCCCATTCCTGATGCAAAGAATAAAATGTTATATGTTCTCAGCTTTCCACTAATACACCAAGACTCACAGGCACGGTTGCCATGAGCTGAAGGGAAGGGGGGTAGTAATCAAATTTTGTATATTTTAAAAATGGACTACTATTTGTCTACCTAAAAGCAAATGATCAGGTTTTCAAATATGAGTTACAATCATTTGTAAACATTTAGTACTTATCTGTCAATTGAAACTAGAATCATTGACCACTATGGAAATGCTACTGCAGCACACAGCACGCAAGAGTGTTATTTGCTTTATTTCTTTATGTTCATGGACCAACCAGCATTGATTAGAAATGCCATAAGTGCTGTGGTGCAGACGGACCTTTGTCAACACAAATGTCGATAAGACTTGATATAACCTTGCCTGAATAAATCGCCAGTTCTGTGTTTAAGCCAGGTGAGTGCACCCTCCATTTGTGTTTTATGTGCTATGGAGCCTAACAGCCCCTGTATGGGTAGCTACCCAAGCAAATTTCTCTCTGTGGCCTGAGTGCGGACCACAAAGGATTTTATCTATCTACCTATCTATCTGTCTAATGTGATTATATTATATGTATTACATTCTTACTGCAAAGGGACCTAGGCCCAGGAATTTAATCTCTGGAGTGCCTGTCCAACATCATTATTTATATATATATATATATATATATATATATATCTCCACAGGTGGTCCGGCTCTCCATGTGCAAATATTACCGGCCCGGGTGCCCCCACACCTCTTGCAATAGAAATGGTCTCCACGTGCGGCACTCCTGGGTACAAAGTATACAACTCTTATATCGGCATATAGGGTAACGTTTCAGTGCCCCCTTCTTTTATTATATCGGCACTTTCATCAGACAAACACATACATAATAAAAAATCTTACCTAAATAAGTGCTCCCATCACCAGAACGCCAATCGCCGGACGCCAGACTGTTCGGCGCACCCGGTCTCATCAACAGTGACGTAATTTCCCAGACACGCCTCACACGGACGGGCCGGTCCATAGGTCACCACCCAGTGTACTAAAAAATGATATACAGTACATAATGCAAGTCTTGAGCTGCACACAATTTACAAGTCTCCCTGTTTTACAAGTTATAAGACATTCTATTAGATTTAATAATGATTAAAAGATATATACTTTTAAACTGGAGACATAACAGCAGTTTAGCCATACATAAGGCTATGGAAGAAGCTGGAGATTGTAATACCATAAAACAAGCCCTTATAGGATCACATATATCTAATAAAATGTAAGGCTTATAGAAACCAATTCAAGCCCAGGTGTTCATTTAACCCCTTAGGGCTAAGTGTGTCTAATCTGAATATCCACTCAGACTCACGCTGAAGTAATTTGAGTGATCTATTGCCCCCCCCGGATCATTGGGGGTATATGATCAATCATACGGTATCTTAAGGTGCTTAAAGGATGTCTTGCCATAAAGAAATGACGGGCCACGGGCTGTTCACTGCCCCCTTTGTTAATGGCTGCCTTAATAGCACTACGGTGCGCAGCCATACGTTCTTTAAAGGCTCTTTCCGTTTTGCCTATATATGATTTTCCACAAGGGCAGATGATTTGATAAATAGTGAATTTAGAATTACATGTCAGAGCATGTCGGATCTTATACTTTTTGCCTGACCCAGGATGGTAAAATGTATCACCTGCAATTAAGAATTGACAGGTTGTACAGGCACACCTCATACATCCCATTTTTCTTTTAAGAAAGGTTTCTCTGACAGTAGTTTCTGATCTAATATCTGTCCGCACCAATATATCCCTCAGATTCCTACTTCTAGTGTAACAACTCATGAGTCTGGTGTCATTAAGCTTCAAATCACTATCCGATTGGATCATGGGCCACAAGTTTTTTGAGACTTTATTGATACTGGCACTATGTTGATTATATTCTTGTACCCAAGGGATCATTTTGAACTCCTTTTTGTTTTTGCATTGCCTAATTAATGTATCTCTATCAAGTTTAAGGGCCTTTTCTTTTGCTACCAATAATTGTTGCAGATTGTATCCTCTTCGAAGGAATCTGCCAATCATAGTGTCCATTTGTTCTTCCGCTCTAATCGGGTCAGATGTGATCCGACGGATACGGAGCAACTGAGAAAATGGCAACCCACGTTTAAGCGGTGTGGGGTGGAAACTCCTACCATGAAGTAAGTTATTCCTATCGGTCAATTTCGAGTACAGTGAGGTAGAAATCTTACCCCCTTGTTTCTCGATCATGACATCTAGGTAATGGATCTCTTTTTTACTAATAGTGTATGTAAGTTTAACAAGGTGTTCACGCTCATTATGCTGGTCAATCAAAGATACCAATGACTCCTTCGACCCCTTCCAAAAAATCAGTAGGTCGTCTATATATCTGGTATAAAACAATATGTTATTTGCCACCTCTGGTCTAGAGAACAAGATATCGTTTTCTACCTGGAACATATATATGTTGGCGTACGATGGGGCCACACTGGCCCCCATCGCACAGCCAACACATTGCAGGTAATACTGCCCATCAAACATAAAAAAAATTCGGGTTAAGATAAGATTCAACAATTCCAACAAAAAACCCAGTTCAGGGCCCTTGTACAAAACATTATTAGTAAGGAAACGCCTAACCGCATTGAGGCCCTCCTCATGAGGGATGATAGTATACAGGCTACATACATCGATACTACATAGCCACACATCATCATCTATATCCCCTAGATCTTTAAGTTTGCCAAGCAACGTAGTGGTATCCAACAAATAATTAGGGTGCGCCTGGATACAGGGCTGCAGCAACGTATCAATGTATACAGACACAGGTTGGAACAGGGACTGGACAGCCGCTATGATGGGGCGTCCAGGAGGATCCTCCATGGACTTATGAATTTTCGGTGTGGTATACATAATAGGTACCCTGGGATGTGCAGGTACTAACGCCGCACTCAGTTTGGCTGTTATAATACCACTGTCCAGTGCCTGTTTCAATATATCAGAGAGCTCCAATTTAAACACATTAGTGGGGTCTCTATCCAACAATCTATATGTGTCTCTATCGCCAAGTAATCGTTTGACACCCTCTATGTATTTGTCCCGATCTTGTATGACAAGGGCTCCCCCTTTATCAGCTGGTCTAAATACGAGGGTCTCATTTTTGGATAGTTCCTGTAGAGCTTGATGTTCTTCATAACGTAGATTATGTCGTATAGATAGTGGGTTTTGTATCTGCTCATCTACCTCGTTGCCAAGCATCCTCATAAACGTTTTTATAGTGGGGTTACCAGACAACGGATCAAATGTGGACTTCGGTTGTAATTTCCGCAGTTCATTTGGAATATCATCACCTTCCTGTTGTTGGGCAATATTTTTGCCAAAGTACTCTTCGACAACTTAAAATTAAAGAGTACTTTGGCAAAAATATTGCCCAACAACAGGAAGGTGATGATATTCCAAATGAACTGCGGAAATTACAACCGAAGTCCACATTTGATCCGTTGTCTGGTAACCCCACTATAAAAACGTTTATGAGGATGCTTGGCAGCGAGGTAGATGAGCAGATACAAAACCCACTATCTATACGACATAATCTACGTTATGAAGAACATCAAGCTCTACAGGAACTATCCAAAAATGAGACCCTCGTATTTAGACCAGCTGATAAAGGGGGAGCCCTTGTCATACAAGATCGGGACAAATACATAGAGGGTGTCAAACGATTACTTGGCGATAGAGACACATATAGATTGTTGGATAGAGACCCCACTAATGTGTTTAAATTGGAGCTCTCTGATATATTGAAACAGGCACTGGACAGTGGTATTATAACAGCCAAACTGAGTGCGGCGTTAGTACCTGCACATCCCAGGGTACCTATTATGTATACCACACCGAAAATTCATAAGTCCATGGAGGATCCTCCTGGACGCCCCATCATAGCGGCTGTCCAGTCCCTGTTCCAACCTGTGTCTGTATACATTGATACGTTGCTGCAGCCCTGTATCCAGGCGCACCCTAATTATTTGTTGGATACCACTACGTTGCTTGGCAAACTTAAAGATCTAGGGGATATAGATGATGATGTGTGGCTATGTAGTATCGATGTATGTAGCCTGTATACTATCATCCCTCATGAGGAGGGCCTCAATGCGGTTAGGCGTTTCCTTACTAATAATGTTTTGTACAAGGGCCCTGAACTGGGTTTTTTGTTGGAATTGTTGAATCTTATCTTAACCCGAAATTTTTTTATGTTTGATGGGCAGTATTACCTGCAATGTGTTGGCTGTGCGATGGGGGCCAGTGTGGCCCCATCGTACGCCAACATATATATGTTCCAGGTAGAAAACGATATCTTGTTCTCTAGACCAGAGGTGGCAAATAACATATTGTTTTATACCAGATATATAGACGACCTACTGATTTTTTGGAAGGGGTCGAAGGAGTCATTGGTATCTTTGATTGACCAGCATAATGAGCGTGAACACCTTGTTAAACTTACATACACTATTAGTAAAAAAAGAGATCCATTACCTAGATGTCATGATCGAGAAACAAGGGGGTAAGATTTCTACCTCACTGTACTCGAAATTGACCGATAGGAATAACTTACTTCATGGTAGGAGTTTCCACCCCACACCGCTTAAACGTGGGTTGCCATTTTCTCAGTTGCTCCGTATCCGTCGGATCACATCTGACCCGATTAGAGCGGAAGAACAAATGGACACTATGATTGGCAGATTCCTTCGAAGAGGATACAATCTGCAACAATTATTGGTAGCAAAAGAAAAGGCCCTTAAACTTGATAGAGATACATTAATTAGGCAATGCAAAAACAAAAAGGAGTTCAAAATGATCCCTTGGGTACAAGAATATAATCAACATAGTGCCAGTATCAATAAAGTCTCAAAAAACTTGTGGCCCATGATCCAATCGGATAGTGATTTGAAGCTTAATGACACCAGACTCATGAGTTGTTACACTAGAAGTAGGAATCTGAGGGATATATTGGTGCGGACAGATATTAGATCAGAAACTACTGTCAGAGAAACCTTTCTTAAAAGAAAAATGGGATGTATGAGGTGTGCCTGTACAACCTGTCAATTCTTAATTGCAGGTGATACATTTTACCATCCTGGGTCAGGCAAAAAGTATAAGATCCGACATGCTCTGACATGTAATTCTAAATTCACTATTTATCAAATCATCTGCCCTTGTGGAAAATCATATATAGGCAAAACGGAAAGAGCCTTTAAAGAACGTATGGCTGCGCACCGTAGTGCTATTAAGGCAGCCATTAACAAAGGGGGCAGTGAACAGCCCGTGGCCCGTCATTTCTTTATGGCAAGACATCCTTTAAGCACCTTAAGATACCGTATGATTGATCATATACCCCCAATGATCCGGGGGGGGCAATAGATCACTCAAATTACTTTAGCGTGAGTCTGAGTGGATATTCAGATTAGACACACTTAGCCCTAAGGGGTTAAATGAACACCTGGGCTTGAATTGGTTTCTATAAGCCTTACATTTTATTAGATATATGTGATCCTATAAGGGCTTGTTTTATGGTATTACATCTCCAGCTTCTTCCATAGCCTTATGTATGGCTAAACTGCTGTTATGTCTCCAGTTTAAAAGTATATATCTTTTAATCATTATTAAATCTAATAGAATGTCTTATAACTTGTAAAACAGGGAGACTTGTAAATTGTGTGCAGCTCAAGACTTGCATTATGTACTGTATATCATTTTTTAGTACACTGGGTGGTGACCTATGGACCGGCCCGTCCGTGTGAGGCGTGTCTGGGAAATTACGTCACTGTTGATGAGACCGGGTGCGCCGAACAGTCTGGCGTCCGGCGATTGGCGTTCTGGTGATGGGAGCACTTATTTAGGTAAGATTTTTTATTATGTATGTGTTTGTCTGATGAAAGTGCCGATATAATAAAAGAAGGGGGCACTGAAACGTTACCCTATATGCCGATATAAGAGTTGTATACTTTGTACCCAGGAGTGCCGCACGTGGAGACCATTTCTATATATATATATATATATATATATATATACAGCGAAAAGAAGCATGCAGCGGCACTCAGAGACTTGATCCCAGTAGATAACGTGCAAAAAGAGGACTTTAATCCATAACAACAAAGTAAGGTGACCAACGTTTCGGGGCGCTAACGTCCCTTTGTCAAGGTGATATCACCTTGACAAAGGGACGTTAGCGCCCCGAAACGTTGGTCACCTTACTTTGTTGTTATGGATTAAAGTCCTCTTTTTGCACGTTATCTACTGGGATCAAGTCTCTGAGTGCCGCTGCATGCTTCTTTTCGCTGTATACTCATTATTCCTGAGGGCACCGGAGCCGTATTCATCTAGGGTGAGTGCCAGCTCTCTTCAAGATATATATATATATATATATAAAATCTGTGCAAAAGTTTTAGGCAGGTGTGGAAGAAATGCTGCAATATAAGAATGCATTCGAAATCAGAAGTGTTAGTTTATTTTTCAATAATATTTTCTAAATTTTATTAACAAAATGCAATGTGAATGAACAAAAGAGAAATCTAAATCAAATCAATATTTGGTGGGACCACCCTTTGCCTTCAAAACAGCATCAATTCTTCTGGGTACACTTGCACAGGTTTTGAAGGAACTCCGCAGGGAGGTTGTCTGAAACATTTTGTATAACTAACCACAGATCTTCTGAGGATGTAGGTTTGATAAAGGGCCTAATTCAGGTTGGATCGCAAATCGCGCGGGGAGGGGTGGGGGGGCCACGCTACGTTTCCAGGGAGGAGACGGAGCATTACGGGGGCGTCGTGGGCGTGATCATGTCACACGCAGCCGCCGTGATCAGGGAGAAGGGGGCGGGTCTCCTGCAGGCGCAGCTAAGCTGAGCCGGCAGGAGGCTCCCAGTATTTTTGCTAACAAGCAGAAATTGCGATCACTCTCCAGATATCTGTACGGTACCAGAGGGTTGTAGAAGGGGGGGAGGCTCTATTATAGGCTGTATCACCTATTAAGGGGCACAGCCAGCGCGGGTTTAGGGTCTCCCTATACTCAAATAGCGCTGTGTGTGGGTTGGCTCAAATCTCTGTGTCTCTCTGCCATTCTTGGGGGGGAAACTCTGTCTACATAATACCCTGTGTGTTTGTGGGGTGTGTGAGGGTGTGTGAAAACATGTCTAGGGACACTGTTTCATATGCTGCAGAGGATTTGTCTTCCCAGGAAGACTCCATACCATGTAATCAGGATTGCACTGTTTTAGCGCAGATCCCAGCTAGAGAGCCAGAATGGTTAGTCTCTCTGAGGGGGACTATTTCTCAGATTTCTGATAGGGTTGCTAGGACTGAGCATGCCACTCAGGTCCTTCAGTCCTCTATGGTTGTATGGTCTGATACTGCCTCCTCGGGGTCCCCTGCGGTACATTCTCACGTGCACTTGCAATTATACAGGATGACAGGGGATGTATTGAGGGGGACAGCATCCCGTGCTAAGGGGGTGCAGTTGATGATTGAGGCTGTTAGGGATGTTTTACACATTTCGGACACAGCTCCGTAACAGGTGGAGGAGGCCTTCTTTACAGATAATAAGAAGCCCCCCCCTCACTTTCCCAGCATCCAAAGAACTAAATGCTATCTTTGAAAAGGCATGGGAAACTCGGGAAAATAAATTCCAGATTCCCACGAGGGTCTTGGTGGCTTTTCCCTTCCCTGAGGAAGATAGAAAGAGATGGGAGTCCCCGCAGATCGTAGACGCCTCTGTCTCCAGGCTGTCCAAACAGGTGGTATTACCGGTCCCGGGGTCTACCGCGTTAAAGGACTCGGCAAATCGCAAGGTGGATGCTACACTGAAATCCATTTACACGGCTTCAAGGGATATATTGCGGCCTACTATAGCCTGTGCTTGGATTGCTAAAGCTATTGCCAGGTGGTCAATCACTCTACAGGAGGAGTCGTCTATGCTGGACAAAGGTGACGTTGATTTATATTTGCGTAATATTCAGGATTCTGCAGGATTCCTGGTGGATTCCATGAAAGACCTGGGTTCCATGGCTGCGGGGATCTCCTCCATGTCTGTCTCGGCTCGCAGGGGTCTCTGGCTGCGCAACTGGTCTGCGGACCCAGAATCCAGGAAGTGTGTGGAGGGCCTACCATACAAAGGTCAGGCTCTCTTTGGGGAGGCGCTGGATGCGTGGATTGCCACGGCTACCGCGGGTAAGTCTACTTTTCTTCCCTCAGCTGCACCGGCTACGAAGAAGCCTTTTTCATCTTCCACGTCACAGTCCTTTCGGCCCGCAAGGCCTAGAAAGAATAAGCCTTCGAACACCTTCTTCAGAGGTGGTCGTGCCAAGGGAAAGAAACCTGCTCCCGCAGGTTCCCAGACCCAGAAGCCCGCTTCTGATACCCCTAAGTCCTCCGCATGACGGTGGACAGCTAGGCCTGGAGGAAGGTCAGGTGGGGGCAAGACTCCAGCAGTTCAGCCACGTCTGGGTGTCGTTGGGTCTGGACCCCTGGGTTTTGGATGTAGTGTCCAGGGGGTACAGACGGGAGTTTCAAGATCCCCCGCCTCACCGTTTCTTCAAGTCAGGCTTGACAGGACAATTCTTCTGGAGGCCATCAAGAAATTGGTGGTGTCAGAGGTCATTGTTTCGGTCCCAGAACAAGGGTTATTTTTCGAACCTTTTTGTGGTACCAAAACCGGATGGTTCGGTACGGCCTATTCTAAACTTAAAAGTCTTTGAACCCTTACCTCAGGGAGTTCAATTTCAAGAATCTCTGAGAGCTGTCATCTCAGGACTGACGGAGGGCGAGTTCCTGGTGTCTCTGGACATCAAGGATGCTTACCTCCACATTCCCATTTGGGTGCCGCATCAAGCATATCTCAGATTTGCAATGATGGACGATCACTATCAGTTCCAGGCGCTGCCGTTTGGCCTTTCTACGGCACCGAGGATCTTCACCAAGGTAATGGCGGAGATGATGGTTCTTCTCCGCAAACAGGAGGTGAACATAATTCCATATCTGGACGATCTCCTGATCAAGGCGTCGTCCAGTGAGAGGTTGTTGCGGTCCATCGCGCTCACGACACAGCTGCTCAGGAAGCACGGTTGGATCCTGAACCTTACAAAGTCTCATCTGGAGCCGACGAGGAGGCTGTCTTTCCTGGAAATGATCCTCGACACGGAAGTGCAGAGGGTATTTCTCCCGGAGGAGAAAGCATTGGTGATTCAAACAATGGTCCGGGATGTCTTAAAGCCTACCCGGGTATCGGATCATCAATGCATCCGCCTTCTGGGGAAGATGGTTGCCGCCTACGAGGCTCTGCAGTACGGCAGGTTTCATGCTCGACCTTTTCAACTGGACCTCTTGGACCAGTTGCCGGGCTCTCACCTACATATGCACAAGAGGATTCGCATGTCTCCGAAAGCCAGGACTTTACTCCTCTGGTGGCTGCAACTTCCACACCTTCTGGAAGGGCGAAGGTTCGGCATTCAAGACTGGATCCTATTAACCACAGATGCAAGTCTAAGAGGTTGGGGAGCAGTCGCTCTGGGAGAAACCTTCCAGGGACGATGGTCGGATCAAGAATCACTCCTCCCAATAAACATCCTGGAACTCAGGGCCGTGTACAACGCCCGTCTGCAGGCGGCACAGCTTCTACAGCATCAGGCTGTTCAGGTGCAGTCGAACAATGTGACTACAGTGGCCTACATAAATTGTCAAGGCGGAACGAAGAGCAGAGCTGCCATGGCAGAGGTGTCAAAAATCCTCAGCTGGGCAGAAAGGCACGCGTGGCGAAGTCGGCAATCTTCATTCCGGGCGTAGACAACTGGGAAGCAGACTTCCTAAGCAGACATGATCTCCATCCAGGGGAGTGGGGCCTCCATCAGGAGGTGTTCGAGGAGGTAACCGGTTGGTGGGGGGTTCCCCACACAGACATGATGGCCTCACGCCTCAACAAGAAGCTACGGAGGTACTGTTCCAGGTCAAGAGACCCACAGGCAGTGGCGATGGACGCACTGGTAACACCGTGGGTGTTCAAGTCAGTCTATGTGTTCCCTCCACTTCCTCTGATACCAAAGGTTCTTCAGCTGGTAAGAAAAACAAAGGCTCTGGCAATCCTCATTGCTCCGGACTGGCCAAGAAGGGCTTGGTACGCGGATCTGCTGGATCTTCTGCTGGAAGATCCACAGCCTTTACCTCTTCGGGAGGATCTGCTTCTGCAGGGGCCGTTCGCTTATCAAGACTTACAGTGGCTACGTTTGACGGCATGACGGTTGAACGCCAGATCTTAGCTCGGAAAGGTATTCCAAGTGAGGTCATTCCTACCCTAATACAGGCCAGGAAGGGGGTAACGTCTAAACATTACCATAGCATTTGGAAGAAATATGTTTCTTGGTGTGAGGCCAAGAATTTTCCGGTGGTGGAGTTTCAACTTGGACGTTTTCTCCTTTTCCTGCAAACAGGGGTGGATATGGGACTGAGACTGGGCTCCATCAAGGTCCAGATCTCTGCTTTGTCCATCTTCTTCCAAAAGCAATTGGCTGTTCTTCCTGAGGTTCAGACCTTTTTGAAAGGGGTTCTGCACATCCAGCCTCCCTTTGTGGCGCCTACGGCTCCATGGGATCTTCATGTGGTGTTGCAGTTCCTGCAATCTGCTTGGTTTGAGCCTCTACAGGAGGCTGATCTAAATTTCTCACGTGGAAGGCGGTCACCTTGTTGGCCTTGGCTTCTGCACGACGCGTGTCGGAATTGGGGGCTTTATCTTGTAAAAGCCCCTATCTGATCTTCCATGAAGACAGGGCGGAACTTAGGACTCGTCCACAGTTCCTACCTAAGGTTGTGTCGGCTTTCCACATCAACCAACCTATTGTGGTGCCAGTGGCTACTGACTCCTCAATTACTTCAAAGGCTTTGGATGTGAGGACTTTGAAGGTTTACGTGAAGAGGACGGCTTGTCATAGGAAAAGTGACTCTCTGTTTGTCCTCTATGATCCAAAGAAAATTGGATGTCCTGCTTCTAAGCAGTCGATTTCCCGCTGGATCAGGTTCACTATCCAGCATGCTTATTCCATGGCAGGATTGCAGTGTCTGAGATCTGTAAAGGCCCACTCTACTCGTAAAGTGGGCTCTTCCTGGGTGGCTGCCCGGGGTGTCTCGGTGGTACAACTCTGCCGAGCAGCTACTTGGTCTGGGTTGGACACATTTGCCAAGTTTTACAAGTTCGATACTTTGGCCTCTGATGACCTCAAGTTTGGTCAAGCAGTGTTGCAGGAGCCTACGTGCTCTCCCTCCTGTACTGGGAGCTTCGGTACATCCCCATGGTACTAATATGGACCCCAGCATCCTCTAGGACAGTGATGGCTAACCTTGACACTCCAGCTGTTGTTGAACTACTCATCCCAGCATGCCCTGCATCAGTTTTAGCAAGGCCAAATAGCAAAACTGTAGCAGGGCATGCTGGGATGTGTAGTTCAACAACAGCTGGAGTGTCAAGGTTAGCCATCACTGCTCTAGGACGTAAGAGAAAATAGGATTTTGGTTACCTACCGGTAAATCCTTTTCTCGTAGTCCGTAGAGGACGCTGGGCGCCCGCCCAGCACTTCGTTTTCCTGCGTTGTTTTTTATGGTTCAGTGTTACCTGGTTCCTAGGTAAATTCTGCGTTATTTACTGTTTCAGCTGTTGCTGAGTTGTTCCGGCATGTTGGCCGGATTTGTATGTTTGTGTGAGCTGGTATGAATCTCGCCACTATCTGTGTAATTCCTTCTCTCGAAGTATGTTGTCCCCTCGGGCACAGTTTCTAGACTGAGTCTGGTAGGAGGGGCATAGAGGGAGGAGCCAGCCCACACTATTAAACTCGAATGGAGGACCCTGAGGCAGAGTACGGAACCCATGAAGCCAGGATTCAGAATTCTGAACACTACTACACCCAGTGGACTTTAAACCGGAGTAGGCAACAGTTGGCAAAATTCCTTTGGATTATAGCAATGACAGTGTCGGCCCAAATCTCCATGGCCCAACAGCCGCCCCCTGTGGCCAACCAAAGGTGGATACCCATCCTAAAACCAAAGACAGACTGGAAACAAATGTCAAGCTTCTTGTCCAGTGGATCCCAAAAGATAGAGTCCTGAATTGGAAGCGATGTGAACTGAAGACCACGTCGCTACCTTGCACACTTGTTCGGCGTACGCACCACTGCGTGACGCCCATGAAGGTTCAACAGACCGAGTAGAATGGACAGATATTGAAGCTGGTACAGGGAGGTCAGCGTGAATGTAATCTTGTGCAAAGACCACTTGAATCCATTTGGGCAGCGTCTGCTTATTAGCAGGCCAATCACGCTTGTGAAATCCAAAAAGAATGAACAGAGCATCAATCCGTCTGATGGAGCTAGAACGGTCTACACAGAGATGTAGAGCCAAAGAATGTTCTTTTGCTGATAAGTCTGGTGAGACAAAGGCTGATTAAGGTGAAATTTAGAAACCACTTTAGGAAGTTAACAAGGCCTAGTCCAGAGAACCGCCCTGTCTAGATGAAAAATCAGGAAGGTGGGCCGACAGGAGAGGGCTCCTAAATCCGTCACCCTCCTGGCCGATGCAATAGCAAGCAAAAACGGAACTTTCGCTGTCAACCATTTGAGATCAGCTGACTCCAAAGGCTTTAAAGGGGGGCTCTTGAAGAGCGTCCAACACAACGGACAGATCCCATGGAGCTACTGGAGGGACATAAGGAAGTTGTATGTGGTTGACACCCTGAAGGAACGTACGTATCAGCAAGTGAGGCAATTCTGCGTTGGAACCAAAACGACAATGCAGAAATGGGCACTTCGAGAGAGGCAAGTCGTAAGCCTAAGTCCAAACCTCATTGAAGTAAAGTATTCTTGAGATTTTAAAGATAGTTGCATCATAACGCTTGGTAGCGTACCATGTCAGGTAAACATGCCACATTCTATAATATATATAGGTGCTGAGGCAGGTTTACGTGCCATAAGCATAGTTTGAATTACAGCATTTGAAAATCCTTTTGTTCTTAGGATTGATGACTCGAGCAACGCCATCAAAGAAAATAGGATTTTAATTACCTACCGGTAAATCCTTTTCTTGTAGTCCATAAGGGATACTCGGGAGACTTAGTACGATGGGGTATAGATGGGGTCCAAAGGAGCCAGTGCACTTTAAATTTATTTACTGGGTGTGCTGGATACTCCCTTCTATGCCCCCTCCCACAGGCAGTTATAGGTAAAACAGTGCCCGAAGGAGAGAGGACATATATGAGAGAAGGAATATGACAACAAAGAGTGGTGACATTTAATACCAGCACACCACGAACATGTAACAACCAGCAACGGCTGGTAACAATAACAGCAACAGCTGAATAGGTAACCAGATAACCGAGAACCTGCAGAAAAGTCAACGCACTGAGGTGGGTGCCCAATATCCCTTATGGACTAAAAAAAGGATTTACCGGTAGGTAATTAAAAATAGGATTTTGGTTACGTACCGGTAAATCCTTTTCTCGTAGTCCGTAGAGGATGCTGAGGTCCACATTGGTACCATGGGGGTATAGACAGGTCCACCAGGAGCCATTGGCACCTTTAGAGTTTGAGAGTGTGGACTGGCTCCTCCCTCTATGCCCCTCCTACCAGACTCAGTCTAGAAACTGTGCCCGAGGAGACGGACATCTTCGAGAGAAGGATTTAACACAGATAGTGGCAAGATTCACACCAGCTCACACATACAAGGCACCTAAAGCTAACTAGCTTGAACTACTCAGCAACTGCTGAAACATTACTTACCAAGTAACAATGCAGTACATAACTAAACAAAGATGTACTGAACCAGATCGCGGTTGCAGGAAAACGAAGCTCTGGGCGGGTGCCCAGCATCCTCTACGGACTACGAGAAAAGGATTTACCGGTGGGTAACCAAAATCCTATTTTCTCTTACGTCCTAGAGGATGCTGGGGTCCACATTAGTACCATGGGGATGTACCAAAGCTCCGGGAGGGAGAGCGTGGAGGCTCCTGCAGATCGGATTGACTGAACTTCAGATCATCAGAGGCCAAAGTATCGAACTTGCAGAAGTTTGCAAACGTGTTCGACACAGACCAAGTTGCTGCTCGGCAAAGCTGTAACAACGAGACACCCCGGGCAGCCGCCCAGGAAGACCCCACCTTATGAGTAGAGTGGGCTTTAACAGATTTTGAACACGGCAAACCTACCGTAGAATAAGCATGCTGGATAGTGAACCTAATCCAGCGAGATATAGTCTGCTTTGAAGCATGACACCCAATTTTCTTGGGATCATACAGGACAAACAGAGTCCGATTTCCTGTGACGAGCTGTCCTCTTCACATAGATTTTCAAAGCCCTCACAACATCCAAGGACTTTGATGAAATTGAGGAGTCAGTAGCCACCACAATAGGTTGGTTGATATAAAATGCCGACACAACCTTCGGAAGAAACTGCTGACGTGTTCTGAGCTCAGCTCTATCTTCGTGGAAGATCAAGTAGGGGCTTTAACAGGACAAAGCCCCCAATTCTGACACACGTCTAGCAGAAGCTAAGGCCAACAACGTGACAGCCTTCCATGTAAGAAATTTGACCTCAACCTCCTGTAGAGGCTCAAACCAGTCCGACTGGAGAAACTGCAACACCACGTTAAGGTCCCAAGGCGCCGTAGGCGGTACAAAGGGAGGTTGGATGTGCAGAACTCCCTTCAAAAAGGTCTGAACCTCAGGGAGGGCAGCCAATTGTTTCTGGAAGAAAATGGACAGGGCCGGAATCTGGACCATCACAGATCCCAACCTCAGGCCCATATCCACATCTGCTTGCAGGAAGAGGAGAAAACGTCCCAGTTGAAACTCCACCGCAGGAAATTTCTTGGATTCACACCAAGAGACATATTTCCTCCAGATACGATGGTAATGTTTAGACGTTACCCCCTTCCTAGCCTGTATTAGGGTAGGAATGACCTTCTTCGGAATGCCCTTCCGAGCCAGTATCTCGCGCTCAACTTCCATGCCGTCAAACGTAGCCACGGTAAGTCTTGATAGGCGGGACCTGAAGAGGAAGAGGCATCTGCTCTTATTGCAAGAGATTCAGAAGGTCCGCGTACCAAGCCTGTCTTGGCCAGTCTGGAGCAATGAGGATCGCTTGAACTCTTGTTCTCCTTATGAGCTTTAGAACTCTTGGAATGAGTGGAAGTGGTGGAAACACGTACACCGACTGGAACACCCACGGAGACACCAGGGCGTCCATTGCCACTGCTTGTGGGTCCCTCGACCTGGAACAATAGCGTCAAAGCTTCTTGTTGAGACGAGAGGCCATCATGTCTATTTGGGGTAACACCCAAAGGTCTGTTATTTCCTTGAACACCTCCGGATGGATACCCCACTCCCCTGGATGGAGATCATGTCTGCTGAGGAAGTCTGCTTCCCAGTTGTCCACTCCCGGAATGAAGATTGATGAGAGCGCCAAACTGTGTCTTTCTGCCCAGAGGATGATTCTTGTTACCTCTGCCATTGCAGCTCTGCTCTTCGTTCCGCCCTGTCGGTTTATGTACCGTCGTTACATTGTCCGACTGTACTTGAATGGCCCAATTTCTTAGAAGATGGGCCGCCTGAAGAAGACCGTTGTAGACAGCTCTTAGTTCCAGGAGGTTGATCGGCACGCCGGCCTCCAGACTTGACCACCTTCCTTGGAAGGATTCCCCGAGTGACTGCGCCCCAGCCCCGGAGGCTCGCATCCATGGTTAGAAGGACACAGTCCTGAATCCCGAACCTGCGGCCCTCCAGAAGGTGAGGCAATTAGAACCACCAGAGGAGTGAAATCCTGGCCTTCGGCGACAGAGGAATTCTCTGGTGCATGTGGAGATGAGATCCTGACCACTTGTCCAGGAGATCCAGTTGGAAGGCCCGAGCATGGAACCTCCCGTACTGGAGAGCCTCGTAAGAGGCCACCATCTTTCTCAAAAGGCGAATGCATTGATGAACCGACACCCGGGCTGGCTTCAGGACATCCCGGACCATTGTTTGTATCACCCCCGCCTTTTCCTGTGGGAGAAACACCCTCTGCACTTCTGTGTCGAGGATCATCCCCAGAAAAGACAACCTCTGGGTTGGTTCCAAATGTGATTTTGGAAGGTTCAGAATCCAATCGTGGAGTCTGAGTAGGTGGGTTGTGAGAACAATGGACTGCAACAGCTTCTCCTTGGACAATACCTTTATCAGCAGATCGTCCAGATATGGAATGATGTTCACCCCTTGTTTGCGGAGGAGAACCATCATCTCTGCCATCACCTCAGTGCTGTTGAGAGGCTGAATGGCAGGGCCTGGAACTGGAAATGAGTCCAGTAATGCGGCAGCCAAATCGGAATGTGGAGGTACGCATCATTGATATCCAGGGATACCAGGAATTCCCCCTCTTCCAAACCTGATATCACCGGCCGGAGAGACTCCATTTTGAACTTTAACTCCTTTAGAAAGGAGTTCAGTGATTTTAGGTTCAGAATGGGCCTGACCGAACCATCCGGTTTCGGTACCACGAAAAGGTTCAAATAGTAACTTGTGGTTTGCAAATGAGGAGGAACTGGCACAATGACCTGTGCCTCCACCAACTTCTGGACTGCCTCTTGTAGGACAGTTCTGTCTGCCAGTAGAACTGGCAAGCCTGATTTGAAAAATCGGTGAGGAGGGAGATTTTAAAATTCCAGCCTCTATTCCTGGGACATAATATCTATCACCCAGGGATCCAGGCCGGACGATACCCAGACGTGACTGAACTGCCACTGGCCCCACCTCTAGGCCGCGCGGTCCACCGTCATGCGGAGGACTTTGGCGTACCTGAAACAGGCTTTTGTTCCTGGGAACCTGTGGCAGCAGGTTTCCTGGATTTAACTCGACCTCCCCTAAAGAAGGTATTGGACGGTTTAGCCTTTCTAGGCTTGTTAGGCCGAAAGGACTGTGATGCTGATGAAGAAAAGGATTTCTTCGGAGCAGGTGCAGCTGAGGGAAGAAACGGAGACTTACCCGCTGTAGCCGTGGATATCCACGCATCCAAAGCTTCCCCAAAGAGAGCCTGACCTGTGTAGGGTAGGGACTCCACGCTTTTCCTGGATTCCGCATCGGCCGACCACTGACTCAGCCACAGTCCCCGACGAGCTGAAACAGACATGGAAGATATTCCCGCAGCCATGGAACCCAGGTCTTTCATGGATTCTACCATAAAACCTGCTGAATCGTGAATGTTTACGCAAAAACAATTCAACATCACCCTTATCCATTGTATCTAAATCCTCAAGTAAGGTGTCTGACCACTTTACTATAGCTTTTGCATTGCATGCACTAGCAATAGTGGGACGTAATATGGCCCTCGAAGTGGTGTACATTGATTTAAGTGTATTATCAATTTTGCGATCAGACGGCTACTTTAAGGCGGTAGATCCCGGAACAGGCAAAACCACCTTTTTTGAGAGTCTGGACACAGATGCATCAACAATTGGCGGGTTTTCCCATTTTTTTTCTATCCTCCTCAGGGAAAGGGAACGCCATCTGGACCCTTTTAGGGTTCTGGAATTTTTTCTCAGGGTTTTCCCATGCTTTCTCAAATATAGCATTTAATTCCTTTGATGCAGGGAAGGTTAGCGAGGCTTTCTTATTTTCAGTGAAAAAAGTCTCCTCAACCTGCTCAGGTGTGGTATCATTAATATTCAACACATCCGTGATAGCCTCTATCATCAATTGCACCCCCTTTGCAAAAGAGGCAGACCCCGCAACACATCCCCATTACTGTCTGTGGTGTCAGAATCTGTATCCGTGTCATCTTGCGTGACATGAACAAGCGTACGTTTGTGGGGGTATATAGCGGAGCGTCCTGAGGTACCAGAATCGGGCCATACTGCCATAGAGTTCTGTAATACCTGGGTTGCAGATTCATTACTTGCAACCCTATCTGAAATCTGAGAAATCCAAGATTTGATAGAGGAAAACCACTCAGGTTCCCTTGCTGGAATCTGTGCTAAACCAGTGCTATCCTGATTACATTGAATGGGATCATCCTGTGAGGACATATCCTCCGCAGCATATGACACAGTGTCCCTGGACATAGCTAAAGGAGACAACCAAACACTCCACACAAACACACACACACACACACACACACACACACGGGAGGGCACCCCCAAGAATGGCAAGAGAAACACAGAGATTGGAGCCAACCCACACACAGCATTTCTAACCAAAGGGAGACCCCTTTTCAGCGTTGACTGTGCACCTTAATAGGATACACAGTTGTATTGCAGCCTCCCCCCCTTCTACAACCCCCTGGAACTGTTTATAGATAGCTGGAGTTGCTGTGGAGGGACCTGATCAGACTGGAAAATGGAATGGAAAAATGGAAAAATGGAAAAGTCCGCTGTGCAGACTGGAAAATGGCGCTGAACGCTGCTGGGTCCGCTCTGACGAGAAGCTCCGCCCCCAAAATGGCGCTGTCTTCCCACTTTTCCACTGATTATACTGGCCTGAGGACTGAGTGCTGGCTGAGATCCGGGGACCCCGACAGGCTTTTGGACCAGTGTAGGGTGTAGTGCTGGCTCAGGGCGTCCCTCACAGCGCCGCACCATGTACCGCTGAGCCATCCGGAGCGCAGATAATATTGCGCTCCTACCTTGCTGCCGCCATCTTCACACCGACCCCCCGCTTGCTAGGGGGGTCGGTGCCTCACTCGCCACCGATTCTTCAGCTCTGTAAGGGGGCGGCAGCATGCTGCTGGGGCGAGCGATCCCCTGCGGTGGGGGAACGATCTGACCCCTCAGGAGCTCAGTGTCCTGTCAGTGGAGTAAGTGGCTCAGACCCCGCAGGGTGGACACTACTCCCCCACTTAGTCCCACGAAGCAGGGAGGCTGTTGCCAGCATCCTCTAGGACATAAGAGAAATCCTATTTTCTCTAGCATCCATAAGGGATATTGGGGAGACTTAGTACGAAGGGGACGTCCGAAAGCTTCCAGAACGGCGGGAATGTGCGGAGACTGCTGCATCGCCGCCTGCCTAAACTGGGTATCCTCTTTGGCCAGGGTATCAAACCTGTAGAACTTCACAAAGGTGTTCTTCCCCGACCAGGTAGCAGCTCAGCATAGTTGCAAGGCCGAGACACCTCGGGCAGCCGCCCAGGAAGAGCCCACAGATCTTATAGAGTGGGCTTTCAGAGACTTAGGAACAGGTAAGGATGCCGATACATAGGCCTGTTGGATAGTAAGCCTAAGCCAATGAGCAATGGACTGCTTCGAAGCAGGACAACCCTTCTTCTGTGCATCATAAAGCACGAACAAGGAATCCGTCTTTATGATCCGAGCCATCCGCTTGACATAGATCTTCAATGCTCACACCACATCCAATGCCTCCGGAGGAGCAGAAGTGTCAGAACTGGACGGAAACACAATAGGTTGATTCAGGTGAAACGCAGAGACAACCTTCGGCAGGAACTGCTGCCTAGTCCTGAGCCTGATCTGTCCTCGTAAAAGACCAAGTATGGACTTTTACACAATAAGACCCCCAATTCTGAGACACGTCTAGCAGAAGCCAGGGCCAGTAACATCACTGTCTTCCACGTGAGGTACTTGTCTTCTACCATCATCAGAGGCTCAAACCAGGAGGACTGTAGAAATTCCAACACCACATTCAAATCACAGGGTGCCATAGGCGGCACAAAAGGAGGTTGTATGTGGAGTAACCCTTGCAAGAAGGTCTGAACTTCTGGCAACAGTGCCAATTTCTTCTGGAAGAAAGTGGAGAGAGCTGAAATCTTGACCTTAATGGAACCCAGACGCAAGCCTTTATCGACACCAGCCTGCAGGAAACGTAAGAAACGTCCAAAGTGGAACTCCGCAGGTGGATAGGTGCGTTCTTCACACCAAGAGACATATCTTCTCCAGATATGATGATAATGTTTTGACGTCAGAGGTTTCCTGGCCTGAACCATGGTAGCAATAACCTTTTTGGAAAGGCCCTTGTGAGCTAGGATGTTCCGCTCAATCTCCATGCCGTCAAACGAAGTCGCCGTAAGTCCGGGTAGACAAACGGTCCCTGAAGAAGATCGCTTCTTAGTGGTAGAGGGTCTTCGATGGACATGTCCAGAAGATCCGCGTACCACACCCTCCGAGGCCAATCCGGGGCAATCAGAATTGCCTGGACTCCCTGATTTCTGATTCGCTTGAGCGCCCTTGGGAGCAACGGAATCGGAGGAAACAGGTATACCAGCCGGTAAGGCCAAGCAGACGTCAGTGCGTCCACTGCCGTCGCCTGAGAGTCCCTGATTCGAGAGCAATACCAGTGAAGTTTCTTGTTGAGACGAGAAGCCATCAAGTCTATCTGCGGGCAGCCCCACCGGTGGGTGATCTGCTGAAACACCTAAGGGTGGAGTCACCGCTGCCCAGGTGGAGGTTGTGACGACTGAGGAAGTCCACTTCCGGGGATGAAGATTTCTGACATTGCTCTTGCATTTCTTTCTGTCCAGAGAAGTATCTTTGACACCTCTCGCATGCAGGCTCTGCTTTTTGTCCCTCCTTGTTAATTGATGTACGCCACTGCTGTTGTGATGTCCGATTGAACTTGGATTGCATGATTCGCGAGCAGAGGCCTGAAACAGAGCATTGTAGATCGCCCGAAGTTCCAGAATGTTCATCGGAAGGAGGGCTTCGTGGGCTGACCACCTGCCCTGGAACTGCGCCCCCTGGATGACCGCACCCCAACTTCGCAGACTCGCATCCGTCGTGAGGAGGGTCCAATCCTGAATCCCGAAACTCCAGCCTTCCAGAGGATTGGAGGACTGCAGCCACCACAAGAGGGAAATCCTGGCCTGAGGTGACAGCGGAATCATCCGGTGCATCTGTAGATGTGATCCGGATCCCTTGCTCAGCAGATCCAATTGAAATGTTCTGGCATGGAACCTCCCATATTGGATCGCCTCGTAGGAGGCGACCATCTTTCACAACAGTCTGATGCAAAGATAGATGGATACACAAGCAGGTCAGAGCACAATGCGGACCATCTCCTGAAGTGTTCTCGCCTTGTCCTCTGGGAGGAACACCTTCTGGGCCACCAGTACAGTCCCCAAGAACAGGAGCCGCTGAGTCGGTTCCAGGTGGGACCTCTGTAGATTGAGAATCCACCCATGGCGTGACAAAAGTTGGATAGTGTGGTCGATATGGAGCAATAAAAGCTCCTTGTATCTTGCTTTTATCAGAAGATCATCCAGGTAAAGGACAACATTGACTCCCTGGACTCGGAGTTGAAAGATCATCTCTGCCATCAACTTCGTGAATACCCTCGGAGCCGTGGACAGGCCAAAGGGTAGTGCCTGGAACTGGTAGTGATTGTCCAGTAGGGCAAACCTCTGAAAAAGGAGATTTATGGTAGACTTACCATTGTTAAATCTCTTTCTGCGAGGTACACTAGATTCCACAGGGAATAACATTGGGGTGTAGAGATGGATCTTTATCCAAGGCACCAACAAGCTAAAGCTTTGACTGTTCCCAGGATGCTCTGCACCGCCTCCTCTATAGCCCCGCCTCCAGGCACTGGAGCTCAGTTTTGTTAACCAGTCCAATGCAGTAGCAGGTAAGAGACAGTAGATGTTAGTCACATAGAAACAGATTCTCACAACAGGAGAAGGGACCAGCGGCTAATGCCATACAAACCAAAAGAAACTCAGTGCGTCAGGGTGGGCGCCCTGTGGAATCCAGTGTACCTCGCAGAAAGAGATTTGACAATGGTAAGTCTACCATAAATCTCCTTTTCTGCAGCAGGGTGTACACTGGTATTCCACAGGGAATTAAATCGGGGATGTCCTAAAGCAGTTCCTCCAAAGGAAGCATCCTGGGAGGCGGAAGTATCAAAGGCATAGAACCTGATGAACATGTTGACCGAGGACCACGTAGCCGCCTTGCACAATTGTTCTGCGGATGCACCATGGCGGGCCGCCCAAGAAGGTCCAACAGACCGAGTAGAATAGGCTTTGATAGCAGCAGGATCTGGGAGATCAGCCTACGCATAGGCTTGTGCAATCACCATTCTAATCTATCTGGCCAAGGTCTGCTTATTCGCAGGCCAGCCACGTTTGTGAAAACCAAAAAGTACAAAAAGGGAATCTGACCTCCTGATAGAGGCAGTCCTTTCCACATAAATACGGAGAACTCGTACCACATCCGAAGACCTAGGCCGGAACCACAATCTCCTGGTTAAGGTGATACTACCTTAGGCAAATAACCTGGGCGAGTCCGAAGGTGAAAAATCAGAAAGAGTGGACGACAGGATAAAGCACCTAAGTCCGACACCCTCCTAGCAGAGGCAATAGCCAACAGAAACACGACCTTAAGCGTAAGGCATTTAAGGTCCACAGACTCAAGAGGTTCAAATGGAGACTCTTTCAGGGCATTTAAGATGACAGATAGATCCCATGGAGCCACAGGAGGGACATAGGGAGGCTGAATCCGTAGAACACCCTGAGTTAAAGTGTGAACGTCAGGAAGAGATGCAATTTTTCTCTGAAACCACACCGACAAGGCAGAGATATGAACCTTGAGGGAGGCCAGACGAAGGCCCAAGTCTAGGCCTTGTTATAGAAAAGCTAAAAGTCTGAAAGTTTTGAACGTATAGTCATCATAATTCTTAGCAGCACACCATGTGAAGTAATTCCGGACCTTATAATAAATCCGAGCCGAAGATGGTTTATGGGCTTTCAACATAGTTCGAATAACTGCCTCAGAGAGTCCTTTTGCTCTCAGGAGTGATGCTTCAAGAGCCACGCCGTCAAAGCCAGTCTGGGCTGGGCCGGGTAGACACAAGGGCTCTGAACAAGGAGGTCTGGTGTTGAGGAAGTAGAAGAGGATGCTCGATCGATAGACCCTGCAGGTCTGAGGACCAATGCCATCTGGGCCACGCTGGAGCGACTAGAAGTAGTATTCCTCCTTCTTGCTTGAACCTCCGTATTACCCTGGGCAGGAGTGACACCGGAGGGAACACGTATGCAGCCGAAAGTTCCATGGAATTGCCAGAGCGTCCACGACCGCAGCTTGAGGATCCGGAACCTTGTGATTGTGTCGAGACGCCATCAGATCCACATCTGGAAGACCCCACTTGTCCACTAGGAGTCGAAAGACTTCGGGATGAAAACTCCACTCTCCGACGTGCACATTCTGATGACTAAGGAAGTCCACTTCCCAGTTCAGGACGCCCGGAATGAACACTGCCGATAATGGCTGGCAGATGGCGCTCCGCCCATTGGAGGAATTTTGACACTTCCATCATTGCCATGCGGCTTCGAGTGTCGCCTTGATGATTTATGTACGCTACCGTGGCGGCGTTGTCTGATTGTACTTGAACAGGCCTGTTCTGTACCATAGGAAGGGCCAGTGTCAACACATTGAACACTGCCCGCAGTTCCAGAATATTGATTGAGAGCAGAGACTCCTCCTTGATCCACTGACCCTGAAGAGAGTGTTGTTCCAACACTGCGCCCCAACCTCTCAGACTGGCATCCTCGTCAGAAGGACCCAGTTCGATATCCAGAAGGGCCAGCCCCTGCTCAATCGTTGGTCCTAAAGCCACCAGCTCAGTGACAGGCGGACCTCCGGAGACAATGAGATCATGTGAGATCTGATCCGGTGAGGCAGGCCGTCCCACTTGGTCAGAATTAACTTCTGCAGAGGGCGAGAGTGGAATTGAGAATACTCCACCATGTCGAAAGCCGACACCATGAGACCCAGCACTTGCATTGCCGAATGTATCGACACTTGCGGACGTGATAGGAAGCATCGAATCCTGTCCTGAAGCTTCAGGACTTTCTCCTGAGACAGGTACAACTGTTGGTTGTGAGTGTCCAATTACGCTCCCAGATGTGACATGCTTCGAGCAGGAACCAGGGAGGATTTCTTCCAGTTGATCAGCCACCCATGGGCTTTCTTGCACTGGACCATCAGATCGAGATGACATAGGAGAAGTTCTGGGGAATTTGCCAGGATCAACAAATTGTCCAAGTATGGTAGGATCCCGACCCCTCAACGGCGGAGTGTAGCCGTCATGACCACCATAACTTTGGTGAAAACTCGGGGAGCCATTGTCAAACCAAAGGGTAAAGCCCGAAATTGGTAATGAAGGTTGCCCACCGCAAACCTCAGGTATTGCTGATGAGATACCGTGATAGGAATATGTAGGTAGGCATTCTGTATGTCCAGGGAGACCATATAGTCCCCGGGCTCCAAGGCCATAACAATAGAGCGCAGTGTTTCCATACGAAACTTGGAGACCCGCACACACTTGTTCAAAGACTACAGATTGAGAATGGGCCGCGAGGAGCCGTTCGGTTTCGGGACTAGGAACATCGGTGAATAGTACCCCTTCCCTCTCTGAGCCAGAGGCACCTGTACTACCACTCCTGTAGTCAGGAGGGAATGTACCCTCGAGTGCAAAGTGTTTGCTTTTGCCGGATCCAGAGGCACAGCTGTCAGGCAAAATCGATGAGGGGGACGATTCTTGAAAGGTATGGCGTAACCTCGAGCGACTACTTCCCTCACCCAGGTATCTGAAGTGGTCTTCAACCATTCCTGGGCAAAACATAGAAGTCGGCCGCCCACCCTGGAATCCCCCAGAGGGAGGCCCGCCCCGTCATGCGGAAGGCTTGTCAGTTTTGGAAGCTGGCTGACGGGCGGCCCAGGCACGCTTCGGTCTGGGCTTGGCAGGTCTGGAAGCACGAGCTTGCTTTAGGTACGCCGGGCCTTTTGCTTTTCCTGGAGGACGAAAAGGCAGAGGAAAAGTACTTTTAGCCACCTGAGCAGAAGGAGCCGTACTAGGTAGGCAAGCTGTTTTAGCATTAGCCAGATCAGCCACAATCTTATTTAGGTCTTCGAATGTCGCCCTTGAAAGGAAGCACCTCCAGGGTTTTCTTGGAATCCATATCCACCGACCAGGATCTCAAGCAAAGGATACGTCTGGCCAATACGGACGTAGTAGCAGCCTTAGTACAGAGAAGCCGTGGTTATATACAAGAGACATTGTCGAGCATGCTCACATGCGTTGGAAGGCAGTTCCGCCTCAAGCTCCTGAGCCCACACCTCAACAGCTTCAGCAGCTCAAGTTGCTGCAATGGTTGGCCTATGCACAGCCCCTGTTAGGGTATAAATCGCTTTAAAAAAAAAACTCCACTCGTCTGTCCGTTGGTTCCTTCAGAGAGGTGACAATAGTTACTGGCAGAGCAGAGGAAACAACCATACGCGCCACATTAAAATCTACAGGCGGAGGAGTTTCCCAAGTCTTACATATCTCCGCAGAGAGAGGATAGCGAGCCAACAGTCTCTTATTCGGTGTGAATTTTGTCCCCGGATTTTCCCAGGATTCTTGACGTATGTCAACCAGGTGTTCAGAGTGAGGTAAAACTTGTTTAACCACCTTCTTACACTTAAACCTATCTGGTTTCTTAGAGACAGCCTCAGGCTCAGGATCATCAGACACCTGAAGAATGAGCCTAATTGCTTCAATCCAATCCGGGACATCCACCAATGACTTCCCTTCCCCATCAGAAACATCTGTGTCAGTGTCTGTGTGATCAGTATATGCACCATTCTCCTCAGAGGACGTATCAGGGATAGCAGTGGATTGGGAGGAGGTAATGGCCCGTTTAGAAGACGACTTAGTCTTAGGCGAGCGAGAGTGACATTTAGATTTAGTCAGTGACCGGTTCAAATGCTGTAACTGAGTGGAGATTTGATCTGCTCATGGCGGATTAATAGCAGGGACCATAAACTGCTGCATTGGCAGAGGTGGTCCCACAGGGGGCGCCAATTTAGTTACAAGCGTGTTTAAGAGTGTGGAAAACGTTGCCCAAGGTCCTGTGATGCCCCAGGTGCTACCGACCCACCGGGGGGTAAGGAACCCCCTGAACCTGAACTCTCAGCTGCCATATTTTCCACCATCACGTCTGCGGTCTCACTACCACGCAATGTGGGAGAAGCCCCAGCGCCGTTGCCACGTGTAGCAGACATAAGAATGTGCACAATATAGGGCAACCAAGGTGTAGCAGCAATATACCTAGCAAGAACCCCGGTGAAGTGTGACTATGACAGCACAAACCGGGAGTCCAAGAGATATATAGGGTGACTATGAATCACAAGTAAAAATACACAGCAAGTATATCTTGTGATACAATCCTATATTATACAGAAAGAAACCTGAAACACTTAGCCCTCTCAGGTATAGCAATATAGGAGTAGCCCACTCAGTGAAATACCCTTCAATAAGGCAACCACGCAGCAGCTACATGCACACACACATATACAGTTGTGCTCATAAGTTTACATACCCTAGCAGAATTTGTGATTTTCTGGCCATTTGTCAGAGAATATGAATGATAACTCACAAACTTTTCTTTCACTCATGGTTTGTTGTTGGGTGAAGCCATTTATTGTCAAACAACTGTGTTTACTCTTTTTAAATCATAATGACAACAGAAACTACCCAAATGACCCTGATCAAAAGTTTACATACCCCAGATCTCAATACCGTGTATTGCCCCCTTTAACATCAATGACAGCTTGAAGTCATTTGTGGTAGTTGTGGATGAGGCTCTTTATTTTCTCAGATGGTAAAGCTGCCCATTCTTCTTGGCAAAAAGCCTCCAGTTCCTGTCAATTCTTGGGCTGTCTTGCATGAACTGCACGTTTGAGATCTCCCCAGAGTGGCTCAATGATATTGAGGTCAGGAGACTGAGATGGCCACTCCAGAACCTTCACTTTATTCTGCTGTAGCCAATGACAGGTCGACTTGGCCTTGTGTTTTGGATCATTGTCATGTTGGAACGTCCAAGTACGTCCCATGCGCAGCTTCCGGGCTGATGAGTGCAAATTTTCCTCCAGTATTTTCTGATAACATGCTGCATTCATCTTGCCATCAATTTTGACCAAGTTTCCAGTGCCTTTGTAGCTCATACATCCCCAAAACATCAGCGATCCACCTCCATGTTTCACAGCAGAAATGGTGTACCTTTCATTACAGGCCTTGTTGACTCCTCTCCAAGGGGGTCATTCCGAGTTGTTCGCTCGCTAGCTGCTTTTAGCAGCATTGCACACGCTAAGCTGCTGCCTACTGGGAGTGTATCTTAGCATAGCAGAATTGCTAACGAAAGCTTTGCTAATTTTCTCGTAACGATTACCCGCAGTTTCTGAGTAGCTCCAGACTTACTCAGCCATTGCGACCAGCTCAGTCTTCGTTCCTGGTTTGACGTCACAAACACACCCAGCGTTCGCCCAGCCACTCCCCCTTTTCTCCAGCCACTCCTGCGTTTTGCAACTCGAACGCCTGCGTTTTTCCGCACACTCCCATAAAACGACCAGTTTCTGCCCAGAAACACCCACTTCCTGTCAATCACACTACGATCAGCACAGCGATGAAAAAGCTTCGTTATGCCGTGAGTAAAATACCTAACTTTTGTGTAAAATAACTAAGCGCATGCGCTCTGCGAACCTTGCGCATGCGCAGTAAGCGACTAATCGCAGTATAGCGAAAATCGGCAAAAAGCGAACAACTCTGAATGACCCCCCAAATGTAACGTTTATGGTTGTGGCCAATAAGTTCAGTTTTGGTCTCATCACTCCAAATTACTTTGTTCCAGAAGTTTTGAGGCTTGTCTCCGTGCTGTTTGGAGTATTGTAAGCGGGATGCTTTGTGGCATTTGCATAGTAATGGCTTTCTTCTGGCGACTCGACCATGCAGCCCATTTTTCTTCAAATGCCTCCTTATTGTGCATCTTGAAACAACCACACCACTTTTTTTCAGAGAGTCCTGTATTTCAGCTGAAGTTATTTGTGGATTTTTCTTTGCATTCCGAACAATTTTATTGGCAGTTGTGGCTGAAATTTTTGTTGGTCTACCTGACCGTGATTTGGTTTCCACAGAATCCCTCATTTTGCACTTCTTAATTAGAGTTTGAACACTGCTGATTGGCATTCTCAATTGCTTGGATATCTTATTATATCCCTGTCCTGTTTTATACAGTTCAATTTAACTTTTCCCGCAGATCCTTTGACAATTCTTTTGCTTGCCCTATGACTCAGAATCCATGTCAGTGCAGCACTGGATGAAAGATGCAAGGGTCTTTCAGGAGTCCAGAAACTCACTGACCTTTATACACACACACTGATTACAAGCAAACAGATCACAGGTGAGGATGGTTACCTTTAGTAGCCATTCAAACCCGTTTGTGTCAACTTGTGTGCATGTTATCAGGCCAAAATCTCCAGGCTATGTAAACTTTTGATCAGGGTCATTTGGGTAGTTTCTGTTGTCATTATGATTTCAAAAGAGTAAACACAGTTGTTTGACAATAAATGGCATCACCAAACCACTAACCATGAGTGAAAGAAAAGTTTGTGAGTTATCATTCATATTCTCTGACAAATGGCCAGAAAATCACAAATTTTGCTAGGGTATGTAAACTTATGAGCACAACTGTATAGTCACAAGCGTACCATGCAGAAATTATGTACCATAAAACTGCACTGGACTAGCAATACAAAGTAATACTCAGTGTGGCTATATGTGTTAACAATAGATATAACAAAGCACAGTATGTACTGGATGTATATCACAGGGTGTTTGTACCACACAACCCTGAATGTATGCACTCTTTCTTCACTAACACTGCCCAGTGACAGGTAGAATACTTAAGTGTCCTGTATGAAGCACAGCACTGGCAATCAGGTGGTTCTACAGAGGAGGATTTGCCCCAGCAGTCCCAGGAACAGCTCAGCTCTGTCTGTAATGGCTGCTGGCCGGGAATGAAGGGGAGAAATGCAGCTCCAGGGCGGGAACATTTGCAGAAATGGCGCCCTGGGGCTGGGGCCACAGGTCCGACCTGCTCCCCCTGCTGGCATCCCCACCGGGAGCTGCGGGCAGTGAAAAGCGGGGTTTATGTACAATAAAATAAAACCAGACCTGTGCCCATTAATTGTCCCAGGTCTGGTTTTATTTAATTAATTGTCCCTGGTAGTTAGTGGAGCGGCTGCCCAGTAATCCATGTCCACGCCAGTGCGCGTGCGGCCCGTCTCCTACGGCCGCGCTGGATCGCGGTAAAGTGCGGTCAAAGAGACCACTTACCTCCCCCGTACCTGCGGCCCCACGATCCGGGAGGACAGAGGCGTGTGTGTGTCTGACGTTGTGAAGGAACCGGAGCCTCCGCTGCAGTGACCCGGCAACCAGGGCGCGGGAGTATACAGCGCTGCTGGGGGTGACGGAGCTGCAGACAGAAAAGTCTATGAGACTGTGCCTGCTGCAGCCCTTGTAGTCTGTCAGAAGAATCTTCAGTTCTTTTCTTTCAAATAAGCTATCAATAGGCTGCCTAAGGCAGCCCACCTGTTAAGTGCCTGCTTACTGCATGGCATCAACTTACAAACTGAGCTCCTGTGCATGAAGGCAGCGCTGTGCATCTGGGAAACAGTCAAAAGCTTTGAGCCTGTTGGTGCCTCGGTTTAAGATCCTACTCTACACGCCGATGTTAATCCTTGTGGAGCCCAGTGTACCCCGCAGCAGAAATATATGTTATGGTAAGAACTTACCGTTGATAACGGTGTTTCTCCTAAGTCCACAGGTTCCACAGGATAACAATGGGATATGATGGAGCAGATTGGCACCAAACGATCACAAGCTTTCAGGCCTCCCAGGATGCAACGGGCCTGTCCATATATCCCCGCCCACTGGCTCAGGCAAATCAGTTGGATTCCAAAGCATTTAGGCAGTAGCATTATGTAGAGCCCTAATCAGGCGAGAAGAACACACAGGCGAGAAGAACACACATGCACACCATTCCGTACAAGAAGGAAGAAGTTAGTGAGTAGCAAGATCCTCAAATCAGGTGCGTCAGGGTGGGATCCCTGTTGGACCTGTGGACTTAGGAGAAATACCGTTATCAACGGTAAGTTCTTACCATAACGTATATTTCTCCGGCAGGGTCCACAGGTTATCCACAGGATAACAATGGGATTTCCCAAAGCAATTTTAGTGGTGGGGATGCTCCTGATTGGACAGGAGAACCTTACGCCCGAATTCAGCGTCATGAGAGGCAAAAGTATCCAAGCATAATGTCTAATGAATGTGTTAATCGGAGACTATGTGGCTGCCTTACATATCTGTTCTGCTGAAGCACCATGTTGTGCTGCCTATGAAGGACCTACCTTACGAGTAGAGTGAACAGAGACATTAGCCGGAACAGGGAGATCCGCTTGAGAATATGCTTCCGAAATCGTCATTCGAAGCACTCTAGCCAGCGTCTATTTATTAGCAGGCCATCCTCTCTTGTGAATCCTGTATAAAATTAAGAGAGAATCTGTCTTTCTCACGGCACTGGTACGATCCACGAAGATTCTTAATGCACGGACTACGTTCAACGACACTTCTCCCGCAGAAAGTCCCGATACCTGAAAAGCCGGGACTACAATTTCATTAAGGTGAAACTAAGAGACCACCTTAGGAAGATAACCAGACCTAGTTCTGAGAACTACTTTATCTGGATAAAAAAATCAGAAAAGGAGATTTACATGGCAGCGCTCCTAAATCTGATACTCTTCTAGCTGATGTCATAGTCAGTAGAAAGAGCACTTTAGATGTCAAATATTTAAGATCCCCTTTATTAAGTGGTTCAAACGGAGCAACTTGAAGGGCTTTGAGGACCAGACTTAAATCCCAAGGCACTGTAGGAGGAACAAAAAGAGGTTGAATGCGCAGCATTCCCTGGAAAAAGTACGCACATCCTGTAAATTGATGATTTTCTTTTGGAACCATACAGTCAATGCTGATACTGGTACTCTCAAGGAAGCCACCTTCAAACCCTTATCCATTCCCGCCTGAAGGAAATCTAAGACCCTGGAAACTTGAAAAGATATTTCTTTCACTGCACCATGAGATCTCAGTCAACACGCTATTCAAGCAAGCGAATGGGCTCTACACCCGGAAGTCTTGCAGACTCTGGTAGACAAGTGGGGTTTGCCAGAGATAGATTTAATGGCGTCTCATCTGAACAACAAAGTGCCCGCATACGGGGCAAGAACAAAGGATCCCGGAGTGATCTTTGTGGACGCCTTGTCAGTGAAATGGGATTTTCATCTGGCGTATCTATTCCCAGTTTAGGACTCCCGGAACGAATACTGCGGACAATGCTGGAAGATGGAGTTCTGCTCACTTTAGTATGAGACTTACCTCCTTCATTGCTGTTTGGCTGCGCGTTCCTCCCCGATGGTTGAGGTACGCTCCTGCCGTTAAATTGTCCGAACGGATCTGGACTGGTCTTCCTTAAAGAGTGTCCTTTGCCTGAATCATTGCCATGTATATGGCCCGAAGTTCTAACAGATTTATTGGCAGGCAACTTTCTTCTGTGGTCCATTCCGGACACTGCTCCCCAGCCCTGAAGACTGGCATCTGTTGTCAGGAGCCCCCATCTGATATACAAAAAGGTTCTCCCTTTGTCTAGATGGGATGTCTGTAGCCCAGGCTGATGACTTTCTTACCTTGTGTGAAAGTACCATAGTCTGTTTCTTTATTGTCTGATGTATTCCATTCCATCTGGCCAGAATCAGATGTTGCCGAGGTCTTGAGTGGAATTGTTTATACTCCACCATGTTGAATGTTAACACCATCAAACCCATCAGTCGCATAGCTGTGTGGATATTGTTTGACTGTGTAACAACTCCTGAGTCCTTGACTGTACCTTGGATATCTTGTTCCAAGGTAATCAATTTTCTGCAGACTTGAACTCAGTACAGCCCCACAGCGAGTCATCCGTTGTGACAGAACCAGAGATGACTTTGCCCACTTTATGAACCACCTGTGCCTCTGCAGACAAGTCATTGTCTGTTGGAGATGGCACAAAAGCTTTTCCTGTGATTATGCCAGGATAAAAAAGGTGGTCGAGGTATGGCAATTTTCTTATCCCCTTCTTGCGGAGATAAGCTGCCATAATCATCATAATTTTGGTACATACTCTGAGGGCTGTGGCGAACCCAAAGGGTAAGGTCTGGAACTGAAAATGTTGCTGGAGGATGGTGAACCTTGAGATAGCACTGATGGAAAAGTGCTATAGGAACCTGTAGGTAAGCATCCTAACTATCCAGAGATACCATGTAATCTCCTGGCTACATGCAAAAACTATGGATCGCAATGTTTCCACGTGAACCGTGGTACCCAAACTTATCTGCTTTGGATTTTGAGAATGGGGTGAAAGGATCCTTCTGAACCCAAACTCGGTTGGAGTAAAAACTCCTGTCCCTATTGTGCAGGGGTTACTGGAATGACTATTCCTGACAAAAGCAATTTCTGAACTGCTTCTTGCAAACCCCTCCTTCGCCTCTACCCGAGACGGACTGGAACAGAAGAACCTTCGAGGATGCTTCTAGAAGGGAAAGCATAACCTAGAGGTACCGCTTTTTGTACCCAGGCATCTGTTTGTAGACTGCTACCAGATCTGTGCAAACTGAAGAAGTCGGCCTCTTATCCTTTTGGGGTCCCCCAGAAGGAGGCCCGCACCATCATGCTGATGTCTTATCCTCTGGTTTGGAGCTGGCCCTCTGGTTGCCTTTGCTTCTTTGCCTTACCAAACTTATTGTATTGGGGCTGTTACGTTCCTTTATGACCGACAAGGCCGAAACCGGACCCCTAGGTTTGGGGTTGTATGTGGAAGGAAACGTGACCTTCTTGGAGTCTGTTTCTGACTCCAGAATAACTCCTTCCCAAACAGAAACTTCCAGCCAAAGGCAAAGTTTCCAGAACCTTCTTTAATTCTGAATCAGCTTTCCATGTATGTAAGCAAAACCGCTCTGCGAGCAGCTATTGTTAATGCTGATGCCCTAGAACAGTGGTTCTCAAACTCGGTCCTCAGGACCCCACACAGTGCATGTTTTGCAGGTAACCCAGCAAGTGCACGGGTGTATTAATTACTCACTTGACACATTTTAAAAGGTCCACAGATTGAGCTAATTATGTCACTTGTGATTCTGTGAGGAGACCTGCAAAACATGCACCGTGTGGGGTCCTGAGGACCGAGTTTGAGAACCTGTGCCCTAGAACATTAGTATCCATATGAGCTATATGGGATTCTTGCTCCCTTGCAGGGGGATCAGTACGTAATCCCGCTGGACGGGATCCCGGCGGTCGAAATACCGACGCCGGAATCCCGACCACACAATCCCGACAGGGGTGGCGAGCGGAACGCAGCCCCTTGCGGGCTCGCTTCGCTCGCCACACTGCGGGCACAGTGCCTCGCTACGCTCGGCACACTATTATATTCTCCCTCTATAGGTGTCGTGGACACCCACGGAGGGAGAATATGTCGGGATTGTGGCGGTCGGGATTGTGGCGGTCGGGATTTTGACCGCCGGGATCCCGTCCAGCGGGATGTTGACCGCATCCCCTTGCAGGCACTGAAAACCTGTCTTCCAGTAAAAAACAAAAAAACCCAGGCGCCTTTATTGAACAGACAAATTTGCTGCTTTCCCAGGGGTAATTGGTTTATACACCCCTCATATTCAGCAAAACAAGAAAAACAATAGGAAAGCGCTAATTTAATCTGTAGTAGATTTATTAATTAGTTATTTCTAAAAGCTAAAGTTAATACCGGCCAGTATCAATAAAATTCACTAACATTTAATAAAACAAATACATATAACACACATCTATAGAGACAGTGACCTAAAAAAACTGTATTACAACTGCAGACCAAGTCTCTGTATAATGTCCTTATGTGATACTTTGTATTATGGCAACATGCTTGCTAGTCAGTCCACAAATCCAATGTAACAAATAAAGCATGCACTTGAAAGCTCCTTTCTTTACAATTGGTGGTCACCTGTTACCTTGATAATGCAATTAGTGGCTTTTTGTTAGTTTCGCTGCCAAGATAGTTGAATAGTAAGCAGTCATGCATGGCCATGCAAAAATACTGTCTAATTCTGTCCGGAGCTCTTGTTAGCAAATATTGTATCACAGCATATTTTGTGGCTCTGTGAGCAAACCTGTTACACCGCAATTGGATGATTACCCTCCCGGCTGCAGCTCTCTTATTCAGCCTTATCTGGAGTCCGTAGATCACCTCTATGGCAACGATGTTCCTCCCGGCTGCTTGTTCACCAGCCTTAACAGGATTGTGTAGTCACTTCTCCACCTCTTAACCCCTCTCTGCAATGGGGTAAAGTATAAGCCGGCCGGTTAGTAAGTAAACCTCCACTATATCCCGTGTATGGGAGACGAAACAGACGCGTTTCCCCGCCTTTAGACCTCGGCGGCTTCCTCAGTGTGAATCACTCTCCCTGACCGCACGTCCTTTAAAACACATTTGTTTCCAGCAGACCGTGCTTGCGCAAGCACGGGCCGCGGGAAACAAATGTGTTTTAAAGGACGTGCGGTCAGGGAGAGTGATTCACACTGAGGAAGCCGCCGAGGTCTAAAGGCGGGGAAACGCGTCTGTTTCGTCTCCCATTCACGGGATATAGTGGAGGTTTACTTACTAGCCGGCTGGCTTATACTTTACCCCATTGCAGAGAGGGGTTAAGAGGTGGAGAAGTGACTACACAATCCTGTTAAGGCTGGTGAACAAGCAGCCGGGAGGAACATCGTTGCCATAGAGGTGATCTACGGACTCCAGATAAGGCTGAATAAGAGAGCTGCAGCCGGGAGGGTAATCATCCAATTGCGGTGTAACAGGTTTGCTCACAGAGCCACAAAATATGCTGTGATGCAATATTTGCTAACAAGAGCTCCGGACAGAATTAGACAGTATTTTTGCATGGCCATGCATGACTGCTTACTATTAAACTATCTTGGCAGCGAAACTAACAAAAAGCCACTAATTGCATTATCAAGGTAACAGGTGACCACCAATTGTAAAGAAAGGAGCTTTCAAGTGCATGCTTTATTTGTTACATTGGATTTGTGGACTGACTAGCAAGCATGTTGCCATAATACAAAGTATCACATAAGGACATTATACAGAGACTTGGTCTGCAGTTGTAATATAGTTTTTTAGGTCACTGTCTCTATAGATGTGTGTTATATGTATTTGTTTTATTAAATGTTAGTGAATTTTATTGATACTGGCCGGTATTAACTTTAGCTTTTAGAAATGACTAATTAATAAAATCTACTACAGATTAAATTAGCACTTTCCTATTGTTTTTCCTGTCTTCCAGTACCTCAGTCCAGTGTACCTACAGCAGCTGGTATTCCAAGGTGGTCTCCCATCCAAGAACTAACCAGGCCCAACACTGCTTATCTTCAAAGATCTAGTGAGCTTGGGCCTATCCAGTGTGGTGTGGCTGTAGATTGCAAGGTGAAGTCATGGCTGGCCTTATGACTGACCCAGACAGAGACAATATGGTTTTCAGAAAATCATCCCTCTTTGACGTTGACGGCAAAGGCCATATAGATTTTTGCACTATCAATGATATGCGTATCTACTTTAGGAGGCACTTCCCATTTTGAAACAGTCCCCAGCTGGAAAAGGATATTTGGAATCTCATTTACTGGGAACCTATATTCCTTATTGGGTATAGTCCAGACTTTTCCATGATTTCCATCAGCTGCTGGGGTCCCCCATGAGGAGGCCCTATTATTTTGGGACGTTTAAACATAGGTACCTTATTTTTAACACAGGCTCTGCTGAATCCTCTAAGGACAGAAAAGCCTTTACTGCTCTCATTAATTCAGCTATATTCACTGAGCTGATACCTTCTACCTGTTCTTTGTATGCCGAAGTAGAGTATGTAGAGCTTTCATCGTCTGATGAATCATCATGCGTAGCCTGTGCAGTTGATGATTTATTTACACTCGGTTTATCAGCTTGTTTTATTGGAAAAGCTGTTGGGGATCCCGTAGGTAGAGAGCTGCATGTATGGGTTAATAGTGAACCCTATTCCTGGTATTGAAGCTGTAGGAATAAACCTTTCAGCTATACTGGACAAGGTCTGTGCAAAGACGTAGATCAGGGATCTGCCTTGTATTATGCTGAAAAGCAAACCCTTTTACACATCCTCTCTGATCTGGTACAGGATGGTTTAACACAGTTTTTGCAAGACAGCATGATATGAGTCTTGGTGTTACTGTAAGTGTACTCTCGTCACTTTTGCCGCTCTTAGACATGATAAATAATCAGCACTTTCACAGTGTACTACACAATTTGTGACTGTAACCACTTTATCATTCTAAAGTGATATCAATCTGACCCTTACCCATGCATCAGCATTGAGGATCAGAAGACCAACTGACAAACATATATAAAAGTCAGCAATCACACTAGCAGTCAGTCACATGTTATATTAGTCATATGCGCACATAATCAACTACGAACACATTTTAAAGTATGTAGGAGTACATATTACTGAGTTCTGTTTTATACAGATCTTAACGTATTCAGACGCAATGCACAGAAAACCACAGTAATGTACACAAACTCATATGCAATAGGCACTTAAATTTAACTATTCATAGTGACAAAAGTAGATAGAAATTTAGTGCTGTATAACCCGTACTCCAGTAGAGTGGGATACAGGGATACTCACCTCACTTCCAAGATCGATCAATACGTTAGCGAACGCTGAGTGGATCCAGACGCTACTAGTGTACACCGCCGCTCCGGGAACTTTTAGTGAACACAGACGCACTGTGTATCTCCTGGGACCGCGATTTACCTTACCTTCCCCCTTCAAGTGCAGTGACGCAATCCTGGAGAATAACAGCCGTGGTGTGCCTGAAGAAAACCGGTGTGTCTCCGCTGCAAGTACATGGGAACCAGGCCCCGGGAGTATTCAGCGCCACTGAGGGAGGTGATGGATCCGCAGCAGAGCATGTCACAAAGACATCGAAAGTGCTGCGGCCCTTGAAGTCTTCTAAAAAAGCTCTTTTCAGGGCTGCCTAGCGCAGCCCCACTTCTTAGTGACCGGCACTGCAGGCACCAACTTACAAACTTAGCTCCAGTGCCTGGAGGTGGGGCTATAGAGGAGGCGGTGCAGTGCATCCTGGGAACAGTCAAAGCTTTAGCCTGTTGGTGCCTCGGATCAAGATCCAACTCTACACCCCGATGTTATTCCCTGTGGAATACCAGTTTACCCCGCTGCAGAAAGTCTGATGAGGTGGCCAAATTAGAATATGAAGGTAGGCGTCCTTGATATCCAGGGAATCGAGGAACTCCTGTTCTTCCAGACCCGCAATCACTGCCCTTAGGGATTCCATTTTGAACTTGAAAACCTTTAGGTAAGGATTCGAGGACTTTAGGCTGAAAATGGACCGTACCAAGCCGTCCGACTTTGGAACCACAAACAGGTTGGAGTAATAACCCCTGCCTCGTTGTGGTATCAGTACTGGGACAATGACATGGGACTGGACCAACTTTCGGATAGCCTGTTGCAATGTAACCCGCATATCCTTCAAAGCTAGTAAGCTTGATATGAAAAACCATTGGGGAGGAGCGCCGTCGAACTCCAGCTTGTAGCCTTGAGAAATTAGGTCCCTTACCCAGGTATCCTGGCAGGAACTTTCCCAGATGTGGCTGAAGTGACGCAATTGAGCTCCTACCTCGGGGTGGGTGGGCAACGTCATGCTGAGGACTTAGTGGAAGCAGAACTGGTGCTCTGTTCCTGAAAACCGGCGGTTGCAGGTCTTTTTGACTTACCTCTGGTGCCTCTATTTGCATTAGAGGCACCTCTGGCCCTAGAACGAAATCTGTTAGACCGAAAGGACTGAACAGATGGCCCCAGGTAGGAAAGCCTAGTCAGCGGGGCCCCAGAGGGGAGAAACGTGGATTTCCCAGCCGTGACTTTGGAAATCCACGTATCCAACTCAACCCCAAAGAGCCATTCCACTGAAAAAGGGAGGGATTCCACACTACACTTTGATTCTGCGTCCGCTATCCATTGACGCAACCACAAAGCCCTGCGTGCCGACACTGCCATGGCAGAAGTCCTATCATTAATATTCCCCATCTCCTTGTGCGAATCACACAGGACGCATGTAGTGTCCTTAATGTGCATTAGTGTTAGGGTCTCCTGCCCTGTGCTGCCACGTCGTCATGGCAACCGGGAGACAAGTGCTAGTGGAGTAACCTGAGCGCAGCTGATACTCCGGTTCGGGTCTTTTGCTGTGCAGTGGTTATAGGCTCTGTGCACGGCAGGGGATCCGGTGCTGGTTTTTGTGCTCACAGTCTGTGAGGTCTGAGTGGGGCGTGGACAGCACCTGCTTTATAAGGCCTCTTTTCAGGGTAAGCAGATGCTGCTGAATCTTTGTTGGTTAGTCAGTTCATGAAAGTTAGCCAGTACTGTGTAGCTTTGTATTTGTTTGTTGCTTACTGCAAATAGGCCTGGGGATTTGGTATTACACTCTGCCAATCCAGACCTAGCAGTAAGACTGGAGTCAGTCGTTTAGCTTGCTGGGGTTCTGTTACCACTCTGTGAACTTAGCAAGTTTGCGGCTGTATTCTAAGACTTGCCTGTCTAATCCTGTCTCACTGTGCTAGGTGTCAGGGGTCAGTTTAGTGGCAGTAAGCTAAAACCTGTGCACTGCAAGTGAGAAATAGGATTGTGGAGACTCTCCTTGTGTCTATCATTCCATCTCTGACCAAGGAGTTTACTGCCACACCCGTTGGTAACCCTTTAGGGTTTTGCTGTTGCCCTTAGCAACAGCATTTCGGGTTCTCTATGTATTAAAACACAACATCTTGCTTTTTCCATCTGTGCAGTTCTAATACAAAGGAGATACCCAGTTCCTTAGCCTCTGGGCTTCTCTGTTCACTTTGTGTGTATTTTGTTACCCTATTACCTTCTGTGTACGTTATGTCATATTCCCCAGTTTGTCTGTGAGTCCATTTGTTTTGCATAACAGTTCAAACACCAGTACATTCCTGCAGACACTGGAGTGCATAACAGTTCTGACACCAGTACTTTCCTGCAGGCACTGGTGTGCATAACATATTCAGCAGCCTAATACTCCTGTTGAAATTTTGTGGGAATATGGAGCATACCCCTCAAAATACGTTGCAACAGGTGGTCGATCAGGTGCAGGTCCTGACTCGACAATTTAATGATTTGTCCATTAAAATGCACACCTCCCAGGCTGCTGGTGGAGCTCCCGCAGCAGCAGCACCTGCAGGGGTTAAGGAGCCGAAAGTAAATCTCCCGGATCGTTTTTCTGGAGATCGCTCGCAGTTCTTTTGTTTCAAGGAGAGCTGCAAGCTATACTTCCGGCTTAGGCCTCAGTCTTCTGGGTCGGAGATTCAGCGGGTGGGCATAGTGATTTCCTTGCTACAAGGAGACCCACAGGTCTGGGCATATGGGTTGCAGCCTGACTGTCCGTCGCTTAAAAGTGTTGATGCTTTTTTTACGGCACTGGGCATGTTGTATGATGACCCTGACAAGACGGCCTCAGCCGAGGCTCAGATTTCGATCCTTAAGCAAGGGCGAAGGCCAGTTGAGGTTTACTGTACGGAGTTTCGGAGGTTGGCCCATGATACCCAGTGGAATGACCCAGCCCTGAGACACCAGTACCGAAGAGGTCTTTCTAACCAGATAAAGGACCAACTGGTACAATATCCCTTGCCTGATAGCTTGGATCAGCTCATGCAGTTATCCATCCGGGTGGATAGACGGCTGAGAGAGCGTAGGCTTGAAAGGGAGACTGAGATTTCCTTCCTTCTCAAGGGAACCTCAGACTCTGAGGAATTTTCTGAGGAGCCTATGCAGATTGGGGCTACCCGCCTCTCCTCGCGTGAGAAGACGCGGAGGAGACAGCAGGGGTTGTGTTTGTACTGTGGGAATAAAGGTCATGTGGTAGTATCATGCCCAGAAAAGCCGGAAAACTTCAGGGCCTGAGGGTGATGGGAAATATCCTGTCAGGCCAGAAGTCAGAATTTCCCAAGAAGACTTTTATCATTCCGGTGACCTTGAAGATCCTCGGTCAAACTGTCAAGACTGAGGCCTTTGTGGACAGTGGGGCCGACGGGGTTTTTATGGACCGCCAATTCGCCCTGAAACACTCTGTTCCCTTAGTACCCTTGGCATCGGAAATTGAGATTTGTGGGTTAAACGGGGAACCATTATCCCAAGGTAAAATTACCTCTTGCACTAGCCAGATTTCTTTGTTTATTGGAGCCACACACTCTGAAAAATTGTCCTTTTATGTGACTGTCTGTACTTTTGCCCCATTGGTGTTGGGGTTACCCTGGTTAAGGGCCCACAATCCTCAATTTGACTGGGTCTCTAGGGAGATTCTTAGTTGGGGTACTGATTGTTTCAGGAGTTGCTTGAGCCTTCCAGTCAGGCTCTCGCAGCTAAGTTTGCCAGGATTGCCAGGGTGTTATGCAGATTTTGCGGACGTGTTCTCCAAAAAAGTTGCAGAGGTACTACCTCCCCATCGCCCCTATGACTGTGCCATTGATTTGTTGCCAAATGCTAAGCTTCCCAAGAGCAGGTTGTACTCCCTGTCACGTCCTGAGACTCAGGCTATGGCAGAGTACATTCAGGAGAACTTGGCTAAGGGATTTATCAGACCTTCACAGTCTCCAGTTGGGTCGGGGTTCTTCTTCGTGGGTAAAAAGGACGGTTCGTTGCGACCCTGCATCGACTTCAGGGAATTGAACCGTATCACGATTAAAAACTCATACCCACTGCCTCTCATTTCGGTCTTGTTTGACCAGCTTCGTACTGCCACCATTTTTTCTAAGATTGACCTACGCGGTGCGTACAATCTAATCCGAATAAGAGAGGGGGATGAATGGAAGACTGCCTTTAATACCCACTCAGGGCATTATGAATATTTGGTGATGCCTTTTGGGCTCTGTAATGCCCCGGCAGTCTTCCAGGATTTCATGAATGATGTGCTCAGGGAATATTTGGATAGATTCTTAGTTGTATACTTAGATGACATCCTAATCTTCTCCCATTCCCTGGAGGAACATCGGAAGCATGTACGCTTAGTCCTCCAGAAACTCAGAGACCACCGGCTTGGGGCGAAGCTGGAGAAGTGCGAATTTGAAGTTCAGCAAATCGCATTTCTAGGATATATTATCTCCCCAGAAGGTTTCCAAATGGAGGGTTCCAAGGTACAGGCAGTCCTGGATTGGGTGCAGCCCACTAGTTTGAAGGCGCTTCAGCGTTTCCTGGGCTTTGCAAATTTTTATAGACGATTTATCGCTGGATTTTCGTCTATAGTGGCGCCCTTGGTGGCACTCACTAAGAAAGGGGCGGATGTTGCTCACTGGTCTTGTGAGGCTAAAGCGGCTTTTGCCCGTCTCAAAAGGGCATTTGTTTCGGCCAAGGTGCTGCGACACCCAGATCCAGAGCGTCCTTTTGTGGTGGAGGTGGATGCCTCTGAGATGGGTATTGGGGCAGTGCTTTCTCAGATGGGAGTGTCTGATAATCGCCTTCATCCCTGTGCTTACTTTTCCCGTAAATTTTCGCCTGCCGAGATGAATTATGACGTGGGTAACCGGGAATTGTTGGCTATTAAGGATGCACTCGAGGAGTGGAGACACTGGCTTGAGGGGGCTAAGTTTGTGGTCTCAATTCTCACTGACCATAAGAATCTGGCATATTTAGAGTCAGCGAAGCGTCTCAATGCCAGGCAGGCACGATGGGCTTTGTTTTTTGCTCGCTTTAATTTTTTGATAACATATCGCCCTGGGTCAAAAAACATCAAGGCTGATGCGCTCTCGCAGAGTTTTGCTCCAATCCAGGAGACCACCGAGGAGCCGTTGCCCATTGTTTCCCCATCATGTATTAAAGTGGGCATTACCCAGGACCTCTTATCATTAGTCCTTAGAGCACAGGAGCAGGCTCCTCCAGACCTTCCGGTAGGTCTTTTGTTTGTGCCTCCTAGGTTAAGACAGCGAGTGTTCCTGGAATTCCATGCCAAGAAGTCGGCAGGTCACCCGGGTATTGCCAGAACTCGGGAGTTGCTATCTAGGGCGGTGTGGTGGCCCTCGGTGGCTAAGGATGTGGATCAGTGGGTTCGGGCATGTGACATCTGTGCCCGAAATAAGACTCCTAGAGGGGTTCCTGTTGGCCCATTACATCCACTCTCTATCCCATCTAAGCCATGGACCCACATTTCAATGGATTTTGTGGTGGACTTGCCCAAATCCTCGGGGATGACAGCCATCTGGGTTGTCGTTGACAGGTTTTCGAAGATGGCGCACTTCGTTCCACTGGTTGGGCTGCCATCAGCCAGACGCCTGTCTGAATTATTTATGCTGCATGTTGTGCGTCTCCACGGGTTGCCACTTGATGTGGTCTCTGACCGCGGATCCCAGTTTGTGGCCAAATTCTGGAGGGCATTTTGTTCCGATCTCCAGATTTCTGTCAGCTTGTCGTCAGGCTACCATCCGCAGTCTAATGGGCAGACTGAAAGGGTGAACCAGTCCTTGGAGCAGTTCCTCAGGTGTTATGTCTCCAAGTGTCAGACTGACTGGGTTGCTCATCTGTCCATGGCGGAGTTTGCCTATAACAACGCGGCTCACTCTGCTACAGGGATCTCTCCCTTCCTTTGTGTGTATGGGCATCATCCTAAGGCCAATTCTTTTGACCCCCTGGACTCCACGCCTGGTGGTTCCTCTGTGGTTTCGGTCCTTAGAGGTATTTGGCGGAAAGTGAAGAAAGCCCTTGTGTCTGTGTCATTAGTGACCAAAAGGGTTTTTGATAAGCGGAAAAGACCCTGCAGCTTCAAATTAGGAGACTTCGTCTGGTTGTCTACCAAGAATTTGAAGTTGAGACAGCCATCTCATAAGTTAGGGCCCCGGTTCATCGGCCCTTATAAGATCACCAGGGTTATCAATCCGGTGGCATTTCAGTTAGATCTGCCCCGTTCTTTGGGTATCAATAAAACATTTCATTGTTCCCTTTTAAAACGGGCGATTAGTAATCCTTCTTCCAGTGGAAGACCTTCCCCTCTTCTGATACGTGGCCAGAGGGAGTTTGTTGTTGAAAGGATTCTTGACTCCAAGGTGGTTCGGGGTCGGCTGTCATTTTTGGTGCACTGGAAGGGGTATGGCCCGGAGGAGCGGTCGTGGGTGCGCAGTTGTGATCTTCATGCCCCCAGACTGATACGCTCTTTCTTCTCGCAGTTCCCCGATAAACCCGGTGGTAGGGGTTCTTTGACCCCTCGTCAGAGGGGGGGTACTGTTAGGGTCTCCTGCCCTGTGCTGCCACGTCGTCATGGCAACCGGGAGACAAGTGCTAGTGGAGTAACCTGAGCGCAGCTGATACTCCGGTTCGGGTCTTTTACTGTGCAGTGGTTATAGGCTCTGTGCACGGCAGGGGATCCGGTGCTGGTTTTTGTGCTCACAGTCTGTGAGGTCTGAGTGGGGCGTGGACAGCACCTGCTTTATAAGGCCTCTTTTCAGGGTAAGCAGATGCTGCTGAATCTTTGTTGGTTAGTCAGTTCATGAAAGTTAGCCAGTACTGTGTAGCTTTGTATTTGTTTGTTGCTTACTGCAAATAGGCCTGGGGATTTGGTATTACACTCTGCCAATCCAGACCTAGCAGTAAGACTGGAGTCAGTCGTTTAGCTTGCTGGGGTTCTGTTACCACTCTGTGAACTTAGCAAGTTTGCGGCTGTATTCTAAGACTTGCCTGTCTAATCCTGTCTCACTGTGCTAGGTGTCAGGGGTCAGTTTAGTGGCAGTAAGCTAAAACCTGTGCACTGCAAGTGAGAAATAGGATTGTGGAGACTCTCCTTGTGTCTATCATTCCATCTCTGACCAAGGAGTTTACTGCCACACCCGTTGGTAACCCTTTAGGGTTTTGCTGTTGCCCTTAGCAACAGCATTTCGGGTTCTCTATGTATTAAAACACAACATCTTGCTTTTTCCATCTGTGCAGTTCTAATACAAAGGAGATACCCAGTTCCTTAGCCTCTGGGCTTCTCTGTTCACTTTGTGTGTATTTTGTTACCCTATTACCTTCTGTGTACGTTATGTCATATTCCCCAGTTTGTCTGTGAGTCCATTTGTTTTGCATAACAGTTCAAACACCAGTACATTCCTGCAGACACTGGAGTGCATAACAGTTCTGACACCAGTACTTTCCTGCAGGCACTGGTGTGCATAACAATTAGGAGGGTCACAGTACTGACCAGAGGCATAGCCCCAGAGAGGCCCTCCTGAATTTGAGTAGCCCATGAATGAATAGCATGGGTCATCCAGCAACCCGCTGTGACCGGCCTTTGTGATACACCTGCTGCCATGTAAAAAAATTTGAGTGTAGCCTCTATTTTCTGTCCCCAGGATCTTTTATAGTAAAGGAGCCAGGCAGCACCGCCTTTTTGGACAGTCGGGGGTTCTTCCCAAAATTTCCTACCTTACTACCTTCAGGAGCAAATGGGAAAGTGCGCAAAAACTTTTTTGACACTTAGAATTTTTTGTCTGTATTTTTCCAGGCTATTTTGAATAAGTCATCTAGCGCTGTGGAATCAGGGAAAGTGACATTAGGCTTGTTTTGTGTAAAGAAAAACGTCTGATGTGACGCAGCGTCCTCTAGAGGGAGCTTTTACATGTCCCGTATAGCCAGTATGAGGGGTTCAATACCCTGAGCAGAATCGGAATCCCCACTAACGGGATCCAAGTCCTCCCCAACCTCCTGCATTTCCTCATCTGAATCAGAGAGTAGAGCAGGCAAACCACGCTTCTGTGGTGCTGCATGAGAAGGAAGGGGGGGGGGGGTGGCTGTGTAACATCTGCCCTAGCAGCTAAATCTGCAACAGCCTGTTGTAGCTGAGTTTCTGTACATTTGCAGTGAGCTGGGATAGCATATCAGGCATCATAGGAAATTTTTTTAGCAGTTGGGCAAAACCATGTGCACTGCAGGGGGGGGGGGCAGATATGACATTTGCAGAGAGTTAGATTTGGGTGGGTTATTTTGTTTCTGTGCAGGGTAAATACTGGCTGCTTTATTTTTACACTGCAATTTAGATTGCAGATTGAACTCACCACACCCAAATCTATCTCTCTCTGCACATGTTATATCTGCCTCCTCTGCAGTGCACATGGTTTTGCCCAACTGCTAACAGAGTTCCTGCTGCGATCAACTCAGAATAACCCCCAGAATCAGCTGATACTGGAGAGAATCTAGTGTGACATACACTGCACAGCTTGTTTTATCCATGTTTCACAGTAAGCACAAGAACATACACACAGACAGTAATACTTTTCAAGTTAGACCTTACTGTATGTGAGAGGAGACACACATAGAGACACCAGCACACCACTAGCTGCACAGTCCCAGTGAGGTTGACAGCTAATTATATCACAGAAACACTAATAATTTCTGTCCTGTAGAGGACCCAGATAGTGTACAATAGCGGCTCTCCACCTTTGCTACACCCTGTACCAGTTTTCCAGCGTGTCTTGTGGCAGAAAGCGCTGTGTGTGCGCTGTCTGTGGCTGCATTAAGCAGAGGAAGGCGCCAAAATGCCTCTGGTCCCGCTTTGAGGTAGCTCCGCCCCCCAATGGCGCCGGAGCTACAGTGATTTTTTATACTGGCAAAGTCTCCTGATTGCTTAAAAACATCACAAAAGTGCTAGTTCAAGCTGTTTTAAGCCAGCTCTAGCGGGTGCCCCAAGGACGGTCCCGTATGCCGCGCCCGCGTTTAGCCGCACTTTGAACCGGGGGACCCCCTTAGCGGGGCCACCGGTTTGTACTCACCACAGTCGTCACCTTCAGGCATATGTTAGGGGTGTACGGCGTGCTGCGGTTGTGACAGCCAAGGCGCAGTGCCCCACTGAACAACAACCCATCAGGACGGTGGTCCTGCAGCGGGGAAGCGGCTCTACACCTCGCAAGGCCGGTGACCGCCCCCCTCCCCTAACTCCCACGGTGCAGGTATCATGTTTCCCAAACAGCGTACCGAAAATAACACACATTTAAAAGAAATTGTAGAAAACTCTCTGAAGTTGCAGAGATGTGCATCCTCTCCTGAGGGGGCATAGAGGGGAGGAGCCAGTGAAGAAATTTAAAGTGCACCGGCTTCTTTGGACCCCGTCTATACCCCATCGTACTAAGATGGTCATTCCGAGTTGTTCGCTCGTTGCCGTTTTTCACAACGGAGCATAGGTAGAAAATGCGCATGCGCATGGTACGCAGCGCGCATGCGTTAAGTAATTTAACACAAAACTTTGGAGATTTACACAAGCTCGAGCAACGTTTTTTTCTCGTTTGAGTGATCGTAGTGTGATTGACAGGAAGTGGGTGTTTCTGGGCTGCTACTCAGCGTTTTCAGGGAGTGTGCTAAAAAACGCAGGCGTGCCAGGTAAAAACGCAGGAGTGGCTGGAGAAACGGGGGAGTGGCTGGCCGAACGCAGGGCGTGTTTGTGACGTCAAACCAGGAACTAAACGGACCGAGGTGATCGCAATCTAGGAGTAGGTCTGGAGCTACTCAGAAACTGCAAGGAATTATTTAGTAGCAGTTTTGCTAACCTTTCGTTCGCTAGTCTGCTAAGCTAAGATACACTCCCAGAGGGCGGCGGCCTAGCGTTTGCAATGCTGCTAAAAGCAGCTAGCGAGCGAACAACTCGGAATGAGGGCCTAAGTCTCCCCAATATCCCTTATGGATGCTAGAGAAAGACGGGGTAGATGTGGATGGAGACATGGGCCCTGCGATAGAAGGTCCCGTTGTTGAGGAAGTTGAAGGGGTTGCCCTACCCAATAGCCCTAAAGATCAGAGAACCAATGCCATCTTGGCCAGCCTGGGGCTACAAGAATGAGGTTTCCTTCTTGTTTGAACTTCCAAATGACCCGATGTAGAAGAGATACCGGAGGGAAGATGTACGCTAGACAAAATGTCCACTGGACTGACAAGGCGTCTACGAATTCTGACTGAGGATCCCTGGACCGGGATCCGAATAGCGGAACTTTGTGGTTGCAGCGTAAGGCCATGAGATCCTCGACTGGTAGACTCCATGTGTCCACTAAGAGTTGGAAGACCTCTTGGTGAAGAGCCCATTCTCCGGCATGAACATCCTGACGGCTGAGGAAATCCGCTGCCCAGTTGAGTACACCTGAAATGAACACCACTGATATAGCCAGAAGATGCCATTCGACACACAGGAGGATCTTGGTCACTTCTTGCATCGCCATTTAGCCGCAAGTGCTGCCCTGATGATTGATATATATGCCACTGTTGTGGCGTTGTCTGACTAAACCTTAACAGGTCTGCCCTGAAGAACAGTACGGCCTAGAGTCAACGCATTGTACACTGCTCTCAATTCCAACACATTGATTGGTAATTGAGACTCTGCCAGGCTTCATCGCCCCTGAAACGAGTGTTGTTTGCTTACAGCTCCCCAGCCGCGAAGTTTGTCATCCGTTGTGAGCAGCACCCAGTTAGAGAACCAGAAGGGTTGTCCACAGTGCAGCTGCGGTTCATGGAGCCACCAAGTTAGTGAAAGTCGAACCTCCGGAGTTAATATCATTTGTGACTTAATGCAATGAGACTGACCTTTCCACTTGGAAAGAATCAGCCACTGCAGAGGGCGTGAGTGAAACTGTGCAAATTCGACTATGTCGAACATGGACACCATCAGGCCGAGAAATTACATTGCTGAGTGAACGGACACTCGAGGACGGTGAAGGAACTTTAATATTTTGTTCCTCAATTTCCAAATCTTGTCCGGTGATAGGAAAAGTCGTTGACTTTGAGAGTCCAGAAGTGCTCCCAAGTGTAACATCCACTGCGATGGTGTAAGGGAGGACTTCTTCCAATTTATCTGCCATTCCTGACGTTGTAGGAAGGCTAATGCAAGTTGGAGATGACGGAGGAGGACCTTGTGTGAATTCACCAGGATCAGCAGGTCATCCAGGTACGGGAGAATTCTGATTCCCTGACGACGAAGGTGTGCTGCCATGACAGGCATGACTTTTGTAAATATCTTGGGTGCTGTAGCTAGGCAAAGTGGCAGTGCCTGGTACTGATAATGTTGGTTGCAACTAGCAAACTGCAGGAATCGCTGATGTGAGACTGCAATAGGAATATGCAGATATACATCCTGTATATCCAGTGCAACCATAAAGTACCGAGGTTTTATGGCCAAAATTATGGATCGCAGGGTTTCCATGTGAAACTTGGAAACTTTAACAAACCTGTTTAAACATTTGAGGTTGGGAATGGGCCGGTGTGACTCGTTGGGCTTTGGGACCAGAAATAGGGTTCAATAGTAGCCTCTTCCTCTTTTGACACTGAGAAACTGGCACACCACAGAGTGTGGCAGTGAGTTGACCACGTTTTGCAGTATCTTAGCCTTTTCCTGATCTGATGGAAGGCCCGTGTCAGGATTCGGACTAGAATCAGCAGTTACTCCACGGCTCAGGGGTGTGTCAGTCGTCAGCTGCAGCGTCGGCAGGGACCGTGATGCATGCTCCTCTTTCATCTTAGATTACACTGTTGTGGGATGCTTGGAGATTACAAAATCCTGGCAGCCATGTTCAGAGACCGCTGCAATGCCCAATGGGAATCCTGGATGTGCTCAGCTGACTACTCTATCCAATGGCTGTCTGACCCAGGGTATACCTGTAGGATCCTGGGAACAGGAAGTCGCCTGTCCAGCTTCTTCTTTCTACAGTGAGTGCTGCTGTATGCTGAAGCTCCAGGCTCCACACTGTGTTTCTATTTGCTTCTCCAGTGCATTCCTTTGTGTGTATCATTTATCCCTCCAAGTGTTTTCAAGTTAACCTGTTCTCAAATACCGTGTGCCATCAGTCAAGCATCATTCATTTCTTCAAGTGTTTTCCAGTTCACCTGTTCTCAAGTACCACGTTCCATCGGTCAAGCACCATTTATTTATTCAAGTGTTTTTAAGTTCACATATTCTCAAGTACCATGCACCATCGGTCAAGCATCATTCATTTCTTCAAGGGTTTCCAAGTTCACCTGTTCTCAAGTACTGTGTGCCATCGGTCAAGCATCATTCATTTGTTCAAGTGTTTTCAAGTTCACCTGTTCTCAAGCACAGAGTGCCATCAGTCAAGCATCATTTATTTCTTCAAGTGTTTTCAAGTTCACCTGTTCTCAAGCACAGAGTGCCATCGGTCAAGCATCATTTATTTCTTCAAGTGTTTTCAAGTTCACCTGTTGTGAAGTACCGTGTGCCATCGGTCAAGCATCATTCATTTGTTCAAGTGTTTCCAGGTTCACCTGTTCTCAAGTACTGTGTGCCATCGGTCAAGCATCATTTATTTATTCAAGTGTTTTCAAATTCACCTGTACTCAAGTACAGAGTGCCATCGGTCAAGCATCATTTATTTCTTCAAGTGTTTTCAAGTTCACCTGTTCTCAAGTACCGAGTGCCTTGTTTCTTCTAGTGTTTTTTCTAGTTCTCCAGTTTCAAAGTATTGAGTATTTTACTGCTTCAATTTCATCAGAGACTCTCTCATTATTCAGTCTGCCACTAGTTATTTCTTTGTAGGATTCCTCAGATATTTCAGAGTACCTGTCCAGGGGAGCCGCGACCTACCTATCGAAAGCAGCAAAACCCAAATTCCCATTGGGGGGGGTCACTGGTGAAAACCTTCCAGTGGGTTAGACTCCGCGCCTCTGGACAGGTCTCGCCAACACTCTGTTCTAGCCACGTATGAGGAAGTCTTATATCCGTCCTCTTAGTTTAGTGTGGCAATCTGATCCTGTAATCTCGTCCCAGAAACCACCAGCTGAGTACACAGGGACCCAGGACAGCCCGTGGTGAAGTACTGTTCAGGGGGCATCTCTTGAACGAGACGGCGTACCAGTGAGAGACTACTTCCTGCAACCAAACGTCTCAAGTGGTCTTGGTCCAAACCTGCGCAAAGTGCAGAAGTCGGCCTCCCACATGAGGTCTCCCAGAGGGAGGCCCGACCCGTCAGGCTGCAGGCTTGTCAGGCTTTGCTGTAGGTTGACGTGCAGCCCAACATTGCTTAGACTTGGGCTTAGAGGTCTTTATAGCATGTTTGCCTAGGAAACACCTAATCGTTTGCTTTTCCTTGTGGACGAAAGGTAAAAAAATTGGAGCTTTTGACCCGTTGAGTAGAAGCCAGGAGCAAAAAGGCAGTTTTGGCAGCTGCCAATGATGCTACAATCTTGTTCAGCTCTTCACCAAAAAGAATGTCTCCCATACAGGGTGGAATTTTCAAAGTTTTCTTGAATCCAAATCCACTTTCCAAGAACGCAAACAAATAATATGTTGTGCCAGCACAGAGGTTGCAGATGCCTATGCTGCTAGAACTCCAACCTCTGATAATGCTTCCCCAATGTAAGAAGACGCTGTCTTTACATGATCTAGGTACATCCTGCATTCATAAGACATATCTGAAGGCAGGTCCTCTTCAAGTGCCTGTAACCACGCTTCGATAGCCCATGAAGCTGCCATTGTAGGTCTATAATTAGCACCTGTGAGAAAATAAATAGATTTTATACAATTTTCTATTCTTCTATCCGTCGGTTTCTTCAGTGAGGAGACAGTTGTGACATGCAAATTGGACATCATCACCAGACTTGTGATATGAAAATCCACTGGAGGCAGAGTTTCCCACTTTACACACACTGCTGCTGGGAGAGGATAGCGAAATAACGCATGCTTAGAGAAAGGGAACTTTTTACCAGGAGTGTTCCAGTTTCCTGTCTAATTTCCATTAAATGACCAGAATGTGGGAATTCTGATTTGATGATCTTTTGTTTTTTTAAACACATCAGTTTTCTTAGCAACAGGTGTGGGTTCCTCTTCAGAAAGTTGAAGAATTTGTTTAATAGCATCAACTAAAGGAGGCACATCTACCCGAATGGGAGCTCCACCCTCTGCTGCACAGGAATCTGTGACAGAGGGAGCTGTATACTCACCCTTTTCCTCAGATGACACATTAGAATCTGATAAAACAGTGGATTGAGAGGAAGTAGCCCGTCTAGAGGATCCAGTGGCATGTTTATGCCTTGTCAGGTTCTTTTGTCTACTCAGAGTTTGCGCTGGCTGCTGAACCTGAGTAGAAAGGGGTTCCACCCAAGGTGGATTCACTATTGGTAATATATTGGGTGGTAGCGACATAGGAGGGCCCATAGTGGGTGTAAGCCGGTCTACCAGAGTACCTAACAGTTGAGAGAAAGCCGCCCAAGGAGGATCCTGCGTAGGAGCAGAGTTGTGGACTGACTAAGAGGTATATAACAGTTAACACAGAGGCCATCATGTATAACATCCTCCGCAGATAACTCTGTCGAGCAAACTCTACATGAGAGCAACACAGGGGACTTTGCTTGTTTGCATCCCTTTTTGTTAAACATTTTAGCCAAACAATTTGGGCGCCTTTACACTCTGAAATATTATGATATAGATACACAGAGCGTGGCATGTGACTAAACACAGCCAAGTATGTGCTGTGGGAAATATCCCTGAAAGCACTGTGCACAGGGTATACAAAATAGGATTTGAATTACCTACCGGTAAATCCTTTTCTCGTAGTCCGTAGAGGATGCTGGGGTCCACATTACTACCATGGGGTATAGACGGGTCCCTTGGGAGCCATGGACACTTTAAGAGTTTAATAGTGTGGGCTGGCTTCTCCCTCTATCCCCCTCCTACCAGACTCAGTCTACAAACTGTGCCCGAGGAGACGGACATACTTCGAGAGAAGGAAATATACAGATAGTGGTGAGATTCCCACCAGCTCACACATAATAGAAAACCAAGCTAACCAGCTTGAAATAAATCAGCAACGGCTGAACAACAGTACTTAACCAAGTAACAATGCAGTACTTAACCAAGTAACAACGCAGTACTTAACTAAGTAACAAAAGCAGGAAAACGAAGCGCTGAGTGGGCGGGCGCCCAGCATCCTCTACGGACTACGAGAAAAGGATTTACCGGTAGGTGATTAAAATCCTATTTTCTCTTACGTCCTAGAGGATGCTGGGGTCCACATTAGTGCCATAGGGATGTACCAAAGCTCCCAGTACGGGAGGGAGAGCGCGGAGGCTCCTGCAGAACCAACTGACCAAACTTTAGGTCCTCAGAAGCCAAAGTATCTTAGCAAACGTGTTCGATCCTGACCAAGTAGCTGAGACGCCCCAGGCAGCCGCCCAGGAAGAACCCACTTTACGAGTAGAGTGGGCCTTAACAGATTTGGGACATGGCAAGCCTGCCGTAGAATAAGCATGCTGGATAGTACACCTGATCCAGCGAGAAATCGTCTGCTTAGAAGCAGGACACCCAACCTTGTTGGGATCAGGACAAACAGGGCGTCCGACTTTCTGTGACGAGAAGTTCTCTTCACATAAATCTTCAAAGCCCCTACAACATCCAAGGATTCTGAAGTAATGGAGGAGTCAGTAGCCACTGGCACCACAATAGGTTGGTTGATATGAAAAGCCGACACAACCTTCGGAAGAAATTGCTGATGCGTCCAGAGCTCAGCTCTATCTTCATGGAAAATGAAGTAAGGGCTTTTGCAGGACAATGCCCCCAATTCCGACACATGTCTAGCAGATGCCAATGCCAATAGTGTGACTGCCTTCCAAGTAAGGAACTTGACATCAACCTCCTGTAAAGGTTCGAACCAATCCGATTGCAAGAACTGCAGCACCACATTAAGATCCCAAGGTGCCATAGGAGGCACAAAGGGAGGCTGGATGTGCAGAACCCTTTTCAAGAAAGTCTGAACCTCAGGGAGGACAGCAAATTGTTTCTGGAAGAAAATGGACAGGGCCGAAATCTGGACTTTTATGGAGCCCAACCGCAGGCCCACATCCACACCTGCTTGCTGAAAGAGGAGAAACCGCCCTAGTTGAAACTCCACCGTAGGAAACTTCTTAGATTCACACCAAGACACGTACTTTTCCCAAATTCAATGGTAATGTTTAGACGTTACTCCTTTCCTAGCCTGTATCAGGGTAGAAATAACCTTGTTCGGAATGCCCTTCCGAGCTAAGATTTGGCGTTCAACCTCCATGCCGTTAAACGTAGCCATGGTAAGTCTTGATAAGCGAACGGCCCCTGCTGCAGAAGGTCCTCTCGAAGAGGAAGAGGCCTCGGCTCTTCCAGCAGTAACTCCAGAAGATCCGCGTACCAAGCCCTTCTTGGCTAGTCCGGAGCAATGAGGATCGCTTGAACTCTTGTTCTTTTTATTAGTTTGAGAATCCTTGGGATGAGTGGAAGTGGAGGGAACACATACACTGACTTGAACACCCACGGAGTTACCAGGGCGTCCACCGCCACTGCCTGTGGGTCCCTCGACCTGGAACAGTACCTCCGAAGCTTCTTGTTGAGGCGGGAGTCCATCATGTCTATTTGAGGTACGCCCCAAAGACTTGTCACCTCTCCGAACGCCTCTGGGTGGAGGCCAAACTCTCCTGGATGGAGATCGTGTCTGCTGAGGAAGTCCGCTTTCCAGTTGTCCACTCCCAGAATGAAGATTGCTGACAGCGCCACCGCATGTTTTTACGCCTGTTACCTCTGACATTGCAGCTCTGCTCTTCGTTCCGCCTTGTCGGTTTATGTAGGCCACTGTCGTTACATTGTCCGACTGAACCTGAAAGGCTTGATCTTTCAGAAGATGTGCCGCTTGTAGAAGACCGTTGTACACGGCTCTTAGTTCCAGAATGTTTATCGGAAAGGATGGATTCCAGACTTGACTACCTTCCTTGAAAGTTTTCCCCTTGGGTGATTGCTCCCCAACCTCTGAGACTTGCATCCATGGTTAGGAGGATCCAATTCTGAATCCCGAACCTGCAGCCCTCTAGTAGGTAAGAAGTTTGCAGCCACCAGAGGAGCGAGATTCTGGCTTTCGGTGACAGGCGAATTTTCTGGTGCATGTGAAGATGAGATCCCGACCATTTGTCCAGGAGATCCAGTTGGAAAGACCGTGCATGAAATCTTCCGTACTGTAGAGCCTCGTAGGAGGCAACCATCTTCCCCCGAAGGCGAATGCACTGATGAACCGATACCCGGGCTGGCTTCAGGACATCCCGGACCATTGTTTGTATCACCAACGCTTTTTCCTCCGGCAGAAACACCCTCTGTACTTCCGTGTTGAGGATGATCCCCAAGAAGGACAGTCTCCTTTTCTGCTCCAGATGCGACTTTGGCAGATTCAGGATCCATCCATGATCCTGGAGTAGATGAGTTGAGAGAGCAATGCTCTGCAACAGCTTCTCCCTGGAAGACGCTTTTATCAGCAGATCGTCCAGATAAGGAATTATGTTCAGACCCTGCTTGCGGAGGAGTAGCATCATCTCCGCCATGACCTTGGTGAACACCCTCGGTGCCATGGATAGGCCAAACGGCAGTGCCTGGAACTGATAGCGACAGTCCAGCAGTGCCAATCTGAGATAAGCCTGGTGAGGCGGCCAGATCGGAATGTGAAGGTACGCATCCTTGATATCCAGGGATACTAGAAATTCCCCCTCCTCCTGACCTGAGATCACTGCTCTCAGAGACTCCATCTTGAAAATGAATTCCCTCAAATAAGGGTTGAACGACTTTAAGTTTAATATTGGCCTGACCGAACCATCCAGTTTCGGTACCACAAACAGGTTTGAGTAATAACCCTTGTTTGCCAGGTGAGGTGGAACTGGAACAATCAAAAAGAATGACTGTTTTGCGCTATACTATTCCAAGGTGCATATATGAATGAAAACACTCATCTGGTAAATAACTATCTAATATTTATTTCAATAATATCTGCATATAAGAAAAACTCATAAAAAAATCATAAATACAGATTTCACGTGAGCTCACTTATTTACTTAATTAAGAACTGTATAAAATGTATACACATACGTAACTTCCAATAATACACCTTAATAAAAGTTTTATATTATATTGAAAAGTCTTGTGTGTTTTATAAAATGCTATCAAACGGCTGTATACTGTATTTCCGTTATTTGTATCACCGACTCTTGTATGAAACCACAAGTGGATTTTAGAAACAATATCTCACAATCTCAATGCTGCTCAATTTGCATGTGAATGCAGCTTACCGTCCCAGCCTATTATCCGGACACTGGTAAATAACTTTCACTAAGCACAGCACTGTACCCTGGGACAATCAGCTGCGGCTGACAAGAACGGGTGAGAGGTTGTCACTAATCACTGCTGTGCTTAGTGAAAGTTATCCAAATTCTCGCCATCCAGAAGAACTGTCCCAAACGGAATATCGCTCTCACCTTCCGAACCTGGACCTCCAATGGATCCTGGGAAGATGGAAGACATGTGCAGCCTGCACGCAGCTGAGGTTCCTCAATGTACTATACCATACACAAGAAAACTTTGCAAACTCTGAAGCCAACCGCTGCATGGCTGCAGGACCGGGAGGAGCAGAAGCTGGCTGAGCTACCTTCCCTATCAAGTGTTTATCGGGAGCCAGTACAGTTGTCGATTGGGGGAGTACCTCACCGCAAGCGCAGGGAGAACACCCCAACTCCACTCGGTGGGACTAACACATGGCTTCAGTGCCACAAGGCAGCAAAACAAACCACACTGCCTCTGGTGAAGGGGAAAGCAGATCCCGCGGTGGTGAAAACAGCATGGCAGTGGCCGTAGCCAGTTTCTTCTGATGAAGCAGAAGTTGCCTATGCCAGACAACGATCCTGAGAGTCAGAGCCCATGCCTGCTCCGCCATGTAAGATGCAGCACTCCTGACACCTGCAATATACACTAATTACCACACATAGGTAAGTGTGAGACGTGGTAATATACAGCGTACATAGCTACCCGTAGGTGACAGTGACACTGCAATATAAACCGATAAATCCACATAGGTGACTGTGAGACATGGCAATGTATAGTGTAAATAGATACACATAGGTGGTGACACTGCAATATATACTGATAAACACACATAGGTAAGTGTGAGACAGCAATATACAGGTACTTAGATACGCATTTGCGTATCTGACATTGCTGTGCGGGGGACTAGAATGTGAACCACAGGCAGTACACTGATTCACATAAATAAATAATTAAATAACTAAACAAATAACTAAATAAATAAGGAACTAATTAATAATGAATGACAGGAGGGCACTTAGCTGTCCTGAAGGCTACGACTATCCGCCACCGAGGAGAGGAGCTTAGGGAGACTAGCACGTGTTTTCCAGACAGCAACCCTTAAGAAGCCCCCTTGGTGTTGTAACTGTGGTTGCCAGCTCCTCGTATCTCCCAATACAGGACAACAGGTAGGCAGATCAGCTGGGGGAGACAGCCATGCCCCCTTCACAGCTTTCACTCTTCAATCTCAATCGCAGTGTAGAGCCGCCCCTCCCCATCCCCCCTCCCCCCTCGCTGTGTGGGGATACACTAGGAGCACCAGAGAACCCGGCGTCATCCTGAACATGTTGCACTTCATAGTAGGGAGCCACCCACTGCAGAGACCCTTCTAAGATGGTGCCACCATTGGGGACCGCAACAACACCTTCTAGCCTCAAAAAGGGTGAAGGTGCATGCCAGCCCAGGTTCCAGGCAGTCTCCCAAGGAGACTGGAGTGCTAGTGAGGAAGCAACCAGCTGGTCAGCCCTCCCGCTGTGGCTGCATAATAGCAAACCCAACCCCAACCCCAACCTGCAATCCCATGGTCCAGTGTCAACCAGCACTGCTGCAAGAGAAAAAAAAAAAAAAAATATATATATATATATATATGGTAGTCCTGGAACTCTCCTGGCAGAGAGAGTAATGCGCGGCACTGCAGGATTTTAAATGGCAGGAATTTATTTCAACGTTTCGGGACCCAAAGTCCCGAAACGTTGAAATAAATTCCTGCCATTTAAAATCCTGCAGTGCCGCGCATTACTCTCTCTGCCAGGAGAGTTCCAGGACTACTATTGATTATTACGAAGGCACGCAGGTACTGCATTTATGATTGTGTAGAGTGCCGATTCAGCTGCATACCTATATATATATATATATATATATATATTTATATATATTTAAAATCCAAATAAAAAACTGGCAACAATGAAACTGCTTTACCTCATCCAATGTTTCATATAGAGAGAGAGAGTGAGAGAGAGAGAGGGAGAAAAATAGAGAGTGAGTGAGTGAGTGAGTGAGTGAGTGTGTGTGTATATATAAATACATATATATGTGGCACTGCATTCACTGATGACAATGCATTATGAAACTTGTAACCAATTCCTGCTTTGTCTGCATATTTTGTCAACCAGAGTGATGCACCTTGCTATATAATGTAGAAAAGAAGGTACTCCAAAGGAACTTTAAAATAAATATCATCGTATGGAAAATACAATCTTACCCAGCACTGGTTCAGGAATATCATTCCTGATGAATATCATCATTAATGAGAGTTTCATTTCTCCTTGGTCATGGGTGTGGATTATTAGATCTACACTTAAAACATCTACAGTCGGGGTCAAAATGTCAAGATAGAATAGGTAGACATTAGGAAAGGTTGACAGGGTAAAAAGGACGGCATGTAAATGGTCGACACAAAAAAGGTAGACAATTTTTTTTTTGAGGGGTGTTTTGTCACTTTTCTGCCACAAACAAGTCCCATTAGTGTACCACGTTCCCTTGCCATGCTTCGGGCAAGGTGCCTCGCTCCACTACCACTGCGCTCTGCACACGTTACTATTCTCAATCGTAGTCCACTTGGATGGTAAAGTATGAAATCAGGATTTTGGTACTTACCGATAAATCCCTTTCTCCGATTCCACAGGTGCCACTGGAGTGCAGTAACAACGGGGATATAGTAGGCAGTAACTGGGAGCTGGCATTTTAAATTTATAACCATGTGACTAGCTCCTCCCCTACTATGTCCCCCCTCCAAGCCAGTCTAGGTAAAACTGTGCCCGAGGAGAGGTCGAAAAGACCAGCGTTATAGTAGAGGAGGTTCGCTAAACCCTTTAAAACAGGATAACACCAAGGAAACCTGGAAACATAGTGAAAGGGTAACATGAACAAAACGAGCAGTCACACATTGACCTGCAAACAGATAAGTGAAGTAGGAGGAAACAGCGCTGGGTGGGCGTCCAGTGGCCCCTGTGGAATCGGAGAAAGGGATTTATCGGTAAGTACCAAAATCCTGATTTCTCCTTCATCCACAAGGGGCCACTGGAGTTCAGTAACAATGGGGACGTCCCAGAGCGCCCAAGACGGGAGGGAGAGCGCTGAGAGTCCTGCAAAACCGCCCGGCCAAACTGTTACGCAGAGGCCACAAAAGTGTCAAACCTGTAAAACTGGACAAACGTATGTCGGCCCGTCCAAGTGGCAACGCGATATAAAGTAGTCATGGAAACCCGTGGGCTGCCGCCCACGAAGGTCCCACAGAGCGCGTAGAGTGCGCCGAAATGGAAGAAGGAGGCTCTCGAGAAAACGTCAGAGCAGCCCGTCTGATGGGCTGACGTAGCCAACGGGCCAACGTCTGCTTGGAAACCGGCCATCCAGGACGGGAGCATCGTACAGAACAAATAAGAATCAGACTTCTGAATAGCCGAAGTCCTATCCACATAGATATGGGGCACTACATCATCCCAAGATCTCGAATTTGGTGAATCCGCAGAGAGAGCCGAACCACAAGAGGCTGATGTATGTGAAAAGCGGACACCACCTGCGGGAGAAACGACATTGGAGTATGAAGCTCAGCCGAAATCTCATGGAATATCAGGTAAGGAGTCTGACAAGAGAGAGAGAGAGAGAGAGAGAGTCACAAGCTCCGACCCCCTTCTGGCCGAAGCCAGAGCCAGGAGAAAGACCACCGTCCAGGTGAGATATGTCATCTCCACCGACTCCCGAGGCTCAAATAATGGAGACTGCAAAAAAGTGAGGACCAGGTTGAGGTCCCCTGGTGTAGATGGAGGACGAAAGGAAGGCTGTATACAGAGAACTCCCTGCAAGAAGGTCTGAACTTCCAGCAGCAAGGCTAATTTCCTTTGGAAGAAAAACCGAAAGAGTAGTGACCTGAATCTGAAGTGAACCTAGTTGAAGCCCTGGCGAGAAAAAAAAAAACACTGGCGAAAACGAAGAAGATGGCTAAATGAAAAACTGAAGGCAAAAACCCTCGTCGGTCACACCAGGCCACCTAAAGTTTCCAAATGTGGTAATAGTGAGACGATGTGACTGACTTCCGCGCTCGAAGCATAGTGGGTATAACCGTACGAGGAAAACCCCTTCCTTCACAGATTGCTTTCTTAACAGCCACGTCGTCAAACGACGCAAGGTTTTAAGTCTGTGGTGAGACTCGAACCCAGGACCATATGCACCCTAGTACAGGGCATAAGTCCTCTAAGCCATGAGGCTTGCAATCTAAATAAAGAAAAGGACCCTGTTGAAGCAGATCGTCCAGTAGAGGCAGGAGCCAAGGCTCCCCTACTGACAACAGGTGCAGGGAGGAGTACCATGTCCCGCGTGGCCAATCCGGAGCCACCAGGAGGACTAGCGCGTATTCTCTCCTTATACCTCTCCTTAGACCTCAAGGTAGCAACGGGAAAGGAGGAAAGCTAAATGAACCAGAAGGTCCGAGGAGCCCTGAGGGCATCCACGGCTACCACCGCCAGGACTCTCAACCGAGAGAAGTAAGGAGGCAGTTGAAGGGTCAGGCGGTCTGAAGTGTCCCCCATCGGTGGACCAGCTGACGTAACACTTGGGGATTGAGTGACCACTCGCCAAAGTGCATGATCTGGCAGCTGAGATAATCGGATTCCCAATCTTCCTCCCCCGGAAAGAAGATTGCTGACAAGGCTAGAGGGTGTTCCTCTGCCCAGAGGAGGATGTTGGTGACCTCTCACACTTCCGCACTCGTCTGCAGAGAGAGATCGACCTGAGGAAGAAACAACCTTCTGACGGCCCCTGTCGAGAAACATCCTCAGGAACAGAAACCTGTGCGAGGGGCAAAATGGAGACCTCGGGAAGTTCAGGATCCATCCGCGCCGAATGAGAAGATCCTGGGTTATCCGGATATTCTGAAGCAACAGGTCTGCAGAGCGGGTCTGTAGCAGGAGACTGTCCCGATAAGGGACAGTCGTCACTTCCTGCCCTTGAGGTAGAGCCATCCGGACTGCCCTGACCTTTGTGAACCTTCTGGAAGCAGAAGAGGGACCGAACGGAAGGTCCTGAAAGTGTAAACAAGCAGCCTACATAGCGAACTAGAGAAAAGCCTAATGAGGAAGCCAAATGGGAACCTGTAAGTAGGCATAAGTCTACAGTACCCGGTATTCCCAGGCGGTCTCCCATCCAAGTACTAACCAGGCTTGACCCTGCTTAACTACTGAGATCAGACGAGATCGGGCGTGTTCAGGGTGGAGTGGCCGTAGGCTCCTTGATGACTAAGGACGCCATACACTTGTTTTGCTCCAAACTGGCAATAACAGACGGAAGGGACTCCTCAAAAATGGAATGAGATCCTTTAGGTTCAGAATAGGCCTGTCCAAGCTGTCTGGCTTCGGTACGAGAAAAAAACGAGTTTTATGGTAAGAACTTACCTCTATAACCCCGCCTCCTGCACAGGAGCTCAGTTTTTAGTTAACCAGCCCAATGCAGTAGCAGGATAAGAGACGACAATAGTTAGTAGCCACAAACACCACATTCTCACGACAGGAGAAGTGTCAGCGGCTAATGCCATACCAACCCGAAGAAGCTAAGTGCGTCAGGGTGGGCGCCTTGTGGAGCCCAATGTACCTCGCAGAAAGAATTTTAAAAAAGGCAAGTTCTTACCATAAAACTCGTTTTCTGCTGCGGGGTACACTGGGCTCCACAAGGATAGACATTGGGGATGTCTAAAAGCAGTTCCTTATGGGAGGGGACGCACTGTAGCGGGCACAAGAACCCGGCGTCCAAAGGAAGCATCCTGGGAAGCGGCAGTATCGAAGGCATAAAACCTTATGAACGTGTTCACTGAGGACCATGTAGCCGCCTTGCACAATTGTTCAAGGGTCGCACCACGGCGGGACGCCCAAGAAGGTCCAACTGACCGAGTAGAATGGGCCGTAATGTGAGCAGGAGCTGACAGACCAGCACTCACATAAGCATGTGCAATCACCATTCTAATCCATCTGACCAAAGTCTGCTTGTGAGCAGGCCAGCCCCGTTTGTGAAATCCAAACAGAACAAAGAGAGAATCAGATTTCCTAATAGAAGCAGTTCTCCTCACATAGATACGGAGAGCCCGTACCACATCGAAAGACCGCTCTTTGGGAGACAGATCAGGAGAAACAAATGCCGAAACCACAAAGTCCTGATTAAGGTGGAACGAAGAAACCACCTTAGGCAAATAACCGGGACAAGTCCTAAGAACCGCCCGGTCACGGTGAAATATCAGATATGGGGAACAACAAGACAAGGCACCCAAATCCGACACTCTTCTAGCTGAGGAAATAGCCAGCAGAAACACCACCTTAAAGGAAAGCCACTTAAGATCAGCTGAACCAAGAGGTTCAAACGGAGACTCTTGTAATGCCTCCAAAACCACCGACAAGTCCCAAGAAGACACAGGCGGGACATAGGGAGGTTGGATACGCAACACACCCTGAGTAAAGGTAAGGTCGCAATTTTTCTCTGAAACCACACCGACAAGGCAGAAATTTGAACCTTGAGGGAGGCCAGATGCAGGCTTAAGTCCAAGCCCTGCTGAAGAAAAGCCAACAACTTGGCTGTACTAAACTTGGAAGCGTCATAATTGTTAGATGCGCACCAAACAAAGTAAGAATGCCAGATCATATGGTAAATCCGAGCAGAAGCCGGTTTCCGGGCCCGCAACATAGTTTGAAAGACCGCCTCAGAAAACCCTTTATCCCTCAAGACGGAAGCTTCAAGAGCCACGCCGTCAAAGACAGCCGGGCTAGGTCCTGGTAGACACAGGGGCCCTGAACGAGGAGGTCTGGGCGTTGTGGAAGTAGGATTGGACGCTCTGACGATAGGCCCTGCAGGTCTGAGAACCAGTGCCGTCTGGGCCACGCTGGAGCTATGAGAAGCAGGATTCCTCTTTCCTGCTTGAACTTCCGAATTACCCTGGGCAGGAGTGACACCGGAGGGAAACAAGTACGGCAGCCGAAACCTCCACGGCACCGCCAGCGCATACACGAATGCTGCTTGAGGATTCCTTGTCCTTGCTCCGAAGACCGGAACCTTGTGGTTGTGTCGAGACGCCATCAGATCCACGTCTGGCCCCACTTTTCCACTAGGAGTTGAAACACTTCTGGATGGAGACCCCACTCTCCGGCGTGTACGTCCTGACGACTGAGAAAATCCGCTTCCCAATTCAGGACTCCCGGAATGAATATTGCCGATATGGCCGGTAGATCGCATTCCGCCCATTGCAGAATCCATGAGACTTCCTTCATTGCCAAACGGCTTCGAGTGCCGCCTTGATGATTTATGTAAGCCACTGTGGTGGCATTGACCGACTGTACTTGAACAGGACGGTTCTGAATTAAATGCTGGGCCAGGCTCAACGAGTTGAAGACCGCCCGCAATTCCAGAATGTTGATCGAGAGGAGAGACTCCTCCTTGGTCCACCGACCCTGAAGGGAGTGTTGCTCCAGCACCGCGCCCCAACCCCTTAGACTGGCATCTGTCGTCAACAGGACCCAGTCGGATATCCAGAAGGGATGGCCCCTGCACAATCGTTGGTTCTGGAGCCACCGGTGCAGCGACAGACGGACCTCCGGAGTCAATGAGATCATGTGAGACCTGATCCGGTGAGGCAGGCCGTCCCACTTGGCCAGAATCAGCCTCTGGAGGGGGCGAGAATGGAATTGAGCATACTCCACCACTCGAATGCTGACACCATGAGACCCAGCACCTGCATCGCCGAATGTATCGACACTTGCGGACGAGAAAGGAAGCAACGAATCCTGTCCTGAAGCTTCAGGACTTTCTCCTGATACAAGAACAACCGCTGGTTGTGAGTGTCCAATAGCGCTCCCAGGTGCACCATGCTCTGAGAAGGGACCAGGGAGAATTTCTTCCAGTTGATGAGCCACCCGTGGGCTTGCAGAAACCGCACAGTCATATCCAGATGACGCAGGAGAGGTTCTGGGGAATTTGCCAGGATCAACAAGTCGTCCAGATACGGTAGGATCCTGACCCCTTGACGGCGGAGTACCACAGTCATCACCGCCATAACATTGGTAAAGACTCGTGGAGCCGTAGTTAAACCAAAAGGTAATGCCCGAAACTGGTAATGGAGGTTGCCAATCACAAACCTCAGGTATTGCTGATGCGACACTGCTATAGGAATATGCAGGTAAGCATCCTGTATATCCAGGGAGACCATATAATCCCCAGGTTCCAAGGCCAGAACTATAGAACGAAGGGTTTCCATATGGAACTTGGAGACTTTCACAAACTTGTTCAATGCCTTGTTGAGAATGGGCCAGGAGGACCCATTCGGTTTCGGGACTAGAAACAGCGGAGAATAGTACCCCCAGCCTCTCTGAGCAAGAGGCACCTGTACTACCACTCCTGTGTCCAGGAGGGTCTGTACCACCGAATGTAGATTTTTTGCCTTTGGTCCAAAGGGACGTCTGTCAGGCAAAATCGATGAGGGGGACGGTTTTTGAAGGCTATGGCGTAACCCCGAGTGACGACTTCCCGTACCCAGGCATCTGAAGTGGTCTTCAACCATTCCTGGGTATATCCTAGAAGCCGGCCCCGTCATGCGGCAAGCTTATCGGTCTTGGAAGCTGGCTGACGGGCAACCCAGGCTCTTTTGGGCTTTGGCTTACCAGATTTGGAAGTGCGGGCCTGCTTGTGGTACGCCTGACCTTTTGCTTTACCTGAAGGACGAAAGGAAGTACCTTTAGCCTTCGACACAGAAGGAGCGGTACTTGGCAGACAGGCAGTTTTGGCAGTAGCCAAGTCAGCCACTATCTTATTTAAGTCCTCCCCAAACAAAATATCTCCCTTGAAAGGGAGTACCTCCAGGGGTTTTCTAGAGTCCAGATCCACAGACCAGGATCTCAGCCACAATAACCGGCGAGCCAGGACTGATGTAGTAGAGGCCTTGGCTGCTAGGATACCGGCATCAGAAGCCGCCTGACAATATATGACAAGCATTGTCTAGCATGGTCAGAAGAGATTTCAGCTTCCAACTCTAGGGCCCATGCTTCAATAGCCTCTGCAGCCCATTTTGCTGCAATAGTGGGCCTTTGTGCTGCACCCGTGAGGGTGTAAATCGGTTTCAGACAACCCTCCACACGTTTATCCGTAGGCTCTTTTAGAGACTCGACGGTAGTGACAGGTGGAGCTGAGGAAACCACCATCCTAGCCACATGCGAGTCCACTGGAGGAGGTGTTTCCCAATTTTTAGACAGCTCTGGCATGAGGGGATAGTGAGCCAGCATCTTCTTTTGAGGCACAAACTTCTTCCCTGGGTTTCCCCAGGATTCCTGACGTATATCCACTAGGTGGTCAGAATGAGGTAAAACTTGTTTAACCACCTTCTGACGCTTGAACCTATCTGGTTCCTTAGGAGGGACAGATGGCTCGGGATCATCCGTAATCTGTAGAATCAACTTAATAGCCTCCAAAAGATCAGGAACATCCACATGTGAACTACCCTCCCCATCAGCAGTTTCTGTGTCAGAATCTGTGGGGTCAGTGTAAGCGCCATCTTCATCAAACGAGGTGTCAGTGACAGCAGTGGATTGTGAGGAGGTAAGAGCTCGTTAGAGGACCCCTTGGTCTTAGGCGAGCGAGGGTCAGACATTTTAGTAGTCAAGGACTAGTTCAATTTCTTCAATTGAGCAGACAAGTTATCTGCCCACGGCGGGTTAGCCGCGGGGACCACATACGGTTGAACCGGCATAGGAGGTTTCATAGGGGGTGTTAGTTTAGTAACTAGCGTATTTAGAAGTGTGGAGAAAGTAGCCCACAGCGGGTCATTATGGACCCCCGTTGCCACAGTTCCACTGGGGGGCAAGGAGCCCCCTGAACCAGAGCCCGCAGCTGCTATATTCGCCTAACAGGGATCTGTGGCGTCAGCAACACCGGTAGTGTGTTCAGCCACAGAACCGTTACCTTCAGAAGCAGACATGATATAACTTGCAATATCAGGTAACACAGTACAATTGTCAGCAGCACAATACCTGTTGCCCAAACCCCTGCACAGTGTAGTCAGCACAAGCAGGGATACAGGAGAGATATGGTGACTAAAATCACAGAGAAAAATACAAAGTAGAGTATATCTTGTGAATATCCTATATTATATTATTATAAACCTGACTCACCAAGCCCCCTCAGGTTATAGAATATAGGGATAGCAAGTTGAGTGAGAGACACGAAATGGAAATCACCCAGCAAGCTAATGCACACACATATAGTCACAGTTATACAATGCCGAGGTTATTACCAACAATAATACTGCACTGGACTAGCTTATATATATACAGCTATGTAGTCAATAGATATAACACTGCACAGTAAGAACTGGATGTATATCACAGGGTACTTGTACCAGAGAACCCTGACTAAATGCACTCTTTCTTAACTATCACTGTCTAAATGACATGTAGAATACTTAAGTGTCTTGTAAAGTCACAGCGAAGACTACCAGGCGGCTTTACATAGGAGGATTTGCCCAAGCAGTCCCGGGAACAGTGTAGCTGAGAGAAATGGCACCCAAACACTGACAGGGAGTGAGGGAGAAACAGATATGCAGCTCCAGGGCGGGAACATTTACTGGAAATGGCGCCCTGGGGATGGCGGAGGGGCTCCAGGTCTAAGCCTTATCCCCTCTGCTGGCAAAACCACCTGGTACTGCGGGCTACAAATATATACGTTATGGTAAGAATTTACCGTTGATAACGTGATTTCTCTTATGTCCACAGGTATCCACAGGATAACATTGGGATATAGATGAGCGACAGCGGAAATGGCACCAACACGGTCACGAGCTTTCTGGCCTCCCAGGATGCATCGGGGCCTTCACCATATAGTCCCGCCCACTGACTCAGTCAAATCAGTTCTTTCCACAGCGATTTAGGCAGGAGCATCAGGTAGAGACCTGTTTAGGCGATAAGAACACACATGCACATCCTTCCATACAAGAAGGAAGAGGTTTAGTGATTGTCTAGATCCTCAAATCAGATGCGTCAGGGTGGGATCCCTGTGGATACCTGTGGACATAAGAGAAATCACGTTATCAACGGTAAGTTCTTACCATAACGTATATTTCTCTGGCTGGGTCCACGGGATTATCCACAGGATAAAATTGGGATTCCCAAAGCCAATTCTAGTGGTGGGGACGCTCCTGATTACACAGGAGGACCTTTCGCCCGAAGTCTGCATCATGAGAGGCAAAAGTATCCAAGGCATAATGTCTAATGAATGTGTTTATGGAACACCATGTGGCTGCCTTACATATCTGTTCTGCTGAGGCACCCTGTTGTGCTGCCCAAGAAGGACCTACCTTACGTGTAGAGTGTGCAGAGACATTAGCCGGAGTAGGGAGATCTGCATGAGAATAAGCTTCTGATATTACCATTCGGAGCCATCTCGCCAGCGTCTGTTTACTAGCAGGCCATTCTCTTCTATGAAATCCGTAGAGGATGAAGAGAGAATCTGTTTTCCTGATGGCACTAGTACGATCTATGTAGATAGCGACGCTTCTCCCGCAGATAGTCCCGATACCTGAAAAGATGGGACTACAATCTCTTCATGCAGGTGAAACTTTGAAACCACCTTAGGAAGAAAACCAGATCTCGTTCTGAGAACTGCTCTGTCTAAAAAGTTAGGAAAGGAGACTTACACGATAATGCTCCTAAATCTGACACTCTTCTGGCTGACGCCATTGCCAGTAGAAAAAGCACTTTAGCCGTTAACCACTTAAGATCTGCTCTCTTAAGTGGTTCAAACAGAGGACCCTGGAGAAATTTAAGAACAAAATTCAAATCCCAGGGAGCTGCAGGAGGAACAAATGGAGGTTGAACATGTACAACTCCCTGAAAGAAAGTACGTACATCCTGTAAATCAGCAATCTTTCGCTGAAACCATACAGTTAACGCTGATACTTGAACTCTCAAGGAAGCAACTTTCAAACCTTTATCCAATCCTGCTTGAAGGAAATCCAAAATCCTGGATACTTTAAAAGATCTTGGATTCAAATTTTTTCCAGTACACCAATGAATATAGGCTTGCCATGTTCTATGATACACACGCGCTGAAGAAGGCTTTCTTGCTCTAAGCATAGTTTGTATTACTTGTTTCGAAAATCCTCTAGCCTCTAAGATAGAAGTTTCAACAGCCACGCCGCCAAAGACAGGCGATCCAGATGGCTGTGACAACAAGGACCCTGCATTAGCAGATCTAGACGTTGAGGGAGCAGTATCGGTGCTTCCACGGACATCCTTAGCAGATCTGTGTACCAATGCCTTCTTGGCTCCCTTTGCTTGTTTTATCTTTCTCACTACTCTGGGTAACAGAGATATTGGAGGGAACAGATATGCCAGATGAAATTTCCATTCTACTGACAGTGCATCTGTCAGGACCGCTCCTGGGTCCCTTGTTCTCGATCCGTACCTCAGAACTTTGTTGTTTAGACGAGACGCCATGAGGTCTATCTCTGGTAGACCCCATCTGTTCACTGTTGCCTGAAACACTTCTGGGTGTAATGCCCATTCGGTTTCCTGAATGGTGTGTCGACTGAGAAAATCCGCTTCCCAGTTCAGTACACCTGGGACAAATACTGCTGACAATGCTGGGAGATGGAGTTCTGCCCATCTTAGAATGGGAGTTACTTCCTCCATCAGTCTCTTGCTGTGAGTTCCTCCCTGATGATTGAGGTACGCTACTGCTGTCGCATTGTCTGAGCAAATCTGGAACGGTCTTCCTTGCAGACTGTCCTTTGCCTGAACTAGAGCCATATAAATGGCCCTTATTTCCAACAGATTTATTGGCATGCGACTTTCCCTTGCGGTCCATTTTCCCTGGAACCACAGGCTTCCGAGTACCGCCCCCCAGCCTTGGAGGCTGGCTTCTGTTGTCAGGACTTGCCACTCTTTTATCCAAAAGGGTCTCCCCTTGTTTAAATGGTCTGTCTGTAGCCACCACGCTAGAGACCTTTTTACGTTTACTGGAAACTTTATCATCTGCTTTTTTATCATCTGATGATTTCCGTTCCATTTGGTCAGGATAAGGTGCTGCATTGGTCTGGAGTGGAATTGCGCATATTCCACCATGTCGAAGGTTGATACCATCAGACCCAACAGTCGCATTGCTGCATGGACTGACATTGTCTGGGCGTGCAACGCTTCCTGAGCCATGACCTGCACCTTGACTATCTTTTCTCTGGTAAGAGAACTTTCTGTAGGTCTGAAACCAATATGGCCCCTAAATGAACCATCCGCTGTGACGGATTCAGGGATGACTTTTCCCAATTTATGAGCCACCCGTGTCTCTGTAAACAAACTATTGTCTGTTGAAGATGGCTCAAAAGTAAATTCTGCGAATGTGCTAGGATTAATAGGTCATCGAGGTATGGGAATATTCTTATCCCGTTTGCGCAGACAAGCTGCCATAACCACCATGATCTTGGTAAACACCCTGGGTGCTGTAGCTAGCCCGAAGGGCAAGGCTTGGACTGAAAATGTTCCTGGAGGATGGCAAACCTGAGGTAACACTGATGTGCCTATAGCACTGTCACATGTAGGTAAGCATCCCGTACATTCAGAGATACCATGTAATCTCCCGGTTCCATAGCCAACATTATAGAGCGTAACGTCTCCATGTGGAACTTCGGGATCCAAATGTATTTGTTCAACATTTTCAGATTGAGAATTGGTCGATATGACTCATTTGGCTTCTGGATTAGAAATAGATTGGAGTAAAACCCCTGTCCCCTTTGTGATGGAGGTACTGGGACAATCACACCTGACTGCAGTAACTTTTGGACTGCTTCTTGCAGGGCATTGGCCTTCGACTCTATACGAGACGGGCTGGTGCAAAAAAATCTTTGAGGAGGCTGCCTCCTGAATGGGAACCCATACCCCTGAGATACTACCTTCTGCACCCAAGCATCTGTTGTTGACTGTTGCCATATGTGTGCAAAATAAAGGAGTCGGCCCTCAACCCTGGAATCCTCCAGGTGGAGGCCCGTCTCTTCAGGCTGACGGTTTCTGTTCAGGCTTGGAAGCTGACTTTTTGCTAGCCCACTGCTTTTTTAAACTGGGGTTGCTTAGGCTCCTCTTTAGCTTTCGCTTTGCTTTGCCAATGAAAAGAGCAAAATTTTAGACCCTTGGACATAGGGTTATAGGTAGCCGGAAATCTGACCTTCTTTGATTCAGCCTCTGATTCTAGGATATCCGATAAAGGTTTTCCAAATAATGTTACCAACAAAAGGCAATGCTTCCAATTCTTTCTTGGATTTCACATCTGCCTTCCAGGTACGTACCCAAACTGCTCTGCGAGCGACTACTGTCAAGGCTGAAGCTTTAGAAGCAACTGTACCTACATCAATTGCTGCTTCTTCCAAGTATTGGGCAGATTGTCTTAAATGGCTAAAATGATCCTCTTGCTCCCTAGTAGGAGAAGAGATGTCATTCTCTAGTTCCTCTATCCATTCGCCCATTGCCTTTGCTACCCAGGCCGAAGCCATAGCAGGTCTTACCACTGCTCCTACTAGAGAAAATATATTTTTCAAAAGGCTATCTACCCGTCTGTCTGTGACATCATTTAGTGAGGTAGATGACAGTGGTAAAGCAGATTTATGCACAAGTTGCAGAACATGTGCATCTACTTTTGGAGGAACTTCCCTTTTTGAACACTCCACAGCTGAAAATGGATAATAAGAATCCCATCTTTTAGGAATCTTATATTTCTTACTGGGCATAGCCAAGACTCATCCATCATTTCCGTCAGCTCATCTGACGCTGGGAATTCAGCTTTCACTGATTTTGTTCGTTTAAACACAGGTGCTTTAGATTTTAACACTGGCTTGGCTGGCTCTTCCAACGAGAGAACAGCCTTCACAGCATTAATAAGTTCAGCTACATCTTTTGAACTAAAACTCTGCGACTGATCATCATTCAAATCTACTGTATCATCAAATCTGTTGTATCATCTTGTGTAGTCTGCCACATAGACGTATCTGTCTTAGTCTTACCTGTCCCTTGGTTGCTTGTAGAGGCTACTGGAACCAAGCCATAGGAAGGGAGCTGCATGTATGGGTTAATAGTGTAACCTAACCCTTGAGGTGGTGCTACCGGAGTTAACCTGTCCGCTATTGAAGATAGAGTATTTGCGAACATATTCCATGGTGGCTCTGTTGGTGGTTGAACCAACTCCTGTTTTTTACTTTGCTGAAAAGCAAAACAGTTCGCACACAAGCCCTCATAAGTGACCAATTGGTTCACACCAATTAACCCTGCCTTACAAGATAAGCATGTTAGGGATGTAGGAGTGCTTGATAAATTCTCCTCGTCACTTTTGCCGCTCACAGACATGGTAATAATCTGCTAATGACTACACAATTTGTGACTGAAAATCACCTATATATGAGTATATAGAAGTGAGATCAATCTGACCACAGTGCACCTGAATTGAGGGTCAGAACAGGACTGACATTACACAGAAAAGTCAGCACACATACTAGCAGTCAGTCACATGTTAAAGCATTAGACATTGTCATATGAGAATACAACCCCCATAACAACTTATACATAAGTAGGAAAATTGTACTTCTGTTTTTAACTGGTTCTTTTTCGACATAACATGCAGAAAACACAGTAATATACAGATCTCATATGCAATAGGTACTAAAAATTAACAATTCATACTAACAAGTAGAGAATTTTTAGTACTGTATACCCTGCCTCCGGAAAGCGGGATACAGGGAGACTCACCACACTTCCATATCCAAGCAAATACGCTCGTAAGACACTGAGTGGATTCAGGCGCTACTGATGTACACCAAATCAGTGTAGCTGTGTCCTGACCCCTCTAGTAAGAGGAAATCCATAGACTTACCGTCCCCCCATGATCCGGCCACAGCCTGGTTACGTCTGCTGGACCTGCTAGAACATCCGACACAGATGCCCGTCGAGACAGCACCAACACCGCGAAGGTAAGCGTTGTTGCGACCCGGTCGGGAGTTGTTGGAGCGACTCTTTCAAGTATGCGTTTAAGACGCTGTTTAGAAAAGTCGCTCAAAAAAATATAGTAAGTCTATAAAAATAAAATAATAAAATAAGAACAAAAGCTTGAGGCTGCTTTATTCACAGCAGCCCTGTGACCATGCGGCTTCCTGCCGCACCAAGCAAAAAACTGATTTGACAGAGTCAGTGGGCGGGACTATACGGTGATGCATCCTGGGAGGCCAGAAAGCTCGTGACCGTGTTGGTGCCATTTCCGCTGTCGCTCAACTATATCCCAATGTTATCCTGTGAATAATCCTGTGGACCCAGCCAGAGAAAAAAAGGTTTAAAGAGAAAACCTGACCTGCACCCATGCCCTGGTGATCTAGTGGGATCGCATGTACTGCCACAGTGTCCACCACCAGCGTGCGCGGCCCGCCTCCCACCGGCCGCGACGGATCGCGATACAGCACGGGTCCCGCGAGCGGGACCCACTCACCACCTCCCGAGGCGCGGCCACGCGATCCCGGAGAGCACCAGTCGTGTGTGCCTGACCAGAAGAAAACCGGAGCCTCCCGCTGTAGTTACCCGGCAACCAGGGCGCGGGAGTGTACAGTGCCGCTGGGGAGAGATGGAGCTGCAGCAGTGAATGTCTCCTGACATCTACACACTGCCGCAGCCCTTGAAATCTTCACTTTTCTTCATAAAAAAGCTCTTCTTAAGGCTGCCTGGAGCAGCCCCTCTGTTATGTGCCTGCTATCTGCGGCACCAACTACAAAACTGAGCTCCTGTGCAGGGAGGCGGGGTTATAGAGGAGGCGGCGCTATGCATCTTGGGAACAGTCAAAGCTTTTGAGCCTGTTGGTGCCTCAGATCAAGATCCTGCTCTACACCCCCAATGTCTATCCTTGTGGAGCCGAGTGTACCCCGCAGCAGAAAAACCTGAGAAATATCCCTGTTTCCAATGATTCGAGGGAACAGGGATCAGCACCCTTGCGGACAGAAGCTTCTGGAACGCCTCCAGCAGGACGACCCTCCTGTCATCGGAAACCGGCAAACCCGTAGTGAAGAAACACTGAGGCGGGTAGCATGTAACCGCAAGTGATGAAAGTCCTGACCTCAGCAACTGGACAGGAGTGTACCCAGGCCTCCCTGAAATTCCTCAGACAAGCTCCCACCCTGGTGGGAGGGAGGGGCGTCCTGCGGTGTGTGTGGTGGAGGACCTACCATCAGGCTGGGTCGAGGTTGTTGAACCTCTGCCTCAACCTCAAGATCCACGGGTGATGGAGTCACCACCCCTGGTATGGCCTCGAAACCTGTAAGTGGTACGAAAGGACCGAAAGGAAACACTGGTCTAGGTCCGACGAGGAGCTGGTGCAGCAGAGGGGAGATAATAGGATTTTAATACCTACCGGTAAATCCTTTTCTCCTAGTCCGTAGAGGATGCTGGGGACTCAAAAAGGACCATGGGGTATAGACGGATCCGCAGGAGACATGGGCACACTAAAAAGACTTTTACTGGGTGTGAACTGGCTCCTCCCTCTATGCCCCTCCCCCAGACCTCAGTTATAGGAACTGTGCCCAGGAGAGATGGACATTTCGAGGAAAGGATTTTTGTTAACTAAGGGCGAGAAACATACCAGCCCACACCACAAACATACTGTACAACTGGAGCAACAGGAAACCAGATAACAGTATGAACTAACAACAGCAACAAGCTGAATACAACTGATACACAAACCTTGTGTAACTGAAAATAACCAGTATCAAAACAACTGCAAGGAACAGTCCGCACTGGGATGGGCGCCCAGCATCCTCTACGGACTAGGAGAAAAGGATTTACCGGTAGGTATTAAAATCCTATTTTCTCTTATGTCCTAGAGGATGCTGGAGACTCCAAAAGGACCATGGGGTCTATACCAAAGCTTCAGACCGGGCGGGAGAGTGCGGACGACTCTGCAGCACCGATTGAGCAAACATAAGGTCCTCATCAGCCAGGGTATCAAACTTGTAGAATCTAGCAAAAGTGTTTGAACCCGACCATGTAGCTGCTCGGCAAAGACCCCTCGGGCAGTCGCCCAAGATGAGCCCACCTTCCTGGTAGAATGGGCCTTTACTGACTTCGGCAACGGTAGCCCAGCCGAAGAATGAGCGTGCTGAATCATATTACAAATCCAGCGTGCAATAGTCTGCTTAGAAGCAGGATTTCCAATCTTGTTGGAAGCATACAGGACAAACAGAGCCTCTGTTTTTCTAGTAAGAGCCGTTCTGGCGACATAAATTTTCAAAACTCTTACAAAATCAAGAGATTTTGGGACTGCCACAGCATCCGTAGCCACAGGTACCACAATAGGTTGATTTATGTGAAACGAAGAAACCACCTTCGGCAGAAATTGTTGACGAGTCCTCAATTCCGCTCTATCCACATGAAAAATCAAATATGGGCTCTTGTGAGACAAAGCCGCCAACTCGGACACTCGTCTGGCAGACGCCAAAGCCAAAAGCATGACCACTTTCCAAGTGAGAAACTTTAACTCAACCTTACGCAAAGGTTCAAACCAGTGAGACATAAGAAACTGAAACACCACTTCAAGATCCCACGGTGCCACGGGTGGCACAAATGGAGGATGGATATGCAGCACTCCCTTCATGAAAGTCTGAACCTCAGGAAGGACGGCCAATTCTTTTTGAAAGAAGATAGATAAAGCCGAAATCTGCACTTTGATGGAACCCAATTTCAGGCCTGCATCCACGCCTGTCTGTAAAAAATGGAGGAAACGACCCAAGTGAAACTCCTCCGCAGGAACTGCTTTGGTTTCACACCACGACACATACCTTCTCCAAATACGGTGATAATGTTTTGCCGTGACCCCCTTCCTAGCCTTAAGGAGAGTGGGGATGACCTCCCCGGGAATACCCTTCTGGGCTAGGATGTGGCGTTCAACTTCCACACCGTCAAACGCAGCCGCGGTAAGTCCAGGAACAATCCTCTCTTAGAGGAAGCGGCCAGGGATCTTCCACTAGTAATTCCTGAAGATTCGGATACCAGGCACTCCGAGGCCAATCTGGAGTGACGAGTATAGCCTGAACCCTTGTTCGTCTTATGATCCTCAACACCTTTGGAATGAGAGGAAGCAGAGGGAACACATACACCGACTGAAACACCCACGGAGTTACCAGGGCGTCCACCGCACAGGCTTGGGGGTCCCTCGACCTGGAACAATACTTCGGAAGCTTCTTGTTGAGGCGAGACGCCATCATGTCTATCAGAGGCATTCCCCAACGCCTAGTCACTTCTGCAAATACCTCTTGATGAAGAGCCCACTCTCCTGGATGGAGATCGTGTCTGTTGAGGAAGTCTGCTTCCCAGTTGTCCACGCCCGGGAGGAAGACTGCTGATAGAGCGCTCACATGCTGTTCCGCCCAGCGGAGAATTCGTGTGGCTTCCGCCATTGCCGCCCTGCTCCTTGTTCCGCCTTGGCGGTTTACGTACGGGGAGGGTTTAGCTAGAAACTACGGGTCATGCAGTGAGAATAGTGGGGATGGCGTCAGTAAACGAAATGGGGGAGAAGTTGGGGGGAGGGTAAGAGCAGGCGGTAAGGTTACTAACATGGGTACTAAAAGAGATTTTACCAAAGCACTAACCAATGACGATTACAGGTCATCATTGCTACATAAGGTGAAAGATGTCCCTAACGCAAGGGAAAATACTTATCTTAGTTGTATGTATGTAAACGCCAGAAGCATTACTGGTAAAAAGGGTGAACTAGAGATACTTGCAGCAAACAAACAGTATGATATTATAGGCATTACTGAAACTTGGTGGGACGAATCTCATGATTGGACAGTCAATCTAGAGGGCTATACACTGTTTAGGAGAGACAGACTAAATAAAAAGGGTGGAGGGGTGTGTCTTTACGTAAAGCCGTTTTTAAAACTTGATATACGGGAAGATATTCAGGAGGGGACTGTGGACACTGTCGAGACATTATGGGTAGAAATTGCATGCGGGGAAAAAGGAATAAAAAAGTTAGTATTGGGTGTATGCTATAGGCCGCCTGGTATCAACGCATCTGATGAGGAATTGTTACTAAAGCAAATTGAAAGAGAAGCAGGAGTAGGAGACATAGTAGTGATGGGAGATTTTAACTATCCAGAGATAAACTGGAAAAACGATTCATGTGATACTGCTAGGGGCAATATGTTTTTAAACACACTTAATGATAACTACTTAGTTCAACTAATTGAGGAACCAACTAGGTACAATGCAATCTTAGACCTGGTATTAACAAACAATGGGGATTTGGTATCAGGTTTTATAGTAGGGGAACCCATAGGAAACAGCAACCACAATATGGTCACATTCAATATCAGTTTCCATAAACAGCCCTATACTGGCTCAACTAGGACTCTAAACTTTAGCAAAGCTAATTTTGAAAAGATGAGGGTATTTTTCAGGGATCTTGAATGGGAAGGTTTGTTTTTAGGAAAAAATACTACGGAGAAATGGGAGGTACTAAAATTCCTGCTAGCTAAAAATACACTCAAATTTATTCCTACGAGCAGCAAAAAAAGGAATAAAAATCATAAACCGATGTGGCTTAATAAAAAGATTAAGGAAGTTATGGACAAGAAAAGGCGAGCATTTAAAAAATACAAATCTGATGGGGAAGCAGTCATTTCAGCACTATAAGGAATGTAACAAAATATACAAAACGGAAATAAGAGCGGCTAAAGTAGAAACTGAAAAACTAGTAGCAAAGGAAAGCAAAGCGAATCCCAAAAAATTCTTTAAACACATTAATAGCAAGAGATTAAAGAAGGAGAGTATAGGCCCTTTAAAAGACAAGTTGGGAGTCTTAAGCAAAAATGATAATGACATAGCGGACACACTAAATGAGTTTTTTTCAACAGTATTTACTAGAGAGGACCCAATTCAGGGACTAACATATAATCTCAATAATGAGAATATCACACTGATAGGTACTTATTTAAGCGAGGAAGTAGTCTGTGACCGATTAAAACATTTAAAGATTAATAAGTCACCAGGTCCCGATGGTATTCACCCAAGGGTTCTAATGGAGCTTCATTCTGAACTTGCAAAACCGCTATTTTTGATCTTTAAGGATTCAGTAATATCAGGCATGGTTCCCAAAGACTGGCGTATAGCGGAAGTAGTGCCTATATTCAAAAAGGGAAGTAAAGCTGAACCAGGTAATTATAGACCAGTTAGTCTTACATCTATAGTGGGGAAAGTATTGGAAGGTATTCTAAGAGATAGTATTCAGAAGTTCCTTGAAGTCAATAAGGTCATTAAAAGGAATCAACATGGGTTTATGAAGGGCAGATCCTGTCAAACCAACTTACTTGGCTTTTATGAAATAGTAAGCGCAAACCTAGATCAGGGTAAAGAGGTGGATGTAATCTTTTTAGATTTTGCCAAAGCGTTCGATACTGTACCACACATGAGACTTATCTACAAGCTACAAGAATCAGGGCTAGGAAGCACAATATGCACTTGGGTCAAAAACTGGTTAAATAATAGGGAGCAGCGCGTTGTGGATTAATGGATCTTTTTCAACTTGGACTGAAGTGCTAAGTGGAGTGCCGCAAGGCTCAGTATTAGGACCGCTATTGTTCAATATTTTCATTAACGACCTAACAGAAGGTCTAGAGAGCATGGTGTCAATTTTTGCAGATAATACCAAATTGTGTAAAGTTATAAATGCGGAGGGGGATGCTGAGTCACTTCAGAATGACTTAGTTAAATTAGAAGCTTGGGCAGGGAAATGGAGAATGCGCTTCAATACAGACAAGTGTAAGGTAATGCACTGTGGTAACAAGAACAAAAATAACACCTACCTACTAAATTGGGTAAAATTAGGGGATTCTGTACTGGAAAAGGACTTAGGTGTCCTCATAGATAGCAAACTAAGCAGTAGTACCCAAAGTAGGACTGCAGCAAAGAAGGCTAATAAGATATTAGCATGCATAAAACGGGGAATTGATGCTAGGGACGAGAGTATTATACTCCCGTTATATAAATCACTTGTGAGGCCACACCTTGAATACTGTGTACAATTCTGGGCACCTTACTACAAAAAGGATATCATGGAGCTAGAAAAGGTTCAAAGGTGGGCGACCAAACTAATTAAGGGTATGGAGACGCTGGAATACGAGGAAAGGCTTGCAAGACTAGGCATGTTTACACTGGAAAAGAGGAGATTAAGAGGGGACATGATCAACATTTACAAATATATAAGGGGACAATATACAGATCTTGCGCAGGACCTGTTTTTGGTTAGATCAACACAGAGAACTCGTGGACACTCACTCAGGCTAGAGGAGAGGAGATTCCACACAATACGGCGTAAAGGCTTTTTTACGGTAAGGACGATACGTGTTTGGAATTCCCTGCCTGAGGGAGTTGTAATGGCCAACTCAGTCAACACCTTTAAGAATGGGTTAGATAAATTCCTAATGGATAAGGATATCCAGGGTTACGGGGCATAGTCACGCACTATGGTTATTATAAAAAAGAGGGGTTAATCGGAACGGCAGTCAGCAACTTCAGTCAAAATTTTATACAAAATAATCGTGCATAGGAGACCACAAATAGTTTGAACCCGATGGACAATTGTCTTTTTTCAACCTTAGATACTATGTTACTCCACCGCTGTTATGTTGTCCGACTGGATCAGGACAGGGAAACCCTGAAGAAGGTTCTTCGCTTGCAGGAGGCCGTTGTAAATGGCTCTTAACTCGAGAACATTTATGTGGAGACAAGATTCCGGGCTTGACCATTTTCCCTGGAAACTTCTTCCTCGCGTGACTGCCCCCCAGCCTCGGAGACTTGCATCTGGGGTCAGCAGGACCCAGTCCTGGATTCCGAATCGGCGTCCCTCTAGAAGGTGAGAGCCTTGCAGCCACCACAGGAGAGAAATCCTGGCCCTGGAAGATAGACTTATTTTCCGGTGCATGTGCAGGTGAGACCCGGACCATTTGTTCAGCAAATCCCACTGAAACACCCGAGCATGAAACCTGCCAAACGGAATGGCTTCGTAAGCCGCAACCATCTTCCCTAGCACTCGAGAGCACTGATGAATCGACACTCTTGCCGGTCTCAGATGCTCCTTGACCATGGTCTGTATTTCCAGAGCTTTTTCCTCCGGAAGAAACACTCTCTGTAGCTCCGTGTCTAGGATCGTGCCCAGGAAGGGCAGCCAAGTTGTCGGGATCAACTGAGACTTTGGCAAATTTAGAATCCAACCATGATGTCGCAGCACCGACAGGGAGAGCTCCACATTTCTTAGCAACTGTTCTCTTGATCTCGCCTTTATCAGGAGATCATCCAAGTACGTGAGTACCATCATTTCCGCCATAACCTTGGTGAAAACCCTCGGGGCCGTGGAAAGCCCAAACGGCAACGTCTGAGATTGGTAATGACAATCCTGTACCGCAAATCTCAGGAAGGCCTGATGAGGAGGATATATCGGGACGTGTAAGTAGGCATCCTTTATGTCGACTGACGCCATAAAATCCCCCCCTTCTAAGCTGGAGATCACAGCTTGAAGAGATTCCATCTTGAACTTGAAAATTTTCAAGTATGGACTGAGGGATTTTAGGTTCAGAATCGGTCTGACCGAGCCGTCCGGCTTCAGCACGACAAAGAGGCTCGAATAGAACCCTTTCCCCCGTTGGGACGGGGGAACCAGCACAACTACCCTCTGTTGACACAGCTTTTGTATTACAGCATTTACTACTACTCTTTCTGGAAGAGAAACTGGAAGGGCCGACTTGAAAAAGCGGCGGGGGGGCATCTCCTGAAACTTCAGTTTGTACCCTTGGGACCCTATGTCTAAAACCCAAGGATCCAGGGCCGATTGAAACCAGACCTGACTGAAGACTCGGAGATGGCCCCAGCGTCATGCGGTGGACATGGTAGAGGCGGGGGAGGACTTTTGGTCCTGGGCGCCTGACACTGCAGGCGACCTCTTTCCCCTTCCTCTACCCTTTGAAGCGAGGAAGGACGTACCCCTACCTCTTCCTTTTTTTTGTATTTATTAGGCCGAAAGGACTGCATCTGCTGATGGGGCACCTTTTTCTGTTGTGTGGGAACATAAGGAAGAAAAGATGACTTACCCGCAGTAGCGGTAGACACCAGGTCAGCAAGGCCGTCACCAAACAAGACACTACCTTTAAAGGGGAGAGCTTCCATATTTTTCTTGGAGTCGTCATCAGCATTCCATTGATGAGTCCACAGCGCCCTCCTGGCCGAGACCGCCATGGCATTGACTCTTGATCCCAAGAGGCCAACATCCCTCGCCGTATCCTTTAGGTAATCAGCAGCGTCCTTGATATAACCAAGAGTCAAAAGAATGTTATCCTTATCAAGGGTATCCATATCAGAAGCCAAATTGTCAGCCCATTTAGCAATAGCACTACTCACCCATACCGACGCCACAGCAGGTCTGAGCAATGCACCAGTATTAACGAAAATGGCCTTCAATGTCATCTCCAGCTTGCGATCCGCCGGATCCTTGAGAGCAGCAGTGTCAGGAGACGGCAGCGCCACCTTCTTGGACAACCGGGATAGAGCCTTGTCGACATTGGGAGACGACTCCCATTTCTCCCTGTCATCAGAGGGGAAAGGATATGCCATAAATATTCTCTTGGGAATCTGTCACCTTTTGTCCGGCGACTCCCAAGCCTTTTCACAAAGAGCGTTCATTTCATGAGAGGGGGGAAACTTCACCTCAGGCCTTTTCCCTTTAAATAAGCAAACCCTCGTGTCTGGAACAGCAGGTTCCTCAGAGATATGTAAAACATCTTTAATAGCCACAATCATGTACTGAATACTCCTAACTACCCTTGGGTGTAAAGTAGCCTCATTGAAATCGACATCGGAATCAGAGTCCGTGTCGGCATCTGTATCTACCATCTGGGTAAATGAACGTTTCTGTGACCCCGAGGGGGTCTGTACCTGAGACAAAGCGTCCTCCATGGATTTCCTCCATGTTTGTGTCTGAGAATCAGATTTATCCAGCCTCTTAGACAATAAAGCCACATTTGCATTCAGTGTACTCAACATATTCACCCAATCAGCAGTCGGCTGTGCCGACAGAGTCATTCCCAAATCCTTTTCTGCGCCCCCAATAACTTCCTCCGGAGAGGAACACTCAGCCTTCGACATGTCGACACGTAGTACCGACACATCAACACTCCCAAACAAGGGGACAGACCCACAGGGAAGCCTACAGAGAGAAACACAGAGGGAGTATGCCAGCTCACACCCCAGCGCCCATATACTACAAAGCAATAATATGTGTGGTTAGCGCTGTCATTAACAATAAAAAGCACCAAATTGTATGTGTCCCCCCCCCCCCCCCCCTCCCCCGTTTTGCTCTCTTGTTGCTTTGAAGGAGCTTGGAGGTCCGGGCCAGCGTCTCTGCAGCGGCTGTGGAGAGAGAGAAAATGGCGCTGGTGAGCTGTGCGGCTAAGCCCCGCCCCTTCCCAATGCGCTGTAGTCCCGCTCAAATTTGAAATATTTATACTGGCGGGGGTATTGTATACGGTGCCCGGGCACCGAATATGCTCTTTGCCAGGCAGATTGACCCCAGTAACTGCTGCCCAGGGCGCTCCCCCCCAGCGCCCTGCACCCTGTAAGTGCCGTTGGTGATGTGTGTGGGAGCATGGAGCGCAGCGCTACCGCTGCGCTGTACCTCCGTTACTGAAGTCTTCTGCCGTCCGATGTCTTCTGTTCTTCTAATACTCACCCGGCTTCTTTCTTCTGTGAGGGGGGTGACGGCGCGGCTCCGGGAACAAGCAGCTAGGCGAACCAAGGGATCGAACCCTCTGGAGCTAATGGTGTCCAGTAGCCTATGAAGCAGAGCCCTTAACTAAGAAGAAGTAGGTCTGACTTCTCTCCCCTCAGTCCCATGATGCAGGGAGCCTGTAGCCAGCAGGTCTCCCTGAAAATAAAAAAGCCTAACATAAGTCTTTTCCAGAGAAACCCAGTAGAGCTCCCCTAGTGTGTGTCCAGTCACTCCTGGGCACAGAGTCTAACTGAGGTCTGGGGGAGGGGCATAGAGGGAGGAGCCAGTTCACACCCAGTAAATGTCTTTTTAGTGTGCCCATGTCTCCTGCGGATCCGTCTATACCCCATGGTCCTTTTGGAGTCCCCAGCATCCTCTAGGACGTAAGAGAAAAGTGGACTTACCCGTAGTGGCCTGAGAAATCCAGGCAGCAAGATTCTTCCCGACCAGGCCCGTAAAGGGCAACGCTTGTGTTGTTCTCTTGGAATCCGTACCTACCTGCCGCTGTTGCCGCCAGAGAGCTCTTCGGGCCGAGCTAGCCAAAGCGGAAATTCCGGCTCCGAGGAGACAGGCGTCCTTGGAGACCTCATCAAGATATAAAACAGATTTGCGACAATGATCTGCCAAAGGTATCTGTTGATCTTGATGCACACCGTACTGTAGCCCGGAGGAAGAATGTTCCCCAACTACCTACCTGTGCCGGGTAAAGTAGAAACTTCGCTGGCACATAGTTCTATGAGACGGCTCCATCCGCAAGGTTTAAGAACAGGCAGCTTCTTGGACAGGCGAGACGCCGAGGGGTCTACAACTGGAGGGGGTTTCATATCTCTTCCTGCTATCTGCGGGGAAAGGATAGGAAGACAAACATTGTTTGACACCTGAATGTTGCATCCGGATGTTTCCAGGCCACCGTCAGGAGTACATCCAGCTCATCAGAAACTGGAAAAGTCGTTGTCAGTTTTGTTGCCAAACCCCGACGAACTGCTGCAATAAGCGCCTCGAGACCCTGAGACACCGGGTCAGATTCCTCATAAACCCGCTCATCATCAATAACCTGGACATCTATCGCCTCCTCCAATAGAGGCATCTCATCAGCAGAGCCGTGTAACAGGGAGGTTAGCAACCTCATTTCTTGAAACCTGGGGGAGAAAATACGGACGGAGCCTTTGGTTAACATCAACATTACCTTCGTAAGCTGAGATGTCCAAACAGGAGCGTTCTGCAGCCGCGATGAGGGCTGAGTAGATGACGCAGCCACACTCTCCTCACACAACAGGGAATTCTCTGACCATCCTGATTGAACGTCACATAACATTTCATGTGAAAAACTTTCATGCTGCTTTGGGTAGAAAAATCAGACAGAAGGGAGGGGTAAAGGAGCATAGCCACATGTAATCCCTGCCCTATAACGTGCAGCAACAGGCACGTGTCACTGACTAATGTCCCCCAGATCACAGCATAAGTAACACATGTGGTCCAGAACTGGACATGAATCCAGGTGTTGTCCATAGACACTGGTCGTAGCACAAAACAAGTGAAGTAAGGAATAATAAAGGGAGGGTAGTACCCGCCCTGAATGAGTATACTACGAAAATAGTAAAACATGTGACATGTAAGCTCCGCCGTTCTATGTGGCTAGAGGGGGCAACTAGCGATGTAGGTAACAGCACTAGTTCCTGTTTTTTGGGTTTAAGTACCGCCCCCAAACCCCCCCTCCCCACCCCGGCGCGCCCCCCCCCTTTTTTTTTTTAAAACCAATAGCTCCAGCAGAACTTACTATAGAGTGGTAAGCTCCGTTTTTATGTGAAAGAATAAATGATGCCAGTGATTGTAATACGGAGCAACCCACCCTGAGGCTGTGTGATAAACCTGTATGGCCGCCAGCGCGCGCTGAGACTGAGAGCCGCAGTACGGGTGTAAGCTCCGCCCCCCCCCCCCCCCCCCCCCCGTTATGGTGCCCAATTTAAAAAAGGACCGTAACTAGGAGATCTGAAGAGCCCTGGCCATGTGACTCCTTGCAAGTGCGCCGCAGCACCACACTAGTGAGCCCCTCACTGCTGGCCGTGGGTGACCCCGACTCCCGCCGCAAGCAGCGGAGTCCGGTCAGAGAAGACACCTACTCACCTGTGCCGTGCTGCCAGACATGTTCTGCTGATGGAGTGGCCCCGACGCGCTGCATGCAGTGGTGTCCAGCCATCTCCAGAGAGCCAGTGTCTCCTTCAGCCGGGAATCCATCCCAAGGCGCACGCAGCTGCGATGGGACCCCGCCGGCAGCTCCCGCGGTGTAGATTGGCAGAGGCAGAGCTGCCAGTCTGTGAGTGTAAGAAAAGAAAAAAGAAAAAGAAACTTTTCAGGAGAAGTCCCAAGAGTGACCAGCTCCCTTGGGCACAAATTAAAGACTGGCTTGGAGGGGGGACAAAGTAGGGGAAGAGCTAGTCACATGGTTATAAATTTAAAGTGCCAGCTCCCAGTTACTGCCTACTATATCCCCATTGTTACTGCACTCCAGTGGCCCCTAGTGGATGAAGGAGAAAAAGTTTTTAAGAAATGAAGAAAAAAAAAAGAAAAACTTTTGTCTACCTTATGTGTGTCGACCCTTTGACCATGTCGAGCTTTTGAACTGTCTTCCTTTTACATGGCGACCTTTTGACCCTGTTGACATTTTTGACCCTGTCGACCTAATGCATGTCTACCATTAGTGGTAGACCTATAAACTGTAGACCTTTTTAGTGTAGATCTATAGTCTGGATACCCTTGGTCATATTGGTATACAACTGCAAGTAATCATCACAGTTCTTTCACATCATGAGTGCAATAAAAGCATACACAAAATAAACCTATAGGAAAAGCTGTAATACCCTTATTTGGTGACAGGGTACAGAGCAAGCCGTGTAGTACTCCAATGTCTCAATGGTCAATGGAACCATATCCCTCATCTTTGATGCCAACAGAACGCATACTGTGCCTAGTAGCTGTAAGTTTTTTTTTTCCACTGGAAACAAGGACAGGCATGTCCGTATGTAGCTCATAGCAAGTGGAAACACGCCCTCTTCACAATGCTGGTGTTCGCACACCTAGGTTTCAAAGGACAAGAAAAAAAAACATAAAAATTGTTAGAACAGTTTGAGGACATTTTTAAGGCACATTAGATCCACAGAAATTAGGGAAATAATAATGTTACTGATAAAACTGGACGCCATTTTATAAAATCAAATGGTATTATTTTGTTGAACCAAATTTGGTCATGTTATACCTAGAACTCTATTTATTAGGGCTTTGCACTGCCGTCATCAACGGGTTAAGACAGTGATATCAGAGATATCTCTGCCCTTAACCCACTTACTGTCAATTACTGCCATCCCCATTAACTGTATTTCAAAAGTGATAGAAAGCCAAACGTTCAACCTTTAAGGTTCCCATTGCCGGGTACTCAATGAAGCCTTTCCAACTTTAGCTAAATCCCTGCCAAATTGTATGGCTATGTGCATGTGCGGACAGCTGACATTAATTCGACAATAGCCCATCGCAGGCAGGGCTACCATCACAAATTGTGGGGCCCGGGACTGACAAAATAGGCAGGGCCCTAGACGAAAAACATTGCACAAGAAAAAAAACACTTTGACCCCAACAGAAAAAACAAACACACACATACATTGACCCTACAGGGAAAAAACACACAATGGCCCTTACAAGTCCTACACAGGAATATATAAAACACAATGATTCAATGATTGCCTCCACTGTAAAAAACAACAACAGGCTTTTGATATCTACCGGTAAATCCTTTTCTTCTACTCCGTAGAGGATGCTGGGGACCACATCAAGACCATGGGGTATAGGCGGTTCCGCAGCAGCCATGGGTACCGTTAAGACTTTTCAATGAGTGTGAACTGGCTCCTCCCCCTATGCCCCTCCTCCAGACCTCAGTTATAGGAACTGTGCCCAGGGAGACGGACATTTCGAGGGAGGGACTTACTTTAATACTAGTGGTGAGATACATACCAACTCACACCCTCAACTATGCCGCACACATGGCATTTAACATAACACATGCCAACAGGCATGAACTAATTGCAGCAACATGCTGAACTAAGATAACACAACTTGTGTAACTCTAATAACGAAAACTGCAGGTAAAGTACGCACTGGGACGGGCGCCCAGCATCCTCTACGGACTAGGAGAAAAGGATTTACTGGTAGGTATCAAAATCCTGTTTTCTCATACGTCCTAGAGGATGCTGGGGACCACATCAAGACCATGGGGTTTATACCAAAGCTCCAGTACGGGCGGGAGAGTGCGGATGACCCTGCAGCACCGATTGACCTAACTTTAGGTCCTCATCGGCCAAGGTGTCAAACTTGTAGAACTTTGCAAATGTGTTTGACCCTGACCAAGTAGCTGCTCGGCACAGTTGTAATGCCGAGACCCCCCGGGCAGCCGCCCAGGATGAGCCCACCTTACTAGTGGAGTGGGCCTTTACCGATTTCGGTAATGGCAATCCAGCCGTAGTATGAGCTTGCTGAATCGTATTTCTGATCCAACGTGCAATAGTCTGCTTGGAAGCAGGATACCCAATTTTGTTGTGAGCATACAGGACAAACAGGGCCTCTGTTTTCCGTATACGAGCCGTTCTAGCCACATAGATTTTCAAAGCTCTAACCACATCTAGAGACTTTGATTCAGTGAATGTGTCAGTAACTACTGGCACTACAATAGGTTGGTTTATGTGGAAAGATGAAACCACCTTCGGAAGAAAATGTTGACGAGTCCTCAACTCTGCCCTATCTTCATGGAAGATCAGGTAAGGGCTCTTGTGAGACAAGGCCCCCAATTCAGACACCCGCCGCGCATATGCCAAAAGCATCACCACTTTCCAAGTGAGAAACTTCAACTCTATCTCTTGTAGAGGCTCAAACCAATCTGATTGAAGGAACTGCAACACCACGTTAAGGTCCCATGGTGCCACAGGAGGCACAAATGGAGGCTGGATGTGCAGAACCCCTTTCACAAAGGTCTGAACCTCTGGAAGAGAGGCCAATTGTTTTTGGAAGAACACTGACAAGGCCGAAATCTGAACCTTGATTGATCCCAATCGGAGGCCTGCTTCCACACCAGCCTGTAGAAAATGGAGGAAACGTCCTAAGTGAAACTCTTCCGTAGGAACCTTCTTGGATTCACACCAAGACACATATTTTCTCCAAATACGGTTGTAATGTTTCGACGTTAACCCCTTCCTGGCATGAATAAGAGTGGGGATGACTTCCTTGGGAATACCCTTCCTGGCTAGGATCCGGCGCTCAACAGCCATGCCGTCAAACGTAGCCGCAGTAAGTCTTGATACACGCACGGCCCCTGCTGCAGCAGGTCCTCGCGAAGAGGAAGAGGCCGAGGATCTTCTATGAGCAACTCCTGAAGATCTGGGTACCAAGCCCTCCTTGGCCAGTCTGGGGCAATAAAGATTGCTCGAACCCTTGTTTTTCTTATGATCCTGAGTACCTTTGGGATCAGCGGAAGTGGAGGGAAGACATACACTGACGGGAAAACCCACTGGATCACTAGTGCATCCACTGCTACTGCTTGAGGGTCTCTCGACCTGGAACAGTATCTCTGAAGCTTCTTATTGAGGCGAGATGCCATCATGTCTACTTGAGGAACTCCCCAAAGACTTGTCACCTCTGCAAAGACTTCTTGGTGGAGGCCCCACTCTCCTGGATGGAGATCGTGTCTGCTGAGGAAGTCTGCTTCCCAGTTGTCTACTCCCGGAATGAATATTGCCGGCAGAGCTTGTAGATGTTTTTCTGCCCAGCGGAGGATTTTTGTCGCCTTTGCCATTGCCGCTCTGCTTTTCGTTCCGCCCTGCCTGTTTATGTACGCGACTGCTGTTACATTGTCTGCATGGATCTGCACGGGACGGTCTTGAAGAACATGTACCGCTTGTTGAAGGACGTTGTAAATGGCTCTCAGCTCCAGCACGTTTATGTGAAGGCAGGCTTCCTGATGTGACCAACGTCCTTGGAAGTTTTCTCCCTGAGTGACAGCTCCCCAGCCTTGGAGACTTGCATCCGTGGTTACCCGGACCCAGTGCTGAATCCCGAACCTGCGTCCCTCTAGTAGGTGAGAGCTGTGTAACCACCACAGGAGCGAAATCCTGGTTTTTGACGACAGGATTATCTTTCGGTGCATGTGCAGGTGTGACCCCGACCACTTGTCCAACAGGTCCCACTGGAATACTCTGGCATGGAACCTGCCAAACTGTATGGCCTCGTAGGCCGCCACCATCTTCCCCAACAACCGAATGCACTGATGGATCGACACACAGGATGGTTTCAGTATCTGTTTTACCATTTTCTGTATTTCCACAGCCTTTTCTAATGCCAAAAAATACCCTCTGAACGTCTGTGTCCAGAATCATCCCGAGGAAAGACAACCTTGTCGTCGGTTCCAACTGTGACTTTGGATAATTTATGATCCACCCGTGTTGTTGGAGTATCGACAGAGAGAGTGAGATGTTTTGTAACAACTGCTCCCTGGATCTCGCCTTTATCAGGAGATCGTCCAGATAAGGAATTATATTGACTCCTTTCTGACAAAGGAGGACCATCATCTCCGCCATCACCTTGGTGAATACCCTCAGCGCTGTGGAGGGGCCAAAAGGTAACGTCTGGAATTGGTAATGGCAATCCTGAACCGCGAATCTCAGATACGCCTGGTGAGGATAAATGGGAACATGCAGGTAAGCATCCTTTATGTCCACCGACACCAAGTAGTCCCCCTGCTCCAGACTGGAAATCACAGCCCGAAGTGATTCCATCTTGAACTTGAACTTTTTCAGGTAGCAATTCAGATCTTTTAGGTTTAGGATCGGTCTGCCCGAGCCGTCCGGCTTCGGAACAACAAAGAGGCTTGAATAGAAACCCCGTCCTTGTTGTGACAACGGTACCAGGACTATGACCTGGTCCTGACATAATTTTTGGATTGCCGCTGTTACTGCTTCTCTCTCTTGCGGAGAAACTGGCAAGGACGATTTGAAAAATCGGCATGGGGGAACGTCTTGAAACTCCAGCTTCTATCCCTGGGATACTATTTGCAACACCCAGGGATCCAGGCCAGACAGAATCCAACCTTGGCTGAACAGTTTGAGACGTGCCCCCACACGAGCGGCCTCCCGCAAAGGAGTTCCAGCATCATGCTGAGGATTTGGCAGGAGTAGGGGTAGACTTCTGCTCTTGGGAACCGGGAACCGCTGCAGACTTCTTTCTTTTTCCCCTTCCCCTACCTGCAAAGAAGGGGGAACCTCTCGTCTTTCTGTATTTATTGGGCCGAAAGGACTGCATGTGCGGGTGATAGGTCTTTTTTGCCGGTGCACACGCAGAGGGCAAAAATGTCGACTTACCTGCGGTACCCGCTGAGACTAACGCATCCAGGCCATAGCCAAATAAGACCTCACCTTTATATGGGAGAGCCTCCATGTTTCTTTTGGCGAAACCACAATGCCCGCCTAGCCGACACTGCCATGGTAGCGGCTTGTGAACTCAAGAGTCCAATATCCTTCATTGCTTCCAGCATGTAGGCGGCAGCGTCCGTGATATTCCCTAACTTAAGGAGTATCTCATCTTTATCAATTGTGTCAATTTCTGAAGACACGCTTTCTGACCATTTTTCAATAGCGCGACTCACCCACGAGCAGGCAATAGTGGGCCTACATAAATTTGGCTACATAAATGGATTTCAATGTTGTTTCCTTTTGACGGTCTGCCGGCTCCTTAAGTGAAGCCGTGCCAAGTGCAGGGAGAATTACCTTCTTTATCAACCTGGAAAGTGCACTATCTAACACAGGGGGTGATTCCCATTTATCCTGTCTTCAGCCGGGAAAGGGTAAGCTATCTGAATCCTTTTGGGAATACGAAATTTCATTCAGGATTCACCCACATCCCTTCAAAGAGAGCATTTAGTTCGTGTGAAGGAGGGAACGTGACTTTGGATTTATTTTCCTTATAAAAATAAGCCTTCTCCTGAGGTACAGGAGTGGTTTCTGTAACCTCCAACACGTCCCTTATAGCCACAATCATATATTGTATACTTTTCGCCAATTTCTGATCTATCTCTCTGGAGTCACTATCGTCGACACAAGAATCAGAGTCCGTGTCGGTATCAGTGTTTACAATATTCGCAAATGGTCTCTTATGTGACCCAGAGGGGCCGCCTGCATAAGGAATAACAGAATCCTGAAAAATCACATCTTCCACAGATATTCTCCAGCATGCACCCTTAGATTCAGACTTATCTAATCTTTGGTTAATCAGATGCATATTGTCACGTTGTTAGGTTCCTGGTGCTCAGAACAAGGGAGATGTTATGAAGCGAGTCCAGAGCACCAGGACGTAATGCTGGGAAAGGGGAATGGAAAGGGAATAGCCCCTGGCGCCCTATCTCCGTTGTCTCGCCCGTGCTGTCAGTACACTCTTGCGAGACTATGGTTGCTTGAGCCCATGGCAGCGGCGTTTGAAGGGCGGATTACGTCTGCCCAACTTCGATGCCCCCTCAGGTCTTAATGAGAGACAAAGAGTGAACCGAGACAGGGTGATAACTAGGGGCCCTCTGACTAAACAACAAGGCCAGGGGCTACTAACAAACCTAAAACCAAAGTATGTGCGGCTTGCCGCCAAAGGAAAAGAACAACAAAGGAAATGCTGACCACACGCCGACACAATACTTTTGTGTACCGGCGGTGACAGCATAAGCAGAACCCTCTGCAAAACACCAGTGACAGAAATAATAAGGGAATACAGCGGCCTAGGCTGACGGACGCGGCAGTGCCGCTACTCACGGAACCGGTACGAATACTGGCAAACGGACAGGAACTCCCAATGCTGCTGACACAGACTCTCAGAACTGGAGGACAGGCAGAATCCCAAACGACAGACCGGTGGACACCAAGAAGCCAGAAACTTGACCAGGCACAGGCAAAGGCACTGGACCTCAGGACAGGAACGCCTCACGGCAGGACACGGGATCAGACATAGGAATCGACACAGGGACTGACACAGGAATCGACACAGGAAGCAGCTCGACTGACACTGCTACACAGGAGCTCAGGAACTAGCAGGAACCAAGCTCAGAACTCAAGCAGACTGGAAACCCAGAAATATCACCAGCCTCTGTGAATAGCACTGAGCCAGCATATAACAGAGAGGCCTAATTAATAATCTCATGCAGCTGCCCTGTTGCATGACTCCAAACTGACAAGATGCAATTAGCAGCCAGGTGAGGCTGAACACATGGGAACAAGCTGCAATTACACAGACTCACCAGCGGCAGCAACCAAGAGTACTCTTAAACAGAGCAACGGGAAATCCTGGCCTGCGAAACAACTTATAAACATAAAATAGGAATGAACCACTACCTGTGGTTCATAACAGTATCCCCTCCTTAAGGGTGAGTTCCGAGCACCCCATGACACCCACGGGGAACATGAACAGAAGAATAACATAAAATACCTAACTGACATGCAAAACAGGAATGAGACACAGCCGTGGCTCATAACAGTACCCCCTCCCTTGAGGAGGGGTCAAAGGACCCCAAAATACAGACTATCCAAAACAAGGGATACAAAAAAAAAACTGACACACTGGTCTAACAGACACGAAAACAGAAACAAGCTGCAACCACAGCTTGTAACAGTGCCCTCCCCCTGACGGTGGCCACTGGACACAAGATAAGGAAAAAAAATCCTTTTTTTTATATCAAGGCAAGAGTAAAAAATTATTTCTTTTTCTTCTTCTTCTTTTTACAAAGCTCTTTAGGTCTGACCAAGGTAATTCCCCAAACATTGTCTGAACTGATGGTACCACCCAGAAAGGCTGCGTTCAAATCAGAGACAGGTTTCTTACCCTTGGGAGCTGAACTTTCTGGCAAAGTACTATTATTAGAAGAAGTCAGAAAAGCACATCCTGCAGTCAAAACAACGGGCTGGGACTCTTGTGCCGAGTTTACAGTATTTGGTGGACTCTCAGCAGACAAGACGGGTGACTTAGAGGAACCTGAACCAATTTCTTTGGAACCATATCTTTTAATAATTGCATCACTGAATGCTGGGGGATCCTGAAGAATGGGATCTTCAGCTTTCATTAGGCTGGTCGCCCACTCAAAAAGCTCTCCTCTAAAAGAATAAATCAGATAAAGCACAAGGTTCTCTGAAGTGATGCCCAGAAATGGTCTAGACAACATAATAATGTAATAGTGTTTGTAAAGCGCCAGAAATTGGGCTAAGTCCCCATCAAAGATTATGGATGTTGAGATATCAGAGTCAGGATCTGTTTCCTTCCCATCTGACTGACTGGAGTGCTTTGCTAGGACCTGGTCACTATTGACCTTACTCGAGGCTGAGACTCTCTGAACCCCACCCGGGGCAGTGACTTTCTGAACCCCACCAGGGGCAGTGACTTTCTGAACCCCACCCGGGGCAGTGGCCTCCGGGAACCCCGCTGGGGCAGTGGCCTCCGGGAACCCCGCTGGGGTCAGCACCTCGGATTCTTTTACTGGGACCGAGCCGTCGGCCTCCCCCACTGGGACCGAGCCATCGGCCTCCCTCTCTGAGTCGATAATTATCGAAACTTCTCCCGGGACTATGACTTCCGGGACTTTTGCTGAAGCTATAACCTTCAGCACCTCCACTAATGCTACGCCTCTTAAGTTCTTTCCTGGGGAAGCGACCTCTAGACCCTTCTTAGAGGCTGCGTCTCTCGAGACCCCACTTGGGGATATTACTTCAAATATCCCTTCTGGGGTTTTGCTTCTCGAGTTCTCTTCTAGCACTATGGTTTTAGATACCCTTTCTGGGGTTACGCTCTTCAAGTCCCTACCTGGGGTAACAGCTTCTGAGACCCCTTCAGGTATGGAAACCTGAGCTATAATATTTGATGTCCCTCTATAAGCTAGAGCATCGGGTACTGCTCCAGCGCTCTGGGCATCGGGCACCGCACCAGCACTCTGGGCATCGGGCACCGCTCCAGCACTCTGGGCATCGGGCACCGCTCCAGCACTCTGGGCATCGGGCACCGCTCCAGCACTCTGGGAAACAGGCACCACTCCAGGACCCTGGGCAACGGGCACCACTCCAGGACCCTGGGCATCGGGCACCACTCCAGGGGCTTGCAACTCTGCTTCAACAGGAACCTCAAGAGAGGAGAGAAACATTATCTTTTGATTCCTGAATCTATAATGGGGCTCCCTTACCCAAGGACCCCAATTATAGGACAGAGAGCTTTTTAGTGTGGGTTGTGTGACAAGTACCTCTGCCACAGTAGAGACAGGAGTAGGTCTTGTATCCTGACTCAACTTGGCCAGAGGGCAAGACTCGTCACCACACTTTGGCTTGCGCAACTCACAGGTCTGCAGATAGTGGCCTAAACCCCCACAATATAGGCATAAGTTTAAGTTTCTGCGACGCAGACGCACCTCTTCTGAGAGCCTGGGCCGCAGAAAACTTTTAAACCTTTTCTCTTCAATTAAACCAGAGGATTCTCTTGTCACCATACTGTGAACAAGAGTCTCTTTAGAGATAGATGTACTCTCAACGACTTCTGGCAAGATGAGCAAGATTTTAGTCAGAAGGTTTTGCAGTTGCTTTAGGGATTGCTGCAAAACTTCTAGTCGCTCTGGTCTCAAAGCACTGAAAGCAGAGTTCAGGGCTGCGAGAGATGCCTGTAGGGCTTGCATAGTAGACATAGAAGGATATAAAACTAGACAAGACAAGGCAAGACAAGGCAAGACTAGACAAGGCAAGACTAAATTTTTAAACTAGACAAAACAAGACTGGTTTTTTTTTTTGGTTTTTTTTTAAATACCGGACAGGATTCCGCACACTGAGTTCTAGACAGGACTGGATTCTAAACACCGGATTGGATTCTGCACACTAAATTCAAGACAGGACTGGATTCTAAACACCGGATTGGATTCTGCACACGGAATTCTAAACAGGACTGGATTCTAAACACCGGATTGGATTCTGCACATTGAATTCTAGACAGGGCTGGATTCTAGACTAGACACTGGACTGGGCCAAAAAAGAAAAAAAGTTTTATTTCTTTTTTGTGGTATGGCTGGTGATAATGTTAGGTTCCTGGTGCTCAGAACAAGGGAGATGTTATGAAGCGAGTCCAGAGCACCAGGACGTAATGCTGGGAAAGGGGAATGGAAAGGGAATAGCCCCTGGCGCCCTATCTCCGTTGTCTCGCCCGTGCTGTCAGTACACTCTTGCGAGACTATGGTTGCTTGAGCCCATGGCAGCCGCGTTTGAAGGGCGGATTACGTCTGCCTAACTTCGATGCCCCCTCAGGTCTTAATGAGAGACAAAGAGTGAACCGAGACAGGGTGATAACAAGGGGCCCTCTGACTAAACAACAAGGCCAGGGGCTACTAACAAACCTAAAACCAAAGTATGTGCGGCTTGCCGCCAAAGGAAAAGAACAACAAAGGAAACGCTGACCACACGCCGACACAATACTTTTGTGTACCGGCAGTGACAGCATAAGCAGAACCCTCTGCAAAACACCAGTGACAGAAATAATAAGGGAATACAGCGGCCTAGGCCGACGGACGCGGCAGTGCCGCTACTCACGGAACCGGTACGAATACTGGCAAACGGACAGGAACTCCCAATGCTGCTGACACAGACTCTCAGAACTGGAGGACAGGCAGAATCCCAAACGACAGACCGGTGGACACCAAGAAGCCAGAAACTTGACCAGGCACAGGCAAAGGCACTGGACCTCAGGACAGGAACGCCTCACGGCAGGACACGGGATCAGACATAGGAATCGACACAGGGACTGACACAGGAATCGACACAGGAAGCAGCTCGACTGACACTGCTACACAGGAGCTCAGGAACTAGCAGGAACCAAGCTCAGAACTCAAGCAGACTGGAAACCCAGAAATATCACCAGCCTCTGTGAATAGCACTGAGCCAGCATATAACAGAGAGGCCTAATTAATAATCTCATGCAGCTGCCCTGTTGCATGACTCCAAACTGACAAGATGCAATTAGCAGCCAGGTGAGGCTGAACACATGGGAACAAGCTGCAATTACACAGACTCACCAGCGGCAGCAACCAAGAGTACTCTTAAACAGAGCAACGGGAAATCCTGGCCTGCAAACCAACTTATAAACATAAAATAGGAATGAACCACTACCTGTGGTTCATAACAGTATCCCCTCCTTAAGGGTGAGTTCCGAGCACCCCATGACCCTATCCGTTTGATAGATAGACAGTGTCTAGTTAGACAGTCAATAGATAGACACCATATATTAGACAGACATTAGGTCGACAGGGTCAAAAGGTCGACAGGGTCAAAAGGTCGACATGGAAAAGGTCGACAGGTCAAAAGGTCGACAGGTCAAAAGGTCGACATGAAAATGGTCGACATAAAAAGATAGACAAATGTTTTTTTTTAAATGTAACATGTTTTTGGATTATTTCATACTTTCTCTATCCATGTCGGCATAGAGTTGGTTATAAACCTTGTGGCGAGCGCAGCGAGCCACCGTGCCCGAAGCGTGGCGAGCGAAGCGAGCCCCGCGAGGTTATGCCTTTCTACAATTGGGGGTCCCAGATGACAAAACTATCCACACAAACCACAAAAATGCAAAAAACATGGTCTACCTTTTTCATGTCGACCATTTTCATGTCGACCTTTTGACCCTGTCGACCTTTTGACCTGTCGACCTTTTCCATGTCGACCTTTTTACTCTGTCGACCTTTTGACCCTGTCGACCTAATGTCCATCTAACATATGGTGTCTATCTATTGACTGTCTAACTAGACACTATCTATCTTTCATACCGGAACCCCCCATGACACCCACGGGGAACATAAACAGAAGAATAACATAAAATACCTAACTGACATGCAAAACAGGAATGAGCCACAGCCGTGGCTCATAACACACGTACCTCTTTCACCCATTCAGGCTCTTGGTGTGCCGGCAGCGCCACCACATTACAAGTCTGTGTCCCTAAAATGGCTTCCTCCGGGGAGGAACTCCCTACCTCAGACATGCCTCACATGTGTACAGCACACTCACAGACACACTGGGACTTATTTGGGGACAGACCCACAGTAAAATCTGTCAGAGGAACACAGTATAGGAGCAGCCAGTTCACAATCCAAGTGCCAGTAATGAGTGTGAACACAGAATGCCCACAGCCAAATAGCGCTTTTATACAGTTAATCACACTATAAAATTGCACAACGCCCCGTGCCCCCCCAAATATCACCCTGTACTTGTCAGAAGTGGAGGAGAGGACCAGCGTGTTCTCTGCAGCCCGAAGATAGATAAAAATAAGAATTTACTTACCGATAATTCTATTTCTCGGAGTCCGTAGTGGATGCTGGGGTTCCTGAAAGGACCATGGGGAATAGCGGCTCCGCAGGAGACAGGGCACAAAAGTAAAGCTTTTACAGGTCAGGTGGTGTGTACTGGCTCCTCCCCCTATGACCCTCCTCCAGACTCCAGTTAGATACTGTGCCCGGACGAGCGTACACAATAAGGGAGGATTTTGAATCCCGGGTAAGACTCATACCAGCCACACCAATCACACCGTACAACTTGTGATCTAAACCCAGTTAACAGTATGATAACAGAGGAGCCTCTGAAAGATGGCTTCCTAAACAATAACCCGAATTAGTTAACAATAACTATGTACAAGTATTGCAGATAATCCGCACTTGGGATGGGCGCCCAGCATCCACTACGGACTCCGAGAAATAGAATTATCGGTAAGTAAATTCTTATTTTCTCTATCGTCCTAAGTGGATGCTGGGGTTCCTGAAAGGACCATGGGGATTATACCAAAGCTCCCAAACGGGCGGGAGAGTGCGGATGACTCTGCAGCACCGAATGAGAGAACTCCAGGTCCTCCTTTGCCAGGGTATCAAATTTGTAAAAATTTACAAACGTGGGGGGCGTGGCCTGGACGCTGAGTAGAGAGGTCCTGTTCCTGCTGAGCTCCTGCTTAAGCCTGCACAGAACCCTTATTTGTGTAGGTGCATCTTCCCCTAAACATTTTGAAAACAACACACAGGGGCTGCGGATCATACCCTGCACGAGGGAACCTAACCTAGAGGCCGCTGAGCTACTCTCCGACCCGCGGCCTACTTCACAGCCAAGATCCGGGGCCTCGAGTTTGGAGCTTACCCGTGTTTGGGCTCCAGCCCCGCGTGAAGACCCGGAAGCTTCATAGAGGGACGGCTCTCTCCCCCTCTCCCGCGACTCCTGTGACCGGGGCTCCGGCCGGGCTCGCGACGGGACAGCTGCTGAGCCTTGCAGCCGACGAGGGACCCTCCGCGCACCAGCCGGGCGCGCGCCTGACCACTGCCGTCGGCCATCTTGCGGACCGGAGGTAGGGAGACCGCAGCGCTCCCCGCTCCCACCATTTTCACCCAGCTTGCCTCCCGTCTCGCCTCCTGCCCGCCAGGCTGGTCCTGCACTTGGGTACCGGTACCTGTGCACTGAAAGTGTGACGCGCTGTGCGGGGATCCGCCGCGTGATCACCCTCACCTGACCCCGTCCCCCTCCTTCTGAGCACCGCTGATCTCCTCTGCTTCACAGTCACACCGAGACCTCCTCACCCGACGTCCCGGAGAGGCCCTCGGGCAACTGTCAGCGGCAACAACCCAGTGGACGGTAGGTCCGCGAACGCCACCCACGGGAGGTGCCCATCCCTCCAGCTGCTCACCCCTCCCCCCCAAGCACAACAGGCTGAGAGGTCTCCCACATAACACCACAATTACCCCCCTTATTTCAATATTGAAGGGGCTGAAAGTCATATCCCCCGCAGTCTGCATCCATTCCAGTTAGGGGCAGAAGGAGGCGATCTAGCTCTTGCGGGCGACGATCACCAAGCCCCACATCCTCCCCGCGACCCACCCCAGTCCCCAGGTGAACGGAGCCTAAAGCATACCATATACCTCTGCCGCATCACCCTCGGGACGGACCGAGACCCCACCCTACCTTGGACTGGCAGCCAGGTTTAGCATCTCTCCCAGCTTTGATCTGTTCCTGCAATCACACCCTCCACCACAATGTTCATAGTGACCTCCACAATGTGATCGCTCTCTAACCTGTCTGCCGCCACTCATGCATGTCTGAGTAACACGAAACCTCTATAAATGTGACTGAGTACCCCTGTTCCATCACCATCAGCTGTCGGGTCTCTCCCCTGAAACACGTCTCTCTAGGATCTACAGTGCGCTGCTGCTGATGAGAAATGGCTCCTACAAAGAAAAAAGAGACATTACCTCCGAAAGTCTCCAACCCCCCACGTAAATCTCTTCAAATATCCCCTCTACAAAGCGTATCATCTCCCTCTGCCACAATGGACCCCTTGGGCCCCAATGTTCTGTCCACGGCCTTCTCAGTGTCGGGAGTGGACTGCGAGTCGGATGCCCCCCTAACCGTAAGATCTCTATGCCAGATCCTGTCCGCCTTCAAATCTGAACTCTCTAAAGATCTGACCTCTGCTATCCGCGAGGTCAAAACTGAGCTGGTCGCTTTGGGAGACAGGACGGATCATTTAGAACGCAAGATGGAGGAATTGGTCACCTCTCACAATGACCTACTTTCATCCCATGATCGCCAACAGCAAGATCTGGACCAATTCAAATCCAAATTGGCGGATATGGAGGACAGATCAAGGCGGAACAACATAAAAATCCGAGGCATCCCAGACTCAGTTCCCAATTCGGAACTGGAAGCTTACGCCACTGCCCTATTTAAGAAACTCCTCCCAAAAGCGGGCGACTCGGAACTCCTGATTGATCGCATCCACCGACTCCCTAGACCCCGATCCGTCTCGTCCGACCTCCCTAAAGACACCCTCCTACGAGTCCATTTCTTCCCAGTTAAGGAGCGCATTATGAGGGCCGCTAGAGAATCCAACAACACTGACATCCTAGGGGGACTCCAAATATTCCAAGACTTCTCAGCCGCTACCATAGCAAAGAGACGTGCTTTTACCCCCATCACCCTCGCTTTAAGATCCCACGACATCCGCTACCGATGGGGATTCCCGGTTAAACTGATAATCTCGTATGAAGACTCGACCTACACAATCTCCTCTCTGGATGCAGGTGTGAAGCTGCTGCTGGACTGGGACATTTCCATCGCGAAACCGTCCACTTCTGCACGTGCCACCACCGTCAGCCATGACTGGTCGAATTCCTGAATATGTGGATAGCTGAGTTGGATCTTCCCAAAATACACCCACCAACACCTCTGGTCCTCGGAGGCTGCAGATCCTTCTCCCCCTTGTATGGGGGAACTGAAAATATCCTTTTTATGTCTCTTTCTGCAATTGACATGATATGTTTTACTATAAGTTTGTCTTATAGATCTACAAGTTATGGGACTACTCCCTCACATGTTGTTTAAATGTTGTTTTATCATCATGGGCGACATAACGCCCGGTTACAGACACCTACTATTTACCTGTTCATGTTCTAGGGTGCACCTATTCCCTAATTCCAGTTGCCCACATAAGATGTTAGCGCCCTAGGGTAATTCCTTTAGAAGTGGTTATTGAGTGGCGGCGCAGGTTTACCCAGCCCGCCTCCGCCTTTTTCCGTACTACTGCAAACCCCCGAATGTTTTCCCCTTCCCCTGCAGTAGTCATGCAGGTCCAATATACCGGACCTTTTCTTTTTGTTGTTTACCTCCTCCTCACTCATTTTAAACCTGATCCCTATCTTCCCCACATCCCCTCCCTCTTTGCGAGTTCCAGACTCGGCCCATGCCCCTGCCTTCCACTGCCTATCAGTACTCGATACAGATACGCCTCAACAGATCATCAGAGACCTCCCTTTATCACACCTAACCTAGATCACCAATGCTGAACCTCATTTCTCTTAATGTCAAAGGACTGAACTCTCCAAATAAGCGTAGGCTAGCCCTCTCCTTCTTCCACCAGCAAAAAGCAGATGTAGTAGCGCTACAAGAAACCCACTTCTCTTCTAACAACCCCCCCCTCTTTAAGAACAGCCATTTTCCAGTGGGTTTCTTTGCCAATGGCCCTTCCAAAAGAAATGGTGTGGCCATCCTTTTCAACAAAAATGTCTCCTTTTCCCTACATTCTCAAATCTCAGACAAAAATGGCCGGTACATTATCCTCACAGGCCTCCTGGATGACAAGCCGGTTACTCTGGTATCCTTATACGCACCTAACTCTAACCAGGTCCCCTTTCTGAGAAAACTATTCCTCACTATACGGAATGCACAAAAGGGCTCTTTGGTGGTTTTGGGTGACTATAATCTTGTCTTAGACCCTAAAATGGACAAGTCCCGACACTTCCCCCACTCTGTCCCATCCTCCACCTCTGGCCCATCCCTTGCCTTCCGCAACTTGCTTGCAGAATTCGACCTATACGATGTCTGGAGGACACAAAACCCCTCAGGACGAGATTACACATTCCATTCCCTTGTCCATAATTCTTACTCCAGAATTGACATGATTCTCTGCGATAAATGGTCCCTCCAGAGAACTAAAAATATAGATATCCTGCCAATCACATGGTCGGACCACGCCCCAGTTCTCTGGAAGTGGAACCTTCAAGGTACCTATAACCCTTTCCGGCAATGGCGCCTATACCCCTATCTTCTGAATAATCCTCTGTCAAAAAAAATAATCTCTGACTCCATTGACTCCTACTTAGCCACAAATTCCCCCCAAGATACCTCCCCTATCACCCATTGGTGTGCTTTTAAAGCTGTTACCCGAGGTGCCGCCATTCAAGCCGGCGCCACTCTCAAAAAACAAGCCCAACAACAGCAAAAGACACTGGAAAACGACCTGCTAGACCTCGAGACCAAGAATAGGGCTCTCCCCTCCAAAACACTTAAAATCGAGATCTCCAAAGTCCGAGCCCAGCTACAAAAGTTGCTCCTCGCTCGCACCCAAGCGGCTTTGAATAGAATGCGCCACAAATTTTATCTACTAGGCAACAAAGCAGGCAAAATGCTAGCACGCAAACTCCGTGTCCAACAAGCTAGGAATAAAATTAAATGTATCTATTCTCCCACCAAGCAAAAAATCCTGAACCCCAAAGATATTACGAACCAATTCGCCAACTACTACGCCAAACTATATAACCTAGCAACTGACCCTTCCACCCCCCAACCCACCCCTCCGTCCATTTCTTCCTTTCTAGATGGTCTTTCCCTCCCAACCCTCACACAGGACCAGCTGGCCTCTCTGAATTCCGCATGGTCCGAAGACGAAATTTCAGCAGCAATTAAGTCCACTCCCAAGAATAAAGCACCCGGTCCAGACGGCTTTATTTCTGATTTCTATTCTACTTTCCGTGTCGCCCTCTCACCCCTCCTGACTACGCTATATAACACATTCTCAGAACACGGCTCCCTCCCCCCAGAACTCTTAGAAGCGCGTATTGTTACAATTCCTAAACCCGGAAAAGACCCCGCCTTTGTACATAACTACCGACCAATAGCGCTCCTAAACTGCGATATCAAATTATATGCTAAAATGATTGCCACACGTATCAACAAGTTCCTCCCCTCCCTGATACACCAGGATCAGACTGGATTCGTCCCTGGGAGACAACCGTCTGACAACACACGCCGGGTCTTCAACTTGATAGATTCCCTAGCTGGAGATCAGGGCCTTCTTTTGCTATCGTTAGACGCAGAGAAGGCTTTTGACAGATTAAATTGGATGTACATGCGCCAAACCCTCCTTAGATTCGGATTCAAAGACCGTATCCTATCCTCTATCCTAGCACTATACAGCTCTCCTACGGCCCGTGTGTATAACGGGGGCTTCTTATCCGACCCTTTCCCCATCACGAATGGCACCAGGCAAGGCTGCCCCTTATCCCCCCTAATCTTTGTCCTATCAATCGAACCCCTGGCAACTAAAATAAGAGACAATCCCCACATACCTCCGATTCGATTTGGCACATCCCTACACAAACTGAGCCTCTTCGCAGATGATGTCCTCCTCTTTATTTCTAACCCTACTACAACTCTCCCAGTCCTGCATTCTGTTCTAGATGCCTACAGCCTCGCATCTTACTATAAATTAAATACAACTAAAACAGACGCCCTTCCCCTCAACCTATCTCATTCCATCCCAGCACTCCGAGCCTCCTTTCCATACAACTGGCGAACTAGCACGATAAAATATCTGGGTATCAATATCCCTATCTCCACTGCAGACGCTTTCTCTGTCAACTTAACCCCCTTGATTGAGTCATTAGAAGCACTTACGAAAGCATGGTCTTCCTACGAGGTCTCTTGGCTGGGACGGATGGCGACATTTAAAATGTCCTTGCTGCCTAAACTCATGTACCTCTTCCGTACAATACCATATCCTTTCCCAAAGAAAGCCATTCAAACCTGCTCCTCTATTATGTCTAAATATATCTGGTCCTCAAAACCACCCTTAATGGCTCTTTCAAGAATGACCCTGCCAAGAGCGCTAGGAGGTCTCAACATACCTAATATTCCACTTTACCAGGAAGCTTCCCTCTTAGCCCCCATTAAATATTATTTCACAACCTGTTTGCACACTGGCTGGAGGGAGCTGGAACAAATAAGGTCGAATCCAATTCCACTAGCTGACCTTTTCCGCATCCCAAAGTCGCTCCGACCCACCCAACCGTCCCTCCTCCCCTCCACGCAAGCCGCCCTGCAAGCATGGGACTCCCTATCAGCCTCTCTAACATCCACCATCTCCCTTTTCCCCCAAATATCCATCACTACACTAGCACAAATGATTCCGCACCTCAATCTATCCAAATGGAAACGCGCAGGAATATCATCCCTAGGCGACTTACTCGACGGACTCTACTTAAAATCCTTCTCAACCCTCCAGTCACAATACTCACTCCCAGCTTCAGAACTCTTCCATTATATGCAAGTAGCACACTGGTGGAAGACGATCCCTCCTACCTACCCAACGCCCCACACAAGCTCACATACCCTATTTTCTCGCCTTTCCCTACCAGAATCCAAAGGCGACATCACATACTGGTATAAACTTCGGCTAACTCCTACCTCCCCCCCCAAATCAAATGCCCAAAAGAAATGGGAACAGGACTTGGGCAAAACCCTATCCCCCAATGACTGGCGCCAAGTTTTCTTAATCTCGTACTCTATGTCCCAGTGCTTAAACCACACTGAAATGCATATAAAACTGGTGAACAGAATTTACCAAACCCCAGAGCGAATCCACAAATTCTGGCCCTCTCACAGCAATAAGTGCTGGAGACTCTGCGGCTCAGTGGGTCACATCTTCCACATATTCTGGTCGTGCCCAAAGATCACTAAATATTGGCTGGATGTTTTTGAGCTAATAAATAAAGTTCTGTCCATCCACCTGGCACCAGACCCAACTCTAGCGTTACTGCAAGTTGTCCCCTCATCAATAACCCCAGATGCCAGATATGTCCTGGGCCACATTCTGATAGCCGCGCGAGCAAACCTAGCCCAAATGTGGAAACAATCCACTCCCCCTATCCTGGTAAGAGCTATCCATAAGATAAATCACCATTTCCTTATGGAAACGGAATCCGCCTCCTCCTCTCTTAAATACTCCTCCCTCAAAGCGAGATGGTCAATGTGGCAAAGCTTTGTCTCTTCGTCGGAAGGGTCCCAATATTTCCATAACCCCACCACTCCCTCACCCAGTCCGACCCTGCAAACAAAGATAGCCTGACCTAAACCACACCCCCACTCCTATTATACCTCCCAATACCTAGGCAATCACCCCTCCGTACCTTCGACAAAGGGGGCCCCCCAACTAGAACTCTCTCCCGCTATCATCCCCTAACGAGTACCAATAAATACTGCCCAATAAGGTTGGGTCATATCTGTCACACCGCAATGTATAGAATCTCTACGTGTCTCCCCCTTCTTTGATGTATTATTCTCACTGAGCCCCGAAGTACTACTCCCCTGACCCTAGTCTGGACTCCTACCCCCCCCCCCCTCCCCCATCTATATACCTTCCGTTCATATCCTTGCAATGCATTGTATTGTTGTATTACCCCCCCCATGTTTTTTCTTTTACCTTTCTTTATTCTGTACCCCATAAAAATTGCTTATCTCTTTCAATAAAAACTAATGATTTAAAAAAAAAAAAAAAATTTACAAACGTGTTCTCCCCTGACCACGTAGCTGCTCGGCAGAGTTGTAATGCCGAGACCCCTCGGGCAGCCGCCCAAGATGAGCCCACCTTCCTTGCGGAATGGGCCTTAACAGATTTAGGCTGTGGCAGGCCTGCCACAGAATGTACAAGTTGAATTTTGTTACAAATCCAACGAGCAATCGACTGCTTAGAAGCAGGTGCACCCAACTTGTTGGGTGCATACAGTATAAACAGCGAGTCAGATTTTCTGACTCCAGCCGTCCTTTAAATGTATATTTTTAAGGCTCTGACAACGTCCAACCACTTGGCGTCCTTCAAGTCGTCTGTAGCCGCAGGCACTACAATAGGCTGGTTCAGGTGAAACGCTGATACCACCTTAGGGAGAAAATGCGGACGCGTCCGCAGCTCTGCCCTATGTCGAATGGAAAATTAAATAAGGGCTTTTATAAAACAAAGCCGCCAGTTCAGATACTCTCCCGGCCGAAGCCAGGGCCAGTAACATAGTCACTTTCCATGTGAGATATTTCAAATCCACATTCTTTAGTGGTTCAAACCAATTGGATTTGAGGAAATCTAAAACTACATTTAGATCCCACGGTGCCACCTTAGGCACCACAGGAGGCTGTATATGCAGTACTCCTTTGATAAAAATCTGGACCTCAGGGACTGAGGCCAATTCTTTTTGGAAGAATATTGATAGGGCCGAAATTTGAACCTTAATAGATCCCAATTTGAGACCCATAGACAATCCTGATTGCAGGAAATGTAGGAAAACGACCCAGTTGAAATTCCTCCATCGGAGCACTCCGCTGCTCGCACCACGCAACATATTTTCGCCAAATACGGCGATAATGCTTCGCGGTGACTTCCTTCCTTGCCTTTATCAAGGTAGGAATGACTTCTTCTGGAATGCCTTTTCCTTTTAGGATCTGGCATTCAAACGCCATGCCGTCAAACGCAGCCGCGGTAAGTCTTGAAAAAGACAAGGACCCTGCTGAAGCAGGTCCCTTCTCAGAAGTATAGGCCACGGATCGTCCGTGACCATCTCTTGAAGTTCCGGGTACCAAGTCCTTCTTGGCCAATCCGGAGCCACTAGTCTTACTCCTCTTTGCCGTATAATCCTCAATACCTTTGGTATGAGAGGCAGAGGAGGAAACACATATACCGACTGGTACACCCAAGGTGTTACCAGCGCGTCCACAGCTATTGCCTGCGGATCTCTTGACCTGGCGCAATACCTGTCCAGTGTTTTGTTGAGGCGAGACGCCATCATGTCCACCATTGGTTTTACCCAACGGTTTAATAGCATGTGGAAAACTTCTGGATGAAGTCCCCACTCTCCCGAGTGAAGGTCGTGTCTGCTGAGGAAGTCTGCTTCCCAGTTGTCCACGCCCGGGATGAATACTGCTGACAGTGCTATCACGTGATTCTCCGCCCAGCGAAGGATCCTGGCAGCTTCTGCCATTGCCCTCCTGCTTCTTGTGCCGCCCTGTCTGTTTACATGGGCGACTGCCGTGATGTTGTCCGACTGGATCAACACCGGTCTTCCTTGAAGCAGAGGTTCCGCCTGGCTTAGAGCATTGTAGATTGCTCTTAGTTCCAGAATGCTTATGTGAAGAGACTTTTTCAGGCTCGACCACACTCCCTGGAAATTTCTTCCCTGTGTGACTGCTCCCCAGCCTCTCAGGCTGGCATCCGTGGTCACCAGGATCCAATCCTGCATGCCGAATCTGCGGCCCTCCAATAGATGAGCCTCCTGCAACCACCACAGAAGGGATACCCTTGTCCTCGGCGACAGGGTTATCCGCAGGTGCATCTGAAGATGCGACCCTGACCATTTGTCCAACAGATCCCTTTGCATGGAATCTGCCGAAAGGGATTGCTTCGTAAGAAGCTACCATTTTTTCCCAGGACTCTTGTGCATTGATGTACAGACACCTTTCCTGGTTTTAGGAGGTTCCTGACCAGGTCAGATAACTCCTTGGCTTTTTCTTCGGGAAGAAAAACCTTTTTCTGAACTGTGTCCAGAATCATCCCCAGGAACAGCAGACGAGTTGTCGGCATTAATTGGGATTTTGGAATATTCAGAATCCATCCGTGCTGCTTTAGCACCTCTTGAGATAGTGCTAAACCCATCTCTAGCTGTTCTCTGGACCTTGCCCTTATTAGGAGATCGTCCAAGTATGGGATAATTAATACGCCTTTTCTTCGAAGAAGAAATATTATCTCGGCCATTACCTTTGTAAAGACCCGAGGTGCCGTGGACAAACCAAACGGCAGCGTCTGAAACTGATAGTGACAGTTTTGTACAACGAACCTGAGGTACCCCTGGTGTGAGGGGTAATTGGAACGTGAAGATACGCATCCTTGATGTCCAAGGATACCATAAAGTCCCCTTCTTCCAGGTTCGCTATCACTGCTCTGAGTGACTCCATCTTGAACTTGAACTTCTTTATGTACAGGTTCAAGGACTTCAGATTTAGAATAGGCCTTACCGAGCCATCCGGCTTCGGTACCACAAAAAGAGTGGAATAATACCCCTTCCCTTGTTGTAGAAGAGGTACCTTGACTATCACCTGCTGAGAATACAGCTTGTGAATGGCTTCCAAAACCGTCTCCCTTTCTGAGGGGGACGTTGGTAAAGCAGACTTCAGGAAACGGCGAAGTGGCTCTGTCTCTAATTTCAACCTGTACCCCTGAGATATTATCTGCAGGATCCAGGGATTTACCTGCGAGTGAGCCCACTGCGCGCTGTAATTCTTGAGACGACCGCCTACCGCCCCCGAGTCCGCTTGCGAAGCCCCAGCGTCATGCTGAGGCTTTTGTAGAAGCCGGGGAGGGCTTCTGTTCCTGGGAAGGAGCTGCCTGTTGCTGTCTCTTCCCTCGTCCTCTGCCTCGTGGCAGATATGAATAGCCCTTTGCTCTCTTATTTTTAAAGGAACGAAAGGGCTGCGGTTGAAAGGTCGGTGCCTTTTTCTGTTGGGGAGTGACTTGAGGTAGAAAGGTGGATTTCCCGGCCGTAGCCGTGGCCACCAAATCCGATAGACCGACCCCAAATAACTCCTCTACGCATCGCCTGTCCACTGTCGTGTCCATAAAGCTCTTCTGGCCGAAATGGACATAGCACTTACCCGTGATGCCAGTGTGCAGATATCTCTCTGTGCATCACGCATATAAAGAAATGCATCCTTTATTTGTTCTAACGACAGTAAAATATTGTCCCTGTCCAGGGTATCAATATTTTCGATCAGGGACTCTGACCAAACTACCCCAGCACTGCACATCCAGGCAGTCGCAATAGCTGGTCGTAGTATAACACCTGCATGTGTGTATATACCTTTTTGGATATTTTCCATCCTCCTATCTGATGGATCTTTAAGTGCGGCCGTCTCAGGAGAGGGTAACGCCACTTGTTTTGATAAGCGTGTTAGCGCTTTGTCCACCCTAGGAGGTGTTTCCCAGCGCTCCCTAACCTCTGGCGGGAAAGGGTATAAAGCCAATAACTTCTTTGAAATTAGCAGTTTTTTATCGGGGCACCCCACGCTTCATCACACACGTCATTTAATTCTTCTGATTCGGTAAAAACTACTGGTAGTTTTTTCACACCCCACATAATACCCTGTTTAGTGGTACCTGTAGTATCAGCTAAATGTAACATCTCCTTTATTGCCAAAATCATATAACGTGTGGCCCTACTGGAAAATACGGTTGATTCGTCACCTTCACCACCGGAATCAGTGCCTGTGTCTGGGTCTGTGTCGACCGACTGAGGCAAGGGGCGTTTTACAGCCCCTGACGGTGTTTGAGGCGCCTGGACAGGCACTAATTGAGTGTCCGGCCGCCTCATGTCGGCAAACGACTGCTTAAGCAAGTTGACGCTATCCCGTAATTCCACAAATAAAGGCATCCATTCTGGTGTCGACCCCCTAGGAGGTGACATCCTCATATTTGGCAATTGCTCCGCCTCCACACCAATAACGTCCTCATACATGTCGACACACACGTACCGACACACAGCAGACACACAGGGAATGCTCTATACGAAGACAGGACCCACTAGCCCTTTGGGGAGACAGAGGGAGAGTCTGCCAGCACACACCAAAAAACGCTATATATGACAGGGATAGCCTTATGATTAAGTGCTCCCTTATAGCTGCTTTTATATTAATATATTGCCATTTATTTTGCCCCCCCTCTCTGTTATACCCTGTTTCTGTAGTGCAGTGCAGGGGAGAGACCTGGGAGCCTTCCTGACCAGCGGAGCTGTGACAGAAAATGGCGCCGTGTGCTGAGGAGATAGGCCCCGCCCCTTTTTCGGCGGGCTCGTCTCCCGCTATTTAGTACATTTAGGCAGGGGTAAATATCTCCATATAGCCTCTGGGGCTATATGTGAGGTATTTTTAGCCTTTTTAAAAGGTTTTCATTTGCCTCCCAGGGCGCCCCCCCCCCAGCGCCCTGCACCCTCAGTGACTGCCGTGTGAAGTGTGCTGAGAGGAAAATGGCGCACAGCTGCAGTGCTGTGCGCTACCTTAAGAAGACTGCAGGAGTCTTCAGCCGCCGATTCTGGACCTCTTCTTGCTTCAGCATCTGTGAGGGGGCCGGCGGCGTGGCTCCGGTGACCATCCAGGCTGTACCTGTGATCGTCCCTCTGGAGCTTCATGTCCAGTAGCCAAGAAGCCAATCCATCCTGCACGCAGGTGAGTTCACTTCTTCTCCCCTCTGTCCCTCGTTGCAGTGATCCTGTTGCCAGCAGGAATCACTGTAAAATAAAAAACCTAAGCTAAACTCTCTAAGCAGCTCTTTATGAGAGCCACCTAGAATTGCACCCTTCTCGGCCGGGCACAAAAATCTAACTGGAGTCTGGAGGAGGGTCATAGGGGGAGGAGCCAGTACACACCACCTGACCTGTAAAAGCTTTACTTTTGTGCCCTGTCTCCTGCGGAGCCGCTATTCCCCATGGTCCTTTCAGGAACCCCAGCATCCACTTAGGACGATAGAGAAATGGCGCTGAGCAGTGTACTGGCTGCCTGAGGAAGAAGCTCCGCCCCAGCAATGGCGCGTCCTTACACTCAGTACTCACAGTAATATTTATACTGGCGGGGGTAGGGCTGTGCCAGCGGCACCTTATGCCCCCTTTTAGCCAGTTTTGAGGTATATTTTTGCTGCCCCCCCTGCACCCAGCAGTGTCTGTGTGTCTGGGCAGCAATGGTGCCGTCACTTACTTGATAGAGGTTTATTCTTCTCATACTCACCTGTCTTCTGACTTCTGGCTCTGCGAGGGGGGTGACGGCGTGCTGTGGGAGTGAGCATCTAGACACGGCTAGCGTTCAGTACCCTTCATGAAGAGTCAGTTACTCACTGACTGGGCGCCGTCGGGGATGATGTGCCGCAACCTATGATGTAACTCCGCTGCATCGCCTACTGTAGGGTCACTCCTGGGCCGCATCTCAGTCACCTGACAGCCCAGTACTGCCTGGGCCATGTTACATGGACGCTTAGTTGTAACGGACGCCATCCCTTCAGGGTGCTCTCAACTCTATCAGCACCTTAAAGATGTCGTTCCTGTTTGGGTTCCAAGGACACCCCCAACCGGCCCCCATTCTGTCCAGGCCAAGGACGCCAGAACGGCCAGTCCCCCCTTAATGACAGCCGTGATCGTAGGCACTGTAAAGTTGGATACACACTATAAACGTACATACACACTGGGCGTTTATGCCCAGCAATGATCGTTGACATCGCTGGGCTGAAATGTGCTCAGTGCATACACACTGACTGCTTTTCCCCGCTGCACAGCGATGTCAACGGGGGTGAACGGCTTTCCATAGCAGGACGCTATGGAAAGCCGCTCACCCCACCATTCATCTACTGGTAATACCAGTAGATGAACGGCGACCGCCAACGATAAAGCGGGAGCGCGCATCAGCACTCACCGCTTGTGCATACACACTGGGCGGCTTTGAGCTGAAAGCAGCTCAACACACCAATAGTGAGCTGCTTTCAGCTCAAAATCGCCCAGTGTGTATGGGCCTTTAGATTATCTGTCCAATCTTTCTGGTTGGAACCAAAATCTAGTAATGTATGGGACAACCGACCATTTGCTCCAAAACACTGGAAAACAGACAAAAATGGACATTCAGACAAATTGGTTAAATCCATTTGATTTAAATAATGTATCCAAACGACCAGTTTTTACCCTTTTCTGGCTTTGGGAAGCAAATGGCTGATTGTTATTTGCACCCATATATTAAACCAAATTCTCACTTCAAGCAGAAAGATTGGACAGATAATGCATATACAGCTTTAGGCTGATGGCAACACAGAAGACAACAGCGAAGGTGTGTACACACGGTGAGATTTGGGCTAACCCCGATTCTCACTGTGCGATAGGGACTAGTTCATTATTGCAAGACTAAGATGACTGTGCTTGCGATACTGACTGTGTACGATTTTGGCTAAGTGTCAATTTTGACTATACTTTTATACTAGATAGTCAAAATTGACTTGCCGGCACAGTCTATCTAGGCTTGCGATACCGACCTCGCAGAACCGCGCATCGGTATCGTATCGTGATCGCAAGGAGACTTTCACCTTGCGATCTGCACTAACTTTTCTTGCGATTTTGACTATATAGTCAAAATCGAAAGAAAAAATCTTACCGTGTGTACACACATTAAGGGGTCTATTCATGTAAGAATGCGATGTTTATGTTTAACTTTTCACTAAACATCGCATTCTTATTTCAGGTTTTTTTTTTCAGATTTCTAACGCAATTCATTAATACTTACCTGTTCCCTGATGTGATGCGGTATCCGGCTGTTCCGCGATCCCAGCTTCTCCAGTCTTCTCTCTTCATACCGCGGCTGGGGTCTTCTGCACATGCGCAATGTGTGTCCCCCACCTCCAGGTGTCATCTGCGCATGCGCCGGGGAAACGAGACCTCCAGCAGCGGGCAAGGGTAGCAAGGAGGAGGTGACCCGGCATATGCAAATGCATATGCCCTGTGCTCCTGATTGGCTCTTGTCACGGAAGGGGGCGGGGAGAAGGCAGGAGATGGACGTCTTCATTGCTCTTCTCCTGTACAAGCCTCCCCATCGCCTGTCTGAGGTGGCGATGGGGTTTTGCGAAGGGTAATGGAAAGTAGGGCTTTCCGTTCATACATGAATTGCAGTCACCATACAAACGTATGGTGATGCGATTCAGCCACAGAGCAGGGGTGCCGCTGGGGAAGTCAGGGACTTCTCCACGGTAACCCGCTCTGTGAATTGCGGTAAGCAGAGAAAAGCCATGTTTACCGCAAAACAGGGCTTTTCTCTGCTGCATGAATAGACCCCTGAGATGTCACACATTCTTGCGCAACAACTAATGGCAAATAAAAGCTGTATAATAGTATCAATTTGAGCTGCAGAAGTATTAAACAAATAACAATGATTCCTAAAGAGAGCACTAACCACTTGTCCAATGTGATTAGGAATCCCTCAATGTGCCTATAAAGGGCAGTCAAGACATAGCTAATGTCAACTTTGATACTCCAATTCCAAATAATTATTTGGATCGTTCCTTATTTTGAGGAAAGGAGGAGAGAGAGAGGGGGTGAGAGAGAAAGAGAGAGAGAGGGAGAGAGATGCAGTACCTACACTTAGATTAGCTCCTTATGACGCAGCATCTTCAGAACACACATATATGCTACCAGAATAGTGCATTATGATTAGCACGATTTCCATACATGCATCGCGAATTTGTGCTTTTGTACTTGGGGATTCTACCTCTAGCAGCCAGGTAGCCAGCAGTTTCCGCATCTCCAACGTTATTTCTAGCTGATGGCAGTGGCTGCCACTTTGCTCTCTTTGCCGCCTTTCGTGAGCTAAAAGGTTCCATAGGACGCGGGGATCTCTGAGCAGCTGCGGGTCTGGCACTGCACGGGCAGCCGGCAGAGCGCTACTGTTCCCGCCCAGACGCTCCATATCGCTACTTCTGCTGCTGTGGTCTCTCTTCCTGCGAATAGCCTGGGAAGAGCGGGATAATATATAGCTGACAAACACGTGGGCGTGGTATGTCCCAGAGAGAAAGAGCCACGAAGACTAGTATAGTTGTTTTTATAGATGGTATAACGTTTACATGTACTATCTTCAAATGATGACGTTATGTTTACAGTTTGAAACTAATGGAATTACTTATTTTGTATCAGTTCCATATTAATATACTGATCAGTATTTTTGGTATGTTTGGTATGCAATTACATACCCTCCGACAATTTACACATAAAGGGGGACATGTACTAAGCAGTGATAAAAGTGTTGAAGTGAGCCAGTGGAGAAGTTGCCCATGACAACCAATCAGCTGCTCTGTATACTTTTATAGTATGCAAATTGTAAATGTTATATCAATACTGATTGGTTGCCATAGGCAACTTCTCCACTGGCTCACTTCTCCACTTTTATCACTGCTTAGTACATCTCCCCCATAAACCGGTACAAATTCGAAAAGGGGGCATGGTCACGGGCAAAAGACCACGCCCTTTTTCCTATACTTTCAATGGAAGTTTGGAGAGACAAAAATCGGTACAAACCATAAAAAAGGGTATCTGCCAAAAAGGTGCAGTTGGAGGGTATGCAATTATATACTGGGACCACCTAAATAAGCTGTTCCTCGTGTTTAGGGTATAAACTGTCTAATTTAATTTTTATTAGTCTTGTAGTAGATATGTAATATGACATTTCTATTAGGCTGGGTACACACTTGGCAATGTGAACCCAATATATCGTCAAATTCGGCGGATCGGATGATGTATCATTCACATCGTCCAGTGTGTATTCACTATATCGTTAACAATGCGTGCTCCCGCAGGTCGTTAACGATGTACAATATCTTTAGTTTTCACCTTGAAATCTAAAGATATTGGGGGTAATTCTGAGTTGATCGCAGCAGGGATTTTGTTAGCAATTGGGCAAAACCATGTGCACTGCAGGGGAGGCAGATATAACATGTGCAGAGAGCAGGGCCGTAACTACGTGTGTGCCAAGTGGGCTTGGCACACAGCGCAGTTGCCCTGAGGGCGCACGGCCAGCGGCATGTAATGAGTCAAATTGACTCATTACATGCCGCCTCTGCTGTGTGCGCCGTGCGCCGCGCTGTGGAGGGGGAAGAGACCAGCGCCGGGCAGCGGAGTAGGAGGAGGAGGGAGGGGGAGCAGGGAGCCGCAGCAGCGCTATTTCATTGGTAGTAAGCGCCGCTGCAGCATCCCCCTCTCCTTCTGTATTGGCTGCCCGGCGCTGCTGTGGATGCTGGGATGCGGTTCCTCCATCCCAGCATCCACAGCAGCGCCGGGCAGCCAATACGGAAGGAGAGGGGGATGCTGCAGCGGCGCTTACTACCAATGACATAGCGCTGCTGCGGCTCCCTGCTCCCCCTCCCTCCTCCTCCTTCTCACCTCACTGCCTGCACAGAGGGAGCTGCACGAGGAGCCTGACTGCCAGCAGGGAGATGGTAAGTATATCTCTCTCTCTCTCTCTCTCTCTCTCTCTCTCTCAGGGGGACACCATCTGCCGCAATGTGTAAAAAGGGGGACTGGCTGCCGCAATGTGTAAAAAGGGGGACTGGCTGCCGCAATGTGTATAGAGGGGGCCTGGCTGCCGCAATGTGTAAAAAGGGGGACTGGCTGCCGCATGTGTAAAAAGGGGGACTGGCTGCCGCAATGTGTAAAAAGGGGGCCTGGCTGCCGCAATGTGTAAAAAGGGGGACTGGCTGCCGCAATGTGTAAAGAGGGGGCCTGGCTGCCGCAATGTGTAAAAAGGGGGACTGGCTGCCGCAATGTGTAAAAAGGGGGACTGGCTGCCGCATGTGTAAAAAGGGGGACTGGCTGCCGCATGTGTAAAAAGGGGGACTGGCTGCCGCAATGTGTAAAAAGGGGGCCTGGCTGCCGCAATGTGTAAAAAGGGGGACTGGCTGCCGCAATGTGTAAAGAGGGGGCCTGGCTGCCGCAATGTGTAAAAAGGGGGACTGGCTGCCGCAATGTGTAAAAAGGGGGACTGGCTGCCGCATGTGTAAAAAGGGGGACTGGCTGCAGCAATGTGTAAAAAGGGGGCCTGGCTGCCGCAATGTGTAAAAAGTAGAGATGAGCGGGTTCGGTTCCTCGGAATCCGAACCCCCCCGAACTTCAGCCTTTTTACACGGGTCCGAGGCAGACTCGGATCTTCCCGCCTTGCTCGGCTAACCCGAGCGCGCCCGAACGTCATCATCCCGCTGTCGGATTCTCGCGAGGCTCGTATTCTATCGCAAGACTCGGATTCTATATAAGGAGCCGCGCGTCGCCGCCATTTTCACACGTGCATTGAGATTGATAGGGAGAGGACGTGGCTGGCGTCCTCTCCGTTTATAGTTACTGTTAGTAGTTAGTTGATCTGATTGCTGCTTAGCTTATTGTGGGGAGGATTGGGGAGAGCTGTTAGGAGGAGTACAGTCAGTGCAGAGTTTTGCTAGTTTTTTTTAATCCGTTCTCTGCCTGAAAAAAACGCTCCATACCATATCTGTGCTCAGCCTCAGTGTGCTGCATGATATATCTATGTATATCTGACTGTGCTGAGTGCTCACTGCTCACACAGCTGAATTGTGGGGGAGACTGGGGTGCAGTTATAGCAGGAGTACAGTGCACACTTTTGCTGCCAGTGTGACTGACCAGTGACCACCAGTATATTGTCTGCCTGAAAAAGTTAAACACTCCTGTGGTGTTTTTTTATTTTATTCTATAAACGCATTCTGCTGACAGTGTCCAGCAGGTCCGTCATTCATTATATTATATAAATATTTACCTGCAGTAGTGTTATATTTTTTTTGTTCATCTCTATCATCTTTATCATCTCTATATTAGCAGACGCAGTACGGTAGTCCACGGCTGTGGCTACCTCTGTGTCGTCAGTGCTCGTCCATAATTGTATACCTACCTGTGGTGGGGTTTTTTTTTTTTCTATCTTCTTCATACTAGTAGTTTAGGAGTCTGCTGACAGTGTCCAGCAGGTCCGTCATTATATTATATATATACCTGCAGTAGTGATATATATATATTTTTTATATCATTATCATCTCTATACTAGCAGACGCAGTACGGTAGTCCATGGCTGTAGCTACCTCTGTGTCGTCAGTGCTCGTCCATAATTGTATACCTACCTGTGGTGGGTTTTTTTTTCTATCTTCTTCATACTAGTAGTTTAGGAGTCTGCTGACAGTGTCCAGCAGGTCCGTCATTATATTATATATATACCTGCAGTAGTGATATATATATATATATTTTATATCATTATCATCTCTATACTAGCAGACGCAGTACGGTAGTCCACGGCTGTAGCTACCTCTGTGTCGTCAGTGCTCGTCCATAATTGTATACCTACCCGTGGTGGGTTTTTTTTTTCTATCTTCTTCATAGTAGTAGTTTAGGAGTCTGCTGACAGTGTCCAGTAGGTCCGTCATTATATTATATATATACCTGCAGTAGTGATATATATATATTTTTTATATCATTATCATCACTATACTAGCAGACGCAGTACGGTAGTCCACGGCTGTAGCTACCTCTGTGTCGTCAGTGCTCGTCCATAATTGTATACCTACCTGTGGTGGGGTTTTTTTTTCTATCTTCTTCATACTAGTAGTTTAGGAGTCTGCTGACAGTGTCCAGCAGGTCCGTCATTATATTATATATATATACCTGCAGTAGTGATATATATATATTTTTTATATCATTATCATCTCTATACTAGCAGACGCAGTACGGTAGTCCACGGCTGTAGCTACCTCTGTGTCGTCAGTCACTCGTCATCCATAAGTATACTAGTATCCATCCATCTCCATTGTTTACCTGAGGTGCCTTTTAGTTGTGCCTATTAAAATATGGAGAACAAACATGTTGAGGTTCCAAAAATAGGGAAAGATCAAGATCCACTTCCACCTCGTGCTGAAGCTGCTGCCACTAGTCATGGCCGAGACGATGAAATTCCATCAACGTCGTCTGCCAAGGCCGATGCCCAATGTCATAGTACAGAGCATGTAAAATCCAAAACACAAAAGATCAGTAAAAAAAGGACTCAAAAATCTAAATTCAAATCGTCGGAGGAGAAGCGTAAACTTGCCAATATGCCATTTACCACACAGAGTGGCAAGGAACGGCTGAGGCCCTGGCCTATGTTCATGGCTAGTGGTTCAGCTTCACATGAGGATGGAAGCACTCAGCCTCTCGCTAGAAAAATGAAAAGACTTAAGCTGGCAAAAGCACAGCAAAGAACTGTGCGTTCTTCGAAATCACAAATCCACAAGGAGAGTCCAATTGTGTCGGTTGCGATGCCTGACCTTCCCAACACTGGACGTGAAGAGCATGCGCCTTCCACCATTTGCACGCCCCCTGCAAGTGCTGGAAGGAGCACCCGCAGTCCAGTTCCTGATAGTCAGATTGAAGATGTCAGTGTTGAAGTACACCAGGATGAGGAGGATATGGGTGTTGCTGGCGCTGGGGAGGAAATTGACAAGGAGGATTCTGATGGTGAGGTGGTTTGTTTAAGTCAGGCACCCGGGGAGACACCTGTTGTCCGTGGGAGGAATATGGCCATTGACATGCCTGGTGAAAATACCAAAAAAATCAGCTCTTCGGTGTGGAAGTATTTCAACAGAAATGCGGACAACATTTGTCAAGCCGTGTGTTGCCTTTGTCAAGCTGTAATAAGTAGGGGTAAGGACGTTAACCACCTCGGAACATCCTCCCTTATACGTCACCTGCAGCGCATTCATCATAAGTCAGTGACAAGTTCAAAAACTTTGGGCGACAGCGGAAGCAGTCCACTGACCAGTAAATCCCTTCCTCTTGTAACCAAGCTCACGCAAACCACCCCACCAACTCCCTCAGTGTCAATTTCCTCCTTCCCCAGGAATGCCAATAGTCCTGCAGGCCATGTCACTGGCAATTCTGACGAGTCCTCTCCTGCCTGGGATTCCTCCGATGCATCCTTGCGTGTAACGCCTACTGCTGCTGGCGCTGCTGTTGTTGCTGCTGGGAGTCGATGGTCATCCCAGAGGGGAAGTCGTAAGACGACTTTTACTACTTCCACCAAGCAATTGACTGTCCAACAGTCCTTTGCGAGGAAGATGAAATATCACAGCAGTCATCCTGCTGCAAAGCGGATAACTGAGGCCTTGGCATCCTGGGCGGTGAGAAACGTGGTTCCGGTATCCATCATTACTGCAGAGCCAACTATAGACTTGATTGAGGTACTGTGTCCCCGGTACCAAATACCATCTAGGTTCCATTTCTCTAGGCAGGCGATACCAAAAATGTACACAGACCTCAGAAAAAGACTCACCAGTGTCCTAAAAAATGCAGTTGTACCCAATGTCCACTTAACCACGGACATGTGGACAAGTGGAGCAGGGCAGACTGAGGACTATATGACTGTGACAGCCCACTGGGTAGATGTATTGACTCCCGCCGCAAGAACAGCAGCGGCGGCACCAGTAGCAGCATCTCGCAAATGCCAACTCTTTCCTAGGCAGGCTACGCTTTGTATCACCGCTTTCCAGAATACGCACACAGCTAAAAACCTCTTACGGCAACTGAGGAAGATCATCGCAGAATGGCTTACCCCAATTGGACTCTCCTGTGGATTTGTGGCATCGGACAACGCCAGCAATATTGTGTGTGCATTAAATATGGGCAAATTCCAGCACGTCCCATGTTTTGCACATACCTTGAATTTGGTGGTGCAGAATTATTTAAAAAACGAGAGGGGCGTGCAAGAGATGCTGTCGGTGGCCAGAAGAATTGCGGGACACTTTCGGCGTACAGGCACCACGTACAGAAGACTGGAGCAACACCAAAAACGCCTGAACCTGCCCTGCCATCATCTGAAGCAAGAAGTGGTAACGAGGTGGAATTCAACCCTCTATATGCTTCAGAGGTTGGAGGAGCAGCAAAAGGCCATTCAAGCCTATACAACTGAGCACGATATAGGAGGTGGAATGCACCTGTCTCAAGCGCATTGGAGAATGATTTCAACGTTGTGCAAGGTTCTGCAACCTTTTAAACTTGCCACACGTGAAGTCAGTTCAGACACTGCCAGCCTGAGTCAGGTCATTCCCCTCATCAGGCTTTTGCAGAAGAAGCTGGAGACATTGAAGGAGGAGCTAACACAGAGCGATTCCGCTAGGCATGTGGGACTTGTGGATGGAGCCCTTAATTCGCTTAACAAGGATTCACGGGTGGTCAATCTGTTGAAATCAGAGCACTACATTTTGGCCACCGTGCTCGATCCTAGATTTAAAACCTACCTTGGATCTCTCTTTCCGGCAGACACAAGTCTGCAGGGGTTCAAAGAACTGCTGGTGAGAAAATTGTCAAGTCAAGCGGAACGCGACCTGTCAACATCTCCTCCTTCACATTCTCCCGCAACTGGGGGTGCGAGGAAAAGGCTCGGAATTCCGAGCCCACCCGCTGGCGGTGATGCAGGGCAGTCTGGAGCGACTGCTGATGCTGACATCTGGTCCGGACTGAAGGACCTGCCAACGATTACGGACATGTCGTCTACTGTCACTGCATATGATTCTCTCCCCATTGAAAGAATGGTGGAGGATTATATGAGTGACCGCATCCAAGTAGGCACGTCAGACAGTCCGTACGTATACTGGCAGGAAAAAGAGGCAATTTGGAGGCCCTTGCACAAACTGGCTTTATTCTACCTAAGTTGCCCTCCCACAAGTGTGTACTCCGAAAGAGTGTTTAGTGCCGCCGCTCACCTTGTCAGCAATCGGCGTACGAGATTACTTCCAGAAAATGTGGAGAAGATGATGTTCATTAAAATGAATTATAATCAATTCCTCCATGGAGACATTCACCAGCAGCAATTGCCTCCACAAAGTACACAGGGAGCTGTGATGGTGGATTCCAGTGGGGACGAATTGATAATCTGTGAGGAGGGGGATCTACACGGTGATGAATCGGAGGATGATGATGAGGTGGACATCTTGCCTCTGTAGAGCCAGTTTGTGCAAGGAGAGATTAATTGCTTCTTTTTTGGTGGGGGTCCAAACCAACCCGTCATTTCAGTCACAGTCGTGTGGCAGACCCTGTCACTGAAATGATGGGTTGGTTAAAGTGTGCATGTCCTGTTTATACAACATAAGGGTGGGTGGGAGGGCCCAAGGACAATTCCATCTTGCACCTCTTTTTTCTTTCATTTTTCTTTGCGTCATGTGCTGTTTGGGGAGTGTTTTTTGGAAGGGCCATCCTGCGTGACACTGCAGTGCCACTCCTAGATGGGCCAGGTGTTTGTGTCGGCCACTTGGGTCGCTGAGCTTAGTCACACAGCTACCTCATTGCGCCTCTTTTTTTCTTTGCGTCATGTGCTGTTTGGGGAGTGTTTTTTGGAAGGGCCATCCTGCGTGACACTGCAGTGCCACTCCTAGATGGGCCAGGTGTTTGTGTCGGCCACTTGGGTCGTTGAGCTTAGTCATCCAGCGACCTCGGTGCAAATTTTAGGACTAAAAATAATATTGTGAGGTGTGAGGTGTTCAGAATAGACTGAAAATGAGTGGAAATAATGGTTATTGAGGTTAATAATACTTTGGGATCAAAATGACCCCCAAATTCTATGATTCAAGCTGTTTTTTAGGGTTTTTTGAAAAAAACACCCGAATCCAAAACACACCCGAATCCGACAAAAAAAATTCGGTGAGGTTTTGCCAAAACGCGTTCGAACCCAAAACACGGCCACGGAACCGAACCCAAAACCAAAACACAAAACCCGAAAAATTTCCGGTGCACATCTCTAGTAAAAAGGGGGACTGGCTGCTGCAATGTGTAAAGAGGGGGCCTGGCTGCCGCAATGTGTAAAAAGGGGGACTGGCTGCCGCATGTGTAAAAAGGGGGACTGGCTGCCGCAATGTGTAAAGAGGGGGCCTGGCTGCCGCAATGTGTAAAAAGGGGGACTGGCTGCCGCAATGTGTAAAAAGGGGGCCTGGCTGCCGCAATGTGTAAAAAGGGGGACTGGCTGCCGCAATGTGTAAAAAGGGGGACTGTCTGCTGTAATGTGTAAAAAGGGGGACGCTGTCTGCTGTAATGTATAAAAGGGGCTCTACCTGGTGTAGTGGCGCTACTGTGCAGCGTAATTTGAATAATGTAGACTACTGTGCACCGTAGTATGAATTGCTATTATTTTGTGGCCACGCCCCTTCCCCGTGAAGCCACGCCCCTATACATTTTACGCGCGCCTACAGCGCGCACTGCCCCTATCTTCCATGGGGAGAGGGGGCGCCACTGTCATTTCTTGCACACAGCGCTAAAATGCCTAGTTACGGCAATGGCAGAGAGAGTTAGATTTGGGTGGGGTGTGTTCAATCTGCAATCTAAATTGCATCGTAAAAATAAATCAGCCAGTATTTACCCTGCACAGAAACAAAAATAACCCACCCGAATCTAACTCTCTCTGCACATGTTATATCTGCCTCCCCTGCAGTGCACATGGTTTTGCCCAATTGCTAACAAAATTCCTGCTGTGATCAACTCAGAATTACCCCCATTGTACAAGACTTGATGTGGGCGGGTGCCGTCATCCAGTATAGCAAACAATATCATCCATGTGTATGAACAGTATCGTTTGCGGAAGGGAATCTTGCATGATGTCACATCTGATGTGCATCGGCAAGTGTGTACCCAGCCTTAAGGTGGGTACACATATGACGATTGAACATCGTCAGCGACGGGACCCGGCGGCTGGGTCGGCATCAGTAAGTGCATACACAAGGGCGCCCTGGCTTCGCTAGCGACAGCCTCATATCTTCTTGCATGTACATAAAATCTGAGGCTGTCGCTAGTGACCCGCGGGTGCGAACATCGGCATTGTTCTATTGCATACACACGGAACGATGTAAACGATTGGTCATTCCGTTCGATCGGGAGCGCCCACATCGTTTCTTCTATCGTTCCGTGCGCATGCACCTTTAGTTTTGTAATAGAAATGTCTTAACAACCTGGAAAGAAAAGTTAGTGTTTTCGTCAACCTATTGTTCTATTAGTAATAGTTGAAGTGTTATTGACTAAAGGTATGAAATGCAGTGTTGTAACAAGCAGGGACATAACTAGGACTTTTGTGGGCCCCAAGCAACATATTGAAGGTGCCGCTGTCCCAAAACTTCTTGAAAGGCACCTCTCTGGAATAGTTATTCATTTTATGCCCCATAATTGTGCCCTAGTTCTTTATTTGAATTATAGTAGTGCCCTAGTTAATATTATGCCCCGTAGTAGTCTGCTAGTTTATTTTATCAACCATTGTACTTCCCCAATACACATTATGCCACAGAGTTCCCTCCACTTCAAATGATGCCATGGTACATGCCTCAGTTCATATTATGCCACACTATAGTGCCTCCATTTCATATTGTGCTACATTAAAGTGCCCCATTTCGTATTATGGAACATTATAGTACCTTCCACATTACAATGAGCAGATCAGATTATGACACATTACAGTGCTATCTAGTTCATATTGTGCCACATTACAGTGGCTTCCAGTTCAAATGATGCCACATTATAGTTCCCCCTTACCATTATAACATCCACTACACACGCCTCTCACTGAAAATGTAATGTAACACAATTCAGGCTGGGCAGTGGATTAGACCAATTGCTTAGAAGGCAAATCTGGGAAATTAGTATGCAACTTTATAACCTGGGTCCAGGCCCCAATAAGCCTCTGGGTCCCATAACAATGGCACAACTTGCACTCACTATGTTACGCCCAAGGTAATGAGGCCAATGCAAGCAGTGCAGCCACAAAGGCTTCAATACAGAGGAGGTTCCGTCTCATCGTAATGGTGTCAGACTGGTAATTTTGCTTACTTGCACAGATATGCCATTCGACACTAGGGTGAACACACCCTGGAATCTATGTGCACACATGCCTTTGCTCCCCGACTCTCGAAGAGCAGTGACCACCAGGGGCTTAGCATGAGTGAAGCAGCTGCTCCGGGCATCGACGGCTGCTTTAGATGCCAGGGAGGATACCTGAACATTTTTTTATTTTCTCTGACGTCCTAGTGGATGCTGGGAACTCCGTAAGGACCATGGGGAATAGCGGCTCCGCAGGAGACTGGGCACAAAAGTAAAGCTTTAGGACTACCTGGTGTGCACTGGCTCCTCCCCCTATGACCCTCCTCCAAGCCTCAGTTAGATTTTTGTGCCCGGCCGAGAAGGGTGCACACTAGGGGCTCTCCTGAGCTTCTTAGTGAAAGTTTAGTTTTAGGTTTTTTATTTTCAGTGAGACCTGCTGGCAACAGGCTCACTGCATCGAGGGACTAAGGGGAGAAGAAGCGAACCTGCCTGCTTGCAGCCAGCTTGGGCTTCTTAGGCTACTGGACACCATTAGCTCCAGAGGGACCGAACACAGGCCCAGCCTCGGAGTCCGGTCCCAGAGCCGCGCCGCCGGCCCCCTTACAGTGCCAGAAGCAAGAAGAGGTCCGGAAAAATCGGCGGCAGAAGACATCAGTCTTCAACAAGGTAGCGCACAGCACTGCAGCTGTGCGCCATTGCTCCTCAGGCACACTTCACACTCCGGTCACTGAGGGTGCAGGGCGCTAGGGGGGGGCGCCCTGAGCAGCAATGTAAAACACCTTGGCTGGCGAAAATACACCACATATAACCCCCAGGGCTATATGGATGTATTTTAACCCCTGCCAGAATTCACCAAAAAGCGGGAGAAAAGGCCGCCGAGAAGGGGGCGGAGCCTATCTCCTCAGCACACGGGCGCCATTTTCCATCACAGCTCCGCTGGAAGGACGTCTCCCTGACTCTCCCCTGCAGTCCTGCACTACAGAAAAGGGTACAAAAGATTTTTTAAATCTAAAATCCTTGAACACTTACATACAGAGGTTCAAATTCAAGATGGAGTCACTCAGAGCAGTGATTGCAAACCTGGAAGAAGGGGATTATATGGTGTCTCTGGACATCAAAGATGCTTACCTACATGTCCCAATTTACCCTTCTCACCAAGGGTACCTCAAGTTTGTGGTACAGAATTGTCACTATCAGTTTCAGACGCTGCCGTTTGGCTTGTCCACGGCACCCCGGGTCTTTACCAAGGTAATGGCCGAAATGATGATACTCCTTCGAAGGAAGGGAGTTTTAGTTATCCCTTACTTGGACGATCTCCTGATAAGGGCAAGATCCAGGGAACAGTTGGAAGTCGGGGTAGCACTAGCTCAGATAGTGTTGCGGCAGCACGGTTGGATTCTCAATATTCCAAAATCGCAGCTGATCCCGACGACACGCCTTCTATTCCTAGGGATGATCCTGGACACAGTCCAGAAAAAGGTTTTTCTCCCGGAGGAGAAAGCCAGGGAGTTATCCGAGCTAGTCAGAAATCTCCTAAAACCAGGCCAAGTCTCAGTGCATCAATGCACAAGGGTCCTGGGAAAAATGGTGGCTTCCTACGAAGCAATCCCATTCGGCAGATTCCACGCAAGAACCTTCCAGTGGGATCTGCTAGACAAATGGTCCGGGTCGCATCTTCAGATGCATCAGCGGATAATCTTGTCACCAAAGACAAGGGTGTCTCTCCTGTGGTGGTTGCAGAGTGCTCTTCTTCTAGAGGGCCGCAGATTCGGCATTCCGGACTGGGTCCTGGTGACCACGGATGCCAGCCTGAGAGGCTGGGGAGCAGTCACACAGGGAAGAAATTTCCAGGGCTTGTGGTCAAGCCTGGAGACATCACTTCACATAAATATCCTGGAGCTAAGAGCCATCTACAATGCTCTAAGCCTAGCAAGACCTCTGCTTCAAGGTCAGCCGGTGCTGATCCAGTCAGACAACGTCACGGCAGTCGCCCACGTAAACAGACAGGGCGGCACAAGAAGCAGGAGGGCAATGGCAGAAGCTGCAAGGATTCTTCGCTGGGCGGAAAATCATGTGATAGCACTGTCAGCAGTGTTCATTCCAGGAGTGGACAACTGGGAAGCAGACTTCCTCAGCAGGCACGACCTCCACCCGGGAGAGTGGGGACTTCATCCAGAAGTCTTCCACATGATTGTGAACCGTTGGGAAAAACCAAAGGTGGACATGATGGCGTCCCGCCTCAACAAAAAACTAGACAGGTATTGCGCCAGGTCAAGGGACCCTCAGGCAATAGCTGTGGACGCTCTGGTAACACCATGGGTGTACCAGTCAGTGTATGTGTTCCCTCCTCTGCCTCTCATACCCAAGGTACTGAGAATTATAAGACGGAGAGGAGTAAGAACTATACTCGTGGCTCCGGATTGGCCAAGAAGGACTTGGTACCCGGAACTTCAAGAGATGCTCACAGAGGACCCGTGGCCTCTACCTCTAAGAAGGGACCTGCTCCAGCAGGGACCCTGTCTGTTCCAAGACTTACCGCAACTGCGTTTGACAGCATGGCGGTTGAACGCCGGATCCTGAAGGAAAAAGGCATTCCGGATGAAGTCATCCCTACCCTGATCAAAGCCAGGAAGGATGTAACCGCACAACATTATCACCGTATTTGGCGTAAATATGTTGCGTGGTGCGAGGCCAGGAAGGCCCCTACAGAGGAATTTCAACTGGGTCGTTTCCTGCATTTCCTGCAAACAGGACTGTCTATGGGCCTAAAATTAGGGTCCATTAAGGTTCAAATTTCGGCCCTGTCGATTTTCTTCCAGAAAGAACTGGCTTCAGTTCCTGAAGTTCAGACGTTTGTCAAGGGGGTACTGCATATACAGCCTCCTTTTGTGCCTCCAGTGGCACCTTGGGATCTCAATGTAGTTTTGGGGTTCCTAAAATCACATTGGTTTGAACCACTCACCACTGTGGACTTAAAATATCTCACATGGAAAGTGATAATGCTGTTGGCCCTGGCTTCGGCCAGGCGTGTGTCAGAATTGGCGGCTTTATCCTACAAAAGCCCTTACCTAATTTTTCATACGGACAGGGCAGAATTGAGGACTCGTCCTCAATTTCTCCCTAAGGTTGTTTCAGCGTTTCACCTGAACCAGCCTATTGTGGTACCTGCGGCTACTAGGGACTTGGAGGACTCCAAGTTGCTGGATGTAGTCAGGGCCCTGAAAATATATGTTTCCAGGACGGCTGGAGTCAGAAAATCTGACTCGCTGTTTATCCTGTATGCACCCAACAAGCTGGGTGCTCCTGCTTCTAACCAGACTATTGCTCGTTGGATTTGTAGTACAATTCAGCTTGCACATTCTGTGGCAGGCCTGCCACAGCCTAAATCTGTAAAAGCCCATTCCACAAGGAAAGGGGCTCACCTTGGGCGGCTGCCCGAGGGGTCTCGGCTTTACAACTTTGCCGAGCAGCTACTTGGTCAGGGGCAAACACGTTTGCTAAATTCTACAAATTTGATACCCTGGCTGAGGAGGACCTGGAGTTCTCTCATTCGGTGCTGCAGAGTCATCCGTACTCTGCCGCCCGTTTGGGAGCTTTGGTATAATCCCCATGGTCCTTACGGAGTTCCCAGCATCCACTAGGACGTCAGAGAAAATAAGAATTTACTTACCGATAATTCTATTTCACGTAGTCCGTAGTGGATGCTGGGCGCCCATCCCAAGTGCGGATTGTCTGCAATACTTGTACATAGTTGCTGTTACAAAAATCGGGTTTTTTGTTGTTGTGAGCCATCTTTTCAGAGGCTCCGCTGTTATCATGCTGTTAACTGGGTTCAGATCACAGGTTGTACGGTGTGATTGGTGTGGCTGGTATGAGTCTTACCCGGGATTCAAAATCCTTCCTTATTGTGTACGCTCGTCCGGGCACAGTATCCTAACTGAGGCTTGGAGGAGGGTCATAGGGGGAGGAGCCAGTGCACACCAGGTAGTCCTAAAGCTTTACTTTTGTGCCCAGTCTCCTGCGGAGCCGCTATTCCCCATGGTCCTTACGGAGTTCCGAGCATCCACTACGGACTATGAGAAATAGAATTATCGGTAAGTAAATTCTTATTTTTTTTATTTTACTTATCGTAATAGACCGCAGAGATGGTGCTGTAGTACTCATCGGCAGGGCATTTATGAAAGGTGCAGATATACAGATATCAGCACTCAATGGTTTGTAATTATCGATATTTCCCTCCTGATGGTAAATAGTTTTACCATCGATGGCTAAGGTCTGACGGCAAAATTACATTACTTTTATGTTTTGCTTACTTGAGGCTGCAGATCCCATTTCTTTGTGCATGTGCAGACCAAATCTGAATCATCGATGGGTAATCATCATTGATTCCCCCCTGATCTTTAAAAAATATTAACCATCAGGCCATCCCTAGTATACAGGCAGCACAGCACCCTTGATCAGGGGTTGCCTGGAAAATTTTATTCTGGGGGACAAGGTGAAAGCATTGTCCCGTGAGCTGTCCATGCTTAAAGGTGGTTTAAGGTTTTGTACATGGGGTAATTTATAAAAAAAAATGAAACAAAAATAGTTTTACTGGAGAAAAATGAGGTTTTCACAGGAAAATAACCCTCGGTTTCTGCCACAACAAACCTTATTTCAGTGTCATGTCCGCTGATGCAGCAATGTTTATATACTATTGTTAGGTTCCGGGTGCTCAGAACAAGGGAGATGTTATGAAGTGAGTCCAGAGCACCAGGACGTAACGCTGGGAAAGGGGAATGGAAAGGGAATAGCCCCTGGCGCCCTATCTCCGTTGTCTCGCCCGTGCTGTCAGTACACTCTTGCGAGACTATGGTTGCTTGAGCCCATGGCAGCCGCGTTTGAAGGGCGGATTACGTCTGCCCAACTTCGATGCCCCCTCAGGTCTTAATGAGAGACAAAGAGTGTACCGAGACAGGGTGATAACAAGGGGCCCTCTTACTGAAACAACCAAAGCCAGGGGCTACTAACTAGCCTAAAACTAAATGTATGTGCGGCTTGCCGCCAAAGGAAAAGAACAACAAAGGAAATGCTGACCACACGCCGACACAATACTTTTGTGTACCGGCGGTGACAGCATAAGCAGAACCCTCTGCAAAACACCAGTAATAGAAATAATAACGGAATACAGCGGCCTAGGCCGACGGACACGGCAGAGCCGCTACTCACGGAACCGGTATGAATACTGGCAAACGGACAGGAACTCCCAATGCTGCTGACACAGACTCTCAGAACTGGATGACAGGCAGAATCCCAAACGACAGACCGGTGGACACCAAGAAGCCAGAAACTTGACCAGGCACAGGCAAAGCCACTGGACCTCAGGACAGGAACGCCTCACGGCAGGACACGGGATCAGACACAGGAATCGACACAGGGACTGACACTGCTACACAGGAGCTCACGAACTAGCAGGAACCAAGCTCAGAACTCAAGCAGACTGGAAACCTAGAAATATCACCAGCGTCTGTGAATAGCACTGAGCCAGCATATAACAGAGAGGCCTAATTAATAATCTCATGCAGCTGTCCTGTTGCATGACTCCAAACTGACAAGATGCAATTAGCAGCCAGGTGAGGCTGAACACATGGGAACAAGCTGCAATTACACAGACTCACCAGCGGCAGCAACCAAGAGTACTCTTAAACAGAGCAACGGGAAATCCTGGCCTGCGAAACAACTTATAAACATAAAATACCTAACTGACATGCAAAACAGGAATGAGCCACAGCCGTGGCTCATAACAGTACCCCCCCCCCTTGAGGAGGGGTCAAAGGATCCCAAAATACAGACTATTCAAAACAAGGGATACAAAAAAAACCTGACACACTGGTCTAACAGACACGAAAACAGAAACAAGCTGCAACCACAGCTTGTAACAGTGCCCTCCCCCTGACGGTGGCCACTGGACACAAGATAAGGAAAAAAAAAAATCAATTTTTTTTTATATCAAGGCAAGAGTAAAAAAATTTTTCTTCTTCTTCTTTTTACAAAGCTCTTTAGGTCTGACCAAGGTAATTCCCCAAACATTGTCTGAACTGATGGTACCACCCAGAAAGGCTGCGTTCAAATCAGAGACAGGTTTCTTACCCTTGGGAGCTGAACTTTCTGGCAAAGTACTATTATTAGAAGAAGAAGTCAGAAAAGCACATCCTGCAGTCAAAACAATGGGCTGGGACTCTTGTGCCGAGTTTACAGTATTTGGTGGACTCTCAGCAGACAAGACGGGTGACTTAGAGGAACCTGAACCAATTTCTTTGGTACCATATCTTTTAATAATTGCATCACTGAATGCTGGGGGATCCTGAAGAATGGGATCTTCAGCTTTCATTAGGCTGATCGCCCACTCAAAAGGCTCTCCTCTAAAAGAATAAATCAGATAAAGCACAAGGTTCTCTGAAGTGATGCCCAGAAATGGTCTAGACAACATAATAATGTAATAGTGTTTGTAAAGCGCCAGAAATTGTGCTAAGTCCCCATCAAAGATTATGGATGTTGAGATATCAGAGTCAGGATCTGTTTCCTTCCCATCTGACTGACTGGAGTGCTTTGCTAGGACCTGGTCACTATTGACCTTACTCGAGGCTGAGACTCTCTGAACTCCACCCGGGGCAGTGACTTTCTGAACCCCACCCGGGGCAGTGCCTTTCTGAACCCCACCCGGGGCAGTGACTTTCTGAACCCCACCCGGGGCAGTGGCCTCCGGGAACCCTGCTGGGGCAGTGGCCTCCGGGAACCCCGCTGGGGCAGTGGCCTCCGGGAACCCTGCTGGGGCAGTGGCCTCCGGGAACCCCGCTGGGGCAGTGGCCTCCGGGAACTCCGCTGGGGTCAGCACCTCGGATTCTTTTACTGGGACCGAGCCGTTGGCCTCCCCCACTGGGACCGAGCCATCGGCCTCCCTCTCTGAGTCGATAATTATCGAAACTTCTCCCGGGACTATGACTTCCGGGACTTTTGCTGAAGCTATAACCTTCAGCACCTCCACTAATGCTACGCCTCTTAAGTTCTTTCCTAGGGAAGCGACCTCTAGACCCTTCTTAGAGGCTGCGTCTCTCGAGACCCCACTTGGGGATATTACTTCAAATATCCCTTCTGGGGTTTTGCTTCTCGAGTTCCCTTCTAGAACTATGGTTTCAGATACCCTTTCTGGGGTTGCGCTCTTCAAGTCCCTACCTGGGGTAACAGCTTCTGAGACCCCTTCTAGTATGGAAACCTGAGCTATAATATTTGATGTCCCTCTATAAGCTAGAGCATCGGGTACCGCTCCAGCACTCTGGGCATCGGATACCGCTCCAGCACTCTGGGCATCGGGTACCGCTCCAGCACTCTGGGCATCGGGTACCGCTCCAGCACTCTGGGCATCGGGTACCGCACCAAGATCCTGAGCATCGGGCTCCTCTCCAGGACCCTGGGCAACGGGCACCACTCCAGGACCCTGGGCAACGGGCACCACTCCAGGACCCTGGGCAACAGGCACCACTCCAGGACCCTGGGCAACGGGCACCACTCCAGGAACCTGGGCAATGGGCACCACTCCAGGAACCTGGGCAACGGGCACCACTCCAGGGGCTTGCAACTCTGCTTCAACAGGAACCTCAAGAGAGGAGAGAAACATTCTCTTTTGATTCCTGAATCTACAATGGGGCTCCCTTGCCCAAGGACCCCAATTATAGGACAGAGAGCTTTTTAGTGTGGGTTGTGTGACAAGTACCTCTGCCACAGTAGAGACAGGAGTAGGTCTTGTATCCTGACTCAACTTGGCCAGAGGGCAAGACTCGTCACCACACTTTGGCTTGCGCAACTCACAGGTCTGCAGATAGTGGCCTAAACCCCCACAATATAGGCATAAGTTTAAGTTTCTGCGACGCAGACGCTCCTCTTCTGAGAGCCTGGGCCGCAGAAAACTTTTAAACCTTTTCTCTTCAACTAAACCAGAGGATTCTCTTGTCACCATACTGTGAACAAGAGTCTCTTTAGAGATAGATGTACTCTCAACGACTTCTGGCAAGATGAGCAAGATTTTAGTCAGAAGGTTTTGCAGTTGCTTTAAGGATTGCTGCAAAACTTCTAGTCGCTCTGGTCTCAAAGCACTGAAAGCAGAGTTCAGGGCTGAGAGAGATGCCTGCAGGGCTTGCATAGTAGACATAGGAGGATTTAAAACTAGACAAGACAAGGCAAGACTAGACAAGGCAGGACTAAATTTTTGCTAAACAAAACAAGACTGGTTTTTGTTTTTGTTTTTTTTAAACACCGGACTGGATTCTAAACACCGGACTGGATTCTAAACACCGGACTGGATTCTGCACACTGAATTCTAGACAAGACTGGATTCTAAACACCGGATTGAATTCTGCACACTGAATTCTAGACAGGACTGGTATCTAGACTAGACACTGGACTGGGCCAAAAAAGAAAAAAGTTTTATGTCTTTTTTGTGGTATGGCTGGTGATAATGTTAGGTTCCTGGTGCTCAGAACAAGGGAGATGTTATGAAGTGAGTCCAGAGCACCAGGACGTAACGCTGGGAAAGGGGAATGGAAAGGGAATAGCCCCTGGTGCCCTATCTCCGTTGTCTCGCCCGTGCTGTCAGTACACTCTTGCGAGACTATGGTTGCTTGAGCCCATGGCAGCCGCGTTTGAAGGGCGGATTACGTCTGCCCAACTTCGATGCCCCCTCAGGTCTTAATGAGAGACAAAGAGTGTACCGAGACAGGGTGATAACTAGGGGCCCTCTTACTGAAACAACCAAAGCCAGGGGCTACTAACTAGCCTAAAACTAAATGTATGTGCGGCTTGCCGCCAAAGGAAAAGAACAACAAAGGAAATGCTGACCACATGCCGACACAATACTTTTGTGTACCGGCGGTGACAGCATAAGCAGAACCCTCTGCAAAACACCAGTAACAGAAATAATAACGGAATACAGCGGCCTAGGCCGAAGGACACGGCAGAGCCGCTACTCATGGAACCGGTACGAATACTGGCAAATGGACAGGAACTCCCAATGCTGCTGACACAGACTCTCAGAACTGGATGACAGGCAGAATCCCAAATGACAGACCGGTGGACACCAAGAAGCCAGAAACTTGACCAGGCACAGGCAAAGCCACTGGACCTCAGGACAGGAACGCCTCACGGCAGGACACGGGATCAGACACAGGAATCGACACAGGGACTGACACTGCTACACAGGAGCTCAGGAACTAGCAGGAACCAAGCTCAGAACTCAAGCAGACTGGAAACCTAGAAATATCACCAGCGTCTGTGAATAGCACTGAGCCAGCATATAACAGAGAGGCCTAATTAATAATCTCATGCAGCTGCCCTGTTGCATGACTCCAAACTGACAAGATGCAATTAGCAGCCAGGTGAGGCTGAACACATGGGAACAAGCTGCAATTACACAGACTCACCAGTGGCAGCAACCAAGAGTACTCATAAACAGAGCAACGGGAAATCCTGGCCTGCGAAACAACTTATAAACATAAAATACCTAACTGACATGCAAAACAGGAATGAGCCACAGCCGTGGCTCATAACAACTATGCACCTGTCCAACATTGTCTTGTACTGTAAGTCACTGAAAGTCATATAAATAAAGGATAATAATAGTATCCAATGTTATTTCCCACTTTTTTGGGATTACAGGGGTATTTTTTTAGATTGTGAGAAAACTGGAAACCCCACCCACACACATGAATAAAATATATATAGGTTGGCGGAGGGGAGAGAAAATGACACCACTTCATTCAGAAAATAGTACAAATTTGGGGGGGAAAACTGGGTTAATGTGATTTTGAGTGGTAGTAAGCCCATGAAATTATGGGGAGTCACAGGTAAAGCATTAGATGCTAGCATCCAATGTTTTACCTCTGTCCAAGCATCCCAGTTTTTGCCGCTGTGGTACAGATCAATGGAGACTTGCCAATATACCCTCCTCTCTGAAGTCTGAAGAAGCCACTGAAGTTTTGGGTCAGGATCCTATCTGTAGAAAGGGCTTTCTGCAAGTATTGTGACTTCTGCTTTTGAGGTCAGCAAAATATCTGCTTGTATTATAGCTAGTTCTCACTTTATTTATGAATTTGAGACCAAACAGTCGTCTGCCATAAAATTAGGAAAGTCAAGTGAAGACCAGATAAACCAGCTCTGGTGTGCCATCTAGATCTGTGTGTACAGTATTTGTCACATAATTAAAGTTATCCCCTACTATTATGGTTGCCCTGCCTAGAGTCATATATTTAATTAGGCATATTTGAAATGCCACAAAATTTTCCAGGGAACAAGCTGGCACACCTTCTTTCTAAGCTTTGTCGAGGACATGTAGCTGCACCTGCCATTTTATACTGTATGTTTTTCAAGGTAAGTCATTTAGAGCAGGGTTAATGTCTGGAACGAACAAGGCTGGAATTTCAGGAAAGGTGGCTGTTTACAGGGGCAGACTAGATGGGCAAAGAGGTTATTATCTGTCATCAAATTTTATGTTTCTATGTGATGGACCCACTTATCTTCCTTTATTAACGTTTAATTAAATACCAGGTTTGCTAATTTATATGCCTCTGAGTGTTCAGACCATTGGGAAGAATACGTCTTTGCTGGAGGGTTTTTATCAGTTAAGACTACCCTAGCCAACTAGAGTTCGCTAAATTCTCCTCTTTTCGAAGAAGAAACAGAACATAAATTCCTACATACCCATAAGACCTACCTCTATCAAACCCTCTCCATGTGCAATCAGACCTCTTTCTTATGCCATCAGGCCACGTCACATGACTCCAGACCTCCATTCATGTCATTAGTCCTCCCCAAATAACCCATACACATGCCATCAGCCATCATATTTAGGTATCTTTCACTCCATTAATAATCATATCAAAGCATGTACTATAAGTTGGAGATGTTCTATCATAAACTACTAAATGCACAGTTTATGGTACAATGTTGTATCATAAACTACTAGATGCTTGTTTACAAGCAGGGTCGCCATCAGGGGGATACAACCTGCATGCAGAGTCCGACTAGCCCACAAGGGTACCAGGGAAATCCCGTGTGGGCCCCAGTGCCTGGTGTCATCCGCCTCCGCTTCTTATGTCAGTTTACAGGCAGTGCACTCAGATTATACATTGTTACTCTATTAGAGTGTGCGTTACCTGGTGGAGCAGAAACATGGATGAACATGGGCAGGGGCGTAGAGAGTCACGCTGGGCCCAGGTAAAGGAGTGAAGGCGTGGATTAATAAAGTGGATTAATAAAATGCCACTACGCCATTGTGCTGTTTTAACTCGAGGGATGGGGCGCGCGGGGGAGATGTCATTGGGAATATGGTGCCGGCCAGCCAGCGCCTTCCCCCCTCCCTCTTGGCGCCACTGAACATGGGTGCTTGGTTGGTTTCTATAAAAACTACATCAAGAATCACCCTCCTGCCAATCGAAATAAGCACTTGGGCTAATGTTTTCTTGTGTGGAATAGCATTAAAAATATATTGCAAACTAAGGGGTATATTTACTAAGCTCCCGATTTTGACCAAGTTGGTGTTTTTTCATCAAAGTGTCATCTCGGGAATTTACTAAACTCAAATCTCGGCAGTGATGAGGGCATTCGTATTTTTTTTGAAGTTACAGAAAAAAATACGAATTAATACACCATCGGTCAAACACGCCTGTTATTTTATACAACTCGGTAATTTACTAAAAATTCAAATTCACAATCACTTCCGGCAATAGCCAAACCCTGCCGTGAAAAAATACAAATCGTAAAAAAAAGCAGTTTTCAAATGGACCTGCTTGTTTTTACCGTGTTCTGATAGGCATGCACGGATCAGTGAGATCCGTGCATGTTTTTCCGTGGGAAGGGGTGTGAAATGGTTAAAAATCAGAAAAAATAATTGCGTGGGGTACCCCCTCCTAAGCATAACCAGCCTCGGGCTCTTTGAGCCGGTCCTGGTTGTAAAAATACGGGCAAAAATTTGACAGGGGTTCCCCCATATTTTAACAACCAGCACTGGGCTCTGCACCTGGTCCTGGGGCAAAAAATACGGGGGACAAAAGACATAGGGGTCCCCCGTATTTTTAACACCAGCACCGGGCTCCACTAGTCAGAGAGATAATGCCACAGCCGGGAGACACTTTTATATTGGTCCCTGCGGCCCTGGCATTAAATCACCAACTAGTCACCCCTGGCCGGGGTACCCTAGAGGAGAGGGGACCCCTTAAATCAAGGGGTCCCCCCCTCCAGCCACCCAAGGGCCAGGGGTGAAGCCCGAGGCTGTCCCCGGCACCCCTGGGCGGTGGGTGCCGGGCTGATAGCCTTTTGTGTAAAAAAAGAATATTGTTTTTTAAGAATATTGTTTTTTTGTAGCAGAACTACAAGTCCCAGCAAGCCTTCCCCGCAAGCTGGTGCTTGGAGAACCACAAGTACCAGCATGCGGGGGGAAACGGGCCCGCTGGTACCTGTAGTTTTACTACAAAAAAATACCCAAATAAAAACAAAACATACACACCGTGACAGTAAAACTTTAATTAACATACATGCACACATACATACATACATACATACATACTTACATACATACTTACCTATGTTGACACGAAGCAGTCGGTCCCCTTGTCCAGTAGAATCCAGGGGAACCTGTAAATAAAATTATACTTACAAAGAATCCGGGGTAGATCGGTCCTCTTCTTATAAGTTATAATCCAGGGACTTGGTAAAATAAAAAAACGGAATACCCGATCCACGCACTGAAAGGGGATCCACAGCCTCGAGCTTCACCCCTGGCCCTTGGGTGGCTGGAGGGGGGACCCCTTGATTTAAGGGGTCCCCACTCCTCCAGGGTACCCCGGCCAGGGGTGACTAGTTGGTGATTTAATGCCAGGGCCGCAGGGACCAATATAAAAGTGTCCCCTGGCTGTGGCATTATCTCTCTGACTAGTGGAGCCCGGTGCTGGTGTTAAAAATACGGGGGACCCCTACATCTTTTGTCCCCCATATTTTTTGCACCAGGACCAGGCGCACAGCCCGGTGCTGGTTGTTAAAGTATGGGGGAACCCCTGTCAATTTTTTACCCGTGTTTTTACAACCAGGACCGGCTCAAAGAGCCCGAGGCTGGTTATGCTTAGGAGGGGGAACCCCACGCAATTTTTTGGGGGATTTTTAACACTTTATACACTTTTTTTAAGGTACACAATGAAGCCCTGCACGGATCTCACGGATCCGGCCGAGATTCATTGTGTTAAGTTCGGCAGTGTTTTACTAATCACTCCCGTAAAAACACTGCCCGAAATTACGAATGACATCAACATCGGAAAACACGACAACATAGTAAATGAGGCGTAAAAAAAAACCAAAAAGTTGCAAATTCACACATTCGATGTCATTCGTGTTTAATCTCCCTCCAAATCCCGGCAATTCCGAATCTTAGTAAATATACCCCTAAGAATGTAGTTGTGAAAGAAAACAAATTCAACCCAGTGGTAATAACGTAGTAATTTAACCTTATTATTACAGTTTCATGTATTTGGTCTTTGCTAGTCTACAGTAGTTTTCAATAAGTTAGTGTGTACAGGGGTCCTCTATAATTATATGGCATAGGGATCTATTCATGATGGTAAAAATATCAGTAGAGATACTTTCGTTTTTAACGAGTTCATTGTAAAATGCAGACCTATTCATCATTTCTCCATTATCACTTCTGAAAAGCTGCTCTTACTGTGGAGACAGCTTTTTGGAAGTGCAAGATACTTTCACTGCTTCCCCCACTGCCCGCTCCCATCACCCCTGTATCTCCTCTCCCTGCGCTCCCTGCTGGCATCCTCTACCCTGGTGTTCAGTGTTTCCTACCCACAGCTTCTCTCCCAGTGGGGTAAATGTATAAAGCAGTGATAAGAGTAGAGAAGTGAGCCAGTGGAGAAGTTGCCCATGGCAACCAATCAGCTGCTCTGTATAATTTATCTAGCCCCCATAAGGGATATTGGCCCTCATTCCGAGTTGATCGCTCGCAAGGCGATTTTAGCAGAGTTACACACGCTAAGCCGCCGCCTACTGGGAGTGAATCTTAGCTTCTTAAAATTGCGAACGATGTATTCGCAATATTGCGATTACAAACTACTTAGCAGTTTCAGAGTAGCTTCAGACTTACTCGGCATCTGCGATCAGTTCAGTGCTTGTCGTTCCTGGTTTGACGTCACAAACACACCCAGCGTTCGCCCAGACACTCCCCCGTTTCTCCGGCCACTCCTGCGTTTTTTCCGGAAACGGTAGCGTTTTTATCCACACGCCCATAAAACGCCGTGTTTCCGCCCAGTAACACCCATTTCCTGTCAATCACACTACGATCGCCGGAGCGAAGAAAAAGCCGTGAGTAAAAATACTATCTTCATTGTTAAATTACTTGGCGCAGTCGCAGTGCGAATATTGCGCATGCGTACTAAGCGGAATTTCACTGCGATGCGATGAAAATTACCGAGCGAACGACTCGGAATGAGGGCCATTGGGTACACTTAGTACAATGGGGGTATAGACGGGTTCCAAAGGAGCCAGTGCACTTTAAATTTCTTCAACTGGGTGTTAATGGAGCCATTGCCGCTGCGAATAGTTGCAGCCGGGGACACCATGCAGCAAGCCCTGTTGTAGCATGCTGCAATGCAGTAAGATGAGCATGGTTACATCTGTATATATTTTTATTCAATATATTTCCATTGTGATCTCATACCATTTATATATTAATCTTTCAGACAAGCAATATTACACTCACTGTCCTGGAATGTTCCCTTCTCTCTGTTGCTCTGCCTATGGTGGTCATTCCGAGTTGTTCGCTCGGTAATTTTTTTCGCATCGCAGCGATTTTCCGCTTATTGCGCATGCGCAATGTTCGCACTGCGACTGCGCCAAGTAAATTTGCTATGAAGATTGGTATTTACTCACGGCATTACGAGGTTTTTTCTTCGTTCTGGTGATCGTAATGTGATTGACAGGAAGTGGGTGTTTCTGGGCGGAAACTGGCCGTTTTATGGGAGTGTGTGAAAAAACGCTACAGTTTCTGGGAAAAACGCGGGAGTGGCTAGAGAAACGGAGGAGTGTCTGGGCGAACGCTGGGTGTGTTTGTGACATCAAACCAGGAACGTCAAGCACTGAACTGATCGCACTGGAAGAGTAAGTCTCGAGCTACTCAGAAACTGCAAAGAAATTTCTATTCGCAATTTTGAGAACCTTTCGTTCGCAATTTTGATAAGCTAATATTCACTCCCAGTAGGCGGCGGCTTAGCGTGTGCAATGCTGCTAAAAGCAGCTTGCGAGCGAACAACTCGGAATCACCCCCTATATCAGGTCACTACCCAGTGGCAAACGCAGGATTTCTAGATTTCCAAATGCAGTCCCCAATTTTCCACTCTGCAGAACATTGGAGCAAATGCGGGAGTCTGGGGGAACGGTAGAAGAACCTAGTAACGACTCTGGACATTAATGTAAATATTGTCTTTTTATACACTGGACACTGTATGGAATGTAGTATTAATATTTAGCAGTACAAATGGTCTATGGTATAGGCTATATTAAACATATTTAAATAACATAAATAAGTGATCAGGAAAAGATTAAACATACCATTGTAAATAAATACAAAAACATAATAGAACCAGTACTGCACTTTCTAAGCACACATTCCCCCACCTCATGATAAGGCTCCTATCTCTTCTTCCTGGCGGCTACTCTCTGGTCCAGAGCACTGATTGAGGACTCAGAACCACACACACAGCAAACTTGGTAGAAGAATCTGATACCACTGGGCATGTGCAGCAGCTCTGCTATGTCTCTTAAACTGCATGATGTGGCAGCAGCTCGAGTAATCGAGTTTTATACCATTGCTATTGTTGTCATAATTTGAGCCACTTGCCAATAGGAGGGGGGTTTCTGGGCAACCAGAATCCCCCCCCCCCCATCCTCTGCATTTGCCTATGCTACCTGAATTCAGAACAGCTGCAAATGAGTGAGGTTTTGATTAATTTTTATCTATAAGCGTGCATTTTCCACATATTGATATTTCAAATTCATTGCACAGATATAGTGACTTCTGGATAACGCCCCCCCCCCCCCCTCCCCACACACACACACACACACACACTTTAAAAGATCGACACTGTTAGGTCAAAGGCGTAATTCTGACTTGCTAATAATGGGGGTGATTCAGACCTGATGTCACAACTTAGGGCTGAGGCTGACCTGGGGACGCCTCAGATGTAGGGGCTGGCATGTAGGTGGACCGGGGAGGTAGTATTGGGTTCCTTGACATACAGGAGAGCTAGTACCATTTGCCCGAAGGTGTGACCACGACAACAACGTTGTAAAAAGGTAAAGTCAGTTTATTGAACACACAGCTTTAGACACCTGGAGTATGCAATAACGTCACAGTAGAAGTGCAGTGATAAGTTACCGTACAGTTCCCAGAAGCGCAGAGGTAATTAGTGCTGTGGCTTGCAGAACAGAATGTTACAGAGTCCTTGCCAGAACTGGAGATGGTAAGGCTGTATGCCACAGCTAACCGCTGAGGAGAGGTATGAACTGGTACTGCCCAGCAGATGGTACACAGAGGCTGGAGTAACGCAGATGCACAGAAGTAGATGGTATAATTGCAGAGAATGCCGGTTGGAACTGGTATGAATGAAAGGTGTGTAGAACTCACCACTGTAGAGTTAGAGTCCGATGGTGAGCATCGATGTACGCTGTGGTTCAATGGTAGACTGGTCACAGATGCAGGCAATATGGGAATACCGCTGATAACGTTGAAATAACCTGAAGAAACTGTGGAGCACCGCTAGCAGAATACCAGCGTCTCAGGAGTACTGTGGAAAGCTGGTAGGCCGTTGTAAGTACGATGTGAAGTATGGAGAGCGGTGCTGCAGAAAGGAAAAGTTGAAAATGATACCAGAACACTGCTGGAGGCTGGAAGCGAAGCAGGACCAACGCTGTGAGCAGGAAGCCGGTGTCTGATCGTAGAGAGTAATCAGGGGCAATGCTGGAACACTGCAGAAGTCAGACTGCACCGCAGGATGGAAACAGGTGCGGGTCTCTTAGTGGAGCTGAATCACAGGAGCTGGAATACCTGGAGAAACAAGCAGTAGAATCCACAAGCAGGAGAAACATGTGTATAGGTTAGACAACCAAAGCACTGACAATTATCCAGCCCAGGAGCAAGATCACCGGGAAGAGACTTGAGGTAAAGATATACAGCGTGCTGCACGCAGACAGCGCAGATGGAATCCCGTTTTGGAACGCTGGGCCAGTCTCAGGAGACACTTGGAAGGTAAATAATGATGTCCAATTACCCGGATCGTGACACCTGATCACTGCTGTGCATTTTCTCTAGCATCCATAAGGGATATTGAGGGAATCTAGTACGATAGGGTATAGACGGGGTCCAAAGGAGCCGGTGCACTTTAAATTTCTTCAACTGGGTGTGCTGGCTCCTCCCCTCTATGCCCCTTCCCACAGGCAGTTTAGAAAAAAGTGGCGTCAGGAGAGGATGCACACTCTGCAAGCTCCAGAGTTTGTCTTGAGTTTCTTTTTTAATCTTTTTTATTTTCGGAATGCTATTTGGGCAACAGCATACCTGCACCGTGGGAGTTGGGGGGAGGGGGGGGGGCGGTCACCGGCCTTGCGAGGTGTCAGAGTCACTGGCGGTCACAATCGCAGCATACCACACACCCTTAACATTAGCCTGAAGGTGACATCGGTGGTTAGTACTAACCAGGGGCCCCGCTAGGGGGGTCCCCCAGCACAGGGTGCAGCAGAACGCGGGCACGGCATACGGGACCCTCCTGGGGGGGACCCGCTATAGCCCCCCCTATGTACACTGGCAGCGGTGGGTAAAACTAGCACTTGTGTGATGTTTTCTACTCATGGGTAGACTTTTGCCAGTATAAAAACTACAGAAACTCTGGCGCCATTACAGGGGGTGGAGCTTCCTCAGAGCAGGACCAGCGGCATTTTTGCACCTTCCTCTGCTTACAGCTGCAGCAGCAAACACACACAGCTCCTCCAGACACTGAGATAACGCTGAAAAACTGGTACAGGGGTGTAGCAAAGGGGGAGAGCCGCTATTGTACACTAATCTGTGTCCTGAAAAGGACAAAATACCGGTGTTACACTGTGATATATCAGCTTGCAGCCTCACTGGGGCTGTTTAGATTGGGTGTGCTGGTCTCCTTTCTCTCTCTGTCTCCATCTCACATACAGTAAGGGCAGGCTTGCGATCATATTACTTGTGTATGTGTTTGTAAGTGTTGTTACTGTAAACATGGTAAAACACCAATTTTGCAGTGTATGTCACACCAGATTCTCTCCTCCTATGTCTGGTTCATTATCATGTGAACAATATAGTCAGTCCTCACAGCTCACTGAGGGGACTGGGGGGGAGGGTCAAGAGCCTTCCTGGCTAGGTACCATTAAAACCATGATGTCTGATATGTCATCTCAGCTCACCGCTAATGCTCAAAAACTCAACAATTGCAGCAAGCTGTTACAGACCTGGCTGCAAGGGCTGACCAGCCCCCCTTTCTAAATTAGGTCCACAAAAATGTGGATTGCTTGCTTTGCTCTCAGATTCAGATGAGGAAATTCTGGAGGAGGTGGAGGAATTGGAACCTAAAACTGGGGATTCCCCTTCTACACAGGGTATTGAACCCCTCATTTTGGCTATACGGGACGTGTTATCCCTCTAGAGGACGCTGCATCACAGCAGTCGTTCTTCACACAGAACAAGCCCAATGTCAATTTACCTGATTCTGCAGAGTTAGATGACCTATTTAAGTTATCCTGCAAAAATTCAGATAAAACATACCAAGGGGTATATTTACTAAGATTCGTATTTGTAGGGATTTGGTGGGAGATTAAACACGAATTACATCGGTTGTGTGAATTTGCAACTTTTTGAATAAAGTGCATGTAATTTACTAAGCTGCCGAGTTGTCTTCATTTGTATTTTCCGATGTCGATGTGATTCGTATTGTCGGGCAGTGTTTTATGGGAGTGATTAGTAAAACACTGCTGGACTTAACACAATGAATCCCGGCCGGATCTGTGAGATCCATGCAGGGCTTCATTGTGTACATTATATGAAGTCTGTAAAGTGTTAAAAAAAAAAAAAAAATTGCGTGGGGTTCCCCCTCCTATGCATAACCAGCCTCGGGCTCTTTGAGCCGGTCCTGGTTGTAAAAATACAGGGGGAAAAATCAATAGGGTCCCCCCATATTTAAACAAGCAGCACCGGGCTCTGCGCCTGGTCCAAAAAATATGGGAGACAAAAGACATAGGGGTCCCCCATATTTTTAACACCAGCACCGGGCTCCACTAACCAGAGAGATAATGCCACAGCCAGGGGACACTTTTATACTGGTCCCGGCGCCCTGGCATTACATCCCCAACTAGTCACCCCTGGCCGGGGGTACCCTGGAGGAGTGGGGACCCCTTAAATCAAGGGGTCCCCCACCTCCAGCCACCCAAGGGCCAGGAGTGAAGCCCGAGGCTGTCCCCCCATCTGTGGGTGGTGGATGGGAGGCTGATAGCCATAGTGTAAAAAGAAAGAATATTGTTTTTTGTAGAAGAACTACAAGTCCCAGCAAGCCTCCCCCACAAGCTGGTACTTTGAGAACCACAAGTACCAGCATGAGGGAGAATAACGGGCCCGCTGGTACCTGTAGTTCTACTACAAAAAATATACCCCATAAAAAACACAACACACACACCGTGATAGTATTCCTTTAATTTACATACATACACACTTACACACACACACATACTTACCTATGTTGACACGGAGCACCTCGGTCCTCTTGTCCAGTAGAATCCAGGGGGTACCTGTTAAAAAAATATATACTTACAAAGTATCCGGTGTAAATCTGTCCTCTTCTTAAAATGTATAATCCAGGGACTTGGCAGAACAACAAACCGCTAACCCGATCCCCGCACTGAAAGGGGATCCATGTTAACATGGATCCCCTTTCCCCGAATGTCGGGACCCCCCATGACTCCTGTCAAAGAGGGTCCCTTCAGCCAATCAGGGAGTACCACGTCATGGCACTCTCCTGATTGGCTGTGCGCTCCTGCACTGTCAGTCAGGTGGCACACTGTAAATACAATATAGCGCAGAGGCGCTCCATTATATCTAATGGTGGGAACTTTGCGGTCTTCGGTAGACCGTGAGGTTAAGTGGAGCCAACCACAACAGTGACCCCACTTAACCTCGCGGTCTACCGCAGACCGCAAAGTTCTCACCATTGGATATAATTTGAGCACCCTCTGTGCTACATTGTATCTACAGTGCGCCGCCTGACTGACAGTGCAGGAGCGCACAGCCAATCAGGAGAGTGCCATGACGTGGCGCTCCCTGATTGGCTGAAGGGACCCTCTTTGGCATTAGTCATGGGGGGCCCCGACATTCGGGGAAAGGGGATCCATGTGTAAACATGGATCCCTTTCAGTGCGGGGATCGGGTTAGCGGTTTGTTGTTTTGCCAAATCCCTGGATTATACATTTTAAGAAGAGGACCAATCTACACTGGATTCTTTGTAAGTATATATATTTTTTTTAACAGGTACCCCCCTGGATTCTACTGGACAAGGGGAATGAGTGCTTCGGGTCAACATAGGTAAGTATGTATGTATGTATGTATGTATGTATGTATGTATGTGTGCATGTATGTTAATTAAAGTTTTACTGTCACGGTGTGTGTGTTTTGTTTTTATTTGGGGGTTTTTTGTAGTAAAACTACAGGTACCAGCGGGCCCGTTTCCCCCCCGCATGCTGGTACTTGTGGTTCTCTAAGTACCAGCTTGCGGGGAAGGCTTGCTGGGACTTGTAGTTCTGCTACAAAAACCAATATTCTTTTTTTACACAAAAGGCTATCAGCCTGGCACCCACCGCCCAGGGGTGCCGGGGACAGCCTCGGGCTTCACCCCTGGCCCTTGGGTGGCTGGAGGGGGGGACCCCTTGATTGAAGGGGTTCTCACTCCTCCAGGGTATCCCGGCCAGTGGTGACTAGTTGGGAATGTAATGCCAGGGCCGCAGGGATGAGTATAAAAGTGTCCCCTGGCTGTGGCATTATGTCCCTGGCTAGTGGAGCCCGGTGCTGGTGTAAAAAATACGGGGGACCCCTATGTTTTTTGTCCCCCGTATTTTTTGCACCAGGACCAGAGCCCGATGCTGGTTGTTGAAATACGGGGGAACCCTAGTAATTTCCTCCCCGATATTTTTACAACCAGGACCGGCTCAAAGAGCCCGAGGCTGGTTATACAATGGAGGGGGACCCCACGCAATTTTTTTTTTTTTCATTTTTAGGGAAAACTGACATTTTCCCACAGATAAGCATGCACGGATCTCACTGATCTGTGCATGACTATCTCAATACACTTTGAAAAAGGAGGTCAATTTTTTCCTGTTTTTTTTTACGATTTGTATTTTTTCACGGGTGGGTTTGGCTAATCACGGCATATAAATTCTTAGTAAATTACCGTGTTGTATCAAATAACAGCCATGTTTGACCGATGGTGTATTCATTCATAATTGTTTTCTCTGTCGTGAAATACATTACGAATCCCCTCATCACTGCCGAAATTTGTGTTTAATAAATTCCCGATTTTGACACTTAGAAAAAAAACCACAAATTGGTCAAAAGCGGGAGTTTAGTAAATATACCCCCAAGTGTCAAAATGGTTTTTACACACTTTCCCTTTTGCTTCTGAAGGCAGAAAATTCTGGGAAGAACTCCCGGCTGTGGACGTTTCAGTCTCGCGCCTATCTAAGAAGGCGGTGCAGCCAGCCCCGGGCTCCTTTACCATGAAGGACCCTGGAGATAGGAAGATAGAAATTGCACTGAAGTCTATCTACACAGCAGCGGGTATGTCTCAAAGACCGGTCATAGCAGGTTGCTAGATGTCTCATGCCATTCATACCTGGGCTACTTAGATTCAGGAAGGCCTCTGGGGGGATATGGCCTTGGTCATTACAGTGACTCTCCTGAAGCACATTCAGGACACCGCACGCGTCCTGTGTGACTCTCTCAAGGATATAGGCAATATTAATGCTAGGACCACTGCTATGGCAGTGTCGGCTTGCAGGGCTTTGTAGTTGTGTCAATGGATAGCGGACGCAGAATCCAAGCGCAGTGTCGAGGCTCTTCCCTTTTCGGGTGAATGGTTCTTCGAGGTGGAATTGGATGCGTGGATTTCTAAAGTTACTGCAGGGAAATCCACGTTTCACCCCTCTGGAGCCCCGCCGACTAGGCGTTCCTACCCAGGTCCATTTACCAAGTCATTTCGGTCTAACCAGTTTAGATCTAGGGCCAGAGGTGCCTCCAATGTGGCTATAGGCACCAGAGGTAAGACAAGAAAACCAGCGATCGCCAGTTTTCAGGAGAGCACCGGTACTGCTTCGACTAAAGCCTCAGCATGACGGTTCCCACCCACCTCGTCACATCAGTCGCATCTGGGAAAGTTCCTGCCAGGATACCTGGGTCAATGACCTCATTTCTCAGCGCTACAAGCTGGAGTTTAACAGTGCTCTTCCAAAACGATTTTTCAAATCAAACTTAGCAGCTTTGGAGGATATGCGTGTTACGCTGCAACAGGCTATCCTAAAATTGGTGCAATCCCAAGTTATTGTTCCAGTGCCGCTGCATCAACAGGGACAGGGTTACTACTCCAACCTGTTCATAGTACTGAAACTGGACAGTTCCGTACAACCCATTTTGAATCTAAAATCCTTGAACCCTTACCTAAAGGTTTTCAGGTTCAAGATGGAATCCTTGCGAGCAATGATTGCGGGCCTAGAAGAATGGGAGTTCATGGTCTCCCTGGATATCAAAGACGCCTATCTCCATATCACGATTTGGCCACCTCATCAGGCTTACCTGAGGTTTGCCCTACTGAACGATCACTACCAGTTCCAGGCATTACCCTTCGGCCTGTCCACAGCTCCGAGGGTGTTCATGAAGGTGATGGCGGAGATGATGTTCCAACTCCGGTTCCAGGGGGTCAATGTTGTCCCTTATCTGGACGATCTCCTGATCAAAGCAAGATCCAGGGAGCTTTTATTGCTCCATATAGACCGCACTATCCAGCTTCTGTCACACCACGGGTGGATCCTAAATTTACAGAAGTCCCACCTGGAGCCCGCTCAGAGGCTCCTGTTCCTGGATAGTGCTGGATAATGTGGCCCAAAAGGATATTCCTCCCAGAGGACAAGGCAAAAACACTTCATGAGATGGTCCGTTCGGTTCTCTGGCCTACTCAGGTATCCATCCATCTTTGCATAAGATGGTTGGGGAAGATGGTCGCCTCGTACGAGGTGCTCCAGTATGGAAGGTTCCGTGCCAGGACTTTTCAATAGGATCTCCTGAGCAAGTGGTCCGGATCACATCTTCAGATGCAATGGATAATTCGTTTATCACCTCAGGCCAGGATTTCTCTCCTGTGGTGGCTGCAGTCCTCCAACCTACTTGAAAGCCAGAGTTTCAGGATTCAGGATTGGATCCTCCTTATTACGGATGCGAGTCTCAGAGGATGGGGAGCTGTCACCCAGGGCAGGTGGTCAGCCCATGAAGCCCTCCTTCTAATCAGCATTCTAGAACTTCAAGCGATCTACAATGCTCTGCTTCAGGCCTCTCCTCTGCTCAGGAATCACGTGATCCAGGTACAGTCGGACAACGCCACAGCAGTGGTGTACATTAATCAACAAGGAGGGACAAAAAGCAGGGCCTGCATACGAGAGGTATCGAAGATACTCCTCTGGGCGGAAAGAAATGCAAAAGCACTGTCCACAATCTACATTCCGGGAGTGGACAACTGGGAAGCGGACTTCCTGAGTCATCACGATCTCCACCCGGGAGAGTGGGGGCTTCACTATCAGGTGTTTCAGCAGATCATCGACTGGTGGGGTTGCCCACAAATAGACATGATGGCTTCTCGTCTCAACAAGAAGCTTTGTTGGTACTGCTCACGAACCAGGGACCCTCAGATGAGGGCGGTAGATGCCCTGACATCGCTGTGGCCTTACCGGCAGGTCTATCTGTTTCGTCCAATTCCATTGTGTTAGGATCTCCTGCTCTGTGCTGCCACGTCGCCATGGCAACCGGGAGGCAAGTGTTAGCCAAGTAACCTGAGCGCAGCTGATGCTCCGGTCCGGGTTTTTACTGTGTAGTGGTTACAGGCTCTGTGCACGGCAGGGAATCCGGCGCTGGTTTTGTGCTCACAGTCTGTGAGGTCTGAGTGGGGCGTGGACAGCACCTGCTATATAAACCATCCTCTCAGGCTAGGCAAATGCTGCTGAATCTTTGTTTGTTAGTCAGTTCCAGAGAGTTAGCTAGTACTGTGTGACTTTGTATTTACTTGTTGCTTACTGCGAATAGGCCTTGGGATTCGGTACTTCATTCTGCCAATCCGGACCTAGCAGTAAGACTGGAGTCAGTTGTTTGACCTGCTGGGGTTCTTTTGCTATTCTGTGAACCCAGCAGGTTTGCGGCTGTACTCTCAGACCTGCTTGCTTAATCCTCCCTCACTGTGCAGGGCGTCCAGGTGTCAGTTTAGTGGCAGTAAGCTGAACCTGTGCCCTGCAAGTGGGGGTTAGGATTGTGGATACTTTCCTTGTGTCTATATTTCTATCTCTGACCAAGGAGTTTATTCCCACACCCGTTGGTAACCCTTTGGGGTTTTTTCTGTTGCTCTTAGCAACATCATTTCAGGTGCTCCACATGTTAAATCACTACACCTCGCTTCATTGTCCGCTCTATTCCATCTGAGCATTCCTGACACTAGGGAGACACCCAATTCCTGAGCCTTTGGGCTTCTCCGTTCACTTTGTGTTTATTAGTTATTCCATCACCTCCTGTGTATGTTATGTTATACTGTCTGTGAGTTCGTTTGCTTCGCTTTCCTCTCTGTTCATACACCGGTATACTCCTGTTAGCACTGGTGTGCGTAACACATTGCTCCAAAGGGTGCTCAAGCGAATCAGGAATCAAAGGGTTCAGGCAATTCTGATTGCGCCGGATTGCCTCGGAGGGTTTGGTACGCCTATCCTCTGGACATGTCCATCGAAGACCCTTGGCCTCAGCCATTGAGAAGAGATCTTCTTCAACAAGGACCGTACATCTACGACATTACGGCAGCTTCGTTTGATGGCATGGAGGTTGAGCGGAACATCCTAGCTCACAAGGGCCTTTCCACAAAGGTTATTGCTACCATGGTTCAGGCCAGGAAACCTGTGACGTCAACAAACTATCATCATATCTGGAGGAGATATGTCTCTAGGTGTGAGGAACACATTTATCCACCTGCAGAGTTCCAATTGGGACATTTTCTCTGTTTCCTTTACGCTGGTGTGGATAAGGGCTTATATCTGGGTTCCATTAAGGTCAAGATTTCAGCTCTCTCAATTTTCTTCCAGAAGAAATTGGCATTGTTGCCAGAAGTTCAGACCTTCTTGCAAGGAGTACTTCACATACAACCTCCTTTTGTGCCACCCACGGCACCATGGGATTTGAATGTAGTGTTGGAATTTCTACAATCCTCCTGGTTTGAACCTCTGATGACGGTAGAAGACAAGTACATCACGTGAAAGACGGTGATGTTGCTGGCCCTGGTGTTCGCTAGGCGTGTCTCAGAATTGGGGGCCTTATCGTGTAAAAGTCCCTACTTGCTCTTTTACGAGGACAGAGTGGAGCTTCGGACAAGACAGCAGTTCCTGCCGAAAGGTCATCTCTGCCTTCCACTTGAATCAACCTATTGTGGTTTCATCAAGTTCTGGCACTTATGTTCCTCCGGAGGCATTGGATGCTGTGCGAGCCTTGAAGATCTATGTCAAGAGAATGGCTCGGATCAGAAATATACGTTATGGTAAGAACTTACCGTTGATAACGTGATTTCTCTTATGTCCACAGGTATCCACAGGATAACATTGGGATATTGTCGAGCGACAGCGAAAATGGCACCAACACGGTCACAAGCTTTCTGGCCTCCCAGGATGCATTGGGGCCTCCACTATATAGTCTCGCCCACTGACTCAGTCAGATCAGTTCTTTCTAGGCAGGAACATTAGGTAGAGACCTGTACAGGCGATAAGAACACACATGCACACCCTTCCATACAAGAAGGAAGAGGTTTAGTGATTGTCTAGATCCTCAAATCAGTTGCGTCAGGGTGGGATCCCTGTGGATACCTGTGGACATAAGAGAAATCACGTTATCAACGGTAAGTTCTTACCATAACGTATATTTCTCTGGCTGGGTCCACAGGATTATCCACAGGATAACATTGGGATTCCCAAAGCCATTTTAGTGGTGGGGACGCTCCTGATTGCACAGGAGGACCTTACGCCCGAAGTCTGCGTCATGAGAGGCAAAAGTGTCCAAGGCATAATGTCTGATGAATGTGTTTATGGAAGACCATGTGGCTGCCCTACATATCTGTTCTGCTGAAGCACCCTGCTGTGCTGCCCAAGAAGGACCTACCTTACGTGTAGAGTGTGCAGAGACATTAGCTGGAATAGGGAGATCTGCATGAGAATAAGCGTCTGATATTACCATTCGGAGCTAACTCGCCAGCGTCTGTTTACTAGCAGGCCAACCTCTCCTATGGAATCCGTAGAGGATGAAGAGAGAATCTGTTTTCCTGATGGCACTAGTACGGTCTATGTAGATTCTTAAAGCCCGGACCACATCCAGCGACGCTTCTCCCGCAGATAGTCCCGATATCTGAAAAGCTGGGACTACAATTTCTTCATTCAGGTGAAACTTTGATACCACCTTTGGAAGATAGCTAGATCTCATTCTGAGAACTGCTCTGTCTGGAAAAAAACGTAGGAAAGGAGACTTACATGATAATGCTCCTAAATCTGACACTCTTCTGGCTGACGCCATTGCCAGTAAAAAAATAACTTTAACCGTTAACCACTTAAGATCTGCTCTCTCAAGTGGTTCAAACAAAGGACCCTGGAGAAATTTAAGAACTAAATTCAAATCCCAGGGAGCTGCAGGAGGAACAAATGGAGGTTGAATATGTACTACTCCTTGGAAAAATGTACGTACATCCTGTAAATCAGCAATCTTCTGCTGAAACCATACAGTCAACGCCGAGACTTGCACCCTCAAGGAAGCAACTTTCAACCCTTTATCTAATCCTGCCTGAAGGAAATCCAAAATCCTAGCTACTTTAAAAGATCTCGGATTGTAATTTTTTCCAGTACACCAGTGAATATAGGCTTGCCATATTCTATGATACACACGGTGCCGAAGAAGGCTTTCTTGCTCTAAGCATGGTTTGGATTACTTGTTTCAAAAATCCTTTAGCCTCTAAGATAGAAGTTTCAACAGCCACGCCGTCAAAGATAGGCGATCCAGATGGCTGTGATAACAAGGACCCTGCATTAACAGATCTGGACGTTGAGGGAGCAGTATCAGTGCTTCCACGGACATTCTCAACAGATCTGTGTACCAATGCCTTCTTGGCCAAGCTGGAGCTATTAGAATAATTGCTCCTTTTGCCTGTTTTATCTTTCTCACAACTCTGGGTAACAGAGATATCGGAGGGAACAGATATACCAGCTGAAACCTCCATTCTACTGACAGTGCATCTACCAGGACCGCTCCTGGGTCCCTTGTTCTTGATCCGTACCTCGGAACCTTGTTGTTTAGACGAGACGCCATAAGGTCTATCTCCGGTAGACCCCATCTGTTCACCAGTGTCTGAAACACTTCCGGGTGTAGTGCCCATTCGGTTTCCTGAATGGTTTGCCGACTGAGAAAATCCGCTTCCCAATTTAGTACACCCGGAACAAATACTGCTGACAATGCCGGGAGATGGAGTTCCGCCCATCTTAGAATGGCAGTTACTTCCTCCATCAGACTCTTGCTGTGAGTTCCTCCTTGATGATTGAGGTATGCTACTGCCATCGCATTGTCTGAGCGTATCTGGACTGGTCTTCCTTGTAGATTGTCCTTTGCCTGAACTAGAGCCAAGTAAACGGCCCTTATCTCCAACAGATTTATCGGCAGGCGACTTTCCCTTGCGGTCCATTTTCCCTGGAACCATAGGCTTCCGAGTACCACCCCCAGCCTTGCAGGCTGGCATCTGTTGTCAGGACTTGCCACTCTTTTATCCAAAAGGGTCTCCCCTTGTTTAAATGGTCTGTCTGTAGCCACCACGCTAGAGACCTTTTTACATTTACTGGAATCTTTATCATCTGCTTCTTTATCGTTTGATGATTTCCGTTCCATTTGGTCAAAATCAGGTGCTGCAATGGTATGGAGTGGAATTGCGCATATTCCACCATGTCGAAGGTTGATACCATCAGACCTAACAGTCGCATTGCTGCATGGACTGACATTGTCTGGGCTTGCAACGCTTCCTGAGCCATGACCTGCACTTTGACTATCTTTTTCTCTGGCAAGAGAACTTTCTGTAGGTCTGAATCCAATATAGCCCCCAAATGAACCATCCGCTGTGACGGATTCAGAGACGACTTCTCCCAATTTATGAGCCACCCGTGTCTCTGTAAACAAACTATCGTCTGTTGAAGATGGCTCAACAGTAAATCTTGTGACTGTGCTAAGATTAACAGGTCGTCGAGGTATGGGAATATTCTTATCCCCTGCTTGCGCTGACAAGCTGCCATAACCACCATGATCTTGGTAAACACCCTGGGTGCTGTAGCTAGCCCGAAAGGCAGAGCTTAGAACTGGAAATGTTCCTGGAGGATGGCAAACCTGAGGTAACACTGATGTGACAGTGCTATAGGCACATGTAGGTAAGCATCCCATACATCCAGAGATACCATGTAATCTCCCGTTTCCATAGCCAACATTATGGAGCGTAACGTCTCCATGTGGAACTTCGGGATCCATTTGTATTTGTTCAACATTTTCAGATTTAGAATTGGTCGATATGACCCATTTGGTTTCTGGATTAGAAATAGATTGGAGTAATACCCCTGTCCCTTTTGTGATGGAGGTACTGGGACAATCACACCTGACTGCAGTAACTTTTGGACTGCTTCTTGCAGGGCATTGGCCTTCGACTCTATACGAGATGGGCAACCCATACCCCTGAGATACTACCTTCTGGTTGACTGTTGCCATATGTGTGCAAATTGAAGGAGTCGGCCCCCAACCCTGGAATCCTCCAGGCGGAGGCCCGTCTCTTCAGGCTGAGGGTTTCTATTCAGGTTTGGAAGCTGGCTTTTTGCTAGCCCACTGCTTCCTACCCCTGGATTTAAACTGGGGTTTTTTAGGCTCCTCTTTTGCTTTCGCTTTGCTTTGCCAACGAAAAGAGCGAAATTTTAAACCCTTGGACTTAGGGTTATAGGTAGCCGGAAATCTGACCTTCTTCGATTCAGCCTCTGATTCTAGGATATCCGATAAAGGTTTTCCAAATAATATATTATCCACAAAAGGCAATGCTTCCAATTCTTTCTTGGATTCCGCATCTGCCTTCCAGGTACGTAGCCAAATTGCTCTGCGAGCGACTACTGTCAAGGCTGAAGCTTTAGAAGCAACTGTACCTACATCAATTGCTGCTTCTTCCAAATACTGGGCAGATTGTCTTAAACGGCAAAAACGATCCTCTTGCTCCCCCGAAGGAGAAGGGATGCTGTTCTCTAGTTCCTCTATCCATTCGCCCATAGCCTTTGCTACCCAGGCCGAAGCTATAACAGGTCTTACCACTGCTCCTACTAGAGAAAAAATATTTTTCAAAAGGCTCTCTACCCTTCTGTCTTTGACATCATTCAAAGAGTTAGATGACAGTGGTAAAGCAGATTTATGCACGAGTCGCAGAACATGTACATCTACTTTTGGAGGAACTTCTCTCTTCGAACAATCCCCAGCAGGAAATGGATAATAAGAATCCCATCTCTTAGGAATCTTATACTTATTACTGGGCGCTGCCCAAGACTCATCCATCATTTCCGTCAACTCATCTGACGCTGGAAATTCAGCTTTCACTGATTTTGTTCGTTTAAATACAGGTGCTTTTGCTTTTAACGCTGTCTTGGCTGGCTCTTCCAAAGAAAGCACAGCCTTCACGGCATTAATAAGTTCAGCTACATCTTCTGAACTAAAGCTCTGCGACTGATCATCATACGGAGTTGAATCTATTGTTTCCTCATCATCATCCGATGTATCATCTTGTGTAGTCTGCCACACAGACGTATCTGTCTTAGTCTTACCTGCCCCTTGGTTGCTTGTAGAGGCTACTGGAACCAAACCATAGGAAGGGAGCTGCATGTATGGGTTCATAGTATAACCTAACCCTTGAGGTGGTGCTACCGGAGCTAACCTGTCCGCTATTGAAGACAGAGTCTTTACAAACATATTCCATGGTGGCTCTGTTGGTGGTTGAACCAACTCCTGTTTTTTACTTCGCTGAAAAGCTAAACAGTTTGCACACAAACCCTCATAAGTGACCAATTGATTCATATCAATTACCCCTGACTTACAAGATAAGCATGTTAGGGCTATAGGAGTGCTTGATAAATTCTCCTCATCACTTTTGCCTCTCACAGACATGGTATTAACCTGTTATCGACTACACAATTTGTGACTGAAGAACACCCTATATGTCAGTATATAGAGGTGAGATCAATCTGACCACAGTGCACCTGACTTGAGGGTCAGAACAGGACTGACATTACATAGAAAAGTCAGCACACATACTAGCAGTCAGTCACATGTTAAAGCATTAGACATTGTCATATGAGAATACAACCTCCAAAACAACTTATACATAAGTAGGAAAATTGTACTTCTGTTTTAACTGGTTCTATTTTCAACATAACATGCAGAAAACACAGTAATATACAGGTCTCATATGCAATAGGTACTAAAAATTAACAATGCGTACTAAGAAGTAGAGAGAATTTCTAGTACTGTATACCCTGCCTCCAGAGAGCGGGATACAGGGAGACTCACCACACTTCCATATCCAAGCAAATACGCTCGTAAGACGCTGAGTGGATTCAGATGCTACTGGTGTACACTGCCGCTCTTGATAACTAATAACGGACACGGATGCTGACCAACGGACACGGACGCTGAGCGACTTCCACGTGTATGCAGACGCTAAGGCCTGCGACTCGGTCTGGGCGGGTTTATATCCAGTGTACACAACCGCAGCGTCTAAGCTGCAACCGAGTACCCTCGTGGTAGCGTCTGAGCCGGAAGTGAGGTCATTTAGTTCATGAAACGAGAGACACGCGGGAACTGGCCATGAACTCGGAGGAGGGACGGCCAGGAGAGCGTCTGAATCCCCCCGTTGACTTAAACTCCCAGGATCGCGGCCTCTACCTAGTCCTGGCGCCTATGATCCCCAGAGCGTAGCGCTGTCACACTCGAGATGTTCGGCGCATCAACACACTGTTTGTAGTCTCCACCAAAACAGTGTAGCTGTGTCCTGACCCCTCTAGTAAGAGGAATTCCATAGACTCACCGTCTCCCCATGCTCCGGCCACAGCCTGGTTATGTCTGCTGGACCTGCTAGAACATCCGACACAGACGCCCGTCGAGACAGCACTGATACCCGAAGGTAAGCGTTGTTGTGACCCGGTGGGGAGTTGTTGGAGCGACTCTTTCTAATATGTGTTTAAGACGCTGTTAAGAGAAGTTGCTCTAAAAAAACATTATAGTAAGGCTATAAAAATAAAGTAATGAAAACTTGAGGCTGCTTTCACAGCAGCCCTGTGACCATGCGGCTTCCTGCCGCACCAAGCAAAAAACTGATCTGACTCAGTCAGTGGGCGGGACTATATAGTGGAGGCCCCAATGCATCCTGGGAGGCCAGAAAGCTCGTGATCGTGTTGGTGCCATTTTCGCTGTCGCTCGACAATATCCCAATGTTATCCTGTGGATAGTCCTGTGGACCCAGCCAGAGAAAGATGGATTCCTTGTTCGTGCTATATGATGCGCAGAAAAAGGGTTGCCCTGCTTCAAAGCAGTCCATTGCTCGTTGGCTTAGACTTACTATCCAACAGGCCTACAGTATGTGTCAGCAGCCTTACCTGTTCCTAGTTCTCTCAAGGCCCACTCTACAAGATCAGTGGGCTCTTCCTGGGTGGCTGCCCGTGCAGTCTCGGCCTTTCAACTATGCCGAGCTTCTACCTGATTGGGGAAAAACACATTTGTAAAGTTCTACAGGTTTGATACGCTGGAAGAGGATTCCCAGTTTGGGCAGGCTGTGCTGCAGACGTCTCCACTCTCCACACATTCCCGCCCATTCTGGAAGCTTTGGGACATCCCCATCGTACTAAATCTCTCCAATATCCCTTACGGATGCTAGAGAAAATAGAATTTTAATTACCTACAGGTAAATCCTTTTCTCGTAGTCCATAAGGGATATTGGCCCTCATTCCGAGTTGTTCGCTCGGTAATTTTCTTTGCATCGCAGCGATTTTCCGCTAATTGCGCATGCGCAATGTTCGCACTGTGACTGCGCCAAGTAAATTTGCTAAGAAGTTTGGTATATTACTCACGGTATTACAAGGTTTTTTCTTCGTTCTGGTGATCGTAATATGATTGACAGGAAGTGGGTGTTTCTGGGCGGAAACTGGCCGTTTTATGGGAGTGTGTGAAATAACGCTGCTGTTTCTGGTAAAAACGCGGGAGTGGCTGGAGAAACGGGGGAGTGTCTGGGGAACGCTGGGTGTGTTTGTGACGTCAAACCAGGAACGAAACTGACTGAACTGATCGCAGTGCTACTCAGAAACTGCTAAGAAATTTCTATTTGCAATTTTGAGAATCTTTCGTTCGCAATTTTGCTAAGCTAAGATTCACTCCCAGTAGGCGGCGGCTTAGCGTGTGCAATGCTGCTAAAAGCAGCTTGCGAGCGAACAACTCGGAATGAGGGCCATTGGGCGCCCGCCTCTGTGCGTTGACTTTTCCGCATGTTCTCTATATATGGTTATCTGTTGCTGTTTTGTTACCAGCCGTTGCTGGTTGTTTTTATGTTAGTGGTGTGCTGGTGTGTAAATCTCACCACTCATTGTTGTTATGTTCCTTCTCTCTAGTATGTCCTTTCTCCTTCGGGCACTGTTTTACCTATAACTGCATATGGGAGGGGGCATAGAGGGGAGGAGCCAGCACACCCAGTTGAAGAAATTTAAAGTGCACCAGCTCCTTTGGACCCCGTCTATACCCCCATCGTACTAAGTCTCCCCAATATTCCGTATGGACTACGAGAAAAGGATTTACCGGTAGGTAATTAAAATCCTATTTTTATAGTATGCAAATTATAAATGCTACTTCAATGCTGATTGGTTGTCATGGGCAACATCTCCACTAGCTCACTTCTCCACTCTTATCACTGCTTCATACATTTACCCTAGTATCTCCAATCCCTGTGCTCCCTGCAGGCATTCTCTCCCCAATCACCTGCGCTTGCCTACATACTCTCCACAGTGCTTACTTCCTCACCACACATTGCCCACTCCCTGCCTGCACAGGGCCTGCAGCCTCTCCCCATCCTTAATTAGACTCTGATGCCACGTATTTCAAAGCTACAGGTGGCGGCTCCTCTCCCCCTCTTGCCTGAAGACTTGCCTACTTCTTTGTAGTCCTCTCGGGGAGATGCCCGGAGACACTGCAAGGAACTTCAGGAGGGCAGGGCTGGACCATTATATCATCAGACCCCACCACCACAGCAGCAAAATGCCTCGATTCTTGGCAGGGCTGTTTGTAGACAATTTGGTTCCCAGTGTGAACAGTAAAAAATGGCGCCCCCCACTACCATAGACATTAAAAAAAATTGCGGGCACTGAAGGCGTGTGCCCCAGTGAGGGTGCGTGGACTCACTAAATGGGCATAGGGAAAAAAAGTACAATCTCACTTTGCACTCCAATGTCCCAGAAATCCAGATTTGTCCCCGTGGACAGATGATATTCAGATCAATATGAAATAAAAAGCAAAAAAACACAACATAGTGTAATACTGCAAATATAATGAGATCTTTCCCTGCTGTGTAAAACGAAGAATAGTGGTGTTGGTATAGTTCCAATAGATATCCAAGAATCCACCTTCTTTTAAACGCACCTAAAATGGTGTTCAAGAACTGTAATAGTGAATCCTTATGTCATGACTGTGGTTTTGTGGACCCGGTGTTAGTGAAGTCTGTGCGGGCGACTGGAGGACAATGTGAATACTATTACTGACCTGGTTTGGGAGTGTTGTGGACTCAGGGTTTCTTCCGGTGACCCGGAAGAGGAACTGCAGCTGAGATGGCCGAATCTAGGTTTTCCTCATGCAGGATTTGGTCGGCAGACAGGAGGCACGTATGGATGCTGGAGGTCTCCTGAAAGACAGAACTTGAAAAGGTGCTGAGGAATGAATGGAGGAGTACCGGATGCTGGAGACACCAATTACGCTTGTGAGCACTGGGTGTTTGGAGTTGCAGAAGTGCTTGGAGGCACTGAAGTGCTTGTAGGTGCAGAAGTGCTTGGAGATACTGAGGTGCTTGGAGGCACTGAGGTGCTTGGAGGCACTGAGGTGCTTGGAGGCACTGAAGTGCTTGTAGGTGCAGAAGTGCTTGGAGACACTGAGGTGCTTGGAGGCACTGAGGTGCTTGGAGGTGAAGAAGTGCTTGGAGGCACTGAGGTGCTTGGAGGTACTGAGGTGCTTGGAGGCACTGAGTTGCTTGGAGGTGCAGAAGTGCTTGGAAGCATTAAGGTGCTTGGAGGTGCAGAAGTGCTTGGAGGCACTGAGGTGCTTGGATGCACGGAGGTGCTCGGAGGCACGGAGGTGCTCGGAGGCACGGAGGTTCTTGGAAGCACTGAAGCCACAGGGATACGGGAGCTCTGGAGATCACAACTACAACGGCAGTAAAGATAAAACATGGCAGCTATGGTTTTCAGTTAAGACTATGGAATACTGTACTGTGCCTTTAAGATCAACCACTGCAGCTGTTCCTTTACGTTGAGACTCGTGGAAATAGTGAATATCAGTGGCAACACAAAAGTAAATCAAACTGGGTAACAAAGGAACAGAGTTTACACTGGAACTAAAGTACAAAGGTTACCTTTAGGGAGCTCAGCTTCAAAGCTCACACAGAGCTGTGTGTGACACGAGGAACTGGCCCAGTTTCCAACTCAGACTCCCGACTTATACTTCCTGGTCCTTGGTGATTGGAGAGCAGGATTAGGTGATGCAGAGAGTCTCAGGCTGGCAGAGGATTGGACAACTCTGGGTCAGGTGAACAGTCCCTGTCATGTGAGTACTCTAGACTAGGCTGTGATGTAGAGTGAGGCCTAGCAGGCCGAGAGAACACTGAAGCCTGAACTTCTGCAAAACATAGGATTCTGGCTTTTAGGCCTAAACTTCAGATTACTGAATTCAGACTCACACAGGAGATCACCACAGGTGGAGCTAGTTAACTATTACCTTTCAGGCAGAGAACTCAGGAAACTCATGGTGCTGACAAGCTGTTTAACTCAGTGAGCAACAAGGCACAGGATCCGGGACAGATGGCAGGGGTAAGTCACCAAATATGAAAACTACAGTCAGGATTGTGACAGTACCCCCCTCTTCAAGGGTGGACTCCGAACACCCAACTTGAAACCTAGGGGAACTTGATGAATAACTTGTACACAAAGCTTCTGAAAAGCGGAAACCAGAGGGTCCAGAAACAAAACTTAGGCTGGATTCTTGTTAGGTTCCTGGTGCTCAGAACAAGGGAGATGTTATGAAGCGAGTCCAGAGCACCAGGACGTAATGCTGGGAAAGGGGAATGGAAAGGGAATAGCCCCTGGCGCCCTATCCGTTGTCTCGCCCGTGCTGTCAGTACACTCTTGCGAGACTATGGTTGCTTGAGCCCATGGCAGCCGCGTTTGAAGGGCGGATTACGTCTGCCCAACTTCGATGCCCCCTCAGGTCTTAATGAGAGACAAAGAGTGAACCGAGACAGGGTGATAACAAGGGGCCCTCTGACTAAACAACAAGGCCAGGGGCTACTAACAAACCTAAAACCAAAGTATGTGCGGCTTGCCGCCAAAGGAAAAGAACAACAAAGGAAATGCTGACCACATGCCGACACAATACTTTTGTGTACCGGCGGTGACAGCATAAGCAGAACCCTCTGCAAAACACCAGTGACAGAAATAATAAGGGAATACAGCGGCCTAGGCCGACGGACGCGGCAGTGTCGCTACTCACGGAACCGGTACGAATACTGGCAAACGGACAGGAACTCCCAATGCTGCTGACACAGACTCTCAGAACTGGAGGACAGGCAGAATCCCAAACGACAGACCGGGGGACACCAAGAAGCCAGAAACTTGACCAGGCACAGGCAAAGGCACTGGACCTCAGGACAGGAACGCCTCACGGCAGGACACGGGATCAGACATAGGAATCGACACAGGGACTGACACAGGAATCGACACAGGAAGCTCAGGAACTAGCAGGAACCAAGCTCAGTACTCAAGCAGACTGGAAACCCAGAAATATCACCAGCATCTGTGAATTGCACTGAGCCAGCATATAACAGAGAGGCCTAATTAATTATATAATGCAGCTGCCCTGTTGCATGACTCCAAACTGACAAGATGCAATTAGCAGCCAGGTGAGGCTGAACACATGGGAACAAGCTGCAATTACACAGACTCACCAGCGGCAGCAACCAAGAGTATTCTTAAACAGAGCAACGGGAAATCCTGGCCTGCAAGACAACTTATAAACATAAAATACCTATCCGACATGCAAAACAGGAATGAGCCACAGCCGTGGCTCATAACAATTCTTTAGAAGTCTTCCTGATCTTCATATTCTGAACAGGTAGACCATCCATCATAGACAAGACTGGAATTTCCTTCATCAGAAAGGACTGAGGAATAAACTGTAGAAGGTTCCTCTCCTCGTTTTGTAGTGCGAGAAGATTGTGCTTTCGAAGCTAGCACTCCACTGAAGCTTAAATTAAATCTTGTTCTATAACGAGGACTTTTCATACAGAGACCTGTAGAGCTTTTTGGTGATTCTGGAACCTCTTCATGCGTGGAAGCATAACAGGAAGGAACAGCACCTCCCAGGAAAGGAGTAGCATCATAAACTGGATCAAATTCAGAGTCTGAGTCCAAGTCTAACGGAAAATACGAATCTCCTTTAGATACACAGTTTGAAAATGACCAAAAAGTGCACTATAGCTTTGAATTCTTTGGCGGAGAACTTAGTATTGGGCTAGGAGAGACTCCTACATGATCAATCTTAATGGTCGGATTCTTACGGAAGGAGATACTTGGATTATCTTTGGCAGGACTGCACAAACTTACTTTTGTATCAGACTGTTGTAGTTTGAATGAAGACGAACTGAGATTCTTTTTGGAGCATGATCTTTTAACTGAGTCAGATTCCGAGGGTTTTGGAGTAAATTCTTTAAAGACTGCATTACTAAAAGTCTGTAAATCATGGAACGCAGGATCATTATTCTCGAAAAGCGTGTTAGCCCACTCCAAAGCTCTTCCTCTGAATGCCAGGAACAGATATCGAGTAACGTTGGAAGGAGTTACTGCACCCGAAGGATCAAACTCCATCAGAGAGAGAAATTGATCAACCAGAGCGGCATATTGCAATAAATCTCCATCAAAGTAAATAGGTGGTAAACCATCAGACGAAAGCTTAGAGGCTGAAACCGATGATGCACTCTCAGAAGCTAGATTGGAGTAAGTTTGTGGAACGTCAGGCTGATGAGAAACTATCCTTTCTGAAGTAGTCTGGCTGAAGTCCTTCTCAGCGAAATTAGCCTGAAGTCCTGTATCCAAATCAGCAGATGGAACAGTAAGTTGCTCAGACAAGCTTAGGGACAAAGCTGAGAAAACTGTACTTAGATCAGTATCCAGCTCTGTAGCACATTCAGACTTTAAGTGAGTAGCCTTGGGATTTTTCTTAACTTTAGCGGTTACATCCAATTTATCCTGACAATGAAGAGAATAGGTATTAGAATTCCCCGCAGAAGCTGTGGACTCAGTACTGGAAGACGAGGAAACAGAAATTAGAGACAGACTGAAGTTTTATTTTAGAATTAGATGGTGAAAGTCCTTTACTCAGATCAATGCTTGGAATTGGTTTGAGTCCAGATGAGCTTGAACAGACTGAAACAGGAGAAATCTTTGGCTGGACGAGTAACACTGGATTGGATCCGAGGATACTTTCATTGGCTGGAGCCAAAGGAGACTGACCAGGCTGGTCATGGAGTATCGCTGGGCCAGATGGAACCGAGATGGACTGACCAGGCGGAGCCTGGAGTATTGCTGGACCGGGCAAGAGCCCCCAATTCACGGGGCTGGGCTGAGGCAAGAGCCCCCACTTCACGGGGCTGAGCTGAGGCAAGAGCCCCCACTTCACGGGGCTGAGCTGAGGCAAGAGCCCCCACTTCACGGGGCTGGGCTGAGGCAAGAGCCCCCACTTCACAGGGCTGGGCTGAGGCAAGAGCCCCCACTTCACAGGGCTGGGCTGAGGCAAGAGCCCCAACTTCACGGGGCTGGGCTGCACTCTCTAGACTCTCTGGCTTGGCAGCACTCTGAAGACTCTCTAGGGCTGGTCCCTCTGAACCCCTCACTGGGGCTGGACGCTCTGAACCCCTCACTGGGGCTGTAGACACGGACGCCCCTCCTTGGGCTGTAGACATGGACGCCCCTCCTTGGGCTGTAGACACGGACGCCCCTCCTGGGGCTGGACACTCTGAAGACGCCCCTCCTGGGGCTGGACACTCTGAAGACGCCCCTCCTGGGGCTGGACACTCTGAAGACGCCCCTCCTGGGGCTGGACACTCTGAAGACGCCCCTTCTGGGGCTGGACACTCTGAAGACGCCCCTCCTGGGGCTGGACACTCTGAAGACGCCCCTCCTGGGGCTGTAGACACAGACGCCCCTCCTTGGGCTTGTAGACACGGACTCCTCTGTGACTCTAAATGGCTTAAACATTCTTCTCTGGACACCCAACTTGGGATAAGGTCTTTTAATCACCGGACCCCAGTCATAAATTTGAGTCTCTTCCAGAGTAGCCTTCTTGATACCCCCGTCAGCAGTAGCAGGATCGGCTACTGTGGATGACTTGTAGACATGAGCACTATGATACTGTGATTTGTCACCATTCCCTGGCTTACGAAGAATGCAGTCTTTAACAAAATGACCGGAATTTCCACAGTAAAGACAGAGGTGTAGCTCCCTACGCCGCTGACGTTCAGCTTCAGAGAGCTTGGGCCGTGGATAGCTCTGATGAACAACTTTTCCTTGCACAGAGGAAGAGACTCTATTAACTGGATGGGACAAAACAGGTTCAACAACGTTGGTAGTATTCCTGAAGAGATCAGGCATCACAGAAAGAATACTAGACAAAAGTTCTTGTAACTGTAATAACATCTGGTATAAAATCTGCAGTTGGTCAGGAATCTTAGTGCAGAAGGTCTGAGAATCTCTGGAGAACGAATTCCGCTGCAGACACTGTGCCAATTGATGCTGAGTCGACTCCAAACCCTCCAAGCGTCCTGCAATATTGCTTAGGAGGTCCTGCGTCAGACAAACACTTTCGGCCGGGTCCATGGGGCCAGTTCCTACTGTCATGACTGTGGTTTTGTGGACCCGGTGTTAGTGAAGTCTGTGCAGGCGACTGGAGGACAATGTGAATACTATTACTGACCTGGTTTGGGAGTGTTGTGGACTCAGGGTTTCTTCCGGTGACCGGGAAGAGGAACTGCAGCTGAGATGGCCGAATCTAGGTTTTCCTCATGCAGGATTTGGTCGGCAGACAGGACGCACGTATGGATGCTGGAGGTCTCCTGAAAGACAGAACTTGAAAAGGTGCTGAGGAATGAATGGAGGAGTACCGGATGCTGGAGACACCAATTACGCTTGTGAGCACTGGGTGTTTGGAGGTGCAGAAGTGCTTGGAGGCACTGAGGTGTTTGGAGGCACTGAAGTGCTTGTAGGTGCAAAAGTGCTTGGAGACACTGAGGTGCTTGGAGGCACTGAGGTGCTTGGAGGCACCGAGGTGCTTGGAGGTGCAGAAGTGCTTGGAGACACTGAGGTGCTTGGAGACACTGAGGTGCTTGGAGGTGCAGAAGTGCTTGGAGGCACTGAGGTGCTTGGAAACACTGAGGTGCTTGGAGGCACTGAGGTGCTTGGAGGTGCAGAAGTGCTTGGAGGCACTGAGGTGCTTGGAAGCACTAAGGTACTTGGAGGTGCAGAAGTGCTTGGAGGCACGGAGGTGCTCGGAGGCACGGAGGTTCTTGGAAGCACTGAAGCCACAGGGATACGGGAGCTCTGGAGATCACAACTACAACAGCAGTAAAGATGAAACACGGCAGCTATGGTTTTCAGTTAAGACTATGGAATACTGTACTGTGCCTTTAAGATCAACCACTGCAGCTGTGCCCTTACGTTGAGACTCGTGGAAATAGTGAATATCAGTGGCAACACAAAAGTAAACCAAACAGGGTAACAAAGGAACAGAGTTTACACTGGAACTAAAGTAAGAAAAAAAAAAAAAAGCAAGAAAAAAAATTGCATTTCATTTTCGTATCACTTTCTCTATAGCTTCGGCTTCCTAAATACTAATTTATTAACACTATAGTTTTTTCACTGGTATGGTACGCTGGGCTTTCTGGCTTATGCTGGTGTTTTGGGGTGCCACACCCTGCACCTAGATATAGCGCTAGGGACCCCAAATATACAGAGACGCCTTGATGCGGCTTTGGGGCTTATTCACACATTTGCGCAAATATGTGTAACGAAGATCTCTGAATTCTATTATTATGTGGAATTTAAATCTAATTACGGTTATCATTCAGGGTGCTGGGGGAAACAAATGGCTTTTTTTTCTTGCTTAGAAATACCCCTCCCTTTTGAGCGCCTGAATGATATCACTAAGCTAATTGAGCATCTACCAATATATATGTTTGACTGGAACTAAAGTACAAAGGTTACCTTTAGGGAGCTCAGCTTCAAAGCTCACACAGAGCTGTGTGTGACACGAGGAACTGGCCCAGTTTCCAACTCAGACTCCCGACTTATACTTCCTGGTCCTTGGTGATTGGAGAGCAGGATTAGGTGATGCAGAGAGTCTCAGGCTGGCAGAGGATTGGACAACTCTGATGCAGGTGAACAGTCCCTGTCATGTGAGTACTCTAGACTAGGCTGTGATGTAGAGTGAGGCCTAGCAGGCCGAGAGAACACTGAAGCCTGAACTTCTGCAAAACATAGGATGCTGGCTTTTAGGCCTAAACTTCAGATTACTGAATTCAGACTCACACAGGAGATCACCACAGGTGGAGCTAGTTAACTATTACCTTTCAGGCAGAGAACTCAGGAAACTCATGGTGCTGACAAGCTGTTTAACTCAGTGAGCAACAAGGCACAGGATCCGGGACAGATGGCAGGGGTAAAGGTGCATACACACGGAGCGATATAACTGAGCGATTTTGACTATATAGTCAAAATCGCTCAGAAAGTTAGTGCATATCGCTTCGTGTGTACACAGGCAGCAATAGCGATGCGCGTCCCCGCCAGGTCGCTATCGCTGGGAAAAATAGACTGTGCAGGCAAGTCAATTTAGACTGTGTCGCTGGAAAAGTTAGTCAAAATCGCTCATACTTTGTGTGCACAAGCGATTTTCCCCAGTGATAGCGATGTTTCCTTCTAGCCACTCCCCGCCGCCCATAGCTCATTGCACGGAGGCTGAAGAGGGAAGAGTCAGCAGAGTTCAGGAGCTCCAGACACCGCTGAAAAAGGTGAGTATGAATAGTGAGGTACCTGGCCAATTCCCGCTGCTGCTCCGTTAGGTGGGGAAGCGGGGGCAGGGGGGGAGATGCCGCTGTTCCTTGCGCCGAGTCTGACAGGGGGTTGGCGGCGGTGATATATGCTGTGCGTTGGCTCCGGGACTGTCCCTGGCGCACAGCACGATACGAGGTGCCTGGCCTATTCCCGCTCCTCTCCTCTGCCTAGCTGCAGCTCCGTGAGGTGGGGAGCGGGGGAAGGGGGGGAGATGCCGCTGTTCCTTGCGCCGAGTCTGACAGAAGGTTGGCGGCGGTGATATTTGCTGTGCGTTGGGTCCGGGACTGTCCCTGCCGCACAGCACGATACGAGGTGCCTGGCCTATTCCCGCTCCTCTCCTCTGCCTAGCTGCAGCTCCGTAAGGTGGGGAGCGGGGGAAGGGGGGGGAGATGCCGCGGTCAGTGTTTGTGTTGTGAATGCTTACTTCTTTGGCCCCGAGCTTGTCAGCTGGCACAGGTCCGGGGGGGGGGGGGGGGGGATAAGGGGGGTGGTAAGTAAAGGAGAGAGTCACTGTCTGTAGCTGGCTACCTGGCGCAGTGTTTTAGTGCTCTACCTGGCGCAGTGTATACGTGCTCTACCTGGCGCAATGTTTTAGTGCTCTACCTGGCGCAAAGTGTATATGTGCTCTACCTGGCGCAAAGTGTATATGTGCTCTACCTGGCGCAAAGTGTATATGTGCTCTTCCTGGCGCAAACTGTATACGTGCTCTACCTGGCGCAAAGTGTATACGTGCTCTACCTGGCGCAGTGTTTTAGTGCTCTACCTGGCGCAAAGTGTATACGTGCTCTACCTGGCGCAAAGTGTATACGTGCTCTACCTGGCGCAAAGTGTATACGTGCTCAACCTGGAGCAGTGTTTTAGTGCGATACCTGGTGCAAAGTTTATACGTGCTCTACCTGGCGCAGTGTTTTAGTGCTCTACCTGGTGCAAAGTGTATACGTGCTCTATCAGCTATTGGGGGGGGGGAGCAGCTATGTGGTGTGTCCATAGCTGTCCCTGAGGGGGAGGGGAGGGAGGAGAGAGCGAGACGGAGATGGTGCGGGTGGCGGGGCTGCTTGCTGTTGTCCCGCAGGCATGATGGTGGAGTGCGCTGTCTGCCGTAATGTGTACAATGGGTGCGCTGTCTGCTGTAATGTGTAAAATGGGTGCGCTGTCTGCCGTAATGTGTACAATGGGTGCGCTGTCTGCTGTAATGTGTAAAATGGGTGCGCTGTCTGCCGCAATGTGTAAAAAGGGGACGCTGTCTGCCGTAATGTGTAAAAAGGGGATTTTTTTTTTTTTACAGGTACCCCTATTGGATTCTACTGGACAAGGGGACGTGATTGGCGGCGTGGGATGTAGGTAAGTATGTGTGAGTGTGTAAGTGTGTTTAAATAAAGTTTTACTTTCACGGTGTGTGAGTTGTGTTTTTATTTGGGTATTTCTTTTGTTGTGGAACTACAGGTACCAGCGGCCACGTTATTTCCCCGCATGCTGGTACTTGTGGTTCTCCAAGTACCAGCATGCGGGGGAAGCTTGCTGGGACTTGTAGTTCCACAGCAAAAAACAATATTCTTTTTATGTCATTTTGAAAGGCTATCGGCCTCCCATCCACCGCCCACGGATGGGGGGGACAGCCTCGGGCTTCACCCCTGGCCCTTGGGTGGCTGGAGGGGGGGACCCCTTGATTTAAGGGGTCCTTACTCCTCCAGTGTACCCCGGCCAGGGGTGACTAGTTGGGGGTTAATGGCATGGCCGCAGGGACCAATATAAAAGTGTCCCCCGGCTGTGGCATTATCTCCCTGGCTAGTGGAGCCCGGTGCTGGTTTTAAAAGTACGGGGGACCCTTATGTCTTTTGTCCCCCGTATTTTTTAAACCAGGACCAGACGCAGAGCCCGGTGCTGGTTGTTAAAATATGGGTGAACCCTACTCATTTTTTCCTCTGTATTTTAACAACCAGGACTGGCTCAAAGAGCCCGAGGCTGGTTATACATAGGAGGGGGGACCCCACGCAATTTTTTTTAAACTTTTAGCTATTTAAATATCAGCCACCCTGTAAAATCGTCCTATATATGACACTCCCCCACTCATCCCCTTATTTAAATGAGATAGTCAAAATCTCCCATAGCCAAAATCTCCCATAGCCAAAATCTCTTGCATAGTTAGACAAAATCTCTGGTAAAGTTAGTCAAAATCTCCTACTGCCAGTTCAACGGAAATCTCTCAGTCAAAATCTCTCATAGTCAAAATCTCTCCGTGTGTATGCACCTTCAGTCACCAAATATGAAAACTACAGTCAGGATTGTGACACCTTACATGTATGCTTACTTGTGTAAGGCGTGTTCAAAACATATAAAGGTTTCTTTAGGGATCTTTAAACGCTCCTCATACGTGTAGATATAAAATGATGTCCCTCATACCGAATAAAGAGCCAGATATAAACTCCAATTAGGACAAAGACACTCTTTTATTTTTAGAGTATAATTAAACGGGTAAAAAAAATAGCCGTACCATATGGGGAAAGCAATGTTGGTAATCAGCTGACAACAATAGACCCGGGTATCGTATTGTTATATATTCCCCTCTATGGATAAACTGGATTGTGACCCGCCAAACACAGTGTCGACGCGTTTCGACGCTATGCAGCATCTTTTTCAAGATTCACATTGTGAAATCACTGGGTCATGTGATAGTAATAAGACAATACAGCTGCTAACCTTCCAATCTGTACACACAAATCAACTATAAAACATTAAAAACAGCATGTAACATACCATTCAATGAAAAAGATTGCACTACGGTGTCACATCAATCTAATTTCATAAAAACCATCGGATCTCAAAATCGTGGTTCAAACCACGAGGTTTGAGACTATTAAAATCATATATATTTCTCATTTCAGCCTTAGCTAGCCTGTTGTCTCTGTCCCTCGTCCTCCAATCATTTTTGATCCATTTAATGGCACAGAAACTTTTTAGGCCCTTTAGGGACTTCTCATGTTTTTCTTTAAAATATAAAGAAAAAGGGTGACTTTCATTGCCCTTCACAATATTTCTGACATGTTCCGCCCATCTGATTTTAACTTGTCGTTTAGGTTTGCCTATATATAATAAATTGCAATTGCATACAATGCCATAAATAACAAAATCTGTGTGACAAGTTATAAAATCATCTATCTTAATTATTTTCTGTTCCCAGCTGAACTGTGTGATTTTTGATTCAATGCTGGGGCAAGCTTTACACATCCAGGACGTAACCAGGAAGTTCAGACAGCTCACTTGCACTGCAGAGACAGAGCACTGCTGCTAACATCGTGCTGCTAAGACTCCTGTGCCCTGGCTAGCTGCAGGAACGGGGAACGGGTGCGGAGGTCATCAGTGGGAGTCCTTACTCCGGGACTCGTGTTCCGACGGCGTTACACATGGTTTGGTGCTTAGCCTATTTAAGTGATTTCACACTGTGAATCTTGAAAAAGACGCTGCATAGCGTCGAAACGCGTCGACGCAGTGTGTTTGGCGGGTCACAATCCAGCTTATCCATAGAGGGGAATATATAACAATATGATACCGGGTCTATTGTTGTCAGCTGATTACAAACATTGCTTTCCCCATACGGTATGGCTATTTGTTTACCCATTTAATTCTACTCTAAAAATAAAAGAGTGTCTTTGTCCTAATTGGAGTTTATCTCTGGCTCTTTATTCGGTATGAGGGACATCATTTTATATCTACACATATGAGGAGCGTTTAAAGATCCCTAAAGAAACCTTTATATGTTTTGAACACAGGTATTTTAGCGCTGTGTGCAAGAGACGGCATTGGCGTCCCCATGTAAGATAGGGGCAGTGCTCGCCGCAGGCGCGTGAAAAATGTATAGGGGCGTGGCTTCATGGGGAAGGGGTGTGGTCACAATATAATACCAATTCATACTACGGTGCACAGTAGTCTCCAGTATTCAAATTACGCTGCACAATAGCGCCACTACACCAGTAGAGCCCCTTTTACACATTACGGCAGATAGAATCTCCTTTTTACACATAACAGCAGGCAGCATCCCCTTTTTACACATTACTGCAGACAGCGTCCCCTTTTGTACACATTACGGCAGACAGCGTCCCCTTTTTACACATTACGGCAGACAGCGTCCTCCCTTTTACACATTACGGCAGACAGCGTCCCCCTTTTTACACATTACGGCAGACAGCGTCCCCCTTTTTACACATTACGGCAGACAGCGTCCCCCTTATTACACATTACAGCAGACAGCGTCCCCCTTTTTACACATTACAGCAGACAGCATCCTCCTTATTACACATTACGGCAGACAGCGTCACCTTTTTACACATTACGGCAGACAGTGTCCTCCTTATTACAGCGTCCTCCTTATTACACATTATGGCAGACAGCGTCCCCCTTTTTACACATTACGGCAGACAGCATCCTCCTTATTACACATTACGGCAGACAGCTTCCCCTTTTTACACATTACGGAGACTGCGTCCTCCTTATTACACATTACGGCAGACAGCGTCCTCCTTATTACACATTACAGCAGACAGCGTCCCCCTTTTTACACATTACGGCAGACAGCGTCCCCCTTTTTACACATTACAGCAGACAGCGTCCTCCTTATTACACATTACGGCAGACAGCGTCCCCCTTTTTACACTTTACGGCAGACAGCGTCCTCCTTATTACACATTACGGCAGACAGCGTCCCCCTTTTTACACATTACGGCAGACAGCGTCCTCCTTATTACACATTACGGCAGACAGCGTCCTCCTTATTATACATTACGGCAGACAGCGTCCCCCTTTTTACACATTACGGCAGACAACGTCCCCCTTTTTACACATTACAGCAGACAGCGTCCTCCTTATTACACATTACGGCAGACAGCGTCCCCCTTTTTACACATTACAGCAGACAGCGTCCCTTTTTACACATTGTGGCAGACGAGATAGAGAGAGAGAGAGAGAGAGAGATACTTACCATCTCTCCTCGCTGGCAGTCAGGCTCCTCGTGCTGGCAGATCCCGGGCAGCCACAGGGGAGGAGGAGGGAGGGGGACTGGAGCCGCAGCAGCGCTATGTAATTGGTAGTGGCGCCGCTGCAGCAGTTCCCTTTCCTTCCGCATTGGCTGCCCGCCGCTGTGAATGCTGGGATGAAGGAAGCGCATCTCAGCATTCACAGCAGCGCCAGGCAGCCAATACGGAGAGGTTAGGCTGCGGGAGTGGAGGAGGGGGTTAGACTGCGGAAAGGGAGGGTTAGGGTTACGCTGCAGTATGGGAGGGCTAGGGTTACGCTGCGGGGCGGGTTAGGGTTACGCTGCAGTAGGGGAGGGTTAGGGTTACGCTGCAGGGAGGGAGGTTATGGTTACGCTGCAGGGGAGGGGAGGTTAGGGTTAAGCTGCGAGGAGGGTTAGGATTAAGCACTGGGGGGTTGGGGATAGGCTGTGGGAAGGGAGGTTAGGGTTAAGCTGCAGGAGTGGAGGGAAGGGTTAGGCTGGTGGTACCTACAATTATGGGACACACACACTGACTGGGGAGGTCTATGGACACCTTGCACAGGGTACCCCACAGTTTTATCAAACAGCCACAGGGTGAGGAGCCAGTGCCAGGCGAACCATTGGTGACTGGGGAGCGCTCTCAAACGTGGGCATACAGGGAGAGATCAGAGATGGACACAGGGTAACACTCCTAGTGGAAGAGCCAGCCCCCCCCCCCCCCCGCCGCTCTCCTGTCTCCCCGCACACTGACCTCGGTCTGTTTCCTGGTGCCGGCGTCAGGCAGGGCTTGGTAAAGCAGGCAGAGGTGCTCTTGTCACAGCTACAACTACAAGCACTGCGCAGACAGAGAGTAGCCTGCTGCGGGGAGGGGAGGTTTCACAGCCTAATCAGCCCACATTGCAGCCGCCAGTCACGACGTGCTGGGGATACGACAGCCAGTGGCCCCTTCTGCAGTTTTGCCCTGAGCGTGAAGGTGCCGTGCCGCCCCCTGTTATAGGGGGTGGGCGGCCGAGCAATCGAGCGACGCAGCAGGGGGAGGGAATAGTTCCTGCAGGTGGGTAGTAACTCGAGAGCGGGTGCCTCACTTTTATTTTTGTGTACGCAGAGCCGTCCTTCATGTGCCGACGTCTATAGGCAGCTGCGGCGCACGGCACAGAACAGGCGGCATGTAATGAGTCAATTTGACTCATTACAAGCCGCTGGCCGTGCGCCCTCAGGGTAACTGCGCTGTGTGCCAGGCACACCTGGCACACAGGTAGTTACGGCTCTGTTTGAACATGCCTTACACAAGTAAGCAAACATGTAAGGATTCACTATTACAGTTCTTGAACACCCTTTCGGGTTCCTTTAAAAGAAGGTGGATTCTTGGATATCTATCAGGACTATACCAACACCACTATTCTTCGTTTTACACAGCGGGGAAAGATCTCATTATATTTGCAGTATTACACTATGTTGTGTTTTTTTTGCTTTTTATTTCATATTGATCTGAATATCATCTGTCCACGGGGCCAAATCTGTATTTCTGGGACATTGGAGCACAAAGTGAGAGTGTACCTTTTTCCCTATTCAGTTTATATAGGTTGGTGACATATTTAGTACTTTCTGTTGCAGCTCTATATTGCAGTGCCATAAGAGAAATATTTTCTGTAAAACTTTGTACGTTCACTAAATGGGCATGTCCTTGCTAAAATTAGCATAAAATCACAGGAAAAGACTAGCTTACACCCCAATTTTTGACCCTGCACCAACAGACCTCGACCACCACCTAAAAGAAAAAAATTCCACCATATTAAGCCCCATACAGTAATGCCTCTTGCACCATATTATGCCCCTGCACTATATTATGCCACACACCGCAATGCCCATGATTCATTATGCCCCACAGTAAGGCTTCTAATTACTTTTAAATTACCTGCTCGTTGCCAGGGGTTTTATGCTATAGGTGTCATGCTCATTGCCAGGGGTGTAATGCTTGTTGCCAGGAGTTTCATGCTCTGAGTGTCATGCTCATTGCCAGGGGTTTCATGCTCTGGGTGTCATGCTCGTATCCAGGGGTGTGTAATACTTGTTGCCAAGGGATTTTATTCTCTAGGTGTAATGCTCATTGCAAGGGGTGTAAATTGTGCTTACATTAACTCAATGGTTCTCAAACTGTGTGCCGTGGCACCCTGGTGTGCCTTGGGACACTTGCAGGGGTGCATTGGATTGGTGGTCCAGGACCAATTCAAAATATTTATGGTCAATGTTATCAGGGCCGGTGCAAGGTTTCTCGGCACCCTAGGCAAAACTTCTGCCTTCTGCCCCTTCCCCCTACCCACCCTTCAGATGAAAGGCATGCTGCTCTCACCCCCTCCTTCCTACTCTGTTAACTGTCAGCTGTTCTATCCCCCCCAAAATCTGTGTGCATGCTGCTGCTCATCCCCCCAGACTGTGTGCATGCCTGCTCCTTATCTCCTCCCCCCACCCCCTCACCACACCGCTGCTCTCGCCCTCTTTTCTTATCAATGCAGAGAATGCACTGTACAGCCACCATACCTGCAGGCTGCAGTGCAGAGTTAGAACTGAGTAGTCTGTGAAAGAGCCTGGAATGAAGAGCTGTGCTGCATGTCACCCCCAGCCAGGACTCCAGGAGCTGTCAAAGTTACTGCCTGTGCCGCGTGGAGGTGGAGCTGGAGGCTGCAATACGGGGGCTTAGCAGTCGTGGCTACTATAAGATACGCATTCTGGGGGATTGCAGTGGCTGTGAAAGGTAGGACTATGCTACCTTTTTTAGGCAGCTGTAGCAGGCCGCCCCCTCAGGTCCCGGCGCCCCTAGGCAGCTGCCTAAAGCTGCCTAGTGGAAGCTCCGGCCCTAAATGTTATAGACAAAACCAGTGCTACTGGCTGCCAATCATAAAATATGTGGACAAACAGAAGCAAATCTTGCCCCTCACCACACAATTGTACCTAATGACATATAAACACAATTTACTTAATTTCATATTTCTTTCTAAATTTCTCATGAAAGAAACTTTTGGCCTTGGGGTGCCGTGAATAAAAATACTATACTCTAGGTCACTGTGATTCAAGAAAATTAGGGAACCACTGCATCACCAAAAAACAGACTACTTATCAGTATAACTCAGTAAGCACTGTTTTAAAAGATGAGCTACACAGACTGTTGTACTGTAGGTGAAGAGTGCTACTGTGCATCCCAGCTCTTTAGGTTAGAATTAATCACAATATAGTTACTACAGAAGGAATAGCTGCTGTCTGGCCAGCCACAGTGAGTTTCTCCTTTTGGCATCTGCTCTCTGCCCCTTTTACACTCGCACACCCGGGTCACTCCCGGGATGCGTCCCAGGATGCATTCCCGGGACTGACCCCTTTCACACTGCACTAAGACCTGGGATCGACCCGGGACAGCACCATTTACACTGATCCCGGGATATCCCTGCAAATGCATATGTATGTCATTAGAAATGGCCTTTTTCTGGCTCACATAGATGAGGTCACACTAGTCAACAAAGGGAGGAGTGGTGCCTGCTCACACCATTGCTGCAGTCATGGCCGACGGAGCACCAGTGTGTATGCCTGAGCTCATGATTCTTTCTGCTTTGCAGATGTTTCATACAGCCAGTGACAGCATGATGCAGCTTGTCACACTGTGCAGTATACTGCACATATATTTTATGAGGAGGAGGGCGCAATTTATGGTGGATAGGGCTGCTAGTCGCCGCCAATATTTGCGCAGGAGGAGAGCCCTCATATCATCCAGGATGAGTACCATCCTGAGCGTGAGTATGGGGCCTAACCGCTCATTTTGGTCCAGAGATCGCCGGCACGGAGAAGCCTTTATGAGGACCGTGGAAGCTTACCAGGATGAGGAGTGGATGGCTAACGTCCGTGTGTCTCGTGCAACCTTTAACTACATCCTGGAATTACTTACCCCAGCACTTGACATGCAGACCACCAGGCTTAGGAGACCCATCGAGGCACGCAGGAGGCTAGCTATTGCATTGTGGTGGTATGCTACCCCAGGAGAGTACCGCTCAGTCTCATGCTTGTTCGGTGTTGCGATCTCCACCTGCTGTGTCATAGTCCACCAGGTGACTAAAGCAATTGTATCTACCTTATACAAGTGCTTCATATCTCTACCACAAGGACAGCGCTTACAGGATACCATCAAAGGATTTGTGAAGCGAGGCTATCCGCAGTGTGGAGGAGCGATTGATGGGACACACATCCCCATTATTGCCCCACGTGACAACCATGCTGACTATTTTAATAGGAAGGGCTGGCACTCCATCATATTACAGGCTGTTGTGGACCACAAATATTGGTAAGTGTTTATTTTTGGGGTGGTGGGATGAGTTGCATGTGTGAGTTTTACATTCTAACTTTTTTAAATTTGACTGTTCTTTAGTTTCCTAGATGTGTTTATTGGCTGGCCAGGCCGATCTCATGACTCCCGAGTTCTTGCCAATTCTGACCTGTACAACATCGTAGAGGAGAAGCAGGGAGGCTGGCTGTACCCCAAAGAGTGTGCAAAGGATACATCAATAAGTTGTACTCAGCGGCGGATTGGCCGTAGGGCCAACATGGAAGATTCCCGGTGGGCCGACGCACCAGCGGGGCCTATTTTGTTTGAGGACATGTGGTCCTATTTATAGTAGTGATGTGCACCGGGCATTTTTCGGGTTTTGTGTTTTGGTTTTGGATTCGGTTCCGCGGCCGTGTTTTGGATTCGGACGCGTTTTGGCAAAACCTCACCGAAATTTTTTTGTCGGATTCGGGTGTGTTTTGGATTCGGGTGTTTTTTTTCAAAAAACCCTAAAAAAACAGCTTAAATCATAGAATTTGGGGGTCATTTTGATCCCATAGTATTATTAACCTCAATTACCATAATTTCCACTCATTTCCAGTCTATTCTGAACACCTCACACCTCACAATATTATTTTAAGTCCTACAATTTGCACCGAGGTCGCTGGATGGCTAAGCTAAGCGACACAAGTGGCCGACACAAACACCTGGCCCATCTAGGAGTGGCACTGCAGTGTCAAGACAGGATGGCACTACAAAAAAATTGTCCCCAAACAGCACATGATGCAAAGAAAAAAAGAGGCGCACCAAGGTCGCTGTGTGACTAAGCTAAGCGACACAAGTGGCCGACACAAACACCTGGCCCATCTAGGAGTGGCACTGCAGTGTCAAGACAGGATGGCACTACAAAAAAATTGTCCCCAAACAGCACATGATGCAAAGAAAAAAAGAGGCGCATTAAGGTCGCTGTGTGACTAAGCTAAGCGACACAAGTGGCCGACACAAACACCTGGCCCATCTAGGAGTGGCACTGCAGTGTCAAGACAGGATGGCACTACAAAAAAATTGTCCCCAAACAGCACATGATGCAAAGAAAAAAAGAGGCGCACCAAGGTCGCTGTGTGACTAAGCTAAGCGACACAAGTGGCCGACACAAACACCTGGCCCATCTAGGAGTGGCACTGCAGTGTCAAGACAGGATGGCACTACAAAAAAATTGTCCCCAAACAGCACATGATGCAAAGAAAAAAAGAGGCGCACCAAGGTCGCTGTGTGACTAAGCTAAGCGACACAAGTGGCCGACACAAACACCTGGCCCATCTAGGAGTGGCACTGCAGTGTCAAGACAGGATGGCACTACAAAAAAATTGTCCCCAAACAGCACATGATGCAAAGAAAAAAAGAGGCGCACCAAGGTCGCTGTGTGACTAAGCTAAGCGACACAAGTGGCCGACACAAACACCTGGCCCATCTAGGAGTGGCACTGCAGTGTCAAGACAGAATGGCACTTCAAAAAAATTGTCCCCAAACAGCACATGATGCAAAGAAAAAAAGAGGCGCACCAAGGTCACTGTGTGACTAAGCTAAGCGACACAAGTGGCCGACACAAACACCTGGCCCATCTAGGAGTGGCACTGCAGTGTCAAGACAGAATGGCACTTCAAAAAAATTGTCCCCAAACAGCACATGATGCAAAGAAAAAAAGAGGCGCACCAAGGTCACTGTGTGACTAAGCTAAGCGACACAAGTGGCCGACACAAACACCTGGCCCATCTAGGAGTGGCACTGCAGTGTCAAGACAGGATGGCACTTCAAAAAAATTGTCCCCAAACAGCACATGATGCAAAGAAAAAAAGAGGCGCACCACAGGTATAGAATGTAGATGGATAGTATACTTAATGACGACACAGAGGTAGGCACAGCAGTGGCCTTCCGTATCGTACTGCTATATATAGTATACTGGTGGTCACTGTGTCAGCAAAACTCTGCACTGTACTCCTCCTATATAATATTAATTATACTGGTGGTCCCCAGTCCCCACAATAAAGCAGCACACTGAGCACAGATATGGAGTGTTTTTCAGGCAGACAATGTATACTGGTGGTCACTGTCAGCAAAACTCTGCACTGTACTCCTGCTATATAATACAGCTGCTCCCCAGTCCCCACAATTAAGCAGTGTGAGCATAGATATATTATGCAGCACACTGAGCACAGATATGGAGCGTTTTTTTCAGGCAGAGAACGGATAAAACTGGTGGTCACTTATCAGCAAAACTCTGCACTGTACTCCTTCTAACAGCTGCTCCCCAGTCCTCCCCACAATTAAGCAATAAAGCAATCAAGTTCAACAATAAACGGAGAGGACGGCAGCCACGTCCTCTCCCTATCATCTCCAATGCACGAGTGAAAATGGCGGCGACGCGCGGCTGCTTATATAGAATCCGAATCTCGCGAGAATCCGACAGCGGGATGATGACGTTCGGGCGCGCTCGGGTTAGCCGAGCAAGGCGGGAAGGTTCGAACCTGTCTCGGACCCGTGTAAAATGGGTGAAGTTCGGGGGGGTTCGGTTTCCAAGAAACCGAACCCGCTCATCACTAATTTATAGACATAATGAATAAGATGCAAAATAATTTGCATACATGAAAATTACTTTGCCACTTAGCCTGTGATTGCAGATGATTTAGTGTATGCTCTGTCTGCCTGCTTGGCTGACATATACGATTGAGTGAATAGTGATTGGGATACGGTTGGTGTAATAAGCAAAAAAATATATCTTTCTAAAGAATTATAAAGTTTCCTAAATTCTAAAGGTGTGTCATATAATGTGCTCATAATATTTAATTATATTTCCTTTTAACTTCCCCCTTGATGCTAGACATGCCCACTATCTGGAAAGTCTTGGGGGGAGACCTTCCACCTCTGGTGCTGCCCATGTGGGGCCACTAGTACAAATTTTTCCAGGGCCGCTTTTTGTTCCCACTCCGGCCCTGGTTGTACTACAGGGCTAGAACTCTAAAATATTTTGCTAGGGTCAGCCAAGACTTTAGGAAGTTACTTCTGTTGCCTGGAGGAAAGCACGGTCCATATTAACTTTTGCATAGTAATTTATCGCTTTACTAGGAAGACTATTTTGTATTCAGGTATCTCTGTAACAAAATACTAGGATTGTGGATACAGTGATACGGAAAGGTATACCTCAACACTTAATCTTTCCCGGGCAACGTTAATGAACGACTAACAGTGCACTATAAACTTAAAAGGCAGCCAGCTATATTATTTAGTGGCTATAGTACCCAAATTATAGTGTAAATCTTAAGTGACTGCTTTGGTGAACTGCGTGTTAGATCAATAAGATTATTAGTTATTGATCCTGTATATTTGAATTTCTGTCCTGTGTTTGGAAGAGATATGCGATTGAAATATACATTGAGTATACTATAAGCACCGTCATTTCTGTGAATTACTCCGAAGTTCTTACAGTGAGAAAAGCCTTACAGAAGTGATTCAGCTTAATAAAAATCCTGTTGGACAACTGTTTAATTAATTACTGTGTGTATATCTTGAACTGTATTGTGGATTGGCAGTGGAACCTGCCTCCCATCGATATCCCAGTCGTTAAAAGTTCTGGTAAGTAAACTTGAACCTATATACTTACTGTTAGAGATACTTCCTATTCTAAGTGTTACACAGTGAGCAGTAACTTACTGCATTACCAACCAATTGAAGATTCTTTGGTGCTTCCAAGACCTGGTCTTGGGCTTCTAGGTGCAGATACAATGAAAATTAAAAAATGTAAAATATTAATAGTTCATATCATTTTGTTTACAGAAGAATGTAACATAATTTTACTTTTATTTAAATATTAATTTATTTTTAAGTACATTAAAACTTTTTTTTATTATTGTTATTATTATTATTATTATTATTATTAGTAATAATAATAATAATAATAATGCCTTGTCTGCAGTATATATGGTTATACTGTGCGCATGCTGAAAGCAACCAGGTCTTTGCACAAGATGATTTGCAGATGTGTTACAGAGTAAATCCTCATATCCATTTTAGAGATGTAATCATAAAATATATTAATAATATATATTACACATAGATTAAGCTCCGTCTTAAGTAATCAATGGAAAACTGATGTGGCCTGCTCTAATTTAGCATTTGAAAGCATGGCCAACTCACTGATACAGGCCCACCCACTTTCTGTGGAAGACACACCCACCCACAAGTTGAATACGCCACCTGAACAAACCAGAGCATAGGCCACTCTACCTCTCATAAAGATGCAAAAGACACAGCTCAGAGCAGTGGCGTAACTCCCGAAGGGCGTAACTCCCGGGCATTAGCCATCAGAGGGGCACAGACAAGCAGGCACTGAGGTTATAGAGGAATCCATAGATGAATCCATCTATAACTGCTGTGTGTGTGTAAACCGGCACTGACCATGTAGAGCACCTGCTGCTGCTGATGTCTCACAGCAGCAGAGTTCCGGGATCCCATCACCGTGAGCCGATCTGTCACTGTCACAGCAGAGCCAGGCATTGGTAAACTATGCATTTGCACTGCCTAGGGTTCGGCTCTTCTTAGAGTGATGGTGGTTCGTGAGGCAGGGGCACCTGCCGGCAGCTCTGCAATGATTTCAACTGTCTGTCTCAGCGGAGATCAGGCAGCAGCCGACGGAGTAGCTCTGCAGCGGGAGAGAGTGCTGGCGCCAGTATAGGTGCCAAGCGAGGCTCGGCTGGCTGGCTATTATAAACATGCCACTCTGTTCAGGTGGCTGCCGGCAGTACAGATCACTAAGCTACCTGCCTCCTCCCCAGCAGACCCTCCACCCTCCCTCCTCCCTCCTCCAGCAGCTGCAGTGAAGCAGAGGTCGGTCTCCCATGTCCTCAACTCCTCCTCTCACTACTGGGCAGGCGGCACCATGGGACAGCATAGCAGCTGGCGCTTGGTGAGCTCCGCGTCCAGCGTGGATCCTCCTGCCTCTGGCCTCCTCTTCAACGTGCACCTGGATCCGTGGGCCTCCCTCAATGACACCATGGGCCTCCCTCAATCACACTCATGTGGTGAGTGACTGGTTAGTCCTGTACCCACCTACCCCCTCCCCCTTGTGTGTTACCGCCCTGTACCCCTACCACTGTATGTGTGAGTGACCCCCTGTACCCCCCTACCCCTGTGTGTGACACATTGGGCCCCCTAGTCCTCCCCCCAGTGTTTGACACCCTGTACCCGCTACCTTTGTGTGTATGTCACCCTGTACCCCCTACCCTGTGTTTTGACATTTTGTACCCCCATAGCCTCCTGTATGACACAGTTTACACACCCTACACTTGTGTGTGTGACAGCCTGTGCCTCCAATCCCCCCATGTATGACACGCTGTACACCCTTTACCTCTGTGTGTGTGTCACCCTGTACCCCCCATCCCCCCAATGATGAGTATATTTTTTCTCTGATGTCCTAGTGGATGCTGGGAACTCCGTAAGGACCATGGGGAATAGACGGGCTCCGCAGGAGACTGGGCACTCTAAAAGAAAGATTAGGTACTATCTGGTGTGCACTGGCTCCTCCCACTATGACCCTCCTCCAGATCTCAGTTAGATTTCTGTGCCCGGCCGAGCTGGATGCACACTAGGGGCTCTCCTGAGCTCCTAGAAAGAAAGTTTATTTTAGGTTTTTTATTTTACAGTGAGACCTGCTGGCAACAGGCTCACTGAATCGAGGGACTAAGGGGAGAAGAAGCGAACCTACCTGCTTGCAGCTAGCTTGGGCTTCTTAGGCTACTGGACACCATTAGCTCCAGAGGGATCGACCGCATGGAACTGGCCTTGGTGTTCGTTCCCGGAGCCGCGCCGCCGTCCCCCTTACAGAGCCAGAAGCAAGAAGAGGTCCGGAAAATCGGCGGCAGAAGACTTCGGTCTTCACCAAGGTAGCGCACAGCACTGCAGCTGTGCGCCATTGCTCCTCATGCACACTTCACACTCCGGTCACTGAGGGTGCAGGGCGCTGGGGGGGAGGCGCCCTGAGGGCAATATATGACCCCTTGGCTGGCAAATCTACATCATATATAGTCCTAGAGGCTATATAGATGTAAAATTACCCCTGCCAGTATTCCGAAAAAGCGGGAGAAAGTCAGTTGAAAAAGGGGCGGGGCTTCTCCCTCAGCACACTGGCGCCATTTTCTCTTCACAGTGTAGCTGGAAGACAGCTCCCCAGGCTCTCCCCTGTAGTTTTCAGGCTCAAAGGGTTAAAAAGAGAGGGGGGGCACAAAATTTAGGCGCAATATTGTATATACAAGCAGCTATTGGGAAAAATTCACTCAATATAGTGTTAATCCCAAAATTATATAGCGCTCTGGTGTGTGCTGGCATACTCTCTCTCTGTCTCCCCAAAGGGCTGTGTGGGGTCCTGTCCTCAGTCAGAGCATTCCCTGTGTGTGTGTGCGGTGTGTCGGTACGGCTGTGTCGACACGTTTGATGAGGAGGCTTATGTGATGGCAGAGCAGATGCCGATAAATGTGATGTCGCCCCCTGTGGGGCCGACACCAGAGTGGATGGATAGGTGGAAGGTATAAACCGACAGTGTCAACTCCTTACATAAAAGGCTGGATGACGTAACAGCTGTGGGACAGCCGGCTTCTCAGCCCCCGCCTGCCCAGGCGTCTCAAAGGCCATCAGGGGCTCAAAAACGCCCGCTCCCTCAGATGGCAGACACAGATGTCTACACGGAGTCTGACTCCAGTGTCGACGAGGTTGAGACATATACACAATCCACTAGGAACATCCGTTACATGATCCCGGCAATAAAAAATGTGTTACACATTTCTGACATTAACCCAAGTACCACTAAAAAAGGGTTTTATGTTTGGGGAGAAAAAGCAGGCAGTGTTTTGTTCCCCCATCAAATGAGTGAATGAAGTGTGAAAAAGCGTGGGTTCCCCCGCTAAGAAACTGGTAATTTCTAAAAAGTTACTGATGGCGTACCCTTTCCCGCCAGAGGATAAGTTACGCTGGGAGATATCCCCTAGGGTGGATAAGGCGCTCACACGTTTGTCAAAAAAGTGGCACTGCCGTCTTAGGATACGGCCACTTTGAAGGTACCTGCTGATAAAAAGCAGGAGGCTATCCTGAAGTCTGAAGTCTGTATTTACACACTCAGGTACTAGACTGAGACCTGCAGATAGTGCTGCTGCAGCGTGGTCTGTAACCCTGTCAAACAGGGATACTATTTTGCGAACATAAGACGTCGTCTTATATATGAGGGATGCACAGAGGGATATTTTGCCGGCTGGCATCCAGAATTAATGCAATGTCCATTCTGTCAGGAGGGTATTAGAGACCCGACACTGGACAGGTGATGCTGACTTTAAAAGGCACATAGAGCCTTATAAGGGCGAGGAATTGTTTGGGGATGGTCTCTGGGACCTCGTATCCACAGCAACAGCTGGGAAGAAATTTTTTTACCTCAGGTTTCCTCACAGCCTAAGAAAGCACTGTATTATCAGGTACAATCCTTTCGGCTTCAGAAAAGCAAGCGGGTCAAAGGCGCTTCCTTTCTGCACAGAGACGAGGGAAGAGGGAAAAAGCTGCACCAGTCAGCCAGTTCCCAGAATCAAAATTCTTCCCCCGCTTCCTCTGAGTCCACCGCATGACGCGGGGGCTCCACAGGCGTAGCCAGGTACGGTGGGGGGCCACCTCAAAAATTTCAGCGATCAGTGGGCTCGCTCACAGGTGGATCCCTGGATCCTTCAAGTAGTATCTCAAGCTGGAATTCGAGGCGTCTCCCCCCCACCGTTTCCTCAAATCTGCCTTGCCGACAACTCCCTCAGGCAGGGAGGCTGTGCTAGAGGCAATTCACAAGCTGTATTCCCAGCAGGTGATAGTCAAGGTGCCCCTACTTCAACAAGGACGGGGTTACTATTCCACACTGTTTGTGGTACCGAAACCGGACGGTTCGGTGAGACCCATTTTAAATTTGAAATCCTTGAACACATACATAAAAAAAAATTCAAGTTCGGGGGCGTGGCTAGAGGCCTAACTGAGAGGAAGTGTCCCGAGGGAGCTCCTGCCGATTTAAACCCCTTTAACCCCTCAAACCAGCTTTTACCCCACCTATCTCTCCCCCATATCACCCCACAGTTACCCCTGTTAGTTAGGGCACCAAGGGAGTGAGCTGCGGAGCCGGAGCACGGGCTTGCCCTGTGCTTGCGGGTTGCGGCCTTCCCTGTGAGGTGAAGCCGGGGCCTAAATTTATTACTACCCCCGCCCGAGATCACCCGCCGCCCGGCCGCTAAAACACTGCCCCCAGACTTATCCCGCCATCACATCTCGTACCCCTTACCTGGGGAGACCTGACAGGGCAGCTGTGGAGAAATTAAGAGCTCCTGAAGGTGCAGGGCCGGAGCCGAACAGAGTCACGGAGCTCCGGTGGCCATCTTGGGTGTGGCGTCTGAAGGAACACAGGCGCTACACCGCTTAGAGAAGCTTGCCGGACACGGTAACAGGCGGGGGGGGACGGACGGAGATCGCTGAGGGACCTGGGGGCATCCAAAAGTTAAATAAACCCCTGGGGGCACCGTTGTGAAAGCCCAGAAGAAGTCCCTCCACACACCATTGACGGCGGCCATCTTGGAGGTGGCAGTTCAGGCACATTTTATCTTATCTGCACTCTGCTGCCCCTGCTGGAGCTGTGAAAATTCAATTTCCCTTATAACACAAGGAATCCAGTCAAAATCCTTACCCCGCAGCTGCTATCTTTTATTTTTTATCTCTTACACTACATTTTATACAACCACGGAAAAGTGTGTTGTAAATTAGGACGCTCTCCCGTGGACCCCTCTCACCGTCTTCATAGGTTAATGGGACCTAAGTCCTATAAATAATGTAATTACACGGATGCCTGACTTCCCCCTCACCCGGACCAACTATTAAACACGTAACATCCAGGTGGACCATTCTTGTTACCACTCCTTAAACGGAAGTTCTACTTTCACCTGATATTATGAGCAGAGCGAACACCAGAGCAAAAAAATCAGGAGCTTCACAAGATATCTCACAACACTTCTCACGCCGGGAAAAACCGTCAGAAGCTTCGTCTCCATCCTCACCGATGCACACCCCCATCATGGACCAGACGGATGCACCCTCAACCAAGGCGGACATCCAGTCCCTCCAAAACATGATACTAGACCTCAAGAGTTCATTTACGACAGCTCTCCAGACAGCGATCGGGGAATTAAAATCCGACATGGCGGCTCTGGATTCCCGCACAACCGCGCTAGAATCACGGGTGGACCACCAACAAAATCTCCACAAACAAGTGGGAGAGGACATGAGTTACCTATCCAGCGAACTTGAACTCCTTAAAGATAAAGTTGAGGACAGCGAAAATCGCGAAAGGCGGAATAATTTACGCATCCGCAACGTCCCTGAATCTATCACAGCCTCTGAACTGGAACCATACCTCCAACGCTTGTTTCTACACCTGGTCCCGTCGCTTTCAAAATCTACCATCTCGATAGAGAGAGCCCATCGCGCCCTGAGACCTAAACCAAAGGACTCGGAACCTCCCCGCGATGTTATTCTCCGATTTCTGTCCTTCAAGATTAAAAATAGCATAACTCTGGCGTGCAGAAACTCAACCTCAATTTTATTTGAAGACTCACGGCTTCAGATTTATCAAGATCTGTCACCAGTGACCATTGCTAAACGACGTGATTTACGCTCTGTTACCTCCACACTGCGTGACAATGGTTATAAATATCGCTGGGGATTCCCTTTCCGCCTCATTGTGGAGATTGATGGCAAAATTTACACCATTCGCTCTCCTGATGATGGGGACAAATTGCTTCGAAAGTTGCAGCTGACTCCGGCTGCTGCCTCATAGACGTGAAGCTCCTTTCGTTTAATTTCAGTGTTTTTATAACGTTTAACCTAACTGATCTTGTTCTCAATCTTGCTCAACTGTTATGTAAACCCTGTTTTAGGTACCGTTCCATACACAAATGCTCATTAATTTTCTTCTTAGAAGGTTCTTGTTGGCGGACCTTTATGCCTCACATAGCACTAAGTTGTTGTCTCGCTGTGCTGGTTGGCGGCTTGGAGCCATTGCCGTATAGACAAATTAACGGATGGAATCTTTTTCCGAAGCCAAGAGGGCTGTCTCTGGCCGCCGACCTGTCCAGCGATCATACCATTGGTTTTATTGTTATTACTAAATGGTTATTATTTGTTATAAGATCACTTATATTATCGAGTTCTACATCTAAGAATATTTCGCCCCTGAAGTAGGTCTTAGTGTGCTACACAATGGTCCGCCCGTTCTGTTTGTTAGTGGTTTCGGGTGGGGGGCGTCAGTGCTGTATCTCGATACCTCCTCCCCCGAATCTTAGGGATTAAAGTTATTAACAAGCATAGAGGGGTAATACCCTTGTCTGTTATATTGCATTTGTGTCCCGCCAGCGAGCTCTCTCATTTTTCTTTTCCTTGAGAGCTCAACCGTGGCAGCCGAGTATCCTGCCTACTGGATACTACGTCTGCTTTATTCTTTTTTTGTTCCTCTTTCTTCTGTTCCCCTACTCTCTTAGACCCCGGTTACAGTACACCTGGGTATTACCACCCCTATAATCACAGAAAGATTGATTCATTTAACTAACATTGTTCGTATACAGAATCATACGCTCCTATTTTGCTCTTTCTATTTTATTTTTTATTTATTTTTTCTTCTGTCTCTCTCATTCGTGTTAGCAGAGTCCGGGACCCTAGGGATCTCCAGCGAGTTACCCCCTCCTCAGCTTCAATCATGCCGCTAAAGTGCCTGTCCATTAATGTCAAAGGTCTGAACACTCCTCAGAAACGCTCTCATCTCCACAGATCTCTCAAAACATTGAAAGGTGACGTAATTTTTTTACAGGAGACACACTTGAAATCAGATTCCCATCCCTCCCTAACATCTAAACAATTTCCTATGGCCTGGTATTCCAATCATACAGCAAAAAAGCATGGGGTGGCTATATTAATAAGGGGGTCCATCCCTTTCCAATTCCTAGACTGTAAGCACGACAATGAAGGCCGTTATGTGATGGTGAGAGGAAAAATTGGACACGAGGAGGTTACCTTGGCTAACCTGTACTCTCCAAACACTGCCCAACCCAAATTCTTTCGTAAGTTTTTCCACGACCTTCACTCATATAGACGAGGTAAAATACTTGTGGGTGGCGATTTCAATATGGCTCTCACGGGCATGGACAGGTCCGGTCCCTTGCGTAGTAGTCAAACCCCGAATTCCTCCGTATTACACAGGGGCATGGCCGAGGCTGGTTTGTTCGATGTCTGGCGATTCCTTAACCCGACCACCAGGGACTATACCTTCTATTCTAATCCGCACGATGTGTACTCTCGTATTGATATGTTCCTGAGTTGTGCACCCCTCTCCCGCACCGCTCGCTCTTCCTCTATAGTCCCACTTACCTGGACTGACCACGCAGCCTTAATTGCGACATTTGACATTTTTGATATCCCTGATGGTAGACCGACATGGAGACTAAACGAGACACTATTGAAGATCCCTAAGTTCCAGGACTTAATCAAAACAGAGCTTCGGGATTATTTTGCGGTTAACGTAGAAGGCGACTGCAATATAGCCACTATATGGGAAGCCCATAAGGCGGTTATCAGGGGATCCATTATCCAATTTGCATCCCGCCGTAAGAGAAACCGAGAAAACCAAATTGCCCTGTTAACGGATAATATTGCAACATTGGATCAGGAACATAAACGAACACGCTCTAAAAAAACTCTAGCCGAACTTTCTAAAGCACGAGATGAACTACAATCCCTCTTGGCAGAGAATATTGAACGCTCGCTTCGATGGGCCAATCAATCATTTTACGATAAAAGTAACAAGGCACATACTTTATTAGCTAACCAATTACGTGCCAAAAAAGCTAACCAATGCATCCATACTATTAGACAACCTTCAGGTAACATTACCTACGACCCCAAAAAAATTAATAATATCTTCTTTGACTACTATAGGACACTCTACAACCTTGATCCCCCGTCCGACCCCTTAGCACAAGCCAACCAGGCACAACAATATCTAGATTCATGCGCTCTTCCTCATATAGACGAGGAAACTAACTCTACTCTCAATGCTGATATTTCTGCTGAGGAAATTGAGGCGGCTCTGAAAACCCAGAAACCTTCAAAAGCACCTGGTCCGGATGGCTATCCGATGGTGTATTACAAAACCTTCGCCCCTCAACTCATCCCTCATATGATCTCCCTGTTTAATAAAATATTACGGGGCACACCCTTCCATACTGACTCCACGACGTCCCGCATTATTGTAATCCCGAAGCCCGGAAAAGATCCCTCGCATTGCACAAATTACAGACCCATATCTTTGATAAATACTGATCTCAAACTTTTTGCCAAAATACTAGCAACTCGTCTGAACACTGTGTTGCCATCATTAATAGATCCTGACCAAGTGGGATTTATCCCTGGCCGCCAGGCCTCGGACAACACCAGACGCACTATTAATTTGATTCACCAAATAAACTCGGCGAAAACACCAGCGATTGCCTTGGCGCTAGACGCCGAAAAGGCATTTGATCGCATTTCCTGGCCCTTTTTGTTTTCCACTTTATCTACATTTGGCCTCCATGGTCATTTCATCACTGCAATAGAGGCCCTTTACTCCAACCCCTCATCCATGGTCCTGACTAATGGATTGAGCTCACCTCGATTTAGTTTGAAGAATGGTACTCGCCAGGGCTGCCCTCTTTCGCCCCTACTTTTTGCTCTATGCATCGAACCTCTTGCGGCCCGTATTAGACTTAATACGGACATTGGGGGGATTACAGTGGGGCAGAGCTCATACAAAATATCTCTATTTGCGGATGACGTGCTCTTGACATTATCTAACCCTTTGATCTCCCTTCCTAATCTATAAAAAGAATTACTATTATACGGTTCCCTCTCGGGTTACAAAATAAACCACACCAAATCAGAGGCCCTTGCATTTAATATCCCACCCCAGACCCACTTGATTCTAACCTCCTCTTTCCCTTTTCTTTGGAGACCCTCGGCTATCAAATACCTCGGCATATTCATTACTAAATCCTACACCAGCCTCTACCAGACTAATTTTGTTCCTATGATTAAAACGCTCACCCAAGACCTGGATAAATGGGACAGATTATTCATTTCATGGATTGGACGGATTAACGCCCTGAAAATGAATTTCCTTCCCCGCATTCTTTACCTATTTCAGACCATTCCGATAATGGTGCCCCGAGTGACTCTGACCTCACTGCAATCACTGTGCAACAAATTTATCTGGGCTCATCGTAAGTCTCGATTAAGACGAACACTGTTGACTAAGAGTGCTACCTTAGGCGGACTGGGATATCCTAACCTTCAAGCTTATTTTAATGCCTGTCACCTTAATCACATGGTATCCTGGCATTCCCCTCAAGGGAACAGAAAATGGGTCGATATTGAGAATTCAATATATCAGGGCGTCCCCCTCGACTCTCTTCTATGGCTCCCCAGGTCCTGCAGACCAGCCTCGGCCTATTCAATCCCCACGATTAAATTTACCCTTGGATTATGGGACAAACTCCGCAACACCTACAATTTATCCTCATACCCCTCACCTTTAACACCTATCTGGGGACACCCTGCCTTTCCCCCAGGCTGCGAGCTAAAAATAGCAGCCCCATGGCAATCTCAGGGTATCACGAGATTTATTCATATTAAAGGCCACTCAGCACCGACCTCTTTTGGGGATTTTCAGGAACACCTTGGTTTGCCATCCTCGTGTCATTACCATTACATCCAAATTCTTAGCTTTCTCAAATCTCAGCTTAAAACTACACCTTTGAAACCACCCACTTCCTTTGAACATATGTGTTTACTTTCAATTAGCAAAAAGGGGAATATCTCAACAATATACAACTCTATTCTGACCCCAGATCCCCCGGCCCGTGAACCCCATGAATTAGCCTGGGAATCAGATCTCTCCCATCCGTTGGAAGATGATCAATGGGAAGAAATCAGAATGCGCATCGCTAAAGCCTCCATTAGTGTGGCACTCAGGGAAACATGCTATAAAGTCTACACCAGGTGGTACTTAGTTCCCTCCAGACTACATTCCATTTACCCTACGACATCAAATCTGTGTTGGAGACTCTGTGGAGAGGAGGGCACCTTTTTCCACATTTGGTGGACGTGCCCCTCTATTCGCCCTTTTTGGAAAATAGTAGGAGCACTTATTGCTCAAACATGCGGACATAATCTAGACCTTTCCCCTGAAACTGCCCTACTGCATGCTCCCATACCGTCATTACCCAAAACCCAAGACAAGCTTACCATGCTACTTTGCATAGCGGCTAAATCTCTGATTGCTAAATGCTGGAAAGACCATAAACCTCCCTCTAAGGCATTACTGATATCCAAAATGAATTATATCGCCAGTATGGAATATATTACAAGCCTGAGGAACAACACTGTGGCCCAGTTCCACAGCATCTGGTCTCCTTGGTACCTCGCTCGGTCTTTATTGATGCCCGGACTGTGTTGATACTGCTAATACTGCTAACTTTGCTAATACCTCTATTACCTCTGTTGTCTCCCCCTCTGTTACTAAAACAGTGGACTGTTCCTATTCTCTTGTCTCCTTATTTGTAACTTTCCCAATGTTCCCCTTTTATTATGATACATTCTCTAGCTTCTTCTCCTCCTTCCTTTTCTTTTTCTTTCTTACTTTTACTCTTCACAAGATTACACTCTGATTTGGTATAAATTTTATACTATATCGGTAAAATAAAATGAGAAAGGTCAGATACGCGATTAGAGTTATGCAGGGTGCATGTTACTAGTACCTGTTGGCCTATAATTTAATGGAAATGTCTCTATTGTTCTGATTTGGTACGTAAAATGCTTGTTTTCTTGTTCAATATCCTTACCCTGCACAAGTTTGTTCTTATTAATGTTATGATTACTGATCAACCTCAATAAAAATTCTAACTTTAAAAAAAAAAAAAAAAATTCAAGTTCAAGATGGAATCGCTCAGGGCGGTTATTGCAAGCCTGGAGGAGGGGGATTACATGGTATCCCTGGACATCAAGGATGCTTACCTACATGTCCCCATTTACCATCCTCACCAGGAGTACCTCAGATTTGTGGTACAGGATTGCCATTACCAATTCCAAACACTGCCGTTTGGACTGTCCACGGCACCGAGGGTCTTTACCAAGGTAATGGCAGAAATGATGATACTCCTTCGAAAAAAGGGAGTTATAATTATCCCGTACTTGGACGATCTCCTTATAAAGGCGAGGTCCAAGGAGCAGTTGTTGGTCGGAGTAGCACTATCTCGGGAAGTGCTACAACAGCACGGATGGATTCTATACATTCCAAAGTCACAGCTGGTTCCTACCACACGCCTACTGTTCCTGGGGATGGTTCTGGACACAGAACAGAAAAAAGTGTTTCTCCCGCAGGAGAAAGCCAAGGAGCTGTCATCTCTAGTCAGAGACCTCCTGAAACCAAAACAGGTATCTGTGCATCACTGCACACGAGTCCTGGGAAAAATGGTAGCTTCTTACGAAGCAAAATCCCATTCGACAGGTTCCATGCAAGAACCTTTCAGTGGGACCTCTTGGACAAGTGGTCGGGATCGCATCTTCAGATGCATCGGCTGATAACCCTGTCTTTAAGGACCAGGGTATCTCTACTGTGGTGGCTGCAGAGTGCTCATCTTCAAGAGGGCCGCAGATTCGGCATACAGGACTGGGTCCTGGTAACCACGGATGCCAGCCTTCGAGGCTGGGGGGCAGTCACACAGGGAAGAAATTTCCAAGGACTTTGGTCAAGTCAGGAGTCGTCCCTACACATAAATATTTTGGAACTGAGGGCCATTTACAATGCCCTAAGTCTGGCAAGGCCTCTGCTTCAAAACCAGCCGGTACTGATCCAATCAGACAACATCACGGCAGTCGCCCATGTAAACCGACAGGGCGGCACAAGAAGCAAGATGGCGATGGCAGAAGCCACAAGGATTCTCCGATGGGCGGAAAATCACGTCTTAGCACTGTCAGCAGTGTTCATTCCGGGAGTGGACAACTGGGAAGCAGACTTCCTCAGCAGACACGACCTACACCCGGGAGAGTGGGGACTTCATCCAGAAGTCTTCCAACTGTTGGTAAACCGTTGGGAAAGGCCACAGGTGGACATGATGGCGTCCCGCCTAAACAAAAAACTAGATATTGCGCCAGGTCAAGGGAACCTCAGGCAATAGCTGTGGACGCTCTAGTGACACTGTGGGTGTACCAGTCGGTTTATGTATTCCCTCCTCTGCCTCTCATACCAAAGGTACTGAGAATAATAAGAAAACGAGGAGTAAGAACGATACTCGTGGTTCCGGATGGGCCAAGAAGAGCTTGGTACCCAGAACTTCAAGAAATGATATCAGAGGACCCATGGCCTCTACCGCTCAGACAGGATCTGCTACAGCAGGGGCCCTGTCTGTTCCAAGACTTACCGTGGCTGCGTTTGACGGCATGGCGGTTGAATTCCGGATCCTAAAGGAAAAGGGCATTCCGGAAGAAGTCATTCCTACGCTGATAAAAGCCAGGAAAGAAGTAACCGCAAACCATTATCACCGTATTTGGCGAAAATATGTTGCGTGGTGTGAGGCCAGGAAGGCCCCAACAGAGGAATTTCAGCTGGGTCGTTTTCTGCACTTCCTACAGTCATGACTATGGGCCTAAAATTGGGTTCCATTAAGGTCCAGATTTCGGCTCTGTCGATTTTCTTCCAGAAAGAACTGGCTTCACTGCCTGGAGTTCAGACATTTGTAAAGGGAGTACTACATATTCAGCCCCCTTTTGTGCCTCCTGTGGCACCTTGGGATCTCAACGTGGTGTTGAGTTTCTTAAAATCACATTGGTTTGAGCCACTTAAAACTGTGGATTTGAAATATCTCACGTGGAAAGTGGTCATGTTATTGGCCTTGGCTTCGGCCAGGCGTGTGTCAGAATTGGCGGCTTTGTCATGTAAAAGCCCTTATCTGATTTTCCATATGGATAGGGCAGAATTGAGGACTCGTCCCCAGTTTCTCCCTAAGGTGGTATCAGCTTTTCACTTGAACCAACCTATTGTAGTGCCTGCGGCTACTAGGGACTTGGAAGATTCCAAGTTACTGGACGTAGTCAGGGCCTTAAAAATTTATATTTCCAGGACGGCTGGAGTCAGGAAAACTGACTCGCTTTTTATCCTGTAGGCACCCAACAAAATAGGTGCTCCTGCTTCTAAGCAGACTATTGCTCGCTGAATTTGTAGCACAATTCAGCTGGAGCATTCTGCGGCTGGATTGCCGCATCCTAAATCAGTAAAAGACCATTCCACGAGGAAAGTGGGCTCATCTTGGGCGGCTGCCCGAGGGGTCTCGGCTTTACAATTTTGCCGAGCTGCAACTTGGTCAGGGGCAAACACGTTTGCTAAATTCTACAAAATTGATATCCTGGCTGAGGAGGACCTTGAGTTCTCTCATTCGGTGCTGCAGAGTCATCCGCACTCTCCCGCCCGTTTGGGAGCTTTGGTATAATCCCCATGGTCCTTACGGAGTTCCCAGCATCCACTAGGACGTCAGAGAAAATAAGATTTTACTCACCGGTAAATCTATTTCTCGTAGTCCGTAGTGGATGCTGGGCGCCCATCCCAAGTGCGGATTGTCTGCAATACTTGTATGTAGTTATTGCCTAACTAAGGGTTATTGTTGAGCAATCTGTTGAGAGGCTCAGTTATATTTCATACTGTTAACTGGGTATAGTATCACAAGTTATACGGTGTGATTGGTGTGGCTGGTATGAGTCTTACCCGGGATTCAAAATCCTTCCTTATTGTGTCAGCTCTTCCGGGCACAGTATCCTAACTGAGGTCTGGAGGGGGGTCATAGTGGGAGGAGCCAGTGCACACCAGATAGTACCTAATCTTTCTTTTAGAGTGCCCAGTCTCCTGCGGAGCCCGTCTATTCCCCATGGTCCTTACGGAGTTCCCAGCATCCACTACGGACTACGAGAAATAGATTTACCGGTGAGTAAAATCTTATTTTATCTTAATATAGGAAATAGGGGGACATCAATATTTATCTTGCCTCCGGGCAACTGGGACGAACTTACGCCACTGGTCTCCAGAACATAGCTGCAGATGAGGGGGTTCATATTATCCAGGTACTGGACCTGGCATGCAATCAATGCCATTGCGTGAGTGCTCCGCACACAGACTGGAGCTAAGTTCCAGGTGCTAGGGCAAGACCTCGACATCAGGGGCAGGGAGAGAACCAGAGAGATAGACTGTTGAAAGGAAGGGGCGCAGATGCAGGGGTCTCCAACGAGCCCGGGCCTGAGTAAAGAGTACCTGCTCTTCCTCTTGGCGCCACTGTTTGCACAGCTCTAGCTGACATTTGGCATGGCACACATTGGTCTCATTTCTTGCGCTGATATTAAGGCAGTTCAGAAGTGCATGTTGCAACCAAGAATAAACTTCTTACTTGTACTTTACTTGTATTCAGCAATCAGTGGTCCTAATCTGTGAGTTTGCGTCCTGCTATTTCTTGACTAAGCTGTTGTAAATCCTAAACACTTTACAATAACAGAACTTCCAATTGATGGTGGCTGGTCTTTCAAAGCAGAAATTTGATAAACTGATTGGATGTAAAGGTGGCAAACTGTGGCAAAGGCAGTATAGCCCAAACTACTGCTAAAGATGAACTATAGAAATTGTATGACTATATATGCACTTGTTAGCAATGGATGAGGCTGAAATGATCAAATACACTAATCAAAAGTGGTGAAAACGGGGGGCGTGGCCTGGCAATGGAGGAGAGCAGTCGCAGCTTCTTAGGGCTTCTGCTTAAACAACATCTTCCCTGCCCTCCTTGCTGCCCAGACCCGCTCCTTTCCACTGTCCTGCTCCCTCAAGCCCCTTCATAACCCCCTCATTGCTGACTTGAGCCGCGGAATCGGGGATCGCCGTGGATGCTCCCGCGGATTACGGCCTGGTCCCCACGCCGAAGCCGGGACCTCGATTTTGAAGCTGACCCGCCGGCCCCCGGACACGCTGTACCCGCATCATTCAGCCTACCTACAACCCTCGTGGCGCTTCTGGACGACCTTGCCAGGACGGACACACGGCGCAGCACATCGCCCCCTGTAGCCACTTGACTCCGGGTCCAGGAGCCGCCATGGAAGCAGCCTCGCCCTCACCACGCCGCTGGAGCTGTGACGCTGGCACCAGCCCGCTGCACCACGGGACGGACTGTGGCGGCGCGCGAGTGCCCGATGCCTCCCTAACACGGGGAACAGTTCCACAGCCGCCGGCCCTGCAGTAGGTGCCTCGCTCCCGCTGCCGGAGGAGGCTCTCCCGCCCACGGCCCTCAGCCTACCGCGATCCAGCCAGCCCTCCAGATAAACGGCTGCCTCCATCTTGCAGCACTTGGCTCCCCACTCCTCACGGCTCTCCTGGGAGTCCTCCTACAGCCCTCCGCAGCATTCCCTCCCTCATCTGCATCCCAGCGGTAGTATACCGGGTGACCGCCATAAAGGGGGCTTGGAACGTCCCTGCAACCGGGATCTCCTCTCTGCCTCCACTCCGCTGGGCTCGCCCAGACAACCGGCCGCACCACGCTGCCGCTATCTGTGCGGAGAAAGCCCAGCTGTCACCCCACTTGTCCTGACTTACCTACACAACTCAGGGCTGCTATTGACGCTATCCTGCTGACCCTTTGGTTATACCTGATTTTATTAGCCAGCCAGCTTCTTTCATTTGTTCAATACCCGCTGGGACTGGAGATGACCCTCGGTTCCTGCTGGATGCGGACACTCTTTGCCCCCTCTACTGTATTATCTAGCGGTCACTCTCTTCATTCCTCCCCCTGTACACCTGCATACCTCAAAAATTCGGGTGGGAACACGCTGTACCTAACATCATCTATACTCCCGGCTGGGGGAACCTCACACCTCTCTCACTTTCTGAGGGACGTGACCAAAATGTGGTTACTTTGAATACGTATGCCTTGTAAGTGAGACCTGTTATATTCTTTACTACTAGAGCTCTCTGTGCCTCAAAACTTGCCCTCGTAAACTACCCCTGCATGGAAAAGTTCCTGATACCTCTGCCCGTAATGTCCACAGGCACTACTCAGCATTCCCGAGAAGACGCTCCCTGTGGCGATTCATCTGACTCTGACCACTCGACCACACGCTTACTATCTCAGCGTTCTCGCAAATCACGGCCGTCTGTGAAACAACCTAAGATGAAACACAAGGACCTGCTAGCGGTCTTAGGGCCACTCCTCGACGAAAAGTTGGCAGGCATCAAGGAAGCCATAGAATCCTCCTCAACCCTGCTCAATCAACACTCCACTCGCCGAGCAGAGGATATCAACCCTAGAAGACAACTTGGAGGAGGCGCTACGCTCTGTACAGGCCAAACAATTAGAGGTCTCTGACCTCTCAGAGAAGTTAGATGACCTCGAAAATCACAGCAGGCATAATAATCTAAGGGTCATAGGCATCCCAGAGTCGATAAAAGGTCATGAGCTCTTGGATCTCCTTTCATCAGGCATTCCAGAGCAACTTTCTATGGATCTAAAAGGAGTCCCCCTTGCCATCGGAAGAGCCCATAGATTGAGGCCTGAGCACAGGAACTCTTCTGGGCGCCCTCGCCCGGTCATAATGAGGATCCTAAATTATGCGGACAAATCGAGACTTCTTGACCACTACTGCAAGGCTAGTAGTCTCTTAATCAATGGTGACCGTCTCCTCATCTTTCAGGACTTTTCTGCGCTGGTGGCTGCGAGACGCAGAGAGAGTTTGCTCCTATCTGCAAGCACCTATTTGAAGCAAAGATCAGATTCTTCCTACTCTACCCGACTCGCCTCAGGGTCTTCGAGGATGGCAAGCCATGGGTCTTTGATGATCCTGAGGAGGCCGGGCGGCATTTCTCTCTTGCCAACACATGAATGATGCATGATCCTGTCTGCTGGTGACTTTCTACCACCCCAGCCTGCCCTCATGTCTCACTTACGAACTGCGTGTGTAACCATTACACACTCAAGATTTGGTTTTTTATTTTTTTCTTGTTATTCTTTGTTGTCTCTGTTTTTTTTTTTTAAATATATTTCTCTAACGTCCTAGTGGATGCTGGGGACTCCGAAAGGACCATGGGGAATAGCGGCTCCGCAGGAGACTGGGCACAAAAGTAAAAACGCAGCCGCGGTAAGTCTTGGAACAGACATGGTCCCTGCTGGAGCAGGTCCTTTCTTAGAGGTAGAGGCCATTGGTCTTCCGTGAGCATCTCTTACTTTAAACTTTTACACTAAGCAGCTCAGGAGAGCCCCTTAGCCTGCACCCGTCTCGTTCGGGCACAAAAATCTAACTAACTGAGGCTTGGAGGAGGGTCATGGGGGGAGGAGCCAGTGCACACCAGGTAGTCCTAAAGCTTTTTACTTTTGTGCCCAGTCTCCTGCAGAGCCGCTATTCCCCATGGTCCTTTCGGAGTGCCCAGCATCCACTACGGACTATGAGAAATAGAATTATCGGTAAGTAAATTCTTATTTTATTGGGTTTTTTCCACAAAAGACATAGAAAAACAATGCAGTACAGTACAATACAAAGTGCAGATGAAATATATGCCTGGTACAGGTAGGCAACAGAGTGTAATACTAAGCATTGAAAACCACCACTGACGCCGTGGGTAAATTTAAACAGTGTGGGAAACCGTGTCAATGCAGCTTCACACCAACAGTAGTACATATTGTCAAAAGTCCAGACCCAAAGTGCAATATACAGTATAAAATCTGCACACTAATACATACTAACGAAATTAATAATACAGCAGCAGAGAAAGAAAAAGAGCAGAACAACAGAGATATGGATATGAATTAATAGGGAGGAGGAGGGGCGGGGGGGTTGCAGATGCTAAAACCTGTGAAGCACGGCACACACATGAGTAGCGAAGGGACCATCCCGCTGCGTGCCAATGAGAAGGGAACGAGTGTCACCTAGGGGCCAGAAGGGGATTATCACCAATAGAAATACATAATTTGCGATAAGAATCCCAACTAAGGGAGTCAAATATTTTTAGAACGTGGAGTTGTTGGGGAGATGGCAAAGAGTCAATATACGGTCCCCACTTCTTGTAGAAATGCAGAGCATTACGGTCAAGGTCTGGGAGAGTAGATTGACGCTCAAAATATAACGTAGTAGTAAGAAGGGACTTGAGGTTAGCAAGAGAGGGAGAAGTTCTATATATCCAATGATTTAAAATTAATTTCTTTCCCAAAGTCAGCAAAACATACAGAAACGGGACATAATGAGCTTGAGAGGGGGGGTAAACACCAGGCTGTAGTGTTAAGGTCAAGGAGCGCTGCTGGGTCCAGAGGGAGCACAATCTGCAAAGTAGATCTTACATACCACAGTATCTTATTCCAGAACCTTATAATCTTTGGACAGTGCCAGAAATTGTGCATAAAAAGGGCATTCGGTGCTTTACACTTGAGACAGTGTCCAAAGTCTGTAGAGACCATATATTTATGCTGTCCTGGGGCAATATAAGCCCGATGTAAGCATTTAAAGTGGATTTCCTGAAGCTGAGCAGAATGCAGGGCTTTCAGGATAGAGGGGAGGGGGTAAAGGAAGCAGTTCACCTCCGGATCCCAGGACCACTCACTTGACCATTTAGATAACATAGGGGGCCAGAGAACATCAGGCTTGCTAGGTAACAAATCCTGGTACAACCAGCTGACTTTGTATGAAAGAGTCAGTAACGTGACCAATAAGGGGGACAGAGGGTCCATCCTCCGCTCGTGCACAGGAGGGATGGGGAGAGATTGTACAAAATGACGAACTTGGAGAAACATAAAGAAATCAGATGAGGGCACACCGTGTCTCTCGGCTAATTCCGCAAATGACAGCACAAGTCCACCCGGGTCAAATACGTCACGAATAAGGGCAATGCCCCTAGACTTCCACGCAAGGAATTTGGTATTGTCAAAAGGTGGAGTGAAACAGGGGTTTCCGCAAAAAGGAATAAAAGGGGAATATTCTGGGTTTCGGTGTAGAGCTTTGTTTATGGCTCCCCAAGAGCGGTAAGTATCCCAAAAAAGAATATTAGAACGCGCCAGAGATGGGAGGAGGGGTTTTGGGGTGTGTAGCAGCGCTCTGAGATCATAGGGATACACAAGATCTTGCTCTACATCATAATTAACATATGAGGAGGTGCCTAATAGCCAATCCGAGATATATCTAAAATTCACAGCCCGAAAGAATGCCAAGAGGTCAGGGACAGCCAGCCCACCCTTAGCGCGAGGAAGCTTAAGCTTAGGAAGGGAGATCCGAGATCTGTTATGGTTCCAAAGGAATTTAGAAAACAGTTTATCATATAACAATAAATCTTTTCTAGGGGGCTGGATAGGGATCATCTGGAGGAGATAAGAGATTTTAGAGAACACAATGCTCTTCAGGATGGCTACTCTCCCTAATAGAGAGACAGGTAGAGAGGACCAGGTGGACAGCAACTGTGACACCCTGTTAAAAACCTCTGTATAGTTGGCTGAATATAAATCTGAGATATTTACTGGAGAATATATACCCAAATATTTAAGTTTCGTAGTATTCATCTGGAATTGAGTAAGGACAGGTGAGGAGGTGCGCGTACAAGCAGCCGGAGTGAGTGGGAAGAGTTCAGACTTGGAAGCATTAACACGATACCCTGCAAAGGTACCAAACTCAGTAATGACTTGCATAATTGGTGGGATAGAGGTCTCAGGATTTGAAATAAAGAGGAGCATATCATCCGCGAATAAACTCACACGAAGCTCATGGTCACGGACCAGAACTCCAGAGTATCCGGGAAGGTGACGCAACTTAATAGCCAAGGGCTCTATGGCGATGGCAAATAAGAGTGGGGAGAGGGGGCAGCCCTGTCTGGTGCCCCTGTGAAGGGGAATGGGTGTAGATAAGTAGCCATTACACATAATACGGGAAGAGGAGGGGGAACATAAATTTCGGAGCATGTTGATCAGGTCCAGCGGAAACCCAAACCTCTCCAGCGTGGTATGCAGGTGATCCCAAGTAATAAGGTCAAACGCCTTCTCCGCGTCCAATGAAAGGACGTATTGGGGGTCTGGGTCTCCGCTGGAGTGCAACCAGCTAGCCGCTGCAAGAACTTTATGGATATTATTAGTGGAATGCCTACCCGAGATGAAACCGGTTTGATCCGGATTAATAATTGAGGGAAGCACTCCCTTTAATCTGTCAGCAATAATTTTTGTAAAAAGTTTATAGTCAACATTGAGGAGAGAAATGGGGCGGTAGGAGCCGGGGAGATGGGGATCCCTCCCGGGCTTGGGAAGAAGACGGACCAGAGCATCATTAAAGTATAAAGGGAGGGAGTGAGAGTTTAGAATTGCATTAAACACCAGAACCAAAATATCCAGCAGTTTAGGCTCGTGCATTTTATAGAATTCGCCAGAGAGCCCATCAGGTCCAGGGGCTTTTAAGGGTTTTAAATGTTTGATAGCAGCCTCCACCTCCCGAGCAGTAATTGGGGAGCAGAAGCCCTCAGCAACCGAAGGCGGGATTTGGGGTAGGGAGACAGAATGCCAGAAAGAAGTTTTAGTGGGGACATCAACAGGGGAATGGGCATAAATGTCCGTGTAAAATTCTGAGAGGAGTTGCGCCATGTCTACAGACTTAGTAGCCAACGAGCCATCACCGCGTTTAAGCGACTGGATCACCGAGGAAGGCACAGATCCCCGCAGAAGATTAGAAAGGAGACGGCCTGTTTTATTGCCAAATCTGTAAAAACGGTGGTTTTTGTGAAAGGTTTGGCGATCTCCCACTAGTGCTAATACAGTGTTAAATTGGGATTTACATTCTAAGTATGTTTTCTTTGAGGCAGGAGAGGGAGACTGTTTAAATTGTTGGTAAGCATCCGTTAAGCATCGTTGAGATGTTTTAAATTCAGAAAGAAACTGCTTCTTTCTCGAGGAAACATATTCCACAAGCCTACCCCGGAGAACTGCCTTGGAGGTCTGCCAAAACAGTAAAGGATCAGTCTCAAAAGTGCTTGCATTATCCAGTCTGAACTCCTCCCAAAATGCCTACAACCTATTCCGAAACTGCAATGAGGAGGTGAAGGAAGTCTAGAGAAGTAGTTAAGCAAACCCAGACCAAGGCATGATCAGAAAGGGATATCATTTCCATCTGAGCCTCACTACTTTGAGGGATCAGAGAATCCGACAGCAATAAAAAGATCAATTCTGGATAAGGTGCCATGGGCAGCCGAGAGACACGAGTACTCCCTATCAGTAGGGTGAAGGAATCTCCAAGCATCAGTCAGATGTAATTGCTGAGCAAAGAAGGGGACACCTAGGGCAGGGGGAGGGCGTGCACGAGAGGAGGTATTCGAGTCCATATAAGCGGAGACCACAACATTGAAGTCTCCGCCCACAATCATTGGGAGAGACATAAATGGGCACAATTTAGACTTGAAAAATACCTTTGAATAAGAATTTGGGGCATAAACAGTACATAAAACATATTTGGTGTTATGAAGTAAAATCTCAAGAATAAGGAATCTACCAGCAGTATCACACAAAGAGGTGAGAACCTCTATATGCAGGTTGCGTTTAGCAAGGATAAGTACACCCCTCGCCTTAGAGGAGTAAGGAGCATCAGAAAGCACCTGCCAACTGAGGACACCCAGCTTTTTGGCCTCCGGGGAAAGAAGGTGCGTTTCCTGCAAAAACATTAGATCCATATGCATTTTATTTAAATAAAGCAGTATTTTCTTCCGTTTGATGGGAGAGTGAATACCCCCCACGTTCCACGTACCCACTTTAATGGCAGACATAAGACATATGACTGGGGGCAATCACAAATGAAAACATCCTACAATCCCACAGGTAATGGAGAGGAGAGAGAGACACAGGAGGGAGGGAGGGAAGGGGTAGACAAAAAGGCAATAAAGACATAGAAACGAGAAAAAGAAATGAGACCCACCGGGGGGGGTCCCACAATAACAATAAGAATGTGACTTCACGGTAAGTCAACTGGGGCAGTAACCGTATACAGCGAGGAGGACATTGCTCCTAGCCAATACCACTATATCGAGCAGCATAGGGGAGGGGGGGGGGGGGAGGGGATGGGAGGGGGAGATGGGGGCATGGAGGTGAGGGCCAAGATAATATAAAACAGGTGGAGGTTGAACACAAAACAGGTAGCATGGACATATAACTTCACAAGAACAAACATGTATACATGGGAACGCATAACAGAGAATGCACTTATGTTACTCCAGAGGTACATATACATCACCTATAGGACCAGCGTGGATGTGGTGAACAGGTCCAAATAAACCAACAGAGGATCACATTGTCCACAAGTTTAGGGCAAGAAAAATATGCGGCAACAGAGCAACAAGGGGAGAGGAGAGTTCAAGATCAGATTCAGGAGAGCACAGCTATTTCAGCGATGGGTCAGAGGTGGCGGCTGTTAGGTTCCTGGTGCTCAGAACAAGGGAGATGTTGCGTAGTGAGTCCAGAGCACCAGAACGTGATGCTGAAATAAGGTGTGGTGTGGAAATAGCCCCTAGCACCCTACCTCCATTGTTTCACCCGTGTGGTCAGTTCACGCCTGAGTGACTATGGTTTCTTGGGCCCACGGCAGCAGCGTTTGAAGGGCGGATTAGGTCTGCCCAACTCCGATGCCCCCAGGTCTTCGAGTGAGACAAGGCGTGAACCGAGACAGGATAATAACAAGAGGACCTGTAACTAAAGCAAACAGAAGGCTAGGGGCTACTAACAACCCTAAAACTAAATATATGTGCGGCACGCCGCCAAAGGAAAAGAACAACAAAGGAAATGCTGTCCACTCGCCGACACAATACTGTTGTGTACCGGCGGTGACAGCATAAGCAGAACCCTCTGCAAAACACCAGTAACAAAATATAACCAAAGAATACTGCGGCCTAGGCCGACGGACGCGGCAAAGCCGCTACTCACGGAACCGGTACAAATACTGGCAAACGGACAGGAACCCCCAATGTAGCCGACACAGACTCTCAGAACCGGAGTACAGGCAGAATCCCAAACGACAGACCGGTGGACACCAAGAAGCCAGATGCTCAACCAGGCACAGACAAAGCCACAGGACTTCTGGACAGGAACGCTTCACAGCAGGACACGGGATCAGACACTGGAACCGACACTGGAACCGACACTGGAACTGACACTGGAAGCAGCTAGACAGACACTGCTAGACAGGAGCTCAGGAACTGGCAGGGACTAGCTCAGAACTCAAGAACTCTGGAAATATCACCAGCGTCTGTGAATTGCACTGAGCCAGAATATAACAGAGAGTCTTAATTAATTATGTCGTGCAGCTGCCCTGCTGCACAACTGAGAAGTGCAATCAACAGACAGGTGAGGCTGAACACATGGGAACAAGCTGCAATCACACAGACTCACCACCGGCAGCAAACAAGAGTCTTCTCAAACCAGAGCAACGGGAAATCCTGGCCTGCAAGACAACTATAAACATAGAATAGGAATGAACCACTACCTGTGGTTCATAACAGTACCCTCTCCTTAAGGGTGAGCTCCGAACACCTCATGACACCCATGGGGAACATAAACAGAAGTATAACATAAAATACATAACCAAAAATGCAAAACAGGAATGAGCCAACAGTACTACCCCCCCCTTGAGGAGGGGTCAAAGGACCCCAAAATTCAGGTTTTCCAAAACAAGGTATACATTAATAAACCTGACACTGGAACAAACAGACAAAGGCAAGAAGCAGAAACAAGCTGTGGCAACAGCTTGTAACAGTGCCCCCCTCTTGACGGTGGCCACTGGACACAAGACAAGGAAAAAAAATCTTTTTTTTTATATATCAAGGCAAGAGTCAATAATTATTTATTTTTCTTCTTCTTCTTCTTCTTCTTCTTCTTCTTATTTTTACAAAGTTCTTGAGGTCTGACCAAGGTAATTCCCCAAACATTCTCTGAACTGATGGTACCTCCCAGCAAGGCTGGGTTCAAATCAGAGATTGGTTTCTTAACCCGGAGCTCAGAGCCGGCCATAGGCATAGGCAAACTAGGCAATTGCCTAGGGCATTTGATATGCCTAGGGGCATCAGCAGCTTCTGCTGATTAAAATGATATGCGGCATGCCTATATTCTGTGTGTAGCATTTCATATGCAGATACAGCCACAGTCTCACACAGTATATAGGCATGCTGCATATAATTTTAATCAGCAGAAGCTGCTTGTGCATGCTAGCCACATAGCAATGCAAATAAGATGCATTTTCATTAAAAAAAATGTGCCCAACGTTAGCATTGGGGCAAGATTTATGAGGACACATCTGTATCCAAACAGAGGCAGAGGTCACAGTGTTAGTGGCAGTGTGAGTGCTGTGTGCATGTGAGTGGGTTGGTTGTGCAGTAGTGATCGGAATATGTGTAAGGGGCATTATGTGTGTCATGTAAAAATGCATTAATAATGTGCAACATATGTGTAAGGGGCACTATGTGTGCCATTATGTGTATAAGTGCATTAATAATGTGCGGCATATGTGTAACAGGGTACTACTGTATGTGTGTCATTATGTGTATAGGGGCACTAATAATGTGCAGCAAATGTGTAGGGGGCACTATGTGTGTCATTATGTGTATAAGGGCATTAATAATGTGCAGCATATGTGTAAGGGACATTATGTGTAAAAGGGCATTAATAAAGGTTGTCATAATGTGTAAGGTGCATTATGTTTATAAGGACATTAATAATGTGTAAGGGGAATTACTGTGTGGCATTATGTGTATAAGGTGCTCTACTATGTGGCATTGCGTATAGAAAGGGCACTACTGTGCCGTCTAATGTGAATAAAGATCAATAGCGTGTGGTGTAATGTGAATAAGGAGCAATTCAGTGTTATGTAATGTGAATAAGGGGCTCTACTGTGAGGAGTAACGTTTATAAGGTAAAGTGATACTACTGTGGGATGTAATATGAATTATGGACAGTATCGCATGATCAAATGTGAATAAAGTTGCAGTACTGTGTGGCATATTTGGAATTGGGGTTACTATTGTGTGGCCATGCCCCTTGTCAGCAAAAACACACCCTTTTTGGGCTGTGCGCCAAATGTCTGAACTGTTCCTATTTAAAATATAGGGGGTACAAACACCAAAATAAGGACTGCTATGGATGAGGAGTGGTGGTGCTGGGAAAGAGGTGCAAGGTCAGAGGCGGAAGCAGCGGTGGTGCTAGGGGGCACCAGCCAAAATCTTGCCTAGGGCATCATATTGGTTAGGGCCGGCTCTGCCGGAGCTGAACTTTCAGGCAAAGTACTACTATTAGAAGAAGACAGAAAAGGACATCCTGTAGTCAAAGCAATGGGCTGAGATTTTTGTGCAGAGTTTACAGTATACGGTGGACTCTTAGCATATAAGACGGGTGACCTAGAGGAACCTGAACCAATTTCTTTGGAACCATATCTCTTAATAACTGCATCACTGAATGCCGGGGGATCCTGAAGAATGGGATCTTCAGCTTTCATTAGGCTGGTCGCCCACTCAAAAGGCTCTCCTCTAAAGGAATATATCAGATAGAGCACAAGGTTCTCTGAAGAGATGCACAGAAATGGTCTAGACAACAAAATGGTGTAATAGTGTTTGTAAAGCGCCAGAAATTGGACTAAGTCCCCATCAAAGATTATAGATGTTGAGATATCAACAGAGTCAGGATCTTCTTCCTTCCCATCTGACTGACTAGAGTGCTTTGCTAGGACCTGGTCACTATTGACCTTACTCGAGGCTGAGACTTTCTGAACCCCACCTGGGGCAGTGACTTTCTGAACCCCACCTGGGGCAGTGGCCCTCGGAACCCCACCTGGGGCAGTGACTTTCTGAACCCCACCCGGGGCAGTGACTTTCTGAACCCCACCTGAGGCAGTGACTTTCTGAACCCCACCCGGGGCAGTGACTTTCTGAACCCCACCCGGGGCAGTGACTTTTTGAACCCCACCCGGGGCAGTGGCCTTCGGGAACCCCGCTGGGGCAGTGGCCTTCGGGAACCCCGCTGGGGCAGTGGCCTTCGGGAACCCCGCTGGGGCAGTGGCCTTCGGGAACCCCGCTGGGGTCAGCACCTCGTATTCTTTTACCGGGACCGGGCCGTCGGCCTCCCTCTCTGGGACCGGGCCGTCGGCCTCCCTCTCTGGGACCGGGCCGTCGGCCTCCCTCTCTGAGTCGATAATTATCGAAACTTCTCCCGGGACTATGACTTCCGGGACTTTTGCTGAAGCTATAACCTTCAGAACCTCCACTAACGCTATGCCTCTTAAGTTCTTTCCTGGGGAAGCGACCTCTAGACCCTTTTTTGGGGCTGCGTCTCTCGAGACCCCACTTGGGGATATTACTTCAAAGATCCCTTCTGCAGTTTTGCTTCTCGAGTTCCCTTCTAGAACTATGGTTATAGATACCCTTTCTGGGGTTGCGCTTTTCAATTCCCTACCTGGGGTAACAGCTTCTGAGACCCCTTCTGGTATTGACACCTGAGCTATAATATTCAATGTCCCTTTATAACCTAGAGCATCGGTTACCGCTCTAGGACTCTGGGCATCGGATACCGCTCCAGGACTCTGGGCATCGGGTACCGCTCCAGGACTCTGGGCATCGGGTACCGCTCCAGGACTCTGGGCATCGGGTACCGCTCCAGGACTCTGGGCATTGGGTACCGCTCCAGGACCCTGGGCATCGGGCACCGCTCCAGGACCCTGGGCATCGGGCACCGCTCCAGGACCCTGGGCATCGGGCACCGCTCCAGGACCCTGGGCATCGGGCACCGCTCCAGGACCCTGGGCATCGGGCACCGCTCCAGGACCCCGGGCATCGGGCACCGCTCCAGGACCCTGGGCAAAGGGCACCGGTCCAGGACCCCGGGCATCGGGCACCGGTCCAGGACCCCGGGCATCGGGCACCACTCCAGGACCCCGGGCATCGGGCACCACTCCAGGACCCTGGGCATCGGGCACCACTCCAGGACCCTGGGCATCGGGCACCACTCCAGGGGTTTGCAACTCTGCTTCAACAGGAAAATCAAGAGAGGAGAGAAACATTCTCCTTTGGTTCCTGAATCTATAATGGGGCTCCCTAGCCCAAGGACCCCAATTATAGGACAGAGTGCTTTTTAGTGTGGGTTGTGTGACAAGTACCTCTGCCACAGTAGAGACAGGAGTAGGTCTTGTATCCTGACTCAACTTGGCCAGAGGGCAGGACTTGTCGCCACACTTTGGCTTGCGCAACTCACAGGTCTGCCGATAGTGGCCTAAACCCCCACAATATAGGCATAAATCTAAGTTTTTGCGACGCAGACGCTCCTCTTCTGAGAGCCTGGGCCACGGAAAACTTTCAAACTTTTTCTCTCTAATTAAACCTGAGGATTCACTTGTCACCATACTGTGAACAAGAGTCTCTTTAGAGAATGAACTCTCAACTACTTCTGGCAAAATAAGCAAAATTTTGGTCAGAAGGTTTTGCAGTTGCTTTAAGGATTGCTGCAAAACTTCCAGCCGCTCAGGTTTCAAAGCACTGAAAGCAGAGTTCAGGGCTGAGAGAGATGCTTGCAGAGCTTGCATAGTAGGCATAGGAGGATTTCAAACTAGACAAGACAAGACTAGACACGATTCTAGACACGATTCTAAGACAAGATTCTAGACAAGATTCTACGACACGATTCTAAGACAAGATTCTAAGACAAGATTCTAAGACAAGATTCTAGACACTACAAGACTGGATTTTTAAACTAGACTAGACAAGACTGGACTGGATTTTTAAACACCGGACTGGATTCTGCACTCTGAATTCTAGACTGGACTGGATTCTAAACACCAGACTGGATTCTGCACACTGAGTTCTAGACAGGACTGGATTCTGCACACTGAATTCTAGACAGGACTGGATTCTAAACACCGGACTGGATTCTGCACACTGAGTTCTAGACAGGACTGGATTCTAGACTAGACACTGGACCAAAAAAGAAAAAACTACTATTTAGCTTTGTTTCTTTTTTGTTGTATGGCTGGTGATAATGTTAGGTTCCTGGTGCTCAGAACAAGGGAGATGTTGCGTAGTGAGTCCAGAGCACCAGAACATGACGCTGAAATAAGGTGTGGTGTGGAAATAGCCCCTAGCACCCTACCTCCATTGTTTCACCCGTGTGGTCAGTTCACGCCTGAGTGACTATGGTTTCTTGGGCCCACGGCAGCCGCGTTTGAAGGGCGGATTAGGTCTGCCCAACTCCGATGCCCCCAGGTCTTAGAGTGAGACAAGGCGTGAACCGAGACAGGATAATAACAAGGGGAAAAAGAACAACAAAGGAAATGCTGTCCACTCGCCGACACAATACTGTTGTGTACCGGCGGTGACAGCATAAGCAGAACCCTCTGCAAAACACCAGTAACAAAATATAACCAAAGAATACTGCGGCCTAGGCCTACGGACGCGGCAAAGCCGCTACTCACGGAACCGGTACAAATACTGGCAAACGGACAGGAACCCCCAATGTAGCCGACACAGACTCTCAGAACCGGAGGACAGGCAGAATCCCAAACGACAGACCGGTGGACACCAAGAAGCCAGATACTCGACCAGGCACAGACAAAGCCACAGGACTTCTGGACAGGAACGCTTCACGGCAGGACACGGGATCAGACACTGGAACCGACACTGGAACCGACACTGGAAGCAGCTAGACAGACACTGCTAGACAGGAGCTCAGGAACTGACAGGGACTAGCTCAGAACTCAAGAACTCTGGAACTCTGGAAATATCACCAGCGTCTGTGAATTGCACTGAGCCAGAATATAACAGAGAGTCTTAATTAATTATGTCGTGCAGCTGCCCTGCTGCACAACTGAGAGGTGCAATCAACAGACAGGTGAGGCTGAACACATGGGAACAAGCTGCAATCACACAGACTCACCACCGGCAGCAAACAAGAGTCTTCTCAAACCAGAGCAACGGGAAATCCTGGCCTGCAAGACAACTATAAACATAGAATAGGAATGAACCACTACCTGTGGTTCATAACAGTACCCTCTCCTTAAGGGTGAGCTCCGAACACCCCATGACACCCACGGGGAACATAAACAGAAGTATAACATAAAATACATAACCAAAAATGCAAAACAGGAATGAGCCACAGCCGTGGCTCATAACAGCGGCTTCTGAAAGATAAGCAGCAGCATCCTCCGGGGTATGAAAGTCCTTATAGGATGTGCCGTCAAAGATCCTCAGGCGCGCAGGGTAGAGCAGTGCGAATTTTTGGCCCTCCTGGACTAATTTAGAGCATACAGGTGAGAATGCCTTGCGGAGACTGGTGAGCTCCGGAGAAAAATCTTATAAGAGTAACAATTTGGCATCTTCCCAAACAAGATCCTGTACACGACGGGAAGCCGACCAGAGAGCCTCTTTATGGAGACAGTTGAGACACCGGACCAGCACAGCACACGGTCGTGGTGAAGTGGAGGAGAGGCGGGTGGGGCCCGTTCTATGTGCACGTTCCACCACTAGGTCCGAGCAGACATCTGGTATTCCAAGAAGATCAGGAAGAGTATGTCGGAGGAAATGATAAAGAGCCTGTCCCTTAACCGACTCTGGAAGCCCGATAAGCCGAAGGTTATTGTGAAGTGACCTATTTTCCAGGTCGTCAATCTTTGACCATACCAGGTTTTCAGATTTCTGCAGTTTAGCAGAGATATCAGAAAGTTCGTCAATATGTTGGAAATTCTCACCAGCAGTATTTTCCACTTATAAAACACGTTTAGACAGCTGTTTGTATTGGCTTTTGATATCCAGGACAGCCTGCTACAGCAGGCTGTCCTGGATATCAAAAGCCAATACAAACAGCTGTCTAAACGTGTTTTACAAGTGGAAAATACTGCTGGTGAGAATTTCCAACAAATCAACGAACTTTCTGATATCTCTGCTAAACTGCAGAAATCTGAAAAACTGGTATGGTTCCAGCGTTGCATGGAGTGACACGCAGCTCGTGTAGCTCCAGTGCCTGCCGCCACTAACAGCCCCATACCGCCCATTCTGGGCGTCAACTGAGCGGCCTGCCATACCCGCTCACCCCCTGCAGCTCCGGCCACCCTGTATGGACCGTTTTCTGGCCCCCGTGATGCAGGGAAAGAACTCCCACGCCAGGTCTGAGGTCCGCGGCTCAGCTTCTTAAATGGCCGCCGCGGCCTCCATAGATGCCGGAGCCCGCTCAGCGGCTGCACCCGCTGCTCCTGCAGCCCTTCCCCACTCCAGCTCTCCTGCCCTGGTGGGCTCCACGGCTGCGCAGACCCCATCGCCCTTAGATGTACCTGGGCACCCGTTATCCTATGCTGACATTGTCAGGGCGGTAAAAGAAACTGTCCAGCCATTATTCCAGGAACAAACACAGTTGCATGCTGCTGCATTACAATGCAACCACATTGTACAATACAATACAACCACATTCTTACCTCTAAGCACACTCCAATTAGATTCAACGAAGCCACTATTATAGTTCTAGCAAAACCTGGCAAGGATCCTTCCTTACCCAGCTCATGTAGACCGATCTCCTTGCTCAACCAGGATTTCAAAATTCTCACAAAGCTTATGGCCAACAGGCTACAGCCTTGCCTTTCTCGTGTTGTGTCACCTGCGCAGATGGGCTTCATTATAAATAGACAATCTGTTCAGGGTATTAGAACTGCCCTGGCAGCCATCACCCACTAGCGCACTCACAACCTCACAGATAACATACTGATAAACCTTGATGCGGAAAAGGCTTTTGACAAGATTGCTTGGCCCCACTTGACTAGAGTCTTGCTCCATCAATGATTTGGCGAGAATTTCCGTGGCCTTGTCGATTCCCTTTATAATCGCCCTACTGTGCAGGTGGTAGTCAATAATGTTCCCTCACCTCCCTTCGTCCTCGAAAGGGGAACTAGACAGGGATGCCCTCTCTCCCCCCTTCTTTTCAACCTGGCTTTAGAACCCTTTTTACGATACATCCTGAACTTATCTACCTTCAGGGGTATTAAGATAGGCAATATAGAGGTTAAACTGATGGCATTTGCAGATGATATCATCCTTCTCCCCTCCAATCCGAGACACTCCATTCCGGCATTGCAGGATGCTATTGAACGTTTCTCCTCCTTTGCTGGCTTCTCCATCAATTATGACAAATCAGAGGCTTTTGCCATATTTTCTCAAGTCACCATGGGTTGGGACACTCCTTTTCCATTTCGCTGGGCCCCCACACATATTACATATCTTGGGATTCTCCTCCCTTCTGACCCCACCCGTCTCTACTCTGACAATATACGCCCTGTTCTCGTCAAAATTCAGACTGAACTAACGCTCTAGCAAACACTACCCCTCAACTTAATGGGACGCTGCAACCTAGTTAAGATGGCTAGCTTTCCCAAACTGCTCTATGTCCTCCAGATGGTTTCCGATTATGCTTTCAAAATCTGACTTATCTTCCCTTAATTCATCTATCTCCAAATTTATTTGGGCCAATAAATGTCCCAGAATATGCTTTTTCAATTTATCCCAGACGGTACAGAAGGGGGGTATGAATCTGCCGGACATAGAGCAGTACAATAGAGCATGCCTTTTACGTTTCGCCATGGACTGGCTTAGAGGTACTTCAGTCTTTACCGACTTGATGATTGACTCCCAACTCTGTGCCCCGCTATCCCTAAACTTTCTTCTCCACACGACTAGATCCGAAATGTTATCCCTACACATTGACAACCCACTTTTGACTTCCACCATTATGGCATGGCGGCTGTCTAGAAAATCTCTGCCGCTGCAATACACCTACTCATTATTTTTACCTTTGGTCGGTAATCTGCAGTTTCAGAATGGTAAAGCCTCTCTTCCCTTCACCGCCTGGCACGTGGCTGGAATTGTGCAGATCGCCGACCTTCTTGACTCAGGGAAGAAGTTACTCTCCTTCGCTGATGTACTGACTAAATTCAACATCAACCCTCACCACATATTCTTCTTCTTTCAGGCCTCGCATTACATACAATCGGTCCTCTCACACTTACACCCGTCAGACTTTACTAATCCCCTAGACACGCTCCTGTGCTCTGGGACGTATTCCATCTCAACCATTTACGCCCGCATACGTACAGAACACGTACCCACTTCTGACTTAACTCAGGTTCAGAAATGGTCCTCCCAAATTCCGGCAATGTCTCCTGACGACGTCATGGATAGTTTCACAGCCTCTCTAAAAATTATCCCGGCCAGCATATACCAGGAAATGTCCTATAAGATCTTACATAGAGCCTATATCTCTCCAAAGAGGAGTCATTTGATGGGTTTATCTGACTCGGCAAAATGCATAAAATGCTCTGCACCGATAGCTGATTTAATGCATTGCTTTTGGCACTACCCTCACATTCAGGCTTTCTGGGCTGAGCTGGGGGCCTATGGTACCTCCGAGTTGGGTATACATTTTCAATGCACCACCTCTTGGGCTCTCTTTGGATATATTCATGACCAAACTGATCTCCCCTCCCAGGATGCGAAACTGGTAGTGATTCTCTCAGCGGCAGGTAGAAAAGGTATACTTCAACAGTGGATTCATGACATCCCTCCCACATTACCTCTGGTGACCTCTAGGCTCCTTTTCCTGTTTACAATGGACTGGTTAGAAACATCTCTCAATAAGGAAATACTGACTTCTGCGCTATTCCAATGCTGGGGTTGATTTATACATAAGCTACCCACTCTAACAAAATTGGCTATTCAGCAGAGTTTTTGCTGCACCACATGGTACGGCCTACAACTCCTGACTGATAACCCTCCGGTTTCTGTCCCATAGCCGCCTAACTCCTTTCGCCTTCCCATCTCTCCCCCTTTTTCTTATCTCCTTCACGCACTGATCTCTGCTACCCACCGTAGCCTTCTACACCCCTCTTCTCCTCTCCTGCTTTCTGGTTCTCCATCAACCTCATATTTTCTCTAGCTCTGATGATGTCTCCATGTATGGGTCGGTGGTCCCTTAGCCTCGGCAGGTACTATTTTATTTTTTCTGTTAGTTTATAGTTTTTGGTTTCTGTGTTCCCCGACAGGGAGGACGCATTAGAATGTTATACTGTTTGTATTTTTGTTTTATTTTTATACCAGATATGCGACTGTTTATACTGCAAAACAGCTCTTACATGACTTTTATAATCCTATTGTCTATAATCTTGGTATGTTATATTAGAAAATGGAAAATGTGAGGTTTCGCCACGGCTCCACCATCTCTGTGTTTGGTTAATTTGTGATTCAACTGGGATTGGTATATTGGTTGGACCCCATGTTATTTCCTGCTACTCTTTATTATACTTTGCAAACCTCAATAAAATATATATTGAAAAAAATATATATGGTGAAAACATACTAGCTAGGATTAGCACTACCTGGACCAGAGATAAAGGGGCCCATTTATCAAGAATCACATATTGCATACAATCTGGGCGGCATCTTACCGCCCAGTATCGCACTGCAATATGCGATCCTTTCAGCAGCATGTATCACCCTGCACATGTAGGGATAAGGGCTCCGAAAGGAGCCTGTCTCTGCGATGTACCGAGCTGGGTGTCCGGGCCTCTGCGCATGCGCAGTCATAGTGAGGGTTCCTGTGGAACCCTGACGGAAGTACATCCCGCAATATGTAGCCCATAGGCTACAATAGGCTACTGCAATCAGGAGATTGCAGTAGCTGTGGGGGTCAATGTCGCATTCCCGATATTGATACATTGGGCTGACTGCAGGTGACAATGGAGGGCAGGCTGTGAGTGGAAATGGAGGGATCACAGCGATCCCTCCTTCATACATTCAGGGTATACCTAGTATTTGCGGATAGCCACTGAAAACGGGTGTTTTTGGGGACATAGCCACAAATACTTTTTGATAAATGGGCTTCAAAGAGTCTAATGTAACAGAAGACTTCTGCTGTATTCATGCTCCGGCTCACAGCATAGTCAGGGCCATCAAGACAATTTGTGGGATTGGGAATAAGGAAGTGGCATGGCCATTCTACCACCATTCTATATACAGTACTCGATGTGGAGCGGTATGCACTGGTATGTCATACCACCACTTCCACACAGACTGAGCCTGGGCTTGTTTTTTTTTTCCAACTTGCTATTTTTTGTTTTGTTTTCATGGTTGTGGGTTACTTGTTTTTACCAGCAGAGGATCAGCCGGTGAGGGACAGCAGCAGTACAGTGTGTCATCTCCCTGGCAATGCTGCCCATGCTCAATGCTCACACCACAACGGAGCATGTGCGCATCACAGCAGCTGGGCTGCAGCCATTCCCATACCCTCTGTCTCTCCCACTGTCAACCTGTCCCCACTCTTTCTCTCCCATAACAAGCTGTATACTGACCCTGCTGCAGCCGGGCAGGCAAGCACCTCCTATCTCTCTCCATTGTTTGTTGTGCACGTCAGTCATGACATTGGGGCAGCAGATATGTGGGGAAGATACTAACCGCTTATACATCACCCCCCACCCCTGGAGGAGCCCCGGAGACCAGCATGAGGATAAGTGATGGCACTGAGCCCCCACACAGCAGCCAGCAGAGACCACTTCATTCTCCTGCTGCTTGTAGAGTACAGCCGCTCTGCCAGCCTGGGTTGTGCTGTACAATATAGTGCTGTGCTTCTGGTTGACTGCATGTAATGGCATGTTGTGTAGAGCACAGGCAATCCCTCTTGTTACAGATGTTTCAGGTACTTCAGGGAGCCTGGCACAGTCTGCGTAGTGAAAGGTGCAGTGTTGAGGTAAGGAGGTAGTTAGCGGTGCAAAAGGGTAGCAGTGGCAAAACACAGCATTTTGAAAGGGGGGTTTCCAATGAAAAAATGGTCTGTAACCAATTAAAGCGAATTATTAGATTTTCAGTTATTTTAACTTGTTTACTATGGAACCATGTAGTAATTAAAATTAATTATCTAGTTGCTAGTGCCTAACCCTAACCTCCCCCTTAGTGCCTAAACCTAATCCCTGCCGAGTGATGCCTAAACCTAACCCCCCTCCCTGCACCTAGCCCTATCCTCCCTCCCCGCAGCCTAAACCTAACCCCCCTGCCTGCAGCCTTACCCTAACAACCCACTCTCCCGCAGCCTAACCCTCTCCTCCCCGGTGGAGCCTAAACCTAACATTCTTCCCCCCAGCAACCCCCTCCCCCTTCCCAGACAGACAGCACCAGCATTCACCCCCCCCCTTAGACAGCGTAGCACCATTATTATCCCACCCACCCCCCATAGACAGACAGCAGAGCTCCATTATTCTCCCCCACATAGACAGACAGCGTACCACCATTATTCTCTAAGCCCCCCCCATAGTCAGGACAGCGTAGCACCATTATTCTCTCCCCCCCATAGACAGAGTAGCACCATTATTCTCTCCACCCCATAGCCAGGACAGTGTAGTACCATTATCCCCCTTTCATAGACAGCGTAGCACCATTATTCTCCTCACCCATAGACAGACCGCGTAACACCATCATTCTCTAAGCCCCCCCCAATAGCCAGGCACCATCATTCTCACCCCGCCCCCCATAGACAGAGTAGCACCATTATTCTCCCCCCTTCCCATAGCCAGGACAGCATAGCACCATTATTCTCTCCCCACCTCATAGACAGAGTAGCACCATTATTCCCCCCCTCCCATAACCAGGAGAGCGTAGTATCATTATTCACCCCCCCCCCTCATAGACAGAGTAGCACCATTATTCCCCCACCCCCACCATAGTCGGGGCAGCATAACACCATTATTCTCTCCTTCCCCCAAGCCAGGACAGTGTAGCACCATCACCCCCCCCCCCCCCATAGACAGCATAGCACCATTATTCCCCCCCATAAACAGACAGCGTAACACCATTATTCTCTAAGCCCTCCCAATAGCCAGGCACCATCATTCTCACCCCGCCCCCTATAGACAGAGTAGCACCATTGTTCCCCCCCCCCCCTCTCTCTACCATAGCCAGGACAGCATAGCACCATTATTCTCTTCCCCCCTCATAGACAGAGTAGCACCATTATTCCTCCCCTCCCATAGCCAGGAGAGCGTAGCACCATTATTCTGCCCCCCCATTATCCCCCCCCCATCATAGACAGAGTAGAACCATTATTCTCCCCCATAGCCAGGGCAGCATAGCACCATTATTCTCCCCTCACCTTAAAGACAGAGTAGCACCATTATCCCGCCCCCCTCCCCTCACATAGCCAGGACAGCATAGCACCATTATTATTCCCCCTCATAGACAGAGTAGCACCATTATACCCCCCCCCCCCAAAGGCAGGGCAGCACAGCACCATTATTCCCTCCCCCCTTCATAGACAGAGTAGCACCATTCCTGCCATAGCCAGGGCAGCGTAGCACCATTATTCTCTCCCACCCCCCTGTAGACAGGAGCACCATTATTCCCGGCCCACATAGCCAGGACAGCATAGCACCATTATTCTCCCCCCCCCCCTCATAGACAGAGTACACCATTATCCCCCCCCCCATAGTCAGGGCAGCAAAGCACCATCATTTTCTCCTTCCCCCTCATACACAGAGTAGCACCATTATCCCCCCCCCCCATAGCCAGGGCAGCATAGCACCATTATTCTCCCCCCCTTAAAGACAGAGTAGCACCATTATCCCCCCCCCCCCCTCATGGCCAGGGCAGCATATCACCATTATTCTCTCCCACCAACCCCCTCATAGACAGAGTAGCACCATTATGCCCCCCCCCATAGCCACGGCAGCATAGCACCATTATTCTCCACCCCCCCACCCCCTCTTAGACAGAGTAGCACCATTATTCCCCCCCCTTACATAGAGCCAGAACAGCGTAGCACCATTATGCCCCCCATGGCCCCGGCAGCATTATAATTTCCCCCGCACATAGACAGACATAACACTAACCAGCACTGCCCCCGCCATGTCTCATCTGGCTCTGCTCCACAGAGTCACGGAGACACAGTTATCGCCTGGACCCTGGCCACGTCAGTGAAGCACATTATTCTCTCCCCCCTCCCTCATAGACAGAGTAGCACCATTAGTCCCCCCTCCAAAGCCAGGTCAGCTTAGCACCATTTTCTCATGCGTCCTAGAGGATGCTGGGGACGACATCAAGACCATGGGGTATAGACGGGATCCGCAGGAGACATGGGCACTCTAAAGACTTTTCATTGGGTGTGACCTGGCTCCTCCCTCTATGCCCCTCCTCCAGACCTCAGTTTTAGAAATGTGCCCAGGTCGACTGGATGCACTCTGAGGAGCTCTACAGAGTTTCTCTGAAAAGACTTATGTTAGGTTTTTTATTTTCAGGGAGATCTGCTGGCATCAGACTCCCTGCTTCGTGGGACTGAGGGGGCAGAAGCAGAACCAACTTCCTCAGACTTTCATGGCTCTGCTTCTGGCTGACAGGACACCATTAGCTCCTGAAGGGAACTGAACGCTAGCCGTGTCTAGATGCTCACTCCCACAGCACGCCGTCACCCCCCTCACAGAGCCAGAAGTCAGAAGACAGGTGATTATGAAAAGAATGATCTTCAATCAAGTGACAGCTGAGGTGCGGCTGGCGGGAGCGCAGCGCGCTATTGCGGCCCACACACACAGGCACTGCAGGGTGCAGGGCGCGAGGGGGGGGCGCCTTGGGCAGCAAGAAAAATACCTCAAACTGGCTAAAAGGGGGCAGAAGATGCCGCTGGCACGGCCCTATCCCCGCCAGTATAAATAATAAGTCAATATACTGAATGTAAGGACGCGCCATTGTGGGGGCGGAGCTTCTTCCTCAGGCAGCCAGCACACTACTCAGCGCCATTTTCTCTCTCTCCTGAGGCTGCAGAGAACACGCTGGTCCTCTCCTCCACTTCTGACAAGTACAGGGTGCTATAAAGGGGGGGGGGGGCACAAAGCGATTGTGGTGCATTTGATATTGTATTGATAATGTTGATATTATCTTAGACCGCAAAGCTATACCTCTAAATACACTATTACCGTGGAGCCGCTATGGCCGCTAGACTAAATGCACGTGCTACGCACTTTGTACGCTATTTGCGGTATTTGAGTCCTGCACGTGGTACGCACTTGGCGTACACACGCCGCGCTGAGTGTACAGAGTACACACAGCGAGCGCACACACAATTGATAACCTTTAAATCTTGTTAATGATACAATGTAATAATATGATCACACTTTAAACCCTTAACAGCAAAGTACTGCAACGATGTTATACCTTAAACCTTAAGTAGCGCTGACGGTATGAAGTACCCGCAGTGCGTACACCTTATCAATACTTATACACCTTATACAGATAAATACACTTTAAACCCCCTTGCAGGAAAGTGAAGACACCACACTGATTTGTAGTTGCAACCACAGGGTTCTAAGGCCACAGTGGATTAATTCCAAAAGGTAAACAGTACAAATCATACACTACAGGCTAACAAGATAAATCTAAACAGAATAATGGCTACAGATAATGTACATACGTGAGAATGTTCGCAAGCGCAACCCGGCTCGGTCCTCCACTGGTCATACAGATAGCGTTCAGAGTCTTCTGACCGCCCAGGCAACAATGGTCTTTTTATACACAACATGCATACACAATACAATGGTCACTGTAATCTCATTGTCCATTGGACACAGGTATGTGTCTTTACACTACAGAAGAGGTCATAGGTGGATTTGAATAGGTGGGCGATGTCTTTCCCCAACTGCTCTTGTGGGTGGTATCCTCTGGATTCCCGCCGCATACATAAAATACAGTAAATGCAGTTAATGTTCATATTCTACTTTTGCACATAACTATACGCAGGAACATGCAATATTTCTCTAACTACCACCGGAATGTTACCCTCAAAATACTCTACAGCTGGATACTAGACAACACCTTCCAACCTTTATCTGACCCTTCCGATCATGCAAAGGCGAATCACTCTGTCCAGGAACTGCTTAAAATAATAATAATCGCTGACATGGTGAAAGGGAACTATGGGTACAAAATGCACTATTTGGGTTAAATATGTAATGTTCTAATAACCCGCTACGCGCTCACAAACTCCGCCGTAAATACCCATATCACGCGCATGATCGCCGGAGCGATCCTACGCAAATTGCGGATATGTGCACGCACCGCGGACTGAGTGCACGAGCAGCGGGCATGTGCATGGGGTTAGTACAAGGCATATGCATTACGATATTTTTCGACTTTGACAGTCCACCCTTTGGCAGTCAACAATAACTGCCACTATCTAAACATTTAACAGAAAAATATATAATACAATATCTATAAAATAATTGGATGGTAGCAGGAGAGGAGTAGGCGGGAAATGTATGACCTAGTGGGATAGTAAAAGCATGTATGTATGAAATCCATGTCTGAGGGGCATGTATCATCGTGCCGTACATGTTCTAGATAAGCTTCGAGGTATTGCGAAGTATACATTAAATCCTTCTTATCCCGTATTAAGGGTCTGTAAGTGGGCCAACAAACACTACCGAGCTCTTTTCGGCTTCTTGTTCCAACAAATGGGGTGCACATTTAGTTGATGATACATGGAGGGGGAATACATGTGAATGCTAATATGTGTATATATATATCACCTGTCTACTATGTGTGTCACTACCTGAAGGTTGTAGAGATGAAGATGAGACACGTATCACAAATACAATCACATAACATTTGTGCAATCGTTCTTGGGTATTGGTTGACGTCTTGTCCGGATGGGTGTATCTTTGCTGAAAGTGTTAATCAAAGTCTTTAGAGTGTCCATCAAAGTCTTTAGAGTGTCCATCAAAGTCTTTTCCGAATGGATGTATAGTTCATCAAAGTTTCTTCCGAATGGATGTATTTTTGCTTGAGGGAAAACAAAGGAGAAACGGGTGAAAGAAACGGACCGTGGAATCACGTTTTATCACAACATTGTCTCTATTGATGGGTCATAAATTAAATCAGTTTGTGTAACAATGCCCCCGCTCCTCAAACTCACCACTTTGGTACCGCGCTTGCACCGCATTAAAATTCGAACACACCTGAATATCAAACCAATCATTATGACAACTCCCAGGATACAAAGGAGGAACTTTCCTACACTCACGATAACATTTTGAGCCCATTCTCCTAAACCTGAGAACCAATTTCGTGGGTTCAACCATGAGACCCAGCCGGTCAGTTCATTACTCACAGCAGTAAGGGTAAGGTTGTGTCTCCTTCAGAACTCCCATTTCAACTGCAAGATATCGTCCATCTTTTGATCTATTACCTCGGTTGGGTCATCAGTGCTGTTTGTAATGTACGTGCAGCACTTTACACCATACTGAGTTGCTAAGGTGACACAGCACCCGCCTGTCACCGCTGTGATATAATTTAGAACCATCCTGTGCTGGATCAGTTCCATTTTGCAAGCTTGCAACTCCCTCCCTGTATACCTGAAGGTGTCATCATACATCTCGGTGATATTATCTATCAGGTTCGCTAGCGCATGAATATACCTATAATTTATAATTCCTCTGGCGGTACGGGTGATATCTAATGCGAGTAGGAATTGAATCCCGGTGGATTCGTGGATCAAATCAGAGGCTGCGTGCTCTGTCCTATCTATAAGGTGTCTCTTAACGATGTGTTCATAGTGAGTATGAGTGTAAGGAGCTTGAGCACTGCGGTGAACGTCTTTCATCTTATCATGGGTTATGGTCATAACTTCTGGCAACACTCTTCCAATGTAACACAATCCCTCTGAGTTTGGGGCAAGCCACTTATATGCCTTCCTCCCGCATATGAAATATGCATCATCGGGGAGAACATATGGGACAGAATATGACATTACCATATTGCAAACCTTCCAAGTGAAAAATCCTATCCCTAACTCTCTCATCTGTTCAGTACACGTATCAGGCTGTATGATATGCGCACAGTACCCTGGAGATACTTCTCAAACCCGCATGGTCCTACTTCCTAAAGTATACCTGTACCGAAAATACCTTCCACCGTCGGCTATTTGGCGTATAAGTTCTGAGTCTACGGGCATTCTGTCGGATCTGTGTGAAAATGCCATGGTTTGGTTATTCCATGTCACTTCCCAATTTCCCGGCTTTCGGGAATTGGAAATGTTGAAACATACTAAGGATCTATCCACATGATATTGGTGGAGCTTCAAACTAGGGGGCCTAGAAATATTAAATTTCTTGTCCACCGGTCTCCCACCCCTTAATTCAAGTACCTCATCTATTGGTAATGGATACGGTACTAGTCCTGACTTGCTCTGACCTTGAGGTACTTGTGAGCACACCCAGCATTCTGTTTGGTTTAAAACCTTACCCACTAATGAGTGATAATCACTCAATGGATGACGGTCCATGTTGATATTAAGGCTGGACTGACATCTCTGGATGCACCCGTCCTCAACCATGTTTTCACAATTTCTACAGATACAATTTTCCTCAGCCAATAACCCTTCACAGTGTCTCCTAGTTTCTTGACTACCAGATCGTTTTCTGATACTCGCCTTTGCTCGGTGGATGTGTTGCTCTTGGAATTCTACAAATCCGTCCTTGCCATCAGAACCCATTCCAGATCCTTTCTTGACCTCTCTGGTACTCTCACCGAAATAGACTGCTCTGGTCAACAACAGGGTCAACAGAAAAACCCGGAATGCAGTCTCTTGGGGTAAGCCCATCTTGCTAAGGGGAGAGAAAAAGGAGCAAGGAAGGGGGGAAAGGAGGGGAATGGGAGATGGAGAAAATAATAAAAACAAAAAAGAAATTTTGGTGCGACAACCGCCTCTGGTCTTGTAATACTCTGTGCTCAGGTGCCGTGACAACAGTCCTGCCTCTCAACCTTCCCGGAACAGGCACTCCAGTGATACGATTTCCTCTACACTCTGCTCTCTGTCACGGGCTTTCTCTGGGTCAGCGACCTTCTTACAGTGGGACGAGTGGACCCAAGTCTCTCTATTGGCAACCTTTAATGCTGTCGTGCTTGTCAGTAATACTTGGTACAGTCCCTGCCACCGGTCAATAAGGCAACCTGAGCGTTGAAAATTTTGAATCATCACATAATCCCCAGGTTCAATGTCATGACAAATACTGTCTGGTAGGTCAGGAATCACCAGCTTTAAGTTTCTGTTTTGATTCCTCAACTGCTTGCTCATCTTAACCAAATATTTTACAGTCACTTCATTATTGCATTTCAAATCATCCTGGGGGTCAATCATTACATGGGGTTGTCGACCAAAAAGAATCTCAAAGGGTGATAGGTTAAGGGGGGACCTGGGAGTGGTTCTGATGCTGTACAATACAAGTGGCAAAGCTTCTCGCCACAACAATCCAGTTTAAGCCATCACTTTGCTCAGTTTGTTCTTAATAGTGCTGTTTACTCTTTCCACTTTCGCACTCGCCTGTGGGCGGTATGGAGTATGCAGCTTACTATTAATTCCCATCAGTTTGCACATAACCTGAAAGACTTCCCCTGTAAAATGGGTACCCCTATCGCTTTCAATTATCCTAGGGATACCATATATGCACACAAATTCCTGCACGATTTTCTTTGCAGTGAACGAAGCAGTATTTGTGGCAGTGGGGAAGGCTTCTACCCAATTTGAAAACACGTCAATACAAACTAACACATATTTTAAATTTCTGCAGGGTGGCAACTGTATGAAATCAATTTGTATTACCTGAAAAGGGCCGTCTGTTGGCGGGATATGGGATGGTTCTGTTGGTATTGACTTTCCAATATTCTTCCTCAAGCAGATAAGACATGTCATTGCTCTCTTACCCGCATGAGAAGAGAATCCTGGCGCACACCAGTAGGCTCTCACCAGCTTACACATACCCTCTTTGCCCAGATGAGTCAGACCATGTGCCGCCTCAGCTAAGCTTGGAAGATATGCTCTGGGGGCTACTGGCTTACCTTGTCCATCTGTCCAGAGTCCTGAGGACTCCTGGCCATATCCTTTTGACCTCCAGACTGCCTTTTCCTGTGGAGAACACAAATTTTGCATTTCACTTAATTTTTGTGTGTTGACGGTATTGAATACCATCAGTTGTGTGATATCTGTCTTTATGAAGGTGCTGGCTGCTGATTTAGCAGCTTCGTCTGCCCGGCTGTTACCAAGTGACACTGGGTCTTGACTGTAAGTGTGGGCTTTGCACTTGATAACAGCCACTCTGTCAGATTCCTGTATCGCTGCTAGAAGTCTTTTGATATGGGATGCATGCGCTACAGGTGTGCTAGCTGCCGTCATGAAATTTCTGAGGCTCCATAGGGCCCCGAAATCATGCACTACTCCAAAGGCATACCTAGAGTCTGTATATATATTGGCTGACTTACCCTTAGCCAATTCACATGCTCTGGTTAGGGCGACCAGCTCAGCAACTTGTGCTGAGTGCGGTGGGCCCAGGGGTTCAGCTTCTATGATACCTTTGTCATCTACGACTGCGTATCCAGTACACAAGTCTCCTGAGTCCGTCTGTCTGTGGCAACTACCATCAGTGTAAAAAGTAAAATCTACGCCTTCCAGTGGGTTGTCACTAATGTCAGGTCTTGCAGTGAAAGTTTGGTTCAGATATTCCATACAATCATGTGTGTCAGTGTCTATACTAAATCCTCCTTCACCATCACTCTCATCCTCCACCCTTTGTGCCTGTCCAGGCATACCTGGGAGATACGTTGCAGGATTTAGTGCGCTGCATCTCTTTATGGTGATGTTTACAGGGGCCATTAGTGCTAATTCCCACCTTGTAAACCGTGCTGATGAGACATGTCTGGTTTGGGCAGAGTTCAGTAAGGCTGATACTGCATGAGGTGTATGGATGCTCAGGTTGTGTCCCAACACTACATCTTCACTTTTACTCACTAGCAATGCTATCGCTGCAACACTTCGCAAGCATGTGGGGAGAGACCGTGCTACGGTGTCCAACTGTGCACTGTAGTAAGCTACCGGCCTGCTGGCATCACTATGTCTCTGGGTTAGGACACCTACCGCACACCCAGCACTTTCCGTACTGTACAACTCAAAAGGTTTCCCATAATCTGGCATGCCTAATGCAGGTGCCTGTGATAGGCATTGTTTAAGTCTCTCAAATGCCAGTTCAGACTCATCTGTGTGAGAAATCCGATCTGGTTTGTTCGAGGAGACCATTTCCTGTAAAGGTAAAGCCAGTATGGAGAACCCTGGGATCCAGTTTCGGCAGTACCCACACATTCCTAGGAAAGTTCGGATCTGTTGCTGGGTTTGTGGCAGAGTCATGTCGCGAATCGCCTGTATTCTATCAGCGGTGAGGTGTCTCAGTCCTTGTGTCAAGCAATGTCCCAAATATTTTACCTTGGTCTGGCACAACTGTAACTTATCCTTTGAAACCTTGTGTCCCGTATTAGAAAGGTGAAACAGAAGCTGTTTCGTGTCTTCCAAGGACGATTCGAGTGAATCTGAACACAGCAGTAAGTCATCTACATACTGTATTAATACTGATCTGCTCTCAGGTTGAAAGGATTGTAAACAGTCATGCAAAGCCTTGGAGAAAATACTTGGGCTGTCAATGAAACCTTGGGGTAGACGAGTCCAGGTGTACTGTACTCCTCTGTATGTAAATGCAAACAAATATTGGCTGTCAGGGTGCAGAGGGACCGAAAAAAAAGCAGAACAGAGGTCAATGACAGTGAAAAACTTTGCAGTAGGGGGAATTTGCATGAGGATGACAGCTGGATTTGGCACTACGGGGAATTGGCTCTCAACTATCTTGTTTATCCCCCTTAAATCCTGCACTAACCTGTAACCCCTCCCCCCACTCATTTTCACAGGGAAGATGGGACTATTGGCAGTGCTGGATGTCCTAACTAGGATGCCCTGTTGTAGCAAGCGCTCGATGACTGGGTACACTCCTAATTCCACCTCTGGCTTCAGAGGATACTGTGGGATTTTTGGAGCTATCCTACCATCTTTTACTTGCACTACTACAGGAGCTACATTTGCCATCAATCCAGTGTCTTGTCCATCTTTGGTCCAGAGGGATTCCGGTATCTGGGAGATCATTTCCTCTACCTTGGATGGACACCTGTCTATAACAGCAGAGTGTGACATCAACCTTTGTGGGGTGTCTAACATATCCTGCACTTCCTGAACGTGATACTCGGGGAATATCTAAGAAGACACCCTCAGGAGTACAATATATGACACACCTCATCTTACACAATAAATCTCTCCCAAGTAGATTAGTCGGAGCCGATGCAGCCAGCAAAAAGGAGTGTTTGGTCTGTAAAGGCCCTATCGTAATCTCTGCTGGTCTACTTAAAGGGTAGTGTTGCACTACTCCTGTTACCCCCATTGCTGAAATTGTTTTCCCCGTTGTTTTCATACCTACCGTTGAATTTAACACTGACCTGGCCGCCCCTGTATCTACAAGGAAAGGTAGTGATCTACCAGCTACATCAACTGTAACCTCGGGTTCATTTCCAAGGCTAGCAATCAACTTCACTGGCTGCAAACTACAGGTGTGGCCTAACCCCTATTGTATGTTGTGACCCTCCCACAGCGTGCTGGCAGCTACGATATGTGAGGGGGGTAGCTGAGAATTTCCAGAGGTCTGCCAGTCCCTCCTAGGTGGGTACTTCCTTGTTTCCCCTGCATGTGGCTCGTAATTCCTCCTATGTGGTCCCTGATCCCAATTACGTGTGTTATGCTGTGAGTCATGTTCTGGTCTAGGGGGTCGATATACATTGCTGTTATAATTACAGTTCCGTGCGTAATGTCCTTCTCTCTGGCACTTATAACATTTCACTACATACGACTTACCATCAGGGGTCTGGGGTTTAGGCTGATGTGGCTTTGTTGTCAGGGCTTTGATACTTACGGTCATCAGCTTATCTCCCTGTGACTCCCTGTGCTTAATGATGTTCCGATCGTGCTCGATAGCGGACTCTCTTATTGCAGCCACCGAGATACCTCTCCAGTTAGGTTGAGTGGTTTGTACCCTTGTTCTCAATGCTTCTTTCAAACCGTCCATTAATACGGACACAGCTACCTCTCTATGATGTACATTTTCCTTAATGTCCTCAACCCCAGTGTATCTAGCCATTTCCTGCAGTGCTCGATGGAAATATTCAGAAGCAGTTTCAACTTCTTTTTGTCTAATGGAGAAAATTTTATTCCACTTGACAACAGTTGGGAAATATACTCCTAATTGCAGATTGATATGTCGTACATTCTCCTGAGTGTATTCATCAGTGAGAGGTACTTCTGCGTCTAATTTACAATCAGCAATGAATTTCACAGGGTCAATATTGGAGGGCAAACATGCCCGTAGCACTGTCCGCCAATCTTTGTTTGTGGGTTCGGTGGCGTTACCTAGTTCTCTAATAAACCTCTGACATGCGGCTAGATCCTTTCTGGGATCGGGAAATTCAGACATAATTGTCCTCAATTCTGTCTGGGACCAGGGACAATGCATAGCAATGTTCCTGACGGGAGTGATTCCCTGAGCATCAGTCTTCCCATTGGGGACTGCGATCACCCTGACAAGATTTAGTTTAATTACATCATTCTGGGTTGCTTCTACAATGTGAGGTGCAATTGTCTCTGCATAATGTACTGTACCGTACTTACCTGTGGACACGATCTCACCTGTCCCTCCGCTAGGGGCCTTTGCTACTATTCTTACTGGTTGGGCCGTGCCCACTTGTGTGTCTTGTATGGTGGCTGCTAGAGAGAGTGCCAATATCGTGCTGGGCTCATCTTCTTGGTCGCAGTCCTGAGTGAAGTTTAAGATGGGATACAACTTGCACGGGTTAGCATTAATACATTTATCATGTTCACTCTTATCATATATTAGTATGCCATTCTCTGTAGCCACTTTCTCCCCTGTAATATACGGTGGTGGTGGTGCAGTTGCAATCAGTTTCCTGCCAGGGTTGGAACCAGCTGTTTGAGCTAATCCCCTCTGCATATCACTCTCTCGTTGCCATAAATGTAAACAGTTTGAGTGTCTGATCCTTTCTTTTCGGGATTTTAACAGACATATCCTAATCCTTAAATTCTGCAACACCTCTGGATTAAAACTGCCTACCTTAGGGAATGGTTTCCTATCTTCCGCAGTCATACGTTCCCATTCATTGCATAAAACCTCTGCGTGTGAGCCATATTTCTCACACATTATGTACCTCGCCGACCCCTTTGGCCGCGGAATATCATCCTGAACCCTGGTTGATCGTCCCTTACTTGAGCAACTGGCCCCCATCTTTTGCAGGTATTGCCTTCTCAGCTAATTCCTACAAAAAACCAAAATACTCAGTGGTAAGGCAACGGTGAAAGTTCTCCGAGCGCTCTCACCCACTCACGCCCACGTTGGCCAATACACCTAAACACTGTAGTCAGCGCCGGTCGTACCCAACCTAGGGCCCCTGTGTAACCTCTATTTACTGAGAGTGTGTGGGAGTGACTTACCCTTCCCAGTAAATATTGGTCGTTGGAGATTTCCTGAGTGACCAGCAAAAACTCCCTTAAAACAAAAAAATTGTTACACAATTCACGTTGCGTGTACTACACCTAGCGCCAATGATCCCGCGATTTTTACGCACAACTCGTAAAAGGGTATCGCGGTGGGCTAAGTATTGCACTCACGAATGTGCAGTACAATCGCACAGCATATAGGTAACTGTTACTTATCCGCCTTGCGACCAATGGAATCGTTTTTCAGGGTGCGAAACCTCAGCCGGAGCGTATCTGAACGGGCCTATATGGGTACTACGCCAACCCCCGGGGCTGCGCTCTCTACACAAAACCTCGCGGACCTTTTAGGCCGTGGTATTCAGAGCTTCGCGTGACTTTGTCAGCGGTTTTCTGACTTCGCTGACCTCTTGGTCTGCTGTTATACTAATTGCTCCTTTATACCTTAATCAATGTTAATGTGAGCAAGCCACTCTCACGCCACCAAGTGTCCACTCACCTGATGTGGTCTCCTACGGGATCCCGAATTCCCTGGGTCCACAAAACCTTTATTGTTTGCACACTCACGCTCGTTCACTCATATACACTTTGTTTTTTCTGTACAGAAAATTAACTTTCATTCAGATAAAACAGAATAATTCCAGAGGTGATACAGTAAGAAAGGTATTTAAACTAAATATTGGAAACTGATCAATTTGTGCTATTATCGCGTGGCTACCATATCGCCTAAACTGAAACAATGCTATTGTGTGATTTGTATTTAGTGGGCGTACCTGTACGCACGTTGCGTAAACACGCCACGTGTGTAGGCCTTTACGTTGCGTACGCAGTCCCGAACGTTGTCCGAGACACGTGTACAAAGGCCGTACGTCCGCAGTACTACAAATCCCACACTTCTATAAATGTAAGCGATATTTAACTATAATCGCTCACTTAACACACCACACAGTTTCTACTGTATAAACCTTTACAACTAGGCCAGGCTGCGTGTGCGTCTTACACTTATTTCCTTAACTATTAACTCTATATTTTAACTAAATAGCAACAAATTTTCTCAGTACAGGTCAAAATGAATCTAGTAATCAATGCTTATGGCAATAATGCGAGCAGATATGCAAAGTACAAAATACAGGTGTATGCGTGTGTTGCGTGCGCATTTGGCGCCAAACAAATTTGCAGATAAATAGAAAAAAATTAGCTTTTGAGTTCTTACCTTACGGATCCCTCCAGCATCCCTTCAAACCATGCAAGGCAGACGCTTATCTAATCAGCACTAGTGTATCCACCAACCAAGAGAAGGCTTCCGGGGATACCTTTCCGCCCTTTGCTGATAGATAAAGTCTGCGTAAACTTGCTAGGCTGCGGGTATGAGAAGGAACCAGACGAGCTCCCAATTGATAATGTTGATATTATCTTAGACCGCAAAGCTATACCTCTAAATACACTATTACCGTGGAGCCGCTATGGCCGCTAGACTAAATGCATGTGCTACGCACTTTGTACGCTATTTGCGTACAACTTCCTGCACGTGGTACGCACTTGGCGTACACACGCCGCGCTGAGTGTACAGAGTACACACAGCAAGCGCACACACAATTGATAACCTTTAAATCTTGTTAATGATACAATGTAATAATATGATCACACTTTAAACCCTTAACAGCAAAGTACTGTAACGATGTTATACCTTAAACCTTAAGTAGCGCTGACGGTATGAAGTACCCGCAGTGCGTACACCTTATCAATACTTATACACCTTATACAGATAAATACACTTTAAACCCCCTTGCAGGAAAGTGAAGACACCACACTGATTTGTAGTTGCAACCACAGGGTTCTAAGGCCACAGTGGATTAATTCCAAAAGGTAAACAGTACAAATTATACACTACAGGCTAACGAGATAAATCTAAACAGAATAATGGCTACAGAGAATGTACATACGTGAGAATGTTCGCAAGCGCAACCCGGCTCAGTCCTCCACTGGTCATACAGATAGCGTTCAGAGTCTTCTGACCGGCCAGGCAACAATGGTCTTTTTATACACAACATGCATACACAATACAATGGTCACTGTAATCTCATTGTCCATTGGACACAGGGATGTGTCTTTACACTACAGAAGAGGTCATAGGTGGATTTGAATAGGTGGGCGATGTCTTTCCCCAACTGCTCTTGTGGGTGGTATCCTCTGGATTCCCGCCGCATACATAAAATACAGTAAATACAGTTAATATTCATATTCTACTTTTGCACATAACTATACGCAGGAACATGCGATCTTTCTCTAACTAACACCGGAATGTTACCCTCAAAATACTCTACAGCTGGATACTAGACATCACCTTCCAACCTTTATCTGACCCTTCCTATCATGCAAAGGTGAATCCCTCTGTCCAGGAACTGTTTAAACTATTAATACTCGCTGACATGGTGAAAGGGAACTATGGGTACAAAATGCACTATTTGGGTTAAATATGTAATGTTCTAATAACCCGCTACACGCTCACAAACTCCGCCGTAAATACCCATATCACTCGCATGATCGCCGGAGCGATCCTACGCAAATTGCGGATATGTGCACGCACCGCGGACTGAGTGCACGAGCAGCGGGCATGTGCATGGGGTTAGTACAAGGCATATGCATTACGATATTTTTTGACTTTGACAGTATATTACTATTTAAAAGTACTTTTGGGCTGTGGACATACTGTGTTCACAGGCAATACTGGTGCTGGGTTTGTGAACTGGCTGCTCCTATCCTGTGTCCCTCTGACAGATTTTACTGTGGGTCTGTCCCCAAAATATGTCCCAGTGTGTCTGTGAGTGTGGTGTACACGTGTGAGGCATGTCTGAGGCAGGTAGTTCCTCCCCGGAGGAAGCCATTTTAGGGACGCAGAGTTGTAATGTGGTGGCGCTACCGGCACACCAAGAGCCTGCATGGGTGAAAGAGCTACGTGACTGTATGCATCTGATTAACCGTAGACTGGATAAGCCTGAATCTAAGGCTGCATGCTGGAGAAAATCTGTGGAAGATGTGATTTTTCAGGATGCTGTTATTCCTTATGCGGGGGGCCCCTCTGGGTAACATAAGAGACCATTTGCAAATGTTGTAAACACTGATGCCGACACGGATTCTGATTCTTGTGTCAACAATAGTGGATCCAGAGAGATAGATCATAATTTGGCAAAAAGTATACAATATATGATTGTGACTATAAGGGAATTGTTGGAGGTTACAGAAAGCACTCCTGTACCTCAGGAGAAAGCTTATTTATGTAAGGAAAAGAAATCCAAAGTCACGTTCCCTCCTTCACACAAACTAAATGCTCTGTTTGAAGGGATGTGGGTGAATCCTGATAAAAAAAATTGTATTCCCAAAAGGATTCACATAGCTTATCCTTTCCCGGTTGAAGACAGGAAAAAATGGGAGTCACCTCCTGTTTTAGACAGTGCACTTTCCAGGTTGACAAAGAAGGTAATTCTCCCTGCTCCTGGCACGGCTTCTGTTAAAGAGCCGGCAGACCGCAAAATGGAAACGACATTGAAATCCATTTATGTTACCAATGGTACACTGCTCAGGCCCACTATTGCCTGTGCATGGGTGAGTCGCGCTATTGAAAAATGGTCAGAAAGCGTGTCATCAGAAATTGACACGATTGATAAAGATGAGATACTCCTTAAGTTAGGGAATATCAAGGACGCTGCTGCCTACATGCTGAAAACAATGAAGGATATTGGACTCTTGAGTTCACAAGCCGCTACCATGGCAGATTCGCCAGTAGAACGCGGATGCAGATTCCAAAAGAAACATGGAGGCTCTCCCATATAAAGTGAGGCCTTATTTGGCGATGGTCTGGATGCGTTAGTCTCGGCGGCTACCGCAGATAAGTCAACATTTTTGCCCTCTGCGCCTGCACCGGCAAAAAAGACCTATCACCCGCAAATGCAGTCCTTTCGGCCCAATAAATACAAAAAGTCGAGAGGTTCCCCCTTCTTTGCAGGTAGGGCAAGGGGAAGGGGAAAGAAGCCCACACTGGCTCCAGGTTCCCAAGAGCAGAAGTCTACCCCTAATTCTGCCAAATCCCCAGCATGACGCTGGAACTCCCTTGCGGGAGACCGCTCGGGTGGGGGCACGTCTCAAACTCTTCAGCCATGATTGGATTCTGTCTGGCCTGGATCCCTGGGTGTTGCAAATAGTATCCCAGGGATACCAACTAGAGTTTCATGAGGTTCCCCCATGCTGATTTTTTAAATCAACCATGCCAGCTTTTCCGCCAGAGAGAGAAGCAGTAACAGCGGCAATCCAAAAATTATGTCAAGACCAGGTTATAGTCCTGGTACCGTTGTCACAACAAGGGTGGGGTTTTTATTCAAGCCTCTTTGTTGTTCCGAAGCCAGATGGCTCGGTCAGACCGATCCTAAATCTAAAAGATCTGAATTTCTTCCTGAAAAGTTCAAGTTCAAGATGGAATCACTTCGGACAGTGATTGCCAGTCTGGAGGAGGGGGACTACTTAGTGTTGGTGGACATAAAGGATGCTAACCTGCATGTTCCCATTTATCCTCCTCACCAGGCTTATCTGAGATTCGCAATTCAGGATTGCCATTACCAATTCCAGACCTTACCTTTCGGTCTCTCCACGGCGCCGAGGGTGATGGTGGAGATGATGGTCCTCCTTCGTCAGAAAGGAGTCAATATAATCCCTTATCTGGATGACCTCCTGATAAAGGCGAGATCCAGGGAACAGTTATTACAAAACATATCCCTCTCCCTTTCAATACTCCAACAACACGGGTGGATCATAAATTACCCAAAGTCACAGTTGGAACCGACGTCAAGGTTGTCTTTCCTTGGGATGATTCTGAACACAGAAGTTCAGAGAGTATTTCTTCGGCTGGAAAAGGCTCTGGAAATCCAGAAAAATGGTAAAACAGATATTGAAACCATCGAGTGTGTCGATCCATCAGTGCATTCGGTTGTTGGGGAAGATGGTGGCGGCCTACGAGGCCATACAGTTTGGCAGGTTCCATGCCAGAGTATTCCAGTGGGACCTGTTGGACAAGTGGTCGGGGCCACACCTACACATGCCCAGAAAGATAATCCTGTCGTCAAAAACCAGGATTTCGCTCCTGTGGTGGTTGCACAGCTCTCACCTGCTAGAGGGATGCAGGTTCGGGATTCAGGACTGGGTCCTAGTATCCATGGATGCAAGTCTCCGAGGCTGGTGAGCGGTCTCTCAGGGAGAAAACTTCCAGGGACGTTGGTCACAACAGGAAGCCTGCCTTCACATAAACGTTCTGGAGCTAAGAGCCATTTACAACGGCCTTCAACAAGCGGTACATCTTCTTCAAGACCGTCCCGTGCAGATCCAGGCGGACAATGTAACAGTAGTCGCATACATAAACAGGCAGGGCGGAACGAAAAGCAGAGCGGCAATGGCAGAGGCGACAAAAATCCTCCGCTGGGCAGAAAAACGTCTACAAGCTCTGTCGGCAATATTCATTCCGGGAGTAGACAACTGGGAAGCAAACTTCCTCAGCAGACACGATCTTCATCCAGGAGAGTGGGACCTCCACCAAGAAGTCTTCGCAGAGGTGACAAGTCTTTGGGGAGTTCCTCAAATAGACATGATAGCATCTCGTCTCAACAAGAAGCTTCAGAGATACTGTTCCAGGTCGAGAGACCCTCAAGCAGTAGCAGTGGATGCACTGGTGACCCAGTGGGTGTTTCCGTTAGTGTATGTTTTCCCTTCACTTCCGCTGATCCCAAAAGTACTCAGGATCATAAGAAAGACAAGGGTTCGAGCAATCTTCATTGCCCCAGACTGGCCAAGAAGGGCTTGGTACCCAGATCTTCAGCAGTCACTCATAGGAGATTCTCGGCCTCTTCCTGCTAGGGAGGACCTGCTGCAGCAGGGGCCGTGTGTGTACCAAGAATTACCACGGCTACGTTTGACGGCATGGCTGTTGAGCACCATATCCTAGCCAGGAAGTGTATTCCTAAGGAGGTCATCCCCACCCTTATTCAGGCCAGAAAGGGAGTAACGTCAAAATATTACCACCGTATTTGGAGAAAATATGTGTCTTGGTGTGGATCCAAGAAAGCTCCTACGGAAGAGTTTCACTTAGGACGTTTTCTCCATTTTTTGCAGGATGGTGTGGAGACGGGCCTACGATTGGTATCAATCAAGGTCCAGATTTCGGCCTTGTCAGTTTTCTTCCAAAAACAATTGGCCTCTCTTCCAGAGGTTCACACCTTCATGAAAGGGGTTCTGCACATCCAGCCTCCATTCGTGCCTCCAGTGGCACCATGGGACCTTAATGTGGTATTGCAGTTCCTTCAATCGGATTGGTTTGAGCCTCTACAAAAAGTAGAGTTTAAGTTTCTCACTTGCAAAGTGGTGATGCTTTTGGCATTGGCATCTGCAAGGCGGGTGTCGGAATTGGGGGCCTTGTCTCACAAGAGCCCTTACCTGATTTTTCATGAAGATAGGGCAGAGTTGCGAACTCGCCAACATTTTCTTCCAAAGGTGGTTTCTGCTTTTCACATAAACCAACCTATTGTGGTGCCAGTAGTTACTGACACATTCACTGATTCAAAGTCTCTAGATGTGGTTAGAGCTTTGAAAATCTATGTTGCTAGAACAGCTCGTATACGGAAAACAGAGGCTCTGTTTGTCCTGTATGATCACAACAAGATTGGCTGTCCTGCTTCCAAGCAGACTATTGCACATTGGATTAATAATACGATTCAGCAAGCTCATACTACGGCTGGATTGCTGTTACCGATGTCGGTAAAGGCCCACTCCACTAGGAAGGTGGGCTCATCCTGGGCGGCTGCCCGGGGGGTCTCAGCATTACAACTTTGCAGAGCAGCTACTTGGTCAGGGTCAAACACATTTGCTAAGTTCTACAAGTTTGACACCTTGGCCGATGAGGACCTAAAGTTTGATCAATCGGTGCTGCAGGGTCATCCGCACTCTCCCGCCCGTACTGGAGCTTTTGTATAGACCCCATGGTCTTGATGTCGTCCCCAGCATCCTCTAGGACGTATGAGAAAATAGGATTTTGATAACCTACCGGTAAATCCTTTTCTCCTAGTCTGTAGAGGATGCTGGGCACCCGTCCCAGTGCGTATTTACCTGCAGTTTAGTTATTACAGTTACACAAGTTGTGTTATCTTGGTTTCAGCATGTTGCTGCAATTAGTTCATGCCTGTTGGCGTGTGTTATGTTGAATGCCATGTGTGCGGCATAGTTGAGGGTGTGAGTTGGTAGATATCTCACCACTAGTTAAGTAATTCCTTTCCTTGAAATGTCAGTCTCCTTGGGCACAGTTCCTACAACTGAGGTCTGGAGAGGCGCATAGAGGGAGGAGCCAGTTCACACCCAATGAAAAGTCTTTAGAGTGCCCATGTCTCCTGCGGATCCCGTCTATACCCCATGGTCTTGATGTCGTCCCCAGCATCCTCTACGGACAAGGAGAAAAGGATTTACCGGTAGGTTATCAAAATCCTATTATTCTCTCCCACCCACCCCCTCATAGACAGAGTAGCACTATTATTCCCTCCCCCATAGCTAGGACAGCATAGCACTATTATTCTCTCCCCTCCTTATAGACAGAGTAGCACCATTATTTCCCCCCCCCCATAGCCAGGGAAGCATAGCACCATTATTCTCACCCCCCCCTACATAGACAGAGTAGCACTATTATCCCTCCCCCCCATAGCCAGGGCAGCATAGCACCATTATTCTCTCCCTCCCACCCGATCATAGACAGAGTAGCACCATTATTACCCCCCTCCCATAGAGCCAGGTCAGCGTAGCACCATTATCCAACCCCATAGCCAGGGCAGCATTATCATTTCCCCTGCACAAAGACAGACATAACACTAACCAGCGATGCGCACGCCGTATATCTCATATGGCTCTGCTCTTCAGAGTCACGGAGAGACAGATATCGCCTGGCCCCTGGCAGCGTCAGTGAAGCAGCTACAAGCAGTGCTGCTGTCAGTAATACTCACTCAGCGCTGCGCTGCTCCGGATGTCTCCTCCTGATGCTTGAACTTCCTCCGTGGTGCAGCTTTGGCTATCTCCTCCCGCTAATGCTCCTGCTTCAGGTAAGGGGACCCGGACTTCCTCCGTGGCACAGCTTTGGCTATCTTCCCCCACTGACGCTCCCACTTCAGGTAAGGGGACCCAGACTTCCTCTGTGGCACAGCTCCAGCTATCTCCTCCCGCTGACGCTCCCGCTTCAGGTAAGGGGACCCATACTTCGGGTAATGGGAGCGGTTTCATTAGGCCTGCTCCTGCCGCTGTTATGCCGCTATACCCTCTCCTTGACACTGTGCTCACAGCCTCACATCCAGGGAACTGCTGGCTGTTCTCCCGCCGCCTGCAGCTCCTTTTATAAAACCTCTCCTCGTCCTGCATGAGACTGCTTCCTTCTCTCTCTTCATACCCAACTGTCATTTCATAGCGCATGAGGCTACTAGAGCCTTCCACCATTATGCCACCAATGACAGAGAAAGATGTACAGCGTCCGCCATCTTGGTACATCCAACCTAGTGAAGCTCCTCTGTGTACACCCCCTGCTGGCAGCCACTGCACAGGCGCAACAAATTGAAATGCCCTATCTTTAAAATGGGGCATATTTTACTAAATTTAAAAAAGCCTGTAATTTTCTGAAAAACTTTAACCCCAAAAGGCACTACACTGGTACAAGCTCTGTCTAATAAAATATACCCCAAGTCTTAATTAGTCCTCTACCCTGAGTTATGCCTTCCCAAAAATCCCTTCATAGACTACATTGGAAAATGATACAAAAAAAGCCATACAGGAAGTAGCAGAAAAAAACTGAGAGTTTCAATTTTAGATTACTCCCAATTACTATTTTTTTTATTATTTTGCCCTCAAATTTGGCATGCAGCACCGGGTGACGATTCTACGCGTCCATGCCAAATTTCAGCTCAGCTAAGTGGGCCGGATGTAGCAGTGCAAAGTGGGAATTAGTTGCTAGGAGACCGCTATGAGAAAACGTAAGCTGTGGCTGTGTAATAGGGTTGCTTAGCAACAAGTGCGGACACTGGAGCCGGCACCAATGAATGAAAAGAACTGGAGGTCACCATGACGACATCACCCTGAAATGGCAGGAGGAGAGAATGTGTAATTAATAAAACAACAATGTATAGCAAAAATAAAGTAATATCACATATTACTAGGAAAGAGTATACAATCACTATGCAATAATATCACACTAAAAGACTATCTATAATAATGAAAGAGACAGTGTGTTAAACATATAGTGTAACACGAGAACTAAATTATATGAAGATATTCCACAGTATCTTTTCATTAAGTCCTTTAGGATAAAAAGTATCAAGGGTTTAGATCCATTTCTGTTCCTTCTGCAGCAAAGTCCATGCACGATCTCCTCGCATAGATGGGGGAACATGATCGATTATTTTGTATCTTAATGTTGTGAGTCGATGTCCAGCTGTTAAAAAATGTTTGGCTACTGGTTGGTCAGATTCCTTAGTGGCCAAAGCTTGTTTATAGAAGATTTATGCATAGCCATATGTTCCTTAAACATTCGAGTAGTTTGTCCAATATAACTGAGACCACATGGACATGTGATCATGTATACTACATACTGTGTAGTACATGTTAAGACAAAATTGATTTTATATTTCTTTTATATTTCTTTCCCGAATGGGGATGATTGAAGGTAGAACCCTCATTAAGGCGGCTACAGGTGATACAGGAAACACAGCGATAGCAACCTGTTTTTTTGTACATCATATGGGGTTGTTGTTGTGTTAACGGAGTAATATCTATTTTCACCACCATGTTTCTAATGTTCCGTCCTCTACGATAGCTGATGAGGGGTTTATAATTTTGTAATCCTGGGAGATCTTTGTCAGTTGTGATAATGGGCCACAGGGCCTTGGTAGCCTTGGAAATTACTGGACTACAAAGAGTATATTCAGTCACAAATCGTATCATTTCATGAGTCTGAGCTTTTTTGGCTGGAAAAAAGTAGCTATTTTAAAACTTCAGCTTTTTGTTGTAGAAGCAGTTAATGATTGTATCCTCTTTGGAGAAATTTCTGAATGATGTTATATATTTCTGTTTCAACCAATTCAGGAACACTGGTGTTGCATGCTACCCGCATCATTTGAGATTTTGCCAAACCTCTTTTAAGTGCTGGTGGATGGAAACTGTTAGACATTAATAAGGTGTTGCGGTCTGTGTCTTTGGCTGTTACGCACACCAGTGCTAACAGGAGTATACCGGTGTATGAACAGAGAGGGAAGCGAAGCAAACAAACTCACAGACAGTAACCTAGCATACACAGGAGGTGATGGAATAACTAATAAACACAAAGTGAACGGAGAAGCCCAAAGGCTCAGGAATTGGGTGTCTCCCTAGTGTCAGGAATGCTCAGATGGAATAGAGCGGACAATGAAGCGAGGTGTAGTGATTTAACATGTGGAGCACCTGAAATGATGTTGCTAAGAGCAACAGAAAAACCCCCAAAGGGTTACCAACGGGTGTGGGAATAAACTCCTTGGTCAGAGATAGAAATATAGACACAACGAGAGTATCCACAATCCTAACCCCCACTTGCAGGGCACAGGTTCAGCTTACTGCCACTAAACTGACACCTGGACGCCCTGCACAGTGAGGGAGGATTAAGCAAGCAGGTCTGAGAGTACAGCCGCAAACCTGCTGGGTTCACAGAATAGCAAAAGAACCCCAGCAGGTCAAACAACTGACTCCAGTCTTACTGCTAGGTCCGGATTGGCAGGATGAAGTACCGAATCCCAAGGCCTATTCACAGTAAGCAACAAGTAGATACAAAGTCACACAGTACTAGCTAACTCTCTGGAACTGACTAACAAACAAAGATTCAGCAGCATTTGCCTAGCCTGAGAGGATGGTTTATATAACAGGTGCTGTCCAAGCCCCACTCAGACCTCACAGACTATGAGCACAAAACCAGCGCCGGATTCCCTGCCGTGCACAGAGCCTGTAACCACTACACAGTAAAAACCCGGACCGGAGTATCAGCTGCGCTCAGGTTACTTCGCTAACACTTGCCTCCCGGTTGCCATGGCGACGTGGCAGCACAGAGCAGGAGATCCTAACAGTATCCCCCCTCTGACGAGAGGTCAAAGAACCCCTACCACCGGGTTTATCGGGGAACTGCGAGAAGAAAGAGCAAATCAGTCTGGGGGCATGAAGATCACAACTGCGCACCCACGACTGCTCCTCCGGGCCATACCCCTTCCAGTGCACCAAAAATGACAGCCGACCCCGAACCATCTTGGAGTCAAGAACCCTTTCAACCACAAACTCCCTCTGACCCCGTATCAGAAGAGGAGAAGGTCTTCCACTGGAAGAAGGATTACTAACCACCAGTTTTAAAAGGGAACAATGAAATGTTTTATTGATACCCAATGAACGGGGCAGATCTAACTGAAATGCCACCGGATTGATAACCCTGGAGATCTTATAAGGGCCGATGAACCGGGGGCCTAAATTATGTAATGGCTGTCTCAACTTCAAATTCTTGGTGGACAACCAGACGAAGTCTCCTAATTTGAAGCTGCAGGGTCTTCTCCGCTTATCAAAAACCCCTTTGGTCACTAATGACACAGACACAAGGGCTTTCTTCACTTTCCTCCAAATACCCCTAAGGACCGAAACAACAGAGGAACCACCAGGCGTGGAATCCAGGGGGTCAAAAGAATTGGCCTTAGGATGATGCCCATACACACAAAGGAAGGGAGAGATCCCTGTAGCAGAGTGAGCCGCGTTGTTATAGGCAAACTCCGCCATGGACAGATGAGCAACCCAGTCAGTATGACACTTGGAGACATAACACCTGAGGAACTGCTCCAAGGACTGGTTCACCCTCTCAGTCTGCCCATTAGACTGTGGATGGTAGCCTGACGACAAGCTCACAGAAATCTGGAGATCAGAACAAAATGCCCTCCAGAATTTGGCCACAAACTGGGATCCACGGTCAGAGACCACATCAAGTGGCAACCCGTGGAGGCGCACAACATGCTGCATAAATAACTCAGACAGGCGTCTGGCCGATGGCAACCCAACCAGTGGAACGAAATGAGCCATCTTCGAAAACCTGTCAACGACAACCCAAATGGCTGTCATCCCCGAGGATTTGGGCAAGTCCACCACAAAATCCATGGAAATGTGGGTCCATGGCTTAGACGGAAAAGAGAGTGGATGTAATGGGCTGACAGGAACCCCTCTAGGAGTTTTATTTCGGGCATAAACGTCACATGCCCTGTCAAAGTCAGAAAAATATCATGCTGCACGTTGCCATATATTCACCTCATGCGCTCGCCCGCTGCACATGCACTTTCTCTGGCGTGCGTGCACATATTCGCAGTTGCGTGACGGCGCCCCTACGGGCGTGCGCTTGAACGCATGGTATGTGCATTTACGGTAGAGTTTGTGTGCGTCTAGCGAGCGACACAATCGCTACTTAATAAATCCATATAGCAGGTTTAATAGATAATGTTCCTCTTAATAGTAACAGTAAGTTTGGTTAGTGTAGTTGGTCCCTGGACAAAGGAATTCCTCTTTTTGTTGTACGAAGGGCCAGACAGGGTTTGAGCAGATGTGTTTGGTACCTAACCGAAGAGTATTTTAATAGCAACAATCCGGTGTTGGTTAGGTAAAGATTAATCGCTCCTGCATATAGTTATGGCCATTAGTAGTTTCTGGACATTTCTTATATTTGCAGTTCATTATCCATGCGGCAGGAATCCGGCGATTCCCTCCCACCTGAGCTGTTTGTAATAGTCACAGCCCACCTGTTCAAACTAACCTATGACCTTTTGTTATGATGCGAGGAGACATTCCTGTGTCCAATGAACAATGAGATTATAGGTCCACTGTATGCAGTGTATATAAGATCAGCCAGCCTGGACAGTTCACTCTCTCACTCCACAAACGGTTTTCATATTGACTAACTTGGAGCTGGTACCAGGAATAGCGCAGCGATCGTTCCCAGTGTGTGTAAGTAATTCTCTGTAAATCAACTTGTTCTCTGTTTGTATTGGCCATTCTCTCTCTCTCTCTGTTATAGTATAAGATTGTGACGCTATTGTATATTCCTGTCTAGATATTCTGTTAGAATTATATGTTAGCTTGTAGTGTATGACTTGTAAACTGTTTACCCCTTTTCGATATAACTAAAAGCTTGTTAGTAAAGGTGTTGGAACCTTAGCACGGTATCGTGTGTTCATTACATTGCAGAGGGTAATAGGAGCGTCTCGATCGCTCAAACAGCTTTAGGATTAACAAGGTTAAGCAGCGTTATATCGCTGCAGTATTTCAGTACAAGGTTTACAGCATAAGAGTATCCTTTCTGTGTGTTACATTCAAGGTTTACTGATTGTCATCCTGTGAGCATCTGCGCCGTTCGTGATCTCCTTGTGGTCTCGAGCGTCCGCTACGCTGGTAGCGTAGCATTACAGTAGTCGCCCGCCTATAGCGTGCTCGACACCACGCATTAAGCTGTGAGCGAGCGTGCCGCATGTGCGTCTCGATCACGGCCGAACGTATGCTACGCTAAGCGCGTACCCTTACGGTACCCCATACGCCAATTGCGTACTGAGTCTCTTACCCATATAGTGAAGGTTATAAGGTAATCAAAATCAGCATTATCAATTGGGGGCTCGTCCGTCCTCCACATATCCGCACTAGCGAACACAGACTTTATCTGTCAGCAAGGGCGGGAAGGCAGTATCCCTTCGTATCGGGATACAGTAGTGCTGGCTAGATAAGCGTCTGTTTCGCTACGTTGAAGGAGTGCTGGTGGAATCCAGAACCGGAGGTAAGAACAATACGCTATTGTCTTTTTAAAACTGTTTTATTTCTATTTTGCGTACGCACGCACGCATACATCTGCATTTCTTTTCATTTGTGTATTTTCACATCACTCTCCTGGTTGCCATTTCATAATTGATAACGTGCTGAGAAAGATTTGTTGCTATTGGTAGTTAAAAGTAATATTAATACGTTAAGGAGTAATTTGTAAAACACGCGCACGGCTTGCCTAAGATACAAGGAAGTTCGGTGTGGTGTTCGGTAGATGATTACAGTTAAAGATCATCTACATTGATATAAACGTGTTAATTGTATTTCTGTGGACATATCTGGCTGGCGTACACGTGTCTCTAACAAAAGGGTGAGACTAGCGTACGCGACGCAAGGGCCGACGCACGGAGCGTATATTACGCAACGGAGCGTCTGGGTACGCCCACATAATACAAATCACACAATAGTATTATTTTAAATAGGTGAAAAGGAGGCAACGCGATAATAGCGCAAGTCAATTTCAGTGTCCAAAATTTTAAGCTAATAGATCCTTCTCTAATTTGCAACTCATCTGGACTAGACTGTGTTACTGAATGAAAGGGATTTCTGCGCAGAAACAAAAGTAAAGTGTACATGAGGTGAAAGTGTGTGTATACATATATAAGTATTCTCTTTTTGATTGGAACGTAGAAGTCGAGTTCTCGTGAGGACATTCACGTAAGTGACGGCGTGGTGGCTTGGGAGGCATCCCTTGTTAAACATATACAGGAGCATTAGAGTATAGCAGAGTAAAAGTCTACTGTAGACACAGACCAGGAGGTCACGGACCAGGAAGTCCAGAGAGACAGACCAGGAGGTCTAGGTACAGCAGACTAGGAAGTCCGCTATAGATAGAGAAAAGAGGCACAACCCAGGGGGTTGGTGCAGTACCCATATAGGCCATTAAGCTCCGGCTGAAGGAATTCGCAGCAGCAATTTTCGATTCCACTGGTCGTTCCGCACATAAGATTAGTTGCTTATGTGCAGTACGATTGTACCGCACGTAATTGTGTGCATTAGTTAGTAACTTGACCCAGTACCGTTTGCGTACGCTAGAGGGGTCATAAACGCTATTTGTACATTCTAACGTTTTTTTATTTTAAGGGAGGTTCGCTGGTCACTCGGGAATTCTCTAACAACCGATACTTGCTGGGGACGGGTAACCTACTCCCACACGCCCCAGAAATAAAGGTTTATAGGGGCCCTAGGTTGGGTACAGCAGCTCTGAGTCAGTGATTGCAGTATTGGCCAACGTGGGCGAGAGTTTGTGAAGGTACTCGGTTGTCAGGAACCACAGTTCACGCACTGCTCGCACACGCCACTTACCGGTACGCTGGTGTGTTCTGTGACGCAGATCAGCCACTGGTGCATTCAGTAGTTACTAGCATGATTTCCACTGACTCTGGCAGAGTCACATGATCCAGTCACATGATCCAGTCACATGATCCAGAGTCACATGATCCAGAGTCACATGATCCAGAGTCACATGATCCAGGTATCCAGGTAATTACTTCCTGGTTCTGTGCATGCTGCTGCTGCTGCCGGCAGCAACCAATCAGCATCCTTCTGGGGGGGATATAAGCAGGCTTCCCAGAGTCCTCATTACCTTGAACAACTTGTCAATTCTCCTGCAAGTTCTCCAGCATCGCTCTCAAGGCTTCAAGCTTGCTCCAGAGATCCGTTTACCTGTGTCCTGCTGTACCTGCCTTTCCTGGTTACTTACTTGCTGCCAGAGACTTTCACTATCTCCATCTCAGTGTGTTACCAGTCTGCGGTGCTCAGTCCAGGATTCCTCTCACAGGCTCCGGATATCCTCAGCTACCTAAGCACTCCAGAGTTCACCATCTCCGATATACTTACCTTTTCATGTCACCATCGGACTCACCATCGATGGTTAAGCACTTCAGTATAATCCGGTATTAAGCATCCCTGTATACCCGAGTGTCTCACAGCCTCCACAGAGGAACCTGAGCAGAGGGCCGCGACCTGCCCGTCAGGCGCAGCGAAGACCATATCCCCTGGCGGGGTTCACTGGCGAAAACCCCTGGCGAGTTAGACTCCGCGCCTCTGCTTCAGGTCTGGCCAATTCTCTGTGCTCAATGTGTAAACTTCCGGAGTGCTCCAGCATATGACTTGTCCATCTCTCAAGCCACCTAACTTCTGCCTCCCTGCACCCTCCACTGGCTCACCCAGGTCATTACCGGGAACACAATCAGACCAGCCCCTGACAGATTGTTCATGGCCGATGGACTCGGCACATGACCACAGTGTGGGCCCAGCGGCTCTTCAGGATGTTATTTCACGAATAGAGACACAGGAAGCCACGCAGCAGCAAGTCACTACCTACCTACAGGAAGTGTCCACTCACTTGGATGTTCTCCAGCAGTCACTCAGGTCACCTGCCCCTGTAGTGTCCACTCCACCAGCTGCTCATTCTTCTGTGTCTGTCTCTCACTTACAGCTTCCTGCTCCTAATAAATATGCTGGCAACCCCAAGCTCTGTAGAGGATTTCTCATTCAATGTGATATCCAATTTGAACTACAACCACAGAATTTCCCTTCTGCTAGGACCAAGATAGCTTACATTGTCTCCCTGCTAACTGGTTCAGCTTTAAGTTGGGTATCACCGCTGTGGGAAAGGTCTGACCCTTTACTCACTGATTATGTCAAATTTGTTTCCGCATTCAGACGCATGTTCGACGAGCCAGGTCGAGCAGCGTCCACCTCTACAGAGATACTCTGTATTAAACAAGGATCCCGTCCCATGGGACAATTTGTAGTCCAATTCCAGACCTTGGCTTCCGAATTAAAGTGGAACAATGAAGCACTAACTGCTGCTTTCTGGCTAGGAGTTTCGGAGCGCATTAAGGACGAGTTGGCTACCCGTGATCTTCCAGTTCAGTTAGAAGATTTGATCTCCCTGTGTGTCAAAATAGACCTACGTCTCAGAGAGAGAGGTCTAGAGCGGCAGGAAAAAGTTTTCTCCAGAGTTTCTTCCACGCCTCTGCATCGTCCAGTGACTGCTAGTACATAAGAACCTAAGCAAGCAGGTAGATCTAGGCTCTCACCGGAAGAACGATCTAGGAGGCAAAAAGAGAAATTGTGTTTGTATTGTGCCGCTTCCGGTCACTTTATCGGGTTCTGTCCTGAGCGTCCGGGAAAACACCAAGCCCTAACCTGCAACGGGGGAGTCAGGTTAGGCCGTTTAATAAAGTCTCCTCCTTCTCCTGACTTAGTACTTCCAGTTACCCTTGTGACTCCAGCAGGTTCCTATCACGTCCCTGCCCTGGCGGACTCTGGGGCAGCAGGAAACTTCATTACCTCAGATCTTGTCAAAAAAAGTAATATTTCAGTCTCGTCATTGTCTCCGCACCTCTATCTGACTGCAGTCGATGGTAATAAAATTCTTGGCAGTGATATTACACATCAGACAGCTTCTGTTACCATCCAAGTGGGCATTCTTCATCAGGAACGCATTAAGTTTCTCATCATTCCTAAATCTTCTTACGACATTGTGCTAGGGTTGCCGTGGTTACGACTCCACAATCCTCGCATCAATTGGGCCTCACTTCAGATAGAGGAATGGAGTGATTATTGCCAGAAGCATTGCACCAGTAAAGTAACTCCTATCCGGTCTAATAAGATTAAGCCCTTGCCTGGCCTACCCACAGCATATGAAGAATTTTGTGATGTATTCAGTGAACAGGCTGCTGATGTGTTACCTCCTCATCGTAAATGGGATTGCCCCATTGACCTTCTTCCCGGAAAGTCCCCTCCTAAGGGGCGCACATACCCACTCTCTGTACCCGAGACTAAAGCAATGTCCGATTTCATTCAGGAAAATCTGCAAAAAGGTTTCATCCGCCCTTCCTCCTCTCACGCTGGAGCGGGTTTCTTCTTTGTGAAAAAGAAAGATGGAGGCCTGAGTCCCTGCATTGATTACAGAGGCTTAAACAACATAACAGTCAAAAACAGTTATCCTCTTCCTCTCATAACTGAGCTGTTCGATCGTGTCAAGGGAGCAAAGGTCTTCACCAAACTGGACCTTAGAGGAGCATATAACTTAATCAGAATCTGTGAGGGCGATGAATGGAAGACAGCTTTCAACACCAGAGATGGGCATTACGAGTGCCTTGTAATGCCCTTCGGATTAAGTAACGCTCCTGCAGTTTTTCAAGAGTTTGTGAATGATATATTCAGAGATGTATTATACAAGTTCCTCGTAGTATATCTCGACGACATCCTGATATTTTCCCAAGATCTCCAAACCCATCGCAGTCAGGTGAAAGAAGTCCTGTCCCGTTTACGTGTAAATAAATTGTACGGTAAACTCTCCAAGTGTACCTTTGAAGTACCCTCTATACCTTTCTTGGGGTACATTATCTCCGGCTCAAAATTACAGATGGATCCCGAAAAACTTGAGGCCATCAACGGTTGGTCCCAACCAACTACGCTAAAGGCTGTCCAGCGCTTCATTGGCTTTGCCAATTATTACAGAAAATTTATCAGGGGATTCTCCACGCTCATCTCTCCAATTACAGCCCTGACCAAAAAAGGAGCAAATCCCGCCGCCTGGTCTGAAGAAGCCTTGTCCTCATTCCATCTGCTAAAATAAGCCTTCATCTCGGCACCTATTCTCCAGCAACCAGACCCTGATAAGCCCTTTTCCCTTGAGGTTGATGCCTCTAATGTGGGTATTGGCGCAGTGCTATCCCAGACCGCGGAAGATGGGAAGCAACATCCATGCGGGTTTTTCTCACGAAAATTCCATTCCTGCAGAGAAAAACTACTCCATTGGCGATCAAGAGTTGTTAGCGATCAAGTTGGCATTGGAAGAGTGGAGGTACTTGTTAGAGGGTGCCAAATTCACCGTAACCATTTTTACAGACCACAAGAACTTGCTCTACCTCCAAGCGGCCCAGTGCCTGAATCCTCGCCAAGCCAGCTGGTCATTATTCTTCTCACGTTTTGATTTCAAGATCTTGTATCGTCCAGGCTCCCAGAATGTAAAGGCGGATGCGTTATCACGGTCCATGGAGGAAGATGTTCAGCCTCATGACCAGCGTCCCATCATCAGTCCCACTGCCTTTGCCACCACTCACGTGTCTCCTGTGCCACCTCCAGGGAAAATATATGTGTCGCCTGAACTTCGGCCGAAGTTACTATCCTGGGCTCATGCCTCACCATTTTCTGGTCATCCTGGGGTTCTCAAGACACTTGAACTTGTTCGTCGCTCTTACTGGTAGCCCAAAATTAGGAAAGACGTCCAAGATTTTGTGGCCTCTTGTTCCACATGTGCCCAACATAAAGTACATCGCCAAGCTCCTGCAGGTGCTCTACTCCCATTGCCCATTCCTACGCGTCCATGGACACACTTATCCATGGACTTCATCTCAGAGCTCCCAAAATCCCAAGAGTGTAATACCATCTGGGTAGTGGTGGATCGATTCTCAAAGATGGCACACTTTATACCACTCACCGGTCTACCTTCGGCTCCCAAGCTCGCCCAAATATTCATACAGCATATTTTCAAGATTCATGGACTTCCTACAGAAATTGTCTCTGACCGTGGTGTACAATTCGTAGCCCGCTTCTGGAAATCCCTTTGTTCTGCCTTACAAGTGAAGTTAAATTTCTCCACAGCGTACCACCCCCAGTCCAATAGGCAAACGGAGAGGGTCAACCAGGACCTTGAAGCATTCCTCAGGCTATACATTTCCTCTTCACAGGATAACTGGGTTAGTCTACTTCCTTGGGCAGAGTTCGCTCATAATTTCAGGTACCATACGGCTACGGGTTATTCACCATTCTATATTGTGTACGGTCAACATCCGCGTCCACCTAACTTCGAGGCCCTACCAGCTTTAGAAGTGCCAGCTGCATCTTCTACACTCAAGCACTTCTCTCTAGTTTGGAAAAATGTCCATGTCTCGCTCAAGAAAGCTTCCAAGCGATATAAAATCTTTGCTGATCGCAAACGGCGAGCTGTTCCTCTGCTGAAACCTGGAGACAAAGTTTGGCTCTCCACTCGGAATCTACGTTTAAGGGTTCCTTCCATGAAGTTTGCCCCTCGATTCATAGGCCCATACTCCGTGGAACAAATGATCAATCCTGTGGCATACAAGTTAAAACTACCAGCCTACCTGAGAATACCTAATTCTTTCCACATCTCTTTGCTGCGGCCTCTCATTCTTAACCGCTTCCAAAAATCTTCCACTGAGTCCCCCAGAGTCTACACCCGTCGAGGAGTTGAGTTCGAGGTCAATAAAATTGTGGATTCTCGCCAGAGGTATGGGCATATCCAGTATCTTATCGATTGGAAGGGCTATGACCCAGAAGAGAGAAGCTGGGTTAATGCCTCTGATGTTCACGCTCCTCGTCTGATCTCAGCCTTCCACAGGGACAATCCTTCCAAGCCTCGTGGGTGTTCGGTGTCCACCCTAAAAGGGAGGGGTACTGTCAGGAACCACAGTTCACGCACTGCTCGCACACGCCACTTACCGGTACGCTGGTGTATTCTGTGCCGCAGATCAGCCACTGGTGCTTTCAGTAGTTACTAGCATGATTTCCACTGACTCTGGCAGAGTCACATGATCCAGTCACATGATCCAGTCACATGATCCAGAGTCACATGATCCAGAGTCACATGATCCAGAGTCACATGATCCAGGTATCCAGGTAATTACTTCCTGGTTCTGTGCATGCTGCTGCTGCTGCCGGCAGCAACCAATCAGCATCCTTCTGGGGGGGATATAAGCAGGCTTCCGAGAGTCCTCATTGCCTTGAACAACTTGTCAATTCTCCTGCAAGTTCTCCAGCATCGCTCTCAAGGCTTCAAGCTTGCTCCAGAGATCCGTTTACCTGTGTTCTGCTGTACCTGCCTTTCCTGGTTACTTACTTGCTGCCAGAGACTTTCACTATCTCCATCTCAGTGTGTTACCAGTCTGCGGTGCTCAGCCCAGGATTCCTCTCACAGGCTCCGGATATCCTCAGCTACCCAAGCACTCCAGAGTTCACCATCTCCGATATACTTACCTTTTCATGTCACCATCGGACTCACCATCGATGGTTAAGCACTTCAGTATAATCCGGTATTAAGCATCCCTGTATACCCGAGTGTCTCACAGCCTCCACAGAGGAACCTGAGCAGAGGGCCGCGACCTGCCCGTCAGGCGCAGCGAAGACCATATCCCCTGGCGGGGGTCACTGGCGAAAACCCCTGGCGAGTTAGACTCCGCGCCTCTGCTTCAGGTCTGGCCAATTCTCTGTGCTCAATGTGTAAACTTCCGGAGTGCTCCAGCATATGACATGTCCATCTCTCAAGCCACCTAACTTCTGCCTCCCTGCGCCCTCCACTGGCTCACCCAGGTCATTACCGGGAACACAATCAGACCAGCCCCTGACACTCAGTAAAGTTTCACCGTCGGCCTACCGGACATCTTGGTTTTTGTAAGGGTTCGCTGAAGACCCTGATTTGAAGGTCAGAGGTAGTGAAAGCAACACCTGCAAGGATGGGGGCCAGTTGTTCAGGTAGGGGGCGATCAACCATGGTTCCGGTTGATGTCGTAAACCGGCCAATAGAGTCGGCAAGGATAACGTGTGATACAGACCGGGAAGTCCGAAATGGATCACACACAAAGGTATTGTGCAATGAATGGGAAAGAATGACTGTGCATGACGGGGAAAAGTTCCCACGGGTAGGCAGTTTTAGTCCCGAGGTGTTACAAAATCTAAGGAGAAGGATATGTCTCATTAAATCTGCAAAGAGACGGATCAAGCATTATGACTATTTACAGTTATGGCAACAGGAGGGTGAAATACAGAGAGGATTGGCTCAAGCGGGTGGATCTAACCCTATCAGAAAACTGATAGCCACCGTGCCACCACCACCATACATAACGGGAGAGAAGGTGGTTACAGAGAATGGCACACTGGTGTATGATAAAAATGCACTTAGCAACTGTATTATAGATGATAAGGATAAGTGTAACAAATGTAACAATGATAAAAGTAAAACTGTTAAATGTACAACTGTTAACCTGTGCAAGTCGCACCCCATGTTAAACTTCCCTCAGGATTACCAGCAAGAAAGTGAGCCCCGCACGATGTCGGCACCTTTTCCAGCAGCCATCACACAAGACATCCAGGTGGACGTGACCAATTCGGTAAAGGCAATAATCAAACCCCCTAACGGAGGGTCAGGTGAGGTCGTGTCCACAGGTACGTACGGTGTTATATATCACGCACAAACAAATGTACCTCATATTGTAGAACCAACACAAGATGATGTAATTGAATTTAGTCCTGTCAGGGTGATCACAGTCCCCAATGGGAAGACTGACGCTCAGGGAATCATTCCCGCCAGGGACAGTGCAATGCGCCGTCCCTGGTCCCGGATGGAATTGAGAGCAATTATGTCTGAATTCCCTGATCCTAGGAAAGATCTAGTTGCATGTCAGAGGTTTATTAAAGAACTAGGAAACTCCACAGAACCCACCAACAAAGATTGGCGGACAGTGCTGAGGGCAGGTTTGCCCTCCAGTGTTGACCCTGCGAAATTTATTGCTGATTGTAAATTAGACACAGAGGTACCTCATACGGAGGAACACAATCAGGAATGTATTAAGCAGATCAACCGGCAGTTAGGAGTATATTTCCCAGCCATTGTCAAGTGGAACAAAATCCTCTCCATAAGACAAGGAGAAGGGGAAAGTACTTCTGATTACTTCAATCGAGCACTGCAAGTAAGGGCTAGAGACACTGGGATCACGGATATCAAAACAAATGCACCGCATAGAGAGATAGCGGTTAAGGTATTAATGCATGGTTTAAAGGAAGTATTGAAAACAAGGGTACAGACCACCAACCCAAACTGGAGGAATATCTCGGTGGCTGCATTAAGAAAGTCCGCTGTTGGGCATGAGCAAAACATCACCAGACACAGGGAGTCGCAGAGTGATAAGCTGATGGCTGTAAGTATACAGGCGCTGACCACAAGGCCACCTCAGTATAAGTCTCCGACCCCTGTGGGTAAGTCAAATGTGGTAACTTGTTATTACTGTCGTAAAGGGGGACATTTTGCACGAGACTGTAGATTGAAAAATAGACAAAAATCATATAACCCCCCTAGAAAAAAAAACATGAGCAAAGTCATGATACACGTAATTGTAATCAGGGATCACATAAGAAGAATCTTGACCTACAACTATAATATGCAATCAGGAAAGGTGATCATTAGGACTGGTAGTAAGCCTGAGGTTACAGTTAATGAAATTGGGAGGTCAGTTCCTTGTAGACACAGGAACGGCCGGGTAAAACGTTGTAATTTATCTGTAAATGTTTCTTTTTCCCCATCTCTGATGTTCATCGGCAGAACTCAAACATCACATAGCTATTTGGTCCTTGCAGAAGTCTACCAAACCCCAGTGTGACCTACCGACATCGGCGTGTCCTGGCCAGGCGCAAAACGATGGGGTGTGGAGATACTGGTGGGGAGGGGACTTCGCAAGGACAACAGTGGAAGTGTTGGTGTGACAGCCTGATGGTGAACGGAAGATCTGACAATGTTTTTTTTTGTTGTTTAATGCAAAATGTGATGAATTGTTCTCTCTCTCGTTTGTTTTTCTCTCTTCTCTTCTTTCTCATGTTTTAAAGATGGTATGTCACACATCAGTTAGACAAATGGTAATGCAAGATTTTTGCTCCTTACAGAGAGATCACTGATTTGGAAGGAATATTGTATCACCGGAGTGTTCGTTTGGAAGACTGAGAGACAGCACCTTTGAGATGACAGCAGAGCAAGAAAAACAACAAGACTAGAGGACATAAGACATCGTAACATTTTTCTTTCCCCTCAAAGTATTTTTTGTACCCCCATTACAAATTTCTCTTTCTCCTCCTGTAAGATGGACTCGCCCCAAGAGACTGCAGTCCGTGTTTTCCTGTTGACCATGATGTTGACCAGAGCAGTCTGTTTCGGTGAGAGTACCAGTGAGGTCGAGAAAGGATCCAGAATGGGTTTCTGATGACTGAGACGGAGGTGTAAATTTCCAATAGCAACACAATCACCAAGCAAAGGCGAGTACCAGAAAACGATCTAGCAGCCATGTTATTTGTAGACATTGTGAAGGATTGTTAGCTGAAGAGAACTGCATCTGTAGGCATTGTGACAATATAGTTGAGAAAGGGGGTATCAAGAAATGTCAATCCAGTTTTAATATCCATATGGACCGGCATCCATTGAGTGACTATCACTCCTTAGTGGGTAAAGTGTTAAACCAGACAGACTGTTGAGTATGCTCTCAAGTACCTCAAGGCCATAGCAAATCAGGACTAGTACCATTCCCTTTAACGGTAGGAGAGGTACTTGAGCTAAGTGGTGGGAGGCCGGTGGGCAGGAGGTTTAATATCTCTAGTCCTCCTAGTTTGAAGCTCCACCAATATCATGTGGATAGGTCCTTAGTGTGCTTTAACATTTCCAATCCCCGAAAGCCGGGAAATTGGGAAGTGTCATGGAGTAATCAAACCATGACATTTTCACATAGAGCCGACAGAATGCCCATAGACACACAACTTATACGCCAGATAGCCGACCATAGGAAATTCCTTCGGTATAGGTACACCTTAGGAAGTAGGATCATGCGAGTTGGAGAAGTATCACCAGGATACTGTGCACAGATCGTACAAACTGATACGTGTACTAAACAGATGGAAGGATTAGGGTTAGGAGATTTCATATGGAAAATTTGTAATATGGTTATGTCACACTCCGTCCCATATGTTCTCCCCGATGATGCATATTTCATATGCGGGAGGAAGGCGTATAAGTGGCTTGCCCCAAACTCAGAAGGGTTATGTTATATTGGAAAAGTACTGCCTGAGGTAATGACTGTATCCCACACTAAAATGAAAGATATTCACCGCAGTGCACAATAGAGATGAGCGGGTTCGGTTCCTCGGAATCCGAACCCGCCCGAACTTCAGTTTTTTTTACACGGGTCCGAGCGACTCGGATCTTCCCGCCTTGCTCGGTTAACCCGAGCGCGCCCGAACGTCATCATCACGCTGTCGGATTCTCGCGAGGCTCGGATTCTATCGCGAGACTCGGATTCTATATAAGGAGCCGCGCGTCGCCGCCATTTTCACACGTGCATTGAGATTCATAGGGAGAGGACGTGGCTGGCGTCCTCTCCGTTTATAGAGATTCGAGAAGAAAGTGAGACAGAGAGAGACACAGTAGTAATTTTGGGGAGCATTAGGAGGAGTACTACTACTACTAGTACTTGCTGAAGTGATAGAGATAGTGTGACTGTATTATCTGACTTGTGGGGGAGACACTGACAGTGGGGAGCAGTTAGAGTCTGAGAGCAGGACTCAGGACTCAGGAGTACATATAACGTACAGTGCACACTTTTGCTGCCAGAGTGCCAGCCACACTGCCATTGTTTGTGACCACACTGACCACCAGTATAATATATATTGTGATTGTCTGCTTAGGACTCAGGAGTACTACTTGCAAGTTGCTGATAGTGTGACCAGTGACCTGACCACCAGTTTAATAATCACCACCAGTTTATGAGTTTAATATATATATATATATATATATATATATATATATAATTGTATATAATATATATATAATATTGTATACCACCTAGCACCTACCCGTGTTTTTTTTTTCTCTTTCTTCTTTATACATACTACTATAGTAGCTTACTGTAGCAGTCTGCGGTGCTGCTGAGCTGTCCAGCAGGTCCGTCATCAGTCATTACATAATAAATATATATACCTGTCCGGCTGCAGTACTAGTGATATTATATATACATATATATTGATTTCATCTCATTATCATCCAGTCTATATTAGGCTGTAGCTACCTCTGTGTCGGCACTCGGCAGTCCATCCATAATTGTATACCACCTACCCGTGGTTGTTTTTTTTTTTCTTTCTTCTTTATACATACTACTATAGTAGCTTACTGTAGCAGTCTGCGGTGCTGCTGAGCTGACAGTGTCCAGCAGGTCCGTCATCAGTCATTACATAATAAATATATAATATATACCTGTCCGGCTGCAGTACTAGTGATATTATATATACATATATATTGATTTCATCTCATTATCATCCAGTCTATATTATCAGCAGACACAGTACGGTAGTCCACGGCTGTAGCTACCTCTGTGTCGGCACTCGGCAGTCCATCTATAATTGTATACCACCTACCCGTGTTTTTTTTTTTTTCTTTCTTCTTTATACATACTACTATAGTAGCTTACTGTAGCAGTCTGCGGTGCTGCTGAGCTGACAGTGTCCAGCAGGTCCGTCATCAGTCATTACATAATAAATATATATACCTGTCCGGCTGCAGTACTAGTGATATTATATATACATATATATTGATTTCATCTCATTATCATCCAGTCTATATTATCAGCAGACACAGTACGGTAGTCCACGGCTGTAGCTACCTCTGTGTCGGCACTCGGCAGTCCATCCATAATTGTATACCACCTACCCGTGGTTTTTTTTTTCTTTCTTCTTTATACATACTACTATAGTAGCTTACTGTAGCAGTCTGCGGTGCTGCTGAGCTGACAGTGTCCAGCAGGTCCGTCATCAGTCATTACATAATAAATATATATACCTGTCCGGCTGCAGTACTAGTGATATTATATATACATATATATTGATTTCATCTCATTATCATCCAGTCTATATTAGCAGCAGACACAGTACGGTAGTCCACGGCTGTAGCTACCTCTGTGTCGGCACTCAGCAGTCCATCCATAATTGTATACCACCTACCCGTGTTTTTTTTTTTCTTTCTTCTTTATACATACTACTATAGTAGCTTACTGTAGCAGTCTGCGGTGCTGCTGAGCTGACAGTGTCCAGCAGGTCCGTCATCAGTCATTACATAATAAATATATATACCTGTCCGGCTGCAGTACTAGTGATATTATATATACATATATATTGATTTCATCTCATTATCATCCAGTCTATATTATCAGCACACACAGTACGGTAGTCCACGGCTGTAGCTACCTCTGTGTCGGCACTCGGCAGTCCATCCATAATTGTATACCACCTACCCGTGGTTTTTTTTTTCTTTCTTCTTTATACATACTACTATAGTAGCTTACTGTAGCAGTCTGCGGTGCTGCTGAGCTGACAGTGTCCAGCAGGTCCGTCATCAGTCATTACATAATAAATATATATACCTGTCCGGCTGCAGTACTAATGATATTATATATACATATATATTGATTTCATCTCATTATCATCCAGTCTATATTAGCAGCAGACACAGTACGGTAGTCCACGGCTGTAGCTACCTCTGTGTCGGCGCTCGGCAGTCCATCCATAAGTATACTAGTATCCATCCATCTCCATTGTTTACCTGAGGTGCCTTTTAGTTGTGCCTATTAAAATATGGAGAACAAAAATGTTGAGGTTCCAAAATTAGGGAAAGATCAAGATCCACTTCCACCTCGTGCTGAAGCTGCTGCCACTAGTCATGGCCGAGACGATGAAATGCCAGCAACGTCATAGTACAGAGCATGTAAAATCCAAAAACACCAAATATCAGTAAAAAAAGGACTCCAAAACCTAAAATAAAATTGTCGGAGGAGAAGCGTAAACTTGCCAATATGCCATTTACCACACGGAGTGGCAAGGAACGGCTGAGGCCCTGGCCTATGTTCATGGCTAGTGGTTCAGCTTCACATGAGGATGGAAGCACTCAGCCTCTCGCTAGAAAAATGAAAAGACTCAAGCTGGCAAAAGCACAGCAAAGAACTGTGCGTTCTTCGAAATCCCAAATCCACAAGGAGAGTCCAATTGTGTCGGTTGCGATGCCTGACCTTCCCAACACTGGACGTGAAGAGCATGCGCCTTCCACCATTTGCACGCCCCCTGCAAGTGCTGGAAGGAGCACCCGCAGTCCAGTTCCTGATAGTCAGATTGAAGATGTCAGTGTTGAAGTACACCAGGATGAGGAGGATATGGGTGTTGCTGGCGCTGGGGAGGAATTTGACCAGGAGGATTCTGATGGTGAGGTGGTTTGTTTAAGTCAGGCACCCGGGGAGACACCTGTTGTCCGTGGGAGGAATATGGCCATTGACATGCCTGGTGAAAATACCAAAAAAATCAGCTCTTCGGTGTGGAAGTATTTCAACAGAAATGCGGACAACAGGTGTCAAGCCGTGTGTTGCCTTTGTCAAGCTGTAATAAGTAGGGGTAAGGACGTTAACCACCTCGGAACATCCTCCCTTATACGTCACCTGCAGCGCATTCATAATAAGTCAGTGACAAGTTCAAAAACTTTGGGTGACAGCGGAAGCAGTCCACTGACCAGTAAATCCCTTCCTCTTGTAACCAAGCTCACGCAAACCACCCCACCAACTCCCTCAGTGTCAATTTCCTCCTTACCCAGGAATGCCAATAGTCCTGCAGGCCATGTCACTGGCAATTCTGACGAGTCCTCTCCTGCCTGGGATTCCTCCGATGCATCCTTGAGTGTAATGCCTACTGCTGCTGGCGCTGCTGTTGTTGCTGCTGGGAGTCGATCGTCATCCCAGAGGGGAAGTCGTAAGCCCACTTGTACTACTTCCAGTAAGCAATTGACTGTCCAACAGTCCTTTGCGAGGAAGATGAAATATCACAGCAGTCATCCTGTTGCAAAGCGGATAACTGAGGCCTTGACAACTATGTTGGTGTTAGACGTGCGTCCGGTATCCGCCGTTAGTTCACAGGGAACTAGACAATTTCTTGAGGTAGTGTGCCCCCGTTACCAAATACCATCTAGGTTCCACTTCTCTAGGCAGGCGATACCGAGAATGTACACGGACGTCAGAAAAAGACTCACCAGTGTCCTAAAAAATGCAGTTGTACCCAATGTCCACTTAACCACGGACATGTGGACAAGTGGAGCAGGGCAGGGTCAGGACTATATGACTGTGACAGCCCACTGGGTAGATGTATGGACTCCCGCCGCAAGAACAGCAGCGGCGGCACCAGTAGCAGCATCTCGCAAACGCCAACTCTTTCCTAGGCAGGCTACGCTTTGTATCACCGCTTTCCAGAATACGCACACAGCTGAAAACCTCTTACGGCAACTGAGGAAGATCATCGCGGAATGGCTTACCCCAATTGGACTCTCCTGTGGATTTGTGGCATCGGACAACGCCAGCAATATTGTGTGTGCATTAAATCTGGGCAAATTCCAGCACGTCCCATGTTTTGCACATACCTTGAATTTGGTGGTGCAGAATTTTTTAAAAAACAACAGGGGTGTGCAAGAGATGCTGTCGGTGGCCAGAAGAATTGCGGGACACTTTCGGCGTACAGGCACCACGTACAGAAGACTGGAGCACCACCAAAAACAACTGAACCTGCCCTGCCATCATCTGAAGCAAGAAGTGGTAACGAGGTGGAATTCAACCCTCTATATGCTTCAGAGGTTGGAGGAGCAGCAAAAGGCCATTCAAGCCTATACAATTCAGCACGATATAGGAGGTGGAATGCACCTGTCTCAAGCGCAGTGGAGAATGATTTCAACATTGTGCAAGGTTCTGATGCCCTTTGAACTTGCCACACGTGAAGTCAGTTCAGACACTGCCAGCCTGAGTCAGGTCATTCCCCTCATCAGGCTTTTGCAGAAGAAGCTGGAGACATTGAAGGAGGAGCTAACACAGAGCGATTCCGCTAGGCATGTGGGACTTGTGGATGGAGCCCTTAATTCGCTTAACAAGGATTCACGGGTGGTCAATCTGTTGAAATCAGAGCACTACATTTTGGCCACCATGCTCGATCCTAGATTTAAAGCCTACCTTGGATCTCTCTTTCCGGCAGACACAAGTCTGCTGGGGTTCAAAGACCTGCTGGTGAGAAAATTGTCAAGTCAAGCGGAACGCGACCTGTCAACATCTCCTCCTTCACATTCTCCCGCAACTGGGGGTGCGAGGAAAAGGCTCAGAATTCCGAGCCCACCCGCTGGCGGTGATGCAGGGCAGTCTGGAGCGACTGCTGATGCTGACATCTGGTCCGGACTGAAGGACCTGACAACGATTACGGACATGTCGTCTACTGTCACTGCATATGATTCTCTCACCATTGAAAGAATGGTGGAGGATTATATGAGTGACCGCATCCAAGTAGGCACGTCACACAGTCCGTACTTATACTGGCAGGAAAAAGAGGCAATTTGGAGGCCCTTGCACAAACTGGCTTTATTCTACCTAAGTTGCCCTCCCACAAGTGTGTACTCCGAAAGAGTGTTTAGTGCCGCCGCTCACCTTGTCAGCAATCGGCGTACGAGGTTACATCCAGAAAATGTGGAGAAGATGATGTTCATTAAAATGAATTATAATCAATTCCTCCGTGGAGACATTGACCAGCAGCAATTGCCTCCACAAAGTACACAGGGAGCTGAGATGGTGGATTCCAGTGGGGACGAATTGATAATCTGTGAGGAGGGGGATGTACACGGTGATATATCGGAGGATGATGATGAGGTGGACATCTTGCCTCTGTAGAGCCAGTTTGTGCAAGGAGAGATTAATTGCTTCTTTTTTGGTGGGGGTCCAAACCAACCCGTCATTTCAGTCACAGTCGTGTGGCAGACACTGTCACTGAAATGATGGGTTGGTTAAAGTGTGCATGTCCTGTTTATACAACATAAGGGTGGGTGGGAGGGCCCAAGGACAATTCCATCTTGCACCTCTTTTTTCTTTAATTTTTCTTTGCGTCATGTGCTGTTTGGGGAGTATTTTTTGGAAGGGCCATCCTGCGTGACACTGCAGTGCCACTCCTAGATGGGCCCGGTGTTTGTGTCGGCCACTAGGGTCGCTTATCTTACTCACACAGCTACCTCATTGCGCCTCTTTTTTTCTTTGCGTCATGTGCTGTTTGGGGAGGGTTTTTTGGAAGGGACATCCTGCGTGACACTGCAGTGCCACTCCTAGATGGGCCCGGTGTTTGTGTCGGCCACTAGGGTCGCTTATCTTACTCACACAGCTACCTCATTGCGCCTCTTTTTTTCTTTGCGTCATGTGCTGTTTGGGGAGGGTTTTTTGGAAGGGACATCCTGCGTGACACTGCAGTGCCACTCCTAGATGGGCCCGGTGTTTGTGTCGGCCACTAGGGTCGCTTATCTTACTCACACAGCTACCTCATTGCGCCTCTTTTTTTCTTTGCGTCATGTGCTGTTTGGGGAGGGTTTTTTGGAAGGGACATCCTGCGTGACACTGCAGTGCCACTCCTAGATGGGCCAGGTGTTTGTGTCGGCCACTAGGGTCGCTTATCTTACTCACACAGCTACCTCATTGCGCCTCTTTTTTTCTTTGCGTCATGTGCTGTTTGGGGAGGGTTTTTTGGAAGGGCCATCCTGCGTGACACTGCAGTGCCACTCCTAGATGGGCCAGGTGTTTGTGTCGGCCACTAGGGTCGCTTATCTTACTCACACAGCTACCTCATTGCGCCTCTTTTTTTCTTTGCGTCATGTGCTGTTTGGGGAGGGTTTTTTGGAAGGGCCATCCTGCGTGACACTGCAGTGCCACTCCTAGATGGGCCAGGTGTTTGTGTCGGCCACTAGGGTCGCTTATCTTACTCACACAGCTACCTCATTGCGCCTCTTTTTTTCTTTGCGTCATGTGCTGTTTGGGGAGGGTTTTTTGGAAGGGCCATCCCGCGTGACACTGCAGTGCCACTCCTAGATGGGCCAGGTGTTTGTGTCGGCCACTAGGGTCGCTTAGCTTAGTCATCCAGCGACCTCGGTGCAAATTTTAGGACTAAAAATAATATTGTGAGGTGTGAGGTATTCAGAATAGACTGAAAATGAGTGGAAATTATGGTTTTTGAGGTTAATAATACTTTGGGATCAAAATGACCCCCAAATTCTATGATTTAAGCTGTTTTTTAGTGTTTTTTGAAAAAAACACCCGAATCCGACTAAAAAAATTCGGTGAGGTTTTGCCAAAACGCGGTCGAACCCAAAACACGGCCGCGGAACCGAACCCAAAACCAAAACACAAAACCCGAAAAATTTCAAGTGCACATCTCTAGCACAAGCTCCTTATACTCACACCCATTACGAGCACATCGTTAAACGGCATCTGATAGAGAGAACAGAGCATCCGGCCTCTGACCTGATCCATGAATCCACCGGGATTCAATTCCTAATCGCGTTAGATATCACTCGTACCGCCAGAGGAGTGTTAAACTATAGATATATATCTGCGCTCGCAAATTTATTAGACAATATCACTGAAATGTATGACGACACGTTCAGGTATACTGGGAGAGAGTTACAAGCCTACAAAACAGAACTGGTTCAGCATAGGATGATTCTCAATTATCTCACAGCTGTGACAGGCGGGTATTGTGTCACCCTAGCAACTCAGTATGGAATAAAGTGCTGCACGTACATTACAAACAGCACAGAGGACCCGGTCGAGGTCATAGACCAAAAGATGGATGACATTTTGCAATTAAAGTGGGAGTTCCGAAGGAGACATAATCTCACTCTCGCCGCTGTGGGCAATGAGCTGACCAGTTGGGTGTCATGGTTGAACCCACAAAATTGGTTTTCAGGCTTAGGGGAATGGGCCCAAGGTATTATTATGGATGTAGAGAAATTTCTTTTGTGTATTCTGGGAGTCGTCATATTTGTTGGCCTGATATTTAGATGCGTTCGGATTTTAACGAAGCGTAAAAGTAATACCAGGGTGATGAGTCTAAGGGGCGAGGACACTGTACTAACAACAACTAATTTGATGTATGACCCAACGATAGAGACAATGTTGTGATGAAAATGTGATTCCACGGTCCGTTTCTTTCACCGGTTTCTCCTTTGTTTTCCTCCAAGGTACGAAGACATCCGCTTGGAAGAAGAATTTGACAACCTTTTACACAGACCACTGATGGACAATGCCATAGACCCCCCAATATCCCTAGTGACTTTAACTTTTACGATAGCCCAATACTTTAAAGATTGTAAGTCTATGGACATTGAGAAAGCTTTGTGCACACCATTTATAGCAAAAGCATCGGGAAACTACAGTCAACATGTACATCGAGACAAGACACAAGACAAGACCTCAATCGGCAAATGTATATTAAACTCACATAGTTTATGACTGCATTTACCATAACTGCTTCTTATCTTCATTTCTACAACCTTCAGGTAATGACACACATAGTCGATAGGGAATATAGACTCAGATATCAGCACTCACATACCCCCCCATTCATGTATCATCAACTAAAATGTGCTCCCCCATTTTATTACAACCAAAAGCCAAAAAGAGCTCGGTAAAGTTTGACAGCCCATCCACAGACCCTTGATACGGGATAAGAAGGAATTCAAATGTATACTTTGCAATACCTCGAAGCTTGATTTAAAACACGTACGGCACGATGATACATGACCCCTCAAACATGGACTCATACACACATGCTTCTACTATTTCACTAGGTCATACTTTTTTCCCACCTTCTTCTCTTCACCCTTACCCAATCATAGAAATGTATTACATATGACATATATTTTTCTCTTTTTGAACTGTTTTAGGAAGTGGCAGTTATTGATGACTGCCAAAGGGTGGACTGTCAAAGTCAGAAAAATATCATGCTGCACGTTGCCATATATTCACCTCATGCGCTCGCCCACTGCACATGCACTTTCTCTGGCGTGCGTGCACATATTCGCAGTTGCGTGACGGCGCCCCTACGGGCGTGCGCTTGAACGCATGGTATGTGCATTTACGGTAGAGTTTGTGTGCGTCTAGCGAGCGACACAATCGCTACTTAATAAATCCATATAGCAGGTTTAATAGATAATGTTCCCCTTAATAGTAACAGTAAGTTTGGTTAGTGTAGTTGGTCCCTGGACAAAGGAATTCCTCTTTTTGTTGTACGAAGGGCCAGACAGGGTTTGAGCAGATGTGTTTGGTACCTAACCGAAGAGTATTTTAATAGCAACAATCCGGTGTTGGTTAGGTAAAGATTAATCGCTCCTGCATATAGTTATGGCCATTAGTAGTTTCTGGACATTTCTTATATTTGCAGTTCATTATCCATGCGGCGGGAATCCGGCGATTCCCTCCCACCTGAGCTGTTTGTAATAGTCACAGCCCACCTGTTCAAACTAACCTATGACCTTTTGTTATGATGCAAGGAGACATTCTTGTGTCCAATGAACAATGAGATTATAGGTCCCTTTGTAGTATACTGTATGCAGTGTATATAAGATCAGCCAGCCTGGACAGTTCACTCTCTCACTCCACAAACGGTTTTCACATTGACTAACTTGGAGCTGGTACCAGGAATAGCGCAGCGATCGTTCCCAGTGTGTGTAAGTAATTCTCTGTAAATCAACTTGTTCTCTGTTTGTATTGGCCATTCTCTCTCTCTCTGTTATAGTATAAGATTGTGACGCTATTGTATATTCCTGTCTAGATATTCTGTTAGAATTATATGTTAGCTTGTAGTGTATGACTTGTAAACTGTTTACCCCTTTTCGATATAACTAAAAGCTTGTTAGTAAAGGTGTTGGAACCTTAGCACGGTATCGTGTGTTCATTACATTGCAGAGGGTAATAGGAGCGTCTCGATCGCTCAAACAGCTTTAGGATTAACAAGGTTAAGCAGCGTTATATCGCTGCAGTATTTCAGTACAAGGTTTACAGCATAAGAGTATCCTTTCTGTGTGTTACATTCAAGGTTTACTGATTGTCATCCTGTGAGCGTCTGCGCCGTTCGTGATCTCCTCGTGGTCTCGAGCGTCCGCTACGCTGGTAGCGTAGCATTACGGTAGTCGCCCGCCTATAGCGTGCTCGACACCACGCATTAAGCTGTGAGCGAGCGTGCCGCATGTGCGTCTCGATCACGGCCGAACGTATGCTACGCTAAGCGCGTACCCTTACGGTACCCCATACGCCAATTGCGTACTGAGTCTCTTACCCATATAGTGAAGGTTATAAGGTAATCAAAATCAGCATTATCAGCCCGAACCCACTGATCCACATCCCTAGCCACCGAGGGCCACCACACCGCCCTAGACAGCAACTCCCGAGTTCTGGCAATACCCGGATGCCCTGCCGACCTCTTGGCATGGAATTCCAGGAACACTCGCTGTCTTAACCTAGGAGGCACAAACAAGAGACCTACCGGAAGGTCTGGAGGAGCCTGCTCCTGTGCTCTAAGGACTAATGACAAGAGGTCCTGGGTAATGCCCACTTTAATACATGATGGGGACACAATGGGCAATGGCTCCTCGGTGGTCTCTTGAACTGGAGCAAAACCCCGCGAGAGCGCATCAGCCTTGATGTTTTTTGACCCAGGGCGATATGTTATCAAAAAATTAAAGCGAGCAAAAAACAAAGCCCATCGTGCCTGCCTGGCATTGAGCCGCTTCGCTGACTCTAAATATGCCAGATTCTTATGGTCGGTGAGAATTGAGAGCACAAACTTAGCCCCCTCAAGCCAGTGTCTCCACTCCCCGAGTGCATCCTTTATAGCCAACAATTCCCGGTTACCCACATCATAATTCATCTCGGCAGACGAAAATTTACGGGAAAAGTAAGCACAGGGATGAAGGCGATTATCAGACACCCCCATCTGAGAGAGCACTGCCCCAATACCTATCTCAGAGGCATCCACTTCTACCACAAAAGGACGCTCTGGATCTGGGTGTCGCAGCACCTTGGCCGAGACAAATGCCCTTTTGAGACGGGCAAAGGCCGCTTTGGCCTCACAAGACCAGTGAGCAACATCCGCCCCTTTCTTAGTGAGTGCCACCAAGGGGGCCACTATAGACGAAAATCCAGCGATAAACCGTCTATAAAAATTCGCAAAGCCCAGAAAACGCTGAAGCGCCTTCAAACTAGTGGGCTGCACCCAATCCAGGACTGCCTGTACCTTAGAACCCTCCATTTGGAAACCTTCTGAGGAGATAATATACCCTAGAAATGCGATTTGCTGGACTTCAAACTCGCACTTCTCCAGCTTCGCCCCAAGCTGGTGGTCTCTGAGTTTCTGGAGGACTAAGCGTACATGCTTCCGATGTTCCTCCAGGGAATGAGAGAAGATTAGGATGTCATCTAGATAAACAACTAAGAATCTATCCAAATAGTCCCTGAGCACATCGTTCATGAATTCCTGGAAGACTGCCGGGGCATTAGAGAGCCCAAAAGGCATCACCAAATATTCATAATGCCCTGAGTGGGTATTTAAGGCAGTCTTCCATTCATCCCCCTCTCTTATTCGGATTAGATTGTAAGCACGCGTAGGTCAATCTTAGAAAAAATGGTGGCAGTACGAAGCTGGTCAAACAAAACCGAAATGAGAGGCAGTGGGTACGAGTTTTTAATCGTGATACGGTTCAATTCCCTGAAGTCGATGCAGGGTCGCAACGAACCGTCCTTTTTACCCATGAAGAAGAACCCCGACCCAACTGGGGACTGTGAGGGTCTGATAAATCCCTTAGCCAAGTTCTCCTGAATGTACTCTGCCATAGCCTGAGTCTCAGGACGTGACAGGGAGTACAACCTGCTCTTGGGAAGCTTAGCATCCGGCAACAAATCAATGGCACAGTCATAGGGGCGATGGGGAGGTAGTACCTCCGCAACTTTTTTGGAGAACACATCCGCAAAATCTGCATAACATCCTGGCAATCCTGGCAAACTTAGCTGCGAGAGCCTGACTGGAAGGCTCAAGCAACTCCTGAAACAATCACTACCCCAACTAAGAATCTCCCCAGAGACCCAGTCAAATTGAGGGTTATGGGCCCTTAACCAGGGTAACCCCAAAACCAATGGGGCAAAAGAACAGACAGTCACATAAAAAGACAATTTTTCAGAGTGTGTGGCTCCAATAAACAAAGGAATTTGGCTGGTGCAGGAGGTAATTTTACCCTGGGACAATGGTTCCCCGTTTAACCCACAGATCTCAATCTCTGATGCTAAAGGTACTGAGGGAACAGAGTGTTCCAGGGCGAATTGACGGTCCATGAAAACCCTCAGTTTTGACAGTTTGACCGAGGATCTCCAAAGTCACCGGAATGAGAAAAGTCTTTTTGGGAAATTCTGACTTCTGGCCTGACAGGATATTTCCCATCACCCTCAGGCCCTGAAGTTTTCCGGTTTTTCTGGGCATGATACTACAACATGACTTTTCTTCCCACAGTACAAACACAAACCCTGCTGTCTCCTCCGCGTCTTCTCACGCGAGGAGAGGTGGGTAGCCCCAATCTGCATAGGCTCCTCGGAATATTCCTCAGAGTCTGAGGTTCCCTTGGCAAAAAAGGAAACTGCGGTCTCCCTTTCAAGCCTACGCTCTCTCAGCCGTCTATCCACCCGGATGGATAACTGCATGAGCTGATCTAAGCTATCAGGCGAGGGATATTGTACCAGTTGGTCCTTTATCTGGTCAGAAAGGCCCCTTCGGTACTGGTTTCTCAGGGATGGGTCATTCCACTGGGTATCATGAGCCAACCTCCGAAACTCCGTACTATAAACCTCAGCTGGCCGTCGCCCTTGCTTAAGGACCGTAATCTGAGCCTCGGCTGAAGCCATCTTGTCAGGGTCATCATACAAAATGCCCAGTGCCGTAAAAAAAGCATCAACACTTTTAAGCGATGGACAGTCAGGCTTTAACCAATATGCCCAGACCTGTGGGTCTCCTTGTAGCAAAGAAATCACCATGCCCACCCGCTGAATCTCCGACCCAGAAGACTGGGGCCTAAGCCTGAAATATAGCTTACAGCTCTCCTTGAAACAAAAGAACTGCGAGCGATCTCCAGAAAAACGATCCGGGAGATTTACTTTCGGCTCCTTAACCCCTGAACTTGCCGCTGCTGCTGCGGGAGCTCCGCTAGCGGCCTGCGGGGTGTTCATTTTAATGGACATCTCATTAAATTGTCGAGTCAGGACCTGCACCTGATCAACCACCTGTTGCAAAGTATTTTGAGGGGTATGCTCCATATTCCCACAAAATTTCAACAGGAGTAGGGCTGCTGAATATGTTACGCACACCAGTGCTAACAGGAGTATACCGGTGTATGAACAGAGAGGGAAGCGAAGCAAACGAACTCACAGACAGTAACCTAACATACACAGGAGGTGATGGAATAACTAATAAACACAAAGTGAACGGAGAAGCCCAAAGGCTCAGGAATTGGGTGTCTCCCTAGTGTCAGGAATGCTCAGATGGAATAGAGCGGACAATGAAGCGAGGTGTAGTGATTTAACATGTGGAGCACCTGAAATGATGTTGCTAAGAGCAACAGAAAAACCCCCAAAGGGTTACTGTCAGGAATCGACTCACCACAGTAAAGGCCCCCATCCACTAGTCCGATTTGGGCAGTTTTCTTCAGATTTCGACACATCTGACCGTCATATCTGAAGAAAAGTGTCACATTGGATGGCTCTTCAGATCCAATGCTCACTCCCGTGTCAGATATATCTGAACTACAGATCTCTGAGGCTGCCCCAACTATTTATCTGAATCTGAAGAAAACAGGTGCACATCGGATTGTTTTTTTTACTTCAGATGTATCTGACCAGATTCATCTGAAGCGTCACTTGACTGGCATCACCCTGACCACTCCCACCCACCAAGAGGGGGAACAGCGGCAGCAGCAGCATCAGATCAATCACATGTAGCATGTGTGCATCAGATATATCTGATGCGATCTGGCACATGATATATTGCATCAGATATATCTGAAGTGAATGTAATGAAAATTAAAGCCAGGGTCTGATCCGATTCCCGGGACGCTCCCGGGAGAGTTCAAGAGAAATCTGATGCTATCTGCAGTTCAGACAAGTCTGAGTAGTGGATGGCCACCTTTACATCTGTCCGTCGGTGCGGACTCCGTCCGGGGTCCCTACGTTTTGCTGTCACCCGACTCCCTGTTGCCGGACGTCATCCTAGGCCTGGGAGCACTCCTGTTGTCAGCAGGCGAGAGAGCACGCCGCGTTCCCGCCGGGCCGCGGCATGGGCGCCGCCATGACAGTCTCCATCAGCCTGAGTACGGCGGCCAATCCGGAGCTTGGCCGCACCTCCTTGTTCCACTCCAGCCAATGTCTGCACACCAGGGGGTATATCAGGAGCTGCAGGATGAGCCTGTGGTTGTCCTGAACTTTGTGTCACTCCTGCGACCCATGTGCCTGGATCCTCCGTGTTCCTGGTTACCTTCCTGGATCCTCCATGTTCCTGGTTACTTTCCTGTTCCTCCGTGTTCCTGGTTACCTTCCTGGATCCTCCGTGTTCCTGGTTACCTTCCTGTTCCTGGTTACCTTTCTGCATCTCCGTGGAACTACAAGCATCAGCAATCCCTGCGTTTACTATCTGGCTCCACACCTATCTACATCCACAGTGTGCTTCAGCCTCAGCAGTAGAGACTCTCTCTCTCCAGGTGCATTTCATCACCTCACCTGTGAAGCAGCTTGCTAGCTGCCTGTGCTTCATCAACTGCACTGTGAACTGTTACCAAGTCTCCTGCATCTGCTACCAGGTTTGCTACCATATATCACCATCTCTGCTGGCTCCACGTTTTAAACAACTCTGGTTCCCATACCAGTGACTTTATCCATCATACTGTCATATTACATTTGCCATAGACTCTCAGCTTTTACGCTGCACCATTATCATTGCATTCCTTACTGTTTATTTCTGCTGCCTTATTGTGTGAACTTTTCTGTTAATAAAACATCATTGCGCCCATGCGCAGAAACCCAATCCAGCCTCCTCACTTCTTCCATCCTACCTCCACTGACCCACTAGCGCCCCCTCCGGGGACACGAGCTAAACCAAACCTGACAGTAAGTTCAGGACCGATGGACTCGGACGGTGGTCAGAGTGTGGGGTCAGGGGCCTTACAAAATCTGGTCTCCCGCTTGGATGGTCAAGAGGCTGTGCAGCAGCAGATGTTTCAGTTCCTGCAAGGAATGTCCTCCCGGATTGATACACTGCAACAATCCCTGCCTAGTGTACCTGCTTCTCCAGTTCCAGTTACCCCAGCACCTGCAAGTGCTGTGAGCTCTTCTATGTCGGCTGCATCAGCTCCAGTGTCACGCTTGCACCTGCCCGTGCCCAGCAAATATGATGGCAGTCCGAAGCTATGTCGCGGGTTCCTTAACCAATGTGAAATCCAGTTTGAATTATTATCACACAATTTCCCCACGCCAAGATCCAAGGTTGCCTACATTATCTCACTGCTCTCTGGTTCTGCCTTGAGTTGGGTGTCTCCTCTGTGGGAACGTGCTGACCCTCTGATGAACAACTACGCTGAATTCGTTTCAACCTTCAGGCGCATCTTTGACGAACCGGGTCGGGTCGTGCAACATCAGCCTCTGCAGATCTTATTCAGCTTCGTCAAGGTACCCGGAGTATGGGCCAATATGTCATCCAGTTCCAGACATTAGCCGCAGAGATCCAGTGGAATAACCAAGCCCTGGTAGCAGCCTTCTGGCATGGACTTTCGGATCGGATCAAGGATGAACTGGCAACCCGTGATATCCCTGAGCAATTGTCTGAACTAATCTCTCTGTGCATCAAGTTGGACTCTCGCATTCGCGAACGCAACAGTGAGCGTGCTCGTAGTGAGCCTCGCAGGTCAAGAATGGTACCTTCAGTACAATTTCAGCCTCCACCTTCTGATGAGCCTATGCAAATTAATAGGTCCCGCTTAACTCCTGAGGAGCGGTCAAGAAGACTCCGTGAGAGACTGTGTCTTTATTGTGCGGCTACAGGTCACCAGATTAATACCTGTACAGTGCGTTCGGGAAACGCCAGATCCTGACTTGTAAAGTAGGAGTCAAGTTGGGATCTTCTAGACAAGCTCCTTCAAATCAAGACCTTATTCTTCCTGTGACTTTAGAGACTACGGCTGGACTCCAATCTGCAACTGCGTTGGTGGACTGTGGAGCCGCGGGAAACTTTATCACTCAGGCTGCAGTAGATAAATTTAATTTGCCTGTCTGCAAACTCTCATATCCAGTCTACATTACTGCAGTGGATGGTAGCCGAATTTCCAAGGGCTATATCTCTCACCAGACCAAGCCAGTGGTACTGGGAGTCGGGTTCCTGCATTCTGAATTAATAAAGTTTTTAGTTATTCCTCAGGCAAACCAGGAGATTGTGTTGGGTATGCCCTGGCTCCAACTACATAATCCGCGGATTGATTGGTCCACGTTACAACTCACTTCCTGGGGTTCACATTGCCGTCAGTCCTGCTTAGCTCAAGTTTACCCTATAAGGTCTTCTGAAGTCAAGTCCCAGTCAAGTCTTCCTGTGGCCTACCAAGATTTCTCTGACGTCTTCAGTGAAAAGGCTGCTGATGTTCTGCCGCCCCATAGAGAGTGGGATTGCCCCATAGACCTCATTCCCGGCAAAAAACCACCTAGGGGGCGTACGTATCCGTTATCTGTTCCTGAAACCGAGGCGATGAGCGATTACATCAGGGAGAACTTACAGAAGGGATTCATCCGCCCCTCATCTTCACCCGCTGGTGCGGGCTTTTTCTTTGTTAAAAATAAGGATGGAGGATTACGTCCATGCATCGACTACCGGGGTCTCAATGACATTACCATCAAAAATAGCTATCCATTACCCCTCATCACTGAGTTGTTTGATAGAGTCAAGGGAGCCCGCATCTTCACCAAGTTAGATCTCCGCGGTGCCTATAATCTCATCAGAATCCGTAGTGGTGACGAATGGAAGACAGCTTTTAATACTCGAGATGGTCATTACGAGTACCTGGTAATGCCATTCGGGTTGAGCAATGCCCCAGCAGTATTCCAGCACTTCGTTAACGAAATCTTCCGTGACATTCTGTATAAGTATCTTGTAGTTTACCTGGATGATATCCTCATCTTCTCCCAAGATATCTCTTCTCATCGTCTACAAGTCCGTGAGGTCCTCCGACGTCTTCGTGAGAACCGTCTCTACGGCAAGTTGTCCAAGTGTACTTTTAAAGTTTCTTCCATACCCTTCCTGGGGTATATAATTTCCGGATCGGATCTCCAGATGGACCCGACAAAGTTGGAAGCTATTGCCAATTGGTCCATTCCGAATACTCTCAAGTCCATTCAGCGATTCCTGGGATTCGCTAATTATTATAGGAAGTTCATCCGAGGATTCTCAACTCTCATCGCTCCTATTACCAGCTTAACTCGGAAGGGGGCAGATCATTCCAACTGGTCAGAAGAAGCTTTAGCCGCATTTCAAAATATCAAGCTGGCTTTCATGTCTGCTCCAGTTCTGTCTCAACCAGACGTTAACAAGCCATTCGAGTTGGAGGTGGATGCTTCCACAGTAGGAGTTGGAGCTGTTCTCTCCCAGAAGGGAACTGATGGGAAGATTCACCCTTGTGGATTTTATTCTCGTAAATTCCTTCCTGCAGAAGCTAACTATTCCATTGGTGACCAAGAACTACTGGCGATCAAGCTGGCCCTTGAGGAATGGAGGTATCTCCTGGAAGGGGCCAAATTTCCATTCAACATCTATACGGATCATAAAAATCTGCTTTACTTAAAGGCAGCCCAGTGTCTTAATCCTCGCCAGTCCCGGTGGGCTATGTTCTTTTCTCGTTTTAACTTTAAGCTTCATTTCCGCCCAGGTTCCCAGAATATCAAAGCAGACGCTTTGTCCCGATCTATGGAGTCCAAAGAAGGGACGTCCGATCCAGTTCCGCATTCCATCCTGAATCCTGTCGTATTTGCTTTATCTCAAGTTTCTCCTGCTCCGCCTCCTGGTAAGACTTTTGTTTCCCCTGAACTGCGTCCCAAGTTGCTGTCTTGGGCTCATCAGTCCAAATTCACTGGGCATCCTGGTGTCCTAAAGACCTTCAAGTTTCTCTCCGAGACATACTGGTGGCCGAAGATGAAAGTCGACATCAAAGACTTTGTGGCATCCTGTCCTAAGTGTGCGCAGCACAAGACTCCTCGTCAGTCTCCAGCAGGTCAGTTACAGCCATTATCTATTCCCAGCCGTCCCTGGTCACACCTGTCCATGGATTTCATCTCCGACCTTCCCTCTTCTCAAGGATATAATACCATCTGGGTTGTGGTTGACAGGTTTACCAAAATGGCTCATTTTGTTCCTCTCCAGGGTCTCCCTTCTGCCCCAAAACTTGCTCAAATCTTCCTACGGGAGATTTTCTGTTTACATGGACTGCCCACTGAAATTATATCTGACCGTGGAGTTCAGTTCGTGGCAAGGTTTTGGAGAGCCCTTTGTTCTGCCATGCAAGTCAGTCTCAAGTTTTCGTCGGCTTACCACCCTCAGACAAATGGGCAGACAGAGAGGGTAAACCAAGAGTTGGAAACCTTTTTAAGACTTTATGTTTCATCTTCTCAGGATGACTGGTTGGATCTGCTTCCGTGGGCCGAATTTGCCCACAACTTCCGCTACCATACTGCTACAGAAACAACTCCATTCTTTGCTGTATATGGACAACATCCTCGTGTTCCGGATTTTCAAGACCTTCCTAACATCGATGTTCCTGCCGCCACTGTTGTTTTGGGTCAGTTCTCTTCAACCTGGAAGAAGATTCATGCTTCCCTCAAGAAAGCTTCCAGTCGTTATAAGTTCTTTGCTGACCGGAAAAGACGCGCAGTTCCTAGCCTGAAGCCTGGTGACAAGGTTTGGCTCTCCACTCGGAACCTCCGTCTTAGAGTGCCATCGATGAAGTTCGCACCACGCTTCATCGGTCCCTTCACCATCGAAAAAGTAATCAGTCCTGTGGCTTACAAACTCAAATTGTCTCCTTCATTACGAATTCCTAATGCCTTTCATATCTCTCTCCTCAGACCGTTAGTCCTGAATCGCTTCCAAAGAGCTCTTCCAGTTGGTCCCAGAATACGAACCCAGCGGAGCGTAGAGTTTGAAATAGAGAAGATTCTGGATTCTCGTTGCCAGTACGGTCGTTTGCAATACCTCATCGACTGGTCCGGTTATGGTCCTGAGGAGAGAAGCTTGGTGAATTCTTCTGACGTCCATGCTCCAAGGTTGGTCCGTATCTTCCACAGAACTCACCCTTCCAAGCCACGTGGGTGTTCGGTGCCCACCCATAAAGGAGGGGGTACTGTCAGGAATCGACTCACCACAGTTACATCTGTCCGTCGGTGCGGACTCCGTCCGGGGTCCCTACGTTTTGCTGTCACCCGACTCCCTGTTGCCGGACGTCATCCTAGGCCTGGGAGCACTCCTGTTGTCAGCAGGCGTGAGAGCACGCCGCGTTCCCGCCGGGCCGCGGCATGGGCGCCGCCATGACAGTCTCCATCAGCCTGAGTACGGCGGCCAATCCGGAGCTTGGCCGCACCTCCTTGTTCCACTCCAGCCAATGTCTGCACACCAGGGGGTATATCAGGAGCTGCAGGATGAGCCTGTGGTTGTCCTGAACTTTGTGTCACTCCTGCGACCCATGTGCCTGGATCCTCCGTGTTCCTGGTTACCTTCCTGGATCCTCCGTGTTCCTGGTTACCTTCCTGTTCCTGGTTACCTTACTGCATCTCCGTGGAACTACAAGCATCAGCAATCCCTGCGTTTACTATCTGGCTCCACACCTATCTACATCCACAGTGTGCTTCAGCCTCAGCAGTAGAGACTCTCTCTCTCCAGGTGCATTTCATCACCTCACCTGTGAAGCAGCTTGCTAGCTGCCTGTGCTTCATCAACTGCACTGTGAACTGTTACCAAGTCTCCTGCATCTGCTACCAGGTTTGCTACCATATATCACCATCTCTGCTGGCTCCACGTTTTAAACAACTCTGGTTCCCATACCAGTGACTTTATCCATCATACTGTCATATTACATTTGCCATAGACTCTCAGCTTTTACGCTGCACCATTATCATTGCATTCCTTACTGTTTATTTCTGCTGCCTTATTGTGTGAACTTTTCTGTTAATAAAACATCATTGCGCCCATGCGCAGAAACCCAATCCAGCCTCCTCACTTCTTCCATCCTACCTCCACTGACCCACTAGCGCCCCCTCCGGGGACACGAGCTAAACCAAACCTGACAGTTACCAACGGGTGTGGGAATAAACTCCTTGGTCAGAGATAGAAATATAGACACAAGGAGAGTATCCACAAACCTAACCCCCACTTGCAGGGCACAGGTTCAGCTTACTGCCACTAAACTGACACCTGGACGCCCTGCACAGTGAGGGAGGATTAAGCAAGCAGGTCTGAGAGTACAGCCGCAAACCTGCTGGGTTCACAGAATAGCAAAAGAACCCCAGCAGGTCAAACAACTGACTCCAGTCTTACTGCTAGGTCCGGATTGGCAGAATGAAGTACCAAATCCCAAGGCCTATTCACAGTAAGCAACAAGTAAATACAAAGTCACACAGTACTAGCTAACTCTCTGGAACTGACAAACAAAGATTCAGCAGCATTTGCCTAGCCTGAGAGGATGGTTTATATAGCAGCTGCTGTCCACGCCCCACTCAGACCTCACAGACTGTGAGCACAAAACCTGCGCCGGATTCCCTGCCGTGCACAGAGCCTGTAACCACTACACAGTAAAAACCCGGACCGGAGTATCAGCTGCGCTCAGGTTACTTCGCTAACACTTGCCTCCCGGTTGCCATGGCGACGGGGCAGCACAGAGCAGGAGATCCTAACATTGGCATAGACTGAAGTTTGAATCCTGTGATCGACAATAGTTAGCTGGACATCAAGGAAATGTAATGTTGTATCATTAAGATTGCAGGTAAATTTAATTGTAGAATCGTGTAGGTTAATGCTGTTAATCACCTCTAGTAGATCATCACGACTTCCGCTCCATATGATGAGATCGTCAATGTAACGGGTATATAGTATGAGTTGTTTAATGATAACTGGATCAGAAAAGAAAAACAGATTTTCCTGTTGAAACATATATATGTTGGTGAAAGACGAGGATACATTCAATCTTATGGAACATCCATTTTTTTGCAGACAACGAGGACATTTATGAGAGGGAAAGAAGCCAATTAAAAAAACCACGATGTGGAGTAATTCTATTTTTCAAATTCTATGTTTAATATGTGATCTGTGATAGACATTTAAAAACAATTCTTGATATGAGCTAGCAGGAATAATGTGGCAAGATTCAAAACGTTTTTAAGCAGTATGTCCACTGTTAGGTCAGGGAGGTAATGCAGCCATTGAGGTAAACCTGTCTGAAGTGTGTCATAATCTAAGATACCACGTAAGAAAGTATAGTGGTGAGATATCACCATAATTGCCGGTGTTGGTAGTGTATCTAAAGAATTAAGCCAATCCTGGTCAGAGAAGTACTGAATAGTGTAGGCCACGTAATGTAGAGCCTGATAGTTAGCAAATGGATAATGGGCCAGGAAATCATATTTTTCAGTGATCTACTCTTAAGAATTTCATATAATGAGACCAGAGTACCGTATCAAAGGAGGGGTCCTGGGAGATTACCATGGCGGCAATAGCTGATTTAATACCTTTAATCATATGACGGCCCTTCATGGAGCCCATCTGATGAGATGTAAGAAGGTCTGGGAGAATAGATTGTAATCTACTTGCAATATTATTTTATTTATGTGCCTACTGATTCCCGGGGGGGGGGTTATGTCAGGCAACTTCTGGCAGGATGGAAGCAAGCCTCCATGTATGGAGCTGCTGCCAAGGAATATCTTATGGAGAGGCATCATGTATGTCACCAGGAGCATCACCATGGTCACCATTAGTAAAAAAAGGATACTGAGGGAGTCTCTGGGTGCATCAGAGTGGATGAAGATGTGGGCATGTTATACAAATCTTTATAGTAATTGTAAACTCATTAACAATCTTTTCAGGGTCATAAGTCGTCTTCTCAGATTGATGTAACAAGTTTATGGATCAGTCTCAACCAGTGCCGTAACTAGGTGTGTGCCGATGGTGCATTGCCCACAGCGCACATGCACTGAAGGCGCACCATCGGCAGCAACACCCCCCCGCCATCAGCCAGCTCGTCATATTACTAAAATCAGGCTCAGGTAAACTGGCGCCATATTTGAGATAGTGCGGCAGCAGAGAAACCCGGCCATCAGTGGATCCGAGCGGCGGTGACAGGAGAAGAGAACTCCGGTGGCAGCCAGCAGCAGAGGAGCCCAGCGTCAGCCAGGATCAGTGGATCCGAGCGGCGGTGACAGGAGAAGAGAACCCCGGCGGCAGCCGGCGGCAGCCAGCAGCAGAGGAGCCCAGCGTCAGCCAGGATCAGTGAAGCCCGGCGGCGTTGACAGGAGAAGAGAACCCCGGCGGCAGCCAGCAGCAGAGGAGCCGAGCGTCAGCCAGGATCAGTGAAGCCCGGCGGTGGTGACAGGAGAAGAGAACCCCCGGCGGCAGTCAGCGGTGAGCAGCGCTACTGGGGACATGTCTGTATCTGGCACTGGGGGACATGTCTGTATCTGGCACTGGGGGACATGTCTGGATCTGGCACTGGGGGACATGTATGGATCTGGCACTGGGGGACATGTATGGATCTGGCACTGGGGGACATGTCTGGATCTGGCACTGGGGGACATGTCTGTATCTGGCACTTGGGGGCATGTCTGTATCTGGCACTGGAGGACATGTATGGATCTGGCACTGGGGGACATGTATGGATCTGGCACTGGGGGACATGTATGGATCTGGCACTGGAGGACATGTATGGATCTGGCACTGGGGGACATGTATGGATCTGGCACTGGGGGACATGTATGGATCTGGCACTGGGGGACATGTATGGATCTGGCACTGGGGGACATGTATGGATCTGGCACTGGGGGACATGTATGGATCTGGCACTGGGGGACATGTCTGTATCTGGCACCGGGGGACAAGTCTATATCTGGCACTGGGGGGCATGTCTGGATCTGGCACTGGAGGACATGTATGGATCTGGCACTGGGGGACATGTATGGATCTGGCACTGGGGGACATGTATGGATCTGGCACTGGAGGACATGTATGGATCTGGCACTGGGGGACATGTATGGATCTGGCACTGGGGGGCATGTATGGATCTGGCACTGGGGGACATGTATGGATCTGGCACTGGGGGACATGTATGGATCTGGCACTGGGGGACATGTATGGATCTGGCACTGGGGGACATGTATGGATCTGGCACTGGGGGACATGTATGGATCTGGCACTGGGGGACATGTCTGTATCTGGCACCGGGGGACATGTCTATATCTGGCACTGGGGGGCATGTCTGGATCTGGCACTGGAGGACATGTATGGATCTGGCACTGGGGGACATGTATGGATCTGGCACTGGGGGACATGTATGGATCTGGAACTGGAGGACATGTATGGATCTGGCACTGGAGGAAATGTATGGATCTGGCACTGGGGGACATGTATGGATCTGGCACTGGAGGACCTGTATGGATCTGGCACTGGAGGAAATGTATGGATCTGGCACTGGGGGACATGTATGGATCTGGCACTGGGGGACATGTATGGATCTGGCACTGGGGGACATGTCTGTATCTGGCACTGGGGGGCATGTCTGTATCTGGCACTGGAGGACATGTATGGATCTGGCACTGGGGGACATGTATGGATCTGGCACTGGGGGACATGTATGGATCTGGCACTGGGGGGCATGTCTGTATCTGGCACTGGGGGACATGTATGGATCTGGCACTGGGGGACATGTATGGATCTGGCACTGGGGGACATGTATGGATCTGGCACTGGGGGACATGTATGGATCTGGCACTGGGGGACATGTCTGTATCTGGCACTGGGGGACATGTATGGATCTGGCACTGGGGGACATGTATGTATCTGGCACTGGGGGACATGTATGGATCTGGCACTGGGGGCATGTATGGATCTGGCACTGGGGACATGTATGTACTGTATCTGGCACTGGGGATGTGTGTGTATCTGGCACTGGGGACGTGTGTGTATCTGGCACTGGGGACGTGTGTGTATCTGGCACTTGGGACGTGTCTGTATCTGGCACTGGGGACATGTCTGTATCTGGCACTGGGGAAATATCTGTATCTGGCATAGGTGTATCTGGCACTATACTGGGGGAATAGGTATACTGGGTACATTATGTGGGCATTGGGCCTGATTCAGACCTGATTTCTGCTGTGCGTTTTCGCACAGCGGGTGATTATCGATAGACTGTGCATGTGTATGCACCGCAATGCACATGTGCATCACCAAACAACAGGCATCGCTGAACTGCGACAGGCTGGTGCGAAAATTTCGATCTCCCAGCCATTCGCATGCTGGTTGACAGGAATAGTCCGTTTGGTGGTAACTGACCATTTTCTGGGAGTGTCGGGGAGAACTCAGGCGTTCCCAAGCATTTTCAGGGCAGGTGGGTGACTTCAGCTCCGGCCCCGATCAGCCTGTTCTCATTGCACTGTAGGAGTAAGTCCTGGGCTACGCACACACTGCACACACTGGTAAAAACATTAGATAGTGAGTGTGGTGGGAACGGATTTGCAGCTGTCCGCTGACTGAGGGACATTTGTAGCACGGCATACACATGCAATCGCACACTTGCACGGGCAAATTTACACTGCCCTTGGGCGGTGACTATCTGATCCCAGGACAGCAAAATTAGCAGCCCAGCGATCAGGTCTGAATCACCCCCATTGTGTGTAAAGCTGCTAATTGTGTGTGCATGTGTAGAGGGGAGATTGATTATATATAAATATATATTTGTATATGGGGGGGGCGCCGATGCTGTTTCTTGCACACAGCGCCAAAATGTCTAGTTACGGCACTGGTCTCAACACCCTCTGCTGTCTTAGTTTGTTCACTAGGACAAAGAAAAAAGGCAGAAGGAGAAAGTGCTACAGAAAGAAAGACAAAGAAAGGCATAAGGAGGTGGGAACCCCGAAAGGAAGCCATCAATAAAATAAACAGTTTGGGAGGTGTTCCCAAAGTAGTAAAAGGGTGCATTGGGAGTGTATAAGTGTACCAAGAAAATGTGAAACCTGTGGGAAGGAGGGAACCAATCAAACAAGATCGCACATAGGGGGTCATTCAGACTGGATCGCTGCAGCGGCAGCAATCGCAGTCTGAAGCCCTCTGGGGAGTGTGCCGTACACACCCCATGTAGCCCAGGTGACATGCGAAGCATCTCAGGGCTGCCATTGCCTCTGCCTGATTGACAGGCAGAGGCAGTCGCGGTGTGTGAGGGGGCATGCCAGCGGCGTTAGAATGCCATTGGTGGGGCGCAGTCCGTACAATGCAGGTGTGTCTGGACTGTTTTGGGGGCGGGCTGCGGCGGCTAGGCTATGCAGGCAGGGAGCTACTCGCCAGGTGCAAAAGCATCACTGCTGTGCGATGCTTTTGTACCCGTGCGGGGGGGGGGGGGGGGGGGGGGGGGGCGGTAGGGCTTGACATGCGGGGCAGATCAGCCCTGTGCAGGGTGTCCCCCCGCATGTCAGAGCAACTGATCGTAGATGTGCTAAATTTAGCACAGCTACAGACAGGTCTGAATGACCCCCATAGTGCTTAAGAAAATAAAGTGAGAGAAATGAAGCACAAAACAGACACCAGTGTACAGAACAGAAAGTTGAGAGAGATCACTGGAAAATGGGGAAGGGGAAGGGTAGCATGGGGGGGAGAAGACGTGGTAGAGCCAAGGGAACCTATCAGAGACAATTGAGACAATAAATCAAAAATAAAAGAAACTGGTTTGTTATTAATACATTAGAACATATTTAAAAAGGGGATGGGAAAGATAGGGGGGAGTGAGAGGGAGGGGAAAATAAAAAACTACAATAAAGCAGTCACAGTAATAAATTGTATTATCCACTTGTGTAGGCTAATACGGTAACACAGACAGTCCAATGGGACAAGTGTGTTTGAGTGATCTGCGATAGATCAAAGTAAAAGATAAAACCCAAAAGAAAAAGTCTAATCTATCACAGAGGCAGGTCATTGGGGTCTATCCGATGTCTCACATGAGACCACTCAGCAGAGATCTTGGACGCTGCTGCTTTGCGGAGGTTTAGGAGGGTGGAACTTCGAACGATTCTTGCAAGGATTTCCAGCATTTCCCATAGAGATTGGCCCTCATCCAGTGTGTTTGTCGTATGTACCTGACCATCTTTAGGGACTTAAAGTTTCACAAGACCATTAACTGAAGATTTCAACACTTCTGAAGGAAAGAGGGCACAAGGTCCTGGAATATCTAGATGTGCATGTTGTGGAAGTCAATGGCAGGTTTGTTTGTTTCTGACTGCTTGAACAATTTTCTCTTTGGAGTGCAAGTAGTGGAGATGCACAATGACATATATGGGGGGTTGATCGGGAGGCGGTTTAGCTCTGAGAGCTTTATGTGCTCTATCCAAACACTGGGCCTAATTCAGACCAGATCAGAGCAGCAAATTTGTTATCTAATGGGCAAAACCATATGCACTGAAAGTGGGGCAGATATAACATGTGCAGAGACTGGCTACTTTATTTTAACACTGCAATTTAGATTTCAGTTTGAACACACAACACCCAAATCTAACTCTCTCTGTACACAGTTTGAACACACCACACCCAAATCTAACTCTCTCTGTACATGTTATATCTGCCTTTCCTGCAGTACACATTGTTTTGCCCATTTGCTAACAAATTTGCTGCTGCGATCAGATCTGAATTAGGTCCTCAATCCTCAGCAGAAAGATCAGGGACCAGTGTGACTCTACTCCCATTCCTCTGTGGATCCCGGCTTTTGCCCAGTGACCAGGATGCCGCGTCTCGCCGGCCCATTTGTCGATAGTCCAGATGGTTTCTAGGCAATCGGGACTCATGGTGGCCATTTTGGCTCTTGGTCCTGGCTGTCACTGGTTCTGTACGTGCAACATTACAGCTCAAATCATTATTGCAATCAGGGCTTGGCTTACGGCAGACAATCTGATTGGCCTTGGTATGTGATTTAAGGCAGGAATGGCTTAGCCTCCATGCCGGTTATAGCTTAAGCCCTAATGTTTAGCTCTCTTGCTATTTTGGATAAAGCTCTGCGCTGCTGAAATCCTGGTTCCTCCCTGCCTGTCAGTTTTGTCTTCAGTCTCCTGTTCTGTGTATTCCTGGATCAGTTTTAGATATATCTTCAGCTCCATCCCTGGATCCTGCCATTTATCTACTCAGCCTTGTATGCAGCCTCATACCCCCAGCATTACCGGAAACCTCTGTATTTTGCCTCCAGTGTATTATCTGTGTCCTGCTAGAATAATGTGCTGCTGTCAGGGTTGGTTCTAGACTTTAGAAACATAGAAACAGAATTTGACGGCAGATTTGACCACTTGGCCTATCTCGTCTGCCCCTTTTTTTATTTCACCATTTTTTTTTATCTCAACCCTTATTTGATCCTCATTTCTTTGTAAAGATATCCTTATGTCTATCCCATGCATGTTTAAATTGCTCTACTGTCTTACTAGGATATTCAGTTTGGACCGATAACGTCTTAAGAACCGTTAACTTGCGGTCACGTGGTCTCTTTTCCGGGCGAAATTTTATCGGTATATTCATTTACGTGTTTTTCGGGTGATATGTTTACTTTCGGTTTTGCTTTCACCCGCAAGCGATTTTTAATGGGTAAAGATAGGGTTATTGCGGAATGGTATTCATTTTGTCCCTTCCGATATTTTTCGGTCGTTTTGACGGGTATTTATCGCCGTATGTACTTCACCTTCAGGGAGTAGGTGAAATATATTTTAATGTTAATTTTTTTCAGAAAAAGTCTTTAGTTTTGTTGGGCTTTTTTTTAAAGTGCCTCCCATGTGTGGTTTTTTTTTCTTCTGCTTTACGTAATTTTTAAAGCATTTTTTATTCATTTCTTTTGTTACTGTAATATTAATCCCCATGATGCAATGCAAAAGTCCCCAGGATGCATTGCTATTGTTTTGACGGGAATCTGTCACTCCTCTCTTGGGACTTCAGGGAGAAACACAGCATTGTGCAGTCTGCTGTTGGATTATGGTGTTTTTGCGGTTAGTTTGTGGTTTTATTACTTGACAACTTTTTAGCTCTGTCTACAAACATGGAGCCATTCACTGATACTGTTTGGATGTTCATGATCCAGGCTGCTGTTGTGACACAGGAGGACAGGACAGATGAAAAAGGTGTTCAGTCAATTGCTCCATGTGGTGAGGTAGAGCGCGTTTCAATTCCCCGCCCACGCCCATGTCACGATCGTAGTAGGCGTGTGCTGGCAGATCTCTCCGAGGTGGAGGTGATTCAGAACTTTTGCTTATCCTCTCGTACAATCCATATGCTGTATGACTTGATGGAGCCGGACCTTGAACCTCGGGTTCCCACTAATCATGCAGTCAGTGGTATGTCTAAACTACTGGCTGCATTAATTTTTTTTGCGTCTGGCACTTTCCAGCCAGTTTTGTCCCAAACAGTCGGTTTTTCCCAGCCCACATTGTCGCATATTTTAACTCAAGTCACTACGGCTTTCCGTAAATTAATGACCAGTTTATTAATTTTCCAAGCACTATCAGCGAATGGAGGGAGGTCAAATTGGCATTTTTTGAGAAAACACGCTTTCCCTATGTTCTGGGCATGATAGATTGCACTCATGTGGCACTCGCACCACCAAGGCAAATGGAAGAATGTTTTCGTAATCAAAAACTTTTCCATTCCTTGAATGTTCAGATGGTGTGTGATGCCAAAATAAAAATGTGGGCTTCCCTGGGTCGGCTCATGACTCCTTTATTTTGAGCCAGTCATCCCTGTTCCATGATTTTGAAGATGGCAACATGCCGGATGGCTGGCTGTTGGGTGAGTTTTTTGTTTTTTTAGAAATGCTGAGCATATGTATCAATCAGCGCACATTGCATCGAGAGGTGTAATTTAAAGGACCTTCGGTGTACTTAAATCTCGGTGGTATGCTGTTATATTCTCCTGATAAAGTTTGCAATATAGTAAATGCTTGTTGCATTTTACATAACATCTGTGTTGCAAACCAATATCCAGAGAATATAGATCCAGGTGTTTGGCGGGATTCAGACATTTGCTCAGCACCACTCGAGGGTATGAATGAAGGAGGTGATTCTCGTCAAGCACTAATCGATGGATTCTTCACTGGTGAGTTTTTTTTTATTGCCTTTCATTCTGCTGCGGGGTACACTGGGCTCCACAAGTCTGGAGAATGGGGTGTAGAGTAGGATCTTGATCCGAGGCACCAACAGACTCAAAGCTTTGACTGTTCCCAGAATGCACAGCGCCGCCTCCTATATCACCCCGCCTCCCAGCAGTTTGTCAGTTGGTGCTGCAGTAAGCAGGCACTTAATAGAGCGCCTGCTCCAAGCAGCCCTGAGAAAAGCTTTTTATGAGGTAAAAAATGAAGACTTCGAGGGCAGCAGCGGTGGTAAATGTTTTGTGACATTCACTGCTGCAGCTCCAGCTCTCCCCAGCGTCGCTGTACACTCCCGAGCCCTGGTTGCTGGGTACCTACCAGAGGCAGAACTCTGGGAGGCAACGGAGTCATCTGCCGCCGGGCTCCAGCTCTGAAGGGGAGCACCTCTCCTCCCATTCTGTGACACCATTGAATTAAGTTAATTGATATCTGTCGCTGTCTTTTCAGTGGCCGACTTCCTTACTGGTCCCCGCACCTTACAAATCACACCCACTTTATTATACTGAATATACACATTTTACAAGTGTCACACCCAGGATTAGAAACCACAACCTATTACACTGGAAGCAGATACCTTACTGATGAAGCTGTTTGCTCCTGTATAGGAAATATGAGAATTTTAACGATATGAAGTTACTTCTCTGACAATAGTTCTCTTTATATAGTTAGAATTCTCATGCTTCCTCTACAGGAGCAAATAGATCCATCAGTAAAGTGTCTGCTGTCAGCGTAACAGGTCATGGGTTCTAATCCTGGGTATGACTGCTAAGAAATGTGTGATTTAAAATAAAAGACAATTAAATGTGTAAATACAGTATATACATTTTTTTCAGAACACCACACACACACACACACACACACACACACACACACACACTTATTTATCTTAATATAGGAAATAGGGGGGGCACCAATATTTATCTTGCCTCCGGGCAACTGGGACGAACTTACGCCACTGGTACCTACAGCGGAGGCTCCGGTTTTCTTCATGTTAGACACACACGGCTGGGGCTCTCCAGGATCGCGTGGCCGCACTTCGGGAGGTGGTAAGTGGGTCCCGCTCGCCGGAGCCGGTCTTTATCGCAATCCGGCACGGTCAGTGGGAGGCGGGCCGTGCGCGGTGGCGGTGGACACTGTGGCTGTACAGGCGATCCCACTAGATCACCAGGGCATGGGCGCAGGTCGGGTTTTCTCTCTAAACCACTTCTTATATCGCCCACAGTACCCCGTGGTTTTGCCAGCAAGGGGGATAAGGCTTAGACCTGAAGCCCCTCCCCCAGCCCCAGGGCGCCATTTCCTGCAAATATTCCCGCCCTGGAGCTGCATACCTGTCTTTTCCTCACTCCCTGTCAGTGTCTGCGGCGCCATTATCCCTCAGCTCACTGTTCCTGGGACTGCTTGGGCAAATCCTCCTATGTAAAGCCGCCTGGTTGTCAGCGCTGTGCCTTTACATGACACTTAAGTATTCTACCTGCCTTTTTAGACAGTGCTAGTTAAGAAAGAGTGTATTTAGTCAGGGTTTTCTAGTACAATTACCCTGTGATATACATCCAGTTCTGACTGTGTAGTGTTATATCTATTGTTATATAGCTGTGTAAGCTAGTCCAGTGCAGTATTATTGTCTGTAATAACCTCTGCATTGTACAAACTGTGACCTTCTGTGTGTGCATTTGATAGCTGAGTGTTGTCCATCTCGTGTCTTTCACTCAACTTGCTATCCCTATATTCTATAACCTGAGGGGGCTTGGTGCGTCAGGTGTTATCTAATATAGGATTTTCACAAAGATATACTGTATTACGTATTTTTCTCTGTGATTTGGTCACCATATCTCTCCTTTATCTCTGCTAGTGCTGACTACACTGCGCCGGGGTTTGGGTTTGGGATATTGTGCTGCTGATAATTGTACTGTGTTACCTCATACTGCAAGTTATAGCATGTCTGCTTCTGAGGGTAACGGTTCTGGGGCGGAACACACTGCTGGTGTTGCTGAAGCCACAGGCACATATGAGGAGAATATAGCAGCTGTGGGCTCTGGTTCTGGGGGCTCCTTGCCCCCCAGTGGGACTGTGGCAACGGAGGCACATACTGACCCACCGTGGGCCACTTTTTCCATGCTTCTGCATACGCTAGTTCATAAACTAACACCCCCTATGGGACCCCCAATGCCGGTACAACAGTATGTGGTCCCTGCAGCTAACCCGCCGCGGGCGGATGATTTATCTGCTCAATTAAAGAAGTTGAACCAGTCCTTGACAACTAAAAAGTCTGACCAACGCACGCCTAAGTCCAAGAGGGACTCTAAGTGAGCACTCATCTCCTCACAATCCACTGCTGTCACTGACACCTCGTCTGATGAGGACGGCACTTACACTGACCCCACAGGTTCTGACTCAGATACGGCTGATGGGGAGGGTAGTTCACATGTGGATGTTCCTGACCTTTTGGAGGCTATTAAGTTAATTCTGCAGATTACGGATGATCCCGAGCCATCCGTGCTTCCTAAGAGACCAGATAGGTTCAAGCGTCAGAAGGTCGTTAAACAGGTTTTACCTCACTCTGATCACCTAGTGGATATACGTCAGGAACCCTGGGAAAACCCGGGTACGAAGTTTGTGCATCAAAAGAGGATGCTGGCTCGCTATCCCCTCGTGCCAGAGCTGTCTAAGAATTTGGAAACACCTCCTCCAGTGGACTCACATGTGGCTAGGATGGTGGTTTCCTCAGCTCTACATGTCACTACCGTCACATCTCTGAAAGAGCCTACAGATAAAAGTGTGGAGGGTTGTCTAAAAGCGATTTACACCGTCACGGGTGCTGCACAAAGGCCTACTATTGCAGATTCATGGGCTGCTGAGGCTATTGAAGCATGGGCCTTGGAGTTAGAAGCTGAAATCTCCTCTGACCATGCTAGACAATGCTTGTCATATATTGTCACAGCTTCTTGATATATTAAAGAGGCGGCTTCTGATGCCGGTATCCTGGCAGCCAAGGCCTTTACTACGTCAGTCCTGGCTCGCCGGATATTGTGTCTGAGATCCTGGTCTGTGGATCTGGACTCTAGAAAAACCCTGGAGGTACTCCCTTTCAAGGGAGATATTCTGTTTGGGGAGGACTTAAATAAGATAGCGGCTGACTTGGCTACTGCCAAAACTGCCTGTCTACCTAATACCGCTCCTTCTGTGTTGAAGGCTAAAGGTACGTCCTTTCGACCCTTTCGTCCTTCAGGTAAAGCAAAAGGTCAGGCATACCATAAGCCTGCCCGCACTTCCAAACCTGGTAAGCCAAAGCCCAAAAGAGCCTGGGCTGCCCGTCAGCCAGCTGCCAAGACGATAAGCCTGCCACATGACGGGGTGGGCCTCCCCCTGGGGGATCCCAGAGTGGGAGGCCGGCTTCTAAGGTATACCCAGGAATGGTTGAAGACCACTTCAGATGCTAGGGTACGGGAAGTCGTCACTCGAGGTTACGCCATTGCCTTCAAAAACCGCCCCCCTCATCGATTTTGCCAGACAGACATCCCTTTGGACTGGACAAAGGCAAAAACTCTACACTCGGTAGTACAGACCCTCCTGGATACAGGAGTCGTAGTACAGGTGCCTCTTGCTCAGAGGGGCCGGGGGTACTATTCTCCGCTGTTTCTAGTCCTGAAACCGAATGGGTCCTCCCGGCCCATTCTCAACCTCAAGGCATTGAACAGGTTTGTGAAGATTTCCAAGTTCCGTATGGAAACCCTTCGCTCTATAGTTCTGGCCTTGGAACCTGGGGACTACATGGTCTCCTTGGACATACAGGATGCTTACCTGCATATTCCTATAGCAGTGTCACATCAACAATACCTGAGGTTTGCTATTGGCAACATCCATTACCAGTTTCGGGCGTTACCTTTTTGGTTTAACAACGGCTCCGCGAGCCTTCACCAAAGTTATGGCGGTGATGACGATGGTACTCCGCTGTCAAGGGGTCAGGATACTGCCGTATCTGGACGACTTGTTAATCCTGGCAAATTCCCCAGATCTTCTCCTGTGTCATCTGGATATGACGGTCCGGTTTCTAAAAGCCCACGGGTGGCTCATCAACTGGAAGAAAGCCTCCCTGGTCCCTGCTCAGAGCATGGTGCACCTGGGAGCGCTGTTAGACACTCACAAACAGAGGTTGTTCTTGTCTCAGGAGAAAGTCCTGAAGCTTCAGGACAAGATTCGTTGCTTCCTTTCTCGTCCGCAAGTGTCGATACATTCGGCTATGCAGGTGCTGGGCCTCATGGTGTCAGCATTCGACATGATGGAGTATGCTCAATTCCATTCTTGCCCCCTCCAGAAGCTGATTCTAGCCAAGTGGGACGGCCTGCCTCACCGGATCAGATCTCACATGATCTTATTGACTCCGGAGGTCCATCTGTCGCTGCTCTGGTGGCTCCAGGATCAACAATTGTGCAGGGGCCGTCCCTTCTGGATATCCAACTGGGTCCTGTTGACGACAGATGCCAGTCTAAGAGGTTGGGGCGCGGTGCTGGAGCAGCACTCCTTACAGGGTCAGTGGACCAAGGAGGAATCTCTCCTCTCGGTCAACATTCTGGAGTTGCGGGCGGTCTTCAATGCATTGAACCTGGCCCAGCATTTAATTCAGAACCGTCCTGTTCAAGTACAGTCGGACAACGCCACCACAGTGGCTTACATAAATCATCAAGGCGGCACTCGAAGCCGTTTGGCAATGAAGGAAGCTTCATGGATTCTACAGTGGGCAGAACGCCATCTACCGGCAATATCGGCAATATTCATTCCGGGAGTCCTGAATTGGAAGGCGGACTTTCTCAGTCGTCAGGACGTGCATGCCGGCGAGTGGGGCCTCCATCCAGAAGTGTTTCAACTCCTCGTGGAAAGGTGGGGTCTTCCAGATGTGGATCTGATGGTGTCTCGACACAATCACAAGGTTCCGGTCTTCAGAGCAAGGACAAGGGATCTTCAAGCAGCATTCGTGGATGCGCTGGCGGTGCCGTGGAGGTTTCGGCTGCCGTACGTGTTCCCTCCGGTGTCACTCCTGCCCAGGGTAATTCGGAAGTTCAAGCAAGAAAAAGGAAATCTGCTTCTCATAGCTCCGGCGTGGCCCAGACGGCCCTGGTTCTCAGACCTGCAAGGCCTATCATCAGAGCGTCCACTTCTACTTCCACAACGCCCAAACCTCCTCGTTCAGGGCCCTTGTGTCTACCAGGACCTAGCCCGGCTATCTTTGTCGGCGTGGCTCTTGAAGCTTCTGTCTTGAGGGCTAAGGGTTTTTCTGAAGAGGTCATTAAAATGCGGGCCCGGAAACCGGCTTCTGCTCGGATTTACCATAGGGTCTGGCATTCATACTTTGTTTGGTGCGCATCTAACAATTATGACGCTTCCAAGTTTAGTACAGCCAAACTTTTGGCTTTTCTGCAGCAGGGCCTAGATTTAGGCCTGCGTCTGGCCTCCCTCAAGGTTCATATTTCTGCCTTGTCGGTGTGGTTTCAGAGAAAAATTGCGACTTTACCTGATGTTCATACTTTCACTCAGGGTGTGTTGCATATCCAACCTCCCTATGTCCCGCCTGTGGCTCCTTGTCGGTGGTTTTGGAGGCGTTGCAGGAGCCTCCATTTGAACCTCTTGGTTCAGCTGACCTTAAGTGGCTTTCCCTTAAGGTGGTGTTCTTGCTGGCTATTGCCTCTGCTAGAAGAGTGTCGGATCTGGGTGCCTTGTCTTGTAGTTCCCCATATCTGATTTTTCACCGTGATTGGGCGGTTCTTAGGACTCGTCCCAGATATTTACCTAAGGTGGTTTCTTCATTCCACCTTAATTAGGAGATTGTGCTTCCAGCCTTTGTCTCTCCTGATTTGTCTCCCAAAGAGCGGTCTTTGGATGTGGTACTGGCTCTCCGTATCTATGTGAAGAGAACTGCTTCTATTCGAAAATCTAATTCTCTCTTTGTTAAGTTTGGAATTCACAAACGTGGTTGGCCTGCTCACAAGCAGACCCTGGCCAGGTGGATTAGAATGGTGATTGTGCATGCTTATGTGAAGGCTGGTCTGTCAGCTCCTGCTCACATTACAGCCCATTCTACTCGGTCTGTTGGACCGTCTTGGGCGGCCCACCGTGGTGCGACCCTTGATCAATTGTGCAAGGCGGCTATGTGGTCCTCCAGGAACACGTTCATAAGGTTCTATGCATTCGATACTGCCGCTTCCCAGGATGCTTCCTTTGGACGCCGGGTTCTTGTGCCTGCTACAGTGCGTCCCTTCCCATAAGGAACTGCTATAGGACATCCCCATTGTCCAGACTTGTGGAACCCAGTGTACCCCGCAGCAGAAAATGAGTTTTATGGTAAGAACTTACCTTTGTTAAAACTCTTTCTGCGAGGAACACTGGACTCCACAAGGCGCCCACCCTGACGCACTTAGCTACTTTGGGTTGATATGGCATTAGCCGCTGACACTTCTCTTGTCATGAGAGTGTGGTATATGTGGCTACTAACCGTTGTCGTCTCTTTTCCTGCTACTGCATTGGGCTGGTTAACTAAAACTGAGCTCCTGTGCTGGGAGGTGGGGTGATATAGGAGGCGGCGCTGTGCATTCTGGAAACAGTCAAAGCTTTGAGTCTGTTGGTGCCTCGGATCAAGATCCTACTCTACACCCCATTGTCCAGACTTGTGGAGCCCAGTGTACCTCGCAGAAAGAGTTTTTACAAAGGTAAGTTCTTACCATAAAACTCGTTATTTTTTAGTGTGTGTATGATAATGATCATACTGTTTTTTATTTTTTTATTTGCAGATGTATGTACTGAGTTTTTCCTCCAAGTTTGACCCCTGTTGTTTAAATGTGGCCTTTTGTTTTTAATGGTTGCTGTTTGAAGCGCTGTTGTTTATCTTTCCTTTTACTTGTTGGAGGGTTTTTTAATATTTTTACATCATATCAGGTATGTAATTTGTATTTTTCTATGATGTGACTGTGAGTTTGCTATTTCAAATGTGTAAAGTTTGTGACAATTTTTTTTTACAAATACAACCTTTCTGTTTTTGCAGCTACTGTTAGCCAGACTCCTTGAAGGCATATCATTTTCCCCTTCACTTACCTGTCCCTGGGTCCCGTGATCCTTTCATCTCGGCAGCGAGATGGCCTCTCACCTTTATTACTGCCAGAAGGAGGTTGATGATGACGGATCATTACAGTCTCCTTTCCGGTGAGTATCCCCCACAACCCCTCCCTGCCTCTCTGTGTCCACGCTAGCTTTTGAGTATTAAAATGTGTACTAATCCCAGTCCTCTGTGTGTGTGTGTGTGTGTGTCTCCCTCCTGTTTTTGCAGCTACCGTTAGCCAGACTCCTTGAAGGCGTATAATTTTTCCCTTCACTTACCTGTCCCTGGGTCCCATGATCCTTTCATCCCGGCAGCGAGATGGCCTCTCTCCTTCCTTACTGCCAGACGATGGATGATGATGACGGATCCCTTCAGTCTCCCTCCGGTGAGTATCCCCCACAGCCCCCCCTTGCCTCTATGTTTCTGCGCTAACTTTTGAGTATTAAAATGTGTACTAACCCCAGTCCTCTGTGTGTGTGTGTGTGTGTGTGTGTGTGTGTGTGTGTGTGTGTGTGTGTGTGTTTTTCCTAGGAACACTGTTTTGGCCTTTTCTTGGATCCTTTCCCTACAACCAATTGAACTTGCATAACAAACAGAACATAAGGTAGCAGAGTATTAAACATCTAAAGGTTACCTTTTAAAAGAATATTCAAGCATGTTTTGCATGGTTTATTAAATTGATGAATTTAATTTATTCTGTAAATGTCAATGAAATGTAAACAATTTTTACTTGTTTTGTTATTACTATTCACATATTTTTTTTTTATAAACTAGTTTAATAATAGTAATTTGGGATGTCAATTTTTTTTAAGGTATAATTAGTATAGTGTAATGTTACATTTTTAGGAATATCTAACCACAATTCTCCAAAAATTAGTGAAACATTACAAGGCACCTACATTTTACAGTACACACATATAATGCATCACAAAGCACAAAACCAAATCATGCAGGTAGGCCTCAAAACAAGCGAAATAATCCAACAGAGCTATATTTACTTACAAATGCAAATTTTAAAGTTGGAAATACTTGGAGGTGTTTCTTTAGGCCGTTGTAAACAAGAATACATACATATAACATTAATGCATAGAAGAATGATATTGCAAACCACAAGGGGTAGGTCATATAGACACTGGTCCAATGTGAGAGTCCAAAGAAACAATTCAAATCCCTCTTCTAAATTTGAGAACAAAAAGATGTATATATTTTCTTAAAGAAACAAGAACAAATACTGCCGTTTTGAAAACTATTCAAAGGATATTTATAAAAAAAACCATTCAATTTGGGGGATTATGACAGATGAGATTCATCTGGGTTCTGGTGTTGTGGGTATGGTCCTGGTGTGGTTGTACTATCAGGAGGTGCAGGACTAGGAGCTGTTGGCATTTGTAGATGGACATAACCAGGGTCCCTTCTGTGTAATTGTCCCTCAGGACCCAAACCTGGAAATGGTTGCGTTGATTGCGGAATGGCTGGATGGTGTTGTCCATGACTCAAAGCTGCCAACATCTTCAACATTATAGTATTCATAGTTTGGAGTTGTGTAGCTATTAGAGAAGTATTTGTTGCGGTTTGGCTATGGCTGGTTTGCATGAGTTCTAGGGTGTTTCCCTGGCATGAACTGTTGTCTACAAGTTTGTTTAAGGCTACAATCATTGTACCCAGTTTGGCGTCTATGGCCTGGAACAATGTAGAAGTGGAGGTCGACACGTCTCTTAAATATTCTGTGAAATGTCTAAGTGTTTCATCCATCTTTAGCAGACAGTGGTCTACGGTTACACGAAAGCTTTCTTGTCAGTTTTCCATTTGTTTAGCTATGTCATTCACCCGTTGAACAGTCCCTGGTGATAGGCCTGTCTGGATATCCTCCAACACTTGAAATTGCCTTTCTAAAATTAAATAGATATAAAAAAAGATGGTTAAATATTATTCAATCAATACTTGCCTATAATATACTTTTAAGAGAAAAAAAAAAGTCTGAATACCCTAGTAACACATTACTATACCTATGGGAGATGATAGTCCTTGTGTCATATCAGGCTCATTTAAAGGTTCAACATCTTCCTCAGTGGATAATGCTGCAGTAATTGCTGGGGCAGATTCAATCTGCTCCTCCGATGTGATGGTATGTACGTCTGATAATGGTGTCCTCTCTTCTTCTGGTTCCTGAAATGGCTCATTTATTGGGCTCGAAGGAGAAGTGGCAATCCAATCTATAGTTGAAAAAAAGACCAAGAGGTAACGTATTAGTTTACAGTAAATATGTGTTTTGAGAGAGTGCATTAATACGTTCCAAATGAGGAGGATCAATCTGCTGCTGATAATATACGTTGTTCTCCTTCGCTCATCTAGTGTGCAACATAACTTCTGATGAAATCATTACATTTTGTGAGGCTAGAGCAGTTTTTGCCTGAGAAATCGTGATGCTGCTTGTCTAAGAGCTGATCTTAACCTACATATAGCCTGCCAGAAGGGGGACAGGTAGAGTGGTGTGTACTGTTATATAATGGTCATACACCTACACACTTTTTATAACCAGAGCTGCCACGAAGCTTAAGTAGATCTAATTTTGTATGAAGTTTGAAAATTACTCTGAATTTAGGCACATGATTATTTCCTATATTCATTGTGAATGGAGTGCCTCATCTTGCATTTGCTTATTAAAAAGAAATGCTGGTTGCTTCACATTTGCAGGATATGGACTAACGTGAATATTCTTGTACCTTCTGCAATGGGCTGTGAGTCCTGGGATATCGTCATTGAGGCAGCGGTGCTGCTTTCCAGGATATGTGAAGGTGACAATTTTTCAGGCTCTTTTGGATGAACAGGTTTTCCTGGAGTTGGTCCAGATTGTAAGGATTTTTTGGGTTTGTCATCTCTTCTTCCCACCTCCTCACTCCCTGTCTGTTGGTTTACGGACAATCTACCTGCTAAATAAGAAAGTTTACTTAGAATAAATTCCACAAAATTTAAAATTATACCAAAAGTACAACAAACTTATTTAGCACTCAATTATGTTTATAATATATTTACCATGAGATTTGCTTGTCCTTTTTGCTGATGTGCCAGCTGTTGAGGCAAATGTTTCAGCAATAGAAAGCAGCATAGTTCTTCCACACTGTGATTCACCTGATTTTGGAAATTAGGGCATTAAAGTTGTACAAAGATAAATACATTCTTTAAAAAAAGAGAGTACAGTGTAGATCACTTTATTATTGTTTTGACTATTGCTGAAGATTACCTTGTCATTTGCCTTGGCCTTTTGAAGATTTTGCAGATGTGGCTGTTCTACTCCTGCTACCAGAGACCTGGACTTGTCTTGGACGATGTGTTTCACTGGGATCTGTATTAAAGGGAGGGTTATGCAGAAATGTGAATTTTCTGAACACAAAGGCAAGTCTAAAGTATTGATTAATAAAAATAATTCACAGTTTACAAAGCCAACCCGGTGCATGGACTAATGACACATAAATGCTGTTGAGCAGCTAATGTAGACTTTGGTTTATGAAACATTTTTTAAGTAATTATTCAAAATTAAAAGACGGTTTAATGAAAGACAAAAGAAAAACAAACAAAAAAAAATCTACTGCAAATCACTATTTCTATTTTGCCCGGCTTTTATCTTGAAGTGCAAATCTTGTTGTGTCGCATTTACTGTATAATTTGGCCGTTTAGGTGCTGAATACAGGGTGGCTATATGTCTTGAAACTAGGGCGAAGTTTACTTTTTGACAGCTTTTAAGATGGTCATTTTGTTTTAACCCTTCAAAAATTAGACAGATGCTGTAACAATCTAAAATGTTCTAATTCCTAACCCGAATGTCAAACCGGACCAGTACTTTCATACACACCTAGTATAGTGTGTTTGATTAGTTGTGATTTTTTATAGGAAGTTTTGGACTACCTTCCTCAGTCCGTAAGGGCTTTTCTAGTATTCTGCTTGCCTTGCATGTTTAGGATGATGGGATGTAGTCCTTTTTTTCAGCCTCTGTAGTGTGTCTTTTTTTGCTTGGTCTGCCTTCTTGGCTGTCAGTGCGAGTTCTTTCTCGAATTCCACCTTGAAACCATAGTACATTTGTAAATAAATAAAATGTTATTTATTTTATTAGAAACTTAAAAAAAAAAAAAACTTACTTTGTGCCTGGCCTGAGACTGAAGGCCGAGAAGTTCTGTAAGCAGTACCACTTGTAGATTGTCTTTGATGTCTTTCTGACGTAGATTCTCTTGTATCTGTATATTTTTGATAAGAATGTTTACAATTTTTTTTTAAAAAGACAATAAAAAAGGGGGGTGGGGGTTAGATTGGTTACCTTTGCTTATAGCAGAGTAGATATAGAGCAGCTTTCTGTCAAAGTGACAGGAACCACACCCCCTTTCTCCTGGGGCACGCCCCCTTTAATATTAAATTATAGTGTTTGATATCGCTTTTATATAAAATTTGATATAAAATTTATAGAGTTTGATATTAAACTGTATTAAAAGATAATGGCTTTGAAAAGAATGTCACGTAACACCAGCCACAGAATGTCACGCTACGCGGCGCGTCAAATCAAGCGAATGAAAGATGCATATTACACAGTGTTAAAACCAGGTAGTTTTAGCGGCATTGATAAATATTATGGGTCGGTTAAAAATAAATTTAAAAGATCCGACGTAAGAAAGTGGTTACAAGAACAAGACGCATACACGTTGCACAAGCTGGCAAGAAAAAACTATAAAAGGAACATGATTTGTGTATCGGGTGTAAATCAACAGTGGCAATGCGATTTGGTTTCGCTGATAGATCTGTCAAAATACAACGATGGTATTAAATACATATTAACAGTCATCAATATATTCAGTAAGAGGGCATGGGCTGAACGTCTGACCGCTAAGAACGCCGCAACAGTCGCTAATGCTTTTGAAAAAATATTCCAGCGGGGTGCTGTGCCGATGAAGCTACAAACCGATAACGGCAAAAGAGTTTCTAAACAGAAACCTAAAAAAGGTGTTAGAAAAATACGTTATAAATCATTTCACGACCAATAACGATGTGAAAGCGGCTGTTATAGAGTGCTTCAATAGGACTTTAAAAACACGAATGTGGCGCTATTTCACGGCAAAGAATACATACAGATATATAGACGTTTTACAAGACTTCATACGCAGCTATAATAACACATACCATAGAACGATTAAGTGCGCTCCAAACGATGTGAATGACTCTAACGCATTGAGTGTCTTCAAAACGACCTAAGGTGATTACTTTAGAAGTAAGAAAGCCCCCGTTTAGGAATCGGTGACCACGTCCGTATTTCTAAATATAAGGGCATATTTCAGAAAGGCTACGAACAGAGTTTTTCTGAGGTGATATTTGTTGTACATAGTGTGAACACTAAAGGGCTTAAGCCGCTTTATAAGTTAACAGATCTGTACGGTGAAGTTATAACAGGTAGTTTTTACCCCGAAGAGCTTCAAAGCATACCAAAAAACTATACCAGGGTTTACAAAGTGGAAAAGGTTTTAAAAAATAAGACGGTCAGAGGCCGAAAATACACGTTAGTCAAGTGGCGCAGGTACCCCGCAAAATTTAACAGTTGGGTCGCGGCATCGGTGATAAAAGACATATAAAGCTCATCACTATCTAAACAAGATGAGCGATGGATGACAAGTCGTTCTACATAACCTTACCCAGAAACGCCTCAGCGGTTACTTTCCTGCAAAATAAGATTTCTAACTAATAAGATTTAGACAAAATTGGCTAAACCGATAGACTTAAATGGCGAATGGGAAGTAGCTCTTACTGAGATACAATATCCGCACACATGGAATACATTGGATTGTAGACTACAATTATCATGGGATGGAACGGCGGATCAGCCGGTGGCGAGAGTCGCGAGTTTGTACATTAAACCGGGTTTTTATGAAACAATCGAAGCACTACTGAACGTAATAAATGCTGAAATTGTACAACTGAAACTGGACGTTGGATTAAGACTAACGTACGATCCGTTTGCACGCGTTGTAATATGCGACAGTAAGCGGTTGTATCAAATCCACGCCAGTTCTAAGCTGACATGGATACTGGGTTTACAACCTAAAACTAAGATTTCTAAACCATGCGCCGACATCAAAGGCGGACAATATATACGATATACGTGTACACAGACATTATCGAACACCAGCGGGTCGGGGATAGTTATGTACCGCTACTTCGCACTGTTGAAATGAAGGGTTATAACAATGAGGTGACCACAATACGATACGAGAAGCCCGATTATGAACCATTGTGCAAAACACATTTTGACACGCAATATTATAAATATCAAGCCGGTAATGAATTACCAGGTTTTCACGGCAGCGCGTACATATACGGCTGCGGTTTAGGCGGTATTTTTCGAAGTCTTTTCAGAAAAGCTGTTCCTCTTTTCCGGAGAGGTTTAGAGTTAGCTAAACCGCATATGAATTCCGCGGCACGTAATATAGCAAAAGATGTTATCGGACAAGCCACAACGGCCGTGGTGAATAAGATACACGATGCGAACCAAGCAAAACAAGACGGTTCAGGACTAATATATACAGGAAAAGGCATGTCTAAAAGAAAATGGAAGCGTATGATAGCGCTTCCTCCTTGGGACATACCATTTTTAAATAAAAACCAGAGACAACGCAACTCAAAGAAGAAGAGCAAGCCGAAGCGCTTCGTTGGTGATATTTTTTAAACATGTCTTTCATACACCACGAGTCCGTCGAATGTGCAAAAACAGAGCTGGATCTTTTTGACGTGCCCCCGACACAAACTAGCATAGAGAAAAGTCTATACGTCGAAGTTCAACCTTTAGCGACGTTATCCGACACAGCTCCGCTTGAATTTTATATAGCTGCCAGTGGTGAACACTACTACGATCTGAACAACACGCTGTTGTACGTGACGTGCAAGATCGTACGAACCGATAACACACCGATACCGCAAGGTGCGCGGGGCGCACTTATTAATTACCTCATAGCAACTTTATTCAACCAAGTGGATGTAACTTTGGGCGACAGGCTCATATCACAATCCAACAATCTTTACGCGTACCGCGCGTACATTGAGACTATATTGAATTACAGCTCGGATGCTTTGTCAACAAAGCACACAACAGGATTATTTTACAAAGATTCGGCTGGAGAATTTAACAACACGGCGCTGGACTGCCCGACTACGGGGTTAAAAAAACGAGCAGGAGCGACAGAGCAGAGTCGCACGGTTGAATTGCTAGGACCGCTTCACTGCGACCTTTTCCATCAACATAAACTAAATTTAAACGCCGTTGATCTGAAGATTAAACTAAACAGAAACAAAGACGCATTCTGCTTAATGTCGTCTGAAGTGGATGCCTTTAAAATACAGATCACAGCGGCGTCCCTGTTTGTGAAAAGAGTGCAGGTCTCACCGGCCGTGCGGATTGGGCACGCGCAGGCCCTATTAAACGGTAACGCGAAATACGTGATTGACCGCGTTGGGATGAAAATCTACAGCGTACCAGCAGGCAGTAGAGTATTTAATCTAGAAAATCTATTTTTAGGTCAAGTGCTGAAAACCGTTATAGCCTGCTTTGTGGATAACGAATCATTTTCAGGAATCCATAACCGGAATCCCCTTTGCTTTGAACATAAAAATGTAAGTTTTGCGTCCCTTTATCTGGATGGAACACCGCACCCCGCCAAACCATTTCAACCCGACTTTGAACGCAGTAATGCTGTAAGAGAGTATATGTCACTCATACAGATCACAAATAAACAGAAATCTGACAATGGTATACTGATTGACTGTGAAGAGTACCTCAGAGGCTACACGCTATTTGCTTTTGAGCTTTCACCTGAACAGGAGTGTGGAGAACACCTTTCCCTGATAACAGGCAATCTACGTGCTGAATTCCGCTTTGCAGAAGCGTTGGACCGGACAGTCAATGTGATAATATACGCTCTATTTGATAACATCATCGAGATTAATCAAAGGCGCGATGTGCTGTACGATTATCTATAAATGAAATAAACTAACACTACGCTGCTGAAAAAATTAACACATTATAGATAAACTGTATTCTGTACGCTGTGCAAAGCACACGGCATATTTTTAAAGGAACGTATCCGTGCGATATGTTACCGGTTGGTAAACTGGTGCAATACCCCTGCGCGTTTGTAATCAATACGCATAGCAGCGGGCAGCCAGGTGAGCACTGGTTGGCCGTTTATTTTAACGAACAGCGTGAATGTTACTTTTTTGATTCTTACCGGTTAGCCCCTGACAGCCCCCTATTCCCAAAAGCAATAATAAATTTTTTAAACTTGAATTCAAAAAGTATTTATCACCAAAATAAGCAGTTGCAAAATTTTAACAGCACCGTTTGCGGTCAATATTGCGTATATTTTATATTTTACATGTGTAAAAATTACAAATATGTGGATGTACTGGCCCGTTTTAGTGATGACACAAAACGTAATGATTGTTTTGTCTCAAATTTTGTAAGACGGCTCCCAAGAAGTCATTGTCTGAGTCATTATGCAGATAGATATATACAGAATTGTGTAACTTGTAACCAACGTTGTGTGTGAAGCGTTTTATGTACAACGCTGCATAACTATGGCATGTTGTACATAAAACGTTTCACACACAACGTTGTGTGTGAAGCGTATTACGTACAATGCTGTATTGTTTGTGTAACTTGTAATCAACATTCTGTTTGATGCGTTTTATGTACAACGTATCATATCTATGATGTTTTTCTAATAAACAACATTGTTTATTAAACTTTATATCGCGTGATTGAAATTTCTTCCGTTTACAGCAATAGAAGCAAAGAACAAAACGTTGTTTTATAAATCATAAGTATATTTTATTGATATATATATATAACACGGTAAAGACACACATTTAAAACATTACATAAAATAATATTGACCTAAGTTAAACATTGTGGCGCAAAATGCCAACACAAAATACAATGTATAAAAATAGTATAAATTAGTTATATGTTATAGTTTTAGCCACTGTGAATCCTGAAATAGATTTATGGATCTTTTCCTAGGCAGTAAGTACCCGTGCGGCGTTGTTAACCCTGGGGGACTTAAAACATTTATTCGACTTTTGTTAAGGGTTTGTAGCGACATGGGTGATGTCACAGCGCCATCAGAGTCATCCTGCTTCTCGGCTTTTAAGCGATCTAGGTACATTCTATTTGCCACATTGCTATGACGGTTGAGGGAATATTTAATTCAGACATAGCCCGCATAAATTCAGGCCAACCGTTCGGTGTGTTACGGCTCGACACACCGTGGTTTTGCGTGATGCTTCTTATTAAATCTAACATGTTGGAACCTGGTACAGTGCTGCCTTTGTACAGACACTCCCCTTTACTGTTCCAGTCTGTGATGTGTTTAGAGCGTGTCATTTTACTCAATAGTATTTCACAGTTTTTTTTATACCAGGCATTAACACCGCTCAAAAGCTCATGATAAACAGCATCGGGCGCAACAGGTTGTGTCGTGTTATTTGATTCATCAACAGATTTTGCAACGGGGATAAAAAGAGCTAAAGTTGACATTTCAGCCTGTTTACTCAACACCAGATATCTCCGCAACAACGTTGTATATCGCTTTGCTTTTTCATATTCTGATAAATCGTTATTCTGTAGTATTTTCACGATCTCTACATCTAGACCGTGCGTTGCTGTTTTACGTATGTCGTCGCTGTTCGGTTTGTTATGTAAATGGTCCATCTGATTCTGAGGCACCAGATACATTTTCTCAGCGTACTCCATCAGTGATTAGACAATAGTCCTGTAATTAGTAGTGATGTGCACCGGAAATTTTTTGTGTTTTGTGTTTTGGTTTTGGGTTCGGTTCCGCGGCCGTGTTTTGGGTTCGAACGCGTTTTGGCAAAACCTCACCGAATTTTTTTTGTCGGATTCGGGTGTGTTTTGGATTCGGGTGTTTTTTTCAAAAAACCCTAAAAAACAGCTTAAATCATAGAATTTGGAGGTCATTTTGATCCCATAGTATTATTAACCTCAATAACCATAATTTCCACTCATTTTCAGTCTATTCTGAACACCTCACACCTCACAATATTATTTTTAGTCCTAAAATTTGCACCGAGGTCACTGGATGGCTAAGCTAAGCGACACAAGTGGCCGACACAAACACCTGGCCCATCTAGGAGTGGCACTGCAGTGTCAGGCAGAATGGCCCTTCAAAAAAATACTCCCCAAACAGCACATGATGCAAAGAAAAAAAGAGGTGCAATGAGGTAGCTGTGTGACTAAGCTCAGCGACCCAAGTGGCCGACACAAACACCTGGCCCATCTAGGAGTGGCACTGCAGTGTCAGACAGGATGGCCCTTCAAAAAAATACTCCCCAAACAGCAAATGACGCAAAGAAAAAAAGAGGCGCAATGAGGTAGCTGTGTGACTAAGCTAAGCGACCCTAGTGGCCGACACAAACACCTGGCCCATCTAGGAGTGGCACTGCAGTGTCACGCAGGATGGCCCTTCAAAAAAATACTCCCCAAACAGCACATAACGCAAAGAAAAAAAGAGGTGCAATGAGGTAGCTGTGTGACTAAGCTCAGCGACCCAAGTGGCCAACACAAACACCTGGCCCATCTAGGAGTGGCACTGCAGTGTCAAGCAGGATGGCCCTTCAAAAAAATACTCCCCAAACAGCACATGACGCAAAGAAAAAAAGAGGCACAATGAGGTAGCTGTGTGACTAAGCTAAGCGACCCTAGTGGCCGACACAAACACCTGGCCCATCTAGGAGTGGCACTGCAGTGTCACGCAGGATGGCCCTTCAAAAAAATACTCCCCAAACAGAACATGACGCAAAGAAAAAAAAGAGGCGCAATGAGGTAGCTGTGTGACTAAGCTCAGCGACCCAAGTGGCCGACACAAACACCTGGCCCATCTAGGAGTGGCACTGCAGTGTCAGACAGGATGGCCCTTCAAAAAAATACTCCCCAAACAGCACATGACGCAAAGAAAAAAAGAGGCGAAATGAGGTAGCTGTGTGACTAAGCTAAGCGACCCTAGTGGCCGACACAAACACCTGGCCCATCTAGGAGTGGCACTGCAGTGTCACGCAGGATGGCCCTTCAAAAAAATACTCCCCAAACAGCACATGACGCAAAGAAAAATGAAAGAAAAAAGAGGTGCAAGATGGAATTGTCCTTGGGCCCTCCCACCCACCCTTATGTTGTATAAACAGGACATGCACACTTTAACGAACCCATCATTTCAGCGACAGGGCCTGCCACACGACTGTGACTGAAATGACTGGTTGGTTTGGGCCCCCACCAAAAAGAAGCAATCATTCTCTCCTTGCACAAACTGGCTCTACAGAGGCAAGATGTCCACCTCATCATCATCGTTCGATTCATCACCCCTTTCACTGTGTACATCCCCCTCCTCACAGATTATTAATTTGTCCCCACTGGAATCCACCATCTCAGGTCCCCGTGTACTTTCTGGAGGCAATTGCTGCTGGTGAATGTCTCCACGGAGGAATTGATTATAATTCATTTTAATGAACATCATCTTCTCCACATTTTCTGGAAGTAACCTCGTACGCCGATTGCTGACAAGGTGAGCGGCGGCACTAAACACTCTTTCGGAGTACACACTGGAGGGAGGGCAACTTAGGTAGAATAAAGCCAGTTTGTGCAAGGGCCTCCAAATTGCCTCTTTTTCCTGCCAGTATACGTACGGACTGTCTGACGTGCCTACTTGGATGCGGTCACTCATATAATCCTCCACCATTCTTTCAATGGTGAGAGAATCATATGCAGTGACAGTAGACGACATGTCAGTAATCGTTGGCAGGTCCTTCAGTCCGGACCAGATGTCAGCATCAGCAGTCGCTCCAGACTGCCCTGCATCACCGCCAGCGGGTGGGCTCGGAATTCGTAGCCTTTTCCTCGCACCCCCAGTTGCGGGAGAATGTGAAGGAGGAGATGTTGACGGGTCGCGTTCTGCTTGACTTGACAATTTTCTCACCAGCAGGTCTTTGAACCTCTGCAGACTTGTGTCTGCCGGAAAGAAAGATCCAACGTAGGTTTTAAATCTAGGATCGAGCACGGTGGCCAAAATGTAGTGCTCTGATTTCAACAGATTGACCACCCGTGAATCCTGGTTAAGTGAATGAAGGGCTCCATCTACAAGTCCCACATGCCTAGCGGAATCGCTCTGTTTTAGCTCCTCCTTCAATGCCTCCAGCTTCTTCTGCAAAAGCCTGATGAGGGGAATGACCTGACTCAGGCTGGCAGTGTCTGAACTGACTTCACGTGTGGCAAGTTCAAAAGGTTGCAGAACCTTGCACAACGTTGAAATCATTCTCCACTGCGCTTGAGACAGGTGCATTCCACCTCCTTTGCCTATATCGTGGCCAGATGTATAGCCTTGAATGGCCTTTTGCTGCTCCTCCATCCTCTGAAGCATATAAAGGGTTGAATTCCACCTCGTTACCACCTCTTGCTTCAGATGATGGCAGGGCAGGTTCAGGTGTTTTTGGTGGTGGTCCAGTCTTCTGTACGCGGTGCCTGTACGCCGAAAGTGGCCCGCAATTCTTCTGGCCACCGTCAGCATCTCTTGCACGCCCCTGTCGTTTTTTAAATAATTCTGCACCACCAAATTCAAGGTATGTGCAAAACATGGGACGTGCTGGAATTTGCCCAGATGTAATGCACGCACAATATTGCTGGCGTTGTCCGATGCCACAAATGCCCAGGAGAGTCCAATTGGGGTAAGCCATTCTGCGATGATCTTCCTCAGTTGCCGTAAGAGGTTTTCAGCTGTGTGCGTATTCTGGAAAGCAGTGATACAAAGCGTAGCCTGCCTAGGAACGAGTTGGCGTTTGCGAGATGCTGCTACTGGTGCCGCCGCTGCTGTTCTTGCAGCGGGAGGCAATACATCTACCCAGTGGGCTGTCACAGTCATGTAGTCCTGAGTCTACCCTGCTCCACTTGTCCACATGTCCGTGGTTAAGTGGACATTGGGTACAACTGCATTTTTTAGGACACTGGTGACTCTTTTTCTGACGTCCGTGTACATTATCGGTATCGCCTGCCTAGAGAAGTGGAACCTAGATGGTATTTGGTAACGGGGGCACACTACCTCAAGCAATTCTCTAGTTCCCCGTGAACTAACGGCGGATACTGGACGCACGTCTAACACCAACATAGTTGTCAAGGCCTGAGTTATCCGCTTTGCAACAGGATGACTGCTGTGATATATCATCTTCCTCGCAAAGGACTGTTGGACAGTCAATTGCTTACTGGAAGTAGTACAAGTGGTCTTCCGACTTCCCCTCTGGGATGACGATCGACTCCCAGCAGCAACAACAGCAGCGCCAGCAGCAGTAGGCGTTACACTCAAGGATGCATCGGAGGAATCCCAGGCAGGAGAGGACTCGTCAGACTTGCCAGTGACATGGCCTGCAGGACTATTGGCTTTCCTGGGTAAGGAGGAAATTGGCACTGAGGGAGTTGGTGGTGTGGTTTGCGGGAGCTTGGTTACAAGAGGAAGGGATTTACTGGTCAGTGGACTGCTTCCGCTGTCACCCAAAGTTTTTGAACTTGTCACTGACTTATTATGAATGCGCTGCAGGTGACGTATAAGGGAGGATGTTCCGAGGTGGTTAACGTCCTTACCCCTACTTATTACAGCTTGACAAAGGCAACACACGGCTTGACACCAGTTGTCCGCATTTCTGTTGAAATAATTCCACACTGAAGAGCTGATTTTTTTTTGTATTTTGACCAGGCATGTCAATGGCCATATTCCTCCCACGGACAACAGGTGTCTCCCCGGGTGCCTGACTTAAACAAACCACATCACCATCAGAATCCTCCTTGTCAATTTCCTCCCCAGCGCCAGCAACACCCATATCCTCATCCTGGTGTACTTCAACACTGACATCTTCAATTTGACTATCAGGAACTGGACTGCGGGTGCTCCTTCCAGCACTTGCAGGGGGCGTGCAAATGGTGGAAGGTGCAAGCTCTTCCCGTCCAGTGTTGGGAAGGTCAGGCATCGCAACCGACACAATTGGACTCTTCTTGGGGATTTGTGATTTCGAAGAACGCACAGTTCTTTGCTGTGCTTTTGCCAGCTTAAGTCTTTTCTTTTTTCTAGCGAGAGGATGAGTGCTTCCATCCTCATGTGAAGCTGAACCACTAGCCATGAACATAGGCCAGGGCTTCAGCCGTTCCTTGCCACTCCGTGTCGTAAATGGCATATTGGTAAGTTTACGCTTCTCCTCAGACGCTTTTAATTTTGATTTTTGGGTCATTTTACTGATCTTTTGTGTTTTGGATTTTACATGCTCTGTACTATGACATTGGGCATCGGCCTTGGCATACGACGTTGATGGCATTTCATCGTCTCGGCCATGACTAGTGGCAGCAGCTTCAGCACGAGGTGGAAGTGGATCTTGATCTTTCCCTATTTTTTTAACCTCCACATTTTTGTTCTCCATATTTTAATGCGCACAACTAAAAGCCACCACAGGTATACAATGTAGATGGATGGATAGTATAGTATTATATTACTTATGGACGACGAGTGCACTGATGACACAGAGGTAGTTACAGCCGTGGCCTACCGTACTGCTATATATATATATATATATATATATATATATATAAAATATACTGTATAATAATAATAACAGACCTGGTGGACACTGTCAGCAGACTGCTAAACTAGTATGAAGAAAAAAAAACCCACCACAGGTATACAATGTAGATGGATGGATAGTATAGTATTATATTACTTATGGACGACGAGTGCACTGACGACACAGAGGTAGGTACAGCCGTAGCCTACCGTACTGCTATATATATATATATATATAATATACTGTATAATAATAATAACAGACCTGGTGGACACTGTCAGCAGACTGCTAAACTAGTATGAAGAAAAAAAAAAACACCACAGGTATACAATTTAGATGGATGGATAGTATAGTATTATATTACTTATGGACGACGAGTGCACTCACGACACAGAGGTAGGTACAGCCGTGGCCTACCGTACTGCTATATATACATATATATAATATACTGTATAATAATAATAACGGAACTGGTGGACACTGTCAGCAGACTGCTAAACTAGTATGAAGAAAAAAAAACCCACCACAGGTATACAATGTAGATGGATGGATAGTATAGTATTATATTACTTATGGACGACGAGTGCACTGACGACACAGAGGTAGGTACAGTCGTGGCCTACCGTACTGCTATATATATATATATATATATATATATATATAATATACTGTATAATAATAATAACGGACCTGGTGGACACTGTCAGCAGATTGCTAAACTAGTATGAAGAAAAAAAAAACCACCACAGGTATACAATGTAGATGGATGGATAGTATAGTATTATATTACTTATGGACGACGAGTGCACTGACGACACATAGGTAGGTACAGCCGTGGCCTACCGTACTGCTATATATATATATAATATACTGTATAATAATAACGGACCTGGTGGACACTGTCAGCAGACTGCTAAACTAGTATGAAGAAAAAAAAAACCCACCACAGGTATACAATGTAGATGGATGGATAGTATAGTATTATATTACTTATGGATGACGAGTGCACTGACGACACAGAGGTAGGTACAGCCGTGGCCTACCGTACTGCTATATATATATATAATATACTGTATAATAATAACGGACCTGGTGGACACTGTCAGCAGACTGCTAAACTAGTATGAAGAAAAAAAAAAACCCACCACAGGTATACAATGTAGATGGATGGATAGTATAGTATTATATTACTTATGGACGACGAGTGCACTGACGACACAGAGGTAGGTACAGTCGTGGCCTACCGTACTGCTATATATATATATATATATATATATATATAATATACTGTATAATAATAATAACGGACCTGGTGGACACTGTCAGCAGATTGCTAAACTAGTATGAAGAAAAAAAAAACCACCACAGGTATACAATGTAGATGGATGGATAGTATAGTATTATATTACTTATGGACGACGAGTGCACTGACGACACATAGGTAGGTACAGCCGTGGCCTACCGTACTGCTATATATATATATAATATACTGTATAATAATAACGGACCTGGTGGACACTGTCAGCAGACTGCTAAACTAGTATGAAGAAAAAAAAAACCCACCACAGGTATACAATGTAGATGGATGGATAGTATAGTATTATATTACTTATGGATGACGAGTGCACTGACGACACAGAGGTAGGTACAGCCGTGGCCTACCGTACTGCTATATATATATATATATATATATATATATATAATATACTGTATAATAATAATAACGGACCTGGTGGACACTGTCAGCAGACTGCTAAACTAGTATGAAGAAAAAAAAAGCCACCACAGGTATACAATGTAGATGGATGGATAGTATAGTATTATATTACTTATGGACGACGAGTGCACTGACGACACATAGGTAGGTACAGCCGTGGCCTACCGTACTGCTATATATATATATAATATACTGTATAATAATAACGGACCTGGTGGACACTGTCAGCAGACTGCTAAACTAGTATGAAGAAAAAAAAACCCCACCACAGGTATACAATGTAGATGGATGGATAGTATAGTATTATATTACTTATGGATGATGAGTGCACTGACGACACAGAGGTAGGTACAGCCGTGGCCTACCGTACTGCTATATATATATATATATATATAATATACTGTATAATAATAATAACGGACCTGGTGGACACTGTCAGCAGACTGCTAAACTAGTATGAAGAAAAAAAAAAGCCACCACAGGTACACAAAGTAGATGGATGGATACTATAGTATAGTATTATATTACTTATGGACGACGAGTGCACTGACGACACAGAGGTAGGTACAGCCGTGGCCTACCGTACTGCTATATATATATATAATATACTGTATAATAATAACGGACCTGGTGGACACTGTCAGCAGACTGCTAAACTAGTATGAAGAAAAAAAAAGCCACCACAGGAGTGTTTTTCAGGCAGACAAACGTATACTGGACTGGTGGTCACTGTCAGCAAAACTGTGCATTGTACTCCTATTATAACTGCTCCCCAGTCCCCACAATTAGGCAGTGTGAGCAGTGGACTCAGCACAGATATATGCAGCAGTGCAGCACACTGAGTGAGCACAGATATGGTGGAGCGTTTTTTTCAGGCAGAGAAACAACGGATTAAACTTACTGGTGGTATTATAATCAAAACCCTGCACTGTACTCCCTAACAGCTGCTCCCCGTCCCCAATCCTCCCCACAATTATAACTAAGTCACTCAGTCTTCTTTTCTACTATAACGGAGAGGACGCCAGCCACGTCCTCTCCCTATCAATCTCAATGCACGTGTGAAAATGGCGGCGACGCGCGGCTCCTTATATAGAATCCGAATCTCGCGAGAATCCGACAGCTGGATGATGACATTCGGGCGCGCTCGGGTTAACCGAGCAAGGCGGGAGGATCCGAGTCGCTTGGACCCGTGAAAAATAAGGTGAAGTTCGGGCGGGTTCGGATCCCGAGGATCCGAACCCGCTCATCACTAGTAATTAGTGGTATAGCAAAACCAAGCAGCGAACCGATAAAACCACCCAACTGTTTAACCAACCTCTTCCTTTTTCCAATGGCACATTTCTTATTACAAAGTGATTTTATAAGCTCTCGCTTCTTTTTAAGGTAGTTCAACTGTCGTTGAGACAGCGGTATTTTACCTTTAAGCGTGTTGAGCGCTATCTCACAAATAGCCGTGACTAAATCGTTTGAAGCTTTGGATAAAATAACGTTTCTTTGGGTTGGGGTTGCTTTAATTAACGTTTTTAAAAGCGCCCAATTACGTCTTATCCATCCCGACATGTTCACCGTTGTTAGAATGACAACGAATGACTAAAGGTTGTACGGTTATAGCTTTATAGAACCGCGCTTCTTAATGACAAAAGCGACAGGTGTGTCTGGTGGGAATAAGCCGCTTCGTAAACGATAATCATCAAGAGCATTGTTTCTTAAATCAACCAGTAAATACCCATAAGGGGCCTCCGTCGTGGATTCATAGGATTCGAGAAAAAAACTATGCTTCGATGAGTACATTTGTCTAGCAAGAATGCCCACCTGCATTTTATCCCTGGGGTTTTTGAACAGGACCATATATTTTGTGTTTAAATGTATAGTCCTGCACTTTTTACCTTGACAAAATATGTTTTGGACAAGGTACAGGATACTGAGATTACGATGGTGGACATACTTTGTGAAAGCTTTCTCAACCTCAGAATTATTACTAGCGGCGTCCATCAGATCATCAATCACTGTTAAATTAATCTTATCAGGGGGGAAAAGTTGATCATCGCTAAAAGACTCTGGTAAACCCTCTATAAACCACGTACCGGGGAAATCACGCAGAAGTTGGTCGTATATAGGCTACCATCAGGTGTAAAACCAAACAACATTATCAGGTACATGAGTCATATGTGTTGCAGCGTGCTGCAACAGCGTTTTCACAAAATAACTTTTACCCGAATTGGACGGTCCCGCTAAAATACAGGAGAAGGGGTGCTGAAATCTGGTGTCCATCTTAATATCCGAATGGCAGTGTTGTGAAGTTGTCCGTAAGAGACCGTTTAGTATAAACACACCTTTGCGTCTTCTGCAAAGTACGCGTCTCTATCTGCCAGCACTTTTTCACACGTACTATACCGGGTTGACGGATCACAACCTTTTTCTGGTCGTCGCCTTCGGGGTTTAAAGGATAATCTAAGACCAGTTCTTTCAGACTGTCAAAGTTAACGTGCTGCGCATTATCAACATTGAGCGTTATACCTTTAACTTTTAAACAGGTCTTTCCGTTGTTTAGTCGATAGCCGTATGACTTGGGTCCAGCTGAGACAAATTCTGTTATATGGATGCCTGTGGGTAGTTCACTAGTCAACTCACCTAGATAATCACCCAATGGCGGGTTCCAGTCACCGGGTCTACTGACAAAAATTACAGAATCTGTGTCGTGATACAGACATCTATCTTGTAACCTATCCAATAGTTTGTACAGTTCAACACAAGCATAAGCAGTTGTAAAGATGGCTATAGTTACATTTGAAATTGCGCCCCTGGTGTAATGGTCTTTGGCATACCTCCAATTTACCATAACGGTATCATCGTCAACAAAGTCCAAAGCGGACACATCATAGTACGGTAAGAACGCATATTCAAAAAGCTTGTCGGGGTCAGTCACTAGACACGTATTGGGCATGTTGCTACGTTGGCCAAATTTACCCCATAAGGAATTTAAAAACAATTTTGAAATTTGTCTTTTGGCGGGGTTGATTTCTATGTGATCGGGGCGTAAAGACACACCTTCATTTTTTTGATAGGCGTCTATATACTCTTTACATTTCACAGAGTCTGTACACCATTCGGGATAACCAGAGGCCTCTTGTTTATCCCTGAGGTGCGTTTTAATGTAACCTGAAAACAAATCGTCAGATCTCTCATCAAAATGCCACACCTCATAGATTTTACACACTCTGTACCCCATTTCTACAGCCAAATTTATTTACACGGTTCACCAAGTACAGACGAGCGCCCGTTTTTCTGAATCATGAACGCACGGCTCAGTCTGTCCAGACTCGATGCATGTGCGACATAATGGAAACATTAACTTACCGCCCATTTTAACCGGCAGAACCGGAAAGAATAGACCACGAGGCGGGTAAACTTTAACCCGGGCAAATCCAAAATACTTTGTGACATCACCAAAATCCTTATAAATGATGCGCGGGTGTTGTATAGGATACAATTTGGTTTTGTTGACAAAAGGGTACAGGCTAGTAAAGTCAAAATAGTGAATTTTTTCATCACAATCTGTTTTGTGATACAGCTTTATGGCGTTCGTGCGTCCGCCATAAAGAGCATCACGTGGTTCCAAGGGTTCGGGTAACTCTTTACCCTTCAGAAAATCCTGTAGATCCTCATCAGACTCTAGCATAGCCACCCATTCACAACCCCAGATTTCACGTATCTGAAATCCACATCGTTTAAGGTAGTGCAACTTCACCTGCGTCTTGTGTCGCAGTTGACCGTAGGTTGTTATAGTCAGTTTGTTTTCATCACCAGCGTTGTAACAAGCACCACAGCCGTGATAAAAACAACCTTGGAATTCAAAAGCTGTGGGTGCGCCAGTAATCACGGCGTAACCATCCAGGCTGTATTTACCGACTTTCTTCTCGCCCCCTTGTAAAGCGTGTCTCATACTCACACCTTCTTTGTGCTCTATGTACATTAACCACTGTATGGCAGGCGTTGAGTAACGCTTCTGAGTCTTGTGATAGTTATCACCCGGTACAAGGGCCAGTGTCTTTTCCTGTAAAAATTTACAACGGTACATGGCCATGCAGACGGATGCCAACGTGACTAGTTGAAAAGCTTCGATGTGCCGTTTAACCACAACCTCTCTTTTCTCCTTTGTTATTAGAAATTCCTGTTCTGTCATGGCTATAACAGCCGACCTGAAAGCACCACAAGCTTTTTGTAATATTTTCACATCGTCTTTACAGTATCGTACGAGCTCTTTTTGAAAGTTAAACGGCTTGTATACGCTGGCATTGTACCAATCTGTAAAATCAGACAACTCATCTTTCATCATGTATTGTGGCCCAAAATACTCTATTGAGGGCATGGCACCTATGTAATTTTGATTATCAGCGGTGTTAAAAAAATGCGGGAAATAACCTTTGGTACCGTCAAACCCCATCGCCTTTGGTAACTTGCTAAGCCGCATGGGTAAAAAATTTAAAGAGTCGATAAACCTTATCTTCAAATCTTTTACCGTGATGCACATTATGTTGCCGCCTCTAGATAATAAATCCATCTTTAATTTCTCTTTAATCAGCTGGCACAGCACAAAATACGCATCATAAAGACCTGCATTATGGGCTATGAATATAAAATATAATGTTTGTATAATATGAGGCTGACTATAGCATCGGTCTTCAAACGATATACATGAAATAATACAATACCATTAAATTGTGTGTGTGTGTATATATATATATATATATATATATATATATATATATTTCCAAAGTCGGTACAAACGGCACTCACAGGGTTTGAAATAAGTTAATATGCTGGTCCATTTATTGTGACGTTTCGGAGCTGTTAGCTCCTTCCAAACAACACCAAGCTAAAATAACATACAAACACTTACCCTCTGAAATACCCCGTGAATCTGCACCGCACGCCGCGCCTGGCCGCACCTGAGATTCGGATCCTCTCCAGATGACGTACTTCCGGGTGGATATTTCCGGTCGTTGTCATAGAGACAACACGGCTTGCGTTCCAACCCAGGAGTCGCCATGGAAACCCGGTCTCCAGCGCCCATCAGCGCGATGTAACAGCAGCTAAAATACATTTAAAACACCAACGTTAACCCAATAACAACGTTGTTAAAACAAAACAAAACACCAACCTTGGGAGAACATTAATCATGCATACACAGATGTTATTGTATAAATAGAGTGTAACTCGTCATGAATTAATTAAATTAAATTAAAGCTCCAAGGCAAATAGTTATACCTGATGCACCCCTGTTAATGGCTAAGACCTAGTGAAAACAGTAGCATAATTCTATTTAGAGTAGTATCATATGCATAGTGTATAGAATCACGGATGTCTACATTATACTGTTCCAATTAATTTTTTCATTGAGGCCAAGCGGAGCCATGGTGTTCAACCTGAACATCCACCTGGCCTCACACAATAACAGTGCTTTACTACGATCACCCCCCCCGTAAAGATTCAGGGACGTGATCGATCATGAAGTAATGTAATTCTGATAATAGATGGCCCTTCTTTTTAAAATGCCTGGCTACCGGTTGATCAATTGATTTACCTGATAATGATAGATCAATGCTGGAGCGATGGAGAGCCATACGTTCCCTAAAGCTACGAGTGGTCTGTCCCACGTAGTATAAACCACAGGGACAGACAACTATATACACCACATGCGTGCTCTTGCACGTCATTACATGACGAATGTCAAAAGTTTTCTCAGTATGAGGATGTTTAAAGCTTTTACAGGGTGACATATATTGGCAAGTGACGCAATTGAAGCAACTATAACAACTTGGTTTCTTACAGTATACATTAGGGTGTCTAGGGATATCTTTGCCTGAAATGTCAGTTTTCACCAGCCTGTCTTTTAAATTACGACCGCGTTTAAACGCGGCCATGGGTCTAACATCCTTAAAACATGTCAGGTCACTATCTGATTTCACAATCGGCCATAGTGCTTTTGTGGCCCGATCAATGATGGGGCTTGCTACCATAAAGGTGCTCACCGAGGGGATTACTTTATCATCCTCCCTTCTAGTTGATTTAAGTAATTCAGACCTTGACAACCCCAGCACCTGTTGTTTTTGTTGCTGCAGCAACTCGTGGTCATAACCACGGGATCTAAATTTGGTGATCAATACATCTAGATCATCTGGAATTTTTGATGCGTCACTGGTAATTCTCGCCACCCTCATCATCTGTGACAGTGGTAGTCCTCGTTTTAAGGACCCCGGGTGGTGGCTCCCTGCCAGGAGGAACGTGTTGCGATCCACGTCCTTGAAATGGACGCCGGTCTCAACACGGCCCCCACTGACCCGGACCATCACATCCAGGAACTGGATCTCTTCGAAACTATGAGAATACGTGAATTTAATTGTTGTATCCATCCTGTTGACTTCCTGCATTAATTGTTCAAACGCATCAGTACCACCGGTCCATAGGATGAAAATATCATCTATGTAACGGGTGTACCTAAGTATGTTACAACTGACCTCCGGCCTATTCAAAAACATCAAGTCTTCCATGTCAAACATGTACACATTGGCGTACGCCGGGGCCACTGCCGACCCCATTGCGCAGCCGCGCAACTGTACATAATACTGACTGTCATACAGAAAATAGTTATTTTTTAAAGTTAACTCAAGTAATTGTAAAAACAGGCTATGATTAAATACAGACTCATCAAGAAATTGGTGTAGAAAACGCCTCACTGACGCCAACCCCCCATCATGAGGGATTGACGTATACAGGCTAGATACATCGAGACAACATAATAACATCCCCTCTGGGACTATTTCAATCTCCATTAATCATTTAATGAAGCTAGTTGTGTCCTTAAGAAAAGATTTCTTCAACAGTAACAATGGCTGTAGAATAAAATCCAATAGTTGAGCAACCGTTTGTAATAGGGATTCACGGGCAGAAATAATCGGTCGGCCTGGGGGGGCGACCATGTTCTTATGCAGCTTTGGCAACGTATACAGAACCGGTACCCTGGGGAATTCTTTGTAAAATATTTTCTGTAAAGCTGGAGATATTACACCATCCTGGACTGCCCTGTCCAGAATCCCATGTAGTTCCACTTGGAATCTTTTAGTCGGATCAAAAGGAAGTCTTTTATATACATCCAGCTCCCCTAGTTGCCTTTCAATCTCAAGCCGATACTCCTGGATTCCCTGGATCACAATGGCCCCGCCCTTATGGAGCTTTAATTTAATTTAATTAATTCATGACGAGTTAAACTCTATTTATACAATAACATCTGTGTATGCATGATTAATGTTCTCCCAAGGTTGGTGTTTTGTTTTAACAACGTTGTTATTGGGTTAACGTTGGTGTTTTAAATGTATTTCAGCTGCTGTTACATCGCGCTGATGGGCGCTGCAGACCGGGTTTCCATGGCGACTCCTGGGTTGGAACGCAAGCCGTGTTGTCTCTATGACAACGACCGGAAGTATCCGCCCGGAAGTACGTCATCTTGAGAGGATCCGAATCTCAGGTGCGGCCAGGCGCGGCGTGCGGCACTGATTAACGGGGTATTTCAGAGGGTAAGTGTTTGTATGTTATTTTAGCTTGGTGTTGTCTGGAAGAAGGAGCTAACCGCTTCGAAACGTCACAATAAATGGACCAGCATATTAACTTATTTCAAACCCTGTGAGTGCCGTTTGTACCGATTTTGGAAATCTATATGCAAAGGACTCAGGCACCAGGGGACGGTGTATTATAATTGAGTGCCGACTGATTTAGAGGACTATATATATATACATATATAAATATATATGCAATGTCCTAAAGCCTGGCACTCCCTCCGTTACTTACAAGCCCCAGTGCCCTCAGAGTAAATGTTGAATAAACTGAACAGAAGCTGCGGCACTCAGGGTCTTAGAAAAAATGCTTGTATTGAAGAATTCAATTACATAGCGCACCCGCGCCCCACCAACGTTTCGGGGAGTCCAACCCCTTTGTCAAGGTGTAGGTGACAGAAAAAAGAAGAAACAAAAGACATAACTCACCTATTTATAGATAGAAGCCCGCCACACACCGTGCAGAACAGCTCCCGCGCCTCCGTCCCCACCGCCGGATGTTGCAGGAAGATGACGTACAGTGACGCCCCTGGCGCGTCACTGCTGCTCCGTTGCTCGGCAACCCGCGGCACTGCCGGCCCGTTGCCCGGCAACCCATCACGCCGTCAGGCCAGAGGCTCAGGAGCTGTAAAAGAGAGCCGCAGTGACACCACCACAAAGAAAGTGCAGCTGCATAATGTACATGGAGAGACACTGATAACCTAAATACAAATAAACCCGTGCTCTAAAAGGGAAAAGAGACCAACTTCATATTGGGGGGACCCGGTCCGTCATGTATATATATATACATATCAGGGAGAGAAAATCACCAATAGGGAGAGCCCAGATCTGCCCAAGAGTGGTTAGAGTGGGGGGCTTACTCCCAAAATACACCCATGCTTGGAGTACAAGGGTCGTTGAATTGGAATAGCTGTGTAAAGTGACATGATAAAAATAAACTGATCAGCATTATAGTATTATATCTTGGCCTGGGGTACATTGCAAGAGGCAATGTGCCCCCCTGTTCAGGCTCTTCCCATCACTTGATGGACTGCCTGTCCCAGTGGGCCATGCATCAGCACTCCGTCAAATAGGTGCAGCCCTTGGAGGTCAGTCCTCACCACCCTAGGGACTGGGTGTTCCTCTCTCCCCTCAGCAAAAAATGCCCCAGGTAATCCTCTCATTAAGTCCAGCTGGGGAAATGGTGTTTAGTCTGAAGATCCACGCTGCCTCCTTACGCAATAGCCGACCATCTCGATCTCCACCCCGTAGGGTCTTGGGGACGTGGTCAATGATGATATGCTTGAGGTCCTTTAAAGAATGCTTGACTTCCTGGAAATGACGAGCTACTGGCTGGTCTGATGGCGTACCAAGGAGAGCAGTTTTAATGGCCGATCGATGCAATGCCATGCGTTCCCGTAGAGTCCTGATTGTCTTCCCCACGTAGCATAAGCCGCAGGGGCAGGTGATGAGGTAGATGATATAGGTAGACGTGCAAGTCAGGACATGATGAATAGAAATCCTCTTTCCAGTAAGAGGTAACACGAAGCACGACCCCGTGATCATATGGCTGCACGTGGTGCAACCCAAGCACCTGTAGCAACCCAGCTTCCTCGTCAAAAAGGTCCCACCCCCTTGGGCACCCATGGATTTAGGCATACCCGTGATGTCAGCATGGACCACCCAGTCCCTGATGTTGCGTCCACGCCTGTAACACATCATAGGAGTGGTGTGTTTGAAAGGAAGACTGGAGTCCGTGGAAATAATTGGCCATAGAGCTCGATTGGCCCTGGTTAGAATAGGGCTGGAAGTGTCAAACGTGGTTGTCCAGGTGATTCTGTCAGCAGAGGATCTTGCTGTAGGGCGTAACAACTCATCCCTGGGTATCGATAGTATTTCTCCCTTAATGCGATTGAGTAATGCCTTTTCATAGCCTCTGTCCATGAATTTGGAAACCATGGAATCCAATTCCTGTTCCAACCTCTCTGGTTGACTGTTGATGCGCGCTACCCTCATCATCTGAGACCTGGGCAGGCCCTGTTTCAATGGTCGAGGGTGGTGACTGTTCGCTCGCAAGAGAGTGTTCTTGTCCGTTGGCTTGCTGTACATACTGGTTTCCAACCTGCCGGCTTTGATGGTCACCAGCACGTCTAGGTAGTTGATGGAAGAGGACGACCACTGGGACGTGATCCTGATGGGGGAGGGCCTGGAATTGATGGAGTCCAGGAGTTTTCTGAGCACTAGCTCCCCCCCCGTCCATACTATGAATATGTCGTCAATATACCTGGTATAGAGTGCGATGTGTCGAATGTTTTCCTGGTCCTGAAAGAACATAGATGCTTCTTCCTTCAACATATAAACATTTGCATAGGAAGGGGCCACATTGCTCCCCATGGCACAGCCGGTTCTTTGCTGATAGAACCGTCCATCAAAGATGAAGTAGTTCCTGGTCAATGTTAGTTCCAGTAAAGACAGGAAGAGATCTAAGTTCACGGTGGACATATTCTCCTCCATTAAGAACAACCTCATTGCCTCCAACCCATCACTGTGCGGTATGCTTGTGTATAAACTACAAATGTCTACTGTACACAAAATTGCCCCCTCATGGACTGTACCAAAAGACTCTAGCAGTGTGAGGAAGGAAGTGGTGTCCTTCAGACATCTAGCTTGTTTATGAACCAAGGGTTGGAGTATGCAATCCAGAAATTGCGACACTGGCTGATAAAGTGATTGTCGAGCAGAGATGATGAGGCAGCCTGGCGGTCTCCTTAGATCTTTATGTATTTTAGGCACCGTAAAGAAGACGGGCACTACTGGAAAATCCTGTGTGAGGGCCTTACATACTTTCTCGGAAATATGCCCCTGTTGTCTTGCATTGCTCAAAATTCCATCTAGTTCCTGCTTGTAAAGTGCCGTCGGGTCTGAATCAAGATCCACATAGGTGTTGACATTGGATAGTTGTGCCTCAATCTCCATCCGGTAGTATGTCAGGTCCAGAATGACCACACCGCCCCCCTTATCGGCAGGGCGGATGATGATATCTGTATAAGAACTCAAATTCTTGAGTGCCTGCCATTCTTGTTTTGACAGGTTACGGTGCACTTGGGTGGTGGCCTTTGTGTACTTATCCATGGATTCATCCACGAGTCGTAGAAAGGATTTAATGGAGGCATTCGAGGATTGTGGATCAAAGGACGAGCTGCTTCTTTTATTCAGGAATGGTTGTATAATTGTAGGGGTGGTAGGCAGTGGGCTGGGGTGTGCCGAAAAGTATTCCTGTCGTCGTAATTTTCTTGCAAATTGGTATAAATCAATTTTCCAATTCATCTCGTTATGCCGATTGGTGGGGACAAACGAAAGCCCATTACTAAGAACATCTAGTTCTGCAGGGGTTAGTGTACGTGCCGAAAGGTTATAGATTAAGTTTTGTTTTTCACTGCCCGATCTATGGAGTCTCGTGTTCTGGCCACCCCGACGGGTGGCCGGCCTTTTCCTTTGTTTGTACTCACGCCCGTTGCCCCTAAAGGGACGGCTGAGTGTTCTTGTGAGCTATCTGAATCGGCTACCGCGAATTCACTGTCGCTGTTGGATGAGGCTCCTCGCCCTGCCCGATACTCCCTCCGACGGCGCCAGCCCTGCTTGGATTTTGGTTGTGAAGAATATGTGCCCCCCGAAGGACCTCCCATTAGCCAACGATGCACTCTGTTGTTCTCGTAATCCTCCTGAACAATGTCCAATTTGTTCTTTTTAAACTTAAGGAGATCCCTGCGGTAGGCATCGCATTGTGTGCGCAGCTTGCGCAGCCAATCGTGGGATTCATCCTGCTGTAGGGAGGACAGGTGCGTTGTTTCAAAGGTCGTGATTTTGTCCTTAACTACCCTCAGCTCCCTGCCTGCTTCCTCAATCACCAGTAGCATGAGGTCCAGACTACATTTATTGGTGATCCCGACCCATTTCTTGCAAAAGTCAGGGTTGAACCTGCCGATGGTAGGGGCGTTTCTGATCCTAAACCCTCTGGGAATCATGCACTCCCTGTGGTAGTCAGAGAGAGATATCCCATGGAGCAGATAGTCTATTTCCCTGCGTTTCAGCTTATACAGTTGTTGATATAAATCCTCCTGGCTGTACTGCTTATCAGCCACCGACAACCGTTCTTTAAATCGTAGTCTGTCAGCATCTTCGTCAGTGAAACCATACAGGTCCCCTCTGCTGATATTCAGATGGACAAAGCCCCTAGAGCTTTCAGTGGTTGGTGTAGACATTTCAGGATCCATATCCAAAATATTGCAGCTGTGAAAGCTTAAAGGTGTAAACACACGTGCCAATACTGCAGTATCACTGAACAGGAAAAAATCCTTTCCGTTTGGCACCAGATTTGGTGTTGATGCCCAGCTGCAGTAATGTCCAGCAGTACCTCTATCACCAGGTGTACAAATCAACTAATGTAAGCAATGTCGGTAAAATCCAGGGGTGCCCTGACTCGTGCAGGGGACGTCCAAAGGGCGGCTCCTAAACAAATATGCAATGTCCTAAAGCCTGGCACTCCCTCCGTTACTTACAAGCCCCGGTGCCCTCAGAGTAAATGTTGAATAAACTGAACAGAAGCTGCGGCACTCAGGGTCTTAGAAAAAATGCTTGTATTGAAGAATTCAATTACATAGCGCACCCGCGCCCCACCAACGTTTCGGGGAGTCCAACCCCTTTGTCAAGGTGTAGGTGACAGAAAAAAGAAGAAACAAAAGACATAACTCACCTATTTATAGATAGAAGCCCGCCACACACCGTGCAGAACAGCTCCCGCGCCTCCGTCCCCACCGCCGGATGTTGCAGGAAGATGACGTACAGTGACGCCCCTGGCGCGTCACTGCTGCTCCGTTGCTCGGCAACCCGCGGCACTGCCGGCCCGTTGCCCGGCAACCCATCACGCCGTCAGGCCAGAGGCTCAGGAGCTGTAAAAGAGAGCCGCAGTGACACCACCACAAAGAAAGTGCAGCTGCATAATGTACATGGAGAGACACTGATAACCTACACCTTGACAAAGGGGTTGGACTCCCCGAAACGTTGGTGGGGCGCGGGTGCGCTATGTAATTGAATTCTTCAATACAAGCATTTTTTCTAAGACCCTGAGTGCCGCAGCTTCTGTACAGTTTATTCAACATTTACTCTGAGGGCACCGGGGCTTGTAAGTAACGGAGGGAGTGCCAGGCTTTAGGACATTGCATATTTGTTTAGGAGCCGCCCTTTGGACGTCCCCTGCACGAGTCAGGGCACCCCTGGATTTTACCGACATTGCTTACATTAGTTGATTTGTACACCTGGTGATAGAGGTACTGCTGGACATTACTGCAGCTGGGCATCAACACCAAATCTGGTGCCAAACGGAAAGGATTTTTTCCTGTTCAGTGATACTGCAGTATTGGCACGTGTGTTTACACCTTTAAGCTTTCACAGCTGCAATATTTTGGATATGGATCCTGAAATGTCTACACCAACCACTGAAAGCTCTAGGGGCTTTGTCCATCTGAATATCAGCAGAGGGGACCTGTATGGTTTCACTGACGAAGATGCTGACAGACTACGATTTAAAGAACGGTTGTCGGTGGCTGATCAGCAGTACAGCCAGGAGGATTTATATCAACAACTGTATAAGCTGAAACGCAGGGAAATAGACGATCTGCTCCATGGGATATCTCTCTCTGACTACCACAGGGAGTGCATGATTCCCAGAGGGTTTAGGATCAGAAACGCCCCTACCATCGGCAGGTTCAACCCTGACTTTTGCAAGAAATGGGTCGGGATCACCAATAAATGTAGTCTGGACCTCATGCTACTGGTGATTGAGGAAGCAGGCAGGGAGCTGAGGGTAGTTAAGGACAAAATCACGACCTTTGAAACAACGCACCTGTCCTCCCTACAGCAGGATGAATCCCACGATTGGCTGCGCAAGCTGCGCACACAATGCGATGCCTACCGCAGGGATCTCCTTAAGTTTAAAAAGAACAAATTGGACATTGTTCAGGAGGATTACGAGAACAACAGAGTGCATCGTTGGCTAATGGGAGGTCCTTCGGGGGGCACATATTCTTCACAACCAAAATCCAAGCAGGGCTGGCGCCGTCGGAGGGAGAATCGGGCAGGGCGAGGAGCCTCATCCAACAGCGACAGTGAATTCGCGGTAGCCGATTCAGATGGCTCACAAGAACAGTCAGCCGTCCCTTTAGGGGCAACGGGCGTGAGTACAAACAAAGGAAAAGGCCGGCCACCCGTCGGGGTGGGCAGAACACGAGACTCCATAGATCGGGCAGTGAAAAACAAAACTTAATCTATAACCTTTCGGCACGTACACTAACCCCTGCAGAACTAGATGTTCTTAGTAATGGGCTTTCGTTTGTCCCCACCAATCGGCATAACGAGATGAATTGGAAAATTGATTTATACCAATTTGCAAGAAAATTACGACGACAGGAATACTTTTCGGCACACCCCAGCCCACTGCCTACCACCCCTACAATTATACAACCATTCCTGAATAAAAGAAGCAGCTCGTCCTTTGATCCACAATCCTCGAATGCCTCCATTAAATCCTTTCTACGACTCGTGGATGAATCCATGGATAAGTACACAAAGGCCACCACCCAAGTGCACCGTAACCTGTCAAAACAAGAATGGCAGGCACTCAAGAATTTGAGTTCTTATACAGATATCATCATCCGCCCTGCCGATAAGGGGGGCGGTGTGGTCATTCTGGACCTGACATACTACCGGATGGAGATTGAGGCACAACTATCCAATGTCAACACCTATGTGGATCTTGATTCTGACCCGACGGCACTTTACAAGCAGGAACTAGATGGAATTTTGAGCAATGCGAGACAACAGGGGCATATTTCCGAGAAAGTATGTAAGGCCCTCACACAGGATTTTCCAGTAGTGCCCGTCTTCTTTACGGTGCCTAAAATACATAAAGATCTAAGGAGACCGCCAGGCTGCCTCATCATCTCTGCTCGACAATCACTTTATCAGCCAGTGTCGCAATTTCTGGATTGCATACTCCAACCCTTGGTTCATAAACAAGCTAGATGTCTGAAGGACACCACTTCCTTCCTCACACTGCTAGAGTCTTTTGGTACAGTCCATGAGGGGGCAATTTTGTGTACAGTAGACATTTGTAGTTTATACACAAGCATACCGCACAGTGATGGGTTGGAGGCAATGAGGTTGTTCTTAATGGAGGAGAATATGTCCACCGTGAACTTAGATCTCTTCCTGTCTTTACTGGAACTAACATTGACCAGGAACTACTTCATCTTTGATGGACGGTTCTATCAGCAAAGAACCGGCTGTGCCATGGGGAGCAATGTGGCCCCTTCCTATGCAAATGTTTATATGCTGAAGGAAGAAGCATCTATGTTCTTTCAGGACCAGGAAAACATTCGACACATCGCACTCTATACCAGGTATATTGACGACATATTCATAGTATGGACGGGGGGGGGAGCTAGTGCTCAGAAAGCTCCTGGACTCCATCAATTCCAGGCCCTCCCCCATCAGGATCACGTCCCAGTGGTCGTCCTCTTCCATCAACTACCTAGACGTGCTGGTGACCATCAAAGCCGGCAGGTTGGAAACCAGTATGTACAGCAAGCCAACGGACAAGAACACTCTCTTGCGAGCGAACAGTCACCACCCTCGACCATTGAAACAGGGCCTGCCCAGGTCTCAGATGATGAGGGTAGCGCGCATCAACAGTCAACCAGAGAGGTTGGAACAGGAATTGGGAGAGCCCAGATCTGCCCAAGAGTGGTTAGAGTGGGGGGCTTACTCCCAAAATACACCCATGCTTGGAGTACAAGGGTCGTTGAATTGGAATAGCTGTGTAAAGTGACATGATAAAAATAAACTGATCAGCATTATAGTATTATATCTTGGCCTGGGGTACATTGCAAGAGGCAATGTGCCCCCCTGTTCAGGCTCTTCCCATCACTTGATGGACTGCCTGTCCCAGTGGGCCATGCATCAGCACTCCGTCAAATAGGTGCAGCCCTTGGAGGTCAGTCCTCACCACCCTAGGGACTGGGTGTTCCTCTCTCCCCTCAGCAAAAAATGCCCCAGGTAATCCTCTCATTAAGTCCAGCTGGGGAAATGGTGTTTAGTCTGAAGATCCACGCTGCCTCCTTACGCAATAGCCGACCATCTCGATCTCCACCCCGTAGGGTCTTGGGGACGTGGTCAATGATGATATGCTTGAGGTCCTTTAAAGAATGCTTGACTTCCTGGAAATGACGAGCTACTGGCTGGTCTGATGGCGTACCAAGGAGAGCAGTTTTAATGGCCGATCGATGCAATGCCATGCGTTCCCGTAGAGTCCTGATTGTCTTCCCCACGTAGCATAAGCCGCAGGGGCAGGTGATGAGGTAGATGATATAGGTAGACGTGCAAGTCAGGACATGATGAATAGAAATCCTCTTTCCAGTAAGAGGTAACACGAAGCACGACCCCGTGATCATATGGCTGCACGTGGTGCAACCCAAGCACCTGTAGCAACCCAGCTTCCTCGTCAAAAAGGTCCCACCCCCTTGGGCACCCATGGATTTAGGCATACCCGTGATGTCAGCATGGACCACCCAGTCCCTGATGTTGCGTCCACGCCTGTAACACATCATAGGAGTGGTGTGTTTGAAAGGAAGACTGGAGTCCGTGGAAATAATTGGCCATAGAGCTCGATTGGCCCTGGTTAGAATAGGGCTGGAAGTGTCAAACGTGGTTGTCCAGGTGATTCTGTCAGCAGAGGATCTTGCTGTAGGGCGTAACAACTCATCCCTGGGTATCGATAGTATTTCTCCCTTAATGCGATTGAGTAATGCCTTTTCATAGCCTCTGTCCATGAATTTGGAAACCATGGAATCCAATTCCTGTTCCAACCTCTCTGGTTGACTGTTGATGCGCGCTACCCTCATCATCTGAGACCTGGGCAGGCCCTGTTTCAATGGTCGAGGGTGGTGACTGTTCGCTCGCAAGAGAGTGTTCTTGTCCGTTGGCTTGCTGTACATACTGGTTTCCAACCTGCCGGCTTTGATGGTCACCAGCACGTCTAGGTAGTTGATGGAAGAGGACGACCACTGGGACGTGATCCTGATGGGGGAGGGCCTGGAATTGATGGAGTCCAGGAGTTTTCTGAGCACTAGCTCCCCCCCCCGTCCATACTATGAATATGTCGTCAATATACCTGGTATAGAGTGCGATGTGTCGAATGTTTTCCTGGTCCTGAAAGAACATAGATGCTTCTTCCTTCAGCATATAAACATTTGCATAGGAAGGGGCCACATTGCTCCCCATGGCACAGCCGGTTCTTTGCTGATAGAACCGTCCATCAAAGATGAAGTAGTTCCTGGTCAATGTTAGTTCCAGTAAAGACAGGAAGAGATCTAAGTTCACGGTGGACATATTCTCCTCCATTAAGAACAACCTCATTGCCTCCAACCCATCACTGTGCGGTATGCTTGTGTATAAACTACAAATGTCTACTGTACACAAAATTGCCCCCTCATGGACTGTACCAAAAGACTCTAGCAGTGTGAGGAAGGAAGTGGTGTCCTTCAGACATCTAGCTTGTTTATGAACCAAGGGTTGGAGTATGCAATCCAGAAATTGCGACACTGGCTGATAAAGTGATTGTCGAGCAGAGATGATGAGGCAGCCTGGTGGTCTCCTTAGATCTTTATGTATTTTAGGCACCGTAAAGAAGACGGGCACTACTGGAAAATCCTGTGTGAGGGCCTTACATACTTTCTCGGAAATATGCCCCTGTTGTCTTGCATTGCTCAAAATTCCATCTAGTTCCTGCTTGTAAAGTGCCGTCGGGTCTGAATCAAGATCCCTTATCAGCCACCGACAACCGTTCTTTAAATCGTAGTCTGTCAGCATCTTCGTCAGTGAAACCATACAGGTCCCCTCTGCTGATATTCAGATGGACAAAGCCCCTAGAGCTTTCAGTGGTTGGTGTAGACATTTCAGGATCCATATCCAAAATATTGCAGCTGTGAAAGCTTAAAGGTGTAAACACACGTGCCAATACTGCAGTATCACTGAACAGGAAAAAATCCTTTCCGTTTGGCACCAGATTTGGTGTTGATGCCCAGCTGCAGTAATGTCCAGCAGTACCTCTATCACCAGGTGTACAAATCAACTAATGTAAGCAATGTCGGTAAAATCCAGGGGTGCCCTGACTCGTGCAGGGGACGTCCAAAGGGCGGCTCCTAAACAAATATGCAATGTCCTAAAGCCTGGCACTCCCTCCGTTACTTACAAGCCCCGGTGCCCTCAGAGTAAATGTTGAATAAACTGAACAGAAGCTGCGGCACTCAGGGTCTTAGAAAAAATGCTTGTATTGAAGAATTCAATTACATAGCGCACCCGCGCCCCACCAACGTTTCGGGGAGTCCAACCCCTTTGTCAAGGTGTAGGTGACAGAAAAAAGAAGAAACAAAAGACATAACTCACCTATTTATAGATAGAAGCCCGCCACACACCGTGCAGAACAGCTCCCGCGCCTCCGTCCCCACCGCCGGATGTTGCAGGAAGATGACGTACAGTGACGCCCCTGGCGCGTCACTGCTGCTCCGTTGCTCGGCAACCCGCGGCACTGCCGGCCCGTTGCCCGGCAACCCATCACGCCGTCAGGCCAGAGGCTCAGGAGCTGTAAAAGAGAGCCGCAGTGACACCACCACAAAGAAAGTGCAGCTGCATAATGTACATGGAGAGACACTGATAACCTACACCTTGACAAAGGGGTTGGACTCCCCGAAACGTTGGTGGGGCGCGGGTGCGCTATGTAATTGAATTCTTCAATACAAGCATTTTTTCTAAGACCCTGAGTGCCGCAGCTTCTGTACAGTTTATTCAACATTTACTCTGAGGGCACCGGGGCTTGTAAGTAACGGAGGGAGTGCCAGGCTTTAGGACATTGCATATTTGTTTAGGAGCCGCCCTTTGGACGTCCCCTGCACGAGTCAGGGCACCCCTGGATTTTACCGACATTGCTTACATTAGTTGATTTGTACACCTGGTGATAGAGGTACTGCTGGACATTACTGCAGCTGGGCATCAACACCAAATCTGGTGCCAAACGGAAAGGATTTTTTCCTGTTCAGTGATACTGCAGTATTGGCACGTGTGTTTACACCTTTAAGCTTTCACAGCTGCAATATTTTGGATATGGATCCTGAAATGTCTACACCAACCACTGAAAGCTCTAGGGGCTTTGTCCATCTGAATATCAGCAGAGGGGACCTGTATGGTTTCACTGACGAAGATGCTGACAGACTACGATTTAAAGAACGGTTGTCGGTGGCTGATCAGCAGTACAGCCAGGAGGATTTATATCAACAACTGTATAAGCTGAAACGCAGGGAAATAGACGATCTGCTCCATGGGATATCTCTCTCTGACTACCACAGGGAGTGCATGATTCCCAGAGGGTTTAGGATCAGAAACGCCCCTACCATCGGCAGGTTCAACCCTGACTTTTGCAAGAAATGGGTCGGGATCACCAATAAATGTAGTCTGGACCTCATGCTACTGGTGATTGAGGAAGCAGGCAGGGAGCTGAGGGTAGTTAAGGACAAAATCACGACCTTTGAAACAACGCACCTGTCCTCCCTACAGCAGGATGAATCCCACGATTGGCTGCGCAAGCTGCGCACACAATGCGATGCCTACCGCAGGGATCTCCTTAAGTTTAAAAAGAACAAATTGGACATTGTTCAGGAGGATTACGAGAACAACAGAGTGCATCGTTGGCTAATGGGAGGTCCTTCGGGGGGCACATATTCTTCACAACCAAAATCCAAGCAGGGCTGGCGCCGTCGGAGGGAGAATCGGGCAGGGCGAGGAGCCTCATCCAACAGCGACAGTGAATTCGCGGTAGCCGATTCAGATGGCTCACAAGAACAGTCAGCCGTCCCTTTAGGGGCAACGGGCGTGAGTACAAACAAAGGAAAAGGCCGGCCACCCGTCGGGGTGGGCAGAACACGAGACTCCATAGATCGGGCAGTGAAAAACAAAACTTAATCTATAACCTTTCGGCACGTACACTAACCCCTGCAGAACTAGATGTTCTTAGTAATGGGCTTTCGTTTGTCCCCACCAATCGGCATAACGAGATGAATTGGAAAATTGATTTATACCAATTTGCAAGAAAATTACGACGACAGGAATACTTTTCGGCACACCCCAGCCCACTGCCTACCACCCCTACAATTATACAACCATTCCTGAATAAAAGAAGCAGCTCGTCCTTTGATCCACAATCCTCGAATGCCTCCATTAAATCCTTTCTACGACTCGTGGATGAATCCATGGATAAGTACACAAAGGCCACCACCCAAGTGCACCGTAACCTGTCAAAACAAGAATGGCAGGCACTCAAGAATTTGAGTTCTTATACAGATATCATCATCCGCCCTGCCGATAAGGGGGGCGGTGTGGTCATTCTGGACCTGACATACTACCGGATGGAGATTGAGGCACAACTATCCAATGTCAACACCTATGTGGATCTTGATTCAGACCCGACGGCACTTTACAAGCAGGAACTAGATGGAATTTTGAGCAATGCGAGACAACAGGGGCATATTTCCGAGAAAGTATGTAAGGCCCTCACACAGGATTTTCCAGTAGTGCCCGTCTTCTTTACGGTGCCTAAAATACATAAAGATCTAAGGAGACCGCCAGGCTGCCTCATCATCTCTGCTCGACAATCACTTTATCAGCCAGTGTCGCAATTTCTGGATTGCATACTCCAACCCTTGGTTCATAAACAAGCTAGATGTCTGAAGGACACCACTTCCTTCCTCACACTGCTAGAGTCTTTTGGTACAGTCCATGAGGGGGCAATTTTGTGTACAGTAGACATTTGTAGTTTATACACAAGCATACCGCACAGTGATGGGTTGGAGGCAATGAGGTTGTTCTTAATGGAGGAGAATATGTCCACCGTGAACTTAGATCTCTTCCTGTCTTTACTGGAACTAACATTGACCAGGAACTACTTCATCTTTGATGGACGGTTCTATCAGCAAAGAACCGGCTGTGCCATGGGGAGCAATGTGGCCCCTTCCTATGCAAATGTTTATATGCTGAAGGAAGAAGCATCTATGTTCTTTCAGGACCAGGAAAACATTCGACACATCGCACTCTATACCAGGTATATTGACGACATATTCATAGTATGGACGGGGGGGGGAGCTAGTGCTCAGAAAGCTCCTGGACTCCATCAATTCCAGGCCCTCCCCCATCAGGATCACGTCCCAGTGGTCGTCCTCTTCCATCAACTACCTAGACGTGCTGGTGACCATCAAAGCCGGCAGGTTGGAAACCAGTATGTACAGCAAGCCAACGGACAAGAACACTCTCTTGCGAGCGAACAGTCACCACCCTCGACCATTGAAACAGGGCCTGCCCAGGTCTCAGATGATGAGGGTAGCGCGCATCAACAGTCAACCAGAGAGGTTGGAACAGGAATTGGATTCCATGGTTTCCAAATTCATGGACAGAGGCTATGAAAAGGCATTACTCAATCGCATTAAGGGAGAAATACTATCGATACCCAGGGATGAGTTGTTACGCCCTACAGCAAGATCCTCTGCTGACAGAATCACTTGGACAACCACGTTTGACACTTCCAGCCCTATTCTAACCAGGGCCAATCGAGCTCTATGGCCAATTATTTCCACGGACTCCAGTCTTCCTTTCAAACACACCACTCCTATGATGTGTTACAGGCGTGGACGCAACATCAGGGACTGGGTGGTCCATGCTGACATCACGGGTATGCCTAAATCCATGGGTGCCCAAGGGGGTGGGACCTTTTTGACGAGGAAGCCGGGTTGCTACAGGTGCTTGGGTTGCACCACGTGCAGCCATATGATCACGGGGTCGTGCTTCGTGTTACCTCTCACTTGAAAGAGGATTTCTATTCATCATGTCCTGACTTGCACGTCTACCTATATCATCTACCTCATCACCTGCCCCTGCGGCTTATGCTACGTGGGGAAGACAATCAGGACTCTACGGGAACGCATGGCATTGCATCGATCGGCCATTAAAACTGCTCTCCTTGGTACGCCATCAGACCAGCCAGTAGCTCGTCATTTCCAGGAAGTCAAGCATTCTTTAAAGGACCTCAAGCATATTATCATTGACCACGTCCCCAAGACCCTACGGGGTGGAGATCGAAATGGTCGGCTATTGCGTAAGGAGGCAGCGTGGATCTTCAGACTAAACACCATTTCCCCAGCTGGACTTAATGAGAGGATTACCTGGGGCATTTTTTGCTGAGGGGAGAGAGGAACACCCAGTCCCTAGGGTGGTGAGGACTGACCTCCAAGGGCTGCACCTATTTGACGAAGGAGTGCTGATGCATGGCCCACTGGGACAGGCAGTCCATCAAGTGATGGGAAGAGCCTGAACAGGGGGGCACATTGCCTCTTGCAATGTACCCCAGGCCAAGATATAATACTATAATGCTGATCAGTTTATTTTTATCATGTCACTTTACACAGCTATTCCAATTCAACGACCCTTGTACTCCAAGCATGGGTGTATTTTGGGAGTAAGCCCCCCACTCTAACCACTCTTGGGTAGATCTGGGCTCTCCCTATTCGTGATTTCTCTCCCTGATATGTATATATATACATGACGGACCGGGTCCCCCCAATATGAAGTTGGTCTCTTTTCCCTTTTAGAGCACGGGTTTATTTGTATTTAGGTTATCACTGTCTCTCCATGTACATTATGCAGCTGCACTTTCTTTGTGGTGGTGTCACTGCGGCTCTCTTTTACAGCTCCTGAGCCTCTGGCCTGACGGCGTGATGGGTTGCCGGGAAACGGGCCGGCAGTGCCGCGGGTTGCCGAGCAACGGAGCAGCAGTGACGCGCCAGGGGCGTCACTGTACGTCATCTTCCTGCAACATCCGGCGGTGGGGACGGAGGCGCGGGAGCTGTTCTGCACGGTGTGTGGCGGGCTTCTATCTATAAATAGGTGAGTTATGTCTTTTGTTTCTTCTTTTTTCTGTCACCTACACCTTGACAAAGGGGTTGGACTCCCCGAAACGTTGGTGGGGCGCGGGTGCGCTATGTAATTGAATTCTTCAATACAAGCATTTTTTCTAAGACCCTGAGTGCCGCAGCTTCTGTTCAGTTTATATATATATATATATATATATATATATATATATTTAAATGCATTTCCAAAATGTGCCGCTAGATGGCGCTATTACCACATATTTATTCATCCATCAGTAAGCTACAAACAATTATGCCTACCTCACAACCATATTTGTAAAATATGATACGGCGTGAGCCAATATATATATATATATATATATATATATATAAAAGCAGCAGAGACGGTACGGCACTCCAATGATTGACACTTGAGACTTAAGTAGAAGTACAACGTTTCAATGCCCGATTTAATACTGTGGCATTTTCGTCAGGTAATACCACAGTATTAAAACGGGCATTGAAACGTTGTACTTCTACTTAAGTCTCAAGTGTCAATCATTGGAGTGCCGCACCGTCTCTGCTGCTTGTGTATCCATTTGTGAGGGCACCCAATGTATTCCTGCTTTTAGTGGCTGTGCCGGACCCCTGCCTCTTGTGTGTGTGTTTATATATATATATATATATATATATATATATATCCCAAACTTGCCCCGTCACTCCTCCTGAGCAGCTGGCTGTGGTGCCCTTCCTTGTGGACCAGCAGGCCCACCAATATGCAGACGAAGAACTTAGGTGGCACTCACAGACTTGTAGCTTAAAGTGAAAACACTCTTCACTCCGTGAAGAAATTTATTGTGAAACCAGTAACGTTTCGGGGACGTATCCCCTTCCTCAGACAATTTATTTATTTTTACATTTTAATACCAGTGTTCTTTTAAACTAGATTAAAATGTAAATATGTTAAAATGTCTTTAAAATATAATGTTTGTGTAATATGAAACAGTCTATAGTGTCTGTCTTCAAACGATATACAGCACAACCCAAGCATTAGCGCCATAATGTTGATAATAATAATAATAATTTTACTCCCCTCACAACCCAAGCATTAGATCCATAATAATAATAATAATAATAATAATAATAATAATAATTTTACCTCCCTCACAACCCAAGCATTAGATCCATAATAATAATAATAATAATAACAAGGCTTTGCACACATCACAGACCAGTTAGAGTAATAATAATAATAACACTTACCATGATGTTGTGCGTAAAATAATACAATACCATTAAATTGTGTGTATATATATATATATATATATATATATATATATATATATATAAATGCATTTCCAAAATGCGCCGCTACATGGTGCTATTACCACATAATTAAACATCCATAAGTAAGCTACAAACAATTATGCCTACCTCACAACCATATTTGTAAAATATGATACGTCGTGAGCCATGAGGATAATAATAATGATAATACAATACCGTTAAATTGTATGTATATATATATATATATATATATATATATAATTTATTTTTACATTTTAATACCAGTGTTCTTTTAAACTAGATTAAAATATAAATACGTTAAAATATCTTTAAAATATAACGTTTGTATAATATGAAACAGCCTATAGCGTCTGTCTTCAAACGATATACAGCACAACCCAAGCCTTAGCGCCATAATGATAATAATAATAATAATAATAATAATAATAATAATAATAATAATTTTACCTCCCTCACAACCCAAGCATTAGATCCATAATAATAATAATAATAATAATAATAATAATAATAATAATAATTTTACCTCCCTCACAACCCAAGCATTAGATCCATAATAATAATAATAATAATTATTATTATTATTATTATTACAAGGCATTGCACACATCACAGACCATTTCGAGTAATAATAATAATAATAATAATAATAATAATAACACTTACCATGATGTTGTGCATTATTATTCTCTATTCAAGCTCCTTATGGGAACGGTATGGTTAACACATTTATGAAGTAAAACCAGCCAGAATGAGATTCTGCTTACTACATGCAAATTTATCAGCTATACCATGTGAGTGGGACCATTGAGTAATACAATCACACTTTCTGTTATGAGCCACGGCTGTGGCTCATTCCTGTTTTGCATTTTGGTTATGTATTTTATGTTATACTTCTGTTTATGTTCCCCGTGGGTGTCATGGGGTGTTCGGAGGTCACCCTTAAGGAGAAGGTACTATTTTATGTTTATAGTTGTCTTGCAGGCCAGGATTTCCCGTTGCTCTGGTTTAAGAATACTCTTGTTTGCTGCCGGTGGTGAGTCTGTGTAATTGCAGCTTGTTCCCATGTGTTCAGCCTCACCTGTCTGTTGATTGCACCTCTCAGTTGTGCAGCAGGGAAGCTGCACGACATAATTAATTAAGACTCTGTTATTTTCTGGCTCAGTGCAATTCACAGACGCTGGTGATATTTCCAAGGTTCCAGAGTTCTTGAGTTCTGAGTTAGTCCCTGCCAGTTCCTGAGCTCCTGTCTAGCTGCTTCCAGTGTCGGTTCCTGTGTCGGTTCCTGTGCCAGTCCCAGTGTCGGTTCCTGTGTCGGTTCCAGTGTCTGTTCCAGTGTCCTGCCGTGAAGCATTCCTGTCCAGAAGTTCTGTGGCTTTGTCTGTGCCTGGTCGAGTATCTGGCTTCTTGGTGTCCACCGGTCTGTCGTTTGGGATACTGCCTGTCCTCCAGTTCTGAGAGTCTGTGTCGGCTACATTGGGGGGTTCCTGTCCGTTTGCCAGTATTTGTACCGGTTCCGTGAGTAGCGGCTTTGCCGCGTCCGTCAGCCTAGGCCGCAGTATTCTTTGGTTATCATTTGTTTCTGGTGTTTTGCAGAGGGTTCTGCTTGTGCTGTCACCGCCGGTACACAACGGTATTGTGTCGGCGAGTGGACAGCATTTCCTTTGTTGTTCTTTTCCTTTGGCGGCGTGCCGCACATATATTTAGGTTTAGGGTTGTTAGTAGCCCCTAGCCTTCTGTTTGTTTTAGTTAGAGGTCCCCTTGTTATTATCCTGTCTCGGTTCATGCCTTGTCTCAATCTAAGACCTGGGGGCATCGGAGTTGGGCAGACCTAATCCGCCCTTGAAACGCGGCTGCCGTGTGCCCAAGAAACCATAGTCATTTAGGCGTGAACTGACCACACGGGTGAAATAATGGAGGTAGGGTGCTAGGGGCTATTTCCACACCACACCTTGTTTCAGCGTCACGTTCTGGTGCTCAGGACTCACTACGCAACATCTCCCTTGTTCTGAGCACCAGGAACCTAACATTATCACCAGCCATACAACAAAAAAGAAATAAAGCTTTTTCTTTTTTGGCCCAGTCCAGTGTCTTGTTTAGAATCCAGTCCTGTCTAGAATTCAGTGTGCAGAATCCAGTCCTGTCAAGAATCTAGTCCTGTCTAGAACTCAGTGTGCAGAATCCAGTCCGGTGTTTAGAATCCAGTCCTGTCTAGAATTCAGTGTGCAGAATCCAGTCCTGTCTAGAACTCAGTGTGCAGAATCCAGTCCGGAGTTTAAAAATCTAATCCAGTCTTGTCTTGTCTAGAATCTTGTCTAGAATCTTGTGTTAGAATCTTGTCTTAGAATCATGTCTGGAATCATGTCTGGAATCATGTCTAGAATCTTGTCTAAGAATCTTGTCTAAGAATCTTGTCTTAGAATCATGTCTAGAATCGTGTCTAGTCTTGTCTTGTCTAGTTTGAAATCCTCCTATGCCTACTATGCAAGCCCTGCAAGCATCTCTCTCAGCCCTGAACTCTGCTTTCAGTGCTTTGAAGCCTGAGCGGCTGAAGTTTTGCAGCAATCCTTAAAGCAACTGCAAAACCTTCTGACCAAAATTTTGCTTATTTTGCCAGAAGTTGTTGAGAGTTCATCCTATAAAGAGACTCTTGCTCACAGTATGGTGACAACTGAATCCTCAGGTTTAATTAGAGAGAAAAAGTTTGAAAGTTTTCTGCGGCCCAGGCTCTCAGAAGAGGAGCGTCTGCGTCGCAGAAACTTAGATTTATGCCTATATTGTGGGGGTTTAGGCCACTATCTGCAGACCTGTGAGTTGCGCAAGCCAAAGTGTGGTGACAAGTCCTGCCCTCTGGCCAAGTTTAGTCAGGATACAAGACCTACTCCTGTCTCTACTGTGGCAGAGGTACTTGTCACACAACCCACACTAAAAAGCACTCTGTCCTATAATTGGGGTTCTTGGGCTAGGGAGTCCCATTATAGATTCAGGAACCAAAGGAGAATGTTTCTCTCCTCTCTAGATTTTCCTGTTGAAGCAGAGTTGCAAGCCCCTGGAGTGGTGCCCGATGCCCAGGGTCCTGGAGCGGTGCCCGATGCCCAGGGTCCTGGAGCGGTGCCCAATGCCCAGGGTCCTGGAGCGGTGCCCGATGCCCAGGGTCCTGGAGCAGTGCCCGATGCCCAGGGTCCTGGAGCGGTGCCCGATGCCCAGGGTCCTGGAGCGGTGCCCGATGCCCAGGGTCTTGGAGCGGTACCCAGTGCCAAGGGTCCTGGAGCGGTACCCGGTGCCCAGGGTCCTGGAGCGGTACCCGGTGCCCAGAGTCCTGGAGCGGTACCCGGTGCCCAGGGTCCTGGAGCGGTACCCGATGCCCAGGGTCCTGGAGCGGTACCCGATGCCCAGAGTCCTGGAGCGGTACCCGATGCCCAGAGTCCTAGAGCGGTACCCGATGCCCAGAGTCCTGGAGCGGTACCCGATGCCCAGAGTCCTGGAGCGGTACCCGATGCCCAGAGTCCTGGAGCGGTACCCAATGCCCAGAGTCCTGGAGCGGTACTTGATGCTCTAGGTTATAGAGGAACATCGAATATTATAGCTCAGGTGTCAATACCAGAAGGGGTCTCAGAAGCTGTTACCCCAGGTAGAGACTTGAAAAGCGCAACTCCAGAGAAGGTGTCTAAAACCATAGTTCTAGAAGGGAACTCGAGAAGCAAAACCCCAGAAGGGATCTTTGAAGTAATATCCCCAAGTGGGGTCTCGAGAGACGCAGCCCCAAAGAAGGGTCTAGAGGTCGCTTCCCCAGGAAAGAACTTAAGAGGCATAGCGTTAGTGGAGGTTCTGAAGGTTATAGCTTCAGCAAAAGTCCCGGAACTCATAGTCCCGGGAGAAGTTTAGATAATTATCGACTCAGAGAGGGAGGCCGACGGCCCGGTCCCAGTGAGGGAGGCCAACGACCCGGTCCCAGTAAAAGAATCCGAGGTGCCACTGCCCCAGCAGGGTTCCCAAAGGCCACTGCCCCAGCGGGGTTCCCGAAGGCCACTGCCCCAGCGGGGTTCCCGAAGGCCACTGCCCCGGGTGGGGTTCAGAAAGTCACTGCCCCGGGTGCGGTTCAGAAAGTCACTGCCCCGGGTGGGGTTCCGAGGACCACTGCCCCAGATGGGGTTCAGAAAGTCACTGCCCCAGGTGGGGTTCAGAAAGTCTCAGCCTCGAGTAAGGTCAATAGTGACCAGGTCCTAGCAAAGCACTCTAGTCAGTCAGATGGGAAGGAAGCAGATCCTGACTCTGTTGATATCTCAACATCTATAATCTTTGATGGAGACTTAGTCCAATTTCTGGCGCATTACAAACACTATTACACCATTTTGTTGTCTAGACCATTTCTGGGCATCACTTCAGAGAACCTTGTGCTCTATCTGATATATTCCTTTAGAGGAGAGCCTTTTGAGTGGGCGACCAGCCTAATGAAAGCTGAAGATCCCATTCTTCAGGATCCCCCAGCATTCAGTGATGCAGTTATTAAAAGATATGGTTCCAAAGAAATTGGTTTAGGTTCCTCTAGGTCAGGGGTTCTCAAACTCGGTCCTCAGGACCCCACACAGTGCATGTTTTGCAGGTAACCCAGCAAGTGCACAGGTGTATTAATTACTCACTGACACATTTTAAAAGGTCCACAGGTGGAGCAAATTATTTCACTTGTGATTCTGTGAGGAGACCTGCAAAACATGCACTGTGTGGGGTCCTGAGGACCGAGTTTGAGAACCTCTGCTCTAGGTCACCCGTCTTATCTGCTGAGAGTTCACCGTATACTGTAAACTCGGCACAAGAGTCTCAGCCCGTTGTTTTGACTGCAGGATGTGCTTTTCTGTCTTCTTCTAATAGTAGTACTTTGCCTGAAAGTTCAGCTCCCAAGGTTAAGAAACCAATCTCTGATTTGAACCCAGCCTTGCTGGGAGGTACCATCAGTTCAGACAATGTTTGGGGAATTACCTTGGTCAGACCTCAAGAACTTTGTAAAAATAAGAAGAAGAAGAAGAAGAAGAAGAAGAAGAAGAAGAAGAAGAAGAAAAAGAAATAATTATTGACTCTTGCCTTGATATAAAAAAAAAAGATTTTTTTTTTCCTTGTTTTGTGTCCAGTGGCCACCGTCAAGAGGGGGGCACTGTTACAAGCTGTTGCCACAGCTTGTTTCTGTTTCTTATCTTTGTTTGTTTATTCCAGTGTCAGGTTTATTATTGTATACCTTGTTTTGGATTACCTGAATTTTGGGGTCCTTTGACCCCTCCTCAAGGGGGGGTAATGTTATGAGCCACGGCTGTGGCTCATTCCTGTTTTGCATTTTGGTTATGTATTTTATGTTATACTTCTGTTTATGTTCCCCGTGGGTGTCATGGGGTGTTTGGAGCTCACCCTTAAGGAGAGGGTACTGTTATGAACCACAGGTAGTGGTTCATTCCTATTTTATGTTTATAGTTGTCTTGCAGGCCAGGATTTCCCGTTGCTCTGGTTTAAGAATACTCGTTTGCTGCCGGTGGTGAGTCTGTGTAATTGCAGCTTGTTCCAATGTGTTCAGCCTCACCTGTCTGTTGATTGCACCTCTCAGTTGTGCAGCAGGGCAGCTGCACAACATAATTAATTAAGACTCTGTTATATTCTGGCTCAGTGCAATTCACAGACGCTGGTGATATTTCCAAGGTTCCAGAGTTCTTGAGTTCTGAGTTAGTCCCTGCCAGTTCCTGAGCTCCTGTCTAGCAGTGTCATAGAAACATAGAAACATAGAATTTGTCGGCAGATAAGAACCACTTGGCCCATCTAGTCTGCCCCTTTTTTTTTTTTATATATTATTTTTTTTTTTTATCACTAACCTTATTTGTTCCTTATTTCTTTGTAAGGATATCCTTATGTCTATCCCATGCATGTTTAAATTGCTCTACTGTCTTAGCCTCTACCACCTCTGATGGGAGGCTATTCCACTTGTCCACTACCCTTTCTGTGAAATAATTTTTCCGCAAATTTCCCCTGAACCTCCCCCCCTCCAGTCTCAGTGCATGTCCTCGTGTCCTATTGCTTCTCTTCATTTGGAGAATGTTTCCCTCCTGGACTTTGTTAAAACCCTTCATATATTTGAAAGTTTCTATCATGTCCCCCCTTTCTCTTCTCTGCTCCAAACTATACATATTGAGATTTCTTAGTCTTTCTGGGTATGTTTTGTGATGTAGGCCATGCACCATTTTAGTTGCCCTCCTTTGTACAGTTTCTAATGTATTAATATCCTTTTGAAGATATGGCCTCCAGAACTGAATACAGTATTCTAGATGAGGCCGTACCAATGACCTATACAGTGGCATTATTACTTCTTTCTTTCTGCTGCTGATTCCTCTCCCAATGCAGCCAAGCATCTGACTAGCCTTCCTCATTGCCTTGTTACATTGCTTACCTGCCTTTAAGTCATCTGGAATAGTGACTCCTAGATCCCTTTCCTCCTCAGTAGTTTCCAGTATAGTGCCATTAATACTGTATTTAGCTTTAGGATTTTTGAGACCCAAGTGCATGATTTTGCATTTTTTGGCATTAAACTGTAATTGCCAGACTCTTGACCATTCCTCTAGTCTACCTAGATCCTCAATCATTTGTTTTACCCCACCTGGTGTGTCTACCCTGTTGCATACCTTTGTGTCATCTGCAAAAAGGCATACTTTCCCTTTAATCCCATTTGCAATGTCACCAATAAAGATATTGAAAAGCACTGGTCCAAGTACAGATCCCTGGGGTACTCCACTGGTAACATTTCCCTCTTGTGAATGCACTCCATTTACCACAACTCTCTGTTTTCTATCCTTCAACCAAGATCTTATCCATTCAATAATCCTAATATCCAATCCCAAACTTTCAAGTTTATTTAGCAGTCTGCGATGTGGAACTGTGTCAAAAGCCTTACTAAAGTCAAGATAAGCTATATCCATGGCTCCACCTTTATCCATCACTTTAGTCACACAATCAAAAAAGTCAATAAGATTTGTTTGACATGATCTTCCCCCAGTGAATCCATGCTGTTTGGGATCCAGTAAATTGCCGGATTTGAGATGATCTACAACTCTTTCTTTTAAGAGTGTTTCCATCAATTTCCCTACTACTGATGTAAGACTCACTGGTCTGTAGTTGTTTGCCTCTTCCTTGCTTCCACTTTTGTGCAGTGGGACTACGTTTGCTCTTTTCCAGTCCCCTGGAATTTCTCCTGTAGCTAATGACTGGTTGAATAATTCTGTCAATGGTGCTACCAGCACCTCTTTAAGTTCTTTTAGTATCCTTGGATGTATCCCATCTGGCCCCATAGATTTGTCCACTTTCAGCTTTGAGAGTTCTGTTAGGACCTTCTCCTCTGTAAATGTACTTGTTTCATTTTCCTGAATATCCCTGCAACTTAACTGTGGCCCCTTCCCCTCTCTTTCAGTAGTAAATACTGAGCAAAAATAATCATTAAGATGATCTGCTATTAAATTGTCTCCCTCAACAAGATTCCCAGTGTCCGTCTTTAGTTTTATAATTCCGCCTTTTGTTTTTCTTTTTTCGCTTATATACCTAAAAAAAGTTTTGCCTCCTTTACCCACTGACTGGGCCATTTTCTCCTCAGCTTGTGCCTTTGCACATCTGATTACCTTCTTTGTCTCCTTCTGTCTAACAAGATATATCTTTTTGTCTTCATTATTTTGTGTCTGCTTATATTTCCTAAAAGCCATCTTTTTTGCTCTCACAATATTTGCTACTTCTTTTGCAAACCACACTGGCTTCCTTTTCCTTGTGTTTTTCCTAACAGTTTTGATACAAAGGTCTGTTGCCTTCAATATTGCACATTTGAATGTTTTCCACCTCTCCTGCACTGTTTCCAAGTTCCTCCACTCTGCCAAAGAATCGCTTACACATTTTCCCATCCCTACAAAATCAGCCTTCCTAAAATCCAACACCTTTGTTTTTGTATGGGACGAGTCAGTCTCTGTCTTAATGCTGAACCATACTGCTTGATGATCACTGGATCCGAGGTTTTCACCCACTTTTACGTCTGATAATCTGTCTCCATTTGTAAGTATTAAGTCTAATATTGCGTCTTTCCGAGTGGGCTCCCTCACCAATTGGTGGAGGGATGCTCCCTGAAGGGAATTTAAAATGTTCCTACTTCTAGTGGAACTAGCAACAGACACCTCCCAGTTTACATCAGGAAGATTAAAGTCTCCCATGATTATTACCTCTCCTTTTAATGCCATTTTAGTTATGTCCTGCAATAGGTTCTTGTCAAGTTCCTCTTCCTGACCTGGTGGCCTGTATATCACGCCAATACGAATAATCAACTTTTCCCCTGTTTCTATGGTCACCCAAAGGGCCTCAGTTTTTTCTTCAATACTTTGTATTAATGTAGTCTTTATGGCATTTTTTACATACATTGCTACCCCTCCCCCGATTTTTCCAATTCTGTCTAGCTGCTTCCAGTGTCGGTTCCTGTGTTGGTTCCTGTGTCGATTACTGTGTCGGTTCCTGTGCCAATCCCAGTGTCGGTTCCTGTGTCGGTTCAAGTGTCTGTTCCAGTGTCCTGCCGTGAAGCATTTCTGTCCAGAAGTCCTGTGGCTTTGTCTGTGCCTGGTCGAGTATCTGGCTTCTTGGTGTCCACCGGTCTGTCTTTTGGGATTCTGCCTGTCCTTCAGTTCTGAGAGTCTGTGTCGGCTTCATTGGGGGGTTCCTGTCTGTTTGCCAGTATTTGTACCGGTTCCGTGAGTAGCGGCTTTGCCGCTTCCGTCGGCCTAGGCCGCAGTATTCTTTGGTTATTATTTGTTTCTGGTGTTTTGCAGAGGGTTCTGCTTGTGCTGTCACCGCCGGTACACAACGGTATTGTGTCGGCGAGTGGACAGCATTTCCTTTGTTGCTCTTTTCCTTTGGCGGCGTGCCGCACATATATTTAGGTTTAGGGTTGTTAGTAGCCCCTAGCCTTCTGTTTGTTTTAGTTAGAGGTCCCCTTGTTATTATCCTGTCTCGGTTCACGCCTTGTCTCAATCTAAGACCTGGGGGCATCGGAGTTGGGCAGACCTAATCCGCCCCTTCAAACGCAGCTGCCGTGGGCCCAAGAAACCATAGTTACTCAGGCGTGAACTGACCACACGGGTGAAACAATGGAGGTAGGGTGCTAGGGGCTATTTCCACACCACACCTTGTTTCAGCATCACGTTCTGGTGCTCAGGACTCACTACGCAACATCTCCCTTGTTCTGAGCACCAGGAACTTAACATTTTCATTCAAGTGGAATACACTATGTGTTGTATTTTTCTATTATTTTTTTAGCCTATTGTTAATCGATTTGGAGCTGGAACCATTCTATCATATCCATTGTGTAAGCCATTTTTGACCACTCAATTTCTGTTGTGATAAGGTTGCGCCACCTGGTTTCACTAATTTTGGGTGTGTGTATAGCAATGTAACTTCAGTTGAAAATCCTTCTCAGAGCTGTGTCCAACTTCAGAGCTGCGACCCATTCTTATAGTCATGTCTATGAGCCAACTGGCCCCCCACCAACCTGTGATATGCCGTCCCACATTTCCAAGAGGCGGGGGCTGGAATTTTAAACATATACACTTTGGACGTATAATTTATTAAATTTGATATTTATTTTCAGTTACAATGAAAATATAATCTGTTAGCGGAATCTTAAACGTTGTACTCCGCACTTCAAAAATATACCACATACTTATAATTTATCCTGCTGTATTATGTGTATTGCATGAGTTCTAGTTGACACCATGGATGGCTGCCACGATTCTGCTCTGCCATTGCATCCTTCGTTTTTAGGCATACATGCATAATAATATGTCTAATATTTCAAGTCTATTGTACAGTTGCAAAGCGCAGTATGAACTCATATGTGTAATGTTTGCTACGTTTTTACTCCTTCTTATTCCCTGTATTCCCACATTCATGTTGCTGCTTAGCGATGCATTGTACCACATAGAATCCCTAGTGTGCGTGAGTACGCATGTTCAATAAAGCCGATTCTTATTCTATTTAAACAATTGTGTTTAAAAAATATATATATATATATATATATATATATATATAAAATCACATCATAGCGTGTTACAGCCCTGTTTAAAATTAAGATGTCATTTTGAGGCAATACATAGACCTCTAGGTGGTACTAATGTTCTTTTGCAGAGATTAACACATTGTGTACATTAATAATAATCAGATGTTTTTGTTACATGCTTGTCGTCCGTCAGGCATATTTTGAAATTTGCTCTGTCATCATTAATCATGCATGGCCACGGTCATTAAAATTAAGAATGCATGGTCACGGTCATTAAAATCAATGCGCTTTTAAATCAGTACCATGTGTGAGAACGGAATGTCAGAACCCATTTTTTTTAGCTGTTGGAATGTGATAAACCATTTGTGTTTCTGTACATCTAAGAATGCATGGTCACGGTCATTAAAATCAATACGCTTTTAAATCAGTACCATGTGTGACAATGGAATGTCAGAACCCATTTTTTATTTTTTATTTTTTTTAGCTGTCTGAATGTGTGAAACCATTTGTGTTTCCGTACATGTAAGAATGCATGGTCACGGTCATTAAAATCAATACGCTTTTAAATCAGCACCGTGTGTGACAATGGAATGTCATTACCCATTTTTTTTTTTTAGCTGTTGGAATGTGTGAAACCATCTGTGTTTCCGTACATCTAAGAAATTGTGTGACATGACATGATATTTTAACTGTTGTGCTGATGTTAATATTAACAGTGGTGTATTTAACATAATAAATTGCTGATTATATGTCAGATTTTCTATGATGTGCTACAACTTCAAAGCCATTATCTAGACTATTGTTACGTGACATCCTTTTCAAAGCCATTATCTTTTAATACAGTTTAATATCGAACTCTATAAATTTTATATTAAATTTTATATAAAAGCGATATCAAACATTATAATTTAATATTTAAGGGGGCGTGCCCCAGGAGAAAGGGTGTGTGGTACCTGTCACACAGAAAGCTGCTCTATATCTACTTAGCAGGCCTGGAAATGCTTCTATCTATGCTTACTGGCAAACCTTGAACCATGGCCGGATTCATTCTCTGCATGATTTTCTCTTTCCAGGGCAGCCAAGTCAATACCAATGCCGGTCCTCCGCCTGTACCTTTTTTATAATTATGCTCTTTGGCCATTTTTTTCTTGGTGCATCGCCTGCAATCACTATATCATTTTTACATACATCGACTTCTCTTATTACACCAGAAACTGCAGTAACATTCTCAGCAATTTGCTTCCATATTTTCATCTTTTCACTCGGATGAGTTTTAGCAGATCGATGACCTAAAAGCTTGTCATAAAATTTGTCAACACCTTCGATTAATGCATCATTCTCTGCATTGTTAAATCTGACAGATCGCATTGCCTTTGTTTTTTTACTTTTGGACTGAGCAGGTTCCTCATCCTCAGAGGTTTCAGGATCCCCATTACTCTCCTGTAAAACAAAATTAGAAAGATTTTTTTTGAGCCCCTGCATGTGTGTTAAGGGATTGTGGGGTATGTGCATGTGTGTGAAGGGATTGTTGGGTGGGTGCATGTGTGTAAAGGGAATGTGGGGTGGGTGCCTGTGTGTTAAGGGATTGTGGGGTATGTGCATGTGTGTGAAGGGATTGTTGGGTGGGTGCATGTGTGTAAGGGGATTGTGGGGTGTGTGCATATGTGTAAAGGGATTGTGGGGTGGGTGCTTGTGTGTTAAGGGATTGTGGGGTATGTGCACATGTGTGAAGGGATTGTGGGGTGGGTGCATGTGTGTAAAGGGATTGTGGGGTATGTGCATGTGTGTGAAGGGATTGTGGGTTGGGTGCCTGTGTGTAAAGGGTTTGTGGGGTATGTGCATGTGTGTGAAGGGATTGTGGGGTGAGTGCATGTGTGTAAAAGGATTGTGGGGTATGTGCATGTGTGTGAAGGGATTGTTGGGTGGGTGCCTGTGTGTTAAGGGATTGTGGGGTATGTGCATGTGTGTGAAGGGATTGTGGGTTGGGTGCATGTGTGTAAAGGGATTGTGGGGTATGTGCATGTGTGTGAAGGGATTGTGGGTTAGGTGCCTGTGTGTTAAGGGATTGTGGGGTGCGTGCATGTGTGTGAAGGGATTGTGTGGTGGGTGCAAGTGTGTAAAGGGATTATGGGGTGGGTGCATGTGTGTAAAGGGATTGTGGGGTGGGTGCATGTGTGTAAAAGGATTGTGGGATGGGTGCATGTGTGTGAAGGGATTGTGGGTTGGGTGCCTGTGTGTTAAGGTATTGTGGGGTATGTGCATGTGTGTGAAGGGATTGTGGGGTGTGTGCATGTGTGTGAAGGGATTGTGGGGTGGGTGCATGTGTGTGAAGGGATTGTGGGTTGGGTGCATGTGTGTAGAGGGATTGTGGGGTATGTGCATGTGTGTTAAGGGATTGTGGGGTGGGTGCATGTGTGTAAAGGGATTGTGGGGTGGGTGCATGTGTGTGAAGGGATTGTGGGTTGGGTGCATGTGTGTAGAGGGATTGTGGGGTGTGCATGTGTTTTAAGGGATTATGGGGTGGGGGCCTGTGTTTAAAGGGGTTGTTGAGTATATATAGTTACATACATAGTCAGTGAGGTTGAAAAGAGGCAAAATGCCCTTCGGGTTCAACCTGTATTCTGCATTAATCTGTTTATTTTATAATGTGCATGCTGAAGTAATGGTTTAGTACCGATTTACAGCAATGATTCCTACCACTCCCAGATAATTTTAATGTCAATATGCTAAATGCTAAAGCCCTTGATATGTTTTCCTGTTAGAAATGTGTCCAATCCGTTTTTAAATGCATTTACAGAGTCTACCATTATTTCTTCCTCTGGCAGTGAGTTCCAAATCTTTATTCCCCTTACAGAGAAGAACCCTTTCCTACATTGTGTACGGAATTTTCTCTCTTCTTGCCTCAGTGAGTGCCCACGCGTCCTATACAGAGTTCTTTTAATAAACAAATCAGTTGCTACCTCCGTGTAATGCCCCTTTACATATTTGAAGATATTAATAATGTCTTCTCTTAGTCTCCTCTTTTCTAGTGAATACATATTTAATTTAGTAAGCCTCTCCTCATATTCCAGTGTCTCTAAACCTTTAATCAATTTAGTAGCTCGTCTTTGAACTCTTTCTAGTTCCGCGATATCCTTTTTGTAATATGGGGCCCAGAACTGAATGCAATATTCCAGGTGTGGGCGTACCAATGATTTGTACAACGGCAGGATTACATCCTCATCCTTGGTCTCAATGCCCTGTCTAATGCACGCAAGCACTTTACTTGCCTTTTTTGCTGCAGTTTGGCATTGTGTACTGTAACCTAGAGGCGTAACTAGGGTTTTCGAAGCCCAAAGCAAGATGGAAAATGGCGCCCCCCCCCAAAAAAAAAAAAAAAAAAACATACAAAAAGAAGCATGTGCGCGCGTCGAAGGCGCGTGCAGCGAAAAATGGGTGTGGCCACACTCCAGAAGGGGTGTGGCCACGCTCCAGAAGGGGTGTGGCCACTGAAAATGGCCCACAGTGCCAGTTACACTGCCCCACAGTGCCAGTTACATTGCCCCACAGTGCCGGATATATGCCCCACAGTGACAGATACATTGCCCCACAGTGCCAGATACATGCCCCACTCAGTGCCAGATACATGCCCCACAGTGCCAGTTACATTGCCCCACAGTGCCGGATACAATGCCCCACAGTGCCAGATACATTGCCCCACAGTGCCAGTTACATTGCCCCACAGTGCCAGTTACATTGCCCCACAGTGCCAGTTACATTGCCCCACAGTGCCAGATACATGCCCCACAATGCCAGATACATGCCCCACAGTGCCAGATACATGCCCCACTCAGTGCCAGATACATGCCCCACAGTGCCAGTTACATTGCCCCACAGTGCCGGATACATGCCCCACAGTGCCAGTTACATGCCCCACAGTGCCAGATACATTGCCCCACAGTGCCAGATACATTGCCCCATAGTGCCAGTGACATGCCCCACAGTGCCAGATACATGCCCCACAGTGCCAGTTACATGCCCCACAGTGCCAGGCCCACTCAGTGCCAGTTACATGCCCCATTTGGTGCCAGTTACATGCCCCACAGTGCCAGGCCCCACTAAGTGCCAGTTACATGCCCCATTGGGTGCCAGTTACATGCCCCACAGTGCCAGATACATTGCCCCACAGTGCCAGATACATTGCCCCACAGTGCCAGTTACATTGCCCCACAGTGCCAGATACATTGCCCCACAGTGCCAGTTACATGCCCCACAGTGCCAGACACATGCCTCACAGTGCCAGGCCCCACTTGGTGCCAGATACATGCCCCACTGTGCCGCTGGACCCCCCCCCCCCGTGCCGCCGGACCCCCCCGTCACTTACCGGCCGGCGGCCGCTTGTTGCTGTGTGAGGGGAGGAGAGCGCAGCGCCTCTCCTTCCCCTCGCCGCTCCAGGTCTCCGGCGGCTGTCTGGCGCCGGTTCGCTAGCCAATCAGAGCTCGCGGACCAGCAGCCAATCAGGAGCCGGTCCGCAAGCTCTGATTGGCTAACGCCGGAGACCGGACACAGCAGCGCTGCTAGTGGCGGTGAGGGGAGGGAGAGACGCTGCGCTCTCCTCCCCTCACATTAAGGGTTGACGGGAGCGAGTGAGGCATGATGCCCTGGATGCCGGCGGCGCCCCCCTCTCCTGGGCCTGCCAAGGCGCCCAGGGCACGTGCCCCACTCGCCCTACTCTAGATACGCCTCTGACTAAGCCTATTATCTATGAGCACCCCCAAATCTTTTTCCACCATAGTTACCCCTAGATTTTCTCCATCTAGAATGTAGGATGCAAGTGTGTTTTTTGTCCCAAAATGCATAACTTTGCATTTTTCTATGTTGAACCTCATTTTCCATTTAGACGCCCAGAATTCCAGTTTAAGTCATTCTGTAGAGACTCCACATCGGTTTCTGAATAATTACCTTACACAGTTTCGTGTCATCTGCAACGATTGATACTGTGCTTTCCAGGCCTATTCCTAGACCATTGATAAATATAATGAACAGCAGTGGGCCAAGAACAGACCCTTGTGGTATTCTACTGACTACTGGTGCCCAGTTGGAGAACATCCCATTTACCACTACTCGTTGTTCCCTGTTATCCAACCAATTACCTATCCAAGTACAAATAGTATTTCCTAGGCCAAGTTCCCTTCATTTGTGGACCAGTCTCCTATGTGGCACTGTATTGAAGGCTTTTGCAAAATCTAAGTAAACCATGTCCACTGCTTTTCCATGGTCAAGATTCTTGCTCACTTCCTCATAGAAGCTAATTAAGTTGGTTTGACATGATCTGTTCCTTACAAACCCATGTTGACTTTTAGTAATAAGCTTAGTTGCATGTAGGTGCTCCTCTATGCTATCCCTCAAAATGCCTTCTAATATTTTACCCACTATAGAGGTTAAACTAACTGGTCTAATGTTTCCAGTATTATGTTTAGTTCCCTTTTTAAATAAAGCAATACCTCAGCTATGTGCCAATCTTTGGTACCATGCCAGATCTAATCGAACTATTGAAAATCAGGTATAGGGGTTTAGCTAGCTGTGTCCTAAGCTCCATAATAACCCTCGGATGAAAATAGTCTGGGCCTGGTGATTTATTAATCTTTATTTTGCTTATTCTCTCCAGGACTACTTCCTCACTTAAACAGGTATCTAGCCAAGAGTCATTACATTCATTGTCTTTAAGCAATACTGTCACCTGTGCATCCTCCCTGGTGAATACTGACAAAAAAAAAAAGTTCAATATTTCAGCTTTTAATTTGTCATCGTTTGTCGAGGATCCCAATTCATCCTCTAATGGGCCCACATTCTCCTTCTTCAACCTTTTACTGTTTATATATTTATAAAACTTTTTAGGATTGGTTTTACTCTCAATAGCGATTTGCTTTTCGTTAGCAATTTTAGCTGCTCTTATTACTTTTTTGCATCTTTTATTGCATTCCCTGTAAAACCGGAATGACTCCTCCCCTCCATTAGATTTAAATGTTTTAAAAGCACGCCTCTTATTAGCCATTGCTTCTTTGACCTCCTTATTAAGCCACATTGGTTTGTGCTTAATAGTCCTGCGTTTACTGCTCATTGGAATGAATTTGTGAATATTGCTTTCAAGCAACCCTTTTAAAGTATCCCACATTTCCGAAATGTCCTTGCCATGAAACAACTCATCCCAGTCAATGCCGTTTAGTGCCCGTCTCAGCATATTAAAGTCAGCTTTTCTAAAGTTTAATGCTTTGGTTGCTCCCTTATAGTTATTTTTCTTGAAACTGATGTCAAAAGTGATCATATAATGATCGCTGTTTCCCCAAGGGCTCCCCAACTTTAAATGTTTGATATAATGTCCACGTTATTGGTAATAACTAGGTCCAGAATAGTTTTACCTCTAGTTGGGACCTCGACTAATTGAGTCAGGAATTGATCCTTCAATGTATTTAAAAACCTGCTGCTCTTAGTTTTTAAACACGAATCGTTCCTCCAATTTATATCAGGATAGTTAAAGTTAGAGATGAGCGGGTTCGGTTCCTCGGAATCCGAACCCGCCCGAACTTCATGTTTTTTTACACGGGTCCGAGCGACTCAGATCTTCCCGCCTTGCTCGGTTAACCCGAGCGCACCCGAACGTCATCATCCCGCTGTCGGATTCTCGCGAGGCTCGGATTCTATCGCGAGACTCGGATTCTATATAAGGAGCAGCGCGTCGCCGCCATTTTCACACGTGCATTGAGATTCATAGGGAGAGGACGTGGCTGGCGTCCTCTCCGTTTATAGAGAAGAGAGTGAGACTAGAGTAGAGAGAGACACAGTAGTAATTTTGGGGAGCATTAGGAGGAGTACTTTAGGAGGAGTACTACTACTTGCTGAAGTGATAGATAGATAGTGTGACTGTATAATGTATATCTGACTTGTGGGGGAGACACTGACAGTGGGGAGCAGTTAGAGTCTGAGAGCAGGACTCAGGAGTACATATAACGTACAGTGCACACTTTTGCTGCCAGAGTGCCACACTGCCATTGTGACCACACTGACCACCAGTATAATATTAATATATATTGTGATTGTCTGCTTAGGAGTACTACTTGCAAGTTGCTGATAGTGTGACCAGTGACCTGACCACCAGTTTAATAATCACCACCAGTTTAATATATATAATATATATATATATAATTGTATATAATATATATATAATATTGTATACCACCTACCCGTGGTTTTTTTTTTCTTTCTTCTTTATACATACTACTATAGTAGCTTACTGTAGCAGTCTGCGGTGCTGCTGAGCTGACAGTGTCCAGCAGGTCCGTCATCAGTCATTACATAATAAATATATATACCTGTCCGGCTGCAGTACTAGTGTGATATTATATATATATATATATTAATTTCATCTCATTATCATCCAGTCTATATTAGCAGCAGACACAGTACGGTAGTCCACGGCTGTAGCTACCTCTGTATCGGCAGTCGCTGGTCCATCCATAATTGTATACCACCTACCCGTGTTTTTTTTTTTTTTCCTTTCTTCTTCTTTATACATACTACTATAGTAGCTTACTGTAGCAGTCTGCGGTGCTGCTGAGCTGACAGTGTCCAGCAGGTCCGTCATCAGTCATTACATAATAAATATATATATACCTGTCCGGCTGCAGTACTAGTGATATTATATATATATATATATATTAATTTCATCTCATTATCATCCAGTCTATATTAGCAGCAGACACAGTACGGTAGTCCACGGCTGTAGCTACCTCTGTGTCGGCAGTCGCTGGTCCATCCATAATTGTATACCACCTACCCGTGTTTTTTTTTTTTCTTTCTTCTTCTTTATACATACTACTATAGTAGCTTACTGTAGCAGTCTGCGGTGCTGCTGAGCTGACAGTGTCCAGCAGGTCCGTCATCAGTCATTACATAATAAATATATATATACCTGTCCGGCTGCAGTACTAGTGATATTATATATATATATATATATATTAATTTCATCTCATTATCATCCAGTCTATATTAGCAGCAGACACAGTACGGTAGTCCACGGCTGTAGCTACCTCTGTGTCGGCAGTCGCTGGTCCATCCATAATTGTATACCACCTACCCGTGTTTTTTTTTTTTTTACTTTCTTCTTGATACATACTACTATAGTAGCTTACTGTAGCAGTCTGCGGTGCTGCTGAGCTGACAGTGTCCAGCAGGTCCGTCATCAGTCATTACATAATAAATATATATACCTGTCCGGCTGCAGTACTAGTGATATTATATATATATATATTAATTTCATCTCATTATCATCCAGTCTATATTAGCAGCAGACACAGTACGGTAGTCCACGGCTGTAGCTACCTCTGTGTCGGCAGTCGCTGGTCCATCCATAATTGTATACCACCTACCCGTGGTTTTTTTTTTCTTCTTTATACATACTACTATAGTAGCTTACTGTAGCAGTCTGCGGTGCTGCTGAGCTGACAGTGTCCAGCAGGTCCGTCATCAGTCATTACATAATAAATATATCTACCTGTCCGGCTGCAGTACTAGTGTGATATTATATATATATATATTGATTTCATCTCATTATCATCCAGTCTATATTAGCAGCAGACACAGTACGGTAGTCCACGGCTGTAGCTACCTCTGTGTCGGCAGTCGCTCGTCCATCCATAATTGTATACCACCTACCCGTGGTTTTTTTTTCTTTCTTCTTGATACATACTACTATAGTAGCTTACTGTAGCAGTCTGCGGTGCTGCTGAGCTGACAGTGTCCAGCAGGTCCGTCATCAGTCATTACATAATAAATATATCTACCTGTCCGGCTGCAGTACTAGTGTGATATTATATATATATATATTGATTTCATCTCATTATCATCCAGTCTATATTAGCAGCAGACACAGTACGGTAGTCCACGGCTGTAGCTACCTCTGTGTCGGCAGTCGCTCGTCCATCCATAATTGTATACCACCTACCCGTGGCTTTTTTTTTTCTTTCTTCTTTATACATACTACTATAGTAGCTTACTGTAGCAGTCTGCGGTGCTGCTGAGCTGACAGTGTCCAGCAGGTCCGTCATCAGTCATTACATAATAAATATATCTACCTGTCCGGCTGCAGTACTAGTGTGATATTATATATATATATATATTGATTTCATCTCATTATCATCCAGTCTATATTAGCAGCAGACACAGTACGGTAGTCCACGGCTGTAGCTACCTCTGTGTCGGCAGTCGCTCGTCCATCCATAAGTATACTAGTATCCATCCATCTCAATTGTTTACCTGAGGTGCCTTTTAGTTGTGCCTATTAAAATATGGAGAACAAAAATGTTGAGGTTCCAAAATTAGGGAAAGATCAAGATCCACTTCCACCTCGTGCTGAAGCTGCTGCCACTAGTCATGGCCGAGACGATGAAATGCCAGCAACGTCGTCTGCCAAGGCCGATGCCCAATGTCATAGTACAGAGCATGTAAAATCCAAAACACCAAATATCAGTAAAAAAAGGACTCCAAAATCTAAAATAAAATTGTCGGAGGAGAAGCGTAAACTTGCCAATATGCCATTTACCACACGGAGTGGCAAGGAACGGCTGAGGCCCTGGCCTATGTTCATGGCTAGTGGTTCAGCTTCACATGAGGATGGAAGCACTCAGCCTCTCGCTAGAAAACTGAAAAGACTCAAGCTGGCAAAAGCACCGCAAAGAACTGTGCGTTCTTCGAAATCCCAAATCCACAAGGAGAGTCCAATTGTGTCGGTTGCGATGCCTGACCTTCCCAACACTGGACGTGAAGAGCATGCGCCTTCCACCATTTGCACGCCAGTTGAAGTACACCAGGATGAGGAGGATATGGGTGTTGCTGGCGCTGGGGAGGAAATTGACCAGGAGGATTCTGATGGTGAGGTGGTTTGTTTAAGTCAGGCACCCGGGGAGACACCTGTTGTCCGTGGGAGGAATAGGGCCATTGACATGCCTGGTCAAAATACAAAAAAAATCAGCTCTTCGGTGTGGAAGTATTTCACCAGAAATGCGGACAACATTTGTCAAGCCGTGTGTTGCCTTTGTCAAGCTGTAATAAGTAGGGGTAAGGACGTTAACCACCTCGGAACATCCTCCCTTATACGTCACCTGCAGCGCATTCATCATAAGTCAGTGACAAGTTCAAAAACTTTGGGCGACAGCGGAAGCAGTCCACTGACCAGTAAATCCCTTCCTCTTGTAACCAAGCTCACGCAAACCACCCCACCAACTCCCTCAGTGTCAATTTCCTCCTTCCCCAGGAATGCCAATAGTCCTGCAGGCCATGTCACTGGCAATTCTGACGAGTCCTCTCCTGCCTGGGATTCCTCCGATGCATCCTTGCGTGTAACGCCTACTGCTGCTGGCGCTGCTGTTGTTGCTGCTGGGAGTCAATGGTCATCCCAGAGGGGAAGTCGTAAGCCCACTTTTACTACTTCCACCAAGCAATTGACTGTCCAACAGTCCTTTGCGAGGAAGATGAAATATCACAGCAGTCATCCTGTTGCAAAGCGGATAACTGAGGCCTTGACAACTATGTTGGTGTTAGACGTGCGTCCGGTATCCGCCGTTAGTTCACAGGGAACTAGACAATTTCTTGAGGTAGTGTGCCCCCGTTACCAAATACCATCTAGGTTCCACTTCTCTAGGCAGGCGATACCGAGAATGTACACGGACGTCAGAAAAAGACTCGCCAGTGTCCTAAAAAATGCAGTTGTACCCAATGTCCACTTAACCACGGACATGTGGACAAGTGGAGCAGGGCAGGGTCAGGACTATATGACTGTGACAGCCCACTGGGTAGATGTATGGACTCCCGCCGCAAGAACAGCAGCGGCGGCACCAGTAGCAGCATCTCACAAACGCCAACTCTTTCCTAGGCAGGCTACGCTTTGTATCACCGGTTTCCAGAATACGCACACAGCTGAAAACCTCTTACGGCAACTGAGGAAGATCATCGCGGAATGGCTTACCCCAATTGGACTCTCCTGTGGATTTGTGGCATCGGACAACGCCAGCAATATTGTGTGCGCATTAAATCTGGGCAAATTCCAGCACGTCCCATGTTTTGCACATACCTTGAATTTGGTGGTGCAGAATTTTTTAAAAAACGACAGGGGCGTGCAAGAGATGCTGTCGGTGGCCAGAAGAATTGCGGGACACTTTCGGCGTACAGGCACCACGTACAGAAGACTGGAGCAACACCAAAAACGCCTGAACCTGCCCTGCCATCATCTGAAGCAAGAAGTGGTAACGAGGTGGAATTCAACCCTATATATGCTTCAGAGGTTGGAGGAGCAGCAAAAGGCCATTCAAGCCTATACAATTCAGCACGATATAGGAGGTGGAATGCACCTGTCTCAAGCGCAGTGGAGAATGATTTCAACGTTGTGCAAGGTTCTGCTGCCCTTTGAACTTGCCACACGTGAAGTCAGTTCAGACACTGCCAGCCTGAGTCAGGTCATTCCCCTCATCAGGCTTTTGCAGAAGAAGCTGGAGACATTGAAGGAGGAGCTAACACGGAGCGATTCCGCTAGGCATGTGGGACTTGTGGATGGAGCCCTTAATTCGCTTAACAAGGATTCACGGGTGGTCAATCTGTTGAAATCAGAGCACTACATTTTGGCCACCGTGCTCGATCCTAGATTTAAAACCTACCTTGGATCTCTCTTTCCGGCAGACACAAGTCTGCTGGGGTTCAAAGACCTGCTGGTGAGAAAATTGTCAAGTCAAGCGGAACGCGACCTGTCAACATCTCCTCCTTCACATTCTCCCGCAACTGGGGGTGCGAGGAAAAGGCTCAGAATTCCGAGCCCACCCGCTGGCGGTGATGCAGGGCAGTCTGGAGCGACTGCTGATGCTGACATCTGGTCCGGACTGAAGGACCTGTCAACGATTACGGACATGTCGTCTACTGTCACTGCATATGATTCTCTCCCCATTGAAAGAATGGTGGAGGATTATATGAGTGACCGCATCCAAGTAGGCACGTCACACAGTCCGTACTTATACTGGCAGGAAAAAGAGGCAATTTGGAGGCCCTTGCACAAACTGGCTTTATTCTACCTAAGTTGCCCTCCCACAAGTGTGTACTCCGAAAGAGTGTTTAGTGCCGCCGCTCACCTTGTCAGCAATCGGCGTACGAGGTTACTTCCAGAAAATGTGGAGAAGATGATGTTCATTAAAATGAATTATAATCAATTCCTCCGTGGAGACATTGACCAGCAGCAATTGCCTCCACAAAGTACACAGGGAGCTGAGATGGTGGATTCCAGTGGGGACGAATTGATAATCTGTGAGGAGGGGGATGTACACGGTGATATATCGGAGGATGATGATGAGGTGGACATCTTGCCTCTGTAGAGCCAGTTTGTGCAAGGAGAGATTAATTGCTTCTTTTTTGGTGGGGGTCCAAACCAACCCGTCATTTCAGTCACAGTCGTGTGGCAGACCCTGTCACTGAAATGATGGGTTGGTTAAAGTGTGCATGTCCTGTTTATACAACATAAGGGTGGGTGGGAGGGCCCAAGGACAATTCCATCTTGCACCTCTTTTTTCTTTAATTTTTCTTTGCGTCATGTGCTGTTTGGGGAGTGTTTTTTGGAAGGGCCATCCTGCGTGACACTGCAGTGCCACTCCTAGATGGGCCCGGTGTTTGTGTCGGCCACTAGGGTCGCTTATCTTACTCACACAGCTACCTCATTGCGCCTCTTTTTTTCTTTGCGTCATGTGCTGTTTGGGGAGTGTTTTTTGGAAGGGCCATCCTGCGTGACACTGCAGTGCCACTCCTAGATGGGCCCGGTGTTTGTGTCGGCCACTAGGGTCGCTTATCTTACTCACACAGCTACCTCATTGCGCCTCTTTTTTTCTTTGCGTCACGTGCTGTTTGGGGAGTGTTTTTTGGAAGGGCCATACTGCGTGACACTGCAGTGCCACTCCTAGATGGGCCAGGTGTTTGTGTCGGCCACTAGGGTCGCTTAGCTTACTCACACAGCTACCTCATTGCGCCTCTTTTTTTCTTTGCGTCATGTGCTGTTTGGGGAGTGTTTTTTGGAAGGGCCATCCTGCGTGACACTGCAGTGCCACTCCTAGATGGGCCAGGTGTTTGTGTCGGCCACTAGGGTCGCTTATCTTACTCACACAGCTACCTCATTGCGCCTCTTTTTTTCTTTGCATCATGTGCTGTTTGGGGAGTGTTTTTTGGAAGGGCCATCCTGCGTGACACTGCAGTGCCACTCCTAGATGGGCCCGGTGTTTGTGTCGGCCACTAGGGTCGCTTAGCTTAGTCATCCAGCGACCTCGGTGCAAATTTTAGGACTAAAAATAATATTGTGAGGTGTGAGGTATTCAGAATAGACTGAAAATGAGTGGAAATTATGGTTTTTGAGGTTAATAATACTTTGGGATCAAAATGACCCCCAAATTCTATGATTTAAGCTGTTTTTTAGTGTTTTTTGAAAAAAACACCCGAATCCAAAACACACCCGAATCCGACAAAAAAAATTCGGTGAGGTTTTGCCAAAACGCGTTCGAACCCAAAACACGGCCGCGGAACCGAACCCAAAACCAAAACACAAAACCCGAAAAATTTCCGGTGCACATCTCTAGTTAAAGTCTCCTAACACTAGGATGTCCCCCATTCCTGCTGCTTTTTCTATTTGCTGTAGGAGTTGTTCCTCCTCATGTATGATGATATCCGGTTGCTTGTAACACGTGCCAATGACTAGTTTCTTTGCCTCAGGGCCCTCACTTGTGATCTCAACCCATAGCAACTCCTCGTTATCTCCAATCCCCTTGCAGATAGTATCTATTACGCATGGTTTAAGAGATGGTTTAATGAAGAGACATATCCTTCCTCCCCTTTTGGTAGCCATATCCCTCCTAAAAAGAGAATAACCCTCCAAAAACACAACCCAGTCGTGAGAGTCGTCCCACCATGTTTCCGTAATACCTATAATATCGTATTGGAATTTTGATGCAAGCATTCCAATTCTCCCATTTTACCCGATAGGCTTCTTGCATTCGCAAGCATACATTTTAGCATAGTGTTTCCCTTGATGGTTTGTTTAATGGTATCTTATCTGTATTTACAAGTGTCTTTCTGGAATTACTCTTACCTATTGTTAATCTCCTCCCCCCATTACCACCCCCATCATATTTAATACCTCCTTCCTCACTACTAACACTATTTGACGTAATAAGTCTTTCTATGTCCTGCCCCCTGATGTTAGTATCTTCCCTTATGCTTTGGACATCCTTTTCTATATTCTGCATTGTTGTGGAATACTCATCTGTAAGTAATAATTTTGGAATATCTCGGACAATACCAGTGTCCGTAAATCCGGTGTCAATACCCATGCAGATACCCCTGCCTGCTGATCCTTCGCTCCCCCTTCTCCTCCCCCAAATTGTTCCTTACTCCGATCTTTACTGTTCTCCCTCTTTGTCACGTAGATACTAGCTAAATTCTCCCCCCAGGCTCCTAGTTTAAAAGCTCCTCCAACCTTCTAACCATCCTACCCCCCAGCACCGTAGCCCCCTCCTCATGCAGGTGCAATTCATCACGACAAAAAAGATGGCGCCTGACTGAGAAGTCCGCCCAGTGTTCCAAGAACACAAACCCATCCTTCCTACACCAGTCTCTAAGCCACACATTTACCTCCCTAATCTTCCTCTGTCTCCCTGGGCTAGCGCGTGGCACTGGTAATATTTCTGAGAATATTACCTTAGATGTCCTTGCCTTTATTTTCTTGCCTAATTCCCTATAGTCTTTCTTAAGGACATCCTACCTACCACTAACTTTGTCATTGGTGCCAACATGCACCAAGACCGCCGGGTCTTTTCCAGCCCCTCCCAACAATCTATATACCCGGTCTGCAATGTGCCGTACCCGAGCACCCAGGAGACAACAGACTGTACGGCAATCACGGTCCCGGTAACAGATTGCCCTATCTGTTCTCCTGATGATAGAATCCCCTACCACCACAATCTGACTAGGTACCTCACTATCTTTTTTCCCATCTGTACCGGAGGAACCGCTCCTCTGGTTGCTAGAGGAAACCATCTCCTCCGGTTCCATCATTTCCTCAATGTCATCCCCAGAATCTTCGGCCAATCGGGCGAATTTGTTGGGGTTTGGCAGATCGGAAATGTCCTGTCTCCCCCTCCCCCTTTTTTTCTTCCTTCTAACCGTGACCCAGCTGGCTACCTGATCCTCCTCATCTACCAGTGATACCCCCTGCAACTCCTCCACCGTTCTATCTAAACTTTGCTTGAGATTGTGAATGTCTCTCAGTCGCTTAACGGTCTGCTCTAGATCAGTTACCTGGGCTTCCAGGGCAACCGTTCGCTCACATTTCGCACCGATGTACCCGCACTCGGACAGTTGAGCCTTGTGCGCATACATCATGCACAACACACACTGAGTGAGAGCCCCAATCTCAGCCCCACCCATTTTTAATATATGCTAACTCCCTGTTACCTTAAAAAGAAACAAACACAGGGACAATCTATATAAAATACAATAAATGCGGGACAAAAGACAATAAATAATCAGATAAATAAGGGACAATAAAGGATAAATTAAATGGAATACATGAAGTACAAATACAAAGTACCACTGAACAGTAAGTGACAGATTAAGAGAGAGGGGCAATCTATATGTATAAGACAATATATAAGGTATGAGGGGTCAATAAATAATAAATAAAAAACTGATACGTATAGAAATTAAATAATACCATTTTTAAAGTAAAGGATAAAGTTGATACTTATCTGCTCCCTTCTTCTTATATGCTCTCAGGTGCAGCGTCTCAAGCTCCTGGCACTGCTCCCTGCTCAGATCTCCCCCCTGGCGCAGTTCCCTGGCTCAATGTGCGGCCCTTCCCTCGCCGCACTGCCCTCCGCCCACACTCAGCTCGGCACTGGTAGCAGCACCTGCACCTTACAGCTGCCGCTCCATACCGTCCTTTCCTGCTGGTGCGCACGCTCCCGCGCACCCGCACTTGCTCGTCACTTCCGGTTCCAGCTTCTCAACACCTACAGCATCTCCTCAGCATGTCATTGTCAATATTAGTGGATAAAGACATATGTGTGCACGTATGTGCATGTGTGTTGAGGGATTGTGGGTTGGGTGCATGTGTGTAGAGGGATTGTGGGGTATGTGCATGTGTGTTAAGGGATTGTGGGGAGGGGGCATGTGTGTGAAGGGATTGTTGAGTATGTGCATATGTTTGAAGGGATTGTGGGGTGGGTGCATGTGTGTGAAGGGATTGTGGGTTGGGTGCATGTGTGTGAAGGGATTGTTGGGTATGTGCATGTGTGTGAAGGGATTGTGGGGTATGTGCATGTGTGTGAAGGGATTGTGGGTTGGGTGCATGTGTGTTAAGGGATTGTGGGGTGGGTGCATGTTAAGGGATATTGGGGTAGTTGCATGTGTGTTAAGGGATTGTGGGCTGGGTGCATGTTAAGGGATTATGGGGTGGGGGCCTGCGTGTTGAGGGATTGTGTGGTGGGGGCCTGTGTGTTAAGGGATTGTGGGGTATGTGCATGTGTGTGAAGGGATTGTGGGTTGGGTGCATGTGTTTAAAGGGATTGTTGAGTATGTGCATGTGTGTGAAGGGATTATTGGGTATGTGCATGTGTGTTAAGGGATTGTGGGGTGGGTGCATGTGTGTGAAGGGATTGTTGGGTATGTGCATGTGTGTGAAGGGATTGTGGGATATGTGCATGTGTGTGAAGGGATTGTGGGTTGGGTGCATGTGTGTAAAGGGATTGTGGGGTATGTGCATCTGTGTGAAGGGATTGTGGGGTGGGGGCCTGTGTGTTGAGGGATTGTGGGGTATGTGTATGTGTGTGAAGGGATTGTGGGGTGGGTGCATGTGTGTAATGGGATTGTGGGGTATGTGCATGTGTGTGAAAGGATTGTGGGTTGGGTGCATGTGTTTAAAGGGATTGTGGAGTATGTGCATGTGTGTGAAGGGATTGTGGGGAATGTGCATGTGTGTGAAGGGATTGTGGGTTGGGTGCATGTGTGTAAAGGGATTGTTGAGTATGTGCATGTGTGTGAAGGGATTGTGGGGTGGGTGCATGTGTGTGAAGGGATTGTGGGGGTGGGTGCATGTTAAGGTATTATGGGGTGGGGGCCTGTGTGTTAAGGTATTGTGGGGTGGGTGCATGTGTGTGAAGGTATTGTTGGTTGGGTGCATGTGTGTAAAGGGATTGTGGGGTATGTGCATGTGTGTAAAGGGATTGTTGGTTGGGTGTATGTGTGTAAAGAGATTGTGGGGTATGTGCATGTGTGTTAAGGGACTGTGGGCTGGGTGCATGTTAAGGGATTGTGGGGTGGGGGCCTGTGTGTGAAGGGATTGTGGGGTGGGGGCCTGTGTGTTAAGGGATTGTGGGGTATGTGCATGTGTGTGAAGGGATTGTGGGTTGGATGCATGTGTTTAAAGGGATTGTAGAGTATGTGCATGTGTGTCAAGGGATTGTTGAGTATGTGCATGTGTGTGAAGGGATTGTGGGTTGGGTGCATGTATGTAAAGGGATTGTTGAGTATGTGCATGTGTGTGAAGGGATTGTCGGGTATGTGCATGTGTGTTAAGGGATTGTGGGGTGGGTGCATGTGTGTGAAGGGATTGTGGGTTGGGTGCATGTGTGTAGAGGGATTGTGGGGTATGTGCATGTGTGTTAAGGTATTGTGGGGTAGGTGCATGTTAAGGGATTGTGGGGTGTGGGCCTGTGTGTTGAGGGATTGTGGGGTGGGGGCCTGTGTGTTGAGGGATTGTGGGGTATGTGTATGTGTGTGAAGGGATTGTGGGGTGGGTGCATGTGTGTAATGGGATTGTGGGGTATGTCCATGTGTGTGCAGGATTGTGGGTTGGGTGCATGTGTGTAAAGGGATTGTGGGGTATGTCCATGTGTGTGAAAGTATTGTGGGTTGGGTGCATGTGTTTAAAGGGATTGTTGAGTATGTGCATGTGTGTGAAGGGATTGTGGGGAATGTGCATGTGTGTGAAGGGATTGTGGGTTGGGTGCATGTGTGTAAAGGGATTGTTGGATATGTGCATGTGTGTTAAGGGATTGTGAAGTGAGTGCATGTGTGTGACGGGATTGTGGGTTGGGTGCATGTGTGTAAAGGGATTGTTGGGTATGTGCATGTGTGTTAAGGGATTGTGGGGTGGGTGCATGTGTTTAAAGGGATTGTTGAGTATGTGCATGTGTGTGAAGGGATTGTGGGGAATGTGCATGTGTGTGAAGGGATTGTGGGTTGGGTGCATGTGTGTAAAGGGATTGTTGAGTATGTGCATGTGTGTGAAGGGATTGTGGGGTGGGTGCATGTGTGTGAAGGGATTGTGGGTGCATGTGTGAGAAGGGATTGTGGGGCTGGGTGCATGTTAAGGGATTGTGGGGTGGGGGCCTGTGTGTGAAGGGATTGTGGGGTGGGGGCCTGTGTGTTAAGGGATTGTGGGGTATGTGCATGTGTGTTAAGGGATTGTGGTTTGGGTGCATGTGTTTAAAGGGATTGTTGAGTATGAGCATGTGTGTCAAGGGATTGTTGAGTATGTGCATGTATGTGAAGGGACTGTGGGTTGGGTGCATGTGTGTAAAGGGATTGTTGGGTATGTGCATGTGTGTTAAGGGATTGTGGGGTGGGTGCATGTGTGTGAAGGGATTGTGGGTTGGGTGCATGTGTGTAGAGGGATTGTGGGGTATGTGCATGTGTGTTAAGGGATTGTGGGGTGGGTGCATGTTAAGGGATTGTGGGGTGGGGGGCTGTGTGTTGAGGGATTGTGGGGTGGGGGCCTATGTGTTGAGGGATTGTGGGGTATGTGTATGTGTGTGAAGGGATTGTGGGGTGGGTGCATGTGTGTAATGGGATTGTGGGGTATGTCCATGTGTGTGCAGGATTGTGGGTTGGGTGCATATGTGTAAAGGGATTGTGGGGTATGTCCATGTGTGTGAAAGGATTGTGGGTTGGGTGCATGTGTTTAAAGGGATTGTTGAGTATGTGCATGTGTGTGAAGGGATTGTGGGGAATGTGCATGTGTGTGAAGGGATTGTGGGTTGGGTGCATGTGTGTGAAGGGATTGTGGGGTGGGTGCATGTGTGTGAAGGGATTGTGGGGGGGGTGCATGTGTGTGAAGGGATTGTGGGTTGGGTGCATGTGTGTGAAGGGATTGTGGGGGTGGGTGCATGTTAAGGGATTGTGGGGTGGGGGATAGTGTGTTAAGGTGTTGTGGGGTGGGTGCCTGTGTGTTAAGGTATTGTGGGGTGGGTGCACGTGTGTGAAGGGATTGTGGGTTGGTTGCATGTGTGTAAAGAGATTGTTGGGTATGTGCATGTGTGTGAAGGGATTCTGTTGTTTGTGTATGTATGTGAAAGGATTGTGGGTTTGGTGCATGTGTGTAAAGGGATTGTGGGGTATGTGCATGTGTGTTAAGGGATTGTAGGGTGGGTGCATGTGTGTTAAGGGATTGTAGGGTGGGTGCATGTTAAGGGATTGTGGGGTGGGGGCCTGTGTGTCGAGGGATTGTGGGGTATGTGTATGTGTGTGAAGGGATTGTGGGGTGGGTGCATGTGTGTAATGGGATTTTGGGGTATGTCCATGTGTGTGCAGGATTGTGGGTTGGGTGCATGTGTTTAAAGGGATTGTTGAGTATGTGCATGTGTGTGAAGGGATTGTGGGGAATGTGCATGTGTGTGAAGGGATTGTGGGTTGGGTGCATGTGTGTAAAGGGATTGTTGAGTATGTGCATGTGTGTGAAGGGAATGTGGGGTGGGTGCATGTGTGTGAAGGCATTGTGGGTTGGGTGCATGTGTGTGAAGGGATTGTGGGGGTGAGTGCATGTTAAGGGATTGTGGGGTGGTGGCCTGTGTGTTAAGGTACTGTGGGGTGGGGGCCTGTGTGTGAAGGGATTGTGGGTTGGGTGCATGTGTGTAGAGGGATTGTGGGGTAGGTGCATGTGTGTTAAGGGATTGTGGGGTGAATGCATGTGTGTGAAGGGATTGTGGGTTGGGTGCATGTGTGTAGAGGGATTGTGGGGTAGGTTCATGTGTGTTAAGGGATTGTGTGGTGGGTGCACATTAAGGGATTGTGGGGTGGGAACCTGTGAGTTGAGGTATTGTGGGGTATGTGCATGTGTGTTAAGGGATTGTAGGGTGGGTGCATGTTAAGGGATTGTGGGGTGGGGGCCTGTGTGTCGAGGGATTGTGGGGTATGTGTATGTGTGTGAAGGGATTGTGGGGTGGGTGCATGTGTGTAATGGGATTTTGGGGTATGTCCATGTGTGTGCAGGATTGTGGGTTGGGTGCATGCGTGTAAAGGGATTGTGGGGTATGTCCATGTGTGTGAAAGTATTGTGGGTTGGGTGCATGTGTTTAAAGGGATTGTTGAGTATGTGCATGTGTGTGAAGGGATTGTGGGGAATGTGCATGTGTGTGAAGGGATTGTGGGTTGGGTGCATGTGTGTAAAGGGATTGTGGGGGTGGGTGCATGTTAAAGGATTGTGGGGTGGTAGCCTGTGTGTTAAGGCATTGTGGGGTGGGGGCCTGTGTGTTAAGGTATTGTGGGGTGGGTGCATGTGTGTGAAGGGATTGTGGGTTGGGTGCATGTGTGTAAAGGGATTGTGGGGTATGTGCATGTGTATTTAGGGGTTTTTGGGCTGGGTGCATGTTAAGGGATTGTGGGATGGGGGATCTGTGTGAGAAGGGATTGTGGGGTGGAGGCCTGTGTGTGAAGGGATTGTGGGGTGGGGGCCTGTGTGTTAAGGGATTGTGGGGTATGTGCATGTGTGTGAAGGGATTGTGGGTTGGGTGCATGTGTTTAAAGGGATTGTTGAGTATGTGCATGTGTGTCAAGGGATTTTTGAGTATGTGCATGTGTGTGAAGGGATTGTGGGTTGGGTGCATGTGTGTAAAGGGATTGTGGAGTATGTGCATGTGTGTGAAGGGATTGTGGGGTGGGTGCATGTGTGTTGAGGGATTGTGGGGTAGGTACATGTGTGTTAAGGGATTGTAGGGTGGGTGCATGTTAAGGGATTGTGGAGTGGGGGCCTATGTGTTGAGGGATTGTGGGGTGGGTGCATGTGTGTGAAGGGATTGTGGGTTGGGTGCATGTGTGTGAAGGGATTGTGGGGTAGGTGCATGTGTGTTAAGGGATTGTAGGGTAGGTGCATGTTAAGGGATTGTGGAGTGGGGGCCTGTGTGTTGAGGGATTGTGTGGTGGGGGCCTGTGTGTTGAGGTATTGTGGGGTATGTGTATGTGTGTACAGGATTGAGGGTTGGGTGCATGTGTGTAAAGGGATTGTGGGGTATGTGCATGTGTGTGAAGGGATTGTGGGGAATGTGCATGAGTGTGAAGGGATTGTGGGTTGGGTGCATGTGTGTAAAGGGATTGTTGAGTATGTGCATGTGTGTGAAGGGATGGTGGGGTGGGTGCATGTGTGTGAAGGGATTGTGGGTTGGGTGCATGTGTGTGAAGGGATTGTGGGGGTGGGTGCATGTTAAGGTATTGTGGGGTGGGGGCCTGTGTGTTAATGTATTGTGGGGTGGGTGCATGTGTGTGAAGGGATTGTGGGTTGGGTGCATGTGTGCAAAGGGATTGTGGGATATGTGCATGTGTGTTAAGGGATTGTGGGCTGGGTGCATGTTAAAGGATTGTGGGGTGGGGGATCTGTGTGTGAAGGGATTGTGGGGTAGGGGCCTGTGTGTGTAGGGATTGTGGGGTGGGAGCCTGTGTGTTAAGGGATTGTGGGGTATGTGCATGCGTGTGAAGGGATTGTGGGTTAGGTGCATGTGTTTAAAGGGATTGTTGAGTATGTGCATGTGTGCCAAGGGATTTTTGAGTATGTGCATGTGTGTGAAGGGATTGTGGGTTGGGTGCATGTGTGTAAAGGGATTGTTGAGTATGTGCATGTGTGTGAATGGATTGTTGGGTATGTGCATGTGTGTTAAGGGATTGTGGGGTGGGTGCATGTGTGTGAAGGGATTGTGGGTTGGGTGCATGTGTGTAGAGGGATTGTGGGTAGGTGCATATGTGTTAAGGGATTGTGGGGTGGGTGCATGTTAAGGGATTGTGGGGTGGGAGCCTGTGTGTTGAGGGATTGTGGGGTATGTGTGTGTATAGGGATTGTGGGGTGGGTGCATGTGTGTAATGGGATTGTGGGGAATGTGCATGTGTGTGTGAAGGGATTGTGGATTGGGTGCATGTGTGTAAAGGGATTGTGGGGTATGTGCATGTGTGTTAAGGGATTGTGGGGGTGGGTGCATGTTAAGGGATTGTGGGGTGGGGTCCTGTGTGTTGAGGGATTGTGTGGTATGTGCATGTGTTTGAAGGGATTGTGGGTTGGGTGCATGTGTGTAAAGGGATTGTGGGGCCTGTGTGTTGAGGGATTGTGGGGTGGGGGCCTGTGTGTTAATCGATTGTTGGGTATGTGCATGTGTGTGAAGGGATTGTGGTTTAGGTGCATGTGTGTAAAGGGATTGTGGGGTATGTGCATGTGTGTTAAGGGATTGTTGGGTATGTGCATGTGTGTGAAGGGATTGTGGGTTGGGTGCATGTGTTTAAAGGGATTGTTGAGTATGTGCATGTGTGTCAAGGGATTTTTGAGTATGTGCATGTGTGTGAAGGGATTGTGGGTTGGGTGCATGTGTGTAAAGGGATTGTGGAGTATGTGCATGTGTGTGAAGGGATTGTGGGTTGGGTGCATGTGTGTAAAGGGATTGTGGAGTATGTGCATGTGTGTTGAGGGATTGTGGGGTAGGTACATGTGTGTTAAGGGATTGTAGGGTGGGTGCATGTTAAGGGATTGTGGAGTGGGGGCCTGTGTGTTGAGGGATTGTGGGGTGGGTGCATGTGTGTGAAGGGATTGTGGGTTGGGTGCATGTGTGTAAAGGGATTGTGGGGTAGGTGCATGTGTGTTAAGGGATTGTAGGGTAGGTGCATGTTAAGGGATTGTGGAGTGGGGGCCTGTGTGTTGAGGGATTGTGTGGTGGGGGCCTGTGTGTTGAGGTATTGTGGGGTATGTGTATGTGTGTGTAGGGATTGTGGGGTGGGTGCATGTGTGTAATGGGATTGTGGGGTATGTCCATGTGTGTACAGGATTGAGGGTTGGGTGCATGTGTGTAAAGGGATTGTGGGGTATGTGCATGTGTGTGAAGGGATTGTGGGGAATGTGCATGAGTGTGAAGGGATTGTGGGTTGGGTGCATGTGTGTAAAGGGATTGTTGAGTATGTGCATGTGTGATAAGGGATGGTGGGGTGGGTGCATGTGTGTGAAGGGATTGTGGGTTGGGTGCATGTGTGTGAAGGGATTGTGGGGGTGGGTGCATGTTAAGGTATTGTGGGGTGGGGGCCTGTGTGTTAATGTATTGTGGGGTGGGTGCATGTGTGTGAAGGGATTGTGGGTTGGGTGCATGTGTGCAAAGGGATTGTGGGATATGTGCATGTGTGTTAAGGGATTGTGGGCTGGGTGCATGTTAAAGGATTGTGGGGTGGGGGATCTGTGTGTGAAGGGATTGTGGGGTGGGGGCCTGTGTGTGTAGGGATTGTGGGGTGGGAGCCTGTGTGTTAAGGGATTGTGGGGTATGTGCATGCGTGTGAAGGGATTGTGGGTTAGGTGCATGTGTTTAAAGGGATTGTTGAGTATGTGCATGTGTGTCAGGGGATTTTTGAGTATGTGCATGTGTGTGAAGGGATTGTGGGTTGGGTGCATGTGTGTAAAGGGATTGTTGAGTATGTGCATGTGTGTGAATGGATTGTTGGGTATGTGCATGTGTGTTAAGGGATTGTGGGGTGGGTGCATGTGTGTGAAGGGATTGTGGGTTGGGTGCATGTGTGTAGAGGGATTGTGGGTAGGTGCATGTGTGTTAAGGGATTGTGGGGTGGGTGCATGTTAAGGGATTGTGGGGTGGGAGCCTGTGTGTTGAGGGATTGTGGGGTATGTGTGTGTATAGGGATTGTGGGGTGGGTGCATGTGTGTAATGGGATTGTGGGGAATGTGCATGTGTGTGTGAAGGGATTGTGGATTGGCTGCATGTGTGTAAAGGGATTGTGGGGTATGTGCATGTGTGTTAAGGGATTGTGGGGGTGGGTGCATGTTAAGGGATTGTGGGGTGGGGTCCTGTGTGTTGAGGGATTGTGTGGTATGTGCATGTGTTTGAAGGGATTGTGGGTTGGGTGCATGTGTGTAAAGGGATTGTGGGGTATGTGCATGTGTGTGAAGGGATTGTGGGGAATGTGCATGTGTGTTAAGGGATTGTGGGGTAGGTGCATGTTAAGGGATTGTGGGGTAGGTGCATGTGTGTTAAGGGATTGTGGGGTGGGTGCATGTTAAGGGATTGTGGGGTGGGGGCCTGTGTGTTGAGGGATTGTGGGGTATGTGTAAAGGCCCATACACATTAGACGATGTCGCTCTGTGACGTCACGCCCCCGCCAGCCCTGCATGAAGGTCGTGGATGACAGTCCACATCCTTCATGCATGCCCTACCGACAGCGACGATCGTTGCCGACTTGCGGGGTTGCGCATCGGTCGTCGCTGGCGGCATACACATTTGATGATAAAATGAGCGACGTCACTCAAGGAGAAGGAAAATGAGCGACGTCGCTCATTTTATCGTTAAGTGTGTATGGACCTTAAGTGTTTGAAGGGATTGTGGGGTGGGTGCATGTGTGTAATGGGATTGTGGGGAATGTGCATGTGTGTGAAGGTTGGGTGCATGTGTGTAAAGGGATTGTTGAGTATGTGCATGTGTGTAAAGGGATTGTGGGGTGGGTGCATGTGTGTGAAGGGATTGTGGGTAGGGTGCATGTGTGTAAAGGGATTGTGGGGTATGTGCATGTGTGTGAAGTGATTGTGGGGTATGTGCATGTTAAGGGATTGTGGGGTGGGTGCATGTTAAGGGATTGTGGGTTGGGTGCATGTGTGTAAAGGGATTGTGGGTTGGGTGCATGTGTGTAAAGGGATTGTGGGTTGGGTGCATGTGTGTAAAGGGATTGTGGGGTATGTGCATGTGTTTGAAGGGATTGTTGAGTATGTGAGAAAAACAAACGGCTACGCTGAATGTCAGGAAAGTATGTATAAATGTAAAGAGAGCCAACGTAAATATGCAATATTTATTAATAATAAAAATAAATTTAAAACATATATACCGGTATGAGAATGATATTAAAAAAGAGTCACATTATAGTTTACTCATGATGTCTGATAGTAGCTCGTGGTTAATATTGAGATGGCGGACATATCCTTGATGTAGTAAGTCCGTATTCCACTTAGTAAAATTGATTACTATTAAACAGACAGAAGAACAAGTGCACGGATGCTTTCCCAATTGGGTATAAGTACCTCGGTTAAACTAATCTCAATACCTCTCCGGTGGGCTGGTCATAGCCGAGCGTCCTCGGCATAAGTGTCCTGCAATACCCATATGAGCTGTGCAGCGGAGGGGAGATAGCCGTCTATTCACAGGCTGACTGTAGCGGCGTGCGTGTTAAAGCCGCTGGCGACGGGAGATGTAGACGGAGGGTCCAATGTAGATGGAGATCGGTATGCACCTTGTAGTTACACCTGAGCTAGGTGTGTGTGAGGGCGGGTCCTGACGCGTTTCGTCACGCTCCACGTGACTTTTTCAAAGGTAGATTCCTGCCTCCAGAGTGTCCGGTATTTAAGGTCTGATCGGATCAGTATAAACAGATGTCTATCATCAGCACTTGATTAGAACAGATGAAATGCAGAAACGAAGGCTCTCTTACACATGAACAGCAAACACTAATAATGAATGGCAGAGGTGACTAATAATAAATAGCAATAACCTATTTATAATTTATTCTGATAGGGTCCAAAACGGACACCAAAAGAACGTATACAGATTCTTATAATAATAAATATTATATTTCTCTAACGTCCTAAGTGGATGCTGGGGACTCCGTAAGGACCATGGGGAATAGCGGCTCCGCAGGAGACTGGGCACAAAAGTAAAGCTTTAGAACTACCTGGTGTGCACTGGCTCCTCCCCCTATGACCCTCCTCCAAGCCTCAGTTAGATTTTTGTGCCCGAACGAGAAGGGTGCACACTAGGTGGCTCTCCTGAGCTGCTTAGTGAAAAGTTTCGTTTTAGGTTTTTTATTTTCAGTGAGACCTGCTGGCAACAGGCTCACTGCATCGAGGGACTAAGGGGAGAAGAAGCGAACTCACCTGCGTGCAGAGTGGATTGGGCTTCTTAGGCTACTGGACATTAGCTCCAGAGGGACGATCACAGGCCCAGCCATGGATGGGTCCCAGAGCCGCGCCGCCGGCCCCCTTACAGAGCCAGAAGACAGAAGAGGTCCGGAAAATCGGCGGCAGAAGACGTCCTGTCTTCAACAAGGTAGCGCACAGCACTGCAGCTGTGCGCCATTGCTCTCAGCACACTTCACACTCCGGTCACTGAGGGTGCAGGGCGCTGGGGGGGGGCGCCCTGAGACGCAATAAAAAACACCTTGGATGGCAAAAAATGCATCACATATAGCTCCGGGGCTATATGGATGAATTTAACCCCTGCCAAAATACATAGAAAAACGGGAGATAAGGCCGCCGATAAGGGGGCGGAGCCTATCTCCTCAGCACACTGGCGCCATTTTCCCTCACAGCTCCGTTGTAGGGAAGCTCCCTGGCTCTCCCCTGCAGTCACTACACTACAGAAAGGGTTAAAAAAGAGAAGGGGGGCACTAATTACGCGCAGTATTAAAGATACAGCAGCTATAAGGGGAAAAACACTTATATAAGGTTATCCCTGTATATATATAGCGCTCTGGTGTGTGCTGGCAAACTCTCCCTCTGTCTCCCCAAAGGGCTAGTGGGGTCCTGTCCTCTATCAGAGCATTCCCTGTGTGTGTGCTGTATGTCGGTACGTTTGTGTCGACATGTATGAGGAGAAAAAATGATGTGGAGACGGAGCAGATTGCCTGTAATAGTGATGTCACCCCCTAGGGGGTCGACACCTGAGTGGATGAACTGTTGGAAGAATTACGTAACAGTGTCAGCTCTGTATAAAAGACAGTGGTTGACATGAGACAGCCAGCTACTCAGCTTGTGCCTGTCCAGACGTCTCATAGGCCGTCAGGGGCTCTAAAGCGCCCGTTACCTCAGATGGCAGATATAGACGCCGACACGGATACTGACTCCAGTGTCGACGGTGAAGAGACAAATGTGACTTCCAGTAGGGCCACACGTTACATGATTGAGGCAATGAAAAATGTTTTACACATTTCTGATAATACGAATACCACCAAAAAGGGGTATTATGTTCGGTGAGGAAAAACTACCTGTAGTTTTCCTGAATCTGAGAAATTAAATGAGGTGTGTGATGATGCGTGGTTTTCCCCCGATAACAACTGATAATTTCTAAAATGTTATTGGCATTATATCCTTTCCCGCCAGAGGTTAGGGTGCGTTGGGAAACACCCCCTAGGGTGGATAAAGCGCTCACACGCTTGTAAGAACAAGGGCTCTACCCTCTCCTGAGATGGCCGCCCTTAAGGATCCTGCTGATAGAAAGCAGGAGGGTATCCTAAAATGTATTTACACACATACTGGTGTTATACTGCGACCAGCAATCGCCTCAGCCTGGATGTGCAGTGCTGGGTTGGCGTGGTCGGATTCCCTGATTGAAAATATTGATACCCTAGATAGGGACAGTATATTATTGCCTATAGAGCATTTGAAAGATGCATTTCTATATATGCGTGATGCACAGCGGAATATTTGCCGACTGGCATCAAGTCTAAGTGCGTTGTCCATTTCTACCAGTACAGGGATATGGACACGACAGTGGTCAGGTGATGCGGATTCCAAACGGCATTTGGAAGTATTGCCTTATTAAGGGGAGGAGTTATTTGGGGTCGGTCTTTCAGACCTGGTGGCCACGGCAACAGCTGGGAAATCCACGTTTGTACCCCAGGTCGCCTCTCAACATGAGAAGACGCCGTATTATCAGGCGCAGTCTTTTCGTGGGCAAGCGGGCAAAAGGTTCCT